>NC_138824.1:111299395-112622971 GCF_965183815.1 Platalea leucorodia
AGCACATCCAGCCATGCCAATGTAAATTCTACTCAATACGGCTCCGACTGCAGAGAATCCGTGGCTTAATTTATGGTTATTAGTCTATGTGTGCTTTGTAAGTAACAGAATAATCCTTTTTATCTGTTTATTCGTTTTTCTCCATTTAAGTCCCCTTTTGTCCTGGCATCACAGATTTCTTTCTACTGAACGGTTTAGAAACTAATGTTCTAGATGCTAGGAAACGAGGACTGAATAGTCTTCTTCATGGTAAAACGAATCTCAAACCAATTATGATTGGTTATCAATTATGGTTCTTAAACGAATGCTAGTTTGGACTTTTTCCTGTCTCTTCTCCTTCTTCTGTGGAACAAAAATTAGATAAATTCTCTTGCCCAAAATAATCTACACACAAAAGTAAAGTACTCTCACAGCTACTCTGTAGCACTGGATAGCAAATGCAGCTTGGCAAGTAAAACACCCTGTAGTAGATTAAGATCTGCTTTCCTCAAACTCTGCTCCTTTTTACAATATTTAAACATTATTCTAAAACATCAATTACTATCACAGGAAAGACATTACTCAATCAATTTGGAGAAGGAATTCTTCAAAAACTAACTGCTTTTTGACATTGTTTGTAACTTTGACTAAAACATTTGTTAAGGTTCAATCTGTGTGAAGAGTGTTTTAAAAAAAGCTTCCTACATATAGCTCTCCACACCTTTAATTTGATAAAACTAGATTAAAAAATGAAAGTCAGTTATTTTGCATGCATTTGCTAGCATTTTCCTGAGACTTTGTCAGGGCTGCATTCAGCCTAGATCTTAATAATCTTTACTCTGAGACCAATTCCACTACTCACTCTCGCTCCTCAAGTGCTCTGTGCAACACTAGTACCTGGATCTCTTGTGACGGAACAAGGTCCAGTCGAGAACTATTGCACTGAACAGCAAGAAGAAAATTGGCCCCTTGCTATGAAGCTAGGAAGTTAGTTGATACTGCACAGCATTTCATTTTGGCATTAAATCCTCAGGTTCTGGAGTCACACAATTCTGTCAAGCTCTCAACCTTTATTTACTAATTTGTGTGAAGAGACTGAAAAAAATGTGAAGTTCAAATACAAATAATCCAAATTATTGAAAAGAAAATTAAATGGCATTTTTTCTCAGCCTATCTCATGATTTTTTAAAGCTTTGGATAGACAGCGTTGCATGTATATGATATTTTCAGCTTTAGTTACTTATATTAATAATAAATTTTATTATAGTTTCTGAGTGACGAGAAAAAAACAATTCAAAGATCAACTCTGACACAATCATGCTTAAGGCTAGATAGGGGACCCTCATGCAGCCCATATTGACAACAATGACTCCATAAAGCATTGCTGAAGCAGGTGGTCTGCACACATTTCCTGAATTCTCGGTTTCTTTTCCCTAATTTATATCAGTGTTTGTCCCTAAATAGTTTTCCCAAGCCAAAACAAAACACAGGAACCTCCTCCCTTCCTTAGAAAACCTTATAACTCCATTTAAGTATTTGTCCACAGATGAGTATGAGTGTACTATTCGCCAGTATATCTGAAATCCACTGTTCTTTGTATGGTGCCTTTGGCTGGAAACTAAGCTGTCATAATAGTCACAGGTACTAAAATTAGAGGGTTTTTTTTGTTTTTTTGTTTTTTTGTTTTTGTTTTAAATAGAGCTGATTTTAGTTCTAAGTGTAGTAGACTACACGTCCCTATGCAATGGCATCATAGGCATTTCAGTCACACTTCACCTTGGGGGCTCAAGTACTTGTTGCCTTGGCAACACCATGCTAATGTGTTTCATTTTGCCTCCTTTCTCCTTTTGTGAGTATGAACTTAAAAAAAAGAGGAGAAAGTAATATATCACACCTTTTTCTAACCAGAAACTATGAAAGTAAATGCTAGTAACAATACCATCACAAGAGTGATCGTTTCCTAGACAAAGCATGAAAACAATATACGCTATAGAAAAAAGACAACCTATTCTCTCAGAACTGAACTCAGATGTTCAGTATTTTTAGCTTATTGGCAGCACCAGATGCTGTTTCCTGTAGTGGATAAGTATGATAAATATCTTTTTTCCCTTTGTTGAAAAAGAGAAATGTTATTAATTTTATAATATTTACATAACTGTGTACATACATGTATACTGTATTTTCATAAATGTTAAAATAATTTCTTAAAATTAGTGCTTTCATATTTTACAGATGTGTCAGTATCTTCAATGAGATCACTGACAACCTTCAGAATGCAGCGTCTTTGCTGCTCTGATAACAACTTTTAGGAATGAATAGGGTCAATGACACTGTCTATCTGCGCTAACAGATATATGTACACTTATTTATACATAATATATGTGTGTATGCATACATGTATACATGCATATACACATAAAATACCTTAAAATGAGATGCAGAGTGCAAGTACTATTAGCAAGAGCTTAATATAGCACCTGAGTAGCAACTAAGGTTGACATGTAGCTAGTTGCTAACTGGCCTGGCTTCTTGTTACTTTATCCACCACTGGCAAGGCAAGTGAATCTTCCAACTTTGTGAACAACAACTTTTACACAGGAAGTTTTAGGACCCTGCATGTGCACGGCAATGGCCACGAGCATGCGCAGCGTACTCCCATCCGCCAAGAGTACCAAGGAAGCACAGCAAACCTTCTAATTTCCCAGAATGACTGTGTGGTGGGGTTTTTTTTAGCATCCATGTGATAACAATAATGCCAAGTCTATGACTTGGTAATGAGCACATCCTCAAGGTATGAGGATTGCAAAGGGACTTTTTGTTTCCTTGCCAATATAGAGAGTATAAAATGCAACACTTAAAGCTCCTTTTGCACTGGTGAAGATAACTCTAAGGAATGTACTATGAAGAATGAGCCTTTTTATCACAAAAGGCAATGGTATGTTTTACCTATATATGAATACGTTAAAGAAAAAATAGTTGACAAGTGTTTTTAAAAGCTCTATTAAAACAATGAGGGATATTTTTGTACTGATTGATATCAGGTCTAAAATGAAAGCCTATTAAGACATGTAGGTACTCTCGTTAAACTTTTCTGTAGTTTATAAAGCATATAAAGCATACAAAAAAGCATATAAAGATAACATTTTCCTTTTCCTCCTTAGCCAAGTTCTTTATTGACCTCTTCATAATCAAGGAATCAGATTTAAATTCCACACCTCCCCATTTTTTAAAAGTCTGCTAAAATCTTGTTTTTAAAGTTTAGAAAATACAAAGAAACAAATACCACACTTCACACTGCTTCACAGCTATGCCTCAGAACTAGGGAAATACTGGAATTTAGTTTGTCTTTGCACCTGTAATCAAGCACATGATCTGGACATAACTTTAGTATGACAGTCATTACGTGGCAGTAAGCTGTTCACAGAATCGTGAATCATTTTGTGTAAAGAGTCCACTTTACAGATAAATCTAAACCATTATGATTTCAAAGAAAGTTTTCTGTCAGGTATGTTTCCCTTGTTATAGGACTTAGAAAGCATGAATAAGGTACAGAGGTGAGGGCAGAAAGAGCAGTTCTAGGGTTAAACTTGCCAAAAGAAATGCATTGGAGCGCTGTCTTATGTGATAATAGCCAAGTCATTTAACACCGAGCTCTTGCTAGTGATCTGCCCATTGCTCATACGCAGGTCTACGTGCAGCTATGTAACACCTGATATCCAGAACTGCAAAGTGTTCACAGCTGCAACTGAAGACAATGAGATCTGTGCTCTGAATGCTTCAAAAGCTATGAAAACTAGGTCCAAGGTGTCCCTAGTGGAAGATGAGAAGTAGGTACTTCTGATCTAATCCTCTCTGCATTTCAGATCTTCATTTATAAATCAGGATAACAACATCCCTTTTACCTTGCTGGAGCCACGTGAATGTAAGTTCAATGGTATTTCTAAATCATTCAGATACTTTTGGAATGAGTAAACTGGAAGAGACCATTAGAAAATTAATAGCTGTCTTCAAAGCTAAGCAGTAAATTCAGCCTATATCCACACAACCAAGCACATTAAATGAGCACTACCAATTGTTTTAATCACCCTTCAATTTGTCATATTTCTATCCTTTATAATAGCTATCGGTTTTACGTGAGTATTTGAGAAAGAGTAGCTGATGCCATGGTTTGGCACACAGATGTTAGGAGTGTGCATTTGGGATTGTCACTCATGGGTAGCTAAGTCAAAAATTAATTGTACAGATGAGTCTGAACAAATGAAAACAAAGTGTTTCTGTTGCAGTGCTATGTGTTTTTTATATATAATGAACAGACCAATAAAACTATTTGACAAGCACCTAAGAGGTTTTAGTAATTTTTAATTTTACCTATTATACTTACCTTGCTATATGCAATACAATTTAGTTCCGCAATACAAACACAATATTTACTTGAGTCTACTTGACTTAGCCTGGGTGGAAGAAAAAGATCTAAATGATGAGTTTTTTTCCCTCTATTTAAAATATAGAAGAGATAATGTTATGACCTTGTTTTTAAATGCAATTAATGTTTTATGTGGAGACCTTCCAGGCTGTAGCATTTCCCAGCTGCTGCTACAGTGAACGCTGTGTATGCTCTGTTGGAAATTGAGATTTACATTTTTAACATTCAAAATGTCATCCAATTCACATAATCTTTATTAAAAATACCGATAAATTATTCCTTCCCCTGTAACAAAACGTATTTTTCCCTATTTCAGTTTCTTTGGTTTTATCTTACAGGTACAAAAGCAATACTAAGTTCAATACAAACTTAAAGCCATAGCTGTATCTATTGCTCCTGCTCGTGCATGTTTTCCTTTGGGCTGACATCTCTATCACTCTTTGAAAAAGTTCTTACAATTAAATTCAAGACTGTGCTTGCCACCATAATCTCGGTCTGTCATGCATACAAGAATACACATGTGCACACACAAAGGTGGAAAACTTCTAGCAGCAAGCAAAAGGACTAACTTTTTAAAAAAGGAACATCGTATTTTAGCTCTACAGTTACATATATTTTTCAACCAACTGAATCCAAATGTAAGTTCAGATAATTAATATTGCCCCCACAGCAATTAATAAAGTACTGCTGATCTTTAACTGCAAAGCTGATCATTTTAGGTTTTATTCACTATATACAGTTTGCTGGTTTGAATATACAATATACTATATACAGTTTTGTTTTGAACAGCTTCTGGCCACAAAGCCCACAACAGCTTTCTTCCATCAAATTATCTGGCAGTAATCTGGACATATAGTGTCTTTAATGTTGACTTATGAGGACTGACAGTTAAACATCCTATTACTCAGGGTTGACCATATACTCTTAAATGCATAAAATGAAAGGAAGATAGAAGATACAGAACAGCACATTTTCCAGAAAGCACCACACTAAAACATTTCATCTCTGCTATTAAAGGCATGATACAAGTGTCATAAAAAAGTTGCTTATATGTTTAAGCTGTCACTAAATTGATTAATGATTAAAAGGAGGTGAACAGTTCAGCAGAGCTAAGTCTGAATCTAATACATACCAAGGCACTAGCATTTGCTGAACAAAAATGATCTTGTTTTTATTAGCTAGGTTCAGATTTGATGGGACGAACCATTCACCCAGGCACAGTCATAACTCAAGAGAACTAATAGCAACAACAAAATGTCTTTGCTACTTTAGCATTTTATATATAAATGGACAAACAAAATATGGGTCAAATCCTACTCTTTGTATTTAGAATTAAACCACTTGAAAACAGAATACTAAAAAAAATATTAAATTAATATACTCTCATCAGAGTATCTACCATAATGCTGCACAGCTTCCCCATTAAATCATCTTAGGAAAAGAAAAAATTCAAATAAGGAGCCTTTTTGAAGATAACTAGTGAAACGGGGAATATTCAAAACCGCCAGAACCATATCCACAGAGCTCTATGCTTAATTTCACAGTACCCTTAGGTTTATTTATCTATGGAGCACTGGGCTGTCGACAGCTTCCCTCCTGGCATACTTTTGGGTATGAAGAAACACTTAGCCTAAGGAGGGAATTTGCCCACCTCCCTCCTCATCTCTCTCTCTCTAACTGAAGAATATGAAATATGCAGGACCTAATGAATGAATGTTTAAAGGGCACTGAAAGGACAATTTAGAAGCATATTTGCAGTTTCTAGAAAGAAGTTTTTAATCACTCATCATTAACTACAGTTATCACATTAATCTGTAATAGTGTGAACCAGCAAGGATATGGACCATGGCCAAGTATACTGGTAGAAGAAAAAAAAGGACTGATTAAAATTAAGAAGGAATATGTTAGATAGAAAACAAATAACTATATTATATGATAAAAAGCAACAGGGGTAAAATCTGACAATTAAATTGCTTAAATATTCTCAAAGAAAATTCTGAAAATTTTTAACGCAAAACGTATGGAATAATGAAAATATATTCCAAGCTACATTATCTCAAAACTTGTTAATAAATTTTCAGTTGTTACCAATTCCATGGGTACTGTAAATTTGTAATAATTAATAATGTGCAATAATTAATTAAAATGTTTAATAATTACATAGCTTATTGGGGAAGGATCAGTGTTTATTATGATGTATTTGAAGCAGCAGTAGTTGTCAGAATGCTCTTGTCTCCTAAGACTGGTAAAGTGTATCCATTTCTTTTTGTGATTATGATTATTTGTTTAAAGGCAGGCATCACAGGCATTAATTAGAATCATTATGATAGATACTATACAAGCATACATATATCTTATGCGATCCACACTTGAAAACTTTGACATTCTAGCTGAAAGGAACAACAGAATGATTACAAAACAAACAAGGGGAAAATGAAGATAGTCAAAGAGTTCAATAACAAACTCTTGTGCATACAAAAATAACCATATGCATAAATGATATATTCTTTATCATTTAATATATTATATTTTCAAATGCCAGCTTCTATTTGACTTACATTTCATTGGTTTCTCACTAATATCACCGCTGAAATAGATTCTGATGCAAACTAATGTTCACAGTAAAAAGTGAACAGCCTCTATCTGCAGTTGCTTCAGAAACTTTCAGAAGTACAGGTTTCAGTAGACCTGTCTTATGAGGGAAGTGTATGCACTGCAGTTACAACGCAAAACATTGCCAAAAGTGACACTCTATTCATCATAGCTAAACCTTATACAAATATAAGTGTACTTACAATTTGAGCATCAGATCAATCTATTAACCAGGACACACATACAGATGTGTATCCTATGATATTTAAGGACATTAAATAAATTCCAATAATCAAGTCAAATTAACATGCAGAAATTATGCATGAATACCTGAAAGTACTTTAAACATGATTAATGAAGCCTGGAAAATAATTGCATTAGGAAACCAATAGCATTAAGCAAAGATAATTCTGTGTAAAAGAACAAAATTCATCAAAAATTTTAACAAATGGATGAAGGATTAAAGATAAAAATCCAACTCAATTACAGTCTATGGCCCCAATCCAGCAAACCACTTAGAGCACAAGTTTAGTTTTATCAAAGTTAACAGACCTCATCAGTCTAAAGATAAGCATCTGCCTAAGGCACTTCCTAGGCCGCGGCCTATAGATTCTGTGCAACTACACTGAAACACAACCCATTTGCCTCAAAATAATTACATATTTAACTAATAATTAAAATACTACTCGTCAAAACAAAGTGTACTCTAAAAGGCTTCAGTGAAATGTAAATGCTTATATTTCTATCACTGTTACATGCAGCGTGATCCGGGAAAATTTCCAGGAAGAGAGATCTGAACTCTAATCACAGAAAAAGAGGATGCATTTTACAACCTTTTTTCATAATTTGTGCCTCTTATGAGCATATATAAATATTGAAAAAAATTTTTCCACGATGGCTGAATTAAATTTAAACATAGCCACTCTGCCAGCATTTAGCTTTTGCTTCAACTTTTTAGAACAGAAGAAATCTCCTAAACAAAAAACAAAAATAAGTCTTTTGGGATAGTGATAAGACCACTAGCATTGGCTCTGGATATCAGTAGAGACCTCTGCTGAAAATTAGGGAGTAAATCATGCTGGTAATTGTGTTTTACATTGAAGATACAGCTTAGAGAACAAATATTGCCTTTAGGAGTAGGCATATCTGGATGTGATAGCCGATAATCTCTTCACCACTGAATCACCAACTGGTGACACTTTTTTAGACATAGCTTCAACAGGGAGAACAAAGAAACGGAACAAGGTATTGTAAAAATAACCTTGATCGATTGCATGTTAACTGTAGAGATAGGCACCTAATATAAAATGCACCTGTAAACAAATGTTTAAGAATAGTGAACTCATGATGGAAGAAAGTGGAATAGAAAAACCCAAAGAGCGGAATGTGCTATTTGCTCTGGACTGTTGAAGACAAAGATGAAAAACAGAAATTGTTTTCCAGCTAAGAGGTAACCCTATTAGAGAATGAGTCCAGGCAGGACTAGCTGAACGATAGCAGGCATATGTTCATATAACTCCTTTTTTAGGGCATATAAACTGAGAAAACCTGAGAAATTGTGAATGCATTAAAATGTATTTTTTGTGTTTTCTAATAGTATTGGATAATACAATGTAGTAGTATGGTGAAATTTCACTTGAAGTATTTTTTTTCCTTTGGCAATTGTAAAAAAAGCAAACAAGTAAGGGTTAACTTCACCTGGTGGCTTGGTGACTCAGTGTTTGATTCGTTAAGGAGAAGGTTGTGGTGGTGGTGGTCCTATTCTCTTCTTATAACGGTCTGATATCTAGAGTAGGAAAGTCCCTACAAATGTTTCCATTCCTTCTCTGGTTCAGCAGTTTCAACACATGAGATTTTCTCTCAGGGAAGTGACAAATGTTTGAAACACTAATGGTGGTAGGAACAGAAAAAGACTGAACGTGTTCTCAATTCAACCCTTTTAAAAAAGGAGCAGGGCTAAAGTCCGAAGATTGGAAAGATGTCCTAACCACCAGATTAGACAAAAAGTGCCTTCTAAAACACAGGTATTGTTGCCTGAGCCCCAGTATAGGTATTTTTGCTCTATTGCATATATGAGACATTCCAGGGTGTAATGGAGATTCTTCTGCTTTGTGTGATATCATGTATAGTTTTTACACAGCCATAATTTGAAAATATATAGAAACAATTGCTATTTTGTTGTTTTTTATTTCATTGTAAGTGTTTGAGCAATAAAATGTGCTCACAGAAAATATGCAAAACATTACTTATCAGAAACAACAATCCATATGGAAGAAAGGTGTATACATGACTTAATTTATTGGACACAGTTTAAGTAGCTAACAGTTATATCTTTTAAAAAAGAATATGCATCCTATTACAAATTATTCCATTTTTCAGTTAATTTTTTGGTAATTCAGCATTTTGTGTGCATACTAATTTAGTTAACTTGTAAAAATCCTTGATGGGTAGGACCTAGGCAATGTGTTCAATGGAACTTGGATGTAAATAGCTCTCTCTTTCCAGATGGTAGACAAGACAGAAAATAATACTGTCATGACGCAATTCCAGAGGACGTACATAATCAGAAACTGCCATTTCCTGCCTCACAAAAAAAATGCTTCGTAATATGCAATACTCTGTGAGATTCCCTGCTGTGA
The DNA here is from genome assembly GCF_965183815.1 of Platalea leucorodia. Classification (NCBI taxonomy): domain Eukaryota; kingdom Metazoa; phylum Chordata; class Aves; order Pelecaniformes; family Threskiornithidae; genus Platalea; species Platalea leucorodia. Next base: position 111,309,029 of record NC_138824.1, read on the forward strand.
AAGCGCTGTTTGTCTACACCGCCAATATTCAATTGATTGCTTTGGAAAGTGCTTGGGATTGGGTGTGATTGACACTACACCACTCTTCAATTAATGCATATTCCATTCCACTCTAAAAAACATTCTCTCTACAGCAAGGTCAAGAAATAAATAAGCAGACTCACCCATGAAATCAAGTATATATCTATTATTCTCAACTTCAATAATTCTAACAATTCTATTATTTAATGCATCAAATACACTGTGTTGAAGTTTTTTCCTTTTTAAGAACCAGAACACTTTTGGTGTTTCAGTAAGTTCTTTTTCATACAGCATCTACAAAGATTGTAATATTTATTTCAACAGTGAAAAATGTTTTAAAAATAGAGCGAGCATAGCTTTCAAATAAAATCCACCGCAGTCATTTTGTCTCAGGTTCCCCCAGCTCAGTTTGAAAATTATTTTTAGCCTATTTAGTCATAAATGAGGAAAAAGAAATTATTTCAAATACACAAATGGAAACATGGCTTTGTAAAATGTTTCCTTCCTTCCGGTTGTAAGTCAGAAAGAGACTGCTAGATCAGCAGGTGTGAAATTCCAGTTTAAGTACAAGCTACTCTAATTTCACAGTTGAATCACAGAGTTGCCACAGAGTCCCCATTGAGCAAATTTCACATTTGCATGCATTCAAGGTCATTACTGAAGGTGATCGAAATGAGACTCGACACCTCCATTTATTTATTGTCAGGGAGTGGGTCTGAAATTTGCACTGACTCTAATCATTCTGATTCCATGTCTAAGTCAAGGTTATTGCAGTCTTGTCTTGCCTTGTCAAAGAAGAATTTCCACTGCTAAAACACTAGCTTTCAATAATTCCCATCTTTGATCAGATTTCAGGCTCAATAATTCTGACACAGATACTACACAATCTGCTTGTACATCGCTTCATCAATTCATATTATTACCTCTCTTTGGTTTAAAACAACATCGTTTTCTTTCCTTTACCATATTCCTGAACATTTCATTCAATGATGCACTTCAGCTACTTAAAAAACACAAAGGACAGTTTAAAATATATACATACATGTATCTGTGTTTGAAAATACAACCCTCTATTCGTACACATATATTTACACATATATGCACATTCCATATTATATTCATAAAAATGTAAACATGCATATATAGACACATAACAAGAGAGAATTTAGACTCTATATCCAGATAGAAAAGACAGACTATATGTGATGACTAACAGAAATTTGAATAATGGCTACAGCAAACACTCTATAACGAGAATGAAAATCACGTAAATATTGAAGTGTGCTGAAAATCTTACTGATTCATTACTTATAATGAAAAAAATTTCTGCTCAGTAACTGCTTTCAAAAGTAAAGTCTTGAACTTCTGAAAAATATATTCTTCAGAAAAATCAGTATATTTAGTCTCAATTTGATTAATATCAAAACAAGAAAATTATACAGGTCCATGAGCAGTTCATATGAATGGGAATGTTTTATCTCCATTATACAGGTGGAAAAATTTATGCGCAGAAAGATTATAATACATTGATCCAGAACTGTTGAGAAGCCACCACAGACTATGCAATTCCTTACTCTAAACAATATGTAGGTATATATACTCTTCCTTTCAGAGCTTGATCAAGTCCCAGGAGTAATTAATTTCATTTCTTTAGTATCCTGGTACAGCTCCTGAAGTCTACAGGTTTGCTTTAATTGCATATTTTGCAGGCTTTGACCCTGAACTTAGAACATGCTTAATTTAGTCTACTATCATGTGTAGCTATTATGAAATAAATTTATGATGTCAGACTAATTCATGAAGTCAAACCACCCTAATTTTTAAGATCCAGCTATATTTTCTTGGATTAGCTTCCTTGGTTAGATAATCTCTAAACAGACTAGAGAGGCAACTGCTATCAATTGATTTCCTTTCACTTGCTAAAAAGCTTTCTGTTGAGCTGAAAAATAAGCAGTGAATTGATAAGTGTGAAATCAATTCCTTTTTACTCTTTGCAGGCCAAAGATAAATACTTGTAATAGACTTGGAAGTTACAGCATGTGGCTAACTTTTGATCCTAGTACTCTCTGTACTGCACTGTATGTCAAAGTTATCAATCAGAGTTTGTTTAATTCACAGATCCATTTCTCTTCCCTAAGAAAATTAAGTTCAAATGTCACTATAAGGAAGAACATCAATAAATAGTCATTTCGTCACTGCATTTATATAAACTGGTTTTCCACTGAGCATTTTACTGAGCTTAATACAGTGTATTCTTAATGTTACATGTTTAAGATCTTTTCTAGGGACGCAGAAATATATAATCGCTGTATTATCTGACTTTTTCAGTTACTACTATGTTTATTCTCACATATACCTGTGGTTCAGGAAGTATTACTACCTAACTTTACAGAATAACTGAAAATAACACAGCAGTATTAAATGAACTGCATTAAGCTGCACAAGCAGCAAAGGCCAAGAAAAGAATACTCATCTCATCACTGAATGCTTTACTCATGAGCATTTACTGATACTTCCTCTGGGAGACATTATCTATGCATCAAGGAAGGGTTCAGTAATACTTGCCAGTAATAGGGGAAACATTTCTTCAGTACAACACAGTTTTTAAATTTGTTTCTAAACAAAGATTTTTATTGTACTTTAGAACAAATTAATCATTTTTGCCCCCGAAAAATTTAAAATAATGAGTTAATGAAAGAAAAACTTAGACACAATTTCCCAATCTTTTCTGATTTCAGTCCATTCAAAAGTAAAGATGTGATTCTTTAGCCTTGTTTCAACTATTCTAAGGCAACCTATTTCTCCTGACTGTAGGGCTGCATAAATATTTTTCAGAAAGGGAATTCTGGGTACAAAGGCCAGAGGAACATCCCAAATATCCTCTGTTGCCTTTCCAGCTCTCCTTCAGCAATATCACTTCAACAAAAGGGTTCAGAAACTATAAACATGTTGCTTTTTACTTTAGGGCCTCTAGGAAAATGTTTATCAGATGCAGCATCATATGTTAACATGACAAATCATATTGATAGATTTGATATGCTAACACTGAAATATTTTATTAATGTCTTGCTCTAATATAAAAGTATCAAATACAATAAAATGAAAAAATGCAGTTACTAGCATATTGACATGTTAGAATGAATCATACAGAAACCATATAAAATATACTTTAAATCTACAATGTTTACTTGAAATTTTTTTAAAATAAGTAAACTACTCAGTTTTTCTTTTCTTTTTTAGCAACACCAAAAGAAAAAGAAATAATAGTTTCTTAATTAAACACTGGTTGATGGTTTTGCTGCCTTTAGGTATTATAGGACTAATTTGCTTAAGAAGGCAGTGGAAGTTTTTCCGGTGTAATGTTGTCTTTCCCTGGTTATCTCAGTATTGACAGCATGGTAGATGACACTGACACACAGAACTCTGTTACACCCCATCTTTAATAAGAAATCTAAGATGTTATGAATTAGCATTTTGCACCTATGGAGATTCACCACTTGTCACAGTAATGACTTCTATCAGAAAATACTGCCAGAAATCTATGGTGCACCTATGCACATGAGCACGGAGCTGGTGCTAATGCCTGGTATCAGCTTTAAGTGATTACACAGCTAACATTAGCATTGATCTCTAGATGGTACTATTCAGTTTCTTGGTGAAGTTTAGATATTTCTAAGGTTCAGGGTTCTTCTTTTAAGAATCAGATATTATAAAAGCATTTCCAGAATCTTTCCAGGATTCATGGTTCTTGTGTAGCTACAACAGCGAATTAAACATGCCACTGAGGTCCTTCAATATGGTGCAACCCCTGTCTGCGCGAGCAAACTGTTTTACTCTCCAAAGGACAGAGAGCTGCAGGGACCGTTCTCTGGCCAACATTAACCACTCAGCCATGCCTGGGGACCCCCTGTGCTAGGGGACGGTCCAGCTATTCATCAGTGCAAACTGCCAGATTTTGGTGGCCAGGAATGTTTTCATGAGAATCTTTAATTTAGCAGGATAGGCACAACCTTACGTGTGTAATTTCCAGTACTACTGTTAAGCCAAAATTTTGAGATGTGATAAGTGTTTTGTACCTACATTTCAGGATATCTGGTTTATAAAAACCTAAACTGAGCTTTGACTTTCAGAAACTCAGAGCATTCTCCCATTCAAATACAATGTACTAAATGATTTCTCAGGGTAGCATTCTCCTATCAGTCCTGAATACCATTCTTGAAACTATTATGCAGCTAGTATATGCTAATAAAATGTTAAGAGTTGTGGGGAGTGTCTTCAATTTTACTTTAAAATGCAATAAGGCTCTTAAATTCCAACTTAAAGATATGCTCAACTTTACAAAATGTCTAAGCACTCAACACGTTGCAATAACTTCAGAAGGCTTTGGATTACAACCCCCAAGCAATTATTAGATTATATTAACATCTGATAGCAGTGCAACTAATAACTATGTAATACGATATTTTGTACGTCTTTTTCTGTAATACAAAGCTTAAAAGAAAAGTAAAAGAAAGAACAAGCAGAAGCCACACAAAATCCTAAAATGCCCAGATGTTTTAAAATTGCCTTTCATAAAATACCAGCTGAGAACTTGCTCCTGAATGGTATGTGACATTCTGAATGCCACTATATCCCTTTTTAAAAAGACTGAAACATAAAACTGTGGGTCACAAACACTGTTGCTCTTTCTAAAATACATTGCAGATAATGATAAACTAATTCCTGAAGTCCTGACAACTTATTTTCTGGGACTGAAATTGATTTGTGTTCCTTTCCCATTGATTTTATGACAGAAAGGTGAGAAATATATCTCAGATGCATTCATATTTAATGATTAGAAGGAAAAATATATCTTTGAATACAAACATCAGTTTTATCTTGCCTACCTGTTGCTCCGAGGGTTTTTTGTTAATTTGCTTTTGTGGAAGGAATAATTTTAACTTGCATTCTAGGCTACATTTTTGAAAAGTAAAATGCAATATATGGAACTCTATCAAGGAAATGCTTCTTAAAATAATACACAAAAATAAATTCAAGCTGTCCAGCAAGCCAGTGAGCAAATGATAGCTTTGTAAGTGGATTTACAGAATTCTGCCTCGTTTATAAACTTATTTTCTTACAGACATATAAAGCCAATGTCTACTTGCTTACCTTTCCTCCTTTGCCTTGAAGCAGATGCTACCCAGACTTTTTAGTTAATCTTTAGTTAATCTTTTCAGATATGAAAGTCAGGCAAAGGTATCTGTCCAATAAAAATTTTAGGGACCTATACTGTGTTAAGTAGAGCTGAGATGACGGAAATTTGATCTTGTTTTCTTCCAAGAGTGGAAGAAATTAATCTCCTTCTGTATTTGACTTTGAAGTTCCCTTGATGTCCGGAACCACACTTCCAAAAATGCCCAGAACTGCCTCCAGTCGGGAGGCCCATGCAGTTCAGTTCAACTCCCTGAGACTCCTCAGTGCACATCAAGAAGATACAGGTTTGTTTCATGAAAGAATCTTTGCTAGACAGAGACCGGTACCCCGAGGCTGTATGAGCACCCTCCTGTCTGCCCAGCCTCCCCACAAGCACTGTGGCCACTGGCTTGACCATTTCACCTGGGCAGGAACTACCTGCAGAACCACCACCATGGTTTCAGCCCACCCAGAGAGGATTCAACACACAAATATCTTCCAAGAACAGCGTAATATTAAAAGATGTACATTAATATCTTCATTAAAAGAATGAAATAGCTACAAGAGAATATACACCGTATTATACAACATTGTGTAAAGGCATGTTTAGGTACATCCTGACCAACTGCAGTGAGCGATGAACAAAGGCGGCTCGTACTGCTGCTGCTGGGCTACGCTATGCCGCTGAGCAAAAACAGTCTAGTCCAGTATGACTAGAATGAACACCTTTGATGTGAAAAGGGCCCTTACTATGTATCTTTCGGGTGTCAGACTCTCTATACATCAGTAATAAAGACATCAATTCATGTTATTGCTCATATTTTCCTGCTTGTTTTGGTATGTACAATGTGAAGAAAACAAAAACTATGTCTGTTATACTGTGATCTCACGAACAACTTTTTAGCTCATCTGCTCCAAGCTCACTATTCTTTTTCCATAAAGACTACACTACAATACATTCTAACATATATATTTACTCGTCAACTGGTTATATACACTGTAAAACTGCTAAGGCATATTCCTGGCATATCTAAAATATGCCATAATAAATAGGGAGGTGGTTTTGTATAGGTCTTGCCTAAAATTCTCTTATATATGAATGGACCTGCCAAGGTCTGCCTAGCTCCTACCTCCAAAAGCAGTCAATGGTCAATGCCAGTCAGTGTGTGCATTACTGGGGCAAGGGTACCGTGCTCCTTCCTTCATATGCTTTCCCTATATCCAGCAATTACCAGGTCATGGACTTTCAGTGCTAAAAGTATCATTCAGTATGTAATTAGCACTTTTTCTTCCATTAATTTTTCCAGTCAATTTTTGGCATGACATCTTGTGGTAAGGAGTCCCTCAGTCTGACTAAACATTACATAGAAGAAGAACAAGCTTTTTTGTTTGTTTTGGTTGAATTTTTTTTCCACAAATTTTTCTCCTGTAAATATTACTGGATGTTTCCAGTTCTTGAATCTGAAAATCTAGAGGGCAATCATTCTAAACTCAGTTCCTCTGTTACAATTGTGGTTTCTAAATCTCCATCCCATCTACCTTCACCCATCCTTCTCCAGGGCTGAAGAGTCCTAATCTGATGGGTCTGTCTTCCTGTGCAGTCATACTCACTCTTTTTCTCCAGAGTTTTTCCAGCTCCACTACATGTTTTAGAGATGGTAGGACTAGAACTAACTTCAGACAGTATTCAAAATGTTCGTAGACTAGAGATATTTATATATGCATATTAATGTTATTTGCCTTATTCTATATGCCTTTCCTAATAACATCTAACATCTGTTTGCCTCTTTTTTTTTTTTTTTGACTGTTATTGAGCACTGAACTGACATTTTCATAGAACTATCAATCATAACTCCAAGACCTCATTTCCATGTGATAATAGTCAGGTACAAGTCCATCATTACATATGTAAAGTTAGAATTGTTTATTTCCCATGTGCATCACTTCAAATTTATCTAGATTGCATTTCATCTGCTATTTTACTGCAGTCACTTAATATGGTAATATCTTTCTTCAGTTCATCATATTCAGCCTTTGTTTTTATTGCCTTGAAAAACTTGGTGTCATCAGTAAATTCTGTCTACTCATACACACCCCCTTTTTCAGTATTAATGAAAATGTTGAATAACTCAGACACGTGTGACTCTGCTGGTGACCTCCCTCCTCTCTCAAGAGCAACCTTTTATTCCTACCTTCTGTTTCCTCACTGACTTGTCTCTGCTTGGAGGCTAGAATTCTGCCTTTATTTTTCAGCTCTTTCCCTTCCCCTTTTTTTCATTGTTTTGCACAAATCTCTTCAACGTCATCTTATAACATTCTACACTCTTGTCCAGATGCCTTCTACAACAAAAACAACAGTTGAAATAGGTAACTTCTGGACAGGAGGAGGGTTGGTACTGCTTGCACAAGAATATATAACAAACATAACCCTCAAATACAAATAAGCAGGTTTTATTGTATGTATTTTCTCATAACTATTATGGGGGGGAAAAAAAACCAAACCCACACATAAAAACCCAAAGCATTTTATATCCATCAGTTACATGCAAAGGAAATCTCCATGTCAGAAGTAATGAGCCTAAAAATGACTGGCACAAGCTGCAATCCATCACTATGTTAAAGATTTGGGATACTTATTCTGCAAAGAGGCATGTGTTGTGTCAACACAGATCATACTTATTTTCCCTTCCTTAATGCTTTGCCAACTCCTTAAAAAGAGTTACACTCAATGTCAATCATATTCCATCTGTACACCTTTAGAATATGACGAACTCCAGCTTCGATATATGGTTATTAAAATCATTTTGAATCATTCCACAGCAGAATTCAAGTGTATGTAAATACTTAAATATAATACGATTGACCCTTTCAACATAATATGTTGACAATATTCATCTACTACAAAATTGATTTCCCCCACTTTGGCTTTTACTTGGATAGCCATGAGACTTTCTATTGATATCTATTTACAGTAAGTGCTATGGGATAAAAAAGGAGATTATTTTTCCTATTCCCCTGCTCAGATACTGACTCTAACACTAGAATGAAGGTACCTGGGGCTTCCCAGCCAACAATTGCTACCTGCAAGCAAGTACGTAGGTAGTAATCAAGGGAGTTTGCTTCCTTGCAAAGTAATCCATTTAATTATCTTAGATGTACTGCAGGTATTAAATTGCTTCGTGGAAAGGTGTAAAGCTCTATACTGCTACTTCCATCTTTGCTCCTTTCTTTTGCTCTCCTTCCCCTCCTTCTTAGCTCTCTTGCAAGAAGAATCAGGAGAAAGGGTACTTTTTAGCTGCAGTGTTCTTCTCTTTTTCACTTTGAGATCAGTAAAGCTCTAGACCTGTATGATCCACCGTACTGTCTCTGTATGTTAACTCTTAATACCAGCACACTACACGGTATACCAGTCCACTGATATAAATAGGCCTTGGACCAAGATGATACATACCTTCCCTGTCCAGTAAGGTGACTTTAAAAAAACACCATCACAAAAAAACAACAACAACAACAACAAAAATTCCACTTCCCTTTGAATGTGAGAATATTCATTTTTATTTATTTTTAGTAAATGTAATATATACTTCCAAAATGCATTAAACCGATGGCTTTTTTTTCACCCCACTGAGCACCTGAGTTTCTTAGTTATCATAGGTATTTCTGTATATAGATGAAAAGGCTTTGGATGTCATTTGTGAAGCACTTTCTATAATGTTTTCCTTATTCCACTATTATATTCTCCTTTCCTTGCTATTCAAAAGTCATTAAAAACAGAAAGTTCTGAACTAACCTGCATTTGACAGTTCATTTCAAATAATCTAATATGACATCTTATATATACATCTCACATTTGTAGAGAGAAACACAAATTATGCATCCCAGCAATTACATGGATTTTCCTAGGTGCTTTAGCCACACCAGTAATTTTGAACACCTGAATACATCCCCAAAAGAATATGTAAAAACATTTCAGCTTCTTGGCTGTTTTCCTGCTAATCTCTTAAATAGATTTTGCTAGTAATCTTTCGTTGCTCCCTAATAATACAGGCATAAAGCTGGAGTCTGAATCAGAACATACACTGAGTAGGGGCACAGACAATGCAGATACGTAGCACAAATATTCATATGAAGATCCAACTTTCTTTTCTGTTCCTAAACTATCACAGGAAATAGAACCAGTAGCAACACAATATGTAGTAAGCATAGCTACATTGAATCTGAGATAATTATCTGAAGATTAACTTTGAAAAATGCATTGAAATGACTGTAATAAAATTTGCAACATGATGTACAAGCATCTGACAACATGGCAGAAAAACCATAAAAGAAATTTCATTTTCCATTCACAGACACAGAGTCAATCCTGTGAGTGAGTACATTCATCTTTCACTTGAAATCTCCTTTTAAGTCCTAGAATTAAAAGGAACAGATGAAAGAGCCTATCCCATCAGCCTTTCCCCACCCTGTACATTACAGTAGCCACAGTAGGTAAACTGAAAGAGGTAGTATTTCACCCAATTAATTTCACAGCATGAATATAAGAAAGTGGGTCATGGTAGCTGAGTTGTAATTCCACATTCGCTTGATTTATTTTAACGAAAAAATAACATGGATTGAGATAGTTTAGTATTTCACAATATGACCAGCATCCAAACATATTGTACATGTCTTCTTTTATTAAAAATATGGAGTAGTCACTAACAAAGTATCATTATCTTTCTGATACATGACAGTACCACTTTGGAGTGACTGTATGTGACCACTAATTATATTTCAATAAGCCATGTAACAAGTTTCCATTTAAACCTTAAAAAGAATTATCAGTAAAGGTATTCAATTGATTCTTCTTGCTATAGTAAATGCTACAGAACATTTTTTCTGACACTACCGATAAACCGACATTATCATGCTGGTACACAAAAAAAGTCATGATCCATTAAGGAGGCGGCAAGCCCTTTACAGTGGGGGGAAAATGAGAGACAACTGACAGGGGTTGAAGGAAAAGAGGTTCAGACTGGATATAAGGAAAATTTTTCTCCCCATAAGGACAGTCAAGCATCGGAGAAAGTTGCCCAGACAGATTGTGCAAACTCAGCCTTTGGATATTTCCAAGAAGTGACTGGACACAGACTTGAACAACCTGGTCTGACCTGGTGGCTGACCCCTTTTTGACAGGAGGTTGCACTAGTGACCTCCCAAGGCTGTTCCAACCTGAGCTATTCTACAATCCTGTGACAGTCCGCACTGTCTACAAGCTGGTTATATCATCAGGATGGAGCATAAGCCTGGTTTCCTTGCAAAAAGACAATCTAGCTCTTGGATGTCCAGGAGTGCTGGCACACGTGTGTGTGCGCATACACATACACATACACTCACACTCTCTACTTTAATGATACCTGATGCAACCATCATTTCCTCTAAAACATACACTGGGTACTGTGTTCTGATTTATGTTACACAGATACTGAAGTACATAGGATTTAATTTGAACAGAAAGACTGCCTATAAATGTCATTTTACTGTGTTTTGATATCTTCTGGGGGAAAAATGTGAATATTAAGATAATGTGAACAACGCATTAATACATTTTGGAAGGAGATTTCCTTTCATATGGTGACTTCACACTGATGCAGTGGACTGAAAAAATACAAGGATAAAACTTCTAAGCTGTATGACGGATAACACTTACAACTATGCCAATTGTCCCCCACCTTTAACCAAAGTAATTAGGTAGCTTAGTCTACAGACTGGGATCAGTTATCTGCCTGTAAGAAACGTATGCTAGGACAGTATTAACAGGAATCATAATGGAACACATTCTGAATCCTCAGATTGGCGATAAAATATATTTTTAAAACAGCTATATAGATTATATATCAGTGGACATCTTAGAAATAGATATCTAAAAGTAATTGATAGTATGTTCTCATGGTTTTTACAGATCTCCTTTCCATACCTAAGTCTTCCCTGCTTTTAGCTTGAGTGATCAATATTACTTTGTTACTACCCAGCACTTCACTGCTACCTTCTGTGAATCAGTTTTTTTATACCTTTCCACTGTATTGTGCTTCCTCTACAGCTGGCAAGTGTCCAGATAAAAGACCTTTCTTTATTCTTTCCTGCCTCCTCTTTATCCCTCACTGCATGTACAAGGAAGCAAAGGTAGAGAGCACTTTCTCTGTTGATATATAAAATTACATCTGGCAACTGCCCAATCTGAACTCATTTCATTTCGCTACTGTAGTCTATAAAACCCAAAAGTGCTCATCCTGTAATTTAGTATCTTTTAGAGTGAGTTCTTTTCTGAAGTTTGCTCTCGGTTTCAGAGTCTATCAGGAAATTTCAATTTAAATAATTGTGATTTATAGGAAAAGCTCAGGAAACAGAGTTCTCAACCTCGATCTCACACCAGTGTCCTGCTGAGTCACGCTGTAAAACCCTAAGCTATCTTGGAAGTCAGCCTTGGTATAATCTGATAGAAACTTGGCTGGGGGAAATGGAATCTCATGTTTAGTGAGCGTCTTCATTGCAGACAGCACTGCTTCAACAGCGGACTTCAACATGCATGACTTTGTATATACAGAGTTGTACTTATGCTGGATTCTTATTTTACTCATTTTCTGACCCATAAGTCTTCCTCATTGCTGATTTGGTTCCTTCAAAAATATAGTCATGAGGGCTAGGAGAATATTTATTTGTCATGTAGGATAGATTAAAAGAGGCTGGCTTGTTTATGAACTTCCAACACTTCCTTACCACACTGCTGACTTTCAGAAGATTAACCCAGCATGAAATTATTTTAATTCCAACATAATTCATCCTCTAGATTTGGAAAATCCTAGAAGACATCTATGGCCCTGTATAGTAGTGATCCTTTCAGTGATCTGAGAAGAGTGGATCAGAACACAGTAATCAGACCAGTGATAGTGTGCATCTCTGACTGGTGTACTGGATCAACTCATTTTGTATTATTTCGGAGACCTGTATTAAGAAATGATGTGCTCTTTTCTCTGACCTTTCCATCAGAAGTGACTTTTATGTGGTTAAAAAAAGGCAATGTTTAATATAGTCAACATGAGTTTCGTGTTATGCCTACATCTTGTGTTAATTTTTTCAAATACAGTTTAATCTAAGCAAAGAACAGAAAATGTATAAAGCAGAAAAACAGAATATAAATGTAGCATCACTGCATGTGAAAGAAAGATCCATAAATAAAGGAGAAGCAAAGAAATGCTTCTTTGGGAGAAGATAATATAAAAGGTATCATTTTAAACTATGGGGGATGGGGCATTTCACATATTTGGGGACTCTCCTCCAATCAACATCTATTCTCCAAATGGAAAACTGTGTGCATGTATTGTTTCATTACCAATACAAACACGTGATAATACATAGACTAGGTACTTTGGCAATATTATCTGTTACACATTTGTGTGCAGAGACCACTTATTCTTTCTCTTAATCTGCCAAGAATTCCTGTCAAACTGCTTGTGAGCTGCATGAAGAAAAGTAATTGTAGTTCAATATGACAGAAATTGGTTTGAAATTAAAATAAATCCCCTAAAATTCAAAATTCCAAGCAAAAGGAAACTTAATCCTTATCTTACAGCATGCTACATTAGAAGCACCCTAATGTGTATTTTCCTGCAAGGCTAGTAACTATCAGATCATTGTCTATCTTCCTCTAGAATTATATTTGAAACTGTACTATACAGTTACCACAATCTGTCATCTGAGAAATAAAGAAAATAAAAAAGGAAGTATTTTGAAATTATATCTGACTTTCCTGCAACCAATCAGTTTCTCTATTTGTCCTAAGCAATAATCATTATGGGACGAGCTTCTCTATACCAGACCCTGGCGCAAAATTCATAGGTCTTCTTTTACAAGGATAAAGTACAGTAATATCCATTTATCATCTCGTTTCCCCTTGAGCTGGCCTTATGTTACAGCTGTGTAGGTTCAACAGTAAATATTAACCACTAGTTCTTTATAATATTTTTTAAAACTTCTCCACCCCTTATCATTGCAATAATTGAGACAGTACACAACTTACTATTTTGAATTCATATAAATTCAGATAAACTCACTAATAAAATTGTTTCCCGAGGAAGCCATTTAGAAGTATCTTTTCTTGCACACTTGTCTGAATGTACGGTAGTTGCCGGACCTACTGATGCATTTTGATATAAAAGTATTAGAAAGATAGAGCGACTTTAGAGACTTCCGAGAAAGACTCAGTGGCTGTCTGACACGTTCAAATTGCACTGCGAGCACTAAAAAGCCTCCCTGAGTGGCACGTGGGAGGTTAATTCATGTCACCAGACATGTCACCACAGAGCTGAATCCTTTAATTAATGTTCTTTTTACTTCTTTTTTCTCTTAGGAAGTAAATGTATTATTCCTGGGGCTCCATTCTCCTTCTTTCACCTTTGGGCTACAGCTCTAATTCTCATATTGGAGCGGCTCACGGGCCTCTACATTTTCTCTTTAACAGCTAGTGAGCATGTGCCACAAATGCTGCTATAAGGATACAAGCTGTAGGACCTCCATCATTTAGTCTCCTCTCTGTTACTGCATTTTTTTAATTAATTTCACAGATGTGTTTAGTAAACATGTCTCAGCTATTTATCTAGTTGTTTCTCCTTTCCCCTAACCAGTAATCCCCAAACCTCATGTATTTTGCACTCTTTGTCCTTACTGAGCTCAGAGAGCAGGGCTCCACAGTACAAATAATATGCTCTTCCTTTCAATGCATGCTACGTTGAAGACTTGGACGCAGCTGTTTCACAGAACACAACACATGAACAACAAACTCTGCTCTTCAAAATCTTCTTAGCCCATCACAGAAGTTAGCTATTACTTGATGGACTTTCTGCAGCTGCATAAACTTCAGTCTTACGCAGCTCCATTAATAACAGATCAGCAGAAGCAGCATTCAGTACCCCAAAAGCAAAACTTAAAACCAAAACCGTTACAGAAAAATAGCAATTGAGAGATAAAAAATGGCAGGTTGTCTATAGCGAAAACCATCCATCTCCTTCTTTTCATTATCAGCATATAAACTGGGATCATTGCTTCCTTACTAAAATGAGAGTTTAAAATTTGCTGACTCAGTTGTGCAATATAATTTTCAGAAATCAGTAAGTAATTCAGCATTTCTTATCCTTAGGTATGGATGCTCACTGCTACAGCAAACAACTACACTGAATTACAGCCCTAACACGGAGATTACATCTGAATCGTGCTGGGGCAATGACTCCTGTATGTACAAATTAAAGAGGCTCTTAATAATAGAGAAATAAAATCGTTCATGCAGAAGTCTATGTAATAAACAGTATCAAAAGCAGAGCAATAATAATATGTGTATTTTTACTAGGCTTGCAACATTGGGTGATAACTACATCTATAATTCACAAAGTATGTAAAAACACACGAGCAATAAAACACTAACATCAACGTGTTGAGTCATTAATCAGAAGATAAGATCAGTTTATGAGTAGCAATTAATTGTAAAGGATTGTGACCTCTGTTGGTCCCACAATAATTCCAGGGGTAAGTCCCTGAACATTTTTAGACTCCAAAGGACACCAAATATTTATAAAAACAAGTATGGAAAACATCAGATTTCTAAATTCCTTTTCACTTCAGTGAGCCACTCTGGATTTTGTAAGTATCACAGGCCTTTGATAATTCATGTGAAAAATCATGAGCAATTTTGAGAAGATCTAAACATTTTCAAGTTTGGTTGGGAGTGTAGCAGAAAGATTAAAAAAGCAATCAAGAAATGTATCAAGAAATGAAACAATGTTGTGGGAGTAAGATACCTATATGCAAAATTACGCAAATGCTATCTGCATGTCCTATAAATTAGGGAATTGGGATATGCTTGTAAAGTTGGAATATGAAGGTTTACTTTCATTCTTATGAAATGAATAGATTGACATTTGAATTTCAAGCAGCATGCAAAATGAAGTCCTTCCTATGTATTCTTTCTCACTTTAAATTTAAATTAGTTCAATTAAACAGTTTTAAATTAGTTATGTTACTTCTAATTATTATAAACCTAATTTTTTCCATACCTTTTTTTGAAGTCCTTCCCTGAGGCAACAGTTTTGATATGACCAGGCATACTCAAACCTATTTTTATGTATATTTTTTACAACCTTAAAACACCAATGTGATTAAAAAAACTGCAGCACAAAACAGAATTTAAAATAACATTTGAAAATTAAAGATTCCGATTATCTTTTTTAACTACCATACAGAAAAAAATCCCACCAAATTATTACATTTGCAAATGCATAGAGTTTAACAGCAAAGGTTGGTTCTTTCTCCTGCAGTGTTCTGTTCCCCTGTCCTCTGCCAAGGAAGCTCTAACAAGTTGCATATCTCTCATACACCATGTTCAAATAGTTCCTTACAACAACACTGCTTTTGAGAAAAGCTATCATATCCTGCTCTCCAGTCTGTCCTTCCAAAGCCACTACCTTAGTTATAAAGATGCAATCAGTTGCGGGGCTGCCACGTAAACTAATCGTATTACTGATCTGGTTTACTCTCTAACACCACAAATAGTTATGCAGACACAATTGAAGTTCATGCAGAAACAAGTATGTGGAGTAAAAACTTTTTAAAATATATGGAACCGTACCCTCAGGAAGACCTTAATTGTTTTGGTAGAAGGAATCGAAGTATGCAAACCTAACCTGAAGAAGGTTGAGTTTGCATACACGTTTCTGTTATTGCTTATATATTGTTTTACTATTTTATTATTATAGTCTTTTGTAACAGAAAATGCCAAGCAACTTTCAAAATAGATATTGATTTCAGCCTCAAAACTAAACTGATTATTTTGTTGGCTTTCTGCATAACTAGGTTTTATACATGGGTTTGTGGTGTTTGTTTTTTTTATTGAAAGAGCAAATTATAAAGTGAAACTCAACATTTGGGAAATGTCAATAAAATAATTCTATGTAAAACCTTGATTTCTTCCTATTTTTTTCTTCTGTATATGCAATACTGTAAAGTTTATTCACATGGTAGAACATCTCTTTCAGTGCATAGGCTGAACATTGGTCACGATACCTAGCTGCAATATTTCATTTTGTTGTCATCTTTAAAACTGTGAACGAATGTTTTATTTATTATTCAAGGCAAAGCCTGGTAATAAATTACTTCCTCTGGTGGTTCCTATGTTGTTCCCTTAAACTACATTCTTAAGCACCTTTTTTTTTTTTTTTTTTAATCCCAAGAAGAGGAGAAAAGTAGTCACAAAAGAAATAGTTTGCAATTTAATCAAACAAACTTTCACTACATACACATTCTGGGACAAAAATAGAATAAGGCAATTCAGAATTGTCCTCAGAGCCTGACAGCTGAAGAAGCTCGAGGATCCGAGGAGTGTGAAAAAAACTGCTGTATCCATACTAGAGCAAGTGATGTCAAGGCTGCTTCACAATGTTGGTACTATTTCTTACATAGCATACATGCTTCCTGTCTCAACAGAAAATGAGAATGCAGTTATTAGCCTGAAGAGTGCAGCTGGATTATTTACTAAGAAGGCTCGTCAGTATCTAGATGAGAAAAAAGGACTTGATATATTTCATCCAACATCAGACACTCACCAGGTGTCATTATTGGTTCCTTCTTTAGTCAATTGTGAGACATAGGTAGTCAAGGAATAATTCAGCCCGCTTCAGCCTTGGCTGCAGTGGGCCCCTACCTCAGGTGTCTCCACTTAACATAAGCTGGAATGAATTCAGACCCTCATAACTACTCCCTAATTTATTTCCTTGGGCTTTACATGGTTGAGCTTTTATGTTTCCTGAGACTAGTTAGCTTTCGGGCACTGTGCCTGGAGTTAAAGCTCTAGGCATAACTCTTTTTCCCCTTCTGAGACCTGAGATGCTCTGGCCCAGCTGCTGAAGCTTGTGACTCATGCTTCAAGCTCTTCAGCAGGCTCACTCCAGAGTCCCTTCCAAGAGCATGTGAGGATGCTGAAGACTTCACAAAGGCTTTCAAAATTTCTCATTTCTGACAGCACGATGCCCAAACAATGCCATGAAATGTACGTGTTCCCATAGCCTCGCTTACTTCTGAAAATACCAATGAACTCCAAATACTTCCCCTCTCTGACTAGAGCTGCAAGCCTTCTGCATAATTTGGAGCTGCCGTCAGAATAGGTTGGGAAAAGCACTTTTCCTATAATATATCATCCTTAGGACTCTCAGCAGCTTGACAATGGAAAAGGCCTCACATTTAAAATCTGATGAAGACTTCTATGCTACATCTAAATTAGCGGGGCTAGCCGTACATCTTCAGCCTGACCTGTACTTCAGGCAAGCACCAAGGGCCTTTACCCTAGGCTTTTATTTTCCTGGAAAGAAAACAGGAACACATGGACTACAAAACAGCCACAGTGCACTTTGCCTTGATCCCTGATTTGGACAATTATAGGATGAACACGCACAAGATAAACAATCGCATATATCCACTGTTCAGTCTAGAGGCAGCCCAGTTGTCAAAAGAGAATTGACAGACAGCAAGGATGGGATTTATCTGATCAAAGGTAGATCCATACTCTTTCTTTAGTAAAGGTAGAGAACAGGCAACTACAGAGGGCAGCCCCCAAAATCCATCTAGGACACATCAACAATACTCTGAATGGCCTCTCCTTATTGAGTATAAAGTATTTAGAGCCCAAGTGATCAGCTCAGATGCAAGTATCTACAACATTAGATATCTGCATCTGTGAGGCCAGCTGGATGGAGGAAGAACACTGAGTGTCAGCAGAGAGATGAAAAATCTCCCTAATTGATAGGTCTGGGCAACGTGTTGCAACCTTGCACTGTGCTAGAAAATACAATGAAGGACAGTGTGTATAAAGAAAACTAGGATGTCTTGTTTCAAGATGTTGTTCAAAAATATTATTTCTTCTGTTTGCAAATATTTGGGTATTAAGTTTGCTGACAAAAGTAACAGTGCTGTTAGGCTGCTATTTCTGAACAGTTACATTCAGAGTTCTGCATATGGCAGTACTGAAACTTAATTGTTGGTAAACCCCTATTCATTTTTTCTCCTAAATCCTGTAAACAAACAAAATCAGGCCTATGAATCAGTAGATATGCTAGAATATAAAACAGTGTAAGAGAATTTTCTGTTGTATTATCTTAACATCATCATAGCACGCTATATTCTCAAAGTATCCGAACTTCATAACTAGAGAATATAATTTTCCTCATGTAAGGTAATATCTCTTCCATTATACATATGGAAAGAATTGAAGACTACCATCCATAATTCCTAGAGTTTCCACCAATATTGTACAGATAAACTGAGACATGGTAACTCTCATTTTTTAAGAACATTTCACACCTTAATAATCTTCTTTTGTGGTGAAAAATGCGATTGTGTTTAATTTTAATGGTGAAGGCTCAGACATGCTGAAAAATGTGGTCCTGGGAGTCAAATTAGACAACTCATGAAACGAGGTGTGGACTATTAATGCCCACCTGTCGGCAGTTTTGTTTGAAGACTCTTGTGCAGCAGCACATAAGAAACCCGTGGCAGATGCACGGATGGACTCCAGTTCTCTGCAGCTGCACAGCAAACAAGAAAGGCAATACGAACCCAGCAGTTCTTTACGACATTACCCTGACCGCAGTCCAGAAGCACTATGCACTCAAAGATGGGGGATGTTATAGAAAGTGTTCCATAAGCCGTAAATCTAACAAAGCTCAGCCCTCTCTTCTCTTACATTCTCCCACCATGATAATTCCAGATCTTTATGAAATACACTCTGAAATCCTTTCAGCAGTGACTTCATTTCTCCTCCAGTCCCTCTACACCCTTCAGCATTTCCTTCCTTCCTTCCTTCTCTGCCTTCCATGCCCCCTAGCTGTATATGCCCAAACCCCAACATGTACTGGGTTCATTCTGAGCTACACCATGTACCGATGGGCAATACATGTCTGGGGGTGCTAATCTAGATCTTTCTCTACGTAGCCCAATTCTCACAGGTATTTCACATCTCTCTGAATTCCCTTCTTCTGTTACATCCAAAACAATTCATCAATGGATTCCAAGACTAGTGAAGGAAGGAGAATTAGAAAAATGAGAGAAAAGTGTCTGAATTTATTAACGTGAAGACATACACTACTATCAGATAAGGTAAATCATGTTAAAAAGAAGACAATACTATATGTGCCAAAAGAGTTCTAGTACACACACAGAATATTACAGTACACAGTAGCATGTCTGCAAAAGGAGTTTTGACAGTATGGAGACAGAGCTGCTAGCATGAAAAGCTATCTCATGTTATACTAAATAGGATAGTCATATGAATTAAACAGGCTATGAGTGTGGATGTACTCAACTGACACAGAAAATGTTCATTCACTTAACTTAAATACCAGTGATGAATTCTTGCTAACCTAAACATTCAATTTTGTGACTCTGATGTTCTTTTATTATAATTCATCGTGTGGCACTTCCTTGGCTAACCCTCTTTCTGCCCTTCTTCGTGAGGAACTACACAGAGTCAGAACCAAAGTATGCCGTCCAGGGGTGCTTCCTAACTCCCGAACAGCATCTGGTAGGTCCCCAGAGTCATCCCAATATGAATGGCAACACAGCAACTCCTTCTTTTTAGGAGTTTCTCTCTACTTTACCTTGCAGTTGGAAGGAGGCAGAAATAGAGATGCCTTCATACAATCTAACAGAGAAAAGCACAAGGTAGTGAAGGACGAAACTCAGACTTCACATATTTGTTTTCAGGCTCTTAGGACTGCTCTGCCTACAGTAGCAGTCATTCTGCACCAATCCCTCTCTCTTCTCCCCGTCCTTGTCCCGCTCTGTTTTTTTCCCCTATCAGGTCAAATTCGACAGCAGAATCTCTTTGTTTTCCTAATTCCTTAATACAAACATCCTCTGACTCTTTTCCTACATTGTTTGCACCAGACTGGTTCTTCTGTTCAGCAGCTCCCTCCTGGAATTTTATTTGGCATCACCCTAAGAGAACAAAGGAGTGGGTAATCTTCCTGATTGCTTTACCAAAGTCCAACTCCTATTCTTCAGGAGCAATGATCACAAGAAAGCCTTGCTTATCCTTTCCAAGCTAAGAATATTGAAAGATTTTTTTGCAAATTCCATCAATATGTTAAATCCAACATCAGCCGAGATATGGAGCACAGTTTTCAAAGAGCCAACAAAAAGATGCCCGTTTCAAGTTCTTGCTCCAAAATGTTAAGCAGGTACTAATAAGGGCAAAAGAGAGTCCTTTTATCTGACCTTTTCTTGAAAAAAAAAAAAAACCAAACCATTTCTGTTACATTAAACAAACATATGAACTTGGTTCACCTGGTAACATGGAAAACTGCAATCCAAACAATTAAGCTCGTCAAAAGCTAGGTCCTAATAATGGGAACTATCAGTCATATAGTCAAGTTCATTGCTTTCTCGCTTTTGAAAATGGAAGTAAACTTTCCGAGTGATTGAGAACTTCACTGTATGGTTGGAACTGAACTGAACAGGAAAAGAAATGAAGAGACAATTGCAGAAGTATAAAAATTTCATGCTGCTCCTGCAAATTTTACTTGCTTATATAAACAGGCTAAAAAAAAAAATAATCTTTCTGCAGACAAAAGTAAGATAGAACAAACAGAAATATCCATGAGCTAGGAATGAAGAATTCTGCAGAGAAAAGGCTGCAAATCAGTCTTTTACAGCTGGGGAATGAAACATGATGTACCTCTATGAGACTGAATGAAGACATATATTAAAGACTATAATAGGAAATAAGACAAAGGCTTCAGTAGAAGACAACTCAGATCACCTAACTCTTCACTTTGACAAAAGTCAATTCATTAGCAAGTTTTAATGGCGACTGCGAGTGCCCTGTGGCCCTTTAATGGAATTTCTTACTTTGGGACTATAATATTAAAATATTACTTATGTTTTGGTATTTACATGAATGCTTATGTCATCAACTATCAGATTTTATACCACCAGTCCAGAATGGAGCAGTTTTACTCTAAATCTTCCTTCAGTTTCAAAAAAATGTGGAAAAATGTGCTTTTAAGAATTTTAAACATTATTACTGTAGCCATATATATCAGATGTACTTTTAGTCTTTTTTTGAAAAGAGGATAGACTAGTTGGTTTATTTCTAGTATCAACACTCTGTCAGGCTTTCTTAATTGGCAAAATGGACTGTTCTGCAAATGCTGACCAAGGGATTTCACTTATTTCTTGCAAGGTGACTGTAACATAGATTGATTGGAATTTCTGCAGTAATAGAAAGGTTAAATATTTCGAACCAGAGCTCAAAGCCAGACTTGACACTGACTGAATACCTTCATAAGCTACGATTGACCTCAGACCATCCTTTTTCTCACTGCACTTAATTCCTTTGAAACACTAGATGATTCAGACTTTCCTGCTAAAGCACGCACAACTTTTTTCTTGCAATGTTTAAAAAACCCTCTGCCCAGTCTTACAAAAACCACAGGAATCAAAAACCTTAATAATGGAATATTTCTAAAAAAACAGGAATTAAAAGCCAATTTCATTTACAAGCCATATTATAACTTTTTAAATGTCTACAATAGGATAAAACACCATGAAATCTCACAAGAAAAGCAGCACTATGAAATAAAGACAGCAGACAGTGAAAGAACAGCAGACCGCAATGTAAAGTCAAGGTCCCAGGCTAGCTTTAAATAAGCTAGCTCAGGTCCCAGAAGTAATCTAGCCGTGACAGCAGGGAGCTCAATTCAGGTAAGCTGTGTGAATGCCGGAAAGAGACGAACTTAAGTTAACATTTTGGCCTCTCTACGCAGCAAGCCCTTTCAAGGGCAGTGAAGTTTTGAAAAAGATATGTTTTAAAGGAATGGAAAATAAACTAGGAAGGTAGGCAGTAGTCATTGTCCTCTTCCCAATCCTAAATTTCATGCGTTTTAGTCCAAATTCAGAATTGCCTGTATACTTTGATAATTTGGGACAGAGTACCATCAAATTCAAACACCAGTTTTGACTGGTGTATCAGATTGCTGTGATTAACTTATGAGACCAATCCAAACTACCTTGTCCAACCCAAATGCTAAAACAAAGTTAATGCATAAGAAGCTTTCTCTCCTGCAACAACTCCAACTTAAAACCAGAAACCCCTCACAAGTGCTGTATCAGAAGCAGGCCACCAAAGTGCTGAAATTTAAAAGCAGATGTTAGCTTTTTTTGTGCAAAGGTGGCTGAAGTAAAGCTGAAGTTTACAGTAAAGCTAATAACAGGTATTTCAGGTTGCAAACAAATTAAAAACCGAAGGATAAAATTCTGAGATGTTATAAACAACTGATACAAGCAAATGAAATAGGAAAATGTAGGAAATAAACCAATGGGAACTGGAAAATAATGAATCCGTGTACAAGTTAGGAGACAACAGATTAAGGAGGCAACCAAACATAACGAAACCAAGAGGTGATTTAGCTTTTAAACTTCTGTAAACTCCTTCTCAGTCTTCCTCAGTGGAAGATGTAGTTGTGAACATCCATAGGCCCTAATCTCTCTGCTAACTCCAATTCTGAATTAGCACAATGCTTAATCCTGATTTAATAGCCAGATAAAATCCAGTTTATCAGCTACCACTCATGAGCAAACATGTATTTAAGAGACATGGCAAAGGCAGATGGTGGAAACTGATGACTACAAGTGGCCGTGGGTATCGCATCTTTCAAAATCGTAATGCTTGTTTACATGTTACACACTAAATCAGCAAAGAAGCCTAAGCGTGCACGAAACTTCAAGTATTAAGCTATCCTAGAACTTTTAGTGTAACATATGATTAAAGGCAGACATGCTTAGACATTAAGTAATTTCAAAAAATATAAGTGATCAATTGTATGCTAGTTCGGTGCTGTGTTTTTAGACAAGTGTTAGTGAATATAGCAAAGCACATTTTTCCGAAATGGTTCTGTATGTGAACAGAATCTTTAATTTTACACCTGTACATTTAAGTGTCAGATGGATGTAAAGTGAACTGGAAATTGTTTAATCTTACTGTGAGTAGGGAGTACTGTAAGTGAATAAAATCCTGAAGGGCATAACTGATCCATTTTCCAAAGACAGTGGAGAGAAAGGAAGAAGAAAAAGCATCCTTTTGTTGCGTACCATTAACTGCCTTTTTATTTTCATATATTAAAAGTGTGACCTTGGAGGTCGCCTCAGCTGCGTGTCAAAATGAAGTGGGCTTAAAACCTCAGCCATTTATGATCTGATTTAAAAAAAAGTTCTAAATAATATAATTTAATTTTACCCTTAGGGTAATGCTGGGGAGGAAAAAAAAAGGACAAAGAAAACACACACCCAAAATGTAATGAAAGGAATGTCTAAACATGGAAACTTAGCAGTAAACGGCTAACCAGATGTGCTTCGCAGCACTTTTAAGGGTTCTTTTATCTTCATGGTAGCCTGTAACAACGCCTTGAGCAAAAACCATTTGTAAAGGATAGGTGTGTCTTTGTTTTCATACAACAGAGGAAGGAGAGTTGACTGATTTAGTAGTAGCATACATAGAATATTTGACGTTATTTTGACAATTAGTGTACGATAATTAAATTAATGTAGGAAAAATATTTAAGCTCTATTAACAAAAATAGAAACTCGCTGAAAGTCATGGTACCTGCAGCCTTATACTGTTTAATTTATGAAATATGAAATATTGACTCCTCTGAATATGGGCCATATAGAAGATTCTCTGTGGATCAAAATAATAGATGGTGATTTTTAAACTGTAGGGAAAAATAAAGTATTTCTCTAAACCCTTATAAAATGCTATAAAGAAGTCAGAATAAAGATGACACAGCAACTACTCAGTTACACATTGCTGTACTGATAACATCATCATGGATATAGTATAAATACTTAGAATAACGTTACTGTCAATCTAACTCAACATTAAGGTTGAGAAAAAAAAGCTTAAAATATAAGACTTGTTTGCTTGCACCAGTTCAACTTTGATTTAAAATTCAGCTTAGACAAAGGGCAGTAATTTCCTGTTTAGTTTGTGCAAAAATGAGGTGGCACTCTCTAACAAAAGGATATTTTTTCTGCATATACAGATACAGGTGCATATAAATCACCCTTTGTCAAGGCAGAAATTGTGCCAATATGTTTGACACTTATTAAAATATTTAATAAAGCATCTCTAGACACTCTATTTCACAGCATTGAAAATAAATTAGCAAGTGTAGATATGCCTACGGTAACCCCTTGAGTAGTCATAAGCGTGAAAACACCCTTGTAAATTGTTACATTCTTTCACTGATATGACTGAAATTAGTTTTATAATTGATGTTAAAGACATTACACCGCTTTGAAGCTCTAACAGATTCATCATCTAAATAAATATTAGATTCAATAGAGACTCTATGTCATTTTGTGCTCTACCTTTGTAACTGAAGATTGTTCTCAGGATAATTGATGGATTATGTAAAGAAAAATTTATTCCTGTTAATTTTAATATAGGTAGAACAACTTCTGGTGAAAACTCTATGTTATCCACAAATATATACATAGCATTTATGCCAATTTCTCAATTAACCATATGAAACACAATCTTTACAGAAGAATTGAAGCAAATGCATTCTTAGATTACTGTATGCAAATGCCTGTAAAGTAACCTTGCTATCAACTTTGGGGTGTCACAGAGCTAGTTAAACAAGGAAAGATTTCAACATAATTTTATAATGCCTATGATAGATATTCAAGACCTAATTATGCCATTCCATAATCAGCGTATTTTTGTCTCTAAGAAGCTTAGAGCTTCAAGTAAGACTATTTGTGAAGCAAGAACCTAGTATTTACCAATAATTTTATGAATAAAAGCTTCAGAATCTGATCTACACATTTACAAAATCTTTAATGATGGCCAGTCAAGCCCATATCAGAAAAACTGATACCCTCCTCATTATACATACTCAAACTTTTTTATGACCATGGTTGTCACAGTTAGATTTTTTTCTTCTTGTTTATCTTTTAATTTATTTTAGTAGGCAGTCCTCCCAAAACTTTCCTTTTGAGATCAGTTTTGGTGAATGCTCTGTCAGTGCATCCAAAACAAGTAGAATATCTGTATGTTTTGAGGAAAATCACAGGCAGAGGCTTCTCAAGGGGAAAAAAAAAAAAAAAAAAAAAAATGGAGGAAATGCCTCTGGGATTACATTCTTGAAAAGTAAGAGAAAAGAAAGGGAAACAAAGCAAAGTGTGCCTTCCTACACATGCACAGAAACAGCTTATAAAGGCGCCTACCTGCAGGCACAATAATAGCAGCTGTAGCATCTAACCTCTATCAGTCATAATCTAGAACAGTGCCACTTTCTATTAACCAAGCAATAGAGGAACTAAAATTACTTATACTGGTCTACGCAAGTCACTCAGTTTGCTCCAGTGCATTTTGATGACTTAATTAGGAAGACGGTGCAGCACATGTGGTTTTCCAGCCAGGTTCATCACAAAGGCCATATCATCAAAGCAGAAGAGTTGTGTCTTCTACAGCTAGATTAAAAATAGGGATTTCTTCATTAAGTGTCTTGCAGCTGACTGTGCCTCTTGGTTTGTCTCCATCTATTCAGACAATTAAATAAAAAGTGTCATGCTTTATTTATTTCTTTTTAGAGGCTAATAAAGAAGCCGTGAATTGAAGTACAGCTGACAATCTTTTTATTTATTAAGACCTCGGCGTACACAGTGACAATCTGTGGAAGGCAAGGCATGTGCTGGGATTTTTTTTTCCCCTTTTAATATATGTCCTCTTTCCAGGCACAACAGTTCTACTAATAGGAATAACAAACCTTTGTCATCCTCCCAAGCAGGGAGAGGAGTTTGCGGGGGCGGGGGGGAGGACACGACATATACCACAAAAAAATAAACCAACAACAAACAACAGGGAAAACCTAAGGTCACACTATAAAGCCAACAAATGTGAAACAATCAGAGTACTTTGAAAATGTGTTGATGCCAATCAAAGTAAAGAAGATGGGTAAATGACAAAACTGTAAAAATCAGCTGGCATATATCTGATAGAGGCAGAACAAATTTAGTCACAATATTCCAAATTAAGAAAAAAACAGCTATGTGTTTTCAGTTCTATCAGCAGGGACGGATGACTAGATAAACTACATGATCACTATGTAGGTAAATTAACTGAAAACAGTATACAAGATTTACTACACAGTTTCCATTTTCTGATAACGAGAAACGATTATCTCTTGTGTTATTAAGTAATCTGGTTTGCACAGTCATAATGGCAATTATACATGGCAATATCATACCATGGAAACATCGTAATGTTTCCTTGATAACAAATACATTGTATCATAATGTGTTCTAGCATTAATTCATTAATATTGGGATATAGGAATATAAATTAGTGATTTTTTTTTTTTTTTAATATTTTGCAGGGGTTGCATATTACCCTTCACTTCAACGAAAGCTGAATACTCCATGAGGCAAGATGAGTTTTCTGTCTTAAGAGTTACTAACTGATAATTGTATGTCATTATGTATACTTACAAATGCATATACACATGCATACAAATATACAGTGGTCAAATTAGACGATCTCAGTTGTTACTGCTTCCTCTCTACAAGAGGTTGCAGTATGGCCTGCGCACATTGCAGGGACAGAAGAGAAGGAAGAGGCAGACATGAACACAAACTTTTTATTTATTTTTTATTTTTTTAAAAATCTGCCTTTAAAAGAACACAGATGCCAATTTTTCTCTTTTTTAATTTTAATTTTATTTAGTCTGTCTAAATAGAGCCCCTTCTTTGTAGGGACTAGCCAAAATGTGAGTGGTGTTTGGTTTGGGTTTTGGTTTGGGGTTTTTTTTGTTTCTTTTTTTAGATCTGAACTGAAGAATATTTTCTGTCTGCTTCAAGTTAATTGGATGTGGATGACAGAAACATATCTTTACACATGTTCCTTGACCCCAGCAAGGCCTAAACTGCCTGTCTACTCCCTCTGAATTTGACCTTGAATACCACAATCTACAAACTTGGTGGCACTTACAACTGGAAAAAATACATTAAACCATCATCCCTTGCTACACATCACTTAGAGATGCATTTGACACAGTTATATTAAATTAGGATCACAAAAACGTATTTTATGGCCAAGAGTGACATTTCATAAAGCCTGTGAAAACAAAATGACCGGAGAGCGTGCACCAAAACATGGTATTTCTTGCCACTACAGTTTGTGAACAGAACAGTTCCTCCAAGATGATCCTTGCTATGGTAGAAGTTATATGATGGAAAGCTAAGAACATGACAGAGACCAGTCTGTGGTCCTGGTTGGTAAGCTGAATTTGAGCTGGCAGTGTGCCCTTGACCCAGGGGAGGATACCAACATACTGGGATGCTTTAGTGAGAGCACAGCCAGCAGCTTGAGGGGTGATTAGCTCCCTCCAGTTGTCATTCATGAGTCTGCACATGGAAGAGTGCATCTCATTTCAGGCCACTCACTCCAAGAGAGAAAGAGAAAAATGGGAGAGAGCCCAGAGGAGAGCCTCTAAGATGGTCAGGGGGCTGGAGCATATGAGATACTGGCAGAAGTTAAATAAGATGGTTTGGTTTAGCATACAGAAGTCTAAGGTAGTGATCTAATTACAGTCTTCAACTACCTTAAAGAAAGTTTTGCAGAAGTGAGAGCCAGACTCTACTCAGAAGTGCACAGTGAAAGAAAGGACAAGATGCAAGGGTCACAAATTGCAATACAAAAAGTTCCAGCTGGCTCTAAATGCAAGTAAAAATCCACCTTGAGAGTGGTCCAAAGAAGTTATGAAATTTCCATCCCTGAAGGTGCTCAGAACGCAGCTGGACATGGCTATGTGCAACCTGATTTAACTCTGAAGAGAGCACTGTTTGGGGGGGGGGGGGGGGAAATCAGACTAAATGACCTCCATGTGCCTTCTAACCTGATTTTTTCCATGATTCTATGAGTGTTCCTATATCAGAGCTACACACTTCCAGTCTTATATATATACGTATGTTTCTAATCAAAAATAGCTAAAGGTTATCTTCATTTGGGTTCAGATTCAATGAAAGAATAAGTGGAATTTGCATGAAATTTGGAGACCTATATTTAAAAATTTGACCCTGTTAAATCATGCTCTTCTGTCTTTAAAGTTAACATCCCTCTGGGACTTAAAGCTCTGCTCCTGAGAAGGCATAGCTTTACATAAGTTTTGAGGTTTTTGGCTTTTATCCTTTGCCTTATTTCCCCTGTGACTTACAAACTA
Organism: Platalea leucorodia; assembly: GCF_965183815.1. Taxonomy (NCBI): domain Eukaryota; kingdom Metazoa; phylum Chordata; class Aves; order Pelecaniformes; family Threskiornithidae; genus Platalea; species Platalea leucorodia. The sequence continues at coordinate 111,337,522 of NC_138824.1, forward strand.
GGCTTTCCTGTTCAGGTGCTCTGAAATCCTTACTGGCTTATCACAAAATAGTTATGAACATCACTTTACTTTAAAACAATACAAAATTATAACCAACAAACCTGCCATCTTTTTTAAATATGAGCTCAGCTGTTGGATCACTTGCTCAGAAAGGATGAAAACTATCCTCAAGTACCTCCCAATTGAAGGAATTTAAATCCATAGCTGCTGCTCTTTGACAAGTGTCAAGGGAGTACTGGTCACTTAACTTCCTTAGCTCAGTGAGTCTTTACTCTTCCTTTACAGCTTCACAATCAGGGGCTTACATGGAATTTGAGCATCCAATTCTCTTTGCCTCTGAGCCTATGCCAAAAGACAGTCAATAGTTAAACTATGGGTTGGGTTTGGCTGAACATTTCCTTTTTAACCATTATTCTAAGAAAAACCTGCACAACCATAAAACTTGCTAAATTCTTCACATGAACTATTCAATGCCTTATTCAGATCATTGAGAGACTTATTTTGGATATTTGATTGAAAATTCATTCAGGCACTTAAACAGTACAGAAAAATGAATGAGTACACATTACATTATACCAGACAGTGATCATCTTTATGAAGCAGCAAATGAAGATCTTTCAGTGCTAGGAACCATTTTTTCAAGGTACCTTCACAGGTTGCAAGGAAACCAGAGGAATATAGATTTTCTTGTCAAAATGTATGAGTCACACATATAAACCCAAAGTATCACATTCAGACAAAAAATTCAGTAGTTTGACAAGCCGGTGAGAGGTGAAAACTACAATTCTTGTTTTCACTAGCCAGATCACAGAGTCTTGAGTACTGAAAAGTTAACAGTGATTTAAAAAAAAAAAAAAAAAAACAAAAAAAACCCACACCAAACAATTTAGCTACTTACGTTACTGAATTATGATTAACTTGAGAAAAGCTCTGATATAAGTTTTCAGATTCCAAAAATGATTGCTTACACCTTAGCATACTAGAGGCAGTGAAAAAAGACAATTTGAATTTATGGAAGTTTCATTATGAATAATAAATGTCTCCTGTTGAAAGAGGCAAACAAGCTACAACAGTGAATGTATTTCCTGTAGTGTTTCATTAGTAAGCCAAGAAGTATTAGGAAAAAGGAAAGTTAAAATATTCTTGTCTACCCCAGAAGAAGTCAAATCCTGGACTGGTTCTCTTCAGGATTTCAGTAAGCTTCTATGATTATCAGAGAGACTTGTTTTGTGGTTGTTTTTTTTAAATTTACACTACTGAAACATATTTCTCAAATTTACATTTACTAAGTATGTTTTATATATCTTATGCTTTGTTATAATCTGCATCTCCTAAAGGAAAGCTATTTCCTGGAGAAACAATGCACTTCACAGATTTAAGAATCAAAAAAAGTATCAGAAAAGCAATCTTTTTTTTTTTTTACTAGAAAATGATGGAAATATGTCAGGCTTTCTAGTGAAACTAGAAAACTAGAACTAGAAACTAGAAAACTAGAACTTTGCTCAAGTACTGAGAGACAGGACTTGTAGACCACAGAGTCTACTAACATCTATCAAAATTTCTCAAAATTCTGGGTCAAAAGAGGTTTTCTCCTCATCCTCCTCTCTCCAAGATCTTCAGAGAATTCTGTTACAAAAATCTATTCATAATCTACCAAGAACATTCAAAATTTGTCATTACATGGTTTTACAAGGCTTTCTTTGTCTGGATATCTCTGTAAAGCTCAAGGATTGACTAGATGCCACATATCTGGCATCTGTTCCAGTTCAGATGGAGGGCACTTCCACAATACTCCCTGCTAAAGGACCTGATCCCAAGCCCAACCAAATCCATGAGGAATGCTCCTACTGTCTTTATTAACAGACCACAAATCTGAAAGCTTGCACTCAATTCTATTGATGTTTAAAAAAAAAAAAAAAAAAAAAAAATCTAAGTTTATTAAAATCTTTTGCTGCATGTGAAATTTCTAGTTCTTCCATGGTTTTTTGACAATGTAGTAACTGGTAACTTTAAAACACTTCAGTGACTTAACTGAAAACACAGAGCACAACACACGCATCTGAACATAATATAGCATTAGTTAAAGCCATGTTTTCTTAGATCAGTGCACTTTAAAATCAACTATCAAGTTTTCCAGCTTTTAAATATGCAGAGCAACTGGAAAGAAAAATCACATCTTTGCCAGATAATGTTCAACCCCTGATTAAATAAAGATGTGCCAAGGCAGAGATACTTTATGCCTCAGGAGACAGCCATAGTGGAATTGCAAGTCTATTTTATATGTGAATTAGAGGTAAGATGTAATGACATGAGATGAAAGGCTCAGCCGTGATTTTAATAAAGGGGGAGACAGTACTTCCCTGTGGACGCCATATGCAGAAGAGTGAGACTCAACAAGAATAGAATATGAAAATAAGAAAAGATTCAGCAAAAACTACAATGTTTCAAAGTTATAAGACCACCATTAAAATTCATCACATTTTACTGAAGTTCAAAATTCAGAGGGTAAGCTTTAACACATTTCTGATAGATTGTCATATGAAACCAAAGCTATATCATCAGTAAGCTGGAACAATTTTCAGTTTTTAGATATGATAGAATTGGAATTTAAAACTTTAAAATTTCATTTTTTAAAGGTTTCTAATAACATGATCTAAAAAATAATTTGACTAAATCTGTTATTTTGAAAGCATGGTTTTTACTGAAATAACACACTTAATTTAGTAGTACTATGACCACAGACGTTTTAGCTGCTTAGTACTTTTAGCAGTCCTTAGAAAAAGCTGTTACCTATTGCTCTATTGATATATTTATGGATACAGCAAAATTCCAAAGAACCATTGTTTCTTTTTTTTCTCCATTAAACAGAGGAAAAAGTTTGAGATTTTGCACAGGTCTCTGTGCATTTAAAAAAAGAATGAGAGACATGCCTTTGTAAGGTACAGACATGAAAAGAGCAAAATGAATGGATGAACTGCTTAAAAGAAAAAAAAAATCCTGCTTTATTTGATCTTTTGTGATAATCACACTCCTGGCACCCTGCCAGCTAGGCTGAGCACACTGATGTCTGGCCAAGTAGAGTAATCTCTTGGTTCAAGTCTGAGGTCTGTGATGAAAATTACAAAGCAGGGACAAAGGCAAAATGCCACCTGTGATTTTATTCTGAAACTAATTTGATGGAAAAAGTAATACAATGCAAACAGCCTTTTCAGTAGAGTCTACAAAACTATGACTAAATTGAAACCAATGCAAGTAGATGGAGGTAGCTATCATGCAAATACATTTGGATCTGCAGGCGTTCCTTTTAAAAAGAGCGGTAGATGTCTTTGTGACAGGTAAATTGCTTTGAAATTATGTTTGAAGTCCAAGGTCAAACTTTTAAAATGATAATTTTAACTTACATCTTCCTTTATTCTGGAGTCTTTTTGCATCTCCTACATAACGCATTTGAAACTAACAAAACCGGGGGGGGGGAGTTATCAATTCATTTCCTTAATTTACTTTCCATGAACCACCATTCATTATTGGTCAACAGACCCTTGAAATAAAAAAACCTTTTCTTTCTCGTTTCATTCAGTAGTCTATATTTGAACTAGTTGCCCACAGATATACGGAGAAGAATTGTATAGCCACAAAATTCTGCACACACAATGTATTCAACTTAGAAACACAGCCAGCAGAGTCTTCTACGTTATTATTCAGATGCAAAGCAGAAAAAACAGCCACCAAAAATCAGCATGTCACTTTCTTTTTTATGTGTCTATTGTGTTTTCCTACGTTTTACTGAAAGGTTGTACATTATTAGCAGTACTGATCAAAGTTTGTTTGGGTTTTTCCTAACAAATATTGAAGATGATTCAGAATGGCTCAGAAGCTGGTTTTACAGAGTTATTCTTTAAAAAAACCCAACACAACAAAACAGGTTTTGTTTCTTGTATGTTACTTCAATAAAAATCCACTGTTCACTGATCAAGTGACATAGGTTACCTTATTTTACCACCACCTTCACTTTAAAATTGGGTAGTATCTTGCATTTGTATACATGCTTACTACTCTTCTCTGCACTAGTAAGGCTTGCCACACGCAAGCACCAGGATGATCCCTGATCTTTAGGACTTCACTGAGAACATTGCATTTCAACTACTTCAGAGTTGCTGCTCTTTTCCTCCTTCTTCAGGAGCATTCTCTATAGATTTCCTATTCTCTTTGATATTCAAGTCTCTTTCTGCACTCCGTATTTCTTCCCACCAACGGCAGTGCCAATCAAAAGAATGCTTCAATAACCACCTTAACCTTCTTGTACTTATGTTTTCAGGCCACTCCTTCTCTATATCTTCGTTTGCAATCAAAAAAAGCAACTCATTGCAGCATAGACAATACAGCACTTACTGAACTCTACATTTTAAATACTCAGATACGCTCATAAATTTCTTACCTACACACACGCATACACACGCATTAATACATACAGAGAAAACTTCAGGTATAAACATGCACATATTCACACGGATAGCATAAAAATGATTCATAAAACCATGAACATTTATGTTTAAATGAAAGGTACCTACCTGGAATGAGCTGACCCAGTAACTGATGGCATCTGGAAAGGCTGAATACAGCTACTATGACCAAAAAAGGATAATGTTTCCATTTCATGATGTGTCCTTCCTTGCATTACACCAGCTCAGCAGCACTAACGTAAATGTTACCTGCAATACACAATGGAAATAAGAACACACAAATTAATAATAAATTTAAGGTACTTCCAAATGTTTTTGCCCAGTGTAACTCTATGAAGTATGCTGGTTTCAATAGTTTTAGCTATTAAAATAATGTTAAATTTTCTAACAATTAGGAAGTTGTAAGCCACAACCAGAATATTAACTTATATCCTTAAAGAGCAGACAACCCCAAATCAGATGTTTTAAAGGGAGACACGTGGAGCCCCATAGTGCACATGTATATTTTAAAGTGCTGCATGCTGTTTGGTCGTGTAACCCAAGTTATTAAAGAAATTGCTCAGTTCAGCAACATACTTAAGTGTAGGTTTAATCCATCCCAGTTCAAGGAAATACTTAAATGCTTCCCTAAGTTGAAAACACTTCAACACTATTCAGCTTTCTATACAAGCAGGGTTAAAACTTTACACTAGTCCTTATGATATGGTGTTTTGCTGAATAAGGATTATGGATAATTTTACCCGGTAATAACTTGAACAGTTAAGGTAACTTTTTGGTGAGTTTGTGTTCTTAAGGGCAGAAAATTTTCATCTGACTGGCAGGAAAATGGAATCTTATGAAGGAAGAAAAACTTTTGAATGCAAATGTGACTTGTACACTCATTTTTCTGACCACCGCAACTGTAGGTTGAAAAGTATTCACAACTCCACCACTGCTGAAAAATAATCTCTGCTCATCCCACTCATTTCTTACGCTTCAACTATGTTAGTGCTTAGTGCAGACTTTGCCAGAACTCCTCAGGCCTTGTTTACAGCATACCAACCTGTTCACAATGCCTTTCCTCTATAGGTTGCTAAAAAACATACAGTGTTTTTTAGACAATCATAGGTTTCTAAAAACAGTAATACGTTTTTTAGATAATCTCTTTAATTAAATACACACAATCTGAAATAAATGGGTTTAGTGTTTTGGTTTTGGTTTGTGGGTTTTTTGTTTTTGTTTTTTTTTTAATAAGGGCCTTTATCTCAATACAAACAAAAATGTGTGTGACTGCAATGTCCAATATATTGCAGAGTATCTGGAGTTCACGTCAAGTTCTTGATGACAAAAGAGATGCTATTTTAAGTGTCTGTCAAGTTACTAGACACACACAATTGCCTGGCCCTAATCAACAATTAGAGACCACTGAACTCAACTGTAAATGTGAAGCAGGCTGACATATGAAGCTCTACTCCAACAATAAATAACTGTTAGACCTTGATAAGGTTACAACTGCACTTCTCGTTTCTCTGTCCTCAAACTTGTTCCCCTTGTAGTTAAGAACGTGTACTCGCAGATGAACAGTTTGGGTTATGACTCCTCTATCACCTAAATGCCAGCAGACGGAATCGTAACAGTGAAAAAACCTATGGCGCCCCATCAGTCACTTCTTCAGTCTGCTGGGACAGAGACTTTTCCGCTATAAACCTAATATATATTTAATGACTGCAGATAGAAGAGTTGCATCATTACTGGGAGTATTCGGTGTCATCTGATACTTTTGGATGTTCAAAAATGCATAAATAAGTTAAATATGAATAGATTCCATCACCTACACATGCTGCATTTTACATTTGCTTCTTGTGTTGTACCTGCACTTCTATTATCTTAGCGACCAGAAATAATAACACTCCATTTCCCACTACTGCTATTACCCGAATCCTACAAAATATTTTTTTCTTCATTTTTCTCACTTCATCTGCACTGCAAACAAAAAACCAGTTCCTTCCATTCCCATTCTTTTAATTTCCCCTATCACTTGTATGACTGCTCTTCTGTTACAAACGGCTTGACAGCTCTTAATGGCAGAGTTAACAGCAATTAATGGCCAAGGTGTTACGTGCTGCGCTAGACGCTATTCATGATATGAGTCTAAGACTGAAATGAGGATTTGCAACTTCAGGCCTTTAGAATATTGATCTCATTCTCTGTATGTTAATACAGGCTTACTTTATAAAATTATTTACCATGTTGACTTCAGATTCCCACAGTTTCTTCATCTGTACTTTCTGCCTGCAAATACAGGATTGAATGTTGTTTCTAACTCAAAGCTGATGAGGCGGCCCATTGAATTTGGTTCACCAAACAACAAAAAAAACCAACACTTTCAGTTGTATTTACTTTTTCATTATAATGTGGGGTGCTCACACAACACACGTCAATGTGAAAGAATAATTTCATTAATACATGTTGCAAAATCATTCAAGGACTCAAAGATTCAATAAAAGTCTAAGTGTTCCCATCCAGTGGCAGGACACAACTCCTACTGATCTCAACAGGAGTTAAGATCACACATTCTGGAGGCAGAATTCGTGGACCAAATTGTATTGGGTTAATGTGGCAAGGTGCTGGTAGAGGGCGTGCTGCAGGGTGACCTCTCTGAGGAGAGGCCAGGGGCTGCCCCATGCCAGACACAGCTGGCTCCAGCAGACCCACCACAGGGCACAGCTGAGCCTGTCAGCCAAGCTGATGGTGCTTCTGGGAAAGCCTGTGTAAGAAAGGGCAAAATGCCAGCTAGGCAGAGGAATACGGGAAAAAAAAAAAAAAGGGTCAGAAACAGGAGAGTGAACACCAAGGTGAGGGCAGAAGAAGGGGGAGGAGGTGCTCCAGGCGCCAGAGCAGATTCCTCTGCAGCCCCTGGAGAGGACCACACTGGAGCAGATATCCACACTGCAGCCCATAGAGAACTCCAGGCTGGAGCAGGTGGATGTGCCCTGAAGGAAGCTGCAACCCATGGAAAGCTCACGCAGGAGCAGGTTTATCCTGAAGGACTGCAGCCCGTGGGAAGTAACTACACTGGAGCAGGGGAAAAGTGTGAGGAGGAAGAAGGAGAGGCAGAGAGGAGCAGTTATGGACTGACAGCAACCTCCCATTCCCCATCCCCCTGCACCACTCCAGGGAAAGGATGGGGGGGTGCAGAGGTAGACGAGTCGGAGATGAAGGGGTGAAATTGAGCCTAGGAAAATCAGGGAGAGTGTGAGTGTGTTTAGGTTTTGTCTTTCTTTCTTTACCATCCAACTCTATCTAATCAGCAACAAATTTTGCTCTTTAGCCAAGGTTAACTCACCATAACCATAAAGCTGAATGGGGGAGATGAATCCCAGCAACATACTTTATGACACTTGCCCTGTCTGTGAAGGCATCCCATGCATGAATCCAAACTTTCATCTTTTCCATACCTCTCTCTTCCATTTACTTAATCAGTAGACTATGACTTCTTTTTAATCCCCTTGTATATGACAGAACTCCACAGGGAGCTCAGACGTTAAGTGCCTGTCTTGTTTGTTAAAATGTTTTCTGCCCTCTAATGTGCTCGTGTTTTATGTTTGAAATATAAAATTTATTTCTAAAACCTGAAATTATTTCAGTATTATTGAAAACATTATTCTTACAGAAAATTTCAGTGAAGATGGCTTTAATGAAGCCAAATAATTTTAATATGAAAACAAAGCTTTTTAGTGTACAGTTTAAAAACAATTCTTGTAGATATTCCTTGAAAACAATCCTGAATACGAGGTTAATTCTCTGTATTCAGAGTATAGTGCTTTCTTCTGAAATAGTAGCCCTGATCACAGTGAAGATAAAGTAGGAAAAGATGTCACCGGAATGGAAAATGGTTTTCAGATAGAAGTTGAGTTCAGCAGAAGAGAAACAAGATCTTTCTTATCATAGTCCGCAATTCAAGTACTACACTACAGTGGAAGAAACCCACAGAAGCGTATCACAACCAAAAGGATTCAGCTGGCAATTTAAAACACTGCTTCCTTAATACTTACTAAAAGCCCATGAAGTATCTGCCACGTGCATTTAGAACTTCTCTTCATATACAAATTTCTCAGTGTCGTAACATTTAAGTTTTTGATTATAATAACTGAGCTAAATGTTTCTGTGTTTGGTCCTTCTCTGCAATTAGTCTTTCAGTGTCTGAAATACAAAACTAATATTGCAGAATAAGGACTGGCACTAATTAGATGTTGCCAGTGACAGAAGAAGGATGAACTCGCCATGTAAACTTCAGCTGGCCCAAGACCTCACTTAACTCCCTATCAAATGACCGCAGATCTACACCAGAATGTGCAAGAAAAGATTCAGATCCAATGAGTTGTCCAGAGTGCACAATGAAGATAAACACTGGCTCCTCTATGACATTATAATCATTAAAGAATCAATGGCAAATTAAACTACACAAACCCGGAGGGGAAAGAAGCACTACGGTAAATGCAGGGAAAGGGTCTAATCAATTATTTTCTTCCACTTCCCGAGTATAGTGTTATTTATCACTATAGCCAGTGCAGCATTCAGCAGGAGCAAAGACACCGAGACAAGACCAAAACCAATGCTGGTTGGTTTTTGTGGGGTTTTTTGTTTGTTTGTTGTTGGGTTTTTTTACGTTTTTTTTGTTTGTGGGTTTTTTTTTTGGTTTTTGGTTGTTGTGGGGTTTTTTTGGGGTTTTGGATTTTTTTTACAAGTTGATTATTATTGTTGTTTCTCTCAGAAATGGTAACCAGCTTAGTAAGACTAGATTTTGACAGCATGTTGAATAGAAAAAAAGGACACAAAGGTCAGATAATTAAGATTCTAATTTGTAAAAATAACTTCCCTTTATAAAATCTATGCACTTTGGTAAATATTATGCTAGAGAGGTTGTTTACCTACAAGATGAGACAGAATTTTGATTTGCCGTGTACCCAAAGGTCATTTTGGAGTGGACTGCCAAAATTTCACCGAAAGCAGAAAAAACAGAAAATCTTCCTTTTGAAGCAATGTTAACTCATTTTGAATGCAGAAAATTTTTAAAGTTCGTCATGCATTGTTAAGCCTGCTGATATTGGATGGACCTTCCTGTACTTTCAATCATTTTGTTATAAAGTCCTAATGTCTGTTGGTCAGACAGCCAGTTATCTGGTCATCTCTGCTTAGACTAACACTACTTCTGAACTTACTCCTCCTGTGCATTATCATCAGTAAAGTTATATATCACTGAAATTAAGAACTTCCCTCTACTATTTTAAACATCCTGTCTTTGTTAAACTAAATTTATTTGGAGTTCCAGGAGGATGAGAAGGAAGCACTGCCATACATTGTCTCAACTGTTTCCATTTAGGAGCAAGAATGACAGAGGGCTGATGAACTAGGGGAAAAATGTCTGGCCAGCTCCTTTTCTGTTATGAAGTAAATCAACTCTACTAAGATCAAAGCAGCTAAAAAAATATAAATCTATTGAAACCAGAGTAGTTATCAGTATAGAGCATCTATGGATCTGGACTGTGATCCTTTCAGTGACAGTTTCAGCAGACATTCATGAAGCTTGCCTTATTTAATCTTTTAGTATTCCAAAACATTTGCTTTTTTACAACCAATTGTTAGGGCAGTTTAAACAATTACGATGCAAGATATATACTTTACTTATTTTAAGCTGTGGGCTTGGTTTGGGTTTTTTTGGGGTTTTTTTGTTTGTTTTTTTGTTTGTTTGTTTGTTTTTAATGCAGTGAGAAAACCAAGAGTAAAATAAATAATAATAAATAATTAATAATAATAATAATATAATGGATTGAATGTGCTCAATTTACATTTCTAAGCTGGCAGGTGACAAACTTATATGTAAAACAGTCTTACCTAGATTTTAACTGACTTGATTCTCTGTATGGTACATTTACTGCCTAAGCAGTACCATAGGAATACTTCACCTAGTATAATTCAAAGAAAAAAAAAAAAAAAAAAAAAGTGTCCACATTCATCCACTCATACTGAAAGACTGCAGCAGAAATACAAACAGCAGTATCAGCCTGACAAACTCTGGTATGTGACATAAGCTGTAGCCTAAACCCTAAATACCCTCTACTATGCTGCCTACACATGAAAGCTCAGCGTGAGGAGCCAAACTTATGACAAAAGAAACATCTTTTCTCCCACCAGTCTCAGTCTCGTAAACAATCTTTCTACCAGAAGTTCTGCTAGAGTTCTGCTAGTTAGAGATAACGTTTCCTTCATGTGTCTGGCTATGTAAGCTGAGATTAATTTTGAATAAGGGACAACTTTAACAAGTTTTCCTCAGGGAGGAGTACATAAGTGAGACAGGGAGCAACAGAACATGATTTCTGTGTAAGGAAGCAATATATTTATAATGCAATAAACGTGCAATGCAAGGTATGAAGCATGAAGTGGCGTGTTACGGAGTGTAAAGAGAATGCAAAAAAAAAAAAAAAAAAGAAACCCAAACAATCCCATTAACTGTAAAACAACGATTTTCAATAGTTCTGTGAATTGAGGCCACTTGAGAAAACTGAAAGTGCTCTCCAGGCTCCTGCCCCTGTCTGACCCCCAGACTGTTGGTCTCTCTCAAGGAGTCAAAGTAGGTTACTGAGTGCTCACTGCTCTCTGCCTTTTCTGCCTGCTGTGCCAGGAGCAATACAGAGACAGTGTCCGAGCCTGCAGGGCTGGGGTTAGGAAAACCAAAGCCCATCTGAAGGTCAGTCTGGTGAGGTATGTGAAGGGCAACAACATGGACTTCTACAAGTACATAAGCAGCAAAAGGAACACCAGGGAAAAATGAGGTGGGGAACCTGGGGAGGGGACAAAGGACATGGAAAAGGCTGAGGTATTTGATGCCTTCTTTTATCTCAGTTTTTGTTGGAAAGACCAGCTTTCAGGAATCCCAGGCTCCTGAAACCAGAGGGGAAGTCTGGACTAAGGAAGACTTGCTCTCAGTGGAGGAGGATCAGGTTGGGGAGCACTTAAACCTCCTGGGGACACACACCAGTCCCTGGGACCTGACAGGATGCACCCATGAGAGCGGAGGGAGCTGGCCAACGTCGCTGCCAACGCCACTCAGAATCGTTTAGGTTGGAAAAGACCTTTAAGATCATCGCTGCCGAGTCCACCACTAAACCATGTCCCTAAGCACCACATCTACATGTCTTTTAAATGCCTCCAGGGATGGGGACTCAACCACTTCCCTGGGCAGCCTGTTCAAGTGCCTGATAACCCTTTTGGTGAAGACATTTTTTTTTTTTAATATCCTATCTAAACCTCCCCTGGCACAACTTGAGGCCGTTCCCTCGGATCCTATCACTTGCTACTTGGGAGAAGAGACAGACCCCCACCTCGCTACAACCTCCTTTCAGGTAGTTGTAGAGAGTGATAAGGTCTCCCCTGAGCCTCCCCTTCTCCAGACTAAACAACCCCAGTTTCCTCAGCCTCACCAGTGCTGAATACAGGGGGACGATCACTGCCCTGATCCTGCTGGCCACACTATTTCTGATACAAGCCAAGATGCTATTAGCTGCCTTTGCCATCTGGGCACACTGCCAGCTCCTCGGCCCAATACTGTTTAACGTCTTTACTAGTGACCTGGACAGAGAGACTGAGTACACCCTTAGCAAGTCTGTAGATGACATAAGACTGGAGGAGTGACTGATACACCAGATGGTTGTGCCGCTATCCAGAGGAACCTCTGCAGGCTGGACAATCTCATGAAGTTCAACAAAGGAAAATCCCAAGTCCTGCACCTGGTGAGGAATAAGCCAAGGCAGCAGTACACACTACAGGCCAACTGGCTGGAAAGTAGCTCTGCCAAGAAGGACCTGGGGCTCCTCCTGGACAAGAAGTTGAGTCAGCAATGTGCCCTAGCAGCAAAGGTGGCCAAAGGTACCCTGGGCTACTCTGGGAAGAGCGTTGACAGCAGACCAAGGGAGGTGATCCTTCCCCTCTCCTCAGCACTGGTGAGGCCACAGCTGGAGTACTGGGTCCAGTGTTGGTCTCCCCAGTACAAGACTGACAGTGGAGCAAATTCAGCAAAGGGGCACAAAGATGATTAAGGGGTGGGAGCATCTGTCATACAGGGAGAGGCCAAGACTGTTCAGTCAGGAGAAGAGAAGGCTCAGGGGGATCTGATCCATGTGGATAAATACCTGCTGGGAGGGAATGAAAAAGAGGGAACCAGGCTCTTGTCAGTGGTGCCCAGTGACAGGACAAAAGGCACAACTGAAACACAGAAAATTCCACTTAAATATAAGAAAAAAAACTTTTCTACTGTGAGGGTGATTGGACAGTGGAACAGGCAGCCCAGATAAATGTGGGAATTCCAGCCTTACATGCAAAACCTGATACAACAGTCCTGGGCAACCTGCCCTGGGCTGACCCTGCTCTGAGCAGGGTATTGGACTAAATGATCTTTCTGCCTCAGCTGTGATTATCCTGCTTCACTCTTTGGGAACCACAGCACCAAAATCAGCAATCCATATACTGTTTCAGGAAATGCAGTATTATAAAGTGCCTAGCACAAAATGAGGGAAGGCCACCTCTCACAGAAAACTAGTCACAAAATGCTCAGAAGCTGTAGTGTAGAATGACTAGAAAAGCTAGCAGCATCAAATGGTCCTGGAGCAGAAGCTGACTGGATGGAGATAGCATGCTGGGCATGTCTTTTAGGGCTTAAAAGAAAAAAAAGATTAAAAAAAAAAGATATGAATACTAGAAAAATCATTTATCCTGTGAAAAGTCCTCAATGTATGGTCAAAAACATAAAGTTGAGGAGGTTTGTGATGACAATTTTGGGGGAATAACCTTATGGTCCCACAGGTAAGCAGAACATACAGATAGACTAACACTTAAATATGTTAATGCAGTGTCGTAAGCCATTGCCTGTCATCGCTGTGCTTGTATTCAGGCTGATTATTCCCCTGGAATGCAAAAATCAATTCTAACTTGCAAACTGTTATTTTGCACAGACCCACAGTATTGCAGGCTTTGTTCTCTATCTTATATTCAGTCACTCTCAGGGGAGCAATCAGAGGCCAAAGGTAATTGGTAACAGTCACCAGTGAATTCATCGGACAAAACTTTCCTCAAATCCAGAAGGTGGTTTCATTCTGCTAATTAGCTTTTTTTGTGGAAACTGCTGATATAGCTAAAAGCTGTGGGAAGAGAGGGGAGAAGTGAAGATATTTGTATCATCACTCTCAAGAAGCTATACAAGAGAGTGAGAGGAAAAGATCTTAAGGTCTTAGTTAAAGGCTTTCCAGTGCAGGATACTCTGTGTGTGTACACGCACAAGCGCTTGTGTGAGAGGAAGAGGCGATGTAGCTTTAGAGACGTCTCTGACCTACTAAAATTCACTTGTCCTTCAAACCTAGAGGAAAGCAAAACTTTGGGTTGCTCTTCCCAATTGTAGCCAGGCTGCCTGGCATAATTCTCACTCATAGAACACCAAATTTCTCTATAATTAAAGAAGCCTGCCAAACGGGCAGAACTACAGTCTCCAGGAGCTTCAACTGACTCACTCCATGCAATTCTAAAACATGAGACTTTTGAAACAGCTGTTTGGGTTTGTCTGCAGTTTAAAAAAAAAAAAAAAAAAAAAAAAAAAGACAATTTCAGATTTTTCAAAATCGTATCCTCTTTAATCAACCTGAGCCTCCCTTTTTGCATAATAAGGGATCATCTCTTAATAAGGGCAAGCAAACAAATGTGAAGCAAATCCTGTAGTAACAGCACTATGGAAAACCCTATGGGAAAATTAATTTAATTCAGAGCTGGAGTTGCATGTGGCACCATATACAAAACTAGGTGTAAAGTAGGGAGGGGAAAGAAAAAAAAAAACCCACAACATTCTTGGAAGAAAGAAAGAGAATTCTTTGTTAGTAGCTGGATCACTGACTGAGGCAGGGTATCTGCAAAGAACTTGCACATAGTCATGAGAACAAAATCCGTGAATTTTGTTATAATTTATCTATGAGGTTGCTATCTTTTAAATGCTTTGCCCTGTTTTATTGGACTTTGGCTTTCTAACTGGGATTCAACAACCAGGAAACAAAACTTCAACATGATCCTGAACCCAAATTACAAGTCTATCTATATGATACTAGTCTATACCTACTCAGAAGAAAGCAACATGTATTATATAAAATCATTTTCTCATCGTTTCTCAAGTCTGGAAAACAATATGACAAAAGTAAAAGGGAAAGTTCCCTTCAGGGATACTCCTACTTGTGAATTTCAGGAAGAAAGAAAGAAAATGACACTCTACTCCTATTAGATCAGATACTTCCACCTTTCATTTCTATAACCTCCTTTTGCACACAAGTGATAAAAGAATTAAGTATCTTCTGTTCAAACTTAAACAGGTTCATTCAAAGAGGTCTGAACTTGTTAAAAGCAATGCTATCTCTTCAAAATAATAAGAATATGCTTGCATTCTAATCTAAATCTATGACAAATTCAGTAACAGTGGAATGAGCCTTGTGTTTTCCAGCAGACAAATCTTAAGAGCCAACTAAATGTTAAAAACTTTGTGCTTTTTTAAAATACAACCAAGGAACAATCTAAATATTGCAAGAACTTTCTCGTATCTTCTATTAGCGATGCATTATCTTTTTGCCCTTTGGCATATTAAATCAACAACTCATGTCTCAATGACCAAGACTTTCAAGGGAGTGTTTGGAAAAAGCTGGGCACTGTATCTGTTGCAGATTTCCCAATATGAAATACCAGGTTTCCAAATTGCTTTTCTAAAACTACATACTCATCACTTTTTGAACAGGCAAAAAAAAATCCTTCGTAATTCCTTGATGTAACTAGTAATTTCTTGATTCATAAGAAATACTGCCAATGTTCTAACACTATTAATTAGCAGACGTTTGAAGAAGTAAAGTGGTTGTTGTCAAAAGTATTTCCAAACAGAGTCACATGGAAAAGAAATAACATTTGATAGAAAGAAAATTCAGTGCCTGAAAGGTTAAAAAAAATTCCTTTGACTGTATTTTGACTCCTCCGTTATACCTGATCTAAAAAAGGAAGGTTTTTTCAAAGGCATTTAGCTTTAAACATTCACAGTACCTTTGAATGTCCTCAGCAGGACCAGAAAAGAGGGATTCAATTTTCAAAGATAATTGTGTCAGATAACTGTCTCATCCTTTTTCAGAAACAATCTGATAAATACCTAATTACCAGCCAAGTGATTTTAGAGCCACACAGCTGGGCCTGAGAAAAGGTTACAGGGAATGACAAGGTCCCCTAAAGCCATAGAGAGCAAGAGGCAGTTGGTTTGTGAATTACTTCTTTTATTCAGCTGATAAAATGCATAGAAAGACCCCAGAGAAAACAAAATATTCATAAAATGATGAAATAGTAAACAGAATCAATATTTAACCAGAGAAGTAAAATATTAATTTTCAAATAAAACAGGACTGCATACTACAGAACAAGTACATTCCAAAATCCACAATGGTAAATATTCGAGTCCTTAAAACCATTCATTTTTCCAGAAAGCATTTGTACACTACTCAGTCTAACCTTGTCTTATGTTGACATATAATGCCGTATAATAAGAAATTGGCTTTATAGTAATTTATATTGCAGTCTTGTTGCAAACTTAAAAAGCATTCTGATCTTAAACAATTACATTCTTAACTGACAAGCTAGAAATTTATAAATTGTCACCTATGTTCAAGAACTATCTCATCCTTCTTGAAAAAAAAAGTAATCCAGCAATCCTTTCTAAAAACAGAGTAGCTTCACTTTTAAGTTATCTTCACCAATTAAAAAAACCCACAGGTATATGTAGCACCTCAGATTTCAGTGAATCTTTTTAAATTGTACATTGTAAAAGCCAATCCTGTAATTTTGCTGAATTCCTTGTGCTTGAAGAAGTATTGGCCCCTACTACACAACCTAAATGTTAATGGTGTGGAGAGCATGAAATATCAACATAATGATGCAGAGTTCAGAATCACAGATAGTAAGCAAAAGATTACTGGTAACGCTTCAACAATATTAAATTGAACAAGTTATATATTCCTCAGGCTTTATGAAATACGTGTTTGCTGTGTGAAAAATGCAACAGATCTCTGGTGGTAATCTCAAGAGTACACATTTCTGACTTAACTCTGCTCCCAGATTGGAGCAAATTGATTGGAATTTTGCAAATGCAATGAAATAGGGATGGCTCTATGCACTTCTGTAAATCCCACTCATATAATTCAAAAATAAGGACACAAAAAATGTTACATATACATAGCAGAGAGGTGAGTCAATGGCTGTTGAGTCTGCAATGTGGGGACAAAGATTTAAACTCAGCTGGTTGCCTGTACTCTGGGGTAGAACAGTAGTGATCACAGTCAAGAACAAAGGGACAGTTTTAAAACCTGTTCTTTTCAGATTCTCAGATAGTAAGTGACAGCATTTCTGCATGTGTCATTATTCACCTTGCACATAAACATGAATTAAAGCTGGCTGAGAAGAGCTGTCACTCTGCTAGCATTTAGGTTCCAGCAGTCAGGTGTGCACATTCAGTGGGGCAGGCAGGAAAAAGTCCTGGGGTTTTGTTTGTCTGAAAATTAAGATTTGTAACTGGTGTTGAGAAAGTGTGTTTAAATATGGAAGTAAAATTCCCAGATAAATTCTCTCCCCAGCTACAATTCAGCAAAAAGAGACCTGCCTGCTAGTCACTCAATGCAAAGAAAAGCCCAGTCTCCACTTCAGTGCGTGGTGAAAGCTTTGTGTTCATCTAGCCTCCATGCTTCTTAGGCTTCTGTCTACCATGACAGGCAGAGGCAGTAAATGCCCCCTCATAAATTTAAAATTCTGTGAAATAAAAAGAGGGAATACTAGACAAAGCCTCAGCACACAAAGCAAAACAGGGGATGCTTTCCACTGCAAAGCTATGAAACAATAAGCATTTTGGGACCGTGGACTGTAGCCTCTGGAGGCTAAAAGTCTTGCCAGAATTCTTTTCCTCTTGAGATTCAACTTTGAGGGAAAGAAAAATAGCTTGGCTTTTGCCCTTAATAAGAACAAAAGCAATTAGAAAGGATTTGCAGATCCTGCCCCACCAATGAGCCTTCTCAGAGACAGAAATTTACATCAGGATTCAAAGAATATTCAGCTCTCCCCTAGAGCGCATTCATCCTTCTGAGGTCACCAGTAAAGGTGAAGCTTAAACAATATAAGGACTTTCAACCTTGTCCGCTTCTTGGTTAAATAGACTTGTGTGAAATGCTAACTCCATGGGGGAAAGGAAGAAGATGCCAGCTTTCATGAAGATACTGGAAGAGTGGCAGAATCCCTTTGAAACTGAGACTGATCTGATAAGGTCATTATGGTTGTTAATAGCAACTCTTTCCTCTGCTTTCTTGGACGAGGCCATGGCATTTAGCTGCAGTTTGGGGCAGTGAGCAGCCAAGCTGTCATTGCAGGGAGACGCTGGGGACTGGCTGCGCCTCTGGAAAGCCCCATCCTGTCCATATCCCAGCACATAAAAGAGCTTCTCCCTGTAAGTGAGAGGAGTACTATTGCCTCCTAGCCTTTCTGGGACCAAAGCTAGTAGCTTTTTGCTATGTTTCATACTTAAAGCAGACTTTGCCATCTCACTGTCGATTTTGCTCCTACTAGCTTTTAAACCAGGAGTCCAGTGTGAAGAGAAACGCAAAGATTTAAAGTAATTGCATTTCTACAGCTCCTGAGACTGCAAATCTTTGGGTCAAAGGAAAAAAAAAAAAAATCATAACGTCGCCACTCCCAGCCCCAAGAAGAATAGAGGGAGGACGTAACCCTTACCTCTTCTGTCTGGCTAACAGGCCCATGAAGAACTCCACGCCAGTTCCAGGGGAGTGAGATGCAGGGCAGTGCAGTGGTAGGCATTAATGTATGTGGGACGGAACAAAAAAGGAGATCTGGGAGTATTTCAGAGAGAAAATTTAATGGATGCAGGACATGAATCTTTCAGAACCCAAGTCCTTCTGGTCCTGCTATTTCTGTTCCAGCCTCCTATGAGAAGAATAGCCAACGGGGATGGGGGGCCACAGACTACGAGCAAGGAAGTGCTATTCTGTAAACCCTGATCTCTCGAGTGTGCTTTATGAATGGGATTTATTTAGTCTATGTGCTGTCAACAACCTATGAAAAATTAAGGTATTACCAGCAAGCTCCTCCCAGAGCATGATGGGCTCCCTGTTCCTATAAGTAGGAGGGAAGAGAGAATCTGAGGCAAAACCTGAAATCTCATTTTTAGCATTTCTATGGAATTGAAGTCTCAGACAAAATATATTTAAAAACTGCACTAAATTTTATCAAGAGCAGGATATGCAGAAGAAGTTTCCCTCATAATCTAAACATGAATTTGAAAATGCAGATCACTCCTAAAAAGAATATAATCTTCTCTCCCCCCCCACCCCCCTCCCCGGCTCTCCTTTTAAGAAAATCTCTTACAGCATATTTTTAATCATCTCATCAGTTCTGGAACATAGTTTAACATCTGAAGTTATCTGTTACAGAGCTAACAGTAGCAGAGAACTCAAATTGATAGACTGAATATTTTGCGCCTGGAAAACTTCACTTGTGATGATGCTCCCAGACCATTAATCCCATCTGTTAGAAACAGAGGAGCTGTTAGTGTCCATTAGTATATGAAGTACAGTAAACAAGAGTGTGCATTTTAAGTTTTCTTTCTAAGTATTATTGTAGAAAAATAAAGATGAAGCTCCTAAAAATGTCCTGATCAGGAAAGCATAACAGATGTGGGAAAGAGAATGAAGGTTTTGTGTCTCAGAAAGGCCACCCAACCTTAGAAATTCTGATGCAAAAACATAAAAAACCCACATCTCTCAATAACAAATTCTGGAGTTTCAGCTACCCAGACACCACAGTAAAACAAAGCCTGGCAATAATTTTCATTCATATTTTCTCAATGAACCTTCCTGAGAGAAAACATTCAGCTCAAACAAAAGAGATTTCATTTTGAGAATATCTAATACACTAAAAGTTCAGAATAACTGGTTAGTATTTTGACAGATCCCCAGTTTCTAGCATGGATCCTCACACATTTTATATCTGTCAGATGCACAATCAGATGCTCACACATGTATCACCCTCCCTGTAACTACAACAGACGCCAGCTGTAAACATATTTTAAAAGTTATGGATGTGCCTGACATAACTGATGTGACCTTTCCTAATAGAGGAACTGCTGTACAATCACTCTCAGGTGGGCAAGAAAATAAAACATCTTGAATCACTGAATTCAGTCACATCAGCAGGAATTTGAAAACATGGACCAAATAACTAAACTGCTGTCTCCTAAACCTTCACAGACTAAAGCTTAAATATTCCTTAGCTGGTCAGAAACAGACAATTGGAAATTTATAGAGGTGGACAACTGATTTCCTAGCAGTAAACCATAATGACCAAACTAACTTGCAATGGATGAATAATTAGGTAGGGGTAGAAAAAAAAGGCTGAATCCACAGGAACATGTGTATTCATGACTTAATAATCAGCTGTATTTCAAAAAAGGCTAAGAGTGATTCAAGAGAAACATTTCTGTCTTTGACATTAGAAAAAGTTTTTATTTTCTTTCACTGAAGTAGCTGTCTCTTTGGAAATACCTAAAATAAAGTGGCATTCATTTTCTAACAAGCCCTACACTATCAGAAATAAGATACCAGTGGAGCAAGACAACAATATCATATACTTTCTCTCTGAACTGGAAACTGAAATGAAGAGTGTTAATCAGACGTCAGAGAAAGTTATGCATGTGCTGGCTTGTGCTACTGGCACTTTTGGAAGGCAATATTGCTTTTCTAGGACTCAAAAAAAGGCAACATTAACTTAACTCAGTGAAAGGAAGACACTGTAAAAAAACTGACTCAAGATAATTTTACCCCATTTAACCCTTTGTAGGATAATAATTTTGTTCTAATATTTCTATTACTTTGCCTTTCCGCCCCCTCTCTTTCCCCTCCTTTCCTTTCAGATAAGCCTGGAGACCTGGATCCACGTAGATGGGTTCTGTGCAGCACTCTAACGCTACAACCAGTGAGAAGAAAGCAGTGGATTAAAACGTTCATATGGCTGCAATGTAAATTTACTAACATTTTGAGCATATGATTTATCATATAGTCAGATGAACTAATCAGTATTAACGAAGAGGTTCATAACATGCCTCAAACTCATGTTGCTTGCACTCATTAAACTGATTCAGAGCTACTCTTCTCCAGTTCTTTTCCTGTTAGTAAGAGGGAAATAAATTCGTTTTAAATCCTTGCTGTCATCTGCACCAACGCATATCACAACCCACTTTCCATTCATTTCCTGAAAAAAGGATACTTAATTTGTTTTCTGTCTACCTTGGAGATCTCCAGTATGTATTGGCAGACAAAAAGTAAATTTGTTGAGTATCACAAAGAGCATGCTCTATAAAGTGCAAAATATCCCTAAACTTTTTAACTAGAAAAAAGTAACAGCTAATAATATTTGCCCAGGGAAATGAGCATGCACTAGCATACTTGCATGTGCTTGTACTATAAGACTGTACCTTGCACAGCAAGCACTAAAATTTAAACCTCTAACAATATATGATCATAATTAACAAATTAATAATTAATACCAATAAAGCTTCTTTTGCATAACCACAAAGCAATTCTAGAATTTCAGCATCTGAAACAAAGTATTTTAATTATTCCCTGGTAATCTTTTACTAATATCTTTCACAGATACCAGCATCCTAACACCTGGTCAAACTCTGCTGACTGAGTCTTTACTAATTACCATGGGATGATCTGTTGGTAAGCATGAAATCTACAACTATCCTGATCTCTGCACAATAGTTTATAAAGTTCCTTTTAAGTACATGTGTAACAACTACAATAACACTGTTTTTCCCTCTCAGCTGAGGCGATGCTGCCATGAGAAACTGTTTCTCGGTTCCTCAAGGTGTCTCTTAGTTCCACAAAGAATCTGCTTATGCAGAGCACTCGAATAGCTCAAGACCCATGAACTGAAGTGCCAGCAGATGACAAATCAAAATCTCATTTTCATAAAAGAAACACTACCTCTCCTGGCATTTAAAGTTCTTGTCTGAAATTGGCTTTGATGAAACAAGAAAGTTAAATTGAAGTCAGGGAAAAAGAGCATGCTAAAGTAATACGCTCGGCAGTGGACCAACAAAGATACATATTGGGACACGCTCTAATGTATGTTTTGGAAGACAGCACCTTCATCAGTACACTGGGAAAAATTTTACCCTTACAAATGCCTACAGAAAATAACTCTCTGCTCCCTTCCCCCAGTAAAATCAGCTTAAAAATACTCTCACAGAAAAAACATAACCAAACACAAAATAATTCGTGACTGCCAAGTTGTTGACATTCTTCAAAGCAATAGATGCTGCTCTACCACTGCAGGCAAGGAAAACTAAGACAAATAAAGATGTAGTGCATGAATAGAAATTACAGCAGGTTCGATTACAGTGAAAAATAAAAAAAAATCCAAAGCTCCTGAAAAGCAGTTTGAAAACCAACAGTCCTTCCTAAGGAGAAAAAAAAAAAAAAGCAAACTGTTTTTTCAAATGGCATTCAGAGAATCAAATTTCCTTGCAAAAAACTTTTCCTGTTTAAATATTCAGACTCCAATCTTCAAAAGCCAGTATTTATGAGACTCTTCTTTTAGCAATTTGCTTCACTAATCTAAAATAGTATTGCTCACATTTACATATAAATTAAGCCAACTACATCATCACATTCTTTATGCAGTTTATTTACTCTGTACTTGGCAAAGTATCTGTTTTAGTTTTCTGTAATGTAGAATATATCATATAGAAAATATACATCTTCTCTGAACATCTGAAATGGAATAAACTGAATTGTATGCTCAGTGTGACACAACAGGTTCAGAATACAATATTAGAACAAGAGAAGTAAGAAAACTGTGCAGGAATGACAAAATATAGTTTTACTGCTCTTCCATTTAGTGCAACCTGTCAGTCTAACTGTAAGTCTAAACGACTAAATTTCATATATGGAAG
The DNA here is from genome assembly GCF_965183815.1 of Platalea leucorodia. Taxonomy (NCBI): domain Eukaryota; kingdom Metazoa; phylum Chordata; class Aves; order Pelecaniformes; family Threskiornithidae; genus Platalea; species Platalea leucorodia. Next base: position 111,360,037 of record NC_138824.1, read on the forward strand.
TCTGGGCAAACATTCAGGCAATTTATTTTAATGGATCACTCTCTCCATTCAAACATAAATCAAACCCAGTGTTATAATAATAGAAGATATGAGAAGAACTACTTCTGGGAGCAGATCTATCTTCAAGTCATGAAACCTGCAATAAATGCAGCCTTTATTAAAAATATCTAGTCACCATCAATGGCTTTTGGATTTTTATTTTTTTTTGTGATTCTGATACAGACTTCATAAAACTATTTACTAAATAGAATATATAAGCAGCTTTATTGACAAACCACAGATTAACCTCTCTACTCCCGACCTTTCTTCTTCTGCCTAATCTCCTACCTCAGCTGTCTCACGGATACCTCACCTAGCTGGCATGCCATCAGCTAAACACGGCCAAAACTGACCTCTTTACCTTCCCACCCAAGCACTGCATCACCAGCATCCCCCCTGTCACTCAAGCCTGTAATAAAAGTGTCATTTTTGTTTCACCTTTCTCTAGCCTTCCTAATCCAGATCATAAATAAATCTTTCTGCTGCTTCTTCTACACATTAAAGATAATTTTATTCCTTTTTGCCTGCACAGCTAAATGCTCACTTAAGCTCTTGGTTCTCATTTTGATTCATTTATTCTCAAGCTCCATTACATCATATCAACCATTCCCTTTCAGCCCATTCTAAATGCAGTTTTTAGTTTTATCTCCATTTAGGTTTCATCACAATGGCTAAAAATTCCAAAAGCATAAAACAGCCTAAAACCAAAGATCCTTGAATCCATTTAGGATTCTAAATGGATATGGGTCATTTTTGTAAGCACTCATGCAGCTAAAGATGCAGATTATTATTAGACACATGAACACCTACAAAAGCTTCTCTCTGACAATGGCACATCAGCCCCTAACTATCTTGGAAATTGGACAATTTTACACACTCATCTACTCTTGTAATCCTTCTGCCACCTTCTTGTGTTTCGTGCACCATTTTTTCCCTATCATTTCTTAACTTTGTCCTTTTTTGCCTCCTCTTCTCTCTTGGTATTTTAAATTCTACTTCTTCTGCTACCATCTATTTTATATACAGCTTTGCCACTTTCTCCCATAAATGTCTAAAATTTCATTTCACTTCATGCCTTTGGCATAAAACAGCCTCTGTGAACTTCCACCTTAACAGTACACCTAATTCTAAGAAGCAGTTCACAAATGCCAGCTAAGTTTAAGATGCTTAATGCTACAACAGTAACAAAGCAAGTAACTATTCATATAAAGCATGTATATGTACGCTTATATAAACAATATATATCTGATTGCATATTGTCACTCTTCTTACAATGATTTTATATTCCAATCTACGTCATTTGAGTGTCTTACACTGAGATTGAGTCTTCACTGGGAACAATAAATCATCTATCTATATATATATATTAAAACCATAACTTCTAATAAGTCATGCACAGAGACTATGTAGAAAATTATCAAACACTCAACACCACATTTTTAAAGCCAGCCATACATAAATATAAATAAACAACATTTCATTCTTTCCTGATTGTCTCTGCTTAGGGTTCCCCTCTCTCATATATCACAGTAATTGCTGAATTAACTATTAGAAATCTAAGTTTTCTTTTTTGTTCATTTACTCTTGAAAGTGATAAACTAGAGAAAAATATTCTTATGTTGTTAGCCAGAGACAATGCACATGGTGTACCCTGAGGCAGCAGTAAATTAACAACAGTGGTTCACAATTGACTCAAAGAACAAAGTAAGCTACCTGTTTTTCCTCCATCAGCCTGTTCTGAACTAAACTGATGCCTAATGTCACAGAGGAACCTTTATGGACTGGGAAAAACACCTGGCCCTGTGTCATTCTGAAATAGCAAGTGGTGATGGGGAGAGTGGTCAGTGGGCCATGGCCCTCAGCCAACGTCCTTTCACTTCCAACCCAGGGCATGTGGAAGGGCGAGAGGAAAGCCTCCCTAGGAACGGTGTGGTTTAGAGGCTTTGTTAAATAGCAAGTTTTGTCCTTGGATTCCATATTAACAAAAACCACCCATGACATCAAAATGACAACAGCAATTTCTCCTCTTTTCGATGGACTGGGCTGTCCTGTACCCCTCACGAGCACCATTACTAGGTTTCGTCTTCAATGTGTCAAAGTTTCTGTCCCTGTGAAAAAGACCATCATCCACCTAGCTGTTTGCTCAGTTCTGGTGATGTTATAATTCCTGTAGGCACCCAGCAAGCTAGCTGCTTTCTTTTTATTGGGTAAGTTTTTCACTCAGTCTATGGTTTAGCTTCATAAATGCTACAGGGAGCATGAAGCACATCATAAGAGTAGGCAGCCATGACTATGGAAGAGGAAGGGAGAAATTGCCTCTGCTGGCAGCAGCTCACACATGCCAAACTAAATGACTATATGACCATGCCTTTAGACCATGACCAAATCCCAACTCTAACTTGTCAGAGATTCTTAATAATAAACTCTACCTTCTGGATAGATTTTTAAGATATACGTATGCAAAGGAGCACAGCACAACAAAACAAAACCCCAGGGAGAAGGTATTCAACAGCCTTCACAGGTAAGCTTTATACATAATGAAATTACTTCAGAAAAATTGCACAGTTCTTTTCTATTCCAATGGAAAATACATATGTTCTCTCATTTACATATTCATTTCACAGCTATAAAATAAAGCAATACTGAATTATTCTAATTAAAACATCAGAGCCTGTTATTTAGTAAACCCTCTCTTTTTTTTTTTTGCTATTAGAATGTTTTTGTTAAACACTAAATGTGACAGCAAAAACTATCATATCTATTCTATAAAAAGAACCCTACGTTAACACCTACATAAATGCGTCCCATAAAATACTTGGAATTTTTCTTTAAAAGAGGTACTAAAAGTTCCCCCTTTAATTCATTAGCTTTCATTCAACTTTGATTGCTGCTATAAAACGCTATTTCTTTTTTACGATACCATGATCAGGTTTTTTGGCTTACCATAAAGGAAGTGAACATCAATCATTTGTATTATTCTATCATGATCAGTGCTCAGAAGGGAATGCTCAAGTAATTTTATTAAATCATGCATTACCTACAGCCTGCAGTTAAAGAAAAACAAACCACTGAATCCAAAGCTCTAGTTATCAAAGAAATATGAATTGCCCTTTTCAGTATGTATTATTAAGCATCCTGTAGAAAAAACTCTAGTACTGAAGCCAAAAGTGATTCACATGAGATATGTTTAGGGATGAAGCACTAAGAAATTTCTGGCAGAAGTGCTAATTCTGCACATTTTCAATGATGGAATAAAACGGCCAGCACATGTATTAATCATCTGATATTATCTTTTGTATAACGGCATGTACTCCTCTCTCTTTAATTGTTGCTAGCTGAAATGGCATTTGAGCTGAGTAACTTGAGGATTAAGGCTGTAACAATATACAACCAGAACTGCTTTGCCAGATCTTCTGCCAAGTATATCTTGACCACAACTCTCTAGGCTCCACTTCTGCTAAAAGTTGCAATCAAGAGACTGAGACAGTGAAGGATATTTAAATGACCCACACTCTAAGAGGCATTTCCTAGTTTCTCATGAAAGAGCGCTTTTGACCAACAAAACACATTTTCCTTATGTCTCATGGCAGGAGGAGTAACCATGAGCACGATGCACTTTTCCACATGGGAGGGGGCTCCATGTCGCTACTGACAACTGACTCATAAAGATGATTCCTCATGCTAGACTTTGTACTTCTATCTGTCCAGAAGTTTGGAGAGGACTTCCTTCACATTCCTCCCTTTATGTTTCAGTGAATATAGTTCCCCCAAATGCTGCTGGCTACCCAGCCCTGGATATGACTTAGTTACTTTGTACTGTATCATAACAAAAAGCACTATAAATACTGCCAGTAACAATGCTAGCTTATTTCCACAGGGTCCCAAACTCTGGCTGCAAGTCTGTGAGGGTAATAGCATGGACTTTTCTGCACATTCCTTGGACGTGCGTTTCTGTTAAATTTAATTATCTTCTAGCTGTCAGAATTAAAATGGAGACATGCAAGTATGGCTCCACATTCAAAACATGTTATTGAGAGACAGAAGGGGTTAAAACCAGGGAAAAGGAATGTTTTAGGCTATATCTCTAGACAAGTCAAAACAATATAATTAAATGCATTTATCCTCTTGCCTGCAAAGAGATACTGTGCTAACAAATTTATGAAAACGAAAGAAACTCCCAAGTAGAGCAAAATGGCCAATTAGCTGCTTGCATATTTAAAAGAAGACGATGTAGGAAACAACCCAAGTTCAACCCCTGGAGACATACAAAGAATCCTCTACCTCTAAAAGATTATGATTGCCTGGAGATAAGGGCTGGGAAAGAGCCAGTCACATCAGAAGTGGAGAAATACAGCCCAAAGTCATACTACAGAACACTGCCTCTAAGCATCATCTTACAGGAAAGCCATGGCAGCGTTCAGTTTCTGTGATACCTATAGTTTGGTGTTATAGGCAACAGCAGCAGTCTTGCCAAATTCTTTATGGGCCATGTGTATCTGTACTGTCTTTTTGAGCTGCTTCAGGTCAATGCCCATTTCTTACGCCAGATGGCTCAGAGTGACTCACATCCATACTGTTCTTTGCAACCTCTGGTTAGAGTTGCTTGGTCACACTCACACTGGATGGCATTCGAAGTAATCTGTGGCTTGGTACCTATACCACAGATACTCACCAATAGGCATCTTTAGTACATTTGCATATAGCACATCTATAACTGCTCAACAACCACTGGGTTTTGTCTAGGGATGCTTGTGCCATATCACACAGGGGCCAGGGAGTGATATGGTACCATGGAGTATAGATGATCCAGGGGACAGGCGCCCAGAATGAAAGAGGGAGTGATGCAACCTGAACTACAAAGAGAGTAAGAGTAGTTCGGAGTGTACTGAATCCATGTATCAGACCTGTACAGACCTGTAATACAAACTACAGAAACAGTGCAATGTGATTGACATATGTTGTCCCATCTTACAAGATCTATGTTTTCCAAAAGATATACCAAATACTGAATCAACTTCTAAAATATATTATTCTTGTTCTAGATATCCTGAATTGAAAATGAAACAAAGAAGGTGTTGAGTTTTGGTTTAACATGGGTATTTTGGCAATAAAATGAAGACCTACGTGCAACATTTATCTTCTGAGAAGATTTTAAATGCTTTCCACATGATTCGGGGCAAAATTCACGTCACAAGGATACCCCCTGGTCAGCACTGAAACATCAGCAACGTGCAAGGATAACAGAAGGTGACATCGTCCCTGAAGTGTTAAGAGTAGAACTGGGAACAGAAAATCCAGCCCCTACAAAAGATGTTTATTGGGTCTGTGTTTTGGTTTTTTGTTTGTGAGTTGTTTTTTGGGGAGAAAGAGGCTAGAGCAATTGACTCTAGGAAAAAGTTTTAAACGTACCCTAGAAAAAGTAAGCCGGTTTTCCAATTATGGTTGGCAGTGACGATACAAAATTACTTGCAAATTCTGTCAGGAATCAATCATTTTTTTTTCCCCCTCACCATGTTCATATACTTACCTCTCTTCCCCAAGTGAAACTGTAAATCCGTATTGAGACTGTCTGGTGGTAAGGGTAGCAAAAGAAAACCAAGTTAACAAAATATCTGGAGATATTTTGTAAGATTCTGTGACTATTCAAAAGTAAGCGAAGCAGCATTTTGCAAATGGTGGGGACGTCCCTACCTGAGGGCTCCAGCCCAGGGGCGTGGGTTTCCTCTTCCAGGGAGCAACACCCACTGCCCTCTACCAGGCTTTGTGTCGGTATGTGCATCGCTGTGTTTAGCACAGGAGGGAAATAAGACTCAAAGAAATAGTTATAAAGATCTGGACCTCACTGTCCCCACAGAAAGACTTGTCCCATCCACAACTGTTGGAACCATCCCTCTCATGTTTTTCTTGAAGGAGTTTGAGACAGATGGACCTTCTCTCTTCATTCCTCTGCCCTCCCCCAGTTTATTACGTGGGTATGGCATATTTTGGCAAAATGGGTAGAGTCTTGCTGTACAGTACTGAGCATCAGAAATAAGCAAACCTTTCTCTCCTGACTACTGAATTCTGAAAACTTGCCTCAGGATTAAGTCAAGATCTTTATTTTAATATCCATGAAATAGAACAAAATATCCAGAATATGAACTTTGAAGTGAGCCCTGACTTCAGCATGAGGCTGAACTAGCTGCCAAATACTGAAGTTTGAACATAATTCATCTTATATGCATATGTTTTAACTACAAAGACATAGGAAAACAATCTGCCTTTTCCCCACAGTTGCAGCTCATTAATCCCAATCCTCTGCTTGTCACCTGACCAAAAAGAAGATATTCGCTAGCTTTCACTTTTCAAGCTCTAGTGTCTGAGAAACAAAAGACAATATCCATATATAGTTTACCATGTTTGAAGTAAGGAAGATCATTTTCCTTGATAGGCATTCTACACTATAGCATTAGTAAACATAATTCTGCTGAGATTATTTATATCACTTCATAATGCTCTACCTGAGCCTGCCTAAAGTTCTGGTACTGTACATGCAATTCTTAAGTGAGCTTAGATTTATACCCTATCATATAAATTTCAGCATTTAAATAGGGATAGTTGGAATTTGAAATAACTTACAGTTAATTTGAAAGCACACAGCCTATTGAGCTAAGAAACTTCATGAAATGCTTGTAGGAAATATGGTAATCTTATTTTGGCCTTCCTTATTTTGACTTTATTTAAATATGCACTATTAAGTTCCTATTCTAGAGCTAGGATTATAGTCTGTATATACATAGACTTTTGGCTAGTTATCTCATGGGAAGATAGCTAGGGAGTATAAAGATTATTTCATATTTGCTCCTGAAAGGATAAGAATATGAGTTGAAAAATGAATATCTTAAATATAGGAGAGAGACAGCCTCCACAAAGGGTCTGAGATGCTAGAAAGCAGCAGTCAGATTAACTGTAGTCTCATCACTTGTCATGTTTCTAAAAATAACTACTGTCAGATAGAAATTAATTATTTTTACTGTAATATCAGTGGATTTTGCTTTATAGTACTGCTCTCTTGCTAGATGGTCAATAGGTCACACACATCTAGGAATGTCCCTGCATCCATTTAGAATAACTGTACATAAAGCCCATTTATCATGCCTTGGTAAAAAGCAGGTCTTCCAGTCTGCTCTTCTCTTTTTAATCATGTTCAAACATTGCCCTCCCCAAAACACACTACCACAACCCTCAACCTGTGTGGACTGGATACAAATATATACAGAATTTGCCAAATCTCAGTCTGCATTTATACAGCTATCTGTGCTTTCATTTGCATCTCTCTGTTCCCAATAGTAACTTCGGCACTAGAGAGTTTTCTATTAAAGGCGAGCAGTGCTGATTGATTGCTGCCTGGCTTCCCCCACCTCTCCCCATTCCAAGCCGTTCACAATGGGCTCATTGCTACCTTCCATCACCTTAGCCTGAATGCCTGAAGCAATGTATCCGTATCTAAGCTTCAGATCAGATATTCAAGGAGCAAAGGACCTAATTAAATCAACTGGAAAAGGAGTTTAATCAATAGCAAGCTATAAACTCCCATCTTTGTTTTATCTGTAAGTACATAAATTACAAAAGAAAAGTTGAATGCAGGAAAAGAGATTGAGCGAAGTACTATCCAATCTACACTACCCAATGCTTCCATTAAATTAAGCCTCAAACTATTAAAAAGAATAGCTTGAATTTCAATCAGGAAATGCAATATTCATTGTATGCTTTAATTGAGGCAGGTGAAAACCCTATCATTTTTTCTGTTTTCAGCTTGTCTTTTCAGCCTGCAATTTCTGCTCTTTTACAAACCTTTCCTTCAACTATTCAAGGAACAAAATTCTTTTCAGTTTCCAGTATATCCTAGATGCTAGTTTTAACTGCATACTGCAATCTCTGCCTTTGCCCATTCAGTTTTGAATGCAACATAATAGATACACATTCTTCTCAAGTATGCCTTCATTATTCACAGTTTTCACCATAATTCTTTTTAAAATACTGTGTGTGCTGTGTTATCTCAATGAGCTCCACAGCACATGGGCTCTTCTGTACTGTTAAAAAGGCTTTGCCAATCCAAACGGCATTGATAACCAGAAGTACCACTTTCATTTCCTCGTCACATGAAAGTTGTCAGGTTTTCTCCCCCTTTCACACTGTTCTTGCCATCTAAGCCTTTATAAGCCATAGGCTGCATTACTATTTTGCACAACGTCATCTTTGCAGGCTTCTGTTCTATACTTACATAAGGCTGAACCGGTGAGCACCCATTTACAATGCCACACCTATGTACACACATATTCAACACTATGCGCCATACTGCACCTCAAACATGTTCGGTCTCAAGCAATTTCTTAAAGAGCGTGGTTTAAAAAGTAGAGAGTCCTCTTTGCCTATAGATTTATATAGAGGGCATAACACAATACTGAATTTCCAGTCCATCCTGCTGTTCCTGCTTTGCTCATTTTAATTTGATTGCAAATTACTAGACATACATTCTTCTCAAACTTGCCTTCTTTTATCTGCATGTTGATACCTTCATATGCAAAATAAAAAGAGAGGATTCCACATTTCTAAAACAACACACAGCATTTATCAAAAGAACTCCCTATCCTGCATCTGCAGTTGGCTTTCCATACACGTAAATGCAGATTAAGTTCTTGTTATCTCTCCTATCTTTCTTCACGTAACCAGAATTCTCCTCAAATCCCATGGAAGCAGACATATTTGAATGTTTAAACCAAACTCTGAACTGGCATGTAAAAATATACCTTAATAGGTGAATATAATCTACATATAATAGAAACATTTCTTTTCCTAGTAATAGCTGCCTAAATCAAAATGAGTAAACTTGACTCCTTTTTTCCCCTTGTTTCCTTCAAAACAAGATTTATGCAATAATATGCCATATACTCTGAATCCAAGACCATAATAGGTGTTGAATCTGTTCATAAACTGTAACCGAATTTGAGAGATGGGGTCTCAGAGATAAACGTCTACAATTCCACGTGGTGGAACTGTGCACCTGAAGAGAGAGCACCATTAGCGCTCTCACTGAAGGGCAGCCAGCAGCAGGAGTCCTCACCAAACATCCCACCTGCACGGGCCAGCCAGTTAATTAACACATCCAAGCTCAGGGCAACCCACAACTCCCTCGTGCTGTCAAAACTGCAGGTAGGGAAGGCTGGACTAGGCACCTGTCAGGTAACTAAAAGTACTTCAGAAGGATGAGACTACATTTGGAGGTGGAGCTGTCACGACTGAGCTGCAACAGGAGAAACACCTGAAAAAACACACTTGATTTTCCTACAAAAAACCTAAAGAACATGTTTGCCAAGGAAAAAAGGCAATTAATGTTCTCAAAGGAACATTATTATACTGGTGACAGCCACCAGTTTGCCTTTCCCACCATCCTTAAGTCTGCAAGGAACCTGCGATGAGACACAAATCAAAATCTGTAGCCATCTATCACTACAGTAATTAAGTTTTTTTACAATAAAAACTTCAAGAAATCTTAAGATATGCAATGGATGTCAGATGTCGGTTTTATTAAAACAGCTTATTCCAAAAAGCATGCGCTGCATAGCATTGAATCAGTATTTTTTTCAAGCTGTTATTAATCTTCAAAAAATTTTGGAACCCCATTGCTCTATTTGCCCTACAAATCATTGACTTGCATTAAGCTTGTAGGAGTATTTTCTCTTCTTCCCACACTGCACTACTTATTTTATGAGTGTCTATATTAAAAAAATGATGCGGGGAAACATAAGTTACATTTTAAGCCCTATTTAAGATAATTAATATTTCCAGAATGATTAACTAATGCCTTGTCCCAAGACTTAACCTATATATATATATATACACACATATATACACACACACACAAGGCTGTGTATATATGAGATGATGCTGAACAGTATAAATCTCTTACTAATGTTTTTAAGCAAAATATAAGAATGAAGTATAAAATTACATCAGACTTACAACTGATAAAGATAAGAAATAATTTAAGGGAACATTTTCATCTGCAGTATATCACATGTGAATTCTGAAAACACTGAACCATTAGACCAACGTCAAAAATTTTTCTCTTCTGCAAAACAAATTAGAACATAGCACACCTGAAACAACCCCCCTGACCCCCATACTGGTAGCTACTGAAAATGAATTGATGTACCTGTAAACTGCTTCACTTTGCAAGCAAAGAGTGGAAATTGACTCTTTAGCTATTTTTTCTTTGACAAGTTTGAGCTAAAAAGAAAAGCTGCACTGGCAATAAAAATGGAAAAAAATGAATAAAATTATATAGTTCTATGCGCATGCAGTACCTTGTCCTGTTTTCAGGTTAAACAACGTCAGTAATTTCATCAGTTGGCTATATCTCACAGACTATGTGATCACATAGAAAGAACTGAGCTTGCATCTTGATAATTTAATCAACAGTAAAAACAAAGAGCCACTTCACATAAGCAGTTTTAACGTTGGGTTTTGTTTGTCAGCTTTGTCTCTTGTCTTCAGATAGAAATGCCAGTGGAAAGGAGACTCCTACTTTCTCATCATCAGCTATTTTCATTTTGGGTCCTGTTTGCAACTAAGCCTTGGGGCACTAACAAGTTGTAAGAAACCAATTCTTATATACCCCTCCACTGAACATCTGGTGCGCATATTCAGTTTGAAAGCTGCAAACATTTTTAAGGAAAGTAATCCTCTGGTCTTTTGATCCAGAGACAGTAACAGGGAGAATCTTCCAAGCATGTGTCCCTAAAAAAAGTTAACTAAAGAACAAAAGTTTTAAATCCAGAGAAAAAGGTCTTTGAGGAGCAGAGAGAGTCTAAAATTCTTATTATATTCAGAAAAACATACTACTTTGAAACAAATATTTCTTTACAGTAGTTCACAAAATGCCAAAATGGACTATAACTGTTTACATTTATATAAATATTGTTGCTAATTTATGAATGTGGTTAATGATCGGCAGCATAGCTAAATCAAATCTGGTTTATGCTCACTAATTTCCATGTTCTGTTAACGTATTTGTTGCATTTTTTATTTTAATGAAGTTTTTAATGTCTGTTGTTAGCTACTGTTAAATGGCCAGCTTTCTACCACATCTGGCTTCTAATTACATACAAAGAGCAGCTGCTCAGATGTGCTCTACCGTTTGAGACAGGAGATGTTCTTTTCCCTTACAAATATATCAGCACTATGCATCATTTATGTTTTATAACAGCCAAAAACTCCTCAAAATTATGTTTGTCTATTCCTAGCAGCTGGGTTGGGTTTGCATTAACCTGATGAGCCTTTACAAGACGCTCCACAGAGCAAACTGAATTGGATGACAATGAAACTCCTCCTGCAGTGCCAGTCTGAACCTGACAAGCACTGAATGCTTACAAGGCCTGTTGAAGTCAAAACGATGTACAGATGCTTGGCAGTGCCAATGATGAGGCTTGTGGCCTTGGGTCATTAAGAGACTGATAAAGTAGACTAATTCAAAACAAATCTGAAGCCTTAAGCCTTAAAATAAATCTTAACCCATTTAGTACCTATGATTAGTGTGGTTTGAGGAATGGAACAGAGACACCCAAGTTCCCAAATCCTTCAAGTAAGCAAACAGATGACAAAGACAACATGAACAGATGACATTATTTTTCTCTTTGTATTTTAAAAAACAATCCTGCCTGTAGAAATGTTAATATTATATTTCCAAATCAGAAAATGGAACAGAACTGTAACATTGCTGACACACATGTAGTTAGTTCCTTGGTTTGCTTTTCCCCATTTGGGGTAATATTTGACTTTGATATTTATGCAGTACTTTGTTGGATGGAAAAAAAAAATTATGCAGCATACTACTGCTTTCTCACTTACAGCCCAGACATATCTTCACATTTTTTTTAAATCTTCCAGAAACAAGTCCTAAGAATTTTGGTGCCTTTAAATAAGTATTAAAAAATTTTCTGCTTATTAAAATCTAAGCCTATAAAGCCTAATCCAATTATTCTTCTGTGGTCAACAGATACATTTTATTATATATATATATATATATATATATATATAATATAGACACACATTTATTTTACTATTTTAGGCATTGCAAAGTAAAAATGCAGTAATTTGTTATTATGATCACTGTACTTATATAAATACTACACCTGTCTAAGTTGTGTTTTTCTTAACTTTCATTAGTACACACAACAGTGTAACCTAAGAATTTTAGAAGCTACAGCTTGGAATAGATACCATTACCTCGGGGTTATGAATTCACAGGAAACACATTAATGCTGTTTGGCTTTCAGATTTTTAATTTTTAATCTGTTTTTCAAAATCAGTTTGGAATTATTACTCTGTATTTACTCATTAAAAACTTCCAGTAAAGCTTATTAAAAGAAAGGGTCTGTGTCGCCTGACGCTGAGCATCTTTGTTATCCTCAATCAATTATGCAAGGAACTCAGCACAGCAAATGGCAGGGGTAGGTGGTACCTCTCCCTTTCTCACAGTGGCTTTCAAATATCCTTCAACTTTGTCCCACAGCATGATATTTTAAGAATGGGAAAGTTCAAGTGTTCTTTACATTCCGTATTGTAATATTCCACTTCAATGTCTGCAAGGGTAAAACAAATGATTAATATCCCTGTGCAAATTATGATTGTCTGTAGGATGTTGACATTTAGAGATCTAGATGCCAGAGAAACTAGATTGTGATGAATTTTCCATTTCTCATGGATTATGGAACAGCTGTCAGGTGGTAACAACTTACACTAACTATTAAGCTAGTCCGCATTTGAACTGGTGACCTAGGAGTGAAATATTCTCTCTCTCATGATCTTTCATTCTCTCATTAACAAGACCCCTGAGCCTTTTGCTTCCCATTGAATAGATCTACTTTTTTTTTTTTTTTTTTTTTAAAGTCAAAAGCATGTGTTTTCTTGATTATCCAGCAAGATAGCTCTGACTGGTGCATCTCTTTCAGACACCCATGACCAGGGACAGAACAATTGCTGGCTACCTAGAGGCTTAATTACGACATGGAAAATGTAAAAGGCAATAAAAAGTATATCCATTCTACCACTTAGCTAAGATACAGATTGTAAATAATTTGAAGGCTAAAAGTCAAAATAAAGACAAGAATGTAAAGCATAATGCTACATTTTTTATAAGCGTACATATACACACACACTTGCACCACATGCACCTAGTTTGCTAGCGCTGAGACTGAACAAGAAAAAGCAGAGTTCACCCTGACAGAAAAGCACTGAGTTCAAAGAAACTATGTATCAACCTATCTGCCAAAATGCCACAGTGAATGAACTCCTCCTACTACAAATACCACATTTTTCCTTGCTTTCCCAGTCCTGTAACATTATTAACAAATTGATACTTCTTAGAGACTCAACAAACTCCTGCAGGATTTTACTGAACATACCCTGAGGCAATGGATATTGTAGAACTATAAAAAAAAAAAAAAAAAAAAAATCACAGAAGGATATACTAGAGAGTGAAAAAAAAAAAAGGCAACAAAACACCAACAAAACAACCACCATCAAAAGACAGCAAACTGTCAAAGTGAGTATATATTTATACACTAGAGATGCAGAAAACTAGAAACAACATAAAAGAGGAATAGGTAACAACCACTTAATCCTCAATGCAATGAAAGGTGGATGACAGCCAAACATCTAGGAGCAAGAAACATAAAAATAAACTATCATTAAGAAAGGATAAAAAGCATATCGAGTATTTAGCAGCCCCAAATCACAACTATGTGTTCGTGCCATCCTTCTAAACATAATGAACAACTGGGGAAGTGGAAAGTTGAAAAGGTAAAGAAAATTCACAGCAGTTCGCTATACTTAAAAGACTTGGCATACCTAATTCCATGGCTATGCAAGACGAAATAGGAGGCAGCAGTTAGCAGTAGAGTAGCAGCACAGTAGTAAATTAAAAGTTCTAAAACATACAATATTTCCCCTCAAAATTTTTGACAAAAGCAGCAACTGAAAGAAAGAACCAGTTAGTGGCCTTATTTTTATGATCAGATTTTTTTTAAAGATGACTAAAAAGAAGTTCACAACCAACATATAACAATGAAAACTGCATCTATAAATACATACATACATGACTCGGCAAAGGGTCTGAGCTGAGACACACAAACCAGTCATGTTTTTCAGTCAACTAGGCGATTAAAATTAAATCTGGCTTACCTTACAAGTGAAGGTGCTACGTTTTATGTTTTAATGTTTAATTTAAATAGGAATTCTAAGTGCTTGGATGTTTCTGCAAGCTACGGGTTAAACTACTCTCTCCTCTGTTCGAACCATAACCAAAAAGCATTTTATGAGTGCAATAATGCACTTCAATAAATGGAGTGCACAATGGATACTCACTTTTCTCTGGGGAATGAAGAAAACTTGTATTCTCTTTCTGCCTCACAACACATTGGCCGTCTACGGTATCCTTTGTAGTCACACAGCTTGTCATATATTACTGGATATATTTCACTTAGATAGATGCAGGAAGAAGTTAAGTATAGCCCCTCACCTAAGGTATAACTACTTTAATCTCTCGAACTGCTACCTTCCTTACTTATGTGGAAACCAAGTTATACTATTTCTTAACTCCATCAAAGTTTCCATTTGAATTTTGGGAAAAAATGGTGAAGGAATCATAGAAAAGGACCATAAAGTTACACCCCATATATTTAAATTCTCATATTGATACTACAATAGCAATTCTATTACCATAATAATAGGTATATGAATATAAATAAATGCTTCACTTCATTTGTGTCAGCATTTGCAGAAAATAATATGACAGAGAGCCGGGCTCCAGGGATTCATTTGACATTATTGAACAACCTCTTAGCCTAGGATATGCCTTTAGCTGCCCTGCTACAGACAGATTACACAAAGGAAGATCTACTGTTGGCTTTTGAATGAAAGTCTCAGACTGATCTGTGCAACACAAAGACTTCACTAATGGGAATGCAAATAGTGTCACCTTTATAAAACAAAACAAAAAAACAAAGCAAGGAAATCCTAACAATTTAGCACCCAGATAAATACTTTCTTAAGAATGTTTCTGTGAAAGGGCCCTTGTGAAGATTCCTCCTGCATGCACCTTAAGCCCCTGGAGCAATGGCTGAGATTTCTGATATAAAATTAGATTAAAATTTTATCATTCCATTTCAAAAGCAATGAAATATGAGGATTTTAGCTTCAGAGGGCATAAAACTCAACAACAACAAAATGCACCCTAAAATATAAGAGTTTAGTATTGAGTACTACATCACTAGATACAACTCACAGAACTAATTTCTGAAAACTTAATAGCAACCTGTATGTGGTAAGACTACTAAACTAATTTTAAACAATTATTTTCAATGGAAGTGCACCACATATTATAGAGACTCAGTTTAAAATTTCAAGTAATTTGGGGTATGCTGCCGCAAGAGGACTTCCAGCATTCCAGTTGGGGAACGTCCTACACCAGCACAAGGAACAATGCTTCAGAAAAGAGCTTGTTACCACTTTAAACTGCAGAAGGAAAAGAAAGGATGTGGGGGGAAATACAGCTTCTCACTGGGGCTCCTTTAAGGACGGACTCCTGTTGGTTCTGTGCATATTGGATAGCACCTCATACCATGAGAAAAGTCAGAAAGGTCAGAGTTGTTATTCATAGCAGAAGGCTACTAAAGTAAGGATTTAGAAGGGCATTAAAGATCATTTAAACAACAGCCTTTAGTTTATTCAGCAAAATAACGGGCAGTCTTATTTCCACATGTAATCACCTGGAGACACAGACTGAGCCCTGCAATTCACAAGGGGGTTTTTTGGGTTTTTTTTTTGTTTGCTTTGTTTTGTTTTTTTTAATGAAATGTGGCCAATCACTTGCTTTCTGTATTTTGTGATTCATGCACATCTGCATGTACAAAATCTACAAGTTTCCAATTCTTAGTGTCACACGGGGGGGGAAGGAATTTTGATTTCTACAATATTAACAGCTTGGCCCATAAATTTGTTTAAAATGAACATGGGAGGAACCATCCCAAAAAACCTATGGATCACATGGCATGCCTGCAGCCTTCTAGCTAGAACTACAACACAAAGGTGCTGTGCAAACTTCCCCTGAATGAATGGAGTTAAGGTAGTATCACACCTCTGAAGGGATTACCTTTTTGACTTTTTTTTTTAATAACTTGATATGAAGAATTCATTTAAATCCATAATGTTACAGTGGAGCTTTTCTATTGTTCCACTGCTGATCTTTAATAGATTTTTAGATATGCATCAATTGAGGAAGAATTTGGAATGGAATAAAAAGCATACTAGAAAGTTATATGGCTGTATAAAATAGCAATATAGGATATCCATTTGCAATTATATTAGGCCTGACCTTAAACAGGTGGAAATCTACAATGCTTCATTTTACACCAGCTGAGCATCTGACCTATTGAATCTAAGGTGACATTTCCCATCAATCTTTTATTTATTTCACATTCATTGCCAGTTTTCTATATATTGTATGAACAAATGTGAACTACATCTATTAGCTGCTGTATTCAAGAGTCAGCATGATGACATTAAGAATAAAAAAAGATAAAGTTCTGCTCTTTCTTCCCATTTTTCCTCCTTTCTGTATGATTCATGATTCTCTTTCAGAATTTGGTAATTCTTCTTCTTGGCACCAGACTACCTTGTCTTATTTCAGTAAATAAAACAATCTGAAAATTAAGTGGAAAGTGCAGAAATTAAGTTAGAGATTAAGGATAAATTGAAGATGATCTAAAGTGGTAAAGAGAAATTTATTTGTATTGCAATGAAACCACTTGTAATAGGTTGCTTCAGTAATCTTGTACCATGCGATAAAAGCCTGACCTGCCCTATGCATCAAAGCAGAGGCAGTGAGATCCACAAGGCCAGTTCTCAGCTGAGGTCCATCCTTTGCACAGGTGATGGGAGCCTTGGCTCCTTCCTGCAGCATTCCTACTCATATAGTCTGGCTGGTATAGAGTTTGTACTCCCTTGGAAAAGACAAACGGGAAATGAACTGTATTTAGTTTTTACTTTTATTTCCCAGGAGTATTGCAGATACTGCCTTTTATTTGGGGTAAATAATGAGATGGCTATCTCATATGGAGAGAGATCTCACACATGGCATACAGCAGTATGGAAAGAAGAGAGTAACAAGGAAAAGAACACAGAATAAGAAACATAAATGGGAACTGCTGATGAAGAATAGAATTAACATAGTAAGAGAAACAGCCATCTTCTGCAATGGGTACAACCAGTACCCATTTATTCTACAAAAAGTTCAGCCTCAAATGGTTGGGCAGCACATGGCTTTGCAGCAGTACAGTGCTGCATACTGCGAAGCTGAAGCTGACGTCTTAAAGTGATGTCTGAAATCAAAAGCATTCTTACTAACAAACTGGAGTAAAAAAACCCATAGATAATCCCTGCATTATGCCACTGGAGATTACTACGTGCAGTTAATTTGACGGTGCACCTACATTTCGGATGCACTCAAAGCTGCAGAATACTGTACTGTGTACTCGCAGAATGTGGTGGAGGGAAGTAGGACATTTTGGCAGCTGTTAAAGAAGCAGTTTGGATATAGCACTAACAAATAATACAAAGTAGCTGACTGATTGTTGAGAATGCATTTTCATGTCTTGGCTAGTAAGCAAAGCTGATCAGAGTATAAAACCAATCTCACTTTGCTATATAGCTCTTGGACTTCCAACATCTGTTAGAAATAAATCAGCCCCACTTTTTGATGAAGTTTATCCTCTTGCCCCCAATAGCATTCAAAAATATTTGTGGGATATAGGAAAATAAAGTACAAGTTCTTGCATCTTCCACACCCCAGTCCCAATCTGTGAGCTTCAGCCACAACTTTTCAGATTGCTGAACTATTATAAACTTGTCATTCAAATTCAATCTATGCATATCCTCAGTAAACACTTTAATTTCAATAAAATATCATGCTTATTGTACAAGTATTTTTGTTGAAGCAGATTCCTCTTCCTAAACGCATTAATTCATTTAAGTTCACAGCTGTATTTACTCACTCTTGAAAACGCTGTTTTCTCTCTACAAAAACCAAACAGCAACAAAAACACAAGAAAAACAACCCAAATGCGTATCCGTGCCTGCATCTTGGAAAAATAATTCCACAGGCATGAAATTTTCAGTTAAGGCTACAGAGCTTGAAACCCCATCTTCTGCATTTCTTTGAGCACAAGTAACAGTGGCTTTTAATTAACCTTAACATAAGTGTCTACAACCAATGAAGAAATACAGGTACCTTCAGGTACACAACTCACCTTAAATATCTTTTTTTGGAGGAAGTCACCTTCTGGAGATGCTCGTTGCTCCCCACTGACTATTTGGTCAAGCTGTTAGAGCTTATAGTGCAAGTCTAACCTGAAGATGACTAAGTTAGGATGGCAGAATCCTTCCCACTATGGATACTTGGTTAACATTCTCATATAATTAAAAACTGGAAGGAAATAAAACCCTTCTTCTCAACACTTCTCAAAAGCCATTTCTGATATGCAGCCTGCAAGGGAGTCCATCAGAAAACTGTTAAACCAGATTGTTTTCTCCTCCCTTCTCTGTATATCGAAGGCTTTGCTCATTCCCAGTCTTTTCCTCATTGTCACTCATCTGCGACTTCCTTCTCCATCTGTATTGCCGTATGCTGAGTGATAAGGTCATATCAAAATCCTATTCATAATTTAAACTGTTATGTAGCAGCGTAGGCAAAAGAGCTAAGATTTAACAGCAGTATAAAAAAAAAAAAAATTCCTAACACCTCCCCTCCCCCCAAATAAAAACATAACCACTCTACAAAGTACATGAGTATAAAACCAGTGTTACATACAAATTCTGCTTATTTCCAAGCTCTTGATTCTCAAACATGAAGACTTTGGATTGGTTTAGGGTATTTGTTAAAGATAACATAAATATTGTCTGATAAAGAACCTTTTCTCTTTATTATATATTCGTCTACAAAGAAATAATAGGCTATAAGGTATTATTAATAGTAGCCAAATTCAGACAAAGAAACCCGCAAAGTGGCTAAACTGTTTCACAACAAAAGGGTTGTCTCTCTGTCTCGTGTTACTGCCTCACTTACCCTCGCATCCTAAATTACCCAACAAAATGGTGGCAAAATTTATGTTGATACTAAGAGCGCCAATGCCCTTAAAATTGCTGAGTCAATATCCTTTGCTCAGGATGCTACTTCTCATGGGTGATGAAGCAAAGAACACCTTAATCTGCACATGTCAAGATAAGTAAAATTCATGTCAGCCCTTGCAAAACGAAACTACTGGTGCAGAAGGTCACTAAACACTTCAGGCCAAACACTGAACTAAGGACCTGATCCTGCAAACTTTTCCTTGACAACACAAAGTCAATGGAGAACATTCAGAATATACGAAAACAAGTGAGGATAAGCCCTCATTCGGGGTCTTTTGCATGAACAGGGAGTAGTATCCTACAAATTTACTGTTGCTCTGGAATTTTGAAATTGGGTTACATATTAAAAACTGTTAGTTATTCCTCTAATAATCTAGGAAGAATTGTGTGTTTATATAGACAGTAGAATATCAGTTCAGCAAAGCATTTAACCTTGTGCTCTACAACTATTTCTATTCAGCAAACTACTTTGCCTCAGATTAAAACTTTAAATCCTCTGGGTAATAAACAGCAATAGAGAAAGCCACCAGATACTGAAATGACAAGCTCACAGGGATAGTTTCAATGCCTACACAAACTATCAGTAATACTTGGAATTGTATTAGCTCACATAGTCAATCAACAGCTATATAATTGCAAAATAAGAAGGGAGAAACAGCTAGAGTAAAAAATATATATAAAAGACATAAGCCACCTAGAATGTGTCAAACCAGGGGTTTCTCTAGCTTAGTACCCTCCCTGAGCACATCAGTGAATGAGGACAATGAGGGACAAGCACAGTGCAGGTACACAGAGCTGCTTCTCTAGTGTGACTGCCCAGCTCCTAGCAGCTCCTGGCTGAGGAGGTTCCCAAGTCTGAGGTCAAGCCTGCATCTTTACTTTTTATTTTCAGTATAGACTTTTATTTTCCTGAATTTATTTAATCCATGTTTTAATCCATTTTGGCCATTGCAGCATCCTTTGCCAATGCAACTCCTTTGCATTTCATAAACGTAGCACTGAAACAGAAATAGCAGGTTTCCTGCATCAAAACCATGTTTGGTTATTTTGGTGCTCCTTATAGGCAGAAAAACCTTTAGTTACTGGCTCCTGATGCCTGAAGGCTGGTATGGATGGTGCAAGGAGGAGCTGTATGCTCGCACAGGCAGGTTGGGGTGCTGCTCAAGGTGACCATTTACAATACCTTTCCTGGCATTTTGTGAAGCTTCGTATGAGAAGCATGAAACGTCTACACTTCGGATCTTTTCAAATGCTTTGTTCATCCACTTCTAACACAAATCTAAAGACTATTTCCTTAGCAGGTGGATCTAAAGGACAGTATGGTCAGTTTTTGTTAATCACCCTCCTGCTGCTTTCAATGTAAAGGGAAGGCTGGAGCACTTTACATTGATGTTGCCTCAGATCTATAAATGGAGATAGTAAAGCAGGTGTCCCTGCGCCACTCTGTCTCACAGCTGCAGACTAAAAAGAAAGAAAGCACTGATATTGATTACATTATTTTTGGTTTTCCCACGGGAAGCAACTTCTTCCAAAAAATATTTGGTTTGTGTTTGTTATCACAAGCTATAGCCCTCCAGATAGATGAAATATTCTAGAGATTAAGAAAAAAAAAGTAATTTTGCCTTCAATCTCTGTTTCCTCTCAGTATCCCTTGTGAGTTGCAGTTTAGCCACGATAAGAGAGACAACATAAAATGACCATAAAATTGGAGAAGAGGGGAAAAAACCCACAAACTTCCCTGTATTAAATAAGTTCAGCATAAAGAAATGAAAAAAAAAAAAAAGAAGTACAGAAAGTGAAAGAAATTAAAACCACAAATGCAAATTTGAAATTAAGAAGCCACTTTCAAGTCTTCATCTGCAGAGTCCAATAATCAGCAGAAGGCTGGCTATAGGCTGCTCTACAGTGGATGTACTTCCTGGTATTTCTATGGCAGGGTTTTCACTTTCTTGTTTTTTTATATGATTTCAAACATCAGGTATAGCTAATACAAAACTTGAGGGGGGTAAAAAAAAAAAATATCACATGGATAGCAGAAGGCAACAGGTTGCGGAGTTCTGTAACCATAAAATGCCACATAACATTGTTCATGAAAAGTTTGCGTTCATATAATCAAATCTGAAAAGAAAAAAGCCTAAAAGCTATTCTCTTCATTAATACTTAAATTGGGTAACTTACACTGAAGTCTTAAGTTACTATGAAGCATGCTATTACACTTAAGTTCCGGTTTAAAAATTTTCAGAAATGGTAAGCACGGATTTGTGAATGAGCCTTATTTAGCTTCATGAACAGCAAGTAATGAACAACAAGCCTGATTGCATTTCAAGACTTGGTTCATAGAAGTTAGTTTCTTTAATTAGAACTCCTATACATCCTGTGATTTCAGGGTAATCAGGTAGAATTTTAGTTTTTCACTGAATTTTACCTTTTGTTCATTCGAGAAGTATCGTATTTGTACAGGACACAGGGCAGATTTCAAAGGCAGTGGAAGGGGGTAGGATTCGTCTCCTCTGACAGGGATTTTCAGAAGCAGTTAGTCCAAATTCACTCCAAAATCCCTTTGTATGCAGATTATCACTCTTTCATTTGCATAAGGAAATCTTTCCCTCAAATCTCGCAGTTGTCATGCACAGTAGCGACTCTGGGCTATACCTTTGATTACATTATAAATTAATATTTGTCCTCAGCTTCCAATCAATAGGAAAGAGTATTTTGTCAAAAGGCGCGCCGTTGGCAACACTTGAGCATATTCATGAGGGCTTAGCGGTGATTACGGTGCTCAGGCACATGCAGCAGCACAGCTTCTCTCACCCGTGCTTTGTGCACGCCGCACCTTGCATCTTTCCTGGAGATTTTCCATAGGCTCTAATAGCTCCCAGTAGGCCTCCCCACGACAGACCTCCGCACAGCTGGGAAGCTGACGTTGCTATGGAGCACCACCACCATTACTGAATAAAGGTGCAAAACAGTGCATTACAGCTGACATGCAGCTATGGAAGGCATTAAGTGTCTTTACCGAGCTGTCACTTACAGCCCTGTGGGAGATCAGAGGCAAGTCACGGGTCCAGGAAAATAATATAGTGCATTAGCAACAACTGTGACAGAAAGCTGAAGGGGTTACACAGAATTAGTTATACCACATATGGTTGTACTTGGCAAAGGATGACTGAACTAATATTGACTGTATTAAAGCATACGACTCTGCTCTGGCCTTTCAGAAACTTCAATGTATTGCTAGAGTGACAATCTGACAAGGAGCTTTTACCTCTATTAAATAAACATATACATATATTAGACATTATATGTATATATAAAATAGACATATATGCATATATGTCTATTAAGTTTATTTATCTATATGGGAGTTGAGGCAAACTCTTTTCAGACTTACACATGCTAGTCTTACTCGCTGCCCTACAAGTTATGAATGCATATCCCAATGGCACAGCTTATGCCTTATAAGCATATATAAGTAGGCTGTGTTCTTCATTATTTTATATTTCTGACACTCACTTCTACAACTTGAAAAGATTTCCATACAGTCAGATACAATAAATTAGGCATCATTATAATCCGTCAAGTGTCCCTGATGCTGTCAACATCTTCAGTTCTTGGAGTCACTCATTATAAAATACGCTTATTCATACATATTTTTAGCAGCAGATTTACATGAGTCAGGAAATACAGACTTTGTTCTTTCTCCTCCAGATTTTTCAGAGGAACACTATATCAACAGGCAGGTGGCCATACAATATCCATCAGTCGTTGCTTGGTATAAAAGCAAAGTCTGCTCTTGTATTAAAATATAATTTACAGACTTTGTGTAACCCCTTCCAGTTAAACTCTTACATCCCTTTTATGTAAGTTTCTAAGTCTCTCACTAAACGAAGTATGCATCATACACATACACACATGAAATCCTGATCTTCATATGACATTTTGTGAATTTACTGACTATAAATACCTTAGGGTCAGAGAATAAGCAATTTTCGAGTTACAATTACAGCTGTAGTACAGGTTACCTTTACTTAACATATTAGATCCAGAGTTGTATCAGGTATGAATTCAAGTGACTAGTGATAATCTGTCACAGTGGAAAACACGCACCTGCGGGTACACTGCTTTTGATCAAACTAAGATACTGCCCATCTCCTGCAATTTCTGAAAGCAACACTGTCCATATCAATTCACTAATGATTACTACTATAGATCACAATACAGTACAATATTAGCTTATCCATTAAGAATTTTATTTTATTCTGGTAATATTTGGAGGTTTCTCTTGGATCAGGACCTTTTGCACTGCAACACATGCAGTAGAAACAAGAGTTTTTATCTCCTAAAGATCCCAAGACCTTTTACTTTTTTTAAAAAGACTTCTTGTTTACTTTCATTATGTCTGGGTATTATTTTATGTCATTATTCCAGGGTGCATTTCTTGAAAATGCAAAGCAATTCTTTGCTACAGCTTTTGACAAGAATTAAGGAGTTGAGGGGCTTATTTTAAACCTCAATAAAGTGGGGAGATTTGATTTTACAAGAAATCACTTCCATTTTATGGGTCAGCTAGATAAAGCTTTGAATATCTATGGAAATGCAGCCCAGTTCTACGTTTCTCAGTTATCAAATCACACAACATGGAGTTAAATCATATCTCTGCTATGAAAACAGCAAGTTAAGTCAGACTGATTTAAAGCTATGATGCGCTTAATTTGATCTTCAGCTAAGTTATTGTAAGAACAAGCATATGTGGAAGTTTTAAAAGAAAAAAGTAGTGCTAAGTAAACAAACTCAAATATCTAAGTTATGCTTAATCAGTAAAGCCTGGTCCAAATGAAGACAGTGGCAGAATTCTTAGTTAAAAAGGAATTTCCAAGTTTAAATAAAAATACAGTAGAGGAGAAATCATAAGGTATTACATATTTAACAGAGGATGAAGAAAGCAAGCTGCTCCCTTCTCCAAGAAAATGCACAGTTCCTTTCAATGTCCTTACTGGAGAGGTATGGGCATTATTTCACATCTATAGCTGCCTGCGCATTAAAAGACATTTTGATGCATCCTGGCCAAGCTTTCCTCTGCTATTTATATTTTGCCCATTGTTTGACTCCGTTGTCCTCTATAAAAAGACCTGTATGAAACTGGAATGAAACTGTACGCATATAATTCATGGAGTGTTTTGTTCCAAACAATGCAGAGAGCGACCTTGTCAACTGTTACCTAAAGCAGTTAACTTTGACTGCTCAAATATGTAACAGAACAGCACTTCTGTCACACAAATGCTTGATACTATACATATCAAATTTGCTTACAGAAAAAGAGAGTTTGGGTTAATATTAGCTGTGAAGGTGCTGTTGGTTTGACACCATGATATTAATTCAGTTTTCTCCAGGGGAGTAAGGTGGTAGCATTGATGTAGTGAATAGCAATACTCTTTCCATAAAAATAATTTTTGATAATTCAGTAATTTCAGTACATGCTTTGAAGCTGGTATGTATTTGACAATGAATAATGAATATTTTATATCCATTTTTAAAGGAATTCTTTATTTCATACGGGTTTGGCATGAAACAAAAAGAATACATCTTTTGAGAATTTTAAACTGAGACTTTCTAAAATATTTAGAGGAAGGAAGCAAAAGTTCTACAGTTGTGAACTTTTCTCCTAACGTAACACTATCTTTCTGTTATCAAAATAGTTTAAGTCCACTGCTACTAGCGAAATGTAGACTTTTGTTAGATTTTGGCTTTTTAATTGCAACATACCTTTATTTTATGATTTTCCCAAATAACTCAAATAAACATTGGTGAAAAAATGACAGATGCCCATTACCATAACTGACTGCTCGAAAAATAACATTAATGCCTTATTACTTATAACATATTCATCCAAATGTTTCATTAACTTTGTAATGCAATATTAATGAGAAAGATAACTAAAATTTTCTGGACCCAGCAACTGCAAACTGCCAGCTAATCATTAAATCCCAGCTCTCCTTTCACTTAGTTTCATCTGCACAGGTTCCTCACAAATTCCCATTCACAGATCACAAAAGAACAATTTGGGTTACTTCAAGAATTAATTAGACATTTGTATGAAAGCCACTAGAACAACTGCTCCTCCTGCGAGTTCATAAAGCTGTTTAATTTGCTCTTGTATTTTCATTCAGAGAAGCTGGCAACAC
The DNA here is from genome assembly GCF_965183815.1 of Platalea leucorodia. Lineage (NCBI taxonomy): Eukaryota > Metazoa > Chordata > Aves > Pelecaniformes > Threskiornithidae > Platalea > Platalea leucorodia. The sequence goes on from NC_138824.1 coordinate 111,385,485, forward strand.
CACAATAAAACACAGCATGCAGAGATAGCAAGCCAAATTTCTTACTTAATTGTTCACTTTCATTTACTATGCTCATTTAAAAGATGCAAGCACTAACACCTTTTAACCTCAGCAGTGACACAGCTGGGGCACTCTTCACACATAATGCGGAGTGACTTAGAATAATGCACCCCTTGTCAATCTGTAAAGAGTATTCAGGTTGAGATTTAAAGTCTGTACTTGCATTAGCAAAAGGATGAAAACCCCTCTCTTGTACAGTGTAGCTTTTATTATGTTTATATCTTAGCAGCTAATTGCCTGAAGAAAGGAAAAGAAACACTGAACAGGAAGTATTGAAATGTGTATTAAATGCTGCAGAATAATAAAGGCAGCACATTTACTGATTTCTTTCTCTTAACATCTTAGCTTCTTCACTGAGGAGTTAAATAGCCATTTGAATGACGCTCTTTCGCCAAAGCTGTCTTTATAAACCTTCTATTGAGCAGAAGTAATGCACAGACTCTTATACAGGACACAGGACAGATGAGATTTCTGTATTCAGCAGAGGTATTCCACAAGAAACTTGGCTTAGCCACAGAAATAATGTCACTAAGAAGTCAGAGCGTGCCCTGTGGAGAGCTAATCGAGGGTGGAGATGAAGATAATCCTCCCTCTGAACAGCAGCCCTGGCTAACCAGAGCTCAACATCTGTTTCATACTACCGCAATATTTTTTCCTGCTCTCCAACCATGGAGTTGGAAAGCACTGGTGCATCCTTTTCACCTTAAACATGAAAGCCCTTTTAAGATTTTCAAATTCACTATCTGCAAAGGAAAATGTAGCAGCTCAGACTTATATGCAATGCAAAAACTGGCTCTCTAACATACCAGCACTGATGTCCATCTGTCAGCATGGCACTTAGCCCACACACAAGGTGGAACGCCAGTTTCAATAGGGCGTAGATGCCAATTAAATACAAATTTAGAGTGATAGCCTGCAGAAGGCAGAAAATAGCATATTCTGCGAAGAGGCATTTCTGATGGTAAATACTGCCAAATGTTTTATTGTAAGGGATCACTTATGTTTATGATAGCGGGCATTATGAGTCAGATCTAAATCCCATGAAAGTCAAAGTAGCCTTCTAAACACTGCAGAAACTATATATATATATAATATGTGTCAAAGCCTGCTCTTAGTAACTTGAATAGCAAGACTATTTAATTCATCAGAACTGAGGCCTTAGAGAACGTGCCTTTTTCCAATCAATCTACATGACAGTGAAAACTCTCCATGCACAGAAAGTACTAATTACGTTTGATTGACAAAGTAAAAAGGAAGACTGCAGTGCTTACCCTTAACAAAAAAAAAAAAAAAACAAAACCAAACCACACCACACAAAACACAAACAAAACAAGCTTGGCTAGTCATAACTCTGTCTTCCTCCTCCCCCGTGACAAACAGGTTGCAATTAAATAATATTTATTCCAGCTACCTCCCAAGTTATTTCTGAAATGAATGTATTATTGAGATAAACAAATTCTGGAAATTGGCATTTATTCTTCGCAGAATACTGTTCAAGGAATAAAAAAAAAAAAAATGTTAAGCCATTATTGATTATTGATAAAAAGGACTGTCATATTTCCTTCCAATTTCCCTCCTCCTTCATTCCGCTACCTACCTTCCAACCTCTGCTACTCCAGCCTTTCAGGACACTTTCCCTCCTACAGAATGTTTTTCCTCCAGACAAAGCAAAATGGAAAAATACACAACATAAACCCCGATGATTTCTGTGAACTGCAAGAGGTGAGAAGGGAAGAGCTGCAAAAGCAGGAGAAAGACAGTCAGCAGCAGAGGACCAGCTGATATCAAACAGGTCAGACCTCACAGGTGTGAAATTCAAATTAAATGCTATTGAAAACTGCTGAGTGTGGGAAGAACAGAGATGGCAATGGGGCAGATAGGTCAAAACCACAGCAGTTATGGATTGTCAGAGTGACGGACTGTCATGCTGTACAGTGCCTGCCTTCGGCCGAGCTTTCGGAGCTTGGCAGAGCCAGAGCTGGAAGAGAAGCAGATGGAGCATGTAACAGGGTTTCTCCTTCCTGGGAATGTGGACAACATGACGCCAGGCTTTCAGAGAGACGACCACCCCTCCAAATGCACCCAGCTCTTCCTCGCTCATACTTTTTCCCCACCTACAACTTCATACCTAACACCCTGTGCACCTGATCCACATCTGTCATCCTCAGATGTTTACAAATGCTGCCGAATGTACAGATAAGCTATTCTGAAAGTTTGCAAGAGCTATCACCGTGTTTTACACAGCACATAAACAGATCCTGCCACTTTAAATGGAAATATGTTGCACAGGCACGCTGTTACAGTATGGGAGTCGAACATCTTGGTATTAATATAGTTCTTATCACTTGTTTCTGTGAGGTATGTCACACAAACAACCTTCCCCTTCCCAAGCTTTACTTAAAGCTGTGTCTGAACAGGGAAATAACACCTCATTTCCAATGCCTTTGTTCTTCTGTCAAAATTACAGCATTTCAAAGTGTCAAATTCAGCTATCAGGCAGATTTCTGCCACTACAACAGAATATTTTTTATTTTTCTCTTCCCCCCCCCCCTTTTTTTTTTAAATAAGGAGGTGGGAGTAGAGGTTTTTATTATTCAGAGACAGAAAATAAGTTAAAAAAAAAACAATCAAAATTAAAATAATTTATACGATGTCTTCATAGCACATCTGATAAAATGCTCAACATTAATTTTCATTAATTCATGCTAGAGATGTAGCTAGTGTCTGTGGTACAAGGAACTGAACTTTACAAGGGAGTGTAAGCATCTGCCCTGTGTTAGAAAAAAAAAACACAAGGAGGATTTTCCAGAATCCTTGGCATCAAGTACTTGTAATACCAAGTATCTGTAGGTGCAAGCTTGGATGGGGGGGCTTTTTCTATTCAAATCCTCTCTTAGAGAAGCCTTGAAGCATGAATGTCATATTTGGAAAAAAAAATAGGACAATTTAATAGCTCTGCATTTGTTTTCCATTTTCTTTCTCTCCTAGAACAACCTTATCATCCTCCTTCCCACTCTGAAAAATGTTAACTGCGGCACACTTTCTATATACTGTATAATACAATCTCATTTACTGAAAATAGTTTGGGGGAGAGCAGCTTCTGAAAGGTTTAGAGGTGGAGGAATTGCAACCTGACTGCCAATTCCTGCAAAAGACCTTGGTAAAGTCACTGCAGCTGAATTAATCACTGAAAAGCACAGAATGAGATCTCTCTAATAATAATACAGAACCTAAGGTAATATTCCAAGTAATTTTGAGCACAGAACAAAGTTAATCATGCTCTAGACCACACAAGAGCTTCACAAAAGAGAAACAAGATGATAAGCTGTCAAACACTGGAGTACAAAGCAATGATGTGTACCAGTAACAGCAACCAGTTAGTAACAAAGAACTACAAAGATACAAGGCACTCCTTCAGTGTGGCCTAAACAGTGTATGTCTTCAAATCTGACAGTGAATTGTAAAACCAACGCCCATTATTGAAATTATTTTCCAAGTGGGGCTATCCTTGCATTCCTTGTAATATATAACAGATGTGCCTTAATAGATTTAAACTGCTATGACCTGAGATGGGAGAAAAACTGTGTTCTGATTTAATAGGATCCTAAATCACTACAGCTAGTTAAACTACAATGACACAAAAATTTAATTGAATCCACAGTATTATTATACAGTGCAGAATACAGAATCTTATTAGAGGATAAGTTTCTGCCTTTACCTTGCCTAAATGTGAGTAACACATTTGGAGAATATACATAAATTTCAGCATTCCCATGTTTATACTCCCCCCCGCCCCCCCAAATCAAGACCTGAAATTGTGGGAAAGTTTATTTTCTTATACCAAGAACCCTTAGCATGGTGTATGCTGTCTTTAGGAGAGCTCCAGCAAAAAGACCCCTTCTCCTGCTGTGTGACAGGGCGTGAGGGCAAATTTCCTGGTAAAGGCTCACAGAGCCTTCCCTAGAGTTTAAAGAACATCTGCCATGCTTTTCTGTAAGTAGATGAGATAAGAGGGGAATATTAAATGGTACCAAGTCAGAGTGCCCTAATTTGGCTGCCTTGAAAACAGACAAAGGGCAATCTCTCAAAGAACATCTAAAGCATGGAGACAGAATTATTATTATTATTATTATTATTATTATTATTATTATTAATTTTATGCATTAAGGCAATACAGCCTCTTTTTGTCACAGATGAGTAAACTAGGATGTGTAAAAACTAATCTGGCCAGAAAACTGCGTGTACTGAGATGATCACCAACCAGAGTTTCCTATCTCAGTGTCTGAACTGAAATGGAGCCTTGTTACCTGAGGGGCTACAATCCGAGAAAGATGTTATTGAAGCAATAGAGAAATCCATGGATTGAGACACAAATTTCATGACCTCTCTGGATGTAAGACTACTCGATGAAGGGTGTTTCACAAATTGACTTCAGGTAGTCTAATCCCATAGCCTTACCCCTGGCTGTACAGACTACGCTGGATCATTCTCTTGCCGTCCTCATTTCTGACTGCACAGCAGCCTGACAATCCTATAGCCATCGGTATGGTCTGCAGAAGTGTCAGATAGCTACAAAACGAATGCATTAACACTAGCATAATGACTTGCTTGTGCCCGTATGTCGCAAGTAGAAGAAAATCATGCTAGGAATTTGGAAAGAGCTGCTGTGCACTACCAGGGCATTTTTGAATGCCAGCTGCGACACAGGCCCTTAAAACCAAGTCCTACACAGGCTAAAATAAACACAGTTTTTGACCGCTTAAACCTCCACCTTCTAAAATACTGTGTTTGCTCAGAGAAACCCAAAAGAAGTACAATCTTTCCAAAATCTCAGCCTTATCACCACTTGTGGCTCCCACTATACAGCCACTGTAGTACATAGACAGGACTTTTATTTATATAAAGTCTCCCGAGTACTGAACTACCACCTAAAGAGTCTTTTTTCTGCCCATTTAACAATCCCTTAGAGAAAACTGCCTAAGCAGAGACCCTTCCTGACTAAGATGGGGCTGGTGCAACAGGTTCAAGGTACTTTTGCCCCCCTCCCCTGCTTTGGGTAGAAGGAGCTATACTGGCAGTGCACCGAGCTCAGGCTATTTCCCGCATCCTGCCTGCTCCTTAACTCCTAACCGTAGACACCCTTCTTCACAGCTCTAAAAACCACGTAACTCTGGGCATGCCTGTGGGCATTGCCCTCATCCTATGTTGTTGTTGATCTAAGCCAAAGACAAGAGTTAACTGAAGATGAAGCACTTCACCTTTTGAAGGAAAACAGATGCCCTTCAAGCTCTAACTCCAGAAACTGGTTCTTGGTAACAGAGATCAGGAAGGAGTAAATTAATCAGCCGTTTCCTACTTTGCGAGTCGTTGCATCATTTTAGAAGCACACAGTGAGTACAAGCGACTGTCAGAAAGAAGGCACTAGCCTGACTGAACCAGAGCCAAACCGTGCCAGGGAAATTCCTATTGTTCCTTAAGCTATAAAGAAGAAAATATACAGTCAGGTTATGCGTGGTGCTGAAAAGAAAAAAAGGGAAAAATATATATAACGTTTTGCAATTAGAAGGAAAGAAGTTTTACCAACAGGCCGCATAATGGATCATTAACCAAAACATCCATATTCAGAAGCCCAGCAGATTTAGTGAGGAACCGTACAGATCATTAGCACTAGAGATAATAGCCATTGATTAAAAACTGACACATTGATCATTTGTTCTGGCTTTTGATTTGCCTAAGGCTTCCACCCAATTTCTTACAGTCTCCTACAGCATTTTATCCCCTGGATCATGAAAACTGTAGTTTCAGCTTCATGAACACACATCCTTAGTCCATCTATTTATGGTATTTATGCAGCATGTCTGTTGATAGGTTCCTGCCCATATAATTTAGTCATAAAATCTTGCCAGGTCCATGACATGATTTGCTTCAAATTATTAAACCACTTTGTTCATTATTTATTATTGCAATATTGTTTGCCCTGTAACAGCTAAGGTTATGTTAGCATTTCCATTACAAACACAGATACATCAAGGGATTTAAAACTTGACTGTAAAAATCTTGCTTTAGGCTGGGACTCTGTAGACAAGGTTTCAGCTGACAACAGATTTTTTTTTTAAACATTTTGTGCTAAGAATAAATACAAAATCCATCTCCTACCAATTTAGTTATAGCAATACACAAGAAAATAATTACCATTTGCTATCAAATCACTTTCACATACACATTTTCCTAAATTAAGATTTTTATAGCATGCCCTGGGTCATTTTGTTGTATTTCAAAATTATAAGGCAATTCAACTCCGTAAAGCTGGCCACTATATCTTCATAATAGTTTCATATTTTATGTATGGAACTCAGAATTTGTACAAAAGCATCATTCCCTGCACATGTAAATGTAACAAATTGCTATTTAAGGGCACATAATGGGCATTTCTCGACCTCAATACCCATACAGAGGGTTTGAATATAACTTTACAACGAAATTGAAAAACCCAAATTAATATTAACATTTTTCTATACTGAATAATGTATTGCTTCTCCATAAAGGGCTGATTCTATTGCCTATGCCCACCTCATCAGTGTTTATTGGACTAGTGTATATTTTTTTAAAGTGTGACTACTATTTCTTCTGCAAGTGTGTGTAGATGTAAAACCCTGATATAAGTATGAAATTATAGTTCTTACCAGCATTAGGATTTAAACTATTACTTTTGCAAATAAATACCTCAATTTTGACAGTGCATTTGCTAATAATTCAGATGCACAGAGCATCCTGTTCTGATGGATTAGAGAGATAGACAATTCACCTGCAAAGAAGGTGGAAGTAATTTTTGCTTGAGGCACAGCAAATTCCAATACAGTTCACTTTCTCTAATAATACATAAGCAGATATATGATAAGGATTAATAATAAGGCTATATGGATTCCTGTACTAGGTTGTCTCAGAAATCTTAAGCAGAATTTCTCCATTTCCTTGTTTACACAGGTCTATCCCTAGGTAGCTCATGGGTTACCTAAATTTAGTATTTCGTTATGTCAAATATTTTCAGTTGTAATGATTTAATGGACCTATCCCTGAGATGGGAAGTTGGAAATCTAAGTAATCATTTGTTTTAGACTTCCAAGTACTGCTATTTTATAATCAAAACGATTCTGTATTGCACCTGATTGCAGTTTGTGGAGTGTGAATTTGAGATTGAAATGGAGAACCAGGAATAGGTTTGGACTCACATTCAGTCACACTTCAATGTTGAATTTCATTTCTATGACAGCTGTATGATGTAACCAGAAGACCACTATTTTTACTTATGGAAAAATTACAGCAAAATTGTAAGTAAAATTTTTGAACTCCGTCTTTAAAAAACTTTATGCTTGCTAGCATAAATCTCTGTTCCAGAGATTTCTAGAACGATACACCACCTTCATCCTGCAACAGCAAAAAGAAACATGAAGCCTCTACATATTTAAGAAAAATATCATTTGAGTCACATCTCAGAATTCTTGCTTCTGTCAAGGTTAAGTTTGTATATCCCAGTATCATTTAACATATTATGTACTTCATCGTATATAGTCAATTATGTTTGCATGTGAATAGATTTATCTGCACTTTGAATTGACTGTTTTTACAGTTAGGTATAGATGTTTTACAGTCACTGCAGATACATTTGTGAACCTATCCTTTCTCTGTTCTCCATGGAACCTTTATCTAAATTGGTATTTTCAATTAAAATGCTATCTTTTGTCTCTGATGTACTTCTTCCCAAATCTTTTCTGCACCCCCTCCACTCTGACCTTCCTTTAGCCTTCACAGTCACACACAAAAAAAGTAGTGGATAAGACACTGAGAAACGATCCAGTATAGCCCTCTGATCAAAGGCTGTATCAAATATACCTCATGGCATTCCTGACAGATGTGTTCCCAAGCTATTCTTGAGGCTATTGTACCATGGATGTCCCACAGTTTCCCCAACTAATCCATTTCACTGCTTTGCCATTTCTATCATTGGAAAGACTTGCCAGACATAAGACAAGTCTTCCATGTTGTCATGGAGAAGAGTTTATTTGCATCTGTCTGCATATGCAAAGACTGACGGCATGACTCTGAGTTTTCTCACCTCAGAAGTTAACAGTCTAGTTACCTCCCACTTTACTCTAAAATCCTGTTTCTGAGATCACCTTATTGCTTTCCTCTGCATAATTCCTCTTCCCTGGAAATGTATTTTCATATGAATCTGGCCCAGCAGATTCTCAGGCTCATTCTGAATAGTTTATTTTGATCCCAATGTGTTGAAAAGCTTTACCCTCCTTCCACAAAGCTCTCTCCCCTTTCCTTTCTAAGGCAACCCAATACCAGGCAAGCCCCAAAGAAGGTAACTTCCTGGCTGCCACTTGTATGACTATATTAAGGTTCCTAGTAATCTCCTCCTTGTCAATCAGGCCATAAACATGGAGGGCATGTATTTAGCTTTTTCAAGATTGGAGAGGGGTAAAAAAAAAATTCTGAGTTTCTTTCCCATGAAGTACAGTTCTGTCCAAAAAGCTTTTCAGAAATATTTAACGCAGTTTAAAGTGAACGCTTTACCAAACCATGCAGTTCAGTGAAAGACACTTACCTATTAGCTTGCCTCATGGTCCAGCAGAGTTGATGTGACATCAATCTATGAATAGAGGGCAGTGATCCAGGCAAGGCTGGATAATAACGTGCTGAAAGCGTGGTTATTACTGGGGACACTAAGCATGTATCGTCAAATAATGTCAAATTGATTTGCAGGTCACCTTTAAGTAACCAATATACTCTGTCATTGTCCTCCTACCTTTCCTAGTGAACTTCCTCTTCCAAACACTCCCATTGAGTGGGGAGAGGCAGCGAATATCAGAGACATCCTCAGTTCATGTTAATCATGTCGCTCCATGAAGGACAGCGAATGGTATCTGTTTACTTTAGATGAGAAGTGTATTCTTACTCTATAGAAAAGATCTAGTTTTCCAGACCTTCCAATTTTACTTTTTATTGTCATTTTTCCCCCCACAATGGCTTTTAATTGGTTTAAGTATTCTATCACTCAAAAGCTGTTAGAGGGGTGTACAGTGACACGCAAGAGCAGCACAAATCACACATATGACTAAAAAAGAATCCAGCCCGGTTAGGTAAACCACAGTAACTTCAATAAGGAAAGACTCTTTTGTCCTCTCCCCTGGTCACTGCCCCTGCCTTGCCGTATTTCAGAGTCGGCACAACACTGCCTGCGCTCAGCTGCTTCATATGGACGGGGCTCTTCCCTCGGAAGAAAGGAAGGGTAAACTGGTGCTCAGGGCACTTGCTTGCAGCTCTAGAAACTACCACACTTGTGACTTCCCTGTGCTGTCTCATGCAAGTCAGTTCAGTTCCTTTGGAGAAATCAGTCCATGGATATACACGGGGGGAGCGAGTCCAAGATCTATTGTGACTTTCAAAGTGCATCATTAAAGCCAGGACCGCTAATCAGGTGCTCTAAATACTCTTGTTAAGTATCTTCAAGTAACTGAACATTTGAAATTTGAAAATATATCAATAAATATATCAATAACTGTTTCCATTTCAACCACAGTTCCTAACACACAGCGGAGGTGACAGATATGCTACAGTAGCTATTGATCTGGGGAATTTAGCTTCCATTCCTTCTCTGGGCTTATCCCCTTTGACTGATTTAGAGAAAGACATTTCCACTATGTTTCTTGTCAGCAGGTTACTATGTTATTAAAGGAGTGGTTATTGATCGAAAGCCACGACAACCTGGGCATCCCAGTAAATTTTCATTGAGAAGTGTTTAAATCGCTTCGTGAATGTATTTCAAGCTGGAAATAAAAAAATTAGTGTCTGAAATCATTAGGCAGATTTAAAATTAAGATTCTGAAAAGTTTGTTGCCAGCAACAGAAATCCAGTTCCTACTAAGTTCTTTTTATATTTGTTTGTTTGCTTGCTTTAAGTCATTTTTTAACGTCTTGTCCGTGCCTGTTGGCTAAGCTATGAAGAAACCGCCTGGAGACTGGAAGTAAAATTCAAACTTATTTTGTGAGGCAGCATCTATTTCCCTGTCAGAAGGAACTACCACAGGACCTCCTTCATGCCTCTCAGCACAGCCATGAGATTAAAATTTTTCCTACAACACCCAGGGGAATACTCCAGAAAGCAGTTTAAAATTTAAACAGACAGTTCAAAAGGAAGCCACTTTGCAATGATGGCAGCGTCCACTCATATGCTGAAGGGGAAATGGGTTAACCAGGGGCTAGACGACTCCCCCCTTTAGAGTACATCCCATGGACCTTCCTGTGCTATTCTGGAGATACATGGATGTGATTCAGGGAAGACCCTAACTGATCCCAGAGCTGGATGGCCTCTTGGCCCAGAGGAGATAAGAACTGGACTACTGGAAAGAGGCATAGATAGGCAGAACATTAAAAAAACTTAGGGTTTAAGAATGACCAAAGTTAAGATTACTTACTGATATTGATTACCTGTAAAGCTAGAGGCAGCTATGGAAATGAAGAATTTCCCATTTTGCAAAACCATTTTAGAAAGGCACTTATTTTAAAAGTTTTAATTATCTTCATAGCCTGCAACACAGCAACCAGAGAAATGGTTGTGTTGGCAGGACACAGAGTGGACAGGTAGGTGGAAACTCCTTAGCTTGTATTGCCACTGTCTCTCATCCAGCCACAGCCTGAGTAGTCACTCCTGATACCTCAGAAACACCAACACAATCAAGTACAAGCACTGCCTTTTGGATAGTTTAAAATTAAACTGGAAATTAACAACTATATTTTTTTTCCTTAGCACCCATTGCCAGTCCTGCACAGATCCAAACCAGAAAGGGTCTAGTCTACACAAATTACATCAGCTTATCTACAATCATATAATTAAACCAATAAAAGCCTCCAGTTGATACCCTTAATTTCATTCAGATGAAGGTCACATTGATTTACCTTGTATTGGTAAATTGACAGTCATAAGCTATAAGCACTCAAAACCTGACACTTTAGTCATTCAACTAAACTGGTATTTAAATACGGTTTAGGTCAATTGGTGAAAATTATCTTTTTAGACAAACCGGATTCCTGACTTGAAACAAAAGGAATTGCTATATTCATGCCAGAATCAGATATTGTCTTGAAACCCATTTGTCTGCCCTTGATTCCCTTTCTATCTTTTTATTTCTTATACAGTACTGGTTTATGTATTCCTCCCTAAGGAATATAAACATATCATATGCCATGTGTGAACTTGTAAACTCTTTTGAGATACAAGGATAGTAAATTCTGAACAGTATCATTTCTAATGTCTGAATAACTCCACTGAACAAACCATCTATCAAACACACAAGAAAAAGTCCTCCACAAGGTAAGAATTAGAGGAAAAAATAACAGTATAAAACTTGCCTTATTTACCTAACAACCAGATCTTATAACAAATACACCTATCCACTCATATTAATGTGTAAATAGTTTATACATTTATGTTTAATATAGTGTCATAGTCATCATGGTATACAGATAATCCACAGGGCAACATTTGTAGAGGAATGCAGTACTGATTACTGCACCAACAGCTACGCCACAAAAACCAAACCCCACAGGCTTACGGAAAACAAGTCTAAATCTTTATCTCTCAGTGTTATCCTTAAATCCAAGAACAGTACCCTTACAGACAAACTAAAATTACTTCTATTGAAGATAAGCATTGCTTCTCAATTATGCTGTGATGAGAAAATTTCCATTTGATTACTTCGTTGTTTGGTGCAGGCAGAAATGCATATTCAAACTACTCCTAGTGAAAGACAGACAACACCTACAAAGAAATTAAAAATAACTGATTTTTAAGTCAGAATTGGTTGGACTAACTTACCACAAACTTACAAAGAAGCATCTTCAAGCCGCAAGTGTTTTATCACATTTTATATCACTAAGGATATCCTGTACAGCCACCATTTTGGTTGGTAAATCAGCACACCAAGAATCTCCGTTACTTTCATTGCTATATGTGAAAGTTGGGTAGTAGTATCTTTACAGTTGATTATTTTCCAGATGTTTATTCAACTAATTATAATCATCCTTTACGTAGATGCAATCCATCATTTTAATAGGTCAAAATCTCATTTTTTTCCTGCACTGCAAACCAGTTGGATGAAACATTAAGTTTCAATTTCACACAGAGATCTTTGTTTTAAAGTAAGCGTTACGATGGCAGAAGCACTTGCCTGGAAATGTTTTATTAGTTGGCAACCACAGGGATTTCTGTGACTAGCTGCGCTCTCTGCCTACTTTGCCCCCGTATGCTTTGGCCGGCTTGCAAACCCGGCGGACTTGGCGGGCTGGGTGACTTCAGCCCCTGACAGGACTCGAAGCGGCTGTTCCTCCTCGCCTGCTCGGTGAGGTGCCGTGGGTTTGCATCACCTTCCCCACGCAGGCAACCCCTGCAAGGAATGCTTCTCCCTAGCAAAACAGCTTCGTGCAGAGTTGATCACGCTCACCTGCACTCGCAACTGCGGCGGAGGAGCAGGAAAGCTACTCACGCTCGGCGGAGGGGGAGATGGAAAGGAGGCTCCCAGCTCCGCGCCCAGAGGGAGCCCCGGCGGCGGGAGGGGCCCGGACGGGGAGGAGAGGGCCCTGGCTCCAGCCGTGCCGGGCTGAGGGAAGGGAGAGGCCTCGGCTTCAGCGCTTAATTGCTTATGCTCGCCTTCTTCCCTCAATACCCGAATCGGTCATTAGAAGTTTGTGTTAATTGGCAACAAATTAAGTAAAATATCCCAGGGCTGAGACCGTTTTGCCCTCGCCAATATGTTGGATAGATACTTCTATAGCTAGTTGGGAATTAAGCACTGAAGGAGGCATCCATGTCACAGGACTCCTCCTTTCTAGGCTTCAGCTTGTTACTGTTGGCCCTGTTCAGACCCAATAACCTAAAAAGACGAGTGAATTATAATCTGAGGACTGATACCTGTCTGCAAATTTTGCAACAGAAACATCCAGAAATGAAAAAGAATGACTGTACACATCCACACCAAACGTACCAGTCAGACCCCCTCCCCCAGTTCATCTCCCAGGGCATGGAGTGTGGGATTTGCCCTCACAGGAGCTGAAGAATTAAGAGTGATAAAAGTGGTAACATACAGAAAAATTTTAAAACGCAAATGGCTAAAAGAAAAAGACAAAACTGATTCTAGAAGTCTTTAATTTTGTTTCCATTCAATTAATTATTTTTCCAGTGCTCAGCTAAAATCTAGGTTCTGTTGAACGTGGCAATTTACAAGTAGAGACTCAAAAGTATTTCCATTCTGTTTACTCACATAAATTAACAAGAAGTGCTCTTCCAATTCTAGGTGGCTCTGTCAAGTTGGTTAAAGCCACATTTAGTGCAACTGATGTTAAAAGCAAAGACCAAAATAGCTCCATCATCTTCACAAAATAGATAAAATGCTCAATAAATCACATGCTTCCAAAGCACCAATTCCAAAAAGCTCCCTGTAATGAATGATACCTCTTCAAATACCTTTAGCAGAGATTATATAGCCAGAACATAATTTTTTGTCAGTATGTCCTTCACTAAGGCCATTTGAACATTCAAGGATCTTAATGTAGCATAAAAATTAGTCAAAGAATCATAATTCTTATGAAATAAGAAAGGACAAAGAACCAACATGTTAACCTCACCACAAATATGCATCCTTAATATTTCATTAAGTCACAGAGAATCACAAAATACAACACTGGTAATTCCCAAATCCCACTGAAAGTTGACTACCCTGTAAATATTTTATGTTCTTAACTACACATTATATAATTTCCAGATTTCATTAGTCCTACTGAGATCAACAGGATAAATCCTGTGCTTTCAAGTCAGGGTCTTGCACAACTTTTGTCAAAAAGCACAAGTAGGAAGTTAGAGCCAAATGAATAATCACACCAGTGTGTGAGAAAGCCGAATGCGGTTAATCCATGAAAGGACTTAAGGTACTTCATCAAAAATCAGATTCCTGAAGCACCGGCGCAACTAAATCTTGACATCTCTTGTCCATCGACACTGGAGTTTTTGATGTTAATATTCTTGAGATACCTAAATGTTGGTGTTTGAGAATGCTCAGCAGCACCGAAACTTCACAGCTTACTACCTATCCCACCTGCAGTAACTCAGGACTCATAGAGGAGATGTTCCAGCACACAAGTTGCCCAAGGTCCTCACCTGAAAGCAAGTTTACAGGTCAGGTGTTCACGTACAAACAAAAGTTGCCACTGTCTACTGTTGAGGTTCTAGCAGAGGTAGGGGCAGTGGTGCTCCTGGTTTTGCAGCTGATAGCACCTTGTTGGGGACAGATAGCACCATTGACAAAAGTTCCTTTTTCGCTTTTTGAAGGAATTATCGCATCCCTCATGGGCCTGGTTTGCAACAGGATGGTTTGCCATAAGGACACTCACAGTCTCATCAGTTGAGAGAGTTCAGTGTACACTTCCACAGGAGCAGGAGAAGGACAAGCAGAAAGGGAAGGAGAGAGAGAGAGGACAGGCCCCTGTACCTTGCTATACAGGCACTCATTCTGGAATAGAGAGGGGACTGTGAAACACCTCTACGAGTAAGGGCTGTTTCCCACAGCTGCCTGTCTCTAAATACCTGAACTACTAGAGAGAAACTCAACCGCCTGCTTCCCCTCATCATCTGCAGAAGCATCCTCAGCTAAACGGAGCAGCTTCCATGGGCGATGCTGTGCCCAAGCTCCCAGCCACAGCAGAAACCCACCAGGGAAGACTCTCACAGATAGATAGCCCATGGGGACCTCCACGCTGCCAGAGATGCAGTGATAACAGAGCCCAAACCACACAGCTGAAAGCCGGATGGCATGTCTCAACTAGCTACATTTTCATCTTTTCGTACAATATAACTCTCCCCCTCCCCAAAAAATCTGTGCAGACACAAATTCAATCAATAGTGCTGCTGAAAAGTTTCAGATGTGAATCATTAGGACAAAGAAATCCTGGCAGATTGCTTGTTTTGGGTTATTCTGGCTACTACCCATGCTCATAGCAACCGAGATCAATGGAAACGTCTCCCAGGTCCCAAATGTTACAGAGGTTTCAATCAGTCTCTTCAAAAAAAAGGATGATTTGATAGGTTTGTGATTCTCTTTCATGTAGAAAATAACAAAAAAGAACCACCTTAAGTTTGCTGTGCATGCAAGGTTAATATGAATGATAAAATAAGACAAGCTCCCCCACCAGCTTTTAATATTAAAACTAGAAGAGTAAGCACGGTATGTTTAAAGCATTTGTTTAAATGTCAATATCCTGTCTGCTTCAGCAACGATGCAGGTTTTTGTGTCACTTCTTCTGCCCGCTATCGATTAAACAATCATGATTGCTAATGAGGAAGGAAAAGGTGCTATTTTTAATTCCACAGTGATTTTTAACTCTGTTGTTTCAAACGTGAAATCACCTTTGCTGTTCTAAAAATCAGTTTGTCCTTTATTATACACTCTGAAAATTATAAGCATGTACATTACATTATTTCTCAATAATTCACACTCATGTCCAAAGATATATTTTTTCCTCCCTTCAGAATTCAATTAACCTTAATGAATTGCCCTACCACAAACTGTCAGTCAAGCAGAACATATAATCATTATGAATGAAGTTCTCAGAAAAGGCGAGGCCTAAATATTCAAATGCAGTCTGTTCAGCTTCACATAAGCAGGGGTAGGGAAAATAATATGTAGCTGAAACCCGTAGAAATTGTGTTCTAGAGGCACTGGCAAGTGTCATTACACAGAGTTCTTACTGCATGTTTCTGTGGAAGAGTTGCATTCATCCTTCAATACAGACAATAAAGACATTTAACCATTTTGCCCTGCAACAGAAGTATGGTACATGAAGAGATGACACCAAACTGATGCCCTGGGGTATGGAAGGATAGCAACTTCTCTTTGTATTCAAGCGTTACCTATATACCCCAATGGTGTCTGATTTCTAACAAATATTAGCAAAAAGATCCAAACTATGACTCTTGTAGGTGATTAATGTAGGAGGGCAATGTTTTCTAGAAACTTCCTAAAAATAACCAAAGTGGGCATGTAAGGTGAAAACCATTTCACTTTACTTTAAATATGGAAGTTGGCTTTATTGGGGTTTATTATGCTGGTAAATACAAGTGATTCATTTTCAAATAAATGTGACTATTGCAACGGATTTTATGGGGGGTTATTTCCTAGATTCACTGTAGGATCTTACTTCTTGATTCTCTCCTCCCTTTTGGGAGCTCACTTCCCAATGATTCAGGAGGCTTTTATATGGAATATATCAAGTGGTTTGTTTTCTCATGTCAGGAGGATGATCTCTTAATGGTTTGTCTCAAGTACTGGTGTTAGTATACCCATACTTAGGTCCCAGATGCCTTAAAAAGACTTCGTAGTACATGAAAAGCATATCTTGTAGGGTGAATTGACATGGATGCTCAATAAAGTCAGCCAGACAGTGATTATTTGCTGTAGAGCCCACATGTTTTGGCCTATAGAGGATAAATAAATGCAGTTCAGCTTTTCTTCCAAGCTTCTGACAGCAGGATCATGAAAGAAGTTGGAGGAAGAACAGTTACAAAGTGGAATTATCTGACTTATTACCAGAGAATTCAGTCTCTATCCACTAATATAATCTATAAAAAAATTAGAGAACACTAACATGTTCAATGAGAAAAAATGAAGATTAACTGGATAGTAAATTATTCCTTCCAGCATAAACAACCATCTTGCACAAGAGCTCTGAACGTGGCATTGGTAATTCAAAGGTGACACCTTCTGTGGAATAGAAGTCCACTTAGATGGATTAAATGCTTATTATGAAGCTAGATCTAGTCTCTGATACTTCTTTCAGTCAAAATCTGCTTCAAGACACAGGCATGAAATACATGCAGGTGTGTAATACAACACACAGTATAGCAGTTCATGATGTGTTTTACAGCACACCACTTATCTGTATCCACTCTCACCTTTATTCCCTAGTGTCTTGAACGCTGTAAAGTCACTAACAGTGAGGTTCAGGCATGTACAGGAGCACCACACCTGTAGAGTGTTATTTCCACCTTTGATACATGGCATTGGTTACTAAAGCCAAGAGCACAGCCCTTGCCTCTTTGGAAGGATCTTTCAGATGGGGTCGGACAGCACGGTGTTGAAGAGCTGCTGAAAGGTAAGTGATTGCTGCTGCTGCAGGGAGAGCACCATGGGGTTGCATCAAAAAGCTTCCTTGGGCACCAAGCAGGACAAGGAGCTATGCCCCAGTTTCCCAGCTTCTTACCAGAATGCTTGTCTCCCAGTCTGTCCTGATGTGGTGGATTGGCTCCTGGCATCCATAGCTGCCCTCTGCTAGACATACTTCCCGCCCGGAGCCATCTTTCAATGATCTGGTCTCCCAGTCTCTTCCTGCTGCAGAAGAGGATTCACGCTGCATTCGACAACTCCCTGCAACCCCCTGGTCTCCCACAGGATATCTTCTGAAGAACGTAGCTCGCAAAATGGTTTAATATGGTATGTGGTATACCACTGAAAGCTGTGACTAGAAGCACTTCATATTACGAAAATGTTCCTCTTTAGGCAAAAATCTTAACACAATATAGTAAAAGAAAATGCAGTGTCATCAACACCAATGAAATAGCTGGAAGACTGTTCATGGAGAGGTACATAATTCCTTTCTCCAGTTTTGCTGCTCTTCCCTGGCAATACCTTAAGTCATTGGCAAAGACGCTTCTCCATTACCGCCTCTGGAGATTTAACAGAGGACAGGTAAACCAAAGATCCATAAACATCCCGTCAGATTGAATACATTTCACTGAGGGCCAGATCTCTTTAAAAAACTGTATTTGTGCCATGCACATGAAAGATAAATTTAAAACCAGAAGATTTTAAAGAGCTTAACAATACTACCATAAATTGTTACTAGGAATGCAGAAGCTTTTAGTTTTTCACCTAGTGGAGCTTGGTCAATTTTCTCATCTGTCATAGCCTGTGCTTTGTTAAATTTCCTACAGTTATAGTTTTAGCTTTGGAAAAGAAATAATTTATGAAAACAATTTTCTCAGAATTGCTCAAGAGAAAACAGTGCAAAAAGTCTTCACTAGAGTTTCATGACTTACTCTAACAATTTTAATGCTTCAAAGTGAATTCACTCTTCTAAAGCTGCTTGACAGAGTTAGTTCAGCTTATCTGTAAAACTCTGCACCATATTTCACATAGAGATATATGCCTTCATATCATATTTGCAGTGAACAATTCTGCCTAGCTTTGTGCTTGATTGAGTTACCTATTACTCATACTGATAATGCATTTTACAACATCATCCTATTCGGTAATCATTTAATGTTGGCCACTAAATCACTTTCAATTACTTGTGCTATGGCATTTGCGGTATAACACAGCTTAACAATATATTTCCACATTTCTAGATTCTTATCTAGAAATTTTTATTCTATTATCAAGAATATCAGCTATGATTAAAATTACTGAAAGCTGATGGGGCTGAGGGCTCGATACTGCATTCAGATATATCAGCAATAGATATAAAAAGCATACACATAAAATTATGTAGAAAAAAGGATGAAAATAATATTTTTCATTTCCTAATGATTTCACATTGATAACCCTTCATATACAGTAGGTTCCACTACACGGAAGGTGTTCATCAGCAGATCATGCCCAATGACAGACTGCTGTTTGTGCAGAAACTTTGAACACAGTATTTGTGTTATCATTTTCTCTATAACTGCACAGGGAAAAGTCAGGGGTAGGACGGGGAACGGGAAGCCCAGGATGAAATTTAAAATATAGCTATCCAGCACTCAGAAGATAGGATAGTGCATGTGCTATCAGATCCATCCAGCTTGATCTAGCTCGCAGTGCTAACAACAGAAGTGCCCATAAGAAGGCATGGGCTTTAATGCACGTTACAGACCAAGTATAAACTCATGAGGACTCTGGATAAGCAGCTTAGGTTGAAGCCTAGTTAACCACATTGCTGCTGTGAGCCATGTTATCTATGGAAGCTAGTACATAGCACAGATGCTATAATCACGAGTATTTTGGTTATATCAGTTATTCTGCTCAACGTTACTTTTAAGGTCTTTAAAGACAGCAGTGAAAACAGCAGTTACATCTTAAATGTTCTTTGAAAAGCCAAACTAACCCACAACAGCTTGAAGTCCTCCTATTACACTTAAACCTTTTTCACTTGTTTAGAAATGAAACTTTTGGTATTTTTCTCTTTAAATTATCTGTCCCAGTCATGCACACCTATCCTGCTGTTAGACACAAATCACAACTGGCAATTCTCCCTCACTTAAAATTAGTAATTTCGAAGTATTTCATGAAGTGCAATTATGCATTTATTTAAAAAAAAAAAAAAAAAAAGGTGTGTTTTATGTATTTAAATATCAACTCCCTTCCACCAATATCAGGTTCAGGGTGAAATGTCTCATTGTTGTTATTATGATGGTGATTATTAAATATTGATCTTGACTCTTACCCAAAAGTACTATTATTGCTTTCAGGTTTAGAGGTCAGTCCTGGAAGTATACTGAAATACAGATTTAAAGGCTCTATCTCAATATTCTGCCGTAGCATGACAATTTAATTTACTAAGTTAAAGTAGCATTGCTGTTACTACTCCTCTTAACGAGCTTCCATGAATCAATTTCTCATCTTCGGTGTTAGTGTAACTTTTCTCATTCCAGTTTCTGGTTACCTGAAGCATACTGCAGGTCCTAACAGATCTTGCCAACATGTTATTTATCCAAGGGCACTGACAAGCATACCCATCAAGTAGTCAGAATGTAAGGTTTATTCAATCATTTACTTCACCATTCCCAAATGTCCAAGTTATTCAGAAATTTTTATTCCTGGTAAGGATTAATGCAGAAAAATATCCTAAGAACTCCGGAGTGAGGCTTGAATTCAGTAGCACTGAAAGCAGCACAGAAGGACACTCAGGTTCCTAGGGAATCAGCTACATCTCAAAACTATACCAATAGGACTTGAAAGCAGTTAGGTGTTTTGTCGTTATACTACCATATTAATTAAAGAGCTCCTAAAATCTTGAAGGGCTTCAACCCTGAGGGAAAAAATAAACTATATATGCATTTGATTGCATAATAATCAGCTACAAGCTATTCTGATCCAAGCAAGAAACAATGCCGGTTCTGAATTTATGTTTAAGCCTTCAGGAAGCAAGTGACAACAGGATAACAAATATCTAAAATTTTACATTTCCTGATTGCTTACGATGCAGAATTTAAACTTAGTGACTTCAGTGGATCTCACATTGCCTGAAACTGAAAATGAGAATATATGAAGATGTTGAGGGATTTCCACAAGGTCCAAATCTGCACACAAAAGCCCAAATTTGCATTTACAATGAGCTACTGTGGAGGTATGAGATGCTGTTGTGAGTTCTAAACTTGTGGGTTTTTCTCAAGTGAAATTTCAAAGGTGGGCAACTCTGATTCTTCTATCTTTTGCTATGCTGACTAAAACCTACTGTAGGAGGGGTGGCATGTAGACAACAGCACCAGTGAGAATCTGGTACAGCTCAGTACTGAATAATGATTAGAATCTGCTCATGTGTTGTTAACAGGAATTTAATCCGAGGAGGAGACACAGGCTGGCAACCATGCCAGCTGTTAATCTGTGAGGAGAGGGGGTGGAACAGAGGAATCCTAACAAACTCCCCAACTTTGATAAATATTATTAAATAAAAATATAGGGCTGGTCTATCAGCAGTGCATGCAAGCTAGAGCTGGTCTTTAGGAGTGCTGTCTTGTGCCTTAAGTGCATTAAAATGTCATTATCCATACTCACCAAAGTACCTTTCTCACTTCCTTTCTTTAAGCCTTTTTGTAAGCTATAATTACAATTAAGCAAAGACATGTTTATTGTCACGAAATGTATGCCAACGGCTCACACTAATGCAATCCAAACATTAGTATGAAACATTTTTCCAATTACTGCACAGACTCCCTATAGTGTTTCCAGCTGCTTTATGACATTTTAAACTCTGTATATAATACAGTCCTTTAGAAAGCTGCAAAATCTTTCTATTTCTTTCTTATGACCCGAGAAAACCTAAATCTATTAAAAGCACATTTTCATAGCAGCAGGATAAAAATGCTTTTACTACATTTATCTTGAAAATTGGTGGTGTTAAATAGTGCCAGGGGATAAATAACCATAAAATATAACATTAGTGTACAGGGTACTGTTCTAACTAGGCATGATGGGATGTCTTTCCACCCTTTCATTTCTTCTTTCTATTTGTCCCATTAGAGCTATATAATCATTCATCAGTCACTGTGGCAAGCAGTGTTGCTCCATCCTGACTGCTGCCTCAAATGAGAAGCCACAGAGAGAAAATACAGTCCACAGCAGTCCAGAGATGTCCACACCTATATTCCTGACTGATTTTCTACCAAAACACTTTTGCTATTTATGGAAAGAATATTTTAACAGCTTCACATATGAGTTTTGAAATTCGGTTAGAGAAACATTCATTTAGCACATTAGAAGGAACTGGCAAAAAGGTCTGAATAACCCAGATGTTACAATCAGCTTTCGCTAATCTAACTCTGCTTCTGCTTCCTGGCACTTCCAGCAAACTTATGATAACTCAGTAAACCTAATCTGTTGAACCATTTGAGCTTTAAGCAGATGCTATTTGTATGGGGTTTGCATGGCAAGGTTTTGGTAGTGGGGGCCTACAGGGGTGGCTTCTGTGAGAAGCTGCTAGAAGCCTCCCCTGTGTCCAATAGAGCCATTGCCAGCCGACTCCAAGACAGTCCCACCGCTGGCCAAGGTTGACCCCATCAGCAATGGTGGTAGCGCCTCTGGGGTAACATATTTAAGAAGGGGAAAAAAAAAACAACAAAACTGTGCAATTGCAGCCAGAGAGAGGAGTGAGAATATATGAGAGGAACAGCCTCGCAAACATCAAGGTCAGTGATAGAAGGAGGGGGAGGAGGTGCTCCAGGCACCAGAGCAGAGATTCCCCTGCAGCCCACGGTGAAGCCCATGGTGAGGCAGGCTGTCCCCCTGCAGCCCATGGAGGTTAACAGCGGAGCAGATACCCACCTGCAGCCCCTGGAGGACCCCACGCCGGAGCAGGTGGATGCCTGAGGGAGGCTGTGACCCCATGGGAAGCCTGTGCTGGAGCAGGCTCCTGGCAGGACCTGTGGACCCATGGAGAGAGGAGCCCACGCTGGAGCAGGTTTGCTGGCAGGGCTTGTGACCCCGTGGGGTCCTACGCTGGAGCAGTCTGTTCCTGAAGGACTGTATCCCATGGAAAGGACCCACGCTGGAGCAGTTCATGAAGAACTGCAGCCTGTGGGGAGGACCCACGCTGGAGAAGTTTGTGGAGGGCTGTCTCCTGTGGGAGGGACCCCATGCTGGAGCAGGGGAAGAGTGTGAGGAGTCCCCCCCTGAGGAGGAAGGAGTGGCAGAGACAGCGTGTGACGAACTGACCACAACCCCCATTCCCCATCCCCTTGCGCCACTCAGGGGAAGGAAGTAGAGAAATCAGAAGTAAAGTTAAACTTGGGAAGAAGGGAGGGGTGGGGCGAAGGTGTTTTAAGATTTAGTTTTTATTTTCTCATTACTTTACTCTGATTTGATTGGTAATAAATTAAACTAATTTCCCCAAATTGAGTCTGTTTTGCCCGTGATGGTAATTGGTGAGTGATCTCTCCCTGTCCTTAACTCGACTCAAAAGCCTTTCGTTATATTTTCTCTCCCCTGTCCAGCTGAGGAGAGGGAGTGATAGAGCGGCTTTGGTGGGCACCTGGTGTCCAGCCAGGGTCAACCCACCACACAATTTTTCCAATCAAAATACTAATAATACTAGTATTGAAGCAATCCTAAAATAAACTTAATTTAACAAAAAAATTGACAAAATGTAATACTTATCCATGGTAAAGCCACAATTTTTTTTACTAAGACAATTGTGAAGAACAGTATGGTTTGTACAACAGACAGAAGATAGCTTCTTGACATAGCCTTTGATAAAAATGCATCTAGCGGTTCCTTACCTATGCAACCTCCACCAGCTAAACAGAGAAGAGTAACTCGCACAAGAACATCTGACACTTTTTCATACATATAGTCTTGAAGGAATCAACAAGAATGTTTAACTTCTCACTGAAGATTATTTTTCAGCAAAAAATATGAAAGATAACTGCCTGAATTTTGAGGCAAAACTAGAATATTTGCTATGTGCCTTACAGAAATCAATACATAAAAATGCCATGTTACAGTTCAACATTGTCCTTTGTTTTTCAAAGGATAACATGCAGCCTTTAAATAACTTTCAAATACTGAAATTGATATTCAGAAGATTAAGCTTCTTCAGGAAATCTTGCAATGAATTTCCTAGAAGGACTGAAAATTGCATCCTCATATTGTGCATTCCATCAGACGTTCATTAAGCACATTCTCATTACTTCCAAGTATGCCCTCTTACTGATGTCTTAAAGAAAACAGACTTTTTCTAAAAGAACTAAATAAAAAAACCTAAACTGTTAAGCTCTGAATAAAATGCAAGAACTGAAAAAGTATGGAGTCTTCCTTTCAAAGGATAAATAATTTCTTGAACTTGTAGCTACTGAGAGCTCTAAACCATCTGGATTTTGTTAATCTAAATTATTTATGAAGTCAAGGAAAAGAAATGTCATACTTCAAACCCATGATGTCTGAAGTATAGAGATCGGTAGACACACATTTCTAAATCACTCTGGCAAGACTGTGAGCCTTTTACTCATAAAATTAGCATTTCATTTCACTGAAATTAATGAGTGATCTTATGAGAAAATTGCCACCAAAATAAACAGCAGAAGGCCTATGTTGATGATGTTCCCCATTTTCATGTTAAGGCCAGGACTCAACATTATCTGTAGCTTTGATGACCTCACTGGACAGACTACGTGCTTTAAATTTTTTACTTGTTAACTACTTCTGAGTCAAAGTCTAAATCCACAAACACAATGAGCCTAACAAGGTCAGGGATTTATTTTAAATTCAAAGTGATTTTTTTTTAACTGGCATGGGCCAGAAACCTTAATCTGTTATGGAGACAAATGGATTAGTCATAATGGGAACTCTCCAACATGCAGATCAGTGGCAGTAAGGGATAAAGGAAATTCAAGAACAAAGCAGAAAGAATACTCTAATCTGAATTATCCTTAGCATCCATAAATTCATACAGGCCGGCATCTTGTATTGACACTGCATCTGTCACTGCAGTGGATTTTGCGAAGTGTCTCAAAGCAACATGGAGATGGCCCTTTCTCTCATAGGAAGTGACAGATAAAACTAAGAGAGCTGAAATTATGGACAGTCACTTTGCAGCAGAGAACAACATGCCTTCCTCATTTTCCCTCCAAGCCTGACACCCGTGTTTCACTGGAATTTCTAGCAGCTGTAGGATTTTACTGCATTCCAAAGTTCAAACATTTTGATGGAAAGAAAGGCAAAATATGTAACTAAACTTGTTCAAAAGAGCAACAGATCTTAGGAAGCTATGAAATTTATGGTGTGTCAAACATGTAGAGTATAATACACACAATCTTTGAGTACTCCATCCTAAAACAAGTGACAGAACAAAAATGAAAGTTCACATCAACCTTACAGAAAGAACATTTCATTAGTATCATCAGAAGACAAAGACTGCTTCACAAACTTATTTGAGAGCAGTTATGCCAGTTATTATGCTATCAAATACAGCCATAACAAAATAAAAAAGTTGAAGTTTTTGATCCATTTGTGAATAACAACCACCTTCTCAGTCCAGAATTCAGCCAATACATCAACTTTGAATATATATGTTGAACACTTCCAGCAGCAAAACTAAATTAGAAATATAAATAGACCTATGGTTTTTACCTTCATCCTTCAATTCATAATTAAGCAACCGCTGAAAGACTCCCTGCTTCCAGCATGCCTGAGGTGGAGCCATCCCATCGGTCACAGCGGTATGGGAAGCCAAGAGACCAACCTGTTGGCAATGTCTGAGAAGCACATGAGTTGCATGTATTTGAGTCTGTTTTAAAATTACAGTAACAGGATTCTTAACATAAATAATCTCTTAGGGAAAGAAATTTCAGCACTAGCTGGCTTGGATGACTATAGTTGACTCTATGGTAAATTGCCATTCAAACTGGTTTCACTGGATCTTTATCTTATATTCTTGATATCTAAGTGCTATATAGGTCACAAAGAAAAATACTGCTATAGGGTGTTCAAATCTTTGGTGTACCTCCAAAAGGTCTGCTGGTTTAGAGCCTACGCACCCAGGAGGAACAATTCCCGTCTTTAATTGTGCCTCAGACATTTGTATTAGCACTGTAAATATTCTGTACTGGAGAGAAAATGTCAGGACTTTTCCCAGAAAACTATCCCACAGTTTCATAGTCAAAAAGGACATCTCTGCTACTACCTTTTCCACATTACTTAATTTTTTATGAATGACAGTGAGGACATAAAATAACATCTCCACATAAATATTCTGTAATGGATTTTTGACTAGCTGAACTAAGACACAGCAGGCTTATTCCTTAATCAGGGCCCCATAATGATGGTAAACTTTCATCTTGGGGGGGTCACTGGACCACAAATGCTCTGCTGAGAAGACAAAGCCTTTCGACTGACTTCAATGATGATTTAGAGATGGGGCCAACTGATGTAAGGGACACTATTATCCATACTAGTATCAGATTTTGGTCGGGGGTAGGAGAGTTGTTTGGGCTTTTCCTTTGTTGGTATTTAGAAGGGTAAATGAAATATCATACTGAAGTCTTTGCAGAACCTTTGCAATCTTAAGAGACTCCAAGTTTTAAAAAAATTTCTATCTGACATGACAGCACCTGAATCAAGGCAAGACCGACCCAATCTGTACACAGAAGTTGAAATCCAGTATATTTCATGTGCCTGTTATGATCATAGCCTCTAACAATGTTTCAAATATAGTAGTAAACAAAGTCTTCCCCTACATTTAGCAAAAACCTGAAAAGTTGCTGGAACACAGTTCTTACTATAAGGGATCCCAAGGGAACACTTGGCATTGAATTCTTTTTCATATGGTTTGAGGTTATGGAGAGACTACGATTCCCATGATACCTGTACAAGTTATGCTCTGTCACAGGAATCATGTGATTTTAGTTGTTGGACAAGAAATATGATCCAATATGAAGAGCAAAAGATGACATCAACAAGCACATTGCTTATAAACCCCGTGAGGACTTGTAACATCCGTAAGACAAGGCAGATAAAACTTCATATTGCTAATGCAAAACAAAATAGCTTCAAGTTCTAAATATTAAAATAACTTTTTAAAAAAGGAAAATATTTTTTAAAGTTTTTTTAAAAACATTTTTATGTAAAGAATTAGACACTGTCTGTACAGATTTATGAAAAAAAAACAGTAGAAATTACAATATTTTAACTGAACTCTAAGCATTTATGTAGGACCCTCTTCTGTCCTCATTTAACCTGCAACAATTTTCAGTTACATGGAATTGCTAAAGAAAAATTAGGTCTATCTACCAAACATTTAGACGAGGATCAGAGGTCACTGTCAGATGCTGCCTTGTGTTTTCAAACAGTGGATAACACCTAATGTAGTTATAAAATGATCTCTTTTACTTCATTCACAGTTAATTCATGATCATGAAGAGGATAGCACAGTCTTACTACATACTCTTCAGATCAATTGCTGATGCTGAATGCAAAAGAAATCAATTTCATGGACAAATTACATACCTACTTTAAAAGTTTGCTAACGCTTATTGTCTCAGTCAACAGTAATTTATATCTGTGTACTCTCAAAATTAAGGCTTCTTTTTCTTCTTACACAGATGACTCCTCTGCAAGCATTGAACTCATCTTAAAACAAGTTTCAAAACAGTCAAAAACAATGTTTAGTTATTTTTCTCTATATTATAGCCACTAAAGATCAAAGTTATTCTTTCTGGAGAAACATTATTTTGTCTAACTGTTATACACCTACACAAGTTCTGCGTACAGAAGGATGTTAATAAAAAATGCATTTTCTCCCTTTCCTTCATTCCCTTAATGCTACCTCTCTCCCCCTTCTTCCCTCCTTAAGACATCTGTGAAACTGTCAATGTGTTTCTATCAAATTGCCTTTGACAATGCTTATGTTTTTGCAGTCAGTTGGCACCCAAACTAAGAGAGAATTGATTCACTCTTAAATTACTTCTGGCTTATGCCAGCCAGAAACAGTACCTGCACTAGTTGAAGACATACAGGTGTGGGTTATCCAGACTTCAATGCGGTGCTATAGGATATGATCACAGTACATCCTCCTCACCAAAACTGGGGGGAAAGTGCAAGAAATGCAAGTCCTCTTGATACTTTTTTATTATTTCTTTAAATCTTAACCAGAATTCAACTTAGAACAATAGTTTTTTAGTTTCTGTGACTCGTGTCTCTTCTGTCTTCAATAGATTAGACTCCCTATCTGGGATATATTTTTTCCATTATGTAAGTTTTTCTTTTTGTCCAGACACTGTGGTTTGTAGAACGATATCCTAGTAAGGATGCCTTGTGAAATATATAGGTTAGCAGAAGAATCTGAATACTACATAGCCCCAAACAGTATCATCTATTAGGCAAATCAGCAATTTAGCTGAATAAGAAAAATAAGGAAAAAAGACAAAAAAAAATTAAAATATTTTCATATATTATTATTTTTCAAAACAAAACCAAAGAAGGCTAGATCCTATACGTAAAGTAGTCATTTTCTATTTAGTTAAAAAACCCTGCAACATAGTCAAAAGCTGAAGGAATTTTTCCCCATCTTCACCTTAGTTGCATACTTACTGCTAAGTTTCCCTAGTTAGATGAAAAATTCTCTTTGTCAGGAATACAAACACTGGTCTTCATTTTCACGTTCTAGTACAAATAAGCCAGTCCTTAATATTTTTTGCTGTAGTTTGTGATTTTTTTCTTTTCCAGAGTGGGTATTATCCAACATTTAACTGTTTTTCTGATGGAAGTTACTGTCTAAAACCAAAATATTTCCTGGTTTGTTTCAAAAATTCAGTGAGGATATGTATTGCACTAACCGCAGTGAATTCTTATTACAGCTACTCAGCTACTTATTTGTTTAGATTACTTTCATAGAAGTACAGTTTTTGTAATCTTTGTGAATGTCACAAAGAGAAACAAACACACTTCAGTTATGGATGCAAGATAGAAATGCTAAAGAATTAGAAATCGGAATATACTAAGTAATAGTTCCTGTAATATATGTGGCCATCAAGTGGACTTCAAACAACAACCATTTAGCCAAATTAACTTTGCTACCCCACTTGGAGGTTTTTTGTTTGTTTTGTGGTTGTTTTTTTTACATCTTTTAATAGTCCTATAGTTTTAGCAACCTAATCATCCAAAATCTGATGGATTGATGGATGGATGGATGGATGGATGGATGGATGGATGTAAAAGAATTTCACAAATCATGATCAGATTTCATGTGCTATTTTGTTAAGAAAACTATTATTTTTCTCAATAAACATTAAACAGCCAACTTAGTGACAAGCTATGGGGAGGTACAATGACATATATGCACTATCAATTCCAGAAACTTCTCTGACAAAAACTAGTGTATTTTTATCTTATATTACAGCTATTTAACATCTTGATTAAATTAAACATGAAATATAACACACGTGTCCTTAATATACATACTCTGGTTCTGAGGCTCTGTTTCATAAACCAGCTTTCTCCTGAGATGTATCCATTTAGGTCATGAATAGATAGAGATTAACTGGGGATTATTCTGAGGTTAATTCATTCAGTAGAAACCCCCAGATATTCAGCTTTATGATTCTGGCATGCTTTGTAGCCAAAGTTTTCCTTTCTAAGTGGTCTTATAAAAGGCTGAGAGCCAGAAGTTATCATGGCTCCATTTAAACAATTCAAAGTCACAAAATGAAGTTTGTAAGCAGAATACACGCTAGAAAGCTGCAATGAAGGAAACTGATTTTGTGTCGTTCAGAGATCTATAATTTGGACAAGAGAGAAAGAGATTAAGAAAATGCAGCAGTAAAAATTTCTTTCCTCCTATTGAATCAGAGCAGTTTTTTCTCATTAGGCTGCCTCAGGCCACCAATTCTGCCTGCCAATACATTGCTGGTTTATCCCATATTCCTTTTTAGCAGCAGTTTCATCCTCCTTGTCTGGTTTTCGCTCTCCCTATTAACAGAAACAAAACCAAGCAAAAACCAAACCCTAAACAAGTATATCTATAAATTGGCTCAGAAAATAAAATAAAACCAAATAAAACCCTCGTAGAATGTTGTAACATTAAAAACCCAAAATACTGATTACAAAATGAGACAGTATGGCAAACAGAAGTCACTAAAGTTAGATATATTTATCATCCTTGGGAAAGCAAAGTTGTGCAGCAGCAGTGTCTTTTGGAAATTCTTATTTTTTTTTAAACATAATGATATTTTCATTTTAAATGGTTACCTTATCCTGAACTGGACATCCAAGACTAGAGAAGTATGTGCTCCTACAACTTAAATGAGAGAACAGACAAAGTCATAAGAAATCATTTTTCCTACTGCTGAGGCCCACTAAGTTACCCTTTACATAGATCAAGTTAAGCACGCAATCAGGTTTTTCAGAATACGGGAGTAGCTGAATAATTTCATTTTAAGGATATAAGCAATAGTATAATTTATTATACATTTCTGAAAAGCTCAGGTTTCAATGCTCTTGTGGCAAGCATTTGAATGTTTGGTGTTGGAGCAGATGGAACGTTTTACGGCAAGGCTTTAATTCTCAATCCAAAAGGCATCGTTTTTGCTTCTGGTCAAAGGTGAATTTATTCCCTCTGCTAGCTCTGTCCTGGGGCTCTCCCTAAGCAGGCTCTGTCAACTGTGCTATGCTTCTGCCAAATTACGTGATGATTTTGTCATGTGGGCTAATATTCCCCTGTGATTCAGTTTTAATCAAATGCATAAAAGCGAAGCATTGTTGAACAGCGCAGTAATAAAAACAACTGCTTTAGAGAGGTATGAAAGAAGTATGTTTGGGTTTTAAAACTTGTGCATGTACAAATGTAAAACCCTGCCACACCTCAGAAAGGCTCTGCAAAGCAGTTAGTACCGACAGTAACTCACACTCACAACTAACTTTAAATCTGTAACATTTCTCGTTGTAATGATAGGAAATATTCTTCATATCGGAGCAAGGGACTGAGTTCAGTAGGGGTGGATTTTAGGGCTGTTATCTCATATATACTCCAACAGTGTCCAACTAACTTCGTAAAGCTGTGCAGTAACTTGAATAATAACCTGTACAAAATTCAGGATAAGCTTTTAAAAGTCAATGACAGCAGCAAGAGATGGCTCAGGCCACAGATATAAGCTTCTGCTGAGGGATCCAGATCCTGAAGGTTTTGCAACATGTTAATATTATAGAGTAATGAAGATGTTATAACTGGCTATCTCACTGAATACATGTATATACTTATTTTATGCTGTACTATAGAAGTGCCTGCTGTAGTTGTGTAGGAATAGTATCTTATCCTTTACAGAGAAGCATAAAATAAAATGAAATAAAATAAAATGAAGTAAAATAAAATAAAATAAAATAAAATAAAATAAAATAAAATAAAATAATTAACATACAAGAATTGAAAGACTATGTCTTGGTTAGCAGATGGTTTATGGATGGATAGCAGCAACCCTGTAGAGAGAAACAGTTGATGCTGACAACACGTGTCCATACTATACACCTTTCAAAGCCTTTTATTTCCGATTAGCTCTAGTCTGGCCCTGTAGACTGAATGCCCATTTGCAGCTGGAGTGCATTAGTTACACTCCTGGAGTGTGCTAAATCTTCCAAATCTGAATCCTAGTTTCATCTGAAAGGAATCAAGTTGAGGCACTGCAAAAGCGCCACATGACATGAACCAAAGCACAATGAGAAAGAAAGAAAAATATGCACTTCAAAAGCATGCTCTTGATTCAAACTAGCACACTAACAAAGATGCACACTGAAAATATGTATGCATACCTCAGCCCACACGCATATGCACAAAACCAAAGATGTATTACTAACATAAACAAAAAAGTGTTTCTAGCACAAACTGGTGGATATCATTTATCTGTTTTCTTCATGAGTTCATTTTCTTTGTTTACTACAAGCCAGCATAGCTCTATCAGGATTAATTTGCCCACTAGTTTTTTAAGCTTCAGTCTAATTAAATTTTAAGATCTTTTAATGAGCCCTACTATACAATTTTTTCCTCCGTTAAAATTTGATCTCAGAACAGTGATTCAATAATTTGAAACTAGTTAAAATTGTTCATTATCATGGAATTCTGAATAGTGAATTAGATGTGGCACATACATACTTGTAAAATAAATGTTGCACATTAAACAAGTTGTTGTTCTGTAATACCATACATAGCTTCTCAGGGAATCTATCTGTGTACATTTAGCTTACAATCTTGCCAAATACACCAGTTGATTTGCCTTGACAATACTTTCTCCATGTAAATAACAAGTGTGTTTTATTTCTCAGCAGCAACAGCAAAACTAGCTTTAAATAATGATTCTTTGATGCTACAAGAACAAACTCAGAGATGAACATGTGAAAATACTGGTTTAGAAATAAGAAAGTACTCACAAAACATTTAAGCATGACTCAAAAGACTGAGAAACGTAATTTTTCCTATGTAAGGAAAGGGGAAAAAAAGGGCTAGTGTATTTAGTCATTGATACAGTGAAGTTAGAAGACAGAATTTAGGCAGATTAAATGCTTGGTATTCAAGATTTCTATGTTAGTTTAGAAGACCCTATGCTCAATTACAACCAGCAGATATTTGGATTTTTTTTTAAACTTGGGTTTATTGCTCATTTCCCAAAAGACAGTTTCCAATACGCATCTATAGCACTTACTAACTAAAAAGTATTATATTCGTAAGAGTGCGCAGTTGCTCGGGGTTTTACATAGCACAACTTGCGAACACATGCTTACATTTGGTCACCATCTCCTTGGCTTTACATTTATGCATCCTGAACAGTGTATGTTCAGTACATACAGGACTGTACACTGAAGAGCAATGTAATTGCACTGTGCTATAGTAGATACTCCAGGAAATACTTTCTTCCCAAAGACTGCAGCACACAACCGCTTTTTATAGAAAGCAATGTGGTTTATCCCTAAGGAGTTCAGCTGGCTGATGCAAAGTAAGACCGTGTCTTGTTAGGATGTCTTCATCATGTAAGTATCCCAGAAAAATCAGGACCTGGCTTTGAATTCTCTGCTACTCTGCTACTTTAAAAAACCAACTTGTATTTCTATCTCTATGTATAGATTGTGTCCACTACAGTAGTATTTACGTATGTATACCATTTATATTGTAGTAGCCAAATATTTTAGATACTTGAATGCTCTGATATTTCAGATACTCAGAATCATCTGATGTTTACCAGTAATTAACGGCATGAGGGATATGGTGATAGGGCAGGCATCAGCGCTGAAAAACTCCTGTCTACAGTTCAAGTCCACAAGTCTTTTCGGCCGACAGCATTGTTGGGAATGAAGGCAGGCAATTTTAACATGGAAAATGTTTTCCATGGAGTTCTGAATGAAGAACTGGAATTAAAATGCATTTTTAATGTATACCAAAGAAGCATAACAACTACAAAAGCTAACATTTAAAATGCAAATCTGCTAGTGTTGTGTGACACAGTGTGAGATATATCTCAGAGTCTTAAGGTTGACTAATTGAATTGCCATTGATAAGATGTCACTTAAAGAGACATCTCTGCAGTGAAACATGGGTTTGCTGTAAATGACCTGTCATTAGAGCCACGGGTAATGTCCGTGTCCAGACTGAAAAATATCGTAGCTCCCAGCAATATGCTCAGTAGGAGTTAAAACAGCAAGAATGGTAAGAAGTCAGTGTACGCGAACCACCAGAGAATTATGCCTCAGGTGCTACGTTAATTTACTTGTTGGCATACATTAATTGCAACCAATCAATAAAGCTGGTGGTACAACAGAGGGAATGCAAAATAAGTAATCGACTGCCACACTTACTCATTTTAAACTTGGAAAACAGGAATAATTTAGTCTAAGATTTTTCATTTCTGTCAATACAGATAATAGGATTATTTATTTATTTTCTATTCTTTCAGCACTAATTATAATAACTATGATGTCTTTCAAGAGCCCTCATGTAAACCCCAGTATTCTGATTAGCAGCTGTTAACTTGAACGTAATGGGAGTGACTTCTTTCAACTGAGAAGTTAGAAAATATACATTTTTGCTACTATAAAGAGTACTAATCATTTTGACACACTGAAATCAATGATATATTTTAATAATTATAAATTTTCAGTCTATTTTTTTTTTCCATTTATGGTATACTAGCTTTTAAAATTTTTCATTCCCAAGGGCAAACATTTAAGAGCAATTGTCTAAAGCACATAAAGAGCTGATACTATTATTTTGATTTTTTTGCATTAAATTTGCTTGATATATTCATTCTCTATGTCCAGTATTGACTGGTACAGCTTTTAATTTTTAGTCTAGGTTGTTGGGTTTTTTTTTCTTTTTATACCTTTTTTTAAACATCTACCAGAAAGCTTTTGTATGTTCATTAGAAGTTGTCTTATTTACTACAATTATTTCTGTGAGGTCCATCAGTCAGTTCTCAACACCACACCATCTAAAAAAAAAAAAAAATGGAGCCACTTCTTCATATGTGGAGAAATGTACCTATAATTATCACCCTCATTTCATGAAAACTGTTCATCCTTACTGATCTTCTGTTCCCAGAGAGATCAATGGAAGTCAGAGCACTGTTATTCATAACCGCTCTGCACAAGGAATGGGCATTTACATCACGGTAAGCATGGTACCATACCCTATCATTATGTCTTTGGTGGCACTGAGTTTTCTCAAAATTCATCCAGAAATGAACGAAATCTAAAAATTTAGCCTCTGTCAAATAAGAAACACTCCCTTCTACATTTGTAGCAGCATTACTTTCCTTCTGATCACGCTCAAAGGCATATTTGTTCTCACTAGTATGTCTTAATTTTTCCTAGTCTGTTAAACTCCACGTAATAGTGCTAACTCCAACCTCCAGACACAGAACTGGATCTGCAACTGTTGTCCTTTGGTTCATTAAAACCATGTAGTTGTACAGATTTCTATCAGGTGTGATGCCGCAAAGCTGATTTTGTAACATTGTTTTCCCTGGTTTTGGGGAGGCGTGGGCAAGACGTGAAAGATGCTATACAGAAAAATAAGACAAACTTGCAGATACTGATTACTGGGCAGGATGCTTATTACGAGATTGTCCACACCTGTCAGATTTTTCCCACACTGACATGTGTTTTGCTTGTAAGTGAACTGAACCATCCAGTTACAATTCCTATGTACATATATTAATCTCCAGACTCTTGCTTAATTTAGTTCTAAAACATCAGTTCTACATGGTTATTGTCTAATGCAGTCTAATTACTTTTGATTCTTAGGGGAAAAAAAAAAAATAAACCAACTATTATCTTTTTGTTAGACTAAAGATACCATAACCATGCAGGTGTTACTTTTACCAAAGATTGGCAGTGTAGGGGAGTACTAGAAGCATATACAGTGAGGGTTTGCTAATGGTGGTGCTGTTGCTTGACAAGCCTAAAAGCAAAATAGTAATTTACACCTGACTGGAAAGCCAATTTTCTGCGAAATCACGTAAGTTTAATGGAGGCCTTTTGAATTACCTCTCGATTACTAATGTGGCAGAGGAGATTTGTGAAACACCGAGCAACACTATCAAACTTGCTTAGGTCCTTTTCCATGACAATGCTGTACAACAATATGGTATTATGGATTATACATTTTTCAACAGGAGTTCTCCAGCCAAAAGTTAATTCAATTCCCAGAAAGGAGAAAGTCCGGGGTGCCAATTACTATGTAATGTGTGAGACTGAATCCAAGGACTGAATCCCAGGTAGCTGCTACAGAAATTAAACCAAAGACAGGCTGAAGCTCATTTTCCCTCCTCATATTCTCTAAATCTTATTCACAAGTAACAATTTCAATAGTTTGAAGTAGTTTGAGCCTTTCAGTTTGAAGCCTGGAAAGAACAATACTGAAGTCTTCAGTCATAAGATAGTTATAATTGAAATGTATGGACCATAATTTTAGAAGTGGAAGGGTATACTTCCATCCCAAACTTTACCAATTTATTTTTAACGCTGGTAAAAGAAAAGGCTCTACGGCAGGCAAAAGAAATGTAATATTCTACATTAGGCTGCTGAAAGTTTCTGCCATTTATTTGTGGTCACAAAGCAGGATTCAGAGTCAGCTATTAAATATGTCTATTAAAGTGAAAAATCACCTTTATGCATTTTGCACTACTCATTTAAGATACTAATGATGAATGATAACAGCTAAAGACATTCTAATTCTCCTTTCTTGCAGTGATAAAGGCTAAATACTTCACGTTTTATTCAGTCCCACATAGTTGATCAACTTCTGAAATAAAATTGTTTCCTATAACTTACTCTATTGGAATAGAGGGGTTTAGTAGCTGCATTTGTGAGAGACAGAGCAAGAGCCAACTTACGGATTTCTTTCATGACAGTAAATCTAGGGAATGTTCTCACATTTTCAGGAACTACTACTGATAGTGACTACATCTTACTTTCTTTTTTCTTTTCTTTTTTTTTTTTTTTCCCTTCCCTCTCCTTTGAAAATTTTGCAGCTCAGCTTCTTCTGGAAAATGTGATAGGTGGACCCCGTGGATGACTGCAATGAACAACTTGTGCTGTGAAGCCTCCCTTCCTACAGATCCAGGTCCTAAATCCCTTCTCCAGTTCTATTACAATCACCCCAGTTACAATTCATTATCCTTCTTTCCAGTCACAGTGGAAAACAGTGTACATCATCAGGTCAGCTCCATATTTCCCAATTTCCCACCAGCGCATGCCAATGCCACTCAGAGGGACAAACTAGGAAAGGATCTGGGACCGATCTGGAGCAGCTCACTTCTCATTAGCTAGCCAAGAAGTACACACTGATCGATCATTCGGCAAGACTAACAGAACAGACACATACTGTGGTAATGAGGACATTAATTTGGGTCTCGCTCTTCTCCTCTGCTACTTGTAGGAACTTAGGTATCTTTGACACCTCAATCTCTCTAGCAAATTTAACTGAATAGTTGGATAGCGGATTCCAAGATTAGCTATAAACAGAGAATGACTGTCATTGGAATTGACCAAGCTTTTCTTTCTTTACCTGTTTGAAGCATGTGAGAAGAGGACAATGTCACATTATTCCAATTACAGATACTATACCCCACGTATGTTGGCCAACACCACTGTGAAACCTAGCATGAGTAACAGCGTGACCAAGAGTCATTTGTATTGTATCCTCCTCCTCTCAAACAAGTTTTATCTTAAAGACTATGGCTTTATCAAATATGTATTCAATAAAATAACTTTGCAAAGAAGCAAGCGAAATGTATCCTGCCCTGAGCTGTTAAGCGTCCTAAGATAAACAATGAGAGAACAGATTTCTTATCAAAAGGAGACAGAATGGACAGACAAGGGACTACGGGATAATAATATTATTAAAGACTTACTGCAGCAGCACTTGGCCAAGCCACCCTTGCTAAAAAAAAAAAAGAAAAAAAAAAATCCACTAATAACTTTGTAAAGAGATGAAGAAGGCCAGAATGTATCCAGAGTACTTTGGCTGTATTTTTTGTTTGTCTTTTAATATACAGTAATGCATTGAAATCTCACTTGGGAGGAAAAACAACACCTATAAGCAAGTATGCTGTTTCTGTAGGACATATAATACTTGAATATCCTCAACCTAATGTTTGACATTTATATTCAAAGATACACTTTTAAAGCATTGTATAAATGGCTTCACAATTTAATTAAAGGCTTATAAGCTTTATTGAATGGACTCTTCAGCATGTTCTATTTACCAGTTTATGACTACAAAGACATTATTTAGGGAACATTAACCTCAGTCTTTCATTTGAATCAAAACTTATAATTTTAAACTTTTAAAGGTAAGTTATCTCCCACATAAAATTACAAACAAAAAGTAGATTTCAAACACAATGTAAAATAACTGCCTATCAATCTTCGCTACCAGACCTTCCACATTCATACTATCTTAGCCTGCAGATCCAATTATCCTCCAACATTTGCTGCTCAACCATGCTGAGATTATTCACCAGCCCTCCAGTTAGACTGTAATAAAAGGTCTGCAGGTGCATTTACACTCAGAGAAACAAGGTATAAATGCTAGCATTGCAGTAATCTCTTTTTGAGTTACATGCACAGCCATAAACAGTGCAGTAATGAATCAGACTATTTCCAGCTACTTTATCCATTCATTTGCATGATATTTGGACTTGCTAATTTTCAGAAAAATCGAGGTGCAGCATATCTTCAAGGTGATGCAATTCTTGACCCAAAGGCCTTACAAATAAAAGAACTAATATCACATGGAAGATATTTCCTCCTGTGCCCAGACAGCCAAAGCGCGGCTCCAACATGGATATGTGATTACCCTCTGCAAAGGCAATCTCAGCTCCCTCTCACTACTTTTTTTTAAGCTTGACATTTTAAGAAAGTAATCATACATACTGAAACTGCATTGACCTCTAAGATTATGTTCTGCACAAGATTTGGCAGACTTTCTGCTTCTCAGCAAAAAATTAACAGCAGATTAATGACAAAACGATGTCTGATAGTCCAGTCTTCATGGTCTTTGCTCACTGCAGTAGTTGTACATCATGACAAAACAAAAACCCTCTGCCATAGGACATTGGTATATGTTGCCAAAAATGTCAGAACCACAGTTTTCAGCCCAAAGCTGCAACTACTTGAACTGCAGGAGTCATTTCATTAGCTGACAGCTGCAATAAGCTGTTTTTTCTCTATGTGGAGAAGCTACTGGTGGGAGGTATAATTCACACAGGCATACTCCATCAATCATATACCACTTAAAGAAAAATATACTTAAGAAAACATTTACAAAGTACTGTGCAATATCTTTCCTATTTATTATACTTACTTTCTTAGTGCATTCATGCCTTAACATTTTGTAATTCAAAAGCTCACAACAGACTTTAAAGACATGGGCAAAATTCAGGAAAATTCAAACTTTTTGTTCCCATTTGCACTAGTTCTGATGATCTAAATCTAGATCCTTGCTGTTCCTTGATGATCTAGTTCTAGTGAGCATATTCCTATTGACCTAGAGAAAACAAAAGTAGGTTCTTTAGTCACAGGTTGAAACCATGATGATTGTGTTTATTTATTGTGTTACTGAAATTTAAGGTAACATAAAATTGTAACTTGGTATGTAACTCACTGAAAAAGGCACTAACACATTTCAAAACCATATGGTATTAGTAAAATACAGTGTATCATTGAACTGCATTAACATACATAGACATTTTTGAGCCTTTAATGCTGCGGTAACCTTTAGTCTCCTAATTGTCTAAGGAAACCTATGGACTGATACCAGTAATGAAGGTGGTGAGAGTAGACTTCAGTGTCACACACAAGCGTTTGCGAGCCATTACTGAGCCGGGCAAGCAACAGGCCTTCAGATTTACCTTTTCAAATTGCTTATGTATTATTGAAACATTTTTCATGGAAACCATTGAAAATTGCTGGTGGGTAATAATGCAACCATAGACCCAGCTTTGTTTTTTTTCTTTAAATGTATATTACATCCTATACATGAAACCAAGACAGATGTATAATCTCCATTCTCATAGCAAACCTCCTCTATTCTTTATCAGTAGCCTATTGCTATTCAAAAAGAAATGCTATGTTTCAACAAAAATGACATTAATAGGAAAATGGATTATGTAATGTTTGATATTGCATTTCCTGGGCTATTTTTGGGTTTTTTGGTTTGGTTTGTTTTTTTTAAATTACACAGCATTTGCTCCTTAAGAGTCCTTCACTATTTTCACTTCAATAGCATGAAGTTTTTAGCTTAACTTCAATAGCACAAAGTTTTTATTTGCTTGTCTTTTTTTTTTCCTTCTTTAGAATCTGGAACAGAGCACACTGAAGAGGATTGGTATGGGAATTTCACTTCTAAACTACAGTCATTTTACCTTACATGATTAGTACAAACCAATTAAAAAACTTCTACTCTTTGAAGCAGAGTTTTGGAGAAGGGTGCCACATCTCTGCTACAGACACATAATTAGCTGTCACACACCCAGAATATTCCCTACCACCAAGGACTCTCAAAAGCAAGGCAGGGCAAAACAGGCACCTCAGTGCTGCACTCCAGCAATGGCTCTAGCCAGCAGGTGGTCCAGACGGAGCTGCATTTAAGTTGTTTTAGCTGCCTGTAGAAGCAGTCCTTATCCATTCAGTTTTCTGAGCCATTTTAAGACGTTATGGAGAAGAAGAAACATCCATTGCCAAGCTTACACATTTCCATTACTTTTCTCCAGAATTACTCACAAGAAGAGTATCTGTTCCACTAGAGGGAGGAGCAGGCTCAGGAACTGAATTTCCAACTAGTGTTCCAGTGCCACCTACAATAACAGCCTTATTTCTACATGAAGGATGCTCTGTTGTCGCAAAGAGCTAAAAGGGCAAAACTGGAACATGAAGGTC
This sequence comes from Platalea leucorodia, assembly GCF_965183815.1. Classification (NCBI taxonomy): domain Eukaryota; kingdom Metazoa; phylum Chordata; class Aves; order Pelecaniformes; family Threskiornithidae; genus Platalea; species Platalea leucorodia. The sequence continues at coordinate 111,425,264 of NC_138824.1, forward strand.
CATTTATGCAGAAAAGTTTTCTAACAATGACAACAACAACAAAAAATCAACAAAGTAAAAGGAAGAATCTCACCTGAGGTGCATTTGATTTTCTGGTTTTGTTTCTGTTTTTCCTGAAAATGCGATATGTTTTTAGTTACAAATCATGTATTTCATATTATATTTAGATTCCTAGATCATGCTTTCCTTTGACATTGCGATAAAACTACCTGGAACAGAGCAGCAATTTGTAGCTTATTTCCTCTCTTGTAAAGGGCTTCACGTAGATGTTGTTTTTCATGTGTTCTGTCTTATTGCTTCTTATTGCTAAGGTTTGGTAGCAAGATACTATCTTAATCTGAAAACAGGTATATTTAAGAACTTATAGATGATTAAGACCTTGTAAAGTACGAAGATATTAATATTTCTAATTCCAGTATCTTCCCCCGAAATATATTTGAGATAGAACAGACCTAGAGATTGCAAAGGTTCAATTTTTCCCTAAGAAAACAAGAACTACAACTCAAGAACTACAAAGCCCTCATGTCAGAGTTTCTATATGTGCACCTGAATATAACTATATGGCAACTGACTGTAACGAAAAGATTAAGGTCATTCACTACTGAAACTATTTGTAGCGACTTTGGTTGGGACAAGTCCCGTAACTAGGTAGTGCAGCACAAAGGCAACAGGCTCATTAGAACAGCTGTATCTTACGCAGACAAGCAAGGCTAGAAGGAGACATGGCTTTAGTCCAACCTATCCATCTCATTTGCCAGAGAACAGCTGTACCAGACAAGAAGGACGTTTATGGAAGAGCTGGAACCTGGCACACATTCCTCTCCTCCTCACCCTCTGAAACGGTGGGCAGACTGGTGTACGATCTCCCCTTTAGGGGATTCTGTGATGGCATCCACGCAAGTGACTTCTATGCTATGGTAATCATAGTAGCATGTTACTGCCTTCTGGGTGGGTTTGACTAGCAGCTATCACATTTGAATCTTCTCCCTGATGACTGAGAGACAGTCTTAAAACAAACCAACCCCTTCTGTGTTGTGTAATCAATCTAGACAAGACTCCAACAAAGAGGAGAGCTGCATTTGGAGAGGAAGGTGCAGTTAAATGTTGGTTCCTAACTCCTTAGGCAATCGGTTTCATAGCACTTTAGCATATACCCGTAGAAAGTCCTGTCTCTTACAGAGGTTGCACTTTAATTTCTACTGTAGCACATTCCATCAGGCCAGAAAGATAGAGACATTATATGGAGAGCTTGAAAAATCTCTGGTTATCCTGGGCCAAAGACATTAACCTCCCTGGATATTAAAACAGAAGCCTTGAACTTGTTGAGATGCAGAGAGTAGAGTCAATATGCTTATGGCAGCCCCAGCAGGAAACCTACTGCATGTTTTTATATTGCCTAGTGTTTTCTAAATATTTAGGCTTTCATGCTTCTCATTACTGTAGCTCAGCTAAGAATCAATGAAAATCTGAGTAACTGAGGTCAGCTGAAATTTTCTTGCCTTCCCAGAGATGTGTGAGGGTTTGAACCATTCTCTCAAGCAATGTGTTATATTATAGTCAGAATAAGACCAGAAGGAGTTTTACAGTCATCCATGATCCTTTTAGCAGAACAGGGCAGTACTGTCTTGTACCAAACTGCAAGAAATGTTTAGTAGTTGCCTTTATTATAGGTTATTTCTGACATCAGGATAAGAAAACATATGTAGTCTGAGATTAGAAATGTATTGTGGAGTCGTATAGAGGTCAGTGAGAAGAAATCTGGATTATTCCGCTATTCCTAAAGTGTACTAATTCCCTTTCTGAATGTCTTGATCTGTGACAATAAGCAGATGAGCAGAAAAGCTGTAGGATTCACACTTGGTTCCTGTTGTCAGAAAAACCATTCTGAGTAACATCATCCACCTATGGCTGGGCTCTCTCTGCATCAATGCAAGGTTAAGGCCACTACCTCTTTTGATCCCTGCTGATTAGCACAGGACTTGCGGTCTCATTAGTCAGAGTCGGGTGATGCCGGGCATATAGGGTATTTTAGCAACAGTAGATTATTAACTATGTAGCCTTCCAAAAAGTATCGCACTAAAGTTGGTGTATTTTGCTTTACAGTATTCTGCATACCTTGACATAGATCACGATCCGTTTCACTTGGTTTCATCTTTTAAAGTGCTGCTTATTGCTGCAAGTTGCATAAAGTGAAATCATTTCATTGCCATGAAATCAATGGGGATAGGTACAAAAGAATTATTGTATTTGCACTTAAAGCTATTTATTGAGTGAAACAAATACCCATTATGACTTGTCCTAAAATAACCAAGGAGGGGCTGCTAAGACTTTCCATCAGGGAAAAATCAGGGAGCTGCTTTGAGCCTACAGGCAAATTAGGCACTTTTCCCATACAAATATATATCTGTGACCTCAGGTAATAAACAAGAGATTTACTGTAATGACAGCAGAAATCTAGTCCAGCAGATATAGAATAACCATTCCTGAAAACCAGGTTGAAGTATTTAAATTAACAATATTTAAAATAAAATTTCTACAGAAATACAGTTGCAAACTATGTTGTCAATGTGAATGGACAGTTGCGTAGTTGAACATTGGCTCTCACACACATGACGTTAAGGAACAATATTAAGAGAGGAGTTATGGCCCCAGGAGAAAACCATTCAGACCACCTAATTAAAACTTCTACCAAAGATTTTGGGAGAATTATTACTTATTAGAAAAAGTTCACAATCTGGATGGTTGCTCATATTATGGACATAATGTGAGAAATTAAAAAAAAAAATGAAATCACACATTGGCAATTTACATGCAAACACAAGCAAAAATATTTTAATTACATAAGATACTGATATAGAAACACAACACCCCCCTCCAATCAAGTAAGGCTGAATGTTGATGGTGTTTAAGCATGGCAAGGCATGAAAATGCCCATCCTTCTCTTAGCCATTTATGCTTAGTAAATTTTAGTATTTGTTACCAGAACTTTCAAGATGAAAAAAACCCACTATCTCAAAACATGTCCCAGAGCTAAACCTCGTACCTTATACCTTACACAAACATTTCAAGATTGAAAGTTTTGTATTTCTCAAGTTAAAATGTTATGGACAGAGCTCTATTCATTTGATTACAGCTTTTTTTTTTTTTAACTTTTTCAACTGAGATAATGCTTCAAGGTAGAGAAATAACACTTATCCTACACATCGTTCAGGAGCTAGGAAATTATAATCCTGGTTTGGGTAATGTGTCGAAGGCAACTCAAATGGTGTAATACTCTTCATTCCACCATGACAAACCATGGCCGTAAAATTTTGGAAGATTTACTTTTTTTCCCCTCAGAAGAGAAGAGGAATGCTTTGTGGTTTTGCTTGCCATCTAGTTGCTGTCATTATTTAAATATAGATTTTTCATATACTGATCCTCTCCTTACCATGACTGTTTTCTGCAATGAGATTTACTAATGCACAGAGGCAATAAGCTGTGGGTTATGCCGAAATATATTTCAGCGAACAAAGATAAAATTAACTTGCAGTGTCAAATCTCCCTGCAAGATGAAGCATATTTGGACCCTGTAATTCCTCCTGCCATACTTTCCATTCTCTCATTCCTCTCCTATTTCACTCAGAGGAAGCGTTCCTATCTTTTCATAACAGAGTGTAGATAGTTCAAAAGTGTGCCTTGCTTTCATCCATATACAGCACACCCAATCTAAAAGAAATTACTGGAAACAGTTTTTTCAGTGCTTCATTTTGATGCCGTAGGCAAACTTGATTACGATACCATGATATAAGAAATGGCGATACATTTTAACGTTCTTTAGGCCTTATGCATGCAATGTTTTCAATAACAGCTTTTTTCTTAATTTTAAAAACATTCAGAAGTGCTATTAGTCAAAAATGCTCAGCTGCATTAGGGGCTTATCTGGGGACTGAAGTTGGCTTTATTTTATTCAAACATTTATGTTAGAATTGTCTACAGTGCTGCCTGCCTGCAGACAATTTGTTTAATTTTCCTGTTTAATTTTTAACACCAAAAGGATTTTTTTTTTTTTCAGTTATCAGCTATGAAAACTCAAACATGGGTTCAAAGAGTCAAGTCATATCCTTAAATGCATTTATCACTACTAAAATTCTTGACACAACTGGGGTGGATTTGAGGCATAAACTTGCAGAATAATTTATCCGAGTCACAACTACCACTGGTGATAAATGAGAGTGAATGAAAAGCATTTGACTTTCAGATATTAAGTTGGGTGTGGCAGGACTTGCAGTTAGAAAAAGGTTAGTAAATTTGGAAAGTTTTATAAGGAATCAAAATGAGTTTACAGCTCTTTTGTCCAGCTGTTCTTAGTAAAATCCTACTCTAAAGTCTTCGTGTTCTTGGAACAAGGCCAAGGTACAAACACTACTGCCATTTGTTTAGATTTCCGTATTTGCCATGGGCAGCACCATATGCAGTGGGTCTCCTCTTGTAGCTGGGTGATCTGTTCTGAAATGTATATTGTTTTGGAGGATCACTTTACCTTTCATGTTTAGTTTTTTTGGTGCTCTCTAACACTAAATTTTTTTGAGTGTTGAAGTCTTAATGAAGACTGTAATGAAGTTCCTTAAGTCTTGTTTTTCTAGAATGTACTGCAGGACACTAAAAAGTGTGATTACAGCAACTTAGCACATGTATGCTCACAGCCAGCGTCTTGCATTAACAAAGTTTCTTCCATTACTTTCCTACAGTTACATTTTAGAAAGAGCTAGAACAACAGAAAAATAAAATGAGTATTTAATTGTGTGAGGTCAAACAAGCACATAAATACTAGAAGCATCAAAGTGTGATATATTAGATCACATATTCAAATATGGTTATTTTTTTATATATATTCACCACTATAGCAAACGCGTTAGTGTGAAAAGTCGCCATCGTTGGCAACTGAATCCTACTTTACCAGATGAGTCGAATTCTTCCTTATGCTATTTTTAGGAGTGGAACAGACTTACTGTTATGGGGAGTAACAAAGATACACAGTTAAGTTCACTCTTCGTGCCCCCCATGCAACTGTTTCTTCTCCCAAGCAGGGGCTCTGAGAGGGAAATCCAGAGCATGCAAGAGAATTTATGCAGGCTCTTTTCCCCTAAATTGAAGAAAGTGATATAGAAAAAGCCTCATTGTAATTGCTACTTAAGGTGTTTCTCTCTTCAGCCTGAAAATTTCTCTGGAGAGATGGGGATGATGCAGAAGTTTGTCAACTAGGGAACTTAGATTAACCCCACAGCAATACAGAAATAAGATGAAAGGGCTTTTGAACTCAGTGCCACTCCTTGGTTGGAAGGAAACCCTGTGCTCTCAGCAAGGTGAAGATCCAGGCAGCATGAACTCCGATACAAACCATGGCAGCTACTTTACTTCAAAAGACTGAGGAGAAAACAAAAGAATTACGTATTGTGCAGGAAATTGCTTCATGTGGAAGTAAGGGACCTCAATTCCAGCTACACGCTTGCCAGAAATTCATGGTCTCATTCCCAGTAGAGATACCTCCTCAGCCCTAATTTAAACTATCCTATGTTATGGTTCAAGGAATCTTCCAAGGAAGATGGGCAAGTGACATCTTCCATCCCTATTTTGCCAGGCTGCAAGGACGACACTTGGGGCCAAAACAGCATGTAAGAAAAGTCTATGGCCCAGGAACTCGGGCACTTGGCTGAAGATAAGACTTTCTGGGCTCTGGATGCTACTCCTCAGACCAATTTTGAACATTATAACCACACTGTACTTTTCTGAAGCCAGTTGTATCATAGAGAAGTCAGATCAGAATTAGCAATATCTCCCCTAGGTTGGGGACAACCGGTAGGCTACCAAATCACACTGCTGTTTCCTGCCAACTCATTTTCGCTCCTGCCACGCTGATTTTGTTGGTGTAAGGATCAACTTACATGGACTCTGAGGAGCAAGAGATGAGTTGAGTAGAGAAAGAGGACAAATACACCCAATGTGTTCACTACTGACAGAGGAGAAAGCTAAAGGACACCTGGGGAAATAAATTTACTACATGAAAACATGAGAAGTTTTCATGACTTGGCAGACCTGGAGCACAGGCCTGGAAATGGCTAAGGAAAGACAGATGATACAGGACTGGAAACCAACAAACAAGAATGTCCTTATGGAAGTTACAGAGAGATGACCAAGGAAGGCAGGAGGATGGTAGACACCTGGACCTCAAGATGGACGAGGACAGATTAATGAGTGGAGAAGTCTGGAGGACAGAGAGAGCTAATTGAGGCAAAGGATTGATGTGTTTGGCAGACCATAAATTGATGGTGGTGAGAGAAAACTGATGGGACTGATGATTAGAAGATGGATAGGGAATGAAAGATTTATGGACTGAGCAGTTTAGACAAATAGAATATTACAGGTGAAACACAGGATATCTGTTCAGTCTCTTGTAGATTGGAGGAAATATTTCATTATGTCCCCCTGTGTGCTGGGTAAGGATTACTTGAGGTTTCTGAAACCTTATAGTGCTGCTGCATGTTTATCTTACATGCTCAAGGTATGTATACTTGCCTTACAATTCTTTCAAGGGTTATAGGGTTATTCATTTTCTGTCCTTTCTACAGCTTTTTTTTTTTAAAGGCTATCATATTATAATTGCAGAGGACACATGTCTCTCTTCATATTTCTGTTGTGTGATGTATCACTTTGATCAGCCCAGAAATTTGAAATTGTCTAAGCTTTTCTCAAAGAGGCCATTTTCCCTATAATACAGGCAAATTCACTCAAATTGTCTGAGTTATAGTACTATGGAATACAGAAAGAGATGGAAAAATGGTTAGACCACAAGCTCCTCCTGAACCTAGAACCAAGTGCTGAACCTGTAATTCTATAAGGCTTGACTAATACACGTAAAAATAAAGTGTTCACAAATAATGTTACCAAGAAAGTTTAGTCTTGATCTGCAATTATTCTAGTATTTTCACAGAACACACTTAAAAGGGCAAGTGCAAAATTTGGGCAAACAAAATCACAAAAATCACAGTTTGCCCAATCATTTTCATGTTTTGGCCTAAGGACTCCTTTGCTTGACAGCTGATTCCTCCCCAGAAGGATCAGAGCACATTGAATTCCTCTCACGGAAAAGGTCAAGAAAATATAAATATCTTCTTTCCTCCCACCTTCTCCCCCCCCCCCCCCCCCTTTTTTTACACACTTACCTGTTGAACTATACAAGTTTGCTAAATTTATACCTAGCCATATGCCACGACAAACAAGTCAGAGGAACCCAGACGGAAGAAGAAAGACTTCTCCGCTCTCAGTTCTATTTAATACTTTACACATGAGGAAAGCATACAGCATTTGCTCATCTGTATACATTGAAAATTCCTATGGTTTCCTCAAAAAAAAAATCTGAGTCTCCTGTGGCTAACACACTTGCCACTAATGCTTAGGCTGAAGTTCAGATGTGCACATAGGCCTTGAAAAGTTACTTGAAGGAAATACTTCGTATGTATAATGTCCATGTGGATTATGTTGCTTATTGTGGCCCCAATCCAGTTACAGTAAAAGACAATATGAAAAGTCCACAAAGTAAGGAAAAAAAATATTAAGATAAAACACAGGCATAGATGAAATACCATCAACAAAGGAAAGCAACAGAACTCAAATATCCTTCCCTCTTGTTAAGAATTTAGTTCTCTTTAAAAACCTACTGGGAGATGATGTCTAATAAACCTTTTGTTCATGTCTTGGTGAAGACACCTGCAGATACCTCGTTGCAAAATTGGTTGAGTTGTCCTCATTTCTCCAATATTCAACTGGTCAATATTCAATACTGAGCATTCAATGTTACCAAGGAAAGCAAAAGGTAAGGCTTGCAATTTCCTCTCACTGACTAAGAAGTCAATCAACAACAACCAAGCTGTTGCACATTGCCACAATGGCATCTTTTGGTTTTATGAGGATTCTTAGGGAAATCAGTGCAGCTTCTGGGCAAGTGTCAGTCAAGGTACCAAAAATGCTTGCAGGAATCTGTTATTGTATTACAATTGCTATACAATTTGCAGAAGTTTGGTGGTGTTTGCTGAAAGACTGAAAAGCAATGAACTACTCTGAGAAGCACTAGAATCGTTTCATTAGCTTTCTGCATTTCTTCCTTGTCCCTAATCACCAAAACCTAGATCTCTTTCCACACTCTTACAGCCTGTTTATGCCAGTGTAATGCCCCTGGCATTTACAGCAGTGTAAGATGTAAGCAGAAAACATGCATGCAAACAAATATAAAATGAATGAAGAAAAGAAGCACATAGGGGGGAAAAAAAAAAAGTCAGATATTATGTTTGGAGATTAGCCTTACTACTCCATAATATAACAGGACACTCTTAACCTGTTTTGTTTACAAACTGCATCCAACAAAGGCTTCTTTTTCCATTAATGAAGAGTATGAACTTCGGTTTAATAAGAAGCCTTCACAAATGCCAGATCTTGCCTATCAGTTGAACCTCAACATGCATCTACAGCACAATGGGCTAGGATTAGAGAACTGTCCCTTCTATCCACACATCTGTGAAACACAGGTATGTCACAAAACATGCTTTTCCCCCAAAAAATGCCTCTAAAGTTCTTCAGTGTACTCAGAATAATCAGCAACTTTAAAGATTTCCTTTTTATAACTAAAATGTGAAATATGAGCAGATGAAATTAAAATGAAAAACATCTTAAGCCGATTTAAATCGATTTTTGAGTCATCGGTCATTAATTAACCTTAACACATCCCAGTGAACATGGAGAAAAAAATTAACCTGCAGCACTTTATAAAAAACATGGATACTGATCGTGTTAAACTTAATTGCATCCTAACTTTCATACGTCAGTGTTTTGCCTTTCTCCCTCCGTATTGCTTTGCTTTTATTTGTCTCCATAGCTTCACGCTCAGGTGCGGCAGCACTTCTGCTGCTCACCCCGCACAGGACGAGCCGCTCGTTGTTAACCCTCCCGCGTGTCCAAAACGCGCGGGGAGCCCGCCCGGCGCCCGAGCGGAGCCGCCGGCCCCGCCACGCAGCCGCCCCGCCCTCGGCACCGCCCGCCGCCCCGGCCCGGGGCGCCGCTCCCCTCCGCAGCGGCGCAGGGCCGTGCCCGCCGCGGGGGCGCAGGGCTGCGCGGGGCGCGGTACCCCCCGGCGGCCGGCCCGCGCCGGCCGCGCATCCTCCGCGGGGGCGCTGCCCCGCGGGGCGGGGGCGGTGCGGGTCTGCGGCACTGCAGCAGCAGGAGCAGCTGCTGCAGCGGAGCCGGAGACCTCCCTCCTCCTCCTCCTCCTCCTCCTCCTCCACCACCACCCCCGCGGCGCCGGGGGCCCTCCATTGTGCGGGGAGGCGGCCGCACACCCGCGGAACGCAGCGCCCCTGCGGAGAGGGGCCGCCCCCGCCCCCAGGCAAGTGCTGGCGGCTGCGCTATCACAGCCCCCCTCCCGTCCTGCCGCTTTCCATTTCTAAGGATGTCTGTACACCTATATACATATGTACGTATGTACGCACATTCCCCCGCTCCCGCTGAATTTCGCTCTCCGCCCGTCCGCCCCGCGGGGACCGGGCGCCGGCGGGGGGCGCGGAGGGCTCTTCCCCGGCAGCGCCGCTCCCCGGCCCCGGCAGCGCCGCTGCCCGCCGGCGGCCGCCCCACCAGGAGGGAAACGCTCCTTGCAAGCGCGGCCAAAACAAAGCCGCCGCTTCTCGCCCCCGCCGCCCGGCTGCGGCCGGCGACCGCCCCGCCAGAAGTTGCGGCGCGGCTGCCCCCCTCCGCGGCCGCCGGCCGGCCCGAGAGGCACCCCGAGATCCCGCCGGGGCCCGGCGGGCGCCGCCAGGGATGCCGGCTGCGCCGCGGTGAAACTTCTTTGTCGCTAACGCCCCAGCCGGAGGGCGGCAGCGGCGCGGGGGAGGCCGTCCCGCGGAAACCCCGGCAACTTCACAGACAATAAGCACGCCGCCGGTACCTGCCAGGAAACTTGGTGGCCCGCTCCCCCCGCGCCCCCGCTGCCTGCGCCCCCCTCTCCCGGCGCCGCCGGGAAACCGGTGCCTCGCCCGCAGCCGCTGCCCGAGCGCGGCGGAGCGGGGAGCGGCCCCCCGCTCCCGGCGGCTGCCGGCGAGAGCCGGGCACCGCTGGCCGCTTTGGTGGGCGCTGGGGGACTGACTTACCCTCCGAGGTCAGAAGGCTCTCAGAAAACTAGCGGTGCCATCCTCCAGACAGTCCTGTGCAACTTTCCTTGCATGGAGCGAGAACAGACCTATAGATCTATAAGTAGAGAGAGAGGGAGCGCGCTTAAGAGGAGCGGTTCGGGAGACTTTTGAATAAAAGGGGGATGAAACCGGATTTCTTCCCAGTATCGGGACCCTGGAAAACCAAATCCTTCTTCAGCAGAGAATTCTTTCAGACCCGTTATCTGTATTACTATTAATGCGCAGAGCGGGAGGCATTGCATACAAATAGATCCAAGTAGCGGCGTCGATTGGTGGCTGCGGAGGGCCCCTGGGTCCTACTGCTCCGGCGCCGGGAAACTACAAAGCCGCGCCGCGGCGAGCGGCTGCGGCGAGGGCAGGGGCCGGGGGAGCGGGGGGCGGCGGCGGGGCCGGCGGAGCGGGGGGCGAGGGCAGGGCCGGGGGGACGGGGGAGCGGGGGGCGAGGGCAGGGGCCGGGGGAGCGGGGGGCGGCAGCGGGGCCGGGGGAGCGGGGGGCGGCGGCGGGGCCGGGCCCGGGCCCGCGCCCGCTGAACGGATCCGTCCCCGCGGGTGCTGCGATACGTGCGGCGATGCCGGAGCGGGAGAAAGCCACATTATAAACGGACGTCATGCCATCTCCCCTTTCCTAGCCGCTCTCCCAGGGCTATTGTGCAGTCTGGTGTGAGAAACGGGTCTGAATTTTAAAAACGGGGCTTTATTTGTCTACAGCGGTTTGGTGTGGGTTTTGGGATTTTTTTTCCCTGCACCATCAAAATTATCCGTCATGTTCCCTAATAATGATGTAGTTACTTCAGTAATCAATTATTCATTGAATTTCACTTACCTGTGCTTTTTCTTTCTCGAGTTATGGCTTTCCAAGGGCACATCTGCTCCTCTGTGCAAAGAGGGCAAACAAACATTATTCCTAATTAAAAGAGAAAAGTAATAAAAGAATTATCAGGGTAAGTTTTCTCCATTACAGAACACAAAGACAGCCGGTTTGCAATATTTAAATTATGGTCCTTATTGGATGTAAGAAATCATTGGACTGAAATAAAATACCCCATTTGAAAATTCAGGCAGTGAAAAGAACAAAAAACAGATGCAAAATTTATGTATTGACTGCTAAATGGAGAGTAAATGTGAGATAATGACGACATAGGTCAACATAACTGAGCACTGAAAACAACGTAAGCACCTACATATATACACAAGAGTATCACACGTAGCTAAACTTCTATAACTGTCTTGTAGATTATATACTTTATATACTAAGCATACATCTAGATAATAAACATTAATAGGCTTAAAATTGTAAGTATTTAATGAAGTCTTTTAAATAGTGTATGAAGATTATCTAGAAATAAAGCCTGCAATATATTGCAATGCATGACGCAGTTAAAGGTCTAAACGTGCCCGCTTGCCCTGCGTAGAAGAATGGAAATCGGTGACAAGGGCACGTTGTTCAAAAGGTCCTGTGCGTAGGGTATGGTTAATATGGCAAGGTCCATCCACTCCAGTTGGGAGCTACCACCGTAAATACAGACATTATTACAAATACATTTTTACAAATATTATTGAAAAGTCATACCTACAGCACAAGGTTACTTGCCACTACCTGCTATTTCACCAGGTATATAGGCAGAAAGAGACAAAATAAGTTTAAAACAAAACACGGAGGAAAATACAGCGTTTAAACAACTCTCGCACTCTGAGAATCAACAGTAGCAGATGAATCATTCTGTGAATGAAGCACTCTGCACACCTTGAAGGAGAGCACCAGAGAGGGCAGGAGGGAATCAGCATTTTTGTGCATCAGTAGCCTCTGACGAGAGAAATACTACAGTATGAGTTCAGAATCAGGTCTTCCGTGCTGGCTTTCAGACCTACCTCACAGCTTGTGTCTTTAAGACCTCGCATCTTGTTGGAAGAAGATTCTAACTCTTTGTTCTTTGAATTCTGTCGCTGCTTTGATTTGGGTATTTAATCCCTTAGTAACAAATATGACCCAAAACAGCAGCATTTCTGTTGTCAGAAGAGGTGTGCTAGTACAACTAATAAAATTCTATGAATACACTCTTCAGTTATCACTGTACTTACACATAGACATTTTCTTTCTTTTTAAATAGAAGAAATTTAAGTTTCAGTTATGTAACTCTGAAAACAGGTGACTATTGCACTAGTAAATACAAGTTGTAAAGGAAGACATTGTAGTTGTTTGCAGTTCAGACCAAATTTTGTTTCACTGTTTTGTTTCTCTTTAGGTCTACTTAGGACAAATTCTGCTTATCTGAGAGTTCAGGATACCTCTCACCTCTTATAGCTTGTTACTTCCATGGGCCTTACACTTGCCATCATAACCTTAAGGAGGTTCCTGATTAACATCCATTTAAAAGAGAACAGGCTCAGGCCTATTGTATTTTACAAAATATTGTAAAATCATTGGCATCATCTGCAAATTTAACAAAAACAGTAGATTAGTGTAAGTGCAAATTAAGGAGGCAATAAACAACACCATCACAATTAAGAAATTACCCTGTGAAGGAGAGAAATTGCCATGCCCATTGTAGAGCCTACAGAGATTAATGAAATATGGCTGTGAAACTGTTTTAATAGATAAATTGGGTGGGTGGTTAAACATCTGAGCGAAGATGATTACTTTGTAGTGAAACAAAACAAAGAGGAATAAATCACAAAGCTGCTCTATTACCACAATTAAAATGCAATTGCTTGATCAATTATCACTCTAGCTAATAGCTTGATGGAGGACAAGCAAATAAATAAAACATTACACTAACCAAAGTTCTTTGAAGTGTAATAATAACAATATCTGTATACGTATACGTTCCCTATTTGTATGCATTTATTCCTGATACATACATAGCGCATTGCAGAACATAAGCAAGGCTGTATATAATGTGTTTAGCTGTTTATTTGTAGTATACAAGTAAATGTCAATGATACATAATGATGATAATGCATGCAGTGGGTGAACAGCTAACACGTTTAGGTTGCTGATATAATACATTTCAATGTTTTCTAGATCTCTGAGAATCTCCTTGTTTTACATACTTACCAGCTAAAGGTGCTTTGGAATGGTTTCCCCTGGGAATAGTTCCCAAGGTCAGTATATGTTATGACATGTGTCGCTTTCCAACTTGCCCTTGGAAAATGACAGCCACTTACTGGAGTTCATGTGGACATGGGGCATTTTAGGGCGGTAGTAAAGCAAACTGTAACTGTCGTGTATCAGCATTACAATTTTATATCTAATAATCAGCAAAGCGTGCATTCCTATATAGGAAGGTAAGTGGTAACATACATGTTTGTATGAAATAAATCTAGTGTATAAAGGCAAATAACTTGCTTATCTATAGTATGAGCAGCCCGTGATAGCCTGATCCAAAGTCAGTGGCACTGAGCAGACTTGCCCCCTTGATCCAAAGTGCTGGTCAAATATAATACCTATTTCATCTATGGAAATATTCACACCGTACAGTTTGAATATGTAGGGAACAAATACTTTGTAATGATTATTCAGTGTGGAATAAATTACATGTGTTATGTTGCCTGATAGCAACATGGATTCTGTTAAAGGATGAATAAGATTTGAGAAGAAGCAGGCTCGTGGTGAGCTTCAGTGAGCTTCTCAGGTATCAAAATGCAAATCAAGGACAAGTAGCGCACACATCCAGTTGTAGAGAGGTATGTCCAGGATTTCTTTTTAACATTTTAATGCTTTGTCTTATGCAAAAAGATTACACGTGTTTGACAAACTTATTTTGCCTTTCCCAGGGCAAGCGTGATTGGAAAACATGCAAGTTTGAAAGTATTTAAAGTGAGCAATGTGTATGTTGAAAATATGTAGGTAATGCTGTAGCATACTAATGAACAGCAGAATTTGGGCTCTTGCAAAAGTAGTATGAAGCTTCACCAGATCTCTTGTGTCCTGTTATTCCCTCAGATGCAGGTAGGATCCATATTAAATCCCTTCACTTATGTACTTGCAGTTAATTTTTATCCTCGCTTATCTGTGTTTGGTAGGCTATTTGAAGAAAAGTCTGAGAGACTACTGCCATTTCATCGCTTCTGGATCCAATGATTTAAAAAATGTGGACTCCTCCCTTTTCCACCTTTCTCATTTATAAAAGCAAGAGGTGCCTTCTGACTATCAGCAAGAACATGCTTATGAAGGCAGAAATTCAATGTAGGGAAGTTTTGCAAGGAAAACAGTAAAATGGTCTCTGAAGAACAACACCTGAGTGTGACACTGGATTTTAAAGTTCTGCTAGAATAGCGGGCTGGACCTTTCTCAGGTACCCTGTACTGCCCAATATCCAGCACCTCTAGTAATGAGTTGTCAGCAAATGTAGGAAGGAAATAATGGATATGGAGAAAGGAAAATTAAGAAAGACTGAAATGAGACTTCAAAAAGGATCTGAAGAGAAACGGTACAAAACTACATATATACAAAAATAATACCGCATCGAACAGAAACACTGCTCTATATGAGTGGACAATAATAAAGAATAACAAGCGTTCTTATAATCGATGTATAAGACAAAGGTAGGATTAACTAATGATTTCATGCAACTCAAGCTGGCAGTTTCTCTGTTGCAGTGCATGAAGGGGTGTAATTGAAGAGGAAGAGTCATTCTGCACACCATTCCCTTATGCAGTCATGTATTTAGCCCTCTGTGCAATCTTTTTATTCCAAAGCCCAAGACACTTTCAGTCTGATTGACGGCTGTTGTCAACAGGTAGGAATAGTTGCAGATCACAACTCCGCTGGCTCTCAGCTGTTACCTTTTATTTTTCAGATGCTGCCATTGGGCTTGCAGTTAGTAAAGAGATGAGGTACTTTCAGCAGGTTGATAACATTGGTTTGCCCATCCATACAGTACAGTCGCGGTCATAGTTAAGAATGTCTGGGATGCAACTGAGAGAGAAAGGAAAGCATTTTGGCTGAAACTCAGTTGTGAGGAGCCTGAGGAAATGCAGTTAACTAGAGGGGAACCTTGAGCTCCATAAATGTACGCAGGAGCTCAAAGCCCCTTCAGATGCCACTGCTTTGGTTACAGAAGATGTTTATATGGAAGACCTGTAACCACGGCTGATGTATCTGTCAGTGGGGCTTGTGTGTTTATGCTTTGAGATAGCCCTGGACCAAAGTCCACAATTTCAGGATCTGTGTTCTTCTTTTTGCTTCTGAATTAACAAATTGCAGCAGGGCCAAAGACGTGCAGACTTGAAGCACAGGAAAATAGGATTTCTACATTTTAGGAGAATCTCTGTTCCTGCTTTTTCGAATGTGAAGGAGAGATTCATTATTTTTATGTTTTCTACTGTAGTTCTCTACTGTTATCTTTTTAACTGTATTGTGGAATTGGAGACCTGAGCATTAGATGGTCATTCTATATAGTGTATGTTTAGGGTTTTTTTTCAGAGTTAAATAATAAATACATATATATATATATATATATATATAAACCAAAGACTAACCCACGTGCTGTAGTGGTGCATGCACAAAGACTGAAGGTTAAAGTGAGCTTGAGGAAATTGTGCAAAATGGAAAAGCATCATATATCCACTTAGTGAGGGCTGCAGGGAAAAGATAATGTCAGGAAAAAGCTAAATGAGTTGGTGCTATCCAAAGAGCGCAGGAGAGAAAAAGAATTTCAAAAGTGTTTATCAGAGTAAAACAAAGTGCCAGAGAGAAACTTTTCCTATTAGCGAATAAAAAGGAAAATGAAGACTGAAAAAAATTGATTCAGACACTGAAGTAATTAATTTTCTGTATTCTTTTTCATTCCGCTAAAGAAAACTAAAAGGTCATTGTGAAAATATTTTTGATGGAGCTTCTACCAAAAGTGGAAAAGCATGCCTAAAAAAATTAAATCTATGGAAGATAACAGTTCTAGATTATATCACGTTTGGTCTTAAGCAAGTCAACATAGGAAGATACAATACCTTTAACTAGACCCACTGATGCAGCTAGGGAGTGGGAACCTGACACTGATGACCGTATGAGCTCTTTAAGTCAGTTTATCTCACTTACATCCCTAGACCATAACAGCTACACCAACATGACGACTTGCATTTTTGTTTGAAACGTGAACTTGGAAAAGTCCAGCTTCCAATGTTAGAGGAAATCTTGACAATTGTCAGGGAACAATTGTTGGAGAACATTTTAAAATATACTAAGGCAAGTTGAAATACGAAACTAGAATGGTACAAATATTTATTACGGGATGTAGATGATGCTGGTTTTAATATAAACCAAAACAACAGTATAAAAAGCATATACAATATTCACTATAATGGTATAGGGCTTCGGGTGTACATAAGGATGTGAAATTTTGTGGATCTCTTCCCCGGAGGGCAGGGAGTGGGTATCATGGCTAGACTCGGAGCAGCCGATACCTAATTTCTAGTCATTCAATCCTCTACAGGAGCGTACGAATCTCCTGCTGCCACTGCTAACAAGTGAACGTGGTCCTTCAGCTCAACCTGAGCTCTTGCTGGAGCAGTAGAGGATACGAAAAAGGTGGCAACTCTAGCTATTCTCCCTCTGTTATGTTTATGCTTGCTAAGATCCAGTTGGGTGCATGAGTCTTGAGACAAAGTTAACTGCGAGTAAGCAGGCGGTGTTGTTTGCACTCTGTTAATCAAAGATTTGCACTCATCCCAGCCACACTTGATCCTATTTGAAAGGCCTCTAAATGAGTATGGCAGAAGAGATTTTGTCAGGAACTCAATACAACACTTAAAAAAGTTTCTGGAGTATTGTGTGGACTCGCTAAGGAACTATAATACAAAGTAATTATGTTAGCAAGTTTACTGCTGAGTATAAAATAAAGTTCTACCTTGTTTTGTATCTTTGTTGTTCAGAAGTAGAAAAAGAACAGGAAGTTTTTTATTAAAACTATGATAAAGATAGAAGCCAATTTTTTCTACATCAATGTATGTATTTAGCTGTTGGTCAATAATGTTTTGTTAAGGCAATATTTTGGGGAGGGAACTGAGTATTTAACTAAAAAAAAAGTAGATCTTTTTTAGGGAAATTCTAACTTCCTATTGAACAGTTGAACTCTAGAAGAGCAAAAAATTAAACGGAATGCTTAAATTCAGAAATACTATCTTTGTATCTCCCTAGTACAGCTGTAATGCTTCTGCATCATTTTGATCTTGGTTTCTCAGCTGTGTTTCATAGAATCGTTAAGGTTGGAATCATGGCATGTATATTAAAGGTTGGACCAGATGATCCTTGAGCTCCCTTCCAAACTGGTATTTTATGTTTCTGTGATTGAAAGTAATTTTTTTTATTAGCTCCAGGGTCTGTACATATCAGAGGGGAGAAAGTTTTTTTTAAAGAGCAAAGTACTCCCCTATGCTTTAACAGGTGGGAGGAAATGATCATAGCCAATAGGGGAGGCAGGTGCGGATGGGAGGTTGGTTGTGGGGAGCTAGCTTTAAGGGACACTACCTTTCTCTCAAAACCTGGAATTTGTTTTTAGCTGCACCATATGATATATAGGAAGAATAAAGCCAGAGCTAGAAGATAGTAAAAGGTCTGCCTTTTCTTAACCAAACTCCTGAGATGAATCACTGATAGCAGATGCTGATTAAGTCACTGCCAATGTGTGTGGGAAACCTTGAGTGAGACCCATGAGAGGGAAGAGTTAGGAGGGATGGGCTGAGGAACGTGGGTGAGCTCTTCTGGAAGGAGTGCTGTAGTTGAGAATACGTACAGGTAAGTGCATGGATGATACAGGCTGTTTAGGAGCCTTTTTTTCTTTACTGTTACTCTAGTACCCAAGAGTCTGTTGAATCTGGAAACTTTGAGGTGTGAATCCTTTGCTACTTCATGGAGGAAAGGAAAAGCTCATTCTGGTTAGAAGGCGAAGTTAACTTAGCTAAACTAGTTCAATTTAGTTTATGTTAAAAGAGTTCCATTAAACTGGTAAATGGGTATCATTATCTAAGGTATTTCTGAGGCATATAAGCCCTATGCGAACAGTGGGAGGCAAGGATATAAACTGGAAACAAAAAGGACAAGGAAAGAAATTAAGATGTTCAACTGGACTATGAATATGTTTTAAGGGGTAAAAATGAACAATATAGTATCTGAAAGGACTTCCCAGGAACTAGGCTTGTTAGGTGATGAAATAGGAACTAAAAAGAACGGAAAGAGTTTTCTTAATTTGAAGTATTTATGACTACTTTGCAAAAATCATTTAACAAAGGTTTCACAGGGAGCAATTCAATGTTTGTACAGAGTTTTTATAAAGTGACTACTTGTAAGTTATACCATGTGTGAATCTAAGAATTTTTCCCTTTTCTTCTGATCTGTCTGGTTTTTTTTCTATAATATTGTCTGATTGTTAGACCAGTCACTTAGATTTTTATATTTAACTTTTTCTGTGAAGAAATTGGTGGGGGCCTTACAATTTATTCTATAATGCTTCCTGGATTTTCAACCCTGACTTATACCCATGAAGAACCTTGGAGAAAGTGATGTTTTCTAGAAAACATTAAATCCACTTAACACTGAACTGGTGAGGAAATTTCAAAGCTAAGAATCGCATTGTTTTACTTTTAAAAAAAAAATTGTGAGTTGGAATTCTTCTGAAGATGGTCTGAAGTGCTGTGCCAGGAAGGGAAAAAACTCCTCTGTCTCAAAATGTCTCACTGAAACACCTTTAAAGCAAATTGGCATCATTTGGGCATCAGCCAAACCATTCCTAAATCATTACCTTAAATTTTATCCAAACAATCTTACACTGAACAACTGAAATGCATTTTTTCTCTTTTTTTTTCTTTTTTTTTTTCTTTCTGTTTTTTTTCCCCCTCCTACTGAAATATATCTGCTGTGCTGTGGTTACAAAGTCCTCCAAGGAGTATCATAAACTCATATGATGTTTCTTCAAAGCTCAGCATTGTGGTTTTGGCTATGTTTTGTGCATTAGTCAAATGATTTTAAAATTTCAACTGGCAGGTTAGCTCCATATCAGCGTTTTATTAAAGGAGTCTCAAGAATATGATTTTTTTTCAGTTAAGGTTACCAGAACCTGAAATCAGTAAACAGGCTCAATATCTATTTCAGCTGATTGCATTAGAAGAATTTATGTTCTCCTTTCCACAGCTGTTTCCCTCCTCTTTTGATACTGACAATTACAAACACGAATGAATGTTTGGACTGTGCTCGGTGCGTGAGTGCTGCTGAAGTACTAAATACTATTATTGGGTGTTGCCTGTGGTATATTGGATAATAATGAATACTTCTGGAAAGACAGCACAGACTTCATTTGGCCTACATGGAGTTGTACACATCTGTCTGTATGGGGATTGTAGAGCGTGTTCTCAAAGGATCCTCCAATTTTAGAAAGAAGTCTAAAAGAAAAAGAAAGATCTCTTGTGTATCTTTTCTCCAGAAATTTTTGGGGTGGAAACATGGAGCAAAAGACATTTATTTCAGTCGTATGCCAAACATGACATCTGGAAAGAAAAAAACATGAATGACAGGGCTGATATATTTAATTTCCATTTCATGTCTTTTCATATATGTGCTCTAATTTTGTTTTTTAATGTTCTTTGTATGGAGAAAACCATGTAAGTGTAATCATGCCTGGGCCAACTAGCTGTATCTAAGTGGTATAGCTAGTTGTAAATAATCAGAGGCAGTGGCATGCAGGCCGTGAAAGAGTACCAAAAAGACTGCCAGAGCTATCTCTGGAGTTGGAAGACTCATGTGTGTGCTCTTGATTCGCAACACAAGCTCTTAGCAGAGCTGCAGCCATTAACCAGAGCAGACAGTGTTAAGAAGAGCATCCAATTGTAGCAGGTGGTGAAGCAGGGAGGACTAAGAGAAGAGGAACGTGGCCTGGAGTGGCATGAGAGGCAGTTCTGCTCTCCCAATGGGTCAGTAGCAGTTTAGCGAGGATGGACTCACCAAGGTAGCAGAGTTTCTTCTTTGCCTGCTCTGATGAGGGTGTTAGGGTGGGAGGAGGGAAGCGGCCTGCTGCTTTTTAAATTTTCATATTTCTTAGCGAGGCAACTGATTTTTTTTTTTTTTTTTTTTTTTTTTTTTAAATAGAGCTGGCTTTCAGGAAAGAAGTGTTTATTAATTATTTGAAATCTCCATTTGAATAGAAAGTTTGGCAGAAGAGGGAAAACCCTTATGGAAAGTCAAGCGTTCACAGTTAAGTGAATTTTATAAGAACAGGTGTCCCATTTTGATGCATAACTGGAGACCACTGTTATCAATGCTGGTATTTCCATTGCTTGGTGGAACAGCACTAAAACCTGTTTGGTTGTCTTTAAGTCAGTTCTCAAATCCTTGGAAGGTGCATTTTCTTCATGCTAACTGCAATCTGAAACTTCATTTTATTCTGTAAAAGGAAATGTTTAATGGATCTAGGAGAAAAAATGGCTTCAGTTTGAGTGAGGAGGTTAATATTGTGCACCACTTTCCAGCAACGGCATTTGCTCTAGAATGAGAAAGCAGTGGTTTCATGCTGAACATGCTGTAACAGCGCTGCTGTAAAGTGAGTTGAATCACAGCTAAAGTGTATCATCCTCTATACCCGCCATTTCATGAGAGCTCCCTGGAGAGCTCTACAGCTATTTTTGATGTGGATTATAGGTATTATTATTAGCGTAGCATTGCGCGGTATCTGGATACGGATAAGAGTATCTCTTGAAGAGGCAGACATTTTGAAAAGCTAGATTCACAAAGAAGATATAGAAGCATATTCGGTACAATGACTTTACATTTAATCTTGCCTAAAACAGATTAATCTTTGTCATTCACAAGTTTCAGTCATTGAGTTTACAGACACTAGAAATAAACTTGCAAGGATTGGAACTTATGAAAGCTTTAATATGTAGTTGTGTACACTTTATGTATATACAGTGGAACCTTTTTTGGCTGCTTTTTTTTTTTTTGGTAGAAGTTTACACCATCTGACTCAATTCAAACTGAATTTCAATCTTAAACATAGTAGGACTTGCTCACTTCAGCAATTTTAACATTTTTTCAATAAACAACTATAAAGAGAAACATAGTTGATGTATCTGGGAGTTAAGAGATCTACACGCTTTGGGATTCAAGCCTGCAGTGTTAATCATTTTGGTTAAATCCGTTAAAATGCCTAATCACATAGTTTACTTGTGAACACTTGGTAGTTTCAATTAATAGATGTTAATGGACTACTCGCATACCTTAATAACTTGTGTGGGTCATGAGTGCACAGCACATACTAACCTCTAATCACCTAGGAATTTCTGGAACATGAAAGAACTGAAACAAAGCAACGTAATGAGCTGGGCTTTGTTTTCTTCAGTTCATTGATATGACCAAAATTCTATTGGATTTTTGTGTAGATTGCCTCAGTCTGCATTTGCATTACAAATTTTTATTCTTATTGGTGTTAAATGGATATATAATACTTACATGGCTGTAACAATGAGCTTACAGGCTCACTTATTTTGTTTTATAATTCAGTGTTATAGTGGAATGAAAAACAACTATTTTGCTATAATGGTTATGCTAATTGACTTTTAATGTTGTTTTATTTTCCAGCTACTCACCAGCAGTCTCCAAAGTTTAATAAAGCTCAAAACATTTAATTTTATTGCCTTGGACTATTGATTATCTGTTTAACACTAAGAACAATGTGATCTGTTGTCTTTGCCTTGCTGATTGCCTGAATTATCTTGAAGAAATAAGAGATGTGCATGAGGAGAATCTCATGCAATAAAAAATGTCACTTGTATGCATTACTCATGGCTATTGTACAAAAACCACAAGCCTTTAATCTCAGACTTGCAAAGGAAAGAAATTTTATTGTTTCACAACTGAACTTGATATTCCCTCGGGCATTACACCACCATTTACGTTTCTCTTCCTTGATTTTTATTGCCAACATAAGCTTATTTAAAGGAATGAATAGCATGCTGTCTACTTTGAGATAAATATTAAAATAATACTTCAAAAACCATACTAGATTTATTAGAGAGGGTTTATTTCAATCTTAGAAGTTAAATTATTAAGGAAAGCCATGTCCATTTCAAAGAAATAACAAAAAAAAAAAAAATAAGAACAATATAAGGTTACATCCATTCCACCATTATAAAATATTTTTCACTTATCATAATGTGGCTATGAAAACTTGGAGAGCGGGAAGACTGAAACAAGCTATTCACAGGAAATAACGGGTTACTCTCTTTAGAAATGATTTATCAAAGCAAAACCATATTTTGCAGCAGTTTGTCAGAGTACAGTGTTTCATTACAATTATAAATTTTTTCTTTTGTGTGGAAGTATATTTTCACTATCTGCTAATTGCATAGTTAGAACTAGTAACTTCTGTTAAACGTATGGAGCTCTTGTCTTATTGTACAATTAATTCTTTTGAAAGCTGCTGTGATACTGGCTGTGCTGCATCAGTTTTCTGTTTGCCAAGTAGAACAAATTCCAGGTGTTGCGGCAGCAGATGTTTTACTATCAATGAGCTCATACAAACTATCATTCTAGTGAATCAATAAGTGTAATCCTGTGCTTGGTGAGCTGGAACAAATCACAAGTCCTTCATGCTAACTTTATTTTCAAGTATATCACGTCCTGTGTCTCCAAATTTTTTGAGAAGTGTGTAACACGCTTAACAGGGACCCCTCATTTTTTTGCATATCTGTGACTTCAGTGCCTGCACTGGGAATGTCAATTGCATTCATTGGAGAGAGGAAAACGAATGAGATAACAAATCATCCAGCAATATTACTTCTGAGGAAGTAAGTAGAGGCAGACGTGTACAGAATGCATTGATTGTTGTTATTAGGTTCTCTGTCTTTTTAAGAAAATCTCTGTGTTTTGTTTCCATATATTCTGCAATATCGATATTTGTGGCTTGCTTCATTAATATGTGCTGTTTAGCCTGAAGAAAGCTGAAGAGTGACTGAAAGGCAGTTTTAGTAATTGTAGCATTTCTAGGGTTAAGAAATAGGAAGTGCTATCCATCCATTTTAAAGATCCCCTCCTCCACTGCCAGTTAAATTTTACCTTTAAAATTATACTGTCAGGAAAACTGAACATAGAATCATAGAATGGTTTGGCTTGGAAGGGACCTTTAAAGCTCATCTAGTCCAACCCCCCTGCAATGAGCAGGGACATCTTCAACTCGATCAGGTTGCTTAGAGCCCCGTCCAACCTGACCTTGAATGTTTCCAGGGATGGGGCATCTATCACCTCTCTGGGCAACCTGTTCCAATGTTTCACCAGATATAACATGTAAGATTATATATGAAAGTAACAATGTGCTCAGGATTTGGACGAGTCTTATCCTCGCTATGATTTTTTCATATAAAGAAAAAAATTCTCAAAGAAAAGCCTTAGTATAGATCATAGTATTTTGTAGGTCCAAAACGAGCTACGTGCTTTTCATTTTGTGATAACCTTCTGACCAATTCTAGTAAAGGCTATTAGTTTCTGACCAACTTAGGTTTAAAATTGAGTTTTGGGACCCTCCTTTTGGTAATTTGGCATATGTTTTGTCTCTTTTATATTTGTGGAGCAATTACAAAAAGACAAACAACTGCATTTCCCACTGTTTAAATTCGGGGGGGGACTGACCTAACCTCCTTCCTCTGTAAAGCTTTACTTTTTGGCTCCACCTCTCCTGTTCTCTCTAGTATTAAGCAAAGTAGAAAGGTTATTTCTTCTTTCTTTTTTTTTGCGACTGTTAGTTTTCAGCCACACGCCTGCCTTGGTCTGGATCACCAGTGTGACTGCCAGCACAGGGGGCCTGGGAGAAATGAGCCATGAAACAGAGAAATGAAATGTCCTGGACTTAGACTTGAATAAAATATAACCATAGCATAAAATTCCTCTGCTAAGCAGTTTTACTTGAGACAAACTCCTTCGGGTCAGACAAATTGGCCCCAGAGAACAGAGCTTCTGGCCAGCGTGGCTCCAAAGCATCAGGTAATCTATGGTGGGCACCCTGTCAGCTTCTGTCCTGGGCAGCACTTCAATCATGTTACCTCCATAAACTCCGTTCAGCAGTCATTCTTACCAAATCTTTTGTGGGCCAGGGTTTTGAATGTGCATGACATATCAGGCAATTGTTATAAAGGGACACCTAGAACATTAGATTATTTTAGAAAATTATCGAGAAGAGTCTTTGCATAAGCTTTTGACCTCTGTGCAAATACTTGCAATGTTGTTTAGCTTCCTCTACTTTAAAATAAAATTTCAATCTAAAAGTGATCAATAAAGCACTGGGCTCTTTTGGAGTTTGATACAAATTTTTCTTCTTAAAAGTGATATTTAAATGTGGACAACGTGATTTTTCTGTAGAAAAATATTTTACCAGCTCTTATCAAAGGTTTTTTTCCTGTTGCATGTAAGTTTGGAACTAGTTGAATTGAGAACCTATTGGCAACATTAATTCTTGACATCTAGACATCTCTCCTCAAGCTTGTAAATTCTACCATTCTTGGTGAAACCTGTTAAAAGTTTTTTGGAAATCTTGTTTTCAATATACGTTAAAACGTGCAGATTCAGGAGCAGCCGTAATATACCTAAGCTCTTGCTTTCCTTCTTTGGACAACAGGCAAATCAGTAAGGCACTGATTGCAATTATTTATTTCAAGTGTTTTCACTGTGTTATGTTACTGTAATATTTTTTGTGTATTTACAACATATATATTAAAGAAAATTGCACATATCGGTCAGATACAATTGCTTTCTGCAACAAAAATAGTTTAGAACCTTTAGTAAAAATAGTATGCTGATATAAAATATGTACAGTATGAGAAATTCAAGATACATTTTTTCAGCCAAATATTGATTATTTTCTTCATTGTGCTTAGACTATCATCATTATTATATATTTTTACATTCATTTTACATTTTTATTTTTTTATTATTATTAAATTGTGATAAGCACACAGAGGATAATCCATGCGCTGGAAAAAAAAAAAGCCTAGCATGCAAGACTTTTTTTACATTTAGTAAGGCAAGATAGATATAAATATGGAAGGATTTGGGAAGGAAAGAAGATTTCAATGTAAAACTACTCAGTCTGCTTTAGGACTTTTAAATTTTAATGGAGTATCTAATGGACCACCAAATGTATCTGCAAATTTTCTCTGTGTCAGCTGCAGTAATGAGTTAAGATTTTCTAACTAATGAGTATAAATTATTTTAATGTAGCGCCTAAGATTGAAACAGAACAACATATAGCACTGTGTGACAAAACTATCCATAAAACACCTACAAAACCAGATTTGATCTAAAAAAAATTTGCATTTTTTTACCCTGTGAGATTCGAGTAAGAATAACTATCTCTTGGTGGGTGTGCTTCCCTATTTGTAAAACAGAGGAAATCATGCTTTTAAGAAAGCGTTCTGTCTGCCTGTTATGTTAGCTTAATTGTCAATGTGAATCTGCGTTATTCCTGTAATACCCCCATCCATCCCTGCGGTAACCGTTCTCTCACGTTTGTGTGACACTCTGAAGTGCTTGAGAGGAAGATGCAATACAAATATTGAGCAGAACTGCCAAGCGTCATTTTTGTGGTAAGAGTGTATTTGTCCCAACACACACTGGACGAGGGTGTTGTGGCTGGTGTTTGCTTTCTCTCTGTTTTTTTTGTTTTTTTTTTTTTTTTTAAATCAGATGCTGCAAAGAGGTGAAAGGTGAAGGCAAGGGCAGAAAGAAGAGAGAACTGAGGTCCTGATCTCTTCTCCTGGTTGCGCCAAGGCAGAGGGCTAGAGAAACGCGTGGCCGTGATGTGAAAAGGCTTAGGTGTAAAAACTAGTTGGTGGCTGACAAGAAGGCAAACAGGGTCTCTCCAAACGAGCAGCTCCGTTATCTGCGTGCTCCCAGGAGCACGCGACGCGCTGACACCCACGATGGGCGGCTTCTGGTCGCTTGCTCTGTGTGTTCAAGGCAAGTCCAGCACCATGAGCTCTGGGGACGGGGAGGCTGGTGCCAGGGTTGAGCAGACCTTCAGGCCTGGGAGTCCAGGATACAGGTGTGGTGAGCCCATGCTTTGAAGAAGCTTTCGTGTCATCTCCTTGCTTTGGGATCATCAGTGTTTTGGAGCATTTCTGAGGCTCTTACATCTGCGTTGGCTTCTGGCTGTGGCCTGTGAACTTAGAGGAGCTCAGGAATAAAAGTCACCCCATATGTAGAGCTGGAAAGAATAAGAAATTGCAAGCATAAAGGTGAAAATATGAAAAATTATATTTGTCCGGTTCATTTAATGCAACTATTGTCATTTTTGTGTGTGCAGTACTAATTAATAACAGCTAGCTTTTATCAGAAGTCTCAAAAAACTTGTAGAAAAGGTGTTATTTTCTGCCATTGGGAAACTGAATTGAACGGTGATTTAATGATTTTTTCCGAGTTCATCAAAGGCAGAGCCAGGGATAAAGCTTGCATTTATGAGACCCTGACCTCTATTCACTAGCTTACAGCACTATCAGAAATACGATGAAATTCTGAGATACAGTTCCCATTACAATGTTAATTCTAACATTTCTATGAACTCTCTCCTTTACAGGTGCACTAGGAAAAGGATATTAGTAAGGATTGTATGCTATTCTCTAACATATGTGTCCTACAAGTGCTTTGGCCCTTTTGCCTTGTAGTAGTATTACCATCAGTTAAAACAATTGCTATAGGGAACACTTAACACAGCGAGCTTTATCTATCTGTTGGCAGCATCTTTCTTTCAGACTTAATTTTGTAATCGTTTCAAATTACAACTCAGGTCTAAACAGGTTAGCATCAAACTTTCAGGTTTGACTTGCTCTGTTTGAGTTGATTCACAGTTTAAATTCAGGGCTTCTTTTCTCCTTTTTGCGCGCTCTTGCGCACACTTTCGCTCTCTCTTTGTGTGATTCTTAAATCTGAAAGAACAAATGTGATTGCTTTGCAGACTAAAACAAAATCAGTTATCTCATGAAATAAATAGACAACTCAGCTTGACATTTTTATTCTTGGAAGGATGACATTTAAATTGCTATTGATCAGAAAAAAAGTTCAGTCTGAGCAAAAGAATAAAGATAAACTCAAACTTATTTGCTGAGGCTTTGCAAACAATTTAGATATATAACAGACTTAACAGAAAAATCTATGTCTGCTGAAAGTCACCAGGTTTTGTTTAACTCTGTAATGCCCTCAACTCTTTAAATGTTTATTGTTAAAAGTTAAAATCATAGAAGAGAACTAAGGTCTTAACATTAAATTTTGAAATATTTCTTTCTAAAGTTAGGAATATGCGGTTGGGTTGGGGCTTTTTGGTGGTTGTTTTGTGATGTTTTTTGGGTTTTGGTATTTTTTTCTTGTTTGTTAGCTTTTTGTTTTTTTTTTTTTCTTTTAAAGGATAAAAGCTAGATAAGTTTGTGGTATGCATGATCTTCCTGGAAGTGAGTGTTTCTCCCTGTTCTGTGGGATAGCTGGGTTTATTTCTGTTTTGGAGCCTCTCACCCTGCTGGACAGCAGGTGATCGGAATCCTCTGAAGCAACTGCTAGCACCTTTGGAAGGTGTTAATGCCCTTTGCTGCTAAGCCATGACATGTCAGTGACACGTTCAGATGGTTAAAGAGTAGTTCTTAAAATACTTTTATCCTAGAGGCTTATTGTGATGTTGACCTTGCTGCCTGTGAAAAATCCAAGCTAACAAACAAACAAAAAAATCCCTCTCTATTAAGTGACCCAAAAGGTCTGATGTTTGCTTAGCATCCTTTTTGATTAAAAAACCCCATCCCCTGGTTTTTGATTTGTAGAATGTTTTCCCCACGGTAACTACAGTTTTCTCTTCCTATGTGAATCTATGTAGTGTGTTTAGGTAGGATGCCACCATCCCTGGAGGAATTTAAAAGACTGGTAGATGTGGTGCTTAGGGACATGGTTTAGCGGTGGACTTGGCAGTGCTAGGTTAATGGTTGGACTTGGTGATCTTAAAGGTCTTTTCCAACCTAAACAATTCTATGATTCTATGAATACCTTTCAGTCATTTTAAAACATCAATAATAGCGGTTTTATTTCTAGCGTGTATAAAAGGTAATATTAAAACATCAATAATAGTACTGTTTTATTTCTACACGTATAAAAAGCAATCTTAAAATTCTGTTGTTTTGGTGGTAGTGTATATTTCTGTGCTAAGTTGTCTTTCTGTAGTACCTGCAGAAAGGTATGAATAAGCTCCCAGAAGGGACATTTTACTTTTAGTTCTAAAAAAGGTGGGGATTTCAGTGTACTTAATTTTTAAAAACCGCTTCTCCATTTTTATTTTTTCTCTTTTGATTTTTCTCAAGGTGGCTCATCTTACTGTTTATTTTTTCATCCCACCTCTACTTTACCTTTTTCATTGTGCTACTAATCCACTGTGCATATGTGTTACGACTCCCTCGTTCCTCTGAAGCATCTGGAGTAGATTAGCGCTCAGGTCAGGCTGTTAGAGTGGGTGAATTTGTGCTCTACCTAAATTAGAGGCAGAGAACTAATGTTCATCAGTGATTCTATTTGAAATAGATAAAACTCAGCCCTTTTCAACACGTCATTGCTCTACTAGTGTGCAAGTCATTAGGTATACGCACCTTTATAAAAGATGAACAGCACTCAAGATGCAAGATATAGTGCGGTCTTTGCTTGAGGCTGAACTTTTTGGCTGTGAAACTTAGAATTTTCCTGGAACAGGGAAGAAGGAAAGGAGAAGGAAAAATTATATGCTAGATTTATTTGTGAATTGTGAGGTTTTGGGGGCTTAGGTCAGTTCTTTACGAGTACTCGTGGTCGGTAGTACAGAGGGATCTGGACTGAGCCCGCTTTATGCATAAATAAAGCACAGGGATAGGTTGCTGGGGTTTGAAGACACATTTTGCTCTTGTCCTTCTTTTAAATGCTTCTGCTTCCTTGGATACAGATAGCTACCCAAAAGGGCCTGAAATATTATATAATCCAGTTTGATGGACACCAAAGTTACAATTTCCAACCGAAATGACCTTGTTTTAATGGAGTTCTCCACAACGTGCACAGTGAAGTCTGAGCTGTTATTCATCAGAGGGTATGAAGTATACTATTGCAAAGATACACTGATACAAATGAATGGTTATGAGAATTTTATGACCCGCTCATTTCTTTAATATCTTAAGTAGGATGAGGCAATTGGCTGACTAATGAGATCTTAATGGGAGTAGTGGCCTGAGTGAGGGGAGTATAACTGTCTGCATTTACTCTAAATCTGTCCTGCTTAGAAATTTACTGTCCTGAGAATTTTTCTTTTAATACTGCAGAACTGGCACTGACAACATTGCCAGTATACGTAATGGTTTGGAAAGGGCAATGACAGCAACAGAGAAAGTAATCTTAGCAAACGTGAGCATTGCTGGTGAGTGTTTTGAGGGCACCTGCATATTTTCAGGAACCAAACAGAATTTTCTTTTATCAAACCCCAGGACTTTAAACCTCTGTGGCCCAAAAGACAAATTTAATAAATAATTTCCAGCAGTTAGGGTACATAGCTTTCATTTTAATTTCCTACTAGACATGTACAACATAATGTAGGAGCATAGTGAAATAAATGTTAATTGCATGGGCTTTTGTTTGTTTGTGTCCTCTAATTTTATCTTTTAATTCCTCCTATTTCTTCCTATCATTTATTTTTTTCCTCCCTTCTGATAGTAAGAGCTCTTCACTTGAAGAGTTTACTTTTAGCTGATGTATCTTTTCTACTTTAAGAAATTTTTTTACTCTCACTTTTTCCTTCTCATCCGTTTCCATCTGATTCTTCCTAGTCTGTTAGCAGCCTAGCATAGTAACTATGAGTCTCACAGTTTATATTTACTTTCATTCCCCTTTTGGTCTAAAATTGCTTTCACAGATGTCTCTCTTACTGCTGTGTGTTTTGAAGTTTAACATCTTCAGGTCAATTAGGTCTCTTAAATTTATGTAGCACTTTGTTACAGTAGCAATACTACTGTAGCTGTTATGGTCTACAATATTTTGGTTGGAAGTAGCATCTTAGACCAACTGATACAGTCTGGAAGAAAACCTGCAGCTTGTAGGGATATATGCTCTTCTTGTCTGAAAGAGAAACAGCAATCTTTAAGTACCAGTTGAAAACAATTATTCTAACTTAATTAGCTGTGTTACTTAGACCATGGGATAATAGATAATTGGTATCTGTGTCTGTATGGAGGTGTTAACCCTGTCTTTACCTTTTTTCATGACTTAAAAGAAAGGGAGAGAAGGAATTTATCATCTGTGGGATGTTGTTGGTTAA
Organism: Platalea leucorodia; assembly: GCF_965183815.1. NCBI lineage: Eukaryota > Metazoa > Chordata > Aves > Pelecaniformes > Threskiornithidae > Platalea > Platalea leucorodia. Next base: position 111,455,751 of record NC_138824.1, read on the forward strand.
CAGAGGAAAATTGCAATGTTCCATAAAAGCAGCGCCTCTGAGTACATAATTGTGAGTATCTGCTAGTGTTATGAATTCCAGTTTCCAGTTCATATGGGAATTAGTTCATCTTTTACAGGTTTTTGGGGAGCCTCCCTGGGAGGGGAGGAGATGGGGGTCAGAGCTGGCTCATGTGATAAATGCCCTTCCCCAGGTGCCTGTGCCCTTCGGTGACTCTCTCTGCAAGGTCACGGTGAGGCTTTTGTTTCACCCAAGCAATCTGGGGAGCGCTATCTGGTGCTTTGGATGATGTACCCTGCGTTTTGGAAAGGGTGTGGACTGGGTATGGGGTGGGTTTTTTCCTGCTGTGGGAGGTATCTTCTGGGGTTGTCCGGATTTGTGCTTTTTCCCTAGGTGTGGGCAGGTCGCATTTGATGCATGCCATGTATCGGGGAATTTCATGATAAATGGGGGCTGTTTGAAAAGTGGGAGTTTCTGGGAAATATCTTTTAAGATTGAAACTTCTTCTAGCATGGGTTATAACTTTTCAAGAGTTTTATTTTTGTAAAAAATTTGTCCATAGGAGGTATTTTCCCAGAACACTCTTCTAGTCAGGTAAAAATCCTCTTTAGGTAGCTGAGTGGTATCACAGCAGTTCTCCTCAGAAAATATGGTGCTATTTGAAGGGACATCTCATATTATTTATATTGCTGTATATAGAAAAATGAATTTATAATGACTAATTAGTACAAGTACCACTTCTACTTTTATAGTAATAGTATCAATAAGTAATAATTCTTGGTTCATAAGACATGTATTGAATTCTTTTTCATATGGTTGGAAAGATTGCTGGGGTTTTGGAGGTGGAAATTAGTCCAGGCAAACTCTTGATTGTTTTCTGCTAAAGCTTGTCATTTAGAGAGGACAAGAGAGTCCTACAGGAGGCTCAGGCCTCCTCAGCATAAACGGTTTTTTTCTGTCTGTAGAATGACAGTTTGAGTATAGACCACTACTACCATAGGAGGGAGAGAGATATAACACCTTTTTTAAGTTTGTTGTAGTGGATAATCTCAGAGCTGCTTGTCAGACTCACTGATGTAGTCTTTCCGTGTCAGGATTACTATCTCTTTTCTTTTGTCTACTACTTTAATTACTATTTGATGGTTATGGACAGTATGGATTTTTCTCTCTGGAAGATAACAACCTTTTCCTCTTCTACAGCACTTTCCGCTCTGTAGTCAGAAACCATCTTTCTTTCAGATGGTCTGACTAATATATGCAGTTAAACTTAATTGTTTGCAACTTGTATGCAGCTTTGAAATTTCCTCTGTTTCAAATCTGAAGAGCTTGTGTACCTGAAAGTCTATTTTCTTTTCCTGCTAAAGGATCTTTTTCCATCAATTTTGTCTTAGCTTGGGTGGGCTTCTGCTGTTAACATAGATCATTATCCTAAATAAGATATTAAAGTGTGGCTGAAATAGATTCCAGGTACAGCCTGGCCATTATCAGTCTGCTACTTTTTTTGGCACACCTTTAGGCCCACCTCATTCAAAATAAGATAGCAAAAATTCAGTACAACTAAGATAGCTTTGCTTTAAAAACAGTGACTTTAGGAAGCCATTTTATTAGCATGTTATAGAATATAAAATTTTCTTAATAAACTTGCAACTCTGCATAGGCAGGTAAAATCTTAATATCGTGATTTAGTAAGCTTAGTCAGATAAAGGCAGTGAAACCCAAAATGCCTATCCACATTTAGGGAATCTACATTTGCTAAACAATCCTAAAGAAGGACACTGTTGCCTGAAATTACACAGAGCCAAAATTTAGGGCTTAATTTCAGTATTGTGATTTTTAGAATTCCCAATCCTCTAGCTCCTGAAGTCTTGAAGACCATAAATTTTATTAGGTGAATATCCCTAAGAATCTAATATTTTGTTCTATGTGTTTCTCCAAACCAACGCTGCTTTGGCAGAACTGAATAGTTCAGCACGTTTCATGGGTGCTGAGCTCAGCTACCTGTGTGGTTCCAGAGCAGTGCTCTTAGCAGTGTACATTATACTTTTTTTTTTTTTTTTTTTTTTTTTTTTTTGTGAATAAGGGCCAGGAGACAGAACAGGTCTCTGTGAGAAGGGAAAATGGAGAGGTAAAGCACAAGTGTGGACTGTGCTGGACTGCTGCTCCTGTGGACCTGCTGACAAGGAGGGTGAAGGTGGCAGTGGCTCCAGGGGGAGCAGCCTGACCTGGTTCCTACAGCACCTCCCAAGCCTCGGGGACTGCCCGGGGCTCAGGCGCAGCGAGAGCAGGCTGTGGGACCAGGGCCAGTATGCTTGGACCCAGGGAAATTTTCTGCAAAACTCCAGCTCAGCCCAAAACACACATTTTGGGCAGCAGCAGAAATGGAGATGGAGCTGCTGATGGTACACTTTCTGTGTGATTACGTATTAGCTAAAGTACGTAAACCAGTCCTTGGAGTAGGTTTGCAATTACAGTCTTCACCTCTCAATAAGATGAATATCCTAATCATGGAAATAAAGGGTTACGGGCTGTCTCCTCTACAGTAAGGTCAGGGCTTTACATTGCCAGTGGGGCATGATCGCTATAATTGAGCAGAAGTCCAGGAGATACAGAGTAAGAGAATGAGGGCCACAAAGTCTATAGCTGTGTTTTAATAATATTTTAACTATGCTAAATTATCAAGTTTTACATAGTAAGTGCAAACATGCAAACAAAACACCTCAGACCATCTGGAGGAACAGCAACCATCTGAAGAAAACCAAGAGCGATACCAACACTTGCTTTCCTGGAGATAGTTACAGATATTACTGATGAGAATATTTTGCAACAGAAATGGCATGTCCCTCTCTGTTACTGGCAGTGGGGAAAAAACCAACAGTATCAACAAAAACAGGCAAGAATAGAAGAGTTTGTCTGACAACAGTTTACCTTCATGTGGTCAGAAAGCCATTAATGTGTAGAGCCAGCAGTTATGGACAGGCGTCCACCAGGAGAGAGAGTACTCTTATTTTTCAGGAAGTTTAGGCCACTTACAATAACCTCTTCTGCTCGCGTGGTGTTTTACTTGCCTTCAACCTTCCCTTCCCACTCAAAGCAGGAGAACCCGCAACAGAACCTCCTTGGGTGACACTTTAGATTTTTCTTGATGATTAAGCTCGAAACCATAAGAGGTGTTCCTTTTTCCTCTGGAATGATAGATTAAGAACTAGAAAGTATTTAAAAAATAATTGAGATTTATATTGTTTATAGCTTTACCTCTAATTACCTGTTTTAAATGAATTTTAGTTTATGTAATGTATCTCTAGGATATATGACTGGTCTGGTCCTAGTCTTGTTAGTGGGATCGCTGTCATCTTCCAATCCATTTTTGTTTTGGCTCTCAGTTCATAGCTCTATTAAGTCTGTCAAACCTTTTGGCAACCAACTGTCAGCATTTGCCAAGCTGGCTATCTTTAATTTGAGGAAGGAAACACTGATAGAAATGGTTTTCTCTAGAAGCGTTGATGATTTTCTTTGAAAGGATGAGTTCCAGACAGTGACTTATGCATGTCTTTGGGAAGCAGTCTATACATCATGGGAGCTGAACGGAGTTCCTACTTTATCGGGAGTAGGATGAAACCTAATGCCGCAAAACACTGTTTCTAGATTTTTTTTTTTTTACTCAAGTGAACAATAGTCTTAATTGTATGTGGTAATACACATACAATTGTACTATGGCTAATTAAATATGTCATCTTGCTTTAGGTACATTTGTTTCATGTTAGACTCTTGATGTAGTTGATGTAAACTGGTTTTGATTCAAAGGAGGCAATTTATATTGGTTAAGAATCTGGTCAATTCTGCTTATGTCATCTTGTCAGAGGAAAATAGCAAGGAGTAAATTCATAACCTCATGTCTCATTAAGTACACTATCAAACATAAAAAAAGTTCATTAAATAATAATTCTATGTAACTAAGAAATCTTGGCTGTGGTTGAAGGTAGAGATAGAGTGCATGCATAATTGACAAGATAGGAAAACAAATTACAAAAAGGGCAAGTCCAGCATAACCTCAAGAATGTGTTAAAATTCATTCAAACTCACTGTTGGGAGTTTTGGGGGAATGCCTTCATTTTTATCTCAGAAATAAATACAGTTTGAGAAAACAGAGTACGCTAAGATAACTAAGCCAATACAAAAGTCCTCATATTGACAAATGGACCTTCAAATAACCATTTACAACAACAACAACTATAAACATTTGCTGATGTGGTTCCACTTGTCACTCTCAATATTTCCATATTGATAGACTGTTTAATATCTGATAAAAGGAACCTTTTGACTAGAATGCACGTTTTTTTAACCACAGATGGTGAGACAGTAATATTTTATTGGAGAGGCACCAACAGGTATTTGCGATCATTTTAGGTGTTTGAGATGCTAAATTTTAATGACTTTGTGAGTAAGACTAGGATTAGTCAAGGGCTTAAAATCAAGCATGTTAGACTTTACTGAACTGTTCTCTAGAACTAGGCAAATATATAACTGATACAATTTTTTCCTGTACTTTGTAGAAAGATATAGTTCTATATTCTGGGGCCTCATTATTGGATTGAGTTCTATCGTTCTATTTCTGCTCTCTGCCTAATGTCTGAAAACATTTTAGTATGTTATTGTTATTTAAAAAAAAAAAGTTTTAATTAGAAGTAGTTATTGGAAAAAGCAAATTAATTAATTTTTAGAATTATAATCTAGCTATTCTATGGCTAATATTCTCCCTTGTAGGTGTAAATTATAATTTCTGCCCCATTATAATGTTTGCCAACATGACTTTCTGTTTTATGTACAATACTATTTCTTCAGTACACTGCTTATGGCGCTGCCATAGATGGAGCTTTGTCTGGGTTGACAGGTCTGCTCTAAATCAGCCTGTATTATTCTAAACTTTGCCTTTTGTCTTCTTGATTATATATGCAGGAAATAACATAGTAGAGAATTATATACATTTCCTAAGTCACTTAAAAGTGTGAGATTTGGCCTAATAAATTGGCTGAAGTTTTGAAGACCAGTTTTCTTATGGCACAGATCTACCTATATTCTGTATCTGTCACAAAGGACAAATCTGTCTTATCTGCCACAAACTATCTGTTTGCTAATTATAAAGCTAATTTATATTTCAGCTGCAGTGGCTAATCTTTTTATCTGAATAGATACAGGGGTACACCTGAGGTGGAGCCCAAATCGTCTCCAGCTGCTACCACTCTAGTCTAAATGACAGGCATATGTATTCCTGCCTGGACGTACTTTGCTCACTAGTATGTCTCTTTTGAGTCTTTTTTTTCTTTTCTTCCTTCTTTCTTAATTAAATGGATACTTTTTACCACTACGGATGAAATTATTGAATAATATCTGGCTGTAGTGATCAAAATAATGAGCAAATGTTATTTTTAATATAGATAACTGTGCATTTGAGTTTCTAATCAAACTAAGTGGAGAATTAAATTAAACAATTATTGAATTTTGGGGAAAGCATTGTACCAGCTAAATTTTAAACTGGCTTTTAATAATGTATTTCTAGTAGCTCTTTCTAAAGTCTGTCTAAGGTTCTTCGAGCATGTTGGGATTTTCTGAATCATCATAGACACATGAAATGTCATTTTAGGTTATTTAGATCAGTGAACTTTTCAATATTGCTTCTTAAATAAACTGTGTGTCTTTGATTTGAGTTTACTTTGTACTACTTGTGCCATAATCTCTGCTGGAATACAGATAACAGAAGACACGAATTTTTAGATAAAAGTTATAACCTACTGGCCTGTGCATAAGATTGCAATTCAGAAAATCTGGACTTCATATCTGTCTTTGTTTTTGACATTTTTCCTGTAGCCTCACTTAAAGATAAAGGAGCATTTTTCTACTTGTATATCCTGAAACTTCTTTCCTAGGACTGTGGGTTTACATATGTTCGTATTTGACTAGTTGCACTGGTTTAACTAATGGTTCCCTAAATAAATTGAAATGGATTCCAGGTTAAAAGATCTCACAGCTTAAAGAAAAGGGAAGTCGTCTAAGGACACAGGGCGTGTGCCAGAACTTCATATAGAAGCTCTTTGTGGGGTTTTTTGTTTGGTTTGGTGTTTTGTTTTTTTTCTAAGTAGTGACTGGAAAAACTGCAAAGCAGGAATTCAGGGTTGTTATCTTTCCCATTTACAGATGGGAAAACTGAGGCATAAGGAAGCCTGGTGACTGGCCCACTGCCACCAGCCGTGTCAGTCACTGGTATAACAGCACTGACAGAGGTGTCGTGCTTGAGAGCCAGACAAGGTATCTGCTTGGCCAGAAAGCCATTGTGCTGAATGACGTTGGCAGCTTGAGTGAAGGTTGACTCCTTTTTTTCCTTTGTTCAGTCATGCAGACAAATCCTTAATGATCTTATCCAGCCTACTGTCTTGCTGATATCAAGGAACAATAAAAATATGTAACCTTATATGCTCGGCATCCTTCTTGAGAAAGAGACTATGTAAGGTAAAAACAAAAAGGCCTGCAGACAGCTGGAATATGCCAACTTTGGGAACTGGGGACAGTATGCAATTTGGATGGATGTGAGACAAAGACACGTAAAGGGTTAATAAGGGCTTGCTAAAGCACAGCAGCAGGATAGGATGAAAGCAGGTGGCAGTACATAAATGTGTCTGAAGTCAAATCTCCAAAAATGGTAACTATGAACTGTTATAATAGCTGTTAATAATATTAATAAACCAAAGCAGAATACTGGTAATCAGGACCCTGAAAATGTAAGAAGATAAATTACCAGAATGTAAAAGTGAGCAACGTCCTTCTGAATTAAAAGAAGAAGAAAAAAAAAAAAAAATTTTGTGTTATATTTGTCACTAAAGAATGAGACACATTGTTTTTACTTCCACTTGCAAGGTCCAGTGGATAGAAAAGATTAGCAGTAAGCAGCAAAAGCTTGTGGGGAAAAATGACCAATGTCACCTTTCAGGCCACAAAAGCTCCAGCAACTGAATTTTTATGTTGCTTCCCAGTGCACCATGATGACTTACAGTTAACATTTGCAGCACTGCGCTGCTGAGAACTAAAGGCTTACTCAGCAGAAGTAACGTAAGGTGAATACGTGGTGCTTGTTCATATGGGGTCAGTGTGAGCTGAAAATGCTTGATACTATACCATCATCAATATTACTAGATAGGGAATGCAACCAAATGATAACAGGGCTAGCTATGACCTTGGTGTAAGTGACAAACACCTTACATTATAGCAGTTCACAAGTGGCAATAAGTAATAGGGCTCACAGAGGTGGCCATCAAATATAAGTAATTAACTGAAGCAATGTAGAGAGAATACATGAGCCTGGGAAATGGTCCAAGAAGTATAAAAAAAAAACCCAGACAAACTGGAGGAAAAAGACATTTTTGTTTTAAGATGGGAGACTTATGAAGGTTGCTGATAGCATCCTGGACTGGCTGTGAAGTGGAGATAATTTGGATGAATGCTATATAAAAAAAAAAATAAATATCTTGCATGGCTTGGATAATATCACATTAACAGAACTGGTATTTTCTTTCCTGCTCACAAACGAAGTGTATAACAAACTAGTACATATATCATGGGAAGGGAGAGGGAAGGGCAAGTCTGGACTAAGGCTTAAAATGTAAATATATCCAGGGCTGACACCCTGGACTTACAGTAAAAAATGATAACCTTAGCTTCCATTTTTAATAGTTTTGTTTTTTTTTTTTTCTTATTCTCACCACTGTGGAGGGAAGGGGATGAGGCTTGAAAACACGTCCAGCATGTAATTGAAGTAGTGATGTCTTCCTGAGTCAGCAGTTGAGAGGTGGGGTGGCGGGAAATAAAATTAAAAGAAAGACTATTCCAGTGCAGAGGTGTGTCAGAGCTACAGGTCACGCAGAAAGCATTAGTCCTGCAGAGGCATTTCTAGCAATGGAGCGTGTCTTGTAGACCTTGCAAGCATGTACACCCTTATTAAAAGTATAAATTCAGAAGAAAGCCATTTCTGCTGGCTTTGTCTCTAACCGTCTATTACTTTCAAAAGCTTCGAAATCTGTGCTGTGATGGAAGCTCAACCTCCAAACTCCTTCAGTCTCTCACTGTGGGAGGAGCATGCTATCTTGCAAATATCAAAAGCCTTTTATATTGTTTCACAGTAGATCAAACTTTATCTGTCTTCATCATACTCTGCTCCCCACCTTTTCTGAAAACTGGGTGTTACAAAGTGAACAACGAACATTTGCAGTTTCTTGCAATAGGGAAGAGCCACACACACTGTACAGCCGTTAAACCCAAGACTTGATACCTCCATTTTGTGTAACCTCTGGAGAAGGTTTATGTTGAAATATGGAAGGAAAATATAACATACCATTTTCTCCCCTTTTTGTGCTTTCCAGGGATGGTTGCAAAATAGAACACATTACTTCAGCCCTTTGGGTACTCAGGGGCTGGGAAAATGGTCAGAAAGCTGTAAGTGGGCCATTTGTTTGCAACCCTTTTTTCTTTTTTTTTTTTTCACCACCCCTTCCCCCCCCCCCCCCCCCTTCTTTGGTTAAAGAATCTCATTTTTATAGAGGGCAGTAAGCACTTCTGTATGCAGGGGGAAAGTTCACTGAACTCTAACTCTGCTCTTCTGGGACTCCCATAACTGGACAAGGAAACAGGCAATATTCCCCCTTTTTTTATGCTTTCCCCTTTCAATTTAGTAAGCAGGGGTAGTCTTGAACAGGTGCTATGGAAAAGGAACAACAATTGCTTAAGGTTGTCCCATGGCTCATATCAAAGGTGCTTCTGAAACTACATGACAAGCAGGGAGATTTGAAAGAGAGACAGAAATAGAACTTCTTCAGAGGCCACAACTGGAGACGTGACCCAGGGAGCACACTATCAGTTCATGATCACACAAAAACTGGCTTCCTTAACTGGAGCCGTGGACTTTTCATCTATACCAGGAAATCAGATTTTCTTTTTAACCTGCACGTGCAGGTTTGCAAGTGTTCAGTGTTTGCAAACTGGCCAGAATTTCCTAAATGCTTACATTCAATGTGCCAAGTCCATTTACAAGTAGCTGCTTTTCCTGAAGCCAAAACAGAAGTTGACCCCTCTTGAAAGTCAAGCCCAGATGCTTTCAAAAAGTAGAGACAATTTTAGCTTGCATGTGCTGGCAGCACAATGACTTCAAATCCTACAAACAAGTGGAGCTTGCTGGTCTTCAGCCTGGTGATTTCCAGTGTGTCTTGAAGAAACTAGAGAATAATAGTAGGGAGGTTGCTGGAAATCTTACGTCTACATGGGAAGGTATTTAAGTCCTTTGTTTGCTCATGAATAGGTCTGACAATATTTGAGAAGTGGAAATAATTATATGATTGCCTTGAAAATCTTCAGTTTTGGTCATTATATATTTTCAGAATCTATCAGTTATAAAAATGAATATGCACTGGTGAATAGCTTCGAATACTGATTGTTCAAAGATGCTTTATCAGTGAGTCAGACACTTTTTGGTGATATCTGAATCCTGCAGTGAGGGACAAATATTCAAAATCACTAAAGGATTTAAATAACACACTTCCAATGGACTCCAGAAAATGGGATGTTTATAGGTATTTCTATGCTTTTGAAAATCTGCTCCTGAATACCACTGTTTAGAGATGTATAAAACACCTAGAGAAATAAATTATATGCAGTGTACCACATGCAATTTTAAGGTAAAGTCCATGAACAATTCTTGAGTGTTATCTACTTGCAGAATTATAAATAATGAAATAATTATTGCTGTATATCTTTCTTTTTATTGAGTATTCTTCAGTAGCTACAAAATTTATTCCAACGTTTTTCCAGGAATGTACCATGTTTGAAAATGGTAAGTAATTTTCTTTTTTCCTGAACGCAATCCTAGCTGGAAACCGCACTGAAAACCGTATAGTTGTCCTTGTTCATATCATAAGTGGTCATTCCTCTTTACTTAGGTTTAGAAATTGGCTCGTCATGTTGAATACTATTCCAGTAAAATTCTGTGGGAAACTTTGGAAACTCCCCGGAAACAGCCTGAGTGAGAGCTGGTAAGTTTGCTGCACGTAGTTTTCACTGGCTGCCTGTAATTTCCTGAATTCATGACGCTTTCTTCATTTTATCCAGTCTTCCTAAAATGTACATTTCCCTAAAATGGATAGATTTTTGTGGATGTGTACATATGGTTCTTCTTAAGATAGGCACCTTGTTAGAAGAGAGAAGAAACTGTTTCACTATGAAACCACCCAGAACAGTTGTTAGAACATATTTCCATCTACAGCTGATAGCCAGCTGGCAACGTCTCCTCGCTGGCTGCAGATACTTGCCAGAACGAAACGTGGTTTTGTTCTCCCTGCCTTCCAATTTTGCTCTATTTTAATATTTTCTTTGTTTCTAATACTTCAGAATAATCTACCTTGTGTTCTCAAATTATTTTCCATTGACCTTTTTTTCCTTTTCAATATTCATCAGTCACCTATTCGATGGTAAGAATTTTCATACCAGAGAATTTCCTCTGTGTCTGCATTTGACTTACCCTTTCAAAAACATTATGTCTTTATTGACTGACCCTTTGTAAAGCAGCTGTAAGGTCACCCCACTCTTTTCTTTAAGACGTATTATTGGGGCCAAACAAGTATTCTTTAACTAGATTGGAACGCATGAAATCAAAATTTGACGCTTTATGTTGCACTTTCTATATATTCAATTTGGGCACACTTCATGAAGACGCTTCTACTGAAATGTTTATCAACTATTTCCCTAAATAATATCTTGTTTATCTCAATAATATTGTTTAGAATATATTATTTATCTGTTACCAATGCTTTGGGGCATATTACATATATAATTTAGAGAAATTGTGGTACCTTTCAGGATGCTGGACATTGCCATTAGCATTAGTTAGATAAAGACACGTGAAGAGTTTAGTGCACAATTAAAACCAGTTTGTTTGTTTGTTTGTTTTTTTCATGAAAAAAAACCAGGAGTCTGGCTGCTGGTAGAAACTACAATTTTACAGCTTTTGTAGGGAAGTAAGAGTTAATATATGCTGACATTGAAATAACTTTGAGTGTTTTTTTTTTCCTGAGTAATTTAATTTAAAAACACTAAATAGAAACTGCTGTACAACATATAAATTCTATGCAATGCAAAAAGATGCAGTTGTACTTCACACATATATTATTATTTTGTATTAAAAACAAAAGTAATCAAGGTATTATGCAAGTATTTTGGTAAATGATGGCTTTTTGGTTTTTGCAGTGTGCTAACTGAAGAAAATTTGAGTGAAAGTTTTCCATATGTTGGATGCTATTTCACCTGATAACGTTTTATCAATCCAATTTATTAAAATTTGTCTTTTCAGTCTGATGCTCAATTATCACAACAGTCACGTCGTAAATATTTATATACAGTAGGAATCAAAAATCCATATGAAGAGCATCTCTAGAAAACTGTTACCATCCATTTGTTTTATACAGAGTTCTGGATTCTAACAGGTACTCCCTGTACCTGCTTGGTTTTTCTCTTTTTTTCTTGGCTAGACTTTACCTTTCCTATGTGCTCTCAAATGTATTTGGTTGAAAATAATGGAAAATTAGAAAACCGCTTTCATTAAGAATCCCGCTGTATTTTCTACAGTGCCTCCTCACACGGGCTACAAAATGGTGCAAGCTCCACTGCATCATGGGCAGCACAAGGAGGTATCTGCTTCACGGTACACCTGACGTTGAATTTTCAGGAGTTATTTCTGATTCGTTTTCTGTTAATGTTCAATTCAATTTTGAAATCGCTGTATTTGAAATCGCTGACAGTAGAACTGTCCTTCATGGAGTTCTCAAAGAGATAATTGGTGAAGCTAGAACCTTCCCTTTCCCTGCTCTGCTTTCTTGCATTATAGTTCCTTAAAAAATGCAAACTCCCTACAGATATTACGAAGAACTGTGACGGGTACAGTCCCCCCCCACCCCGGAGATCGGGGCCGTTTAACTCGGCGACCGCCGCCCTTTCGCGCCTCGTTTTCGCGCCTTTTGTGCCGCGCCCAGGCCCGGGCGCCCCTCGGCAGGGGAGCGGCAGGGGCGGGGCCCGCAGCCAATGAGGCGCCCGGGCTCGGAGAAGCTTCTGGATCGCGGCCCGCGGCCGCCACAGCTCCGATCCGCCCCGGGGCACAAATGGGCGCCGCCGGGGACCCCCTGGGAGCGGCGGCTCTGCGTGCGGAGCCTCCCGCCTCGGGCCGGGGCGCCGCCGCCGGAGGAAACCGCCCGGGCCGGAGCGCCCTCGCCTCCTTCGGTGAGCGGCGGCTTCTGGGCGCCCTTGGGCGAGCCCTCGCCCCGCGGTGAGCGGTGGCACCCGCGGGGCCCCCGCGGCAGGGAGGGGGCTTCCCCCCGAGGGAGGGCGGGAGGGAGAGCGGGAGTGCGCGCGCGCGGTGGGTGATCGCTGCCGTGCGCGCGGAGGTGCAGTAGCGCTGCCCCGCCCGGCTGCGCCTGGGGCCTGGTGCGTGCGAAGCGTTACCGGAGCGTCGTTGGTGTCGGTTTGCCCCTGTTCCTCATCGGTTTCCGTTGTGCGGTCTCGGTTGTTTGGGCAGTGGAGTTGCTTGACTTTGTCCTTCGTTTCGGGTAGTCTTAGTGTGCCTCCATGACAAGAACTAACAAATAGTGCAGTGTGCAGAACCTTGTCTTTGAAATATGTTTCTTGTTACCTTTCAAATCAGTAGAAACATCTTATTTCAGATTAATACACTGAAATTTATGGCAGAGGAAACGGCCTCAAGCTGCGCCAGGGGAGGTTTAGGTTGGATATTAGGAAAAACTTCTTCACCGAAAGGGCAGTCAGGCACTGGACCAGGCTGCCCAGGGAAGTGGTTGAGTCTCCATCCCTGGAGGTATTTAAAAGACGGGTAGACGTGGTGCTCGAGGACATGGTTTAGTGGTGGACTTGGCAGTGCTAGGTTAACGGTTGGACTCGATGATCTTAAGGGTCTTTTTCCAACCTTAACGATTCTATGATTCCTACAGGCTTGTGAAGCTTTGGTGCTCGTTAGTGAGGGTATGGAGCAGGTATGTGCTTAGAAAGATGAAAGTAACGATAAACATTTGAAATCTGCTTGCAAAAAAATGAAAGAGGAAAGTGTGTTCACTATAAAGACTTCATACTATGTTATTGAAATTAAAACTAAGGTTTACTCAGCTCTCATCCGTTATGTTTGGCTCGTGTTGAGTAGTGATGATTACATGACACTGATGCATGGACTAATATTATAATAGATTTTTAATTGAACTGAGGAAAATACTTGTGGGGTCAAAGTTTTTAATAAATGAACAGATTAAATGTCCCATGGAAGATACCATATGGTTTTTTTAAATCTGAAAATTAGTTGCAAAGTCACAGTTAATTTAATTATATGGTCTCTCTGTCTTGGGATAATAAAGTAGACTGAGAATTATAATAAAGAATGAAACCTTTGGTGTTGAGAGGCATTTTGAAAATGAAATATCGGGCTAAATGCTTTAAAATGCTCATATTTGTAAGGATATTATTTTAAAGATAACGTGTTCACGTTATAACACAGTAATGATTGGCAGCGTGTCATCTTCTGAGTTGTACCTTCTTGTTATGCTGGGTATCTCAATCTTTATGCATGTACATTTTGCTCACAATAAAGCAAAGAGACTGTTGTACACACATGGGAAGCGCATATCTTGGGCCACTGATAGGGTCTCCTGTTTATAAGTACACTGACCAACCTTTATGACCAGTACTACAAGTATGACTTTACAGAACATCTTTGTAAGAAAGCAGCTGCCTTCCAATGCACCTGCAGCTGTGATTAAAATGATTAAAAAAAAAAAAAAAAGCTTATGTGTAACAAAAACCAGAATTTGAATACCTGTGAACATCATGGACTAAAGTTTATCTTGTGGTTAGCATACAAAATAAAACTTGTGTGAGGAATTAAAACTTAAGCAAGATTATTCACGGAAACAAATGCTCTCTACAGCACTGAATATTCTGCTTTAATGACACAATGAAATCAGAGGTCTATTCAGCAGCAAAGTCAGTCACTGGTAAGAAATAAGGCTGGTTTTGATTGCCTTTTTTTTTTTTTTTTTCAGATATAGTATAAAAATTCTTTCAGAATTAGGGTTTGTTGGTTTTTTTTTTTCATTCTGGTCAAGTAAGTTTCTTGAAGACGTACACTCAATGAAATGTTTTATATTCTCCTGAAAATGGTTAATATATTTATGGTGTCTGGAGCAAAGTAACTTCAGAAATCTTATGAATAATTGATAAAGAAATGAACATAAAAATAGAAAATGAACTAATTAGAAGTAGTTAATGAAAAATATATTTTAAAAATGCATTTCATAAAAGTAGATGGAGAAAATATAAAGTAAAAAAAATTCACTGATCAGCAAAATCTAAGATCTCATTGCTCATTCTTTTCTTTATTAACAGCTTGATGAAGTCAGTATCTTTGCAAATAGAATGATGATCAGAATCTTTAATATTAAAGTGTCCACTCTGACTTCTTATAGCAAAATGAAATGATAGGGAAAGGCTAGAAGTTATGTCAAAGTTATGTCATACTTCGACACTTACTGCATAGAAAAAGAACTGGTTTGAAATAGTGAATACCCAGAAGAAAATGTAGTAGATAACCTGAATCATTAAACCATATTACTGAGAGAGATTTTTTTTTTCCTTATCTCCTCCTATTTTCAGGGGCAGAGGTGTTTCTATAAAATTGTGATAACGTCTTGTATTAGGCAATTTCCGCCTCAAATGTATTAGCCTTTTTTTTTTAAATGAACAGTTGTGAATACTTTCAATCACAAGTGTACATAATAGGCTAATATAGTTAATCTTATTGATTATAATTATGGTGAAATATTTCCTATTTCTTGTCATAGTATTAAATATGCAACATAGTTACCTTTATGTCATAAAAGTTTCTATGTATACAAACAATTCTTGCCGATGTAAATGACTGTACTGCTGAGGATTAAAAAAGTATTGTATAGGAGGTAAATGAATTGGAATGCTCCCCTGTGGAAAATGGTTTTATTAGATAGGTAACATTTCTTTTTTCTTCTTCCAAAAATTTCTCACTGAAGACAAAATTTGCAGACAGATTGATTAACATAGGAAAACAGTTTGTTTTTTACTTCTGCACCCTAGGATAGAAATTAATGTCATCTACCATTTGCTTGAATCTCAGTTCCTTGGAACCTGTACTCTGAGAAACATATAATAATAAGCACATGAAAATCAAAAGATGAGGTTAAAAATTTCAAAACCTTTTTGCCTCAAGCTGGTTGGATAGAAACCTAGGAAAATACTTTAAAAGGTGGTAGCTTTAAAGCAGTATTTTGGCATGATTGATGGAGCATTGTTTTGAGAGTTAGGGAGAAAAGCATAATAGTAGATTTGTGTCCCAGTGCTCTGAAGCATAGGTGTATCCAGCCCAGTTATGTCATGTAAATGGCAGGCCCAAGTTTCCTATGGCTTGTAAAGGCTGGAGAGTATAGAAATCTGACCTCACTGAGCTGACTTTGACCATAGTCTTGTGTTGGGGAACCTGGCTTCGTGACTGCAACACTTAGTCTCACTCATAGAGTACCGTACATGTTATATACATTTGCTTTGTAAACACCTTTAACTTTTAATTTTTTTTTAAACCATAAAACTGAAATAAAAGTAACTTTTAGGCAGTAGCTCTTCAATTCTGCACATCTTTTAATGTTGTGGGTAATGACTGTGACCATTCTTAAATTAAATGCAATCTTTGGTTTGATGCATACCATTTGCAGTAGCTAGAAAGCTGAGAGTAGATTTAAATTGACTAAAAATAGCCAATTGAGTTTTTCCCTATGAAATACTATCTTTATAGTAGCTGAAATCAGAAGTGTGGGCACTTGTTTCTACCCCTGGGTGGTCCCTGACTTGCAATAAGAAGGGAAGGGAAGAATGTTCCGATTCTGATTAGAAGTAGTTAAAATGTGATGAAAAAATGAGAAAGCCGGTGGAAGAGAAGTGGAAAAAAAATTTTTTTTAAGGTATCATATGTCAATATTGTCAAGATTTTTTGATATTACATCACTATAATGTGATAATTTTATAATTTTGTGGTAAATCTAATGTAAATCTTATCTAAATCCTGGTTTTAAAGTTAAACAAAATGAACCAACAATCAAAATGTAATACTTTAGCATTATCAAAAAGAAAAAAAAAAGCTTTCATTCATTCCGTGTTAATTTTGGTATTTATTACATCTGACTGTAACTGTTGATAGCAGTAAGGAAGATCACCCTTTCTGATATTATGTTATTACAGTTTTTGTTTCTTTATACTCTTGGTTTTCGCTTTGCTTAAATTAGACCTTGTGATGATTCAGACTATAGATCTCTGCAACTGAATAATTCTGATAGTCTATGGGGTTCATTTGTGTTTCTTAATGAGTCGTACATACATGATAGTAAGTGTTCTCCCTATCACACAACACAACTACTCAGAACAACCTACTGAGCAAGAAAACCCAAACCAGACAACAATAAAAAAAGAGGCGGTTGATACTATAAATAATTGCTGAAGAAGGAAGGTGTGTTGGGGAAATTGTCGGGGCTGGAACAGTTCAGTTTTCACACATAGTGAGGAAAGAGGAGGGAAGTTCATTCAAGTAGCAAGTTTCTCAGCTGCAGAACAGAATAAAACAAGCTGATGAGAGAGAGAGAACAAGGGGGCAAGTCTTTATCCCTTGATAAGGACACATGATCTTGACTGAATAACAAGTAATGGTGAAAGAAACTTACCGTGAAAGTCAGACTCTGATTTCTGGACTTTTGCCTGTACAGAAACTGAGGGATCTGGTCTCCGACCAGTTGCATGTACGAAAGCAGATTGGGAGTGAGTGGCGGACATGGATGGTAGGCACTGTTCTCATCTACAGTTGTCCTCCCCAAGCTACAGGGAGCCTTTGTTAGACTTTTCAGGTAGCAGGTCTGTATGCTAGCTTTAACTCTTATGTTGTTAGAGCAAGAATTTAGTCAGAAGCACCTGCTTTTTCAGTGTCTGATCCCAAAAATATCAACACAAGGGTAACTTTCTGCATGAGACCTGTCTGACTGGAGTAGTATGCTTGAAATTAATTACATGCCTAGAATTGTTCTTGTGAACGAGAATTTGCAAGTAGAAAGGAGGTGTTACTTTCCTGTAATTCCAAGATGAAATCCCATCAATCTGGATGAGGTAAAAATTCTTCCATTTCCCTTTGTGTTCATGTATAGATACACCCTCCAACCATAAATGTCCCAATCCTAAGCAAGTAGCGAAGTCTTCGATTTTATTTTTTTTTTCCCCCTCCTTTTTTTTTTCTTTTTTCTTTTTTTCCTTCTCTAGGCCTCTTGGTTCAAATATTCCAATTATTTATAGCAAGACAGGAAGATAATGACAGACTACCTAAAAAAAAGGTATCTAAAGCATATATAGTATTTACATAAAATGTATTTGTAAAAACATGCTTTCATTAGTTAAGCACTCTTGTGATTAAGCACCCTATGTTTTGTGATTTTTCTTTACTTTGTTATGCCTTTCCTTTCCCTTTAAATCCTCTCTGGTTTTCATTCATCGTTGTTCCTAATTGGTGGATCATGATGATAAGTGAGCACTTAATATATCAACTGTTAAGTACACTTAGTGTTTAGTGTACACTATTCACACAGTCGTTTAAATGCAGAATAATGGAGAACTTCACAGATTTCTGTGGTACTTGAAAATATTTTGATACTGACCTTTTATCGCTTAGAGGTGTAGTGTTTTTATTACGCATGTGATTAGCTGTGGATCTAGGTTTTCCTACTTATCTCTTTTTTTTTTTTTTTAATATAACAATTTTATAGAGAGGGTTCAGTTTCATGGGTCTATTCAAAAAGCAAATGGAAAAACAAGAAATGACATCTCATAGGTCACCCGCATGGCTGGAACATACTAAAGCCATTATACAGACGTTTGCTACGAGACATAGCAGGGTAACTAATGACAGTAGCAGCTCAGCATTTTGTGTACAAACTGCTACTCCTATACTTGGACATAGTCAGCTGGTGCGTTTCATAAATATTTGCTGATGGCTTTAGGTAAATGCTACAGTAAGCATCACTTTGAAGCATTTTAAGCAGATGTTCTGGTGGTAGCACATTTCAAATCTTGTAATAAAGCTAAAATGTATTGCATAGGAAATTGAATGTTTAAGTGTATTCATAATTTTTACCCTCCTCTTTCCTTTTATGTAACTTTTTTTCCATGAATGCTGTACACTGATTTTGCACAGGATCCTATATTCACTTAGGCTCTCCACGCCAAGCAGCTGAGGTAGGACTGCTGCTCTCCTGAGTGTACCCCATGGTAGTGGTCCCTGTGCTGCCCGGTACTGACTGTGTTGTGCATGCTAGGGCTTCTGCCATATCCACAAACACAGGCTTTCTTCTGCATGCCACTTCTGTTCAGTGGCTGGCTGGGATGTGTCTGGGTTACACACATGAACCTAGGAACTAGAAGCAGATCCTGGGTGTAGCAGTTTAGATGTATGTGGGAAGTTCAGGATTTCATTCCAAACACTTGAATGAACTTCCCAGCACAGCCAACTCTGCCATCCACTACCAGTTCTTCTGCAGCCCTGTGTTCACAAGTAGCAAATCAAAAGGCCCCTTTTTGCACTCTTCAGCTTGTACTCTTCCTTCTAAGGTTCTTCATCTCAGTCATTTATTCAAGATTCTTGCACCTAGTCTCCTTGTCTTGATAGACTCATTCTCCCCTCCCCCCCTCTTTTCTGGCCTCGGTCCTTGTTCAAGTATTGTTTGAATGTCCTTCACACGTGAACCTTATGCTTTCTCAATTACTACCTTTTTCCCCCCCTGCCCAGTTTCCTGTATTTACCAGATCCATGGATCTTTTCTGAGTTAGCTCCCATTTTTTCACACTAGCTACCAATCCCATTTTTCTTCTAATAGTTCCTATCCTAATCCCATGGTTTTGTTTGTTTACTTTAAAGTATGGACAACAACTTTTCTCTCTTCTCACCTAAAAGACTGTGGAGCATTTTGCTAAAACTTTACCAAAATGCAACTTTTGCAAATGAGGCTGTTAGTCTATCTTGCATTAGGATTTTAATTTCTCAAATGCCTTGGAGATGCAGATAACTTAAGAAAATCCCCAATAAATGTCACGTTGTTTCCTTTTTATTCTATTTATCATGTTTCAGTTACATAAAACTGTGTTACTTGTGAAGAAAGTAACAACTTCACAAGTTTGAAGCACTTGGTATAAGTGTATTGCTTGTTTCTGCTGTTTCTGTTTCATGTCGTGGTACATGAGCATCCAAAGTGTATCCTTTTTTCTTTCTAAGTGGAGGATTGACGGTAGCAGCTCCAGATTTGCTAGCATTAGGACGACAGGCTCAGCAGTGCTAGGAGGCTGAAGCAGCTTTCCTATGCATTTCCAATTAATCCCAGCAGGTTGTCTCTTTGTGGCAGGATAACATATAAAGTGCACCATGAGATTGTGGCACTTTCTGTTCTACAGATGGAAAAGAAAATACTTGTGGCTGTATTTCAGATATATAGCTAGACAGAGCTTGCCCGTAGTCTTTTATACATGCATGTATTTTGAATATTCTGGAGTGTACAATGCAACGAAGCAGGTGTTCTTTCTCAGCTGAAGATTCCATTACTTATTTTGAAAATCAAAAAGAAAACCTGTGTACATACTGGCAAAATAGTGAGATCCTAGGAGTCAAAGCAGACTGAATGATTACTCCTAAAGTTACCATAGCAGACTGGCTTCTTTTTTGTTTGGCACATCTATTATTAATACGCTTGTTGTGCAGGGTGTTATTCATATAGATACATGAATGAATTTTACTAAGGTACTGGAATTGCTGGTACATGTCCTACCCCGATGATGAGTAAATGAAAACATGGATTCCTGTTACTGCTAAAGAAGGGCTAGAAGATGTACTCACACGCAGAGTCTCTTACAGTTTCTGTAAATGATTAATTATCACAATTTGATTTTTTTTTAGACAGACGGCTTCATTAATCAACACTCCTAAACTATCAAAGTCATTATTGAATGATAGTTTATTATAATAGATAGTATTTCTTATAGAGTGATACTGTTAGGCAGACATTTTGAATTGCAAATGAATAGCTGCACATCTTTCGGATCTGTTAATGCATTCCAGATCAGAGCCAAATAGCCACTAGCTACACAGATATAGTGTGACATTTTTGAATTCTCTTGTTTCCTTCTAGAATCATATTTGCAGAAGTGGAAGCAGTTAAAACAGCAAACATTTTTTCTTAATGATTTTGTCAGCTGTACTGAAACCTTTTTTACATAAAGGCATAAATATTTTCCTTAACTTTCATATGATATTTAGAAAAATGTATACATTACACCTGGTTTATGATCCAAAATTAAGTTCTTATATGTTTCTTTTCTATAGATTCTTTCATATGTGATTCAACCCTTTTCTTAGCATTTACTTGCCTGTGATTTAGATAAAAAAATTCATGTTTTCCCCCAAATCTGCTTATTTTCATAAAATATATATTTATCTCCTGGAATAAAATAGGTAACAACTTAATGTTTAACATGTTGGTGTTGTGACAGATTAACGTCTTCACCTGGGATTATTTTTTTTTAACTTTCAACCATATTTAAAAATAATTAAACCTTTCTCTGCTATTGACAAGTATGTACTTACTGCATATGGTTAGGAAAAAATCATTTCTCTGAATCGCTGCATATTCATTAGTGAAAGATGAGCTTAAGGTCTCATTTTGCAGTGAAAGTGTATAGCAGGTGATGAAACTTTAAAAGTGAAAACAAGATATTCCATTCAATAGGTAAACTCCAGGCTCCAGTATGGTGGTAATACGGATATTCTTGCTAGTAGCAGCGGGAAATGCTCTTTGATGTGTTCTCTGGCAGTTCAGTGCAAATGGTCCTTACATGAATGCTGATAGAACTGGAAACTGACTCAAGGAGTCAGCCTCTAAAACGGCTCCTTACAATCCTGTTTTGGCAAAGTATAGTGCTTTATAAATAAGGAAATAAGTCAAACCACCCAGTTTTATATCACCAGTGTATAAAAGGAATACTTTTTCAGAAAATATTAAGATCTTTTTGGAAGAAGTGTTTATTTTTAAAGGTAAAATTCATTGATGCTTTTAATAGTGAAATTATAATCTATCTAGAAACTAGTTTTTCAAAAGGTGTTTTGTTTTCAGAGAGGACAAAAAAATAAGATCCACATTTCTCACAAAATCTAAAGATTTCTTAAAATTGTGTTAATAATATTTCATTTTTATAGTTCTCAGGAAAAAAACCCACATTTCAAGTAAACACAAATCCAGTCTTTTTTTGGTGTCAACTTTCTAAAATGAATTGACAGATTTTGGTTTTCTCTATTATAATGTTAACCTGTGTCTCCATTTACTTGTCTGGTATTTCACAACACAGATTGAGCATCTCTTGTGCGTGTCAGTCTCTGTATGCCATGCTCAATCCAAGTAGGCTTCCCAATATATGTAATGGGCACATCCTCCCCGCACATAGACCAAGAAAAAGTCTCCCAGGCACCATGATATATGTATTTCAGCCAAGGAGAAGACAAACAATACTTGCTAAAAAGCGCTATGGTAGATTAATGAAAAACTAGGTATCTGGCTGCAGCTGAAATTTTTCTTCAACCTACAAAATATTTTGTTAGTCTTTTCTGACAGAAAAGCTCTATGTGTGATCATGCTTGCTTTGGTACCTGATTCTCTGGCCCCAAAAGCTGATGGGAAGATTCAGGCTGAGAAATGGGATTTGGGGCTGGATTGAAAGCAGGGGAAAGAGGTAGGCGAGTCTCTGGTTTCCGGAGACCTCGACTGCAGTGCATGGATAAACTGGTAATCTGGATCCCTGCAGAGCCGCGCTGTCGCAGCATGTTTAGGTGTGCAGGCGCAAGCAGGGCCTGGGTAAGCAACAGCATCAGCTGGGCTTCTTATCCCAAAGGCAGGGTGGAAGGAGGGAGATAGCAGGAGCCTCTGGTCTGTCACCTGCTGAGCCAGAGAAAGTAACAGCTGCTGAATCCCTGCAGCATGAGGGGTCTCTAGGAGAAGAATCCCTGATGGCAGGAGGCAAGAACAGATGGAAAGCTCCCAGGAGGAGATTGGGTTGTGGGTTTGTAACACTTTTGTTTGCCATCATGGAAGCTGACTAATGCAGGGGTGAAAGACAGCCCTGTTTCTGTTTCCAGTTGTATCCTGGGCTGCAGCAAAAGAAGCGTGGCCAGCAGGTCAAGGGAGGTGGTTCTGCCCCTCTGCTCTGCTCTGGTGAGACCCCACCTGGAGTACTGCGTCCAGCTCTGGAGTCCTCATCACGGGAAAGACATGGACCTGTTGGAATGGGCCCAGAGGAGGGCCACAAAAATGATCAGAGGGATGGAACACCTCTCCTATGAGGAAAGGTTGAAAGAGCTGGGGTTGTTCAGCCTGGAGAAGAGATGGCTCCAGGGAGACATTGTTGCAGCCTTTTAGTACTTAAAGGGGGCTTATAAGAAAGAAGAGGACAAACTTTTTAGCAGGACCTGTTGCAATAGGACAAGGGGTAATGGTTTTAAACTAAAAGAGGGTAGATTCAGGCTAGATATAAGGATGAAATTTTTTGCAATGAGGGTGGTGAAACACTAGAACAGGTTGCCCAGAGAGGTGATAGATGCCCCATCCCTGGAAACATTCAAGGTCAGGTTGGATGGGGATCTGTGCAACCTGATTGAGTTGAAGATGTCCCTGCTCATTGCAGGGGGGTTGGACTACATGACCTTTAAAGGTCCCTTCCAACCCAAACTATGCTATGATTCCATCCAAATACAAATGCAAGCTTGAGTCAGAGCAATATACTTTACATCCTGTGTAGAATACATTATGTTTATTTATGCATTTTCCTGGCTGCATAACCATAGAAATGGAATGGCTTGGAATAATTTATTTGAAGGATAACATACATAAACTATTTCTAATTTATAAATTATTACATTGTACAGATAGCAAAAAGAGGGCATAACCTAGCTGCTTGCAATGAAAATTGAACCTGGAGATAAAATACAGATGGAGTCTTATCCTCAGGGAAAGCTTTGGGTCCCATGAATGCTATAATGCTCTAGAATGTTTTACTGAGAAAAATAGAAATTATCCTTTCCAGGGAAGTACCACAAGATTCTAGTCTTCCCATTTTATAAAATTCTACATGGAAGGGAGGGAACAACAAATTGACACGAATTCCACTAATTCTTGAAATAACCACTGCATCTAAATTGAAGTGTTTCAAAAAAGCGTAAGTGGCTGCTCCTGATTGCCAAGAGGTGAGGCATTCTCAGTTACCTCAAGTGCTAGTGATCTACACAGCAAGGATAGGAAGCCTTGGTTTTGACGATCACTTGGGAAAGAGGTTTATCATAGATGGGGAATGATCCTGGCTTTGAAATTTACAGATATTGAAGACAAATTGCCTCCATCAGATGGAGGAGTAATATTAGTTGATTTTTTTTTTTCATGGTTCTATGAATCATGTTTGAATTATGATGGCCAGAAGGATAATGGGTACTAGACAACAGAATCTGTTTTGCTTAACTACAGGCTTTTTTTGGGTTTGTATTTTGGCTCTGAAATGATTCAGGCTATTAAATAAAAGGCAACCTACAACATCTGTTCTGAAGAAAAATTATTGAAATGTGGGAACCAGTGATAGTAAAGAGGAAGAGATTTAGCTATTCTTTTTACTTCAATAAGGATTTGACAACTGGTTACTAAATTTGTTCATGAAATGAGTATTTCTTAGAAACACCTAGAGAGGAGAATGAGCAAATACAACATGCATCTAAAAGTTTGGAGGCTTATCTAATAACAAACTCGTGTCAGCAGTTCTGAATGATGAAAAATTTTTACAGCTAGATATTTTAATGTAGTACTATTAATACAGTTAATAGTCTCCTGACTATGGAGAAGTTAGAGCAAAAAGCTTTCCTCTATTAATTTGTCGCAATGCTTCGCCAGCAGGAATCTACTTAATTATATCTTAATTTGTGGTTTTAATGAATGCCATGAAATTGCCTTTTTTTTTTTTTAATACGGTACTCAGTATTCCAAGAAATGGAGTTGCAACATGAATGAAATTAAATTTATTTAAGAAAAAAATATAATATGTTGACAAATAGTGTATGATCATAAAGCTGTGTTTTAAACAACTGCTCTAAAGAAACTTTAAAGAGTTTTTGGTCTAAAGACTGGATTTCCTATACAGATTAAACTTTGGTCCCATGAAAATTGAGAATAAAATTCAGGTTTTCTTCAAAGAGTCATGCAGAATAAAAAAAATACTGTTATATTAAAAGAAATAGAGAAAAAAAAAATACATTTTGTATATCTCTAATAATTTTAAAGTTATATAGGTATATAATTGCACAGCTTTGTAAAAACAGTTTTATAATATGCATCTACTATGGTTTTACAAGACATAAGTTGTTTTATCAATTAATTATTTTTTTATACCTATTGATTCAGAAAATATTTCTCTTTTCCTGTTTTCTTATACTCTTTTTAGGGGGAAGGAATAGCAACAAGGTTATGTAGCTCTTATCAGATGCACTTACCTCTCTGATTGTCACTGAAATCAGTCCATGATGAGAAGCTTCTCAGTATAAGAAAAATATGCAGCATAAGCAAGACTAACCTAGACCAGTCTGTTATTTTCATCTAGTAACGATTACTCCAGGAAAAAGTATCGAGGCACCAGAATTTAGGTGCACGGAAGCTGAACTCACTCTTCTGATTGATGTTTGCTATTTCCTGTTACTCTCTGATGACAGAAATATCATTCCTTACTATACAAAATCTGTGATATTCATTCACAGTGTAAATGGCTCCCAAAAGATTATTTAAGCCAAACAAGATTTCATTGTCACCAGGGAGTGGCAAGCAAGATGATCTTGGGATTTGCATAATAATTGGTTTGAAACAAGTGATATTCCATACACTACTATGTATACAGAGAGTAATGAATATGGTAGCCACAGTCTATGAGATCAGTATCGAGACTATAATGAAAGCTGAATATTTTTCAGTCTTTGGAGGCTTTCAAACATCCATACAAGCTAATGAGCTAATTTAGATAAGCATTAAACATGAATTTAATCACATTACTGGTAATTATTAGCAGACACACAATATGAAGGCCTTTTAGTTTTCTTCAAAAGTTGTAATTAACCATAAAAAAAGTAAATTGTTTGACCTCATGAACTGCATATAAATGACTCAACTAAATACTTTTAGATTAAGTAGGATGCTTAGCTTAGAGTAATTTTTTCTTATGTATTATTTAGCTGAAAGCAAAAGTGTATTTTTTGCCACATGTTAACTTAAAAGCAAAATCAGACTATATTTCTGAAAATGTTACTCACTGAAATGAACCTGAAAGCCAAACCTATTTCCTAAGAGTACACAGCATATGTTTATCTGATATGTGCCCGCATTCCCGTGCCATCTCCTATGCTGGTCGTGGGTTAGCAGGTAAGCAGGTACTTCCAGTAACCTCCCCGGCTCCTCTGAAATGTTTAAGGTTAAGCACATGAGCGAGGGTTTTGCGGATTAGAACAGAAAATGTGCTCAAATAAGACTCGGGTGTTTTGCTTGGCAAGCATCATGCGGACAGGCATGCCTGGCCCAAAAGGTTTAAGAGCAAGATTTCCTCCCTGACTGCCTACACCAGGCAAGGGGCTATGCTCCCATGCATTTCAGTGACAAAAAAAATAATGTCTGGAGCATAAAAAGAAGTATATAAAAAAATTTTATAAAAGGATTTTGAGTTACAGTTTCCAGTCTTAGAAATGTGTGACCAAATAAATATTTTTAGTTTGCTTGTTTTAAAGGAAAATTAGCTGTTACGCAAAGTCTTAAAGGTGATGTATATAGAGATTGGTCCCTGAAGTTATGAATCTGGAAAGAAACTTAATAATCTAATTTCAAGTAATGGAAGTGAACTGTTTTTTGAAAGTTGGCAAATGACTATGTTCAATTTCTCTCAGACAGTGAGGGAGAGTGCTTTCTTATTTAACAGAGTAGCGAGCTCATCTACTTTTTCATTCATCATGGACCATTGCTCAAGAGCACATCTTCCATGCCTTTACTCATGTTACTTGGAAGTTATACTTTTTCAGCAATATTGAAAAATGAAGATTTATATGAAAATAGATAAAATGCCTTTTTTCCAATGGATTATCACTGATATAAAATTATTATCTTTTAAGAGGCTTGTTGAAAGCAATATTTTCACTGTAAAAATTGGTGGAGAAGCCATTTTCTGTATAATTAATTTTTCAGTAAAAAATGTTCAGCCAGCTCTCTGACCAGCTGCGTTATCTGCGCCTGTGATCAAGCTGAAGACTGTCTTTGGGCTCTAACAGGTCAGCTGTCAACCTAAGCCAGAATGGGCTTTTTCACACAACAAAGTGGATGAAGGGGAACCAAGCCAAAGTTACATTTTTTTCTTATCTCCGAAATGGCTAATGAAATGGGCCATGTGTAAGATCTTCCCTCCAGCACACTTAAATCACATGTGGCCTTTCTATGAAAATTCACTTCCAGCCCCCAAACCGCACAATATTTGGGATAGGAACAAGCAGAATTCATCAGCCAGAAGTGTATTTAGTCAGCTATAGGGATGTAGGTGTCAACTAGAAGACGGAGTAATCAACAGGTTTTGGGCACTTCCTTCTGTTGTGTAAAATTTTTCTGCTGCTTGCAACAGATTCTCCTTCTTGTCTTTCACCTGACTTTGTTCTTCAGCTTTGCTTTAAAACCTTTTGCTCTCCTCCCTCCCTGCTTTTCCTCTGATGTAGTCACCCTTTCTTCTTTTGTTGCTTTTCCAGCTGGGTAATCCTTGCTAAATAGAGCATCCCTGAAATATTGTGGAGCCATAATGGCTCCTGCAATTGCATTCTTTGGTTTATTTACGTTATACATCTTTCTCTTATGCTGTGTTTATATAAGCAGTTACAACAGTGGAGCACACTATCTATAGACTAATTAGAATTTACTATAATAAACACGAGTATTAATCATGACTTTCGTTATTTTTTGCTGTAATAAACACTTGATATAATCCAGGACAATGACAAGAGAATAATCATTAATAACAAACACTTAGTATTTACTAATTAATTAAAGCTGCTCATTAATTTATTCAAAGGATAAGGATTAAAGGAACATGCCATTCATGTGATTTACTGTAAATGAAGAACAAAAATATCTTCCCTTGGAATTAAAATTTTCTTTCATGAAACTTTGTGGAGTGCATTAAGGACCTTGTGAGTGGAAAGCTACACCTGTTTAATGAAAACAATTAATTGTTTAATTCTCAGTCAGAGGACTCACAAGCTGTATGGTGTATGTGTGAAATTACATTAGGTAAGTAAGAAAAAGTATTATGTTTTGCACACTCTGACTGCATGGAAAGAATATCGCTTGCTATGCGTTTTGTGCTCTGCCTAGAGCAAATGGAGATGTGACCTTATCCCCATGTCTCATCTTGATATCTCTTGGTTCTGTTGTGTTTGATATAACACAAAGATAAGAAATATCAGCTTCTTGCAAGAATATAACATTTGACTGAGAAAGGGATTTTAACTTTTGTTGTTGTTGCCTCAGGCATGTCTCGAATTAAGTTACACACATCTCTATGAAACTGATTTTTCCAACCTATCTACTGGAGTTACCTTACACAACTACTAATGTCGTCTTTTGTTTATGCCTTTCACAGTCAGTTTTTATAATACTCTAATTGCACTTAGATGTACTCCTGTTTTTTCATGATGTCAAATTTGAATATAAAAGTCTTCTAGCTGTTAAGCACTCAGTTTTGGTTAACAAACATATGATTTTGTCTTACCTCTTTTAGAGTCTTCATCAAGAGCCTAAAGCATTTTATCTCCTGTGTTGATGAGTGAAATTTTCCCTTAATTTTGCTGTTTAGTAGTAATACTGGAAAAGCATGAAATGGAATCAGTACACATGGTGGTAACTCAAGAAAGAGAAAGGCTATTAGAAGAAGTACACATAGTAAGAAGTCTGTAGTCTTTCCTGTTTTGAACAGTGATCATCTTTCACGGTGTTGAAGGGCTGCTTTTCACTGTTGGGGCGCTGAGGAGGCTGTGCAAATACACAGCCGCTTTCCAGCAACATGGTGGAAAATGTACCCAATACAGAGCAGTACTAACTTGACCACTTCGTCTCCGCTGCCCGCTATGTTGAAATCCATGTCTGGGCTGTTGAATCATGAAAACTAACTTACTTGAGGTGTGTTGAATGTACCAATGCGCTGAGTGACTTCCATGTAGTTTATTAAAGGAAATATTCTCTAGCAAACCTCAGGAATATTGTCCCAAACTATGAAAACAGTTTTTGAAACAAAAATAATTAAAACATAAATCTAATGGGTGTCAGCCGAAGAAATATCCAGTTTTGTTTCTGTTTCTTTTTGTTATAAATTATTTCGTGCTTACTGTGTCCCATGTTTCCAAATTTCCAGAGCAAAGAGTCTGACTTCTGTAAAATGTGTTCTGAAACTCATTTGTATTTGGTCTCTCCGAACTCAAAATTATCTTTTCAAGTTGTAAAATTCGGGCATGAACTCATTCAAATAGTGCAATATGGGGTAAAACTTTAAAAAAATGCTTTTGGAATGCAATTTTTAAAGTCCTTCATGGTTGCACAAGATCATTCTCCTAGATCATGGCAGAGGAGGCAGTGCACTTTCAACAGTATTTGAGACTTGTTGTAGAAATTACATATTCAGTTGCATGTCTTATAACTGGCATTTTGAAGTTTTGTTTTTTATAAGCATAGGGCACAGGTATTCAGTGTTAATCTGTGACAGAGCTACATTAATTTAAAAAAATTTAAAAATCCAGGGTCATTTTGACCCATGTAGCTCCTTCAGTCAGTGAAATTTAAAAAAAAAAAAAAAAGCCCTTGCTGAATGAGTAAAAAAAATTATCTCTCTGCATGTCTATGGAAGCAAAGGGTTCCAGTGGGATCTTGTTCATTCTGTGAGTTTTTGCGACCTCTGGATGAGCAGAAAGTTGCGCATGAATATGTAGGCAAGCACCAGCAAGGCAGATGTTACACTTACTGACCTTCACTCACTGAAACTGATAATCAGCTTGGCTGTCATTCATTGTCCTTTTGAGGCTTTCTCGCAGCAAATGAATGCCAAGGAGACATATTTGATCCTGCAGGTCCTGCCAGAAATTAAGTTTGGACTTGGATATTTTGGAATGAATCCGAGTCGAGTTTGACAACAAAGGGAAGGCTGCTGCAGTAACATGTGCAGATGATACACTTCTCAATCTATTTGTATGCTCCAGAGCAGGGAGATGTCGGGACCCTTTCCTGCCTTTCACTCAACTGTGGGTATGAAGGCAAAACATGCAATAATGTCAAAACATACAATTTATTTATGCAGACGAACTGGTGACTGAAGTTGCACCTATGTAACCTAATGAACGGGGTATCAGTGTTTCACTTAATTACAGGTAAATCATTAATGACCAGCAGCAGAAGGCTTCTGCTTTGTAATTTGGAAATTAGAATAGGGTGAGAACACACAAATAGTAAGATAAACATTTTCTCACATAGCTAATAATATCTTTAATCACCCACTATCTAAACTATGTTTGATAAAAAGGACATTTTCTGTATTTCTTATTCAGATCTTTTTTTCCTAGCATTTCATTAATGGTTGTCAGAGGCGCTGCAATGGTAGATGAGGATGAACAACACTGCACCTGCATGTACTGGGTAGAAGGAATGTGACAACAGAAGCATAATAATGTTCAAGGACCAGAGCATATGAGAGTTTCTAAGACTTTAGAAGCCACAATGGGATAGTAATAGAAGGTAGGTTCCTAGAGAAGTAAAGGCTGGAGCCAACAAAAAAGGTACAAATACTGATGAAAAAGTTGCAATCAATATTATTTGGAAAGATGTGACATGTTGCATGTCACAAGGAAATGCATTCTTTGCCCCCTTCCTGAACAAAGGGGAGGTAGATACTCCTTAATAATTGCCTCTTTTCATCAATCAATTACAGTTTTCCAGCTTTTGGGCCAGTCAGTCACCTTATCAGTGTATAAAGCAGCAGAAATAATGTGAAGCCCAGTTTACTGGTAGCGTGGTTTCTATACCCCTTCAGCCTCCCTCACATGCTGCCTGCTCCATCCTGTTTATTTCTTTGATGTTTGCCATCTTCTTCTGGATTTTAATCAAATTCATAAGAGTACATGAAGCGGTAATGACAAACTGTATGGTGTTTTACAAATACAGGATAAAAACATAATGTTAATACCATAGCAAAGCAAGAATCCACCATGAATGCTGTAACATTCGCAGGCACATTTGGTCATTGGGTGTGTAATGTAAAACCTATTTTGTGCACACTGTATGAAATACAGATCTTGGTGTTTCCTATTAATTTTAGTACAGTGAATATTTCACATAACTATATGCTTACATTCCAAGTACAAATGGTATCTTAGTATTTCTTCTTGTATGTTGCAGTAGAATTTATTAGAGTGATACTGAGATATAAAACTGCCTCACTAGACCTCTTTCTTTTTTCCCTTTTTTTACAGAAATCTGTTGATTGCAAATTATTTCTTCTGTTTCTGTTTTTCTATACTTATCCTTAAGTATATTGATAACCATAGTACATTACCTTCAATATCTGCTTTCTGAGAAGCCATTCGTCAGCCTGCCTTTGTTTCCAGTGCAAAGTTCTTTCCTATGCCTTTTGTTGCTGTTGGTACTTTTTCCTGAAACAGCTTGGATTTAGGTGGAGTTACAGTTAACACTCTTCTCTAAAAAGATGCTGGGATGGCAACAACCAGGATCTTTTGAAGTTCAAAAATGAGGGAGCAGTGGCCTTGAGGCTCGTGTAGGCAGATGCTGCATTCTGGTACTGCTCCTGGATTGAGCTCTCCCATGGCTGCTCTGAATTTCTCCAGCATTTGGCATCACATAGGCCTGTGCCTCACAGCCATCCAGAAACTCAGTAAAGCGAAATATGCTGAGTGTAACTTGAAAGTGGAGTGAAAAAAAGTATGCATGAAAAAACGAGAGAAAATTAATTAGTAGTGTACAACAAAGATAATGTCGGTATGTACTGAAATTTAGACTATAGGGCTGTAATTGCAGCTTGCAGCTGAGGAGCGTACAGGACAGCTCATCAGGAAAGTCAGTTTGGCCCTTTTCAGTCTGCAGTTTTGTATGTGCTGATATATTCTTCCAGCATAACTGTACTTGGCCAGGAGGGCTGTAATGTGCTTTGCAAGCGGTTACTTTCCTATCAGGACTGTATTGGACAGCAGGCTTGGCAAAGAAGGGCTGGGCAAGCAAACCCCCTCCCTCTGCCCCCATATTTGCTCAGAGGAGAGTAACTGGAAACAGTGATATTACCTCCAGAATATTAGGGTGATCCCTTGATTATTTTGGCCTTCAATTGCTTTTCCATTACCAGCAGTGGACCAGTAAAATACAGGATTGAGGAAAAGATGCACAATCCTGTTCCTAAAATGCTGCAGTGTATTTTTAAGTTATTAGATGTCCTTTATGGCTGTGCTGACCAGTTGACCTGTCAGTGTTACAAAGCCTTCTGGGTGTTGTTTGCCTTGCCATGTGAGGTTTACACCTCAGAGCAGAGCCACAGTTGGCAATGACCTGGGCTGTTAATAGTGCAGCGTGCAATTTTGATGTCATAGTTTGAGTTTGGGAGCACTCTCCAGTTGTATGGGTTTCAGCGCCATTTGCTAACCCAGGCTATTTCTTATTCTAGAGCTTTTAGCCTCTGTTTCCATGTCACTGCTGAGTGCAGACGTGATCTGTGCTGGTTAAAAAGGTATTCAGAAAAATGAAAGGAAATAGCTTTTAGACAAAGGTGAAATAGTATCTCACTTACTTGTATCCATGAATGTATTTTTGACTTTGAGATTTTATACAAGGATTTTTTTTTTTTTTGAAAGAAAGCTCGCTGAAGATTTTTAAGATTTGTAAAAATTAACTTTAAGAGCATTATTAATAATAAATGTATTTATATTATAAATACACTATGCATAATATCTTATGGGTGTGACCAAGTACATTTTCTTTTTAACCTAGCAAGCCCATTTAAGAAGTTCAGTTTCCCCCATTCTCTCATTTTTTTTTTTCCCAGTCGTGTGTTCTGACTAGAAAAGCCTGCTGTCTTCATGGCAGCTAAAGTCTTATCAGCAGCACAAAACCAGCCCAGAGTTATATGCAGCCACTGAATCCTCTGAATCCTGCCCTGCCTGAAACCTTAATCTTGGCTTCAGAATGAACACTTTTTAAATACAGGAGCCAATTCGGTCTCTGAAAATCATGATCCTAGGGCTTTCTGCAACACAGGTTCTCAGTTCTGAAGGGAAAGGCAAAAACCAGGAAAACACTTTTAACTGTGTACAACTGAAAACTAGAAACCAGGTAGGGTGATACCAGAAGACTCTAAGATTGCAGTTTAGAGAATTCAGAAAAAAGAGGCCAATGTTACTTTTCCAGGCTCTTTGTCTCAGAAAAAAAAAAAATCCCTCAGCGTTTGTTTATTCTCCACACATTATGCTTTTCAGAGTGACATTTACTATTGGTCACAAATGTGTGTGGGGTTTTGCTTTGTTTTGTTTATTTTGTCTGGGGAAAAGCATTAGTCACGTTGTACTTTACACAAGAAATGTTATTGTTGGGCTTACACATGCAATTAAAAAAAGAAATCAGTTAAGAAATATTTATTGCTTCCAGTATTAAATATAACAGTATAGAGTAAGCAAGGTATAAAGTGGCATAATAATATCTTTCAGCCAATTCCAGTTTATTTGTTGAACTGGCTGTGAATGGATCTCATTCTGCTGGTGTCAGTGAGGTTGTGCTTATTCCTGTGAGCTTGAGAGTAGGTGGCTATGGCTGAGAAAGATGCTAAATAATAGGACTTGAAGCACTGTTCTACAATTGCCAAGGCACTGGTAGTGAATATTTGTTTTACTCTGGAGAGGGGGACTTTGTGTCCAAGCAGACATGGCAGAGAAACCTCGACTGTCCTCAAAACTGAACATGCAGGACTGTCTCTGTAAGGTAGCCTGAGTCTGGGAGTTATGTAGCTAATTCTGTCGTGATGTATGATGTGCTGTTTCCAAATTCATACTGCTGAGTCTTCATTGAACTGTGTGTTTTTAATATACTTAGGTCTCCTCCAATCTGCGTACCTGCTTTATTTGTGCTCCCCCTTTGCACAGACCCTATATATCTCTAGGTATGCCAAAAGTGGTATGAATATCATTCAGCAGAGGAGCTCTCGGGTCCCTCTGCTGAAGAATTATTATTAAGTAGTTGGTATGTAGGCCACAGAAATCACTCTCCAATAAACGCATGGCATTAAGGCACTGGTGCTGTATAGGCCATTGGTAGCTCAAAAGCCGTTGTCATGCTGGGGCCTTAGCCAGCGATGGGAAGGAGGACGTGATTCAAGTCACTGGAGATGGAGTCTCAGAAGTGCAAGTCACTCGTCCTGCCTATGCAGAAGCTGATCCTGGCCTTGAGGCTGTTGTTGCTTGTTTGGTTTTCCCGTGGCTTGGCTGTTCCCTTAGGGTAGAACAGTGCACAGGAGGAATTCAGTCTGCAGTTTTCTCATCAGGTACTGTGCAGACGATGTAAACAACTGCATTGCAGTCGGAAGGGATCATATGGTAGGGAACTGCACCCTGGAGTGCCTCTTTCTCTCCTTACCGGGCTAGAGAACATCAGTGGGATGTATGTTTTCCTTTATCAACAGCATGCTGTTTATACTTAAGCTAATTATAATGTACTGAAATAAGTTCTTGGGTTTTTCATTGCTGTCGTGGGTGGTGAGGAATTGTGCTGGTTTTGACTGGGATAAAGTTAATTTTTTTCCATAGTAGCTTGTATGGGACTATGTTTTGGATTTATTCTGAAAACTGTTGATAATACAGGGATGTTTTCATTACTGCTGAGCAGTGCTTCCACAGAGTCAAGGCCTTTTCTGCTTCTTACACCACCCCACCAGCGAGGAGGCTGGGGGTGCACAAGAAGCTGGGAGGGGACACAGCTGGGACAGCTGACCCCAACTGACCAAAGGGCTATTCCACACCATATGATGTCATGCTCAGCAATAAAACTAGGGGGCAGGTTGGTGAGGAGGCCACTGCATGGAGGCTGGCTGGGCATTGGTTGGTGGTGAGCAGTTGTTTTCATCTGCATCACTTGTCTTTCTTGGGTTTTATTTCTCTCTCTTTGTTATTTTCCTTTTCATTACAATGTTTTAATTATTATTATTTTGTTTCATTTCAATTATTAAACTGTTCTTACCTCAGCCCATGAGTTTTCTCACTGTTACCCTTCCAATTCTCTTCCCCCCCATCCCGCTGGGGGAGAGTGAGCGAGCGGCTGGGTGGTGCTTAGTTACTGGCTGGGGTTAAACCACGGCAGGAACCAAAGGACTCTAAGAGGGAATCTGGAAAGGATATGACATTCAAAGGACAGGAGGAAGGCTACAGAAGGAAACATAAACAGGACTGGGATAATTTGAGTTACAGAACATTTCACCTGGTCTTACTACTGAAAAATATCAATACACTAGGAAGGGTAATTTGGTACATTGGTATGGGAAACAATGTCTTTTGTTTCAGCACGAAGTGTGTTCTGGACACAGTAGTAACATATGGGAAGGTGAAAAAGCTCTTATTTCCTGGCAGCTTTGGGATCTCATTGAAAATAATAGCAATAAGGGCAACACAGGGTTGTAGTCACCACAACTGACCAATACTATAACAACCTAGAAAAAGGCTAATCTTGGTACCTGTAGTGGAGCCTGCTGAAAAAGACAGTACTGCTTAAAAAGAATATTGGAGTCATGTGAACTCAAAGGGACCAATTATTTTTTTCAGCTGTGCCGGTCTCTCAGCCTAAAGGCACCTGCTGAACTATTCCTACTCTCATTTCAATCCAGAAAATTCACAGGTGGTTCATGTCAGATTATGGGGACCTTCATAATAATCATTTTCATGTTACTGCTTCTCTGCTCACTGTATTTCAGTGCTTTGATCAGGGGATTGGTTTTCCTTATAGTCACAGATGGCTGCTGTTTGACAGTCTTGACAGGCAAAGTAAATAGGCATGAAAATAAAATATTCCTTTGTTTTGGTGAGTCAGGCCAATGTCACGTGGGTAGACACTGCTCTGTAATCCTTCTAGCTGCATTAGGATGGAAAGCGTGTATTGTGTATAAAGATACACAGTGAATCTTGCATCGTTCTCTCCTGGACTGTCCTGTTTCAGATTTGTTGATCAAATCCTCACTTACAATGAAATTTCGCTGTTACTTTCTGATTAAGGTGGTAAGTGTTGCCATTGCATAGCACTGTGAAATTTCAAGGGGTTAGTCTGGAAAAATCCCATCTGGCAAAGATGTGCCTGATCCTGCATATCAATAGGAGTTTTGAGCACAGATCAATAGCAGGATGAAATGCTACATAATTATTGCATGTCTGTGCCTGTATGTACTTGCCTGCACTCACAATGAAAAAAAAAAAAAAAAGTTTTGCAAAAAAACCCTCACAAACTCTTGGGTTCACCAAAGATACAGATCCTAATATAGCTATAAACTAGTTACCTAGGCAGTATAAATATTTTTACGACAAATTTCTTTATTATGAAAAGAGAAATCCAATAAATCAATAGTGATTTTGAAATTGATGAAATACTTTGGATTAAGGACTGTTTCACGACATTTGTGGCAACTCGTGAAGAAAAGTGACATCTGGTCGGTGAGCTCTCCGGGGGTAATTTTGTGGGATTGGAAATCTGCTTTTCCATAAAGAAATTGTTACTGACCTATTGATAAGTTACGACATTGCTTCCTTTTTGGCAGCTTAGTCAGTAATAGAGAAAGTTAGTCCCATCAGCCCTTAGACTGCTCTTTTGCCAGTTAAACAAGAAAAAGAATCAAATAGGGAACTGGCTGACTGGCCCTAGAAAAGGATGATAGCATGATGAATTTCTCTTCCTCATTGTGTATTAATTAAGGTGAGCCTAAAGCTATGCTTTTTGTCATTACCTTTATTTTAATTTGAAATAATGAAGCTACCAAGAAAATAGATTTTGTTTTATTGATACATTACCTAGCTAAAGACCAGCTCTTTATATTCAGTAGTTGAAATAAATGGCTTTGTTAATGTAAATAGTTGAAAAGAAGCTCCATTGCCAGGGAACTTTTGTATACAGTTTGTTCTTTTCTGTTTCCTGAATGGTTTTGCTGGATCAGGTTTAGCTGGTCAATGAAGCTAAGTAGCAGTTTGTCAAGTACTTCTGTTGAAAAGGAGAATCAAGCCTGTTATTCCTAAGGGGACTGGGGGGAAAAAAAAAAAGTGTTTATTTTTATTTAGGATTTAATCTTTTTTGCACATAGTGGTGCATAAGTACCTATGGCTCTCAGGCCATGGTTCCAGATTAGGACCTTTGAGTGAGCTCTCACTACAAAGACTGTGTCTCCCATCAATCCAAAATTAATAGAATAAAACATACTTCGGGGGTGGCTTCAGGCACTAATCTTTTGCCCGATAAAGCCTGTGGCGACTTAGAAGCCTGGCCCCTGAAACTCTCAAGCAGGACTGATGAGCAGATGGGAAATGTGGCAAGAGAGGTTGGTTGTAGGGTTTGTGGGGGGTTCATTGCCCGTTACCTACTGGTGGCAACTGCCCCTGCACGGCGAAGCTCTGTTGGTGGCCAGGTGGGACGCAGCTGGGCTGGCCGGGGCAGCGGCAGGGCAGCCCACAGCTTGGGTGGCACTTGGCTTCAGCAGCACCCCGGGACTGACAGCCTTGCGTCCTGCCAGGCAGAGCTGTCTGCTGCGGGGTAGGGGCTTCCCCGCTTAGAGGAAGACAAGCCAGCAGAAAGCAACTTGCTCAAATTTGCTAAATTTAATCCTGAAAGCTTTTGGGGTGAGGCAGGTACCCAAACACTTTCATAAATTGAGTCACTTACAAAGAAAGAATCCTAGAGCATCCTTAGATTCTGCCACTGGTTTTGGAAATGTTTGTTTCTGGGTTTTGACTTGGTATGATAATTTGGATTTGTTGATCCTGGTTTCCAAACACAGTTTGCAATAATGGTGGTTTCTCCAGCTACTGAAAACAATGGGTTTCTTTTTTAAGCAAAATATTTTAAACAGTTCCATTTCTTAAAAACAGTAGATACAGTAATTTTTAAATTGAATTTGCTTTGCTTGATATACATAAAATTCCAACAGACTATATTTCATTAAGAAAAAGACAAGGTAGAAATTGCAAACCATTGTTTTCAAATATTTTGCTAATATCAGTACAGTCTGGAAATTAACACTGTAAATTTGTATCGATACCTTACCTTCAGTTGGGTAAATGCATACCTCTGGGTTAGTAAAATTGTGTGTCTGTCAGTGGAAGCAACCTAAATACAGACAGAAAACAAGTGTTTCACAGAAGAAATTGCTTGGTGATTGTTTGCAAATGCTTTCCCAGATTGAGATAAATTAAGGTCAGGGAAGACTGTGTCTTAAAAAAAGGGCAAGAAGAGAAGACAGAAGATCTCATGAAGAAATAACCAGCAATTATATTGTTAACCCATACAAAAATACATATGAAATGCATATATTAAGATTTATGGATTATTTCCCAGATATTTGAAGTAGATGCTAATGCTCAAATTCTTTTTGATCTCAAATATTAAAAAAGTTAGACATCTCTATGTAGCAATGAGTATCTGAAATAAGGATTGACCATGACTAAGTCAATCTGCACTGGAAACATTTTTCTTTTTATTTGTACCTGTGTGAGATTCTGCTAGTCTTCCCATCAAGTTCTGTTGCTTCTCCCAGAATCTGCAAGAGGCTGATTTTTTTTCTCATTTTTCCAGCCCTGTGTTATGAACCAAAAGATATATTGGAAAATAGTTGAAAATGTTAGTGGTTTTATTAATGAATTGTGCTACAAAATATGAGGTTGGAGGCTTTTCTGTGAGGTATGTGAAGGTGGAAACAGATACACAATCGTTCATGTAGGCTCAGGCTTTATTTCTGAGTAAATGCAAAGCTTTGTTTGCCACAGCATAGTTGTTGTCTTTCCCTTGTGTTGACGACAGTCCCTCATTCTGCCTTCTGAAGAATCCTGCAGGCCCTCTGCATTGCAAATCTCACTTAGGTCTGCGAGATAAATTTGCTGATAGAAATATTTGTTGGATGTGTCCCATGGTATCATTTTTTTGTTTTCAGCACCAGAACTACTCCACTTAATTTTCTTTACCTCACCTTCCATAAATTTTATATCTTACTTTTTGTAAAATGGAAATAAACCCAGATGACTAAAGCACTCTTATTACTTCAGTTTAAATATTATGACTAAGCTGTTAGCATTGGTTACTACTGGCAAGAGTAACATTGTCTAGCTGCAGTTCCTTTGTATTGAATTAATAGATGGTTTTTATTCATCTTAGCTGATTTTTTTCACTTTTCTCTATGTGTCTTATCACTTCAGGAAAATTCATGAGTCAACATTGTCCGTCATTTTAGAGAACAGAAAATGAGAAAAATCATTCAGCTTGTTCAGCTTGTGTCTTTGCATTAAATCAATCTTGAAATAATTTATCCTTCCCATGAGCCTTTCAGATACACAGATCTCATTTATGCAGCTTCTGTGCAACTTTCTGCACAGCTTTCATTTGATTTGCTTATCCATGTGCTTCTGCGTGCTCACATTGGATCCTGGGCTTAATAGGATGCATGGCAAGTCTTTGTGATGTTTCAGATACTCTGAGTAAATCAGATCATTAAAATACAGATTAACCTAATGGATCACCCTGGAAAATGAACAGAACTCTTTTCTTCTACAGTGCTTCTACAGCACTGGAAAATAATCATTAGAGTGCAAGTGGAAAAACAATATGAAACACTTATGTTTGACTTACTATTCCCTAGAGCTCACAGTTTTGACTCCTCCGTCCACATCTTCATTTGGGATTTCATTTGAGGGAGGGGTCATCTTTTTGCATTTTGTTTGCATAGTGTCCTGATGCATGGTTGGGGGCTCCTTGTTGCTATTGTTGCACGAATAGGCTTGGTTTGTAATCAGAAGCATCATTAAAAAATGATTTATTATGCAGTATTCCAGTCTAATCAGGTTTACATATGGTTAAGACCTTGGTCGTGGATCTAAATGTATTAAAGAATGAAACAGAAATTTGTGTGCTTGATAAAGCACATTTGAATATATTTACTTTCTCTGACAGGTGAAATCATCTTATAATTCATTTGAGCCTAGACTGCAATAGCTGAAGCATCTCTCTGGGCCAGAGGCACCGTGGAACCACTCTGGCCCCAGGTCCAGAGCCCCCCGGCACCTCCCATGCCTTGTGGGAAGCTCTCTGTTAAGACACACAGCCCACTTGCTTGTGTGGCTCGTGAGCTTCCTTGCCAGCCAGAGAGGACATAGGTACTGCCTTTTCAGAACAAAGACAATGCACAATTTCCTAATTTCTGCTGGAAAGAGGGGCTGCTGTTTACCTGCCTTACCCCAGCAGGGCAGGCTGCTCCCTCCCTGTGCGGTGCAGTGGGGAAGGCTCGCTTCTGACTGCCAAGGACATGGCTGAGTCTGGACTCAGATGCCAGAGCTCACAGGGGCATGTTTTAGGGTCCTGATTGCTCACTGTCTGGACCAGGGTCTAGTCTCCCATTCAATCTGTGCATGCTTTATTGTCTTTATCTCTTTATTTTATTTTGTAGGAGTTGGGGTATATGTAGACTGGTGTGAAACTGGCTCTTGCCGTGGCAGGGCACTGGGATGCAGCAGGGGCAGGTCTCCAAACTTGTGAATTAAGAAGGTTCTCAGAGACCAAATTAAATGGCAGGGAGACTTGGATCTTAGGAGGATTGACTGCAAAGACAGAGGTAAGAAAGTGTTCTGCTGACTCTTCACCACGTCAGAGATATTACATTTTAATTCTAGGAAAAAATGCCATCATGGAGGATTGGGACACTGCTAAATGTGCATTTCAAGAACAAAATGAATGAATCCTTTCAAAGACCTTAAAGAGTCTTTATAAATTGACACCAGCATTAGGTATTTCTTAACTGAGCTACTAGTTTTCAGTAGGCTGAAGACCAGTTCAGTTGCCTATTCTACTGCCATTTGCCATTTGATGCAGTTCATGTTCGACCTTGCTCTATTGCTGCGTTTGATCACTGGTCAAGACTTTAATCCCCTAATAGCAAATTGAAGTCATATCAGCACTCAAATGCTGCTGTGATCTGTTGCTACTTTATCAATGTGAACAGTGTCTTGCTCCCTGACCCTTAGGCCAGCCTGTGAAGATGTACTACATGGATGTACATGCGCCGCTACATGCAGTTCGTGCAGAAGAGCAAGCACTAGACACTACCCTTGAGATTACTGGCACAGCAAATAGAAGTGTCCATATGAAGGAACAAGGACCGGAGCTGCTCCTTCGCAGGGTCTAGCATTAGTACTTCTGATTTAAAGATAATCATATGTCCTACATATGTTAAACGATTGGGCCAACCCAGGAATGGAGAGGAACTTTAGCCCAGAAAGAAAGAGCAGTTTAAAAAAAATAAAAAGACAAACAGAAAAGATAATTGCTTACAGTTTTATTAAGCTTCAAACAAATAAATGTAAACATAAGCATGAAGAAATAAGATAAACCAGAAAGATATGAAGTCTGTGCTTTGTCTATCACCGTGACTTCCTCCAGGTCTACCAGCCTGACTCTAAATGAACATCAGGCCTCAAAAGGAATCATGTATCCAGGATTTGAAGTGCTACTTTCTCTAAAAGCTGAAGAAAACATAAAATCAGAATAGAATTCAGAGGCTTAAACAGTAAATTTGTTAGGAGGGAGACAGGAAAAAAAACAAACCTGAAAACCTGCTCTTGACAAATTTTTTTTTTAATTACTTACCAGAAAATACACCATCAGTTTTCAAAAATATAGAAATGGTGTGGAAACCTCATTGGTAAAACCTTTGTCAAAGAAGAGAAGGTCAGGTTTGAAATATTTTCCATCTATTGGTTTAATGCCACAGGTAATTTTTCTGGATCTCAGACTTTGCATACCTATACAGAACATGATAGGAAGGCTCACTAGATTGCCTTCAGAAATATTTCCAGGAAGAATTTCATGGTGCAATCCAATTAGCCTTTTTGTAGCTGCAATACTCTTCACAAAAATAGCTCACTGAGTTCATGTGCATTGAGCAGTTCAAGTGAAAAGCCATTAGTAGAACTGAATTAAAACCATAGAGCCAAGGTCTCTCCTGGTATAAATCATGTGCACTGTGATAATAAAACAACATGCAACAGAAGCATTCTTCACACCACTGAGTTTTTGGCATGGGAGCCAGTCCCAGAATCCAAATCTTACTGCTGCAGCTTCCATGTCTGTAGGAAAGCCTAAACTACAATATGCTGTAATAATTTCATGACATTTAAGGATAGAATATATGTGACCTAGGATCTTAAACACAAAAAAAAACCCCACAAAAAACCACCCACCCAAACAAACAAACCCCCCCCCAAAAAAAAACCTAAGTTGAGATTCATCTTATTTTTGTTTTGTAATGGTCTTGGTCATGCTAGTAAATGGCATTTTCTTATCTGTAACATGTAGTGGAGGTATTCTACTATGTCCTGACTTTACCAGTTGAAGCCTCTTTCTTTTTTCATAGTCATAAAATATATGTCAAGCACTATGAGCAACTCCTTTATGCCTTGCTTGCAGTGCTGCAATTAGGATCATACTGTGTCATATTCGAAGCTCAGTGACTGTTAAATGTGCTACGCCTGCATCACACTAACTACTATATCAGTCATTTTAGATGACCCCCTTGAAAATTGCTGCCAAAAGTTTATATGTCAGAAATCACTTTCAAAATGCTTATGAAGTGAAGAATTTTCACAGCTCTTTACCTACTCAAATACTAAAAACTGTCAGTCAACGAAATCAGGCTCGACAGTTTATATTCCAAGACTCACTATTCAAAGATTTGCTTGAAAAATTATTCCTATCATCTGTCAGCAATTGG
Organism: Platalea leucorodia; assembly: GCF_965183815.1. Lineage (NCBI taxonomy): Eukaryota > Metazoa > Chordata > Aves > Pelecaniformes > Threskiornithidae > Platalea > Platalea leucorodia. The sequence goes on from NC_138824.1 coordinate 111,498,012, forward strand.
GTTCTATGTTTAGTCAGTTGCTCACTTTTATATTGCAGTAACCACTGGAAGTTGCTATAAAAGATTTGCCAGAACCCTTGGTATTATTTTTAAATGGGATGAATCAGGGACATGTACAGGACTTGAACGCTGTCTGTTGTATGAGCTGGTAATTCGGTCCTCTTGCCCAGGAGTGCGGCTGCTTTCATTCAGAGCTCTGTACTCTTTCATTGGTGTCTTCAGTCCCAAGTGATAGCAAAAATATGACCCAGGTACTGAACTTACTTACAAAGTAGTTAACAGTTGATAATGTTTATAGAGAAGGGAGTTCAAGAGTTTAAGTTTTAAGAATTTGAACTGTAAACTTATCCTATAGGTCCATTACCAAGGATGAGATTTGATTTATGACTGAAACTCTATTTTATCTTTTTAATTTTGTGGAAAAATGCACTAATCTGCTCTGCTACAGATGAGACATAGATCTAAGCCTACAGAATCTATAGGCTACATTTCAGTGTTTGTTTATTTGATAATAGCTGTATAGCCATCAATATAGTGCTAAGGGTCAATATCTGCAATGAACCGCTATTAATTAAAAGCGAGTCACTCTTTTATTTGTAAGTTCAAGGCTGGATCAACAACCTGTTTCAATGAATGTCAAAAGTCAATAGGACTTTATGTACCCTGTTGGCAACCCGTACCAAACCTTTCCACTTCTTCACTTCATAACACAATCTCGGTTTCACTGAGGAGTTTTCTCAATGTCACTGGTCCTTTTGCGCAGCCTGAGCAGGTAGAGGATCTGGGTACTGGGGATCCAGAAAGCAAGCTTATTGGTGCTGAAGGTTGTCAACAGGATCTATCTGACAGACCTGCTTAGAGCATAATAAATGTATGTCTTTATGACTGGGTTCTTCACAAAGCAAAGTCATAGAAGAATTCTACTGCAGTCATCTGTCTCTTACATAGTAAAAGGCAGGTTCAGTGCTCTCCTCATTCTCAAAGGATTTAATTCCCTTTTTTTGGCTTTCTAGGAGATGACCCGAGCTCTAGGCCAAGGGCAGGACTTTGTGTCCTGTCCTAGGAGGAGGGAAATACAAACAGAAAAGGGGGAGATTTGTGTTCTTGTCGTTTGTTTGGTGCTGCCTTTTTCATTAAACTCTCACGGGATATACAAAAATAATAATGGGACCAGGACACGATTGCAACCTAGCCACTGCGTTAACCACGGAGATTTTTATAGCTCTTGTAAGGGTGTTGCCTAATTTTCCTACTGGGCCAACTGTAGCTGAAATAGAACTAAAAGAGGTTTCTTTCTCATTTAAAGCTGTCTTTTTCTCCTTTGAAATGGTCTCTGTAGCCCCAGGAGGAGTAGTCAGTCACCAAGTCGTTCAGCATGGTGCTGCCTTGCCTCCTGCAGGAAAAGGATGCAACTTCCAGAGATCTGTCCTGGCCAAATGCCCAGTAGCAATCAAGTCTTTGCATGCAAAGGATAAGCTATATCAGAGAGCTTCCTCTTAATATGGTATGTCTATATGGCAGTTATAAGCATGTGTGTATGTTCCTAATATATTTAGGTGTATAAATATTTATAGCTATAACAATATAGGTATAAAAAAGGACCCTAGCTGATGTTAAATGACTGCATAAACCATGCACAGGAGTGTCAGTGGGAACATCTTCACTGACTTTCACGGGCATTCAACCAGGATCTCCCCAGAAGAAATTATGAGATTCTCTGCTGGGTACAGAGCGTTCTGGGAATCAGATTGCCCTTGGATGGGAGAAGAGACAAAAGCATTTCCAACAGTCTGCTCTTGTTTTTCTGTAGTCTGGTGAGGAGCCTTTTTGCTGTCTGGCCTAGCCATTTTAAACACTAAGCCTTTGGATGGTATTTCTTTAACTTCAGCCTCATTTCCCTGGCCTGCCGCAGCATGTTAGCTATCAGAAGTACTCTAAAACGCAGGCATCCAGCAGAAGAATTACTCCAAGAATGAGCCGGGATATTTCAATTTCATGACATGAAAATCTATTGGCTCTAATGTTCAATTTAGACACTCCTCCCTTGGCGTCATAAATGTGTGTGACCTGTTAATACAGGCAAGAGAAAGTATAATTTAGTTGGAAACAAATGTGTTGCAAGGGAGTGGCTGCTTTCAAATCTCTGTTACCTATATAAAAACAATCTAAAATAGATGACTTCAGTTGAGACTCTGAAGGAGATGAGAGTAGGATTTCTTATTGGTCAACAGTGACAATAGTGCTTGGGATCTGGTCAAATATATTGTGGAATCCAATACCTTAGTTTGACTGTCATGGACTTTTTTTTTTTTGCCAAAGAATGCTAGAAACCGTCCCAGAAGGCCTGCAACGTAGAATTCACTATGAAGCTTTTGAGGTTCCTGTTGGAGCTGCCTGTCAAGAAAACAAAGCAAGTCAGATTAGAAGGTTGAATCTAAGTAAAATTGGACTCCTTAACCACTTGTTGTGTCATCTACCATTGCTGGAGTGGTAAATCTGCTTGAGAACACAGGAATCATTTTACAATTTTTAGATGCTTTTCAAGGAGTTATGTGCCAAGTGCATAATGGGAATATGTGATACTCTGCATATCCCCCGAAGTATACAGAAGAATAACTCCAGTATGAAGACCATCACCAGCTCTAATTTTAAGGCTAAAGCAGACTTGCTTGAGAACATGTCTTACTAGGATGACAAAAGGTCAGTGGTGTTGATGAGGAATTTTACCTGGGGCAGTATAGTCTGTTCTGACAAGTAATTTTTTTCTAGATTAAATGGTATAAGGTAAAAAAGCAAATCTTAAACAAGCAGGGCTAATTTAAGAATAGGATCTGTAGTATTATTAAAGGTGGTCCTCCAGGAAGAGAAGTACTATCAAAACAACATTTACTGCATTTCATTTCTGGCTACAGGGCTATTTTTACTTTTGTTCCTTTTTTGATCGTACCTCGGTGGGGTTCAGGTCTGGGCTGTCACTGATCCTGGCAGACAATGCAATTCCACTTGTAATTCCTATGGCCATTTGGCATGTGAAATCCCTGGATCAGTGTAAACTCCCACTGCTGCTTTTGCACCTCATGACCAGTGATGAAAATGGTGACCAGACAGGTGTCTCAAAGTATTGTTTAATGATGGGGCCACAAACAAAGGGATGTTTGCAACAACCGAAATATCTACATTCATGATTATTTTACATAAGTCTGTCCCCACCCTGCCTTGGAACCTAGGAATTTGGGGTTTTCTTTATAAACTGTAGAAGTGGTCTTTATCTGAGTGCAATTTTTTAAGAGTAACTGCTTTTGTTCTCTGAAGAAGGCTCAGCTTTTCAAACCGGTTTGCAATCATTGCAATCTTCTAATTTTCTCTCTGCCTTTCCTCTTCGACAACCTGGTCGGGTGAGTTCAGCAAGGGGTCAGCCCTTGTGTTGCCTCTCAAGTGTTGCTAGATGGGTAGTTATCTGAAGGTGCTGCATTCTTTTCTACTCATGAGAACTAGCCCTTTGTTAAGTTAAAGCTATACATTTGGACTAACATTTAATATATATAATATTTTTGCATCATTGCAAAATGACTCTTGAATCAATGTGTTTACCTACTGCTATTTACAAGCACTGGCAAACCTTGCTATTGTAGTTTAGATTTTTAACCCCTGATCTGCATTCTGTCCCAAGAGCTTACTGCCTCTTAGCAAAGTTAGCAGGAGAAAACATGTATATTGTCTTAGCTCATATACTCTGTCACTGATAGTTTCTCCTGACTCTCTTGTGATAATGGTAAGCTCTGGCAAAGAAGAGTGGGAGGGCGTTAACTTCTACAGCACGGTTTGCTAGAATTTATCTGTTAATCCCAAAACATCAGAAGTCTTGTACAGGATAAAAGAAATATTTCTGTGGTCTGTTTCAGATCTAACAGTCAAGCTGGTCTCTCTCCTAAGAATGCAGTGTTATTCTTTCTTGTTAAGAGCCCTGGATACTATTTAAAAATAAATAAACCAGCTTCCCTCTAAAGTTTGCCAACCTATGTTTTATTTAGGATCCTCTTCTTTTGGCTAGATCCTGTAACTGAGGCAACATTCAGGATCTTTGTGGGAAGACACATCCGTTTTCAAAATAGTGAATGAAGATACAAAATATAAACCACTTTCTTTTTCCTTGAAATAACTAGCTGAAGAACAACTCATACAGATGGCTGTTGGCAAAAATGTGTACAAGAATGGCATTATCCAGGGAAGAAAGACCGTGATTAGGTAAAAGTACATATGGCAGTGATCTCTTAATGGAGTAAGCATTGCAAGGTACAACTGCAATTGCTCAAGCACAGTAATGTCACATAGAGTTACGATGGATACGTTTGCCAGCATATAGCTCTGGTAAACTTTAGCATCACAGTGACATAAACTATGACAGGCACGATCAAATTGCTAAGTTCTCCCAGCTTGCTAAGGTCTGCAAGACCCCTCAGTTGGCCCTGTGAGCCACTGCGGGGGCTCCTAGGCTGCCCCAGCTGGGGTGTCAGGGTGGCCTGGAGGAGAAGGGGGGGCACCTTTCTAGAAATCAGTTCTTAGTTGCTGGGGTCTCCAGCACTGCTTATCTCTGCTTGGTCCCACCTGTTAGTCATAGAGTTACCTTTTTGTCCCCTCAGATCTCCATGACTGGGGGTCTTCTGTACTCCCTCATTCCTCACAGCCTATCATTTGTTGCCTCTGGGGAGTTTGCTCCAGAACTGCTACAGCTCCAGCACTGTTAATCTATTTACCTTATGGCTTGATAAGTGTTAAATCAGTATTTTACTAAATATGTTTAAACTAAGTTAGCAATTTGGTTAGTTCTGTCTTGCCACAAGAAATGTTAAATATATTTGTGTGGGGCTGGCAATTTGGTTGCTGACTCATCTTGGTGCAACACTTGCATTTCCCCTACCATTGGTTCATGATCTTTTGATGCCCCATGGAGAAAAAAACAGTGGGATTTTTTTTCTGTTTTTCCTTTTTTCCCCACAGTTCTTCTGGAGTTTTTGTCTCCCTCTGCCCCACCTTCCCCCTCCCAATTTTTTTTTTCTTTTTTCCTTTTTTCCTCTCATTATTTTCTTTTTCATTATTATTTTTCATTTTTCTGCTCCAGAACTTGAAGGATGTTAGCTTTCACGAAAGGAAAAGATGGAATGCTCTAGACTTGCCACAGAAAAGTACTTTTTATGCTGTGTGTCTCTGCAAAAGGCAGAGCAATTCCTGAATTGCTTTTTGGAGCTCCCTTAACATCCAGCCATATCAGCACCATGCTTGGTCCTCTGTGTGCTTCCTGTGGAAACTAGCTTTTTGCTGGATCTGCTCTCTTTTGTCTTGACTGAGGGATTTCTTGAGAAGCAAAGAGCAAGCAGTGAAGCAAATGTTCTCCTCCCTTTGCACCTTCTCTTCTCTTTCCAGATTACCCACCGGTTTTTATTTGCAGGCAAAAGCAAGGAAGGCACTCCTCCTCTGTGGCCAAAGGAAACAAGGCTATATTGCTTGCTAACGTAATTGGGAATTGAAACAATCAGTAGTTGAGGACTGACTGGAATCAAAACCCTTAACACAGAACCAGGGTAAGTGATTTATGTGATAACTTTGCTCCAAGTACCTCATAAGGCGATTTAGTTGTGTCCCCCCCAATGGAATGTTAAAGAAAATATTTCAGTTGGTCATAAACCCAAGAAAGTTAGAGTTTTACTAAGTACTTAGCCAGCTCAGCTATTGCTTGTCATCCTTTTTTCGTGCTATAGCTCAAATTTCATTAGAAGCTGCTTTTCCTTCAATTTAAATAATCCTTTAAAATCCTTATAAAAATGGAAGACACATGCTTGAACTGTTTTTCTTCTACTAAAGCACACATTGCACAAATGAAACTGACTTTCAGATTATGATTTGCACAGTACTATATAATATAAATGCATCTGAAATTTATAGCACACCACGAACTGTTTAATACTCAGCACTTAAACTGCTGTGTTTCCACAGCAAGCTGTAATAACTGAAGATTTAATACAGAACCTGATATCTGGACAGTTATTAACATTGTTTTCTTAGTATTTTACTGCCTGCTTGTAAACACTAGTTTATTGAAATGTAATAGTATGTACATGGTCATATAAACTGTGAAAAAGAACAGGTTGTTTTCTTTGCCAGAAGTACTGCAGATGTAAATGAAAAAGTCTAGACCTTGAACTTAAACATCCAATCCTATATACAGAAAAAGTAAATCCCTTCCTACCACACTATTTTGACCTTGTGTAGCTGTTCAGGCTTTTTAATGAACAGCCAGAGGAAGTTGCTGCTCTGGAGATCTGGTTTGTTTGGGTTTGGTTTTTAAACTCTGCTCTTCCCTTTAAAGAAGTAGGGTTCCCTCCCTTCCCCCTTTATAATCTGTAAAAAAGAGGAAGGATACTTCGATGTATAGTGTTATTTTTACCACCAGGTCTTGTGCCAACAGAAATGTAGCATTCAATTCTATTAGACTGCAGAGGTTAAAGATACCCAACAAATCTCAGTAAATGGTTATGATTTGATATGTTCCAAAGTAAGTATCTTCTCTGATCTTATTTAAGTATATTTTATCCTTTCACTCTTTGTCACCTTTGATAATTATTTTAGGGCAGGACCTTAGGAACTGTACAAAACAAAAACAAACAAACAAAAAAGGAACCTTTATGCATAGATAGGAAAATTCTTGCCCAGGTGTTGAAGCCAGTGAAGTGTAATATTAACTGACACGAGAAACTACAGGTCATCCAATAGATTTGAAAATTAGGGTAGGATGTTAAGGATCTACCTTCATTCACCTAATTGAGAAAATCCTAGCTGAACTGTCAGAGATAATCCATATCAGTCTCCATAATGATTTTTGTGAAAGAAATCTCTCCTCTTCATCAGGAAGGGAAAAAGCAAAGAAAATTAGCAGCTGTTTTGGGAAGGAGGATGTCATACCTTAAGCTGCCACCTCAGCAGAATTCAGTCCAGAATCTGTACAAATAAAACCAGCTTCCATGTGCTTTTTGTCCAGACCTTCACTTTCTAAGGTTAGTCCTATATTTTGAGACTTAATGTCTTCAAGGGCTTCCTCTGTAATACATGACATGTGACTTCTTGCTCTCTAGCTGCTGTTCTTTGGCTAGATCCTATGTTTCAGAGCCTCTTTATGGATGCTTTTCTTGCTCTGCCTGCAAAGATAAGTAGCGGAGAAATGGAGCCAGACTCTAACTTGATGAAGGATCCTTCCCGGTTGTTTAATCTGTATCAATTTTGCTCTAAAAAGAGAAATTTCTATTAAATATGGTCTACAGCTAACTTCAATCACTGCACAGCTGCTTCATATATATATCGTTATGTTGGAATTTTAGACACCTGGTTAATACAATTCATTGGATGGGGCTTTAGATCTAGATATTGGCATATTACAGATATGGCCAGGAAAGCATCTTGCATCTCTGATACCTTCTGAAAAGTTTAGACACTCAAAGGCTCTACCAATACTTTGGATGTATTGAACCTTGGGGAAAAAAAAAGAAACAAAACAGAGGAGTAAAAAGTAGTACATTACCTTCATAAGACAGAAAGTGAGAAGACCTATTAGGCTAGTCACTGCTTGTACAGAATGCCCAGACCAGCCGTGAAGCGTTTTGTGTGTGCGTGTTAATGTCTTGTAGATGGGAAAGAAATTCCAAAGAATTCTTACTGGTCCTATTTTTTTTTTTTTTAATTTTATTCTACAGTACTAAAAATACACATTCCCATATTAGAAAAGAAATCTAAAAGAGAACAAACAGAATTTCCTGTGGAAGAAGAGTGATTTATTTTTAGCATTATGGAACTGAACTATTCTTTGAAATGGCAACTGTTTGTTTGTTTGTTTGTTTTTTAGTGTGAGCAGGTATTTTCTACGTTTACAGGTAGAATAGACAGACAGCAAAGGAAATATCTGCTACCAGTCTGTTTTACTACTAGCTTTGGATTCATTCACTTGTACACAAAAAGAGTAAGCAGAATGGTTCTCTGATGCAGGCTGTAGTTATTTTTAGCTACAATGAGTAAATCTATCGCATGCTATGAGTTTATACTGAATGCAGATACCAGAGGAACTGTAACTAAAAGACTATAGATTACGCAACAAAGACACAGAGCACTACATTCACTAGTCAACAGCATCGCTAGCCTTTTACCCTTTAGAATGACATTTTAAAAATCCTAACAAGATCTGAAAGGGCTTTAGTAATTATGTTTCTTTTCTTCCAGTAGAGAATAGAAGTGTCAGATAGCAAAGTTTAAATGAAATATGAAATGGCAGGATGTGATTTTTTTAATGAAGTTTTCTCCTTCAAATTTCCCCTCCTTGGCTAAATAAATCAGCTGATATATATATTCTACTAATATAGTGGGAGACATGTTTTACAAACAGATGTTTATTCACTATATTCTGGAATGACATGGGGTCTTCTGTGTTCATATAGCATATAAAAGAATGTAGAGGGGCTTTGAGCAGAATCCAAGCATTTTAATACTCCTCAGTTGCTCTCCAGCACTGCAGCTCATTTCCTTTCACTCTCGGATTCACAATCTGCAGATGTACAGCCAATGCCTTATTGTTTTTCTCAAAGACTGCTTTTGCTCCAACAGAATTGGGAGAGCCGTGGCCAAAGATCTGCTAGCTCCAGCACATCTTTTAACATGGCGGTGAGATTTGAAACCTGCGTTTTGTCAGCCTAAGGCATCATGAAATCCTAATCCTGAGTGTGCCATTTTAAAATGACTGAAGGAACTATGACTTTAAGGAATATACCCTGAAGTCTGACATATGTTTTCTGACAACCTACCCTTAAGGTAGATAAAGCTTGTGCTTTTGGTAGGCTGGCTTGATGTCATCGTCTGGCACAAATGAGCTAATCCATATCACTACATTAAAATTGTGGGTATGTTGGTGGTTTCTTCTGCATATATATATTGAAGGCAGAAAGGTGCAGGAAGAGATTTCATTAACATAAATGACAGCAGCACACAAAAAATTAGGGCTTGCTGTCTAGGTAAAGACAATACTGCAGAGAGAAATCTTTTTCAAATCTGTCTGTATAGGATTAAAGTTTAAAAACCTCTCGTAATTACCTTCAATGTGAACTTGTTTTTCATATCAGCATCTTATTTTAAAATATACAGACACGCATAAGAAATAAATCCAAGTAAAGTATGCAAAATATGTATTATTATGGCTCATTAGTGCTCGGTGCCTATTCCAAGTACAGAAGATACCATCATCCATTGCAGGAAAGAGGGAGATGTAATGTAGAAACAGACTAGTCTGTGAAAGAGTGAGCATCTCCTAGACCACTTCTATGTACCATCATTTACACTTCAAACTTGAGAGCTTAAAGCCTTATCAAGCAAGAAAAGCTGTGTTTCATCCTGCTTTACCACAAGTGTTAAAATCTGCACACACTGCAAAACAGTAGGGATCAGCTCGCGCCACTTGTTCCTGAGCAGTCCATATGAAACATTTCAGTCCTGATATGGAAACAGTACATACCTGCTCTGTGCAGTATAGATGATTACTCAGGCTGACAAGCAATGGTAAACCGGCCACAGCAGGTTCCCCTTTGTTCAAAGTGCAGCCCTTGTATCTCTTACCATTGCTAATTCTCAGCTTCAGCCTTGAGCCTTGTCATCAAGCACATAAGCAACCAGCATATTTCTTGGCTGACAGATTCATCTGTGTCTGTTGGAGAGTCAAATGATAGTAACCAGTAAAAGATGAGATCTAACACTACAGTAGCATGTATGCTGTTATAAAAAAGTTACGTGCTTTACAGGTTTCAGTTTTCCCTTTCTAACCTTGCTATTATTATTGTTTTGAAAACTGTTGTAATTATTAAAAAGGGTACTATTCCACTAACAGTGTGCTATTTTTTATGTTTTAAGGCCAGGACTTCTCTTGACCTTGCTATTATGTCTAAATAGAAGTTGGAGCTTGCTAGCTGATGATTCCTCCAATGTCAAGAAAGTCTGACCTGGAAGTGAGTAGGTTAAACTTACCCCAGGCGTATGTATATCAAAGTTGGGTGAGGGACTGTAAACCTTGAACAAAGTACTCAGTCCACTAAGGAACAAATGCTGTGTGCAAACAGGCCCCCAAAAAATCATAAAGTCCTCATTCACTTACGCTAGCATGGATTGCTGAGTTATCTTGAAAGTATAAGACAGAATAAAAGTCTTAAATTCCGATTGCATTTACATTGAGCATCACCACAGGAACTAATGTATTAAAGTGCAAAAGATACATAAGTCAAGCTCAATAAAGCCACAAAAGACCTGAGTTTTATCCATCTGTACTTCTTATTTTATCTTTCATGTTGCTATTTCCAAGATGGAACAAAGTTGTCAACATAAAATTAATTATCCCCTTCATACTTAGCTGCAACAGCACTCCTAAAGATGTCTATCTGAATAGAAATATAACAACTTACCAAGACATCACTGTTTGATCTACCTATTTATCTATCTAATAAGCTACAAAATCATTCAGTAAAATCAATATTATAAAATATTTTGATATCTCTAATATACTTATGTTATACACTTTTTTCAGACTGTTCTTATTGTCTTCCTAGGTAATATTTTCTTGAAGGCTGAAAAGACAAGAGAAAACATACTGTAAATCTGTTGGCTCTTACTTGATAGATTATAAAAAACTTTTGATCTTGAAACAACATAACCTAAAAGCTTTTTCTTTTTGGCTGGAATCCCAGACTCCAAATGTCATTCAAAGGATACATTTTCATGATATACTGTTTGATACTCTACATCCTTGTATAAATTTGTATTTTTTGTATTTTGTTTGTTATACATTGCTGTTTTCTCATATTCAACTTCAACCATTTCATTGGGGGTATAAAAGTTTGAACATTTAAAATAGCGTTTTAAAGAGGTCTTTTAGCATGGAAATACCAGAACTTGCAGAAGCAGAAATTTAAAGTGAAGGAAAAGTAATCTTTCTCTATTGCTAGATGAAACCAAAGAAATTTACCCTACACAAGGTGGTACCATACTATAATCAAGAAGAGAGAAGGATATTTGAGAGACAGACAGCAAGAACTGTTAGTATTAGAAAAACTATCTTGCTCAAGTTTACTTGAGTAGAGCTGCCTATCCAACACATGGATTTTCATATACTTCTCTCTTTGTGGCTTATTATCAGCATCTAATTCTCTGTTTTTTAAAACGTGGCTTACAGTTGAAGGCAAATTCCTTTGGCAGTAGCAAAACACATACTGTGGATAAATAGTGAATATGCATGGTGGCATATATAATAAAAAAACTAGAAAGTCCTTGTGATCCAGTATTTCAGTAAGTGCAAGTCAAGACAATATTTGGCTTCAATCAACTTAAATTTAATGGGAAGAGTAGGAAATTGATTTACTGCAAATTGTTTTAATATTACTGCATAATACAGCCTTACAGAATTGTCATGAAAATTTACTGGCACAGATGCAAATGTCTGTTTGCCTTTTTTCACAGTAATCAATCATCATAGTGAATTAATAATTTTTATTCACTGCATTGCAAAATATTATTCATTTCAGCAAGTTGAATGAGCAAAAATTTGCCAAACTGCTATATTATAAATACCTATTTCTGCATACATGTCTTTTGTAAATAAATTGTGTTGTAGCTCTGTAGCTTGTTCATGTGTTGGGGATATAATCAGCATTGAAACTGAAATAGAGTGCATGAGAATTACATAAAAACAACAGTTGTACACTGCACAATTTGTTTTGTTTATTTTTTTAATTTTGGGAATATTACAGGCATGAATAATAGTAATGTTAGCTACATGATACGCCTAATTCGTAGGTTTTAGATCATAGAGAAATATCTTTAGAGCTTTTATAACAGATTTGTAGTATTTTTCTCATAAATCAAAATGATCATATTTAGGCTCCAGGTTATGTCATATCAGTGGTGCAGTGCTAATCATTCACTATGTCTCTCTGTATGTATGCTTGCATAGGAGATATAGGACTAATAGATAGGTCTGGATGGATTTCAAGAGGATTGATGATGACTTCAGTGGTGTAACAATATACCTGGAGTGCACAACGTGGAGCAATAGAATAAACATATCGTATTGCAACAGCCATAGTGAGTTGGCTCTGAGAAGGCTGAAACCCCTCCATAGCTCAGCATGTTACTTTGGGTTCCAGGAACAGACGAGGTATCTCGATAAATCTAACCCATCTCTGGGATTCTTATGTTTCTGTTGCAGACTTGCATCATAACTTCCATACAATCTATATATGTAGATATTTAAAGGAAATGATCCAAAAACCTAGATGGAATTTTTGGAAGGAGACCATATCTAGAGATTTCTTAGGATACAGTAAAACCCTAAAATTAATTTGAATTGAGTACGTTAACCTTTTTTTTTATTTGGATATTGGCCTAATGTTTCGAGCTAGGTGTAGAAGCAGTGGTGTTTTATGGAAGATTTTTGTTTCAGTACCGAGTTTAGCACAATTTGAAATGGAGCAAGTTTCTGGTTACGAAGCCCAGTCCTCCGTCGTGTACTTCTGTGCACTTGGATGGTTCAACTCTGTGGCATCCTGGACCTGGGGTGGCACGTGGCAGGTAAGACTGAGAAATTACAAGTTGTCCTAAAAGTTCAAGACTCTATTTTACACTGTAAAGAATCAGAAGCCTAGAAAATTAGGTCTCTATTCATATCATCTTTGTCTTTATTCTGTAATAATGGTATTAGCTTTGATGAAACCAAACAGGTTTCAGCATGAGCCAGTGTTCCACTTGAACCTTCCTTAGATCTGGAATAGCTTTTCCAAAGTTAAACCATGCTCATTCAAGACTGTAGCTGTGTAGAAAAAAAAAAATTTTCAAAGGAAAAAAAATCTGCATTTTTTTCAGCTAGCTGTAATAGTTATGCATATGCTAGTAAACAGCTACTTTGGCAGTGGTTGAATGAAGATAATCGGTTCCAACCATGTAATTGAAAGCATTCTGTATATCACCAAGATTAACCTAAAAAATCTGTTTTGGTGCCAAACAAAAACTTTTTATGAATTTGTCATTTGATGGTGTAGAGCTGGTTGAGATGCTGGAGAGGGATTCTGTTGCAGGAAGATCCCTGTCAGTGATGGGGCGTTAAGGTGGGTGAGAAACTTCAGTTTTTAGAAGAGAGAGAAGACTGACAGTAAGAAGACTGAGCTGGAAGCGACAGAGGGGCAAGTTTCAACAAATACCTAGTGGTCCCAGAGTTCATGAGAAGGTTCAGAGTTGTTTGCGTTACTAATGAAAATCAAATTACATTAATATACTATGGAAGGCAACAAGCTAGTTTTACTCATAAAGAGGAGGGGAAAGAAAAGCAACAGAACCAACCACTTATTTGCATAAACAGAAGCATTTTTTTGTTGCAGAGTAAAAGTCAATGACTGAGGAGATAACAAAGGCATCGCTATGAGTGTTTATGACAGCAATTGCATCTGCCAAAGGGTGAAATACTTTTCCCCATTCAGGTGGGTGATGCCAGAACTGAAGATTAACTTTAGATCTGGGCTATATTGTATAATTTTCTTTTTGGCATCACTGATTTAAATATAGGGATTGAGCTATGCAAGAGTAGGAAGCAGATTGAGCTATCATTAGTATCATTCTGGTAACACCAGCTGCAGTGAATACCAAACACGTTTATACTTAGCAGGGGAAAGTAAATGTAGCTGTACTGAGATTTAAATATCTATTAACAGCTTGTTCAGTGGCTGAGATTAGACTAGTCTCACGTCAGTTGATATGTTTCACTCACAAAGTGTTCTGCTTAATATTAAGCTAATCACTGTTTATGAAAAAAAGAAAATCATAAATATCTACAATAAATCAGACTGACCTATAGTATACTAGGTCCATGCCTGATCACAGATAGAATTTATTATTTCCTTCCTCTAATATCAACACACAAGATGAACTTTCAACAGTTCTGGCATTTAAACGTAAAATTTGGAGTGTGCTTTTGTTTTAGGCTTCTCGATGTGTGTTTTTTAATATAAATATGTAATTTGTCTGCATTTTTTTTTGTAGGAAAACAGCTGCCAAATAGTCTTTCTGCTGCTGTAGAAAGCATTTCAGTCCATGCTGTAAAAGATTTAACCTCTTCTGAATTTCCCACAAAAAAAAATAAAAAGGTGCATTTTTCAGATTTTTCAACCACAGTACATCACCCATGTATTTTTCAGTATGAATCAATGTACAGTAACAAAGGAGTTACTAATTTCAGCCACACTAGTACCGTCCTGTGTGGCATTGTGAAGCTATTTGGATTAGTTTGTTTTAGGCTTTAGTCACTGCTTGTGGCATTGCCTTTAAAAATTAATGGTAACAAATAAAACATTTTCACATAGGCGGGGTGCACCAGAAAGGCTGTTTTGGACTCAGTGTTTAGGATTCAGGATAGCCTCTCTCTGTTTTACTGCTACTATCTAACGTGTGGCTGCAGGACAGTGTCAGTGTCCATTCACTTATGATCAATTATGTTAACTCAGTTGAGCCTGGCCTGGTTTTTATCCCAGTTTTACGAGTGTGAGTCACTTTGGACTAGAATATAGGTGAGTGCCACCGATTAGGAGCCATGTTGAGTAGTGCAAAACTCCCTATGAAATTCATGCAGGTCCTGACCCAACTAAATTCTGAGGCCAAGACATGCAGAAATCAAGCCTTCAGAAAAACCTTGAAAGCATATGCTTAAGTGCAACTGATTTCTTTAAGTTAAGTGCATGCTTAATGTGTTTCCCTCAATATTGGCTCCGAGTTGCACTGAGACAGAAAGAAACAGAGGGTGTTAATTGCCTTGTATGATTTTTCTAGTGGTTTAGTAATTATAGTGTTGGAGAATTTACGGAGATTTTCTCACAGGAAAGCAAAAAAAATCCTTCCTGGATGCTTATTCAGCTGCAATAGTAATAGACTGAACTTGAGCATTTCAGGGGCAGCGGTAAAATTGCTATTGACTTCTCTGATTCAGAGACTGCTATTTATATATCTGATGAAAAAAGATAGTTACAGCTTTGACTGGATGGGTAGTGGAATCAGAGCTGAGATATAGTCGCAGTGATAAAGAAATGCAAGTAACTCTCAAAGTTTGCTCAAGTATCAGTCAATGCGTAGTAATTCATTAAAAATCTGCACTAAGAAACGTGTCATAAACCCTTATTGCACACAGATCAGATGCAGTGGTACTGCCAAATGCTGTGTGAACTAAGTCAGTTTTAAGAATTCTAACCGTCAAGGAAAATACATTTTAAATACATAACAGAGATTGACTTACTTAAAGCAAACATTACTCAGCTGCTTTATCAAACTAGGATGATACATGCTGATGTTAAACATATTTATTTCCATAAAGAAAACAACTGGATGCTTCTGTCAACATAATCTTAGTAACCTTCTAGACCACTGTTCTTTTCTTAGTTGACTGACTGCTATTGTTAGAACATCACGCTAAATGCACCATGTAGTATTTTTCTGTTTTCCTTTTCAAGGGGGTTATGGAAATTGAAACCTCAAAATTAACTAGCAGAAAAATGCTATTATTTCTGAAAAGAACAAAGAATAATATATTTAAAGTGAGTCTTCTCTTTACATATGTTCTGGATATACTCTGGAGAACTGTTGTATAGTATGAAGAAGAAAGTGGGCAAGTTATACATTGAGAAGGCAATATAATTCAGACTAAACTGATTTGGCTTCCTGTGTACATTATATAGATGAAATGGGAAAAGAAAAAGCTTTGCTCCATTCCTTTTTCCATTTCAGGATGTAAGTAAAGCTGCTTGTCCCCTGGCTTTTCTGAATCTGAGGGGTTGTAGACGATGAGCTTCATTCCTAAGCATTGTGGAAACTCCATCAGCTGCTCCAGCAGATATACATCATCACACACATATCCAGGCTAGCAGGATATTTTTGAGAAGAGTTTGTGCTTAATTGGAGATGTTATAGAACTGTTGAATCTTTGGATCACGAAAAAAATATTTCCTCTAAAACAGAGGGAGCAGGAAATTTTCATAGGAAGAAAAGATGTTGCACTTACAAGAGCAATAGCTATAATCATTCTTCTTGTTTCTCTGAAAGCCCACAAAAATCGTTTTCATGAAACATCACACTCTTGACTAATAAAAGTAGTATCTATAATAATATATAAATTTGGTATTTCATGCCAGATCATGTATTTCCCACCCTTCCAGAAAAAGCTGGTACAGAGGAATAACAAGAGATTAAAAAAAAAAAAAAGAAAAAAAAAAAAAAATCTAAGCGCCATGTTCAATCTCTGATGGAGATAGGAACATAAAAATCTTCTCTCATCTTTATAAAAATGAGTGGAGCTACTTGTCCTCCAGTGTTAAATTTAACATTGGAAACACTGCTAAAACTAGTGCATCGTTTGTTGAAAAATGACTCAACCTTACCTTGCTTCAAGTAATTTTCCATGTACTTCAGTCACCAGTTCACTTGTGTTTGGACATAGAATTAAGGCAGGAATATAAAAGTAAAATTGTTGCTCTGATCGTTCTTCAGCTATTTTTTGTTCATTATCTCTTATTTTGGGGCACAATGATGGAGCATTGCCTAGAGGTAGGTCAAAAATAACACTGATACTTGTTGCCCGCGAGTAAATTGTGGAGGCTGGAGAAGTAAGTTGATAAAACAGGATTTCATGGTTTGCCTTGTGTAGGGTGTTACCAGTAGCTGAGCGCCGAGAGGTGCAAAGCTGTGGCAGCTCCATGTCCGCAGCTGTGGCCAGTGGCGAGGCTGAGCATGTATTGCTCTGTACATGTTTAGTATAAACTACAGCTGACCGTCTGGATTGGAGGTATTATACCACAACAGTGTGTACCCACATAACATTTATTTGTGCTTTGCAAAGTTAATTTTGGGAAAATTAATGTGGGCACAAGGTATTAGTACATAGATTATTTGAGCCATGGCTACAGGGCCCAAGGCCTTTCTGTTGCGCCACTAAATCTGCAGAAGGACAGCAAGCAAAAGTCAGTGGGAGAAGATGTTCCAGAGCTGACCTTTATCATGCTGCTAAGTTACGGGCTTCACCCCCATCATACCTCAGAGTAGTCCCTTCTTGTCATGATCATCTGTATAGATGGGAAGACATTGACATTCAGGAAGGTAAATGTAGTGAGACCAACTTTAATGTGATGATTGTCTCTATTGTTAATTTTTTTTTTATGTCTCTGCACCTGAGGACTGTCTGGGGTGTACGTTTTAAGTCTGTATGGGTTTATACTGTAGAAACAGAGTAGAAAGGCTCTATTAAGATTGTCAGTTGTAAAATAAAATCCCTCTAAAAATGTTACTGAAAATAGCTAAAAAGTATGATATAAAATCTAAACTATTTCTCCATTAGAAAAGGATAAACAATTGCCTAGAAAGGTCTAACAGGCAAGGTGAGAGCATAGCAATGTAGGCTTTCTACATTAAAATAAAACAACAACAACAAAAAACCCAAAATAAAACACTCGGCATAAATTATTTCTGGAATCTATTTTCTCTGCTGGCAGATGACAGTGATTATACTAATTATAGTTATATTTTCTGCAGAAGTTTATGGATAATGTATGGAATTAAAATACTGCTTCAGATTTTGTTTGTCAGATGTTAAAATCACAGATAGAAAAACTTTATGTGAACTTTTTGAGAGCAGTAATCTCAGGAA
This sequence comes from Platalea leucorodia, assembly GCF_965183815.1. Classification (NCBI taxonomy): domain Eukaryota; kingdom Metazoa; phylum Chordata; class Aves; order Pelecaniformes; family Threskiornithidae; genus Platalea; species Platalea leucorodia. The sequence continues at coordinate 111,515,758 of NC_138824.1, forward strand.
ATGGGCAATCCAAGTTTAGCATTGTTTTGGCATTACATTCTCTTTGCAGTAAAATGCTGAACAGATGTATCTGATAGCAGTTGTAACCTATTCAGAAGGAAGACTGGCAGTGCTAACCTACCACTGGTAAAAAGCAATAAAGTGTCTCTGGAACCTGTTCACTACATATGGTTTGCCTGAGGTTACTGTCTTGCCTTTCTTACAATGTTACCCAATAAATCACAGAAAATATGGATTCATTTTGAACTTAAATGAAATAAGACAAAAATAAAAAAAATACAGAGCAGATTGTGAGGACTGCTGAATATTTTCATTTCAGACATGAAATAAGCCATTTATAAGGCTAAACTATTTAAAAACCCCTAAAATAATGCCACTAAAATGTCTTTATTGTTGCTTAATATACTTACTTTCTTTTCAGAAAGAAATGCTGTTGCAGCCAAGACTTATACAACATCTGCTGTGTTAATTGTCAATATATTACTAAGCCCTCAATTTCCTTACTCAAACATAATTCTTTAAAACATTACGAGAAACAATGGATTTAGGAGTATATCACTTGGGGATACTGTTCGACTTAGATTCTTTCATTCTGGCCAGATGGAGTTCATAAGAAGTTGTGGAGGAGGAAGCCTCTAAACTATTGCCAAAAAATCTTTAATGCATATGCAAGATTTGCAAAAATGGTGAAAGAACAGGTTATCCAACAGTGGCCTATAGGGAGACAAAGCATAGATTTTACATATAAATCAGTTATGTCCTTAATGTAAATTCAAAGGTAATTCTGCTTCAGACTGGAGAAAGCATGTTTCACATGCACTGCAGCTTCTATTTGAAATGAACCATTTGCTTAATCCATTCCCATATCACTTTCTACAATGGTAGTACTTAAAATGTCATGGAGCAACAGGTAAGGAGTTGGAGTCTTCCTATGGTATGTATCAAAGACTAGGACTTTGGAAGATAAACCAAAGGAATGAGATAAACAGTCTGCATTTTTTATTTTAAATTACTTACATTTGGGAAAAAAAGTATAGTTTCAGTTACCTAAGGTAGAATTTGTATCATCTGCATCTGAGCTTGGTACCTTGACCTGCCTTTAAGTCAAGAGAGATGAGCTGCCACTTTTAGTAAGCCAGCTAACTTGTTTTTGAGGATTGCTGTGCATGAGGAGAACTGCTAATGTTTATATTTTTCCATTAATGCTACAGGCAGCCTAGAGAGGCAAGCTCAGATTTTGATGTTTACATTGGCCAGGTGAATTCTTCCCCCATGGCCACTGGTATGTCACGCTACTGAGTTTATGCTGCGAACATAAATGAGCTGAGAGACAGTGCACCTTAAGTGTTTTCTTAATTTATTTCTTGATTTACTAGACACGTGATCCTCTTCAGAGAGTGTAAATTATCCTGGAATTCAGCAGCCAGGAGTCAAGCCCAGGCCAAATGACATGTATGTTCATTTGGGTAATGGGATGAGATACAGAGACTCATCTTTGGGTCTAGGTATGGCCTGGGTAAGTGAACCTTGGACCATCTTATTAGACTTACCTGCTTATTAGACACACCTTGTGTGGATGAGTCCTTAGGACTATGCAGAGATTTGATGTGAATGAATATGCTTTACGGTTAAAGAGATTTTTTTTTTTTCCCCCCCCTCAGGAAATATATTATTTTTTTACACTATATTGTATCTAGTAGGCTATATTTTAAATTATGTGTAACATTCTTTAGGACTTCAGAAAATGTTTCTTTAAAAAGGATTGACTATATAAATAAATTTAGAGAAAATATGTAGTTATCAAGTGCTACAATTAAGATTCCTTTACTTTTCATCATGGCAGTTCTTCTTGAGGACCAAAAATTTTACTCTTTGGGAACAATGAGCCTCATTCCTAGTGGTCATAAATCAAGTCAAAGTAGCCCGAGGGATTTATACCAGAGAAGGGTCTGCACCACCAGGTGAAATTATTCCCAAAGGAGGATTCTTGGTGTAATTCCAGTGAATTCACTGAATAAATGTGTCGCTTTAATCACATATGAGATAATCTAGCCTCCTCGTACATGATGTTACTGGCTTACAGAAAGAGATTTCTTATATGCTCTTTTCTGTCTACTCACTGCCTGAATTAGAACGAGTAAGATGCCTTCAGCTGGTTTTCTTCTCTTACACAGCCAATATTATTACTTTGTTACTTTACTTTTAAAATGGTGAAATATTTTTCCAGTAAATAAAGATTAGGTTGTCTCAGTAGACTTGAAATCTTTATGAGTTTTTATTAGAAAATACATATACCTGTACTGAACAATTTTAAATGTGGTCTGTGGTGTAGCTCGACAAAGCTATATTCTTTATCTTTTAAATTATCATCTCTTTGCGTTAGCCTAATATCTACAAAGAGGTGGGAAAACTGTAAGCTTTTGGAATAAAATAGTAAGTTACAAGCAGCAAGATATATGTTGGGAATTAACTTGGTCTTGCTTTTTCTGGTCTCTGAACAGAAGAGAATATATTATAAATATTACTGAGTTTTTGTAGTGCTTTGAAACTGCTGGTGTTGTTTAGAAGTACATTTCCTCTACTTTTGTAACTTCGAAATGATGCAAGAGTAATAATTTTTGCTTGAAAGTTAGTATCTTATTTATTTATACAAGAAATCTGAGGCCCCTGCAGAGCATTTACAGTCATATGTCGAACTCCATAGAGACAGTTACTATTATCTTTTTGCTACACCCCAGAAAATAAAATTATTAATATGGGATGGATCTACAGATGCAATACAAAACAATTATGATAAAGAAAAATGGTTTCTCCTCTGAAAACAGATTTTTCTATTTTCTTCTAGAGATTTATTTTGGTCACATGTAGTTTATAAATGAAATAGCTGTGTTTGACAACAGGAAATGTTTGTTTTCACAATTTAGTAGAAAATTAAGATTTTTCTGCTAACTTTAATTTGAAGAAAAGGTCAAATGCAAGACTCGGGCAACTTCAAACTCATAAAGGTTTTTTTTCCAAACTATTTTAAAAGGATTCTGATTTATTGAAATGTGAATCAGCAGTAAAAAGGGTAATATAGAATTAAATGCACAAAACCTATGTTTAAATAACATGAAGGTTGTGACACAAACTGACAAAAGACAGGAAATTTAAAGTTAAGGCTGTAACTCTGGCTTTAAGTCATGTCAGGGAAAAACAGAGAGCATTATAGATAGAGTGTCAGCCTTAGCTTTCAATTTCCTGGCTTTTGTCAGTTTATGTCACAACGTTAATTATATTTAACATAACTTTTAAGTTTCATTTCCTTGTCTGTTTTTCTGTAACTTGTTGTTGCTGTTGTTGTTATAAGGGAAAATAAATTTCATTACAGTTAAGAAGGTACATGTTATTTAGTAGAATGATTTTTTTTTTTTTTTTTTTTTAAGTTGTACTGGTTTTGACTGGGATAGAGTTAATTTTTTCTGTACCAGCTTGTATGGGACTATGTTTTGGATTTGTGCTGAAAACAGTGTTGATAATACAGTGATGTTTTAGTTATTGGTGAGCAGGGCTTGCACAGTGCCAAGGCCTTTTCTGCTCCTCACCCCACCCCACCAGCGAGTAGGCTGGGTGTGCACAAGAGGTTGGGAGGGGACACAGCCAGGATAGCTGACCCCAACTGACCAAAGGGATATTCCACACCACATGACATCATGCTTAGCAATAAAAGCTGGGGAAGAAGGAGGAAGGGAGGACATTTGGAGTGATGGTGTTTGTCTTCCCAAGTAACTATTACACGTGATGGAGCCCTGCTTTCCTAGAGATGGCTGAATACCTGCCTACCCATGGGAAGTAGTGAATGAATTCCTTGCCTTTGCTTTGCTTTGCTGACATGCGTGGCTTTTGCTTTCCCTACTAAACTGTCTTTTTTTCAACCCATGAGTTTTCTCACTTTTACTCTTCTGATTCTCTCCCCCATCCCACCGTGGGGGAGTGAGCGAGCGGCTGGGTGGGCCTGAGCTGCCAGCCATGGTTAAACCACAACAAAAGTGTATCAGATATTTCTCAAAGCTGTAACACATAACTTGGAAAGTCTATCTTTAAGTATCCCATTATTGTTAATTAAGAATTGTTATGAATGAATTTTTTTTACCTACTTATTGAAGATTAGGGTCTATGTATTTTTGCAAAAGCCTTTTGCAATTGAAAAAAAGAAAAAAAAAAAAAGGCACTAAGACTATGTGTACCAATTCTCAACCTATCACAATTTTAAGGGCAGAACATATATCCTAGATAAGGCAAAGCTATGTTTTCTTAGGTGTTATGATACTTTATATAATCAGTGAGTCATGCTCTGCAACATAGAGTTTAGCGATTCCAGCCAACACAGTCTCATTGCACAAGGTAGAAAGCTTAAGCAGGAGGGGAGTCTGGCCTTGCTGTCCCTGCCACAGCCCCTGTAGAAGTTGGTGGGGATGTAGAGTGTACAGGAGCTCTGCTCTTGAGTGAAAACTGCAGAACCAAGGCTGCAGTTTCGCTATTTTAATGTGCGTTAAAATGAATGTATTGCAGTCTCTTCAACAATATTGCTATGGTGGTCAGCGTGAAATATTACCTGGTCATCACTTCTAAAAGACTGAAGTATGCATGGGATGGTTTTCTTATGCCCCCTTAAAAGTACAAAGTTCATTATATCAAAGGCATTTGGGGCACTGCCTTGTTACCAGAAATGTCACTGTATGGCAGACTAAAAACAGACTTTACAGATAGTTATGAGGGGGGTAGGGAAGGGCAGGGATCTGTATCAGTTGAATTTGACGATATGACATTTTGCACGGGCTAGTAGTTCTTTTAAATATTAGAAACTTGTAGGCTGCCCAGGGAAATAGAAGTCAAAATAATTTCATACCATTTCAACTGCTTCCCCTGGATGTTCTGGGTCTCCAGAAGCACTGATGACCAAATTATTGCCTTGTGAGTTGGTACTAGTAGGAGGAAATACTCCCACACTCTGCTGACATAATTCTACCCTCTGTTCTTGTGTTTAATTCCCTGTTGGTTCCCATATTTCAGTGGAAAACAGAACCATTAATTTTAGAGTACTTTTCATTACCAAAAAATAGATGTACTTATTTATGTATTCATTTAATTTATGGAGGACATAAAGACATTTGTGTTAAGGACAATTGATTTTTACCTAAAGCAGGAGCCCCTAGGTACTGGCCATAAATCTGACCTCAGTACATTCTTTGAAGTATTATATCTACCTTGGAGCTGAAGTCTTGTATCACTCTATCCTTAGAAACCTGAATGCAGCACAGTGACTTTCAAAACACTTATTCCCCAGCTTTCTGGCTATTCAGGAGCTTATGTTTGGTGTGGCTGATGAGAAGCCTTTAGATGCAAACTTGAACTGTGAATGTAGAATAGGAATCTTTTAAGTGTGTAAATAAATAAATTTCCAAACAGTAAAAATTGACAACAGACTTTTATATTTTGTAGTTTGATATTTCATTACAACTGAAGAGGACAACTTTTCTACTTCAGTGACTGGAACTGGACAGGCCAAATTAGCACTCCTTGAGGAATGCCAGATCTTGGATCATTGGTCTTGGTTGGAGATTTTGCCTCCTGACAATTGCTCGTGCCTGCTTTTGCTCCCCCTGTTCAGCAGGAAAATTCATCAAGTCTCAGTGACTTGCAAGTAAGTCAAACTTACATGGCCAGCTTTTTGTCTGACTAATACAGATTTTTAAAATAACAGATAAGTTTCAGATTTAACCTGTAGGCACTTCAAAGCTGTATTTTTGTAGCTTACAATTCCTGGAACCGGCAAAAAAACCTCCAACTGTGGACATAGGTTTCATAGTAAATCAAGAACAAATACGCAAAACCAGTAAATGTAGATGACTTAAATGACTTGACTTGGTCCAAGTTGGAATTTTTCCTCTCTTGTACTACTGGCAGAAATCCATGGAATAGACTGTACTTGCAGATCTTGGAAACAATCTGTTTTCTATAAGAGGTCAGGCAGATTAATTGGCCTCTTTACTATTAAATACTTTTCAGTATACATTTTTTAATAGCTAAAGTATTTGTGAGTTTAAGAAAAGTTTGGTCAATCTTAAATACAATAGAGTTTTCTTTTGGCTAATGCCTTGTGATTTTGCTCAATTTCAATTTAGTGAAATAGTTTTGAATGATATATCCAGAATAAGATTCCCACTATTCTCACTATTAGGTATCTGAGTATTTGACTGCTGAAGTCAAAATAAGTCTTTCTATAGACTGCCGTGTGCTTTAGCCTGGGTCCCAAATTAATTTTTTGTCTGTTTGTTTCTCTGCTTTTTGCACACGCTAATTTAATTTGTTGGCATAGTTTTGCATTGTGGGTTTTTTCGTGGTGGTTTTTTTTTTGCATACACTGCCACTTAGATTCATTTCCTTGCATCTCTAGTATTTATATTTCTGATTGCTATTGAAATGTTACCAGAAATCTAAGATATTCATAAGAAAAGGTATGACTTTTATAGGGAATAAAAATTCCACTGGTAAGTTTATGTGAATGTATCATTACATAAAAATTAGGGGGTTTGTGGTTTTTTTTATAACTGATATATAACTGATAATAATAAAGCTCTCTGATGAGCTGTAAAGTACACTGGTATGGAAAGCTACTTCTTAGTCACCACTGTACATTATTTTCTAGAGAGCCATTCACTGAAACAGTCATTTTTATATCTTATCTGCTAGTTTTGTATGTTGCTATATCTTTTTCAGTAACCTAAGACCTATATGTTTAAAAATTAAACATTTCTCTATAAATGTTTTAGCATGTGATCTCACAGGTTCTAGACTACAATTCTTATTTTATTTTACAGTTTCTTGTTATTGTCAAGATAGAGCCAAAGCTCAAAAGAGGGAGCTGTGCCGATAAACTGTTCCTTTTTTATGTCACCAGCCTTTCTGCTTATTAGCCTTTCTTTTAATATTCCTTATTTACCACATTCAGCAGGACCGTGAATTGCTGCAATAAAAGCCACAGCTGTTTCTCCTTTTGCCTTCTGCTAAATATGTCCCAAATATGGTCAACAATGGTCTGTCTACCTAGGAAACAAGCATCACAAGTCTCTTGTTTTGTTGCATTCCTCCTTTGCTGCGCCGAGAGGAGCGGGTTTTATAGCACTTACAGCAGGTCAGCAGCAGCAGCAGCAGCACTCATGAGGAATACTGTGGGTTGTAATGTCCCGTTAATGTTTCTGAACAGAAACTCTCTGGGGTGGCTCCAGACTCAGGTGCCACCAGCACCAGCTGCCCCAGCATCCATGTGGGCTGCTGACTGCCCTTTTTCCACTTTTCTTAGGGAGTCACTGTTGGGCCAAGAGGTCCTGAGGTGCCCCCAAGCTGCCCTGGTGTACTGCCTCCAGAATGAGACAGGGGTGATGGCTCTTGTTGGACATCTGGTGGCGCAGACCCTACCAGCAGTTGATAGCTGAGGGTGCAACCTCCAACCTGTGATTTGACACTGGGGACACACCAGCCGCTTAGGTCTGTTTGCAACTGTGCTTTTCTTCAGCAGAGTCTGGCTTGGTGGGCTCCAGGTAAATTTCTGGTACAAACAAGAAGAAGGCCTGGTTTCGATACTCGGGAGAGCCCACCCAACAGCTGCTGTTCTTCCTTTGTAATGTTACCTGTTTTATGCTGACAACTGTACAGGAAAAGGAACTTCTAAAGCATGGCTTCCCTTTGAGCACCCAAGAATGAATTATTAAAATAACATTTTGTGAGCTATATATTCTGCCTCATACATATATTGTCTCAAGATGATCATCCTATTTGTATTGTGACATGAGAAGAAAAAGTTGCTTTGATTCTGGAAAAAATGTAAATTACCTGGGGAAAAAAAAAAAGAGCAAGCTAGCACTCTCTTTGTTCTGTAGACAGGACTTCAAAGAGACAAATGAATCTGTTTTCTCCTCATGCAACCCTGATGCGGCCGATAGGATGTTTTGCTGTCGCTCTGTCCACCACGGAGCCTGACAGAGATCTGTTTGATCCCACGGGCGCCTGACACTGCAGTCCCATCCTTACTTTTTAGTAGCCAAAGCACGTGGTATAATTGAAGGTGGCTGCACATTTCTGCTGTTTTTCTCTGTGCATAATGAACTGGGCAAAGAACTAATGACTTATTAAAAAAAAAAAGGTTTCATCCAGGCCAATCTCCTGTTTAAATGCCAAGACTTTATTGAAGAAGGTGAGAATGCATATCTGAGGTAAAAAGAAGAACACAAGGAAAAACTGAAGCTCTAATTTTAGAGGCAGCTTTTTTTTTTTTTTCATTTAAAGTAATCTTGAGATTGTATTTTCAGTTCCAGTTGACCCAAATACAATGCGAGATGAGCCATGGTTTATCATACCAAGTCTTCTAAGGAGCTACCATGCTGGAAACTTTTCAAGATAAGTCACTACCTTGGCACCTAGAAAGCAGGCATCACTGTGCACCTCTTACATAAATGACGAGTTACTAGCAGTTACATTTCATTTACACCTTTTAATAAATGTGTACATAAAAGCAGTATAGGGCAGCATCAAGCATGGTCCTTTTAGTATCTGAAGTGCCACAATAAGAAAGGAAGGCAGTAGAAAATGCACGTGGGGGCCCAGTTTAAAGGAAGTAAACTGTCTCAGTGGAGTACCTGCCAACTTCATATGCGTTTTCATGCGATTAGTAACTGGAGATGTCCAGACTACCATTTCCTAACTAGGTCTTTCTTATATTTATTTACTGGTCCTTGTAAAGAGACAGTAGTGACTAGTGAAAGTAGTCTCTGTGTGTGGAGCTGGGTGAGTGGATAGGTAATATGGTAATCATGATTACTGTGTTTCCATTCATATACAATCCTATTTACTGCGGTGAAAGTTTCCTGAGACTCCTAGGTAAGACCACAGAACTTGATCTGCAACGTGGGTATGCTTATTTCAAGATGCAGTTACCACATATTTCTTCTGTACTAAATAATTTGAGATGTTACAAAAAAATTAGTATTTTTCAAGATGAGCCTGTTTGGTGATGTAATAAAATGTACTTAATCTACTGAAATGTCCAATTCAAGATGGTAACTGAAACTGAGGAAATAATTCATTCTTGGTTTGGGGAGAAATCAAATGAAAACAAGCTTCTGTTGATTTCCAAAAGATTACTCACTCTTCCCCACTGTGACAACTCACCACTAAAAGATGGTGTCTTGGTTACTCTCAAGTACAGTGACCTACTCCAGGCTGAGTATTGAAATGATAGCTTTTATGAGTTAAAATGAAGAAAACATTTTGTATACTATTCATTTGATTTCTCATTTCAATTGTGTTAGTAAAAGTATTACTTGTTTCATTTTCAGTATTCTTCCAATGGAAAACATTAAGTATTTGCTTTAAGTAAGAAGTTCTGCGCTGTATTACTGTTTTTCTTAACAGACCCTTGAATTTATGAAACGTAGCAATGATGATACATTCTTTTGTTTATTCCAGGCTTCAGAATTCGCCGGTACCTATGAGGCATTTGTTATCTCATAGTAACATGTCTCTTATCTGTCTTACTGGTTAATTGCATCGTTGCCCAGCACTATCACCTGTATAACCTTGACTAATCTAAAACTCTTGTTTGTGAAATTTCCCATATTCCTGATGGAGCGGGCTCCACACCCTAAAAATTGAGAGATTTTTAGGTGTTGTGTTTATTATTTTGCAGTCTTTATCAGAAGATTGGTACTTAGAAACCAATCATATAAACACGTGATGGTTATTAAACTGATATACAACTACTTGGATTCATAAACCATTATTAAATACGATATGTATGTACAGCATATGTAATACACTTAAACGTAGGTGTGAATCAGTGCATAAAGAAGCACCTGTAAGAATTTATGTACCATTTTCTCTTCATGGAGTTCTTTATAAAAAGGATAATTTATTTGCAGGTGTTCTTAGATATGTATGTAATTTTAATATGAGGAGCACAAGGGATTCATTTAGTGTATATTAAGAAAAAGAGAAGAACACGGGTAATATCTAATTATAAACATGCATTTTCCTTTGTAAGTTGCTGTTGTAATTTTATGACGCAGTTGGGGAAAAAAATCTAAAATCTTTGCCAAAGGAAAACAACCAATCTTTGATTGCACCAAATCTGCTCCATTTCAGAGTGCTCAAATTCACTGTGGGGAAGTTTGCGCTACCTGTAGGAGTAAAGCATCACAAAATCTTACTCGCCACCTCGACTTGTGCTCTGATAAATGTATAAGTGGCTTATTATTCTGCCTGCTAATTTTTACCACTAATCAGATGTAAAGTAATGAGCCAAATTCTGGATAAATTCTGGAACTGGGTTACTTATCTTTGATTTGTGGTGTTGGGTTTTTTTTGCTGGTGAGCATCTTAAGTATTGCAAATAAATCGAAAAACAGCTCTTTCCTGCAAGCTTTAGTTTTCAGGATTAGCACATTTGATATCCTTTTCTTTGTTTATAAAATAGGTGTCATTACAGTGAATCTTTCAGCAAATTTAAATCTTTATACCTTTCCCTAAGACATGGGATTCACAGTATGGGCCCACTTTTTCCTTTTAAAAATGTAAAACCAAAACCAAAGAATTTGGAAAAAGTCACATCATTGTAAAAGCATGTAATAATGCTTCCTTGTATTACCTTTTTAAAGTTACCTCCAGCCACTCCTATTTTCATAAGCACTAATAGGACAATTGTCTTGTATGAGCTGAGAGAGGAGAATTACTTTCTCAGTCTTCGAAGCAGAAATGACAGTTGATGTTTGCAAAAGGAAAAGGGGGGGCAGAGCAGTACGAGAGTAAATGATGGTAAATAGCCCTACCATATAAAACTGAAAAGTGGGAAAGGATGTTAAATGGAGGGTCTTGCTAGGGAAAAAGAGAACACACTTTATATGTGGAGATAAGAATTTGTTATAAGTCTAAATAAAATCTTAACAGCTTCATCAAAAAACCCCAAACACTTACTTTCAGTCCAGTTGCAATGGTACTAATGCCTGCAGCCAAATTAACTAATTAATGCAGAAAAACCTCTTTGATAATACAGTTTAAATTTTTATGCAAAAACTTGCTGATACCTGCCCGTTTTCCTCTGGTGCTATGATCACCCTTGCACTTTCCTCTTGGCCCCAAAGGGCAAAGGTTCAGCCGGATGGGGGACGAGGGGTTTCAGCAAGACATTAGTGTCCTGATCTCTTTTCTGCCAGGAACAAATGCCTCAGCAGCCGAGATGAGCCCACGCAAGTCCTGTGGCCCCGTGCTGTCAGGTCAATAAAAAGTCTGGGGCCTTTTATTAGTAAGTGTAAAAAATTGCATCTACTGGGCTACAAGAAGCCTGCAAAATCTCCAGGCTTTGGCTTAATATCTAAATGTTTTAGTATTGACAGATAGGGTGGAGGTCAAATGGCAGGGGCCTTTGGTGTGCTGTTTGTGGAAGAGTTTCAATTTAGAGAAAAAGGGTATTGTAATGATTTTTTGCTGATCTCTAGCTGATATCCTTTCCCTCTTTTGAAAACTCCCGTTTCATTCATGCATTTGGCACAAAAATCAATCTAGTACGAGATGCAGCAAGGCTTCATAATCAGCTATTACAAAACAGGGAGATTGAGCTTGGTATCAGAGAAAAAGAGGAATTTCACTGTTGTCTGCAATTTAACTGGACACTCCAGGGTGCTTCTCAAATATTACTTGTCCAGCTACGGTGCCCCTTTACTCTCATCCTTCCTATACTATGCTCTAGCACACAACATGAAGTCACACAATGGAAAAAAAAAATACGAAACTCTGTCTTGCTTCTTTATACTTTTTGCACATTTTGAAAGTCCTAGTCTGATAAAAAAATCACAATAACAGAAGGAAAATATTAGAGATTAGTGAAACTCTGCAGTTTAGGTTGATAGTAAAAAAAAAAAAAATTCAAGAAAGCTCTCTCCTTTCCTCTATCTATAATGAATTTTGTTGTAGGCATTAAGTGCCTGGTCTATATCTTAGTGAAGTCAACATCCATCTGTTTGTTTGAATAAATCTCATGTGAAACTGAAACTTAACCCAGGCCAACTTTTTTTTCCTTACAGATTTTGGTTAAACCAATGCATAATTTAACAAAAACAGAGGTGCTACCCGTTTTTGCTTTTTCCCTCCCTCACGTTGATGATAACCTGTGCACTTCAGACTTCATTAGCAGTGAGTATGTTCGATCTGTATCCTGGTAAAAATTTTTAGATACCGCAAGGTGAATTCAAAATCTGTGTTTTGTGTGAAATGGTGGCTGTGTGTCGCTGTTCATAGCACTGACAGCTTGGCTACTGTAGCTGGAGTTTCACAATAAGTAAAGATCTTCCAAGCAGCAGTGAGCACCAGCAACAAAAATTGTTTCTATTTATTGGTTCCTTATGTAAAGATATAAAGACGAGAACTGATGACCATATTATAACACCACGTGGTTATGAAACTCTGACTTAATGAAGTTTTGTATAACTGAGATCAGTATTTAAGCGCGGGAGTAATGTCCAAACATCCTCATGTATAACTTTGTAGCTGGAAAAACACACTGGTTCATCTACTTCACCAGTTGATGATCACAGCTAGAAAAATCTGTCGCAGCTTTTTGTCAGAGGGCCGATTCACAGATAATGGATAATATTGCTTACTGGACACCCTGATGATGTTGAAAGGCTGAAATCTTACAGCTGCATAAGATATTTTAGGATCTGAGTACAATTTAAGAACAAGGACATGCATCTAATTTGAATATGTTATTCAGACAATATGAGACACAGGCTTGTGGACTAAACTGTGACAGTGACAAGGAGTAAGATGATGGCCTCAGTGGGGCAATACTTACCATATACTTACGACTGAAGAGTCAGCAAGGCTGGTATTTGGAAAAAATTACAATGTTATATAAACCCATTGTCTAATGCAATAGTTGTGCAATATTTAACGAAACTTCTAACAAAGCTAATGAAATGAAGAGTATCTTCTGAAGATATTTTGAAAGTTTTTCCTGACATTCAAGGCTTCAGAAAATCCAAGATGGTGTAATCGCTGGACCACATAATCAGTAAAATCAAAGTGAGATTGGTGTTAACCTGATCTTGAAATATTTTGTGTCAGAAGAACATCTGGAGGAGAGAGCCGAGGTGCAAATTATTATTTTATCCCTCATTTTTTGTTTGCTACAGGAGAAAATTTTTAAAGCATTAGGAAAGTTCAAGACTTGCAAAATTTCTGTCATACGCAAACATTTTCACAGCAACTGTGTTCCTTTCTTCATTATCTTTTTTTTTTTTTAAATGAGTCATCCTAGATTCCTGAAGTATTTCATTCGAAACAGCCCTTGAGCTGGGGAAACCAGTGTCACTTGCAGAACACTGCTCATTTCTGTGTCAGTAAGAGTCAGTATATGTATGAGTAACCAAATATCTACACCACAGCAAATTTCTGAAACAGCAGATAATAGTCAAAGGCTTTCAGGAGTCACACAGGAAAAAATAATTATAGTAAATGAATCTTTGTAATGAATCTAGTTCTTCTGCTTTGAGCTCTCTCTTCCCTCCCTCCCTCCCTCTCTCTCAAAAGCTAAATGGCTTTTTCAGTGACCGTTTTGGCACTATTACGTCTTCTCCTCACCCCTTAGGAGAGCTTTTACCTTTCATTTTGGTGTATCCTGCTGTGGCCATGCTATTACTTAGCTATGACAAGAGTTTTAAAATTACAAACATGTGGGGCTAGGATTGCTGCATTTTGCTTTAGCCTTTCAAAGTGGCTTGTTGATGTTAATATACAGCACCCCTGCTGTGCTTTTTTTTCTTATTCTGACTTTCTTTTTTGTTACATTTTGCATGTGGAGCCTGAGTGATTAATATTTCATCGGTTCTTCAGTGCAGCATGACACAAGGATGTGTTGCATTTGGCTTTTCTTGAGCTCTATTGCCACTGAATTGTGACTAATAGCTGGAGCTGGACCTCTAATGGTTTCATGGGATCACCATCAAATAGAAACAAACAACTGTTTGCCACGTCATTAATCTATAAGAAGTTAATTAAATACTTTACTCTGCATTTTAAACATGTTACCTTCTCTACAGTATGTCAGAAATTAGTGAGTACTATTCTGATCATGTATACCACTGACTTGTCTTAATTCAATGTTGAATGTAAAATTCAATATACAATAGCATAGTTTCATTAGTAAAATGATTTTTTTGCAAAAATTGAAGTGTTACATATTTTAGGAAAAAAACCTTTCATCTGTATGTTTTGACTAGAGATTACAAAATGAAATGCATTTTAAAACTTAAAATTTTTACAATTTTAAAACTCCTAAATAAAAAAGTATATATATATGTATGTGTGTACACACATGTATATAGATAAATACCAGATGTCGATAACACAACCGCTTCATCTATTTTCATAAATTAAATTGGATGCAATTTTTCATATTTAGTTTGAAATCATCTTGTATTTGTAATAAGAAACATGAGGAAAAATACGTTGTAAGCTTCAGTATATGACCAGAGAAAATGTAATTTCATTTTTTTCTAAAATTAATGCATGCTTTATGGTTGCATGTATTGGTGTGTGATTCTTAAAATCAGTTTTTCACATGCACATCAGATCGCATGCTTGGGTTAGCCTTGCAAGCTAGTGACAATGGTGATGGTGGGTGGCAATCCAGAGACCAGAATGCTAAGATTACATCAGAAAAAACAGGAGTTAAAAGGGGGGGGGGGGGAAAAATCAGCTTAGCTAAATCTGCACGAAACTCAGGCTGGAGGGCTCTTTGATTATATTTCTACTAGATAACCTATTTGAGCTACAGTATAAATGGATAATCCACATAAGTGCTCTTATCAGGAGCCTTTGACTCTTTGTAGTGATCTCAGTAGGCTACAGTTCTTCTACCAAAAACCCAGTGATCGCATTAACAATAAGAAAACCAGTTAACATTGGCTTATTAAGTTATATGTACAAATATTTAATTTTCTGTGGTCAGTTTGCCACTGTTGAGGTTACTTTTGTGAATAATTTTGTGGCTCTTTCTGCTCATTATTTTCAAAACCTAAGGCAGTGTTTAACAGCAGACTTGTACCCAGGCTTAGCTGTAGAAGACAGACTTAAACAAACCAACCAAACTGTTCTCATATAAAGTATTGAGCACAAATATATGAAAGTGATATAGTGTATATTCATCTTTTACAAAAATAAAGAACATTAAAAAATGAAGAGTAAAATATGTAGAGTCTCATCTCAGAACTTTAAAGAAACAATACAATGAACTACCTTAAAGATTCATTGTATTTTATTTATTTTCTATGGTCTATCAGAACAGAATAAGAGATTCTTTTGACTGTTATTCCACTGAAGCCATTTCTAGTACTATAAAGTTTTCCTCCAAAATTAACGAAGGAAAATGTATTGCAGCAAATGAATGAGAAAATCATATTGTATCATCAGCTTATTGGGTTCGAATGCAAGCAGAGCCACGTCCCTGATGATTTGGGCGTTCCCTAGTGTTTACTCCATGGTCTCCTGCTGGTAAGATCGCTTCTGCTTCCTACTGCCTCCCACCTTTGACCCACGTAGGAGAAATTGGAAGAGTAACTCCGTATTCAGTGTTGCCAGTTCCCATTTGTGCCATTATTTTCTTTACAGGGTCTACAATATTTGGGTGTGTTTTTTTAAAGTCTATCAAGGAAAATCAAGAAATTGCTTGACAGCTCTAGCTCACAAATGCAGAAAATCCCGAATCTTCCACTTTTCATGGTTGTGGTGAAAGTTCTGAAAATGTAATTTTAAAAGAAGAAGCCAGAAAACCAGGAGAGGTAACATGAGAATTGCCATGATGCTTAGGGAGAGGGGAACAGCTTGTTGTTTTTGAATGCTTAGAAACTGTATTACTATGCATCGTAACTTGGTGTCTTCGTTTCCATATTATCAGTGGTACATCAGCTGCCAAAAAGCACATGCTGAAGGAGAACAGTAACTTAAACCAGTCTTCTGTAGCCTGGGGGAGTGCTCCAGCTGCCAGGCTGTTGGGTGTTCAGCAATGTAGATGTCTCGGTCTGTCCCACAGGGATCATCCCACCCTGCCGCAGCAATGACTTCAGCCTTAGTCTCTTTTTGCATTGCTGTATTACAGGGCTACAGAGCCATGATGATGAAAAATGTTTTATTGTTAAAAAAGAAGAAGAGCTCTAAAGAGGAAATCTCCAAAGTGTTTGCGCTGGAATAAACAAATCCTGTTGGCTAGGAGATGCCTCCATGAGCTGTAAGATTAAGCTTTAACTCTTCTCTCTGAATCATATACAGAGCAGTAATTGTTTTGGAAAGCTGATGGTCTCTTATCTTCCTTTTCAATAGTCTTGGTTTGCTTCAGTGGAACAAAAGAATATATGAATTCTTAAAACTTTTTGTGGGATGCAGGGAAAAAGAAAAAAAAAAAAAAATCTAGGCATGGATGGCAAAGCAACCTCTTTCCTGGAACAGTTTTTCCTCTTGGAGAGGTAAACCTTTATGAAGCTGAGGAAACATAGCCAGCTTGTATCCCCTTTCGTTGGTGAGGCTTGCTGTGACTAGGCAGATAATGCATTTCCCTGTGGAGCTCTTTACCTGATAACTCTGCCCACTAGCGTGGATTTGAGCATGCCGGAGGCCTGCCTCTAGCTCTTGGCAGTATCGTTTTGTGTAAAGGAATGCAGTGCTGATGAAACAGGCATTGGGACTGATATGCAAAGACACAGCAACAGCAGTTGCAAGCTTCCCTTTACTGTTTCAGCTGCATGCCTCACCCTTTTTCTGGCACAGCCAGTCATAATAGTCTTCTGCAGGCTCCATTTCCATTCAGTATTTGGCCTGCTGAGAACATTGATTAAAGTCAATTGCAATGGAGTTTTTAGTTTGGGGAGCTATATGCAAGAAATGTATTGAAACAACTAATGTGTTTTATTAGAGCAAGAAAAGGTAATCTCGTGTCGCATACTCTGCCATCACTTTTCTGTGCTATGAGTGCAAGATGAAGTTTCAGATCTGTCTTGGTCCTGACCTGGGCTTAATCTGAACATTCAGTATAAATGTGTGCAAAACTCCATATCTCGTTACTAGTCTCCTGGGTTTTCCCTAAACAAATACAGTGGATTAAAATGCAAGTTCATTAGGTTAAAGTGCTTAATTATCTTAAAACTCTTAGTGTTAGAGTCAGATGTCAGGATTTGATTAGCACTGCAGGGAGGCTCTGTAAGGAGCAAAATGGAAATAGCCATTGTCCTAGTATAATTAAAATGCTATAAATACGTAAATAAGGACACAAATATGGATCTAGATACATATGCAATATTTCTTAACTCTCAAATTAAATAATTAGCATAAATTATTTTGATGTATCCCTATCTCTGATCCTTAATTATATCAGTGCTACATTATTTAATATTCCATGACAACTTGTCATAATCACGTTCCTTTCAGTCTTGTTTATTGCCTTCTCTACTTATTAAAGCGCCTTTTATTTGTGTAAAGCGTAGAGGAAAAATTAACATCATTTATTATTGACCTTTAGTGCACCAAGTTGCAGAGTTCTGGGACTCTCCCATAAGGTGTGATATAATGATGAATTTTAACTTACAAAGATTACTCTCAAATGATTAATGAGCTACCACCCAGGGAAGAAATGGAAATACTGTGCCTTACCATAAGACAGTGCAATTGTGTTAAAGCAGTCAAGAGAGATCTGTATTTTCACCTTCCTTATTTCTTTGGCTTTCTTTATTACTCGAGAGGAGTTGGTGTATAAGAAAGAGAACAGAAGCTGATTTCCAGGTGAGAAAGACCTACGATCAGTGTACTGTAAAGGTTTCTTCACCAGGTGCGTATGGGAGGAAATGGAGCTGGATGGCTTTCAGTGCACTGTTTGCAATTCAGTCCCTCCAGTAAGAGGAAAGGGTAGTGCAAACTACCAAAATCCTCATTCAGTTTCATTATTCTCTTCACGTTCTTGAAAAAGGACAAAAATGCAACTACTTAATAGCAGCAAACAGGAAATGAAATTGAAAATTATCATTAGATTAATCTTGAGCTTGCATGTCCATTAAGTTCTTTTACCTGCCTATTCTTAGCTTCAAGGGGCAGCTGAGTCAGCCAGTACCTATCTTTCTTCTGTGGTAGGGCTCATTTTTTCCAGGTTGTTGTTGTTCCCCCACCCTGCCATAAGGATTTTATTCTTAAGGTGTGGTTATTTTCCCTTAAGAGCTTGAAATATTATTTTTGCTAACCCAAGATGAAACCTGCCACATAATACTGCGTTGAAAGGTTCCTAACAGATGCAGTTCCAGGTGTGTAAGTGGTTGTGGTTTACAAAGGCCAGGGCAATGGGAGCTAAGCATGCCTTTAGTAGATGTGGTTTGTGCTAGGCATTGCTGCATAAGAATTTGATGTGGTTTTGAGATGAAACATCTCTTCCCTTTGGATGCCCACTGTGTTACATGGTATTCATGATGGGTCTGCTCCACTGAGGCTGAGGTATTTAATCTGCAGCTTGCTGCAGGGTTTTGCGATCTGTTAACAGGGTGAGGTTCAGGGAGCAGCCTTCCAGCCTGTTTCAGTCCCACATGTGCCAGCTTTGCTGTAGGAATATTTCACTTGCCTGTCTCTCTCTCTCTCTTAAATGACACTGTAATCAGATTTTTTTGCATGGCATCAAAATGGTTCTGTAAATAGCTAGGGCAAAATCCTGCCCCAGGGAAGGAAATAGCAATGCCATTGGAGGGAACGACAGTTGAATGCAAGTGTTGGGGCAGGCAGTCTCCAGGGCAGAATTCAGAAGGCAGAGCTAAACCTGACCATGCTCCCTTGTTACAAGTTACCTGCATCCACGCATGAGTCCCTCTGGAAAGAGAGGAGAGTCATTAATTGAACAATGGTTGTAGCAGTGGGCATTTTAATCCTTTAGATAAACTGACTTTGTATGGAGATATATTGAAAGTAAAAAATACTCGTCGTAGGAAGACCTTGTCCTCCCCCTCCCCCGCCCCGTATTAATGTCTGTCTCTAGAAAAAAGAACAAAACATTTTCTCTCAAAAACTGTGTTGGGAAGAAAATCTAACTGAAGGCAGAGATTGCAAGTTAAATTTTATCGTCAACATCTTGTAGTTAGTGCTTCCTGAAAGCACATTTGAAATATTTTAAAAGGTAACTTTGAAGATGTGAAATGACATCCCATGTTGCTCTTTTCTCATTTATCCTCAGCATTTTTGATTGCTTCTAACTTTGGTCAGGCTTCAGTTTCTGCTTTGAGACCCTGTATCCTCAAGTTCTGTCTTGCACTGATGACTGCTGGAATTTTCTATCACTGACCCTAACGTGTGTTCATACAGACATACCACTGGAAATGTATTAATCTTTGGTTTTCTGTAGATGTTAATAATTTTACTCTCCTTCTCTTATGGGAGGAAAGGAAAAAGCAGAAAAGTACCAGCAGTGAGGTGGTTAACTGGCTCCAAGACAGATGCTCAAGTTGCTCTAATTTTGACAAAATACATCGGCTTCCTGTGAAGTAAAGGATTGATTTTTAAACATAGTATTTGCAGACCAAGCACTATGTGGCTCAAGTCCAGCTCTCTTGAAAGACTTATTAACAGCCCCTCGCATTCTCTTTGTTCTTTTGAAAATCATCAACTGCTTCAGACACCTACTGTAGCTTCCTGTGGTTTGTATACTAGCATTCTTTTAATGGTCCCTTCTCTTATCTGTTGAACATTTATGCTTTAATTTTAGATGTTTTTAGAACATTTTTTAATGTTCTTCATTAGTTAGTTGCAAGAAGTCACCATATTTTTTCTGTAAACAAGAATTTGCTTACAGTTTCTTAGACTGTGCTTTTCTATTATACAATCATTAAATTGTCTTCTTGCTCCAAAACATACCTTTAAGAAATCTTTTCCAGATCAATTTTTTTAAATGGTTATGAATACTATTAGTATTTTTATTTTGTTGTCTATTTTATTTCTTATTACTAGTTTATTTGTAAACAGGTTTATATAATTATCAGTCATTTTAGTATTAATATTTACCATCTTGCTCTGATCCATGCTATAGCTTTATGACTAATAATAAAAGAAAAACATCAGGAGCAGGGTTGCACACCTGAGACAGTGGGATCAGGCCTGTTATGAAGCTATTCTAGAGATAATAGTTAAACCAGTCTTGTTTTTAACAGGACGTTGAATGCTCTATGTATATGTGTCTCTCTTTATATACACATTTCTATGTATTTGTGTATATACAGATGTATGTAAAAGGACCTAGAAGTCTTATCTGTTTTCACTATGAATGCTATTGCATGTTTGCCCTCAAACGCTCCATAGTTTGTGAGCAAACTTTATGATAGTGATGATATTACAGACATGTGAGAATAGGTCTAAGCCTTACAATAAGAAATTTCTATATATTTGCATATTTGGTTATAAATCTACTGCTTATTTATTTACGTATTTACAAATCTATTTATGTATTTATATTTAAAAGACATTCTTTTCACTTAATCTTTATGTGTGCTAAATGTGTGCAATTGTCATTAACTGCAACAGTGTAAACACTGAATAAGTTAATTTAGCTTTCTATTTCCATTTCCAAAATTAAATCTGTAATTGAGTAAATATATATTTAAAGGGGTGTTTGGTCTCAGATAGAAATTGAGGCAAAACCTAATAATAAAGCATTCAACTTTCAATAATTTCCTGACTTTCTTGTTTTGCATAAAAATATTCTAAAAATAATCTAGCATTTCAATTGCATTCACTTCTTATTCACTCCCATATACAGGGTTCCTTATGTTATCACTTGTGACATGTTTTAAGCAAATTGATGGTAGTTTACAGATGCTGAGAATCAGTCCTGGGGAAGGGGTCACCTACAGGAAAATGTAAGGGGCGTCATGTTGCCATTCTCTTTCAAATCCAGTGTTAGTAACCAATGTGTTATTAAAATGTCCTCCAAAATACAATTGTTCTTATCCTGAAGAAAGAAGCGATGCTAAAATTTCAGAGCAATTTACCATGTTTTTCTAAATAGTTTTCCTAGGATATATGCAGCTGTCCACATTTTTATCTCATTCTTTTTCTTTTCTCCTTTCATTTCCATACATAGTGTTGTGGAACACGAAGAAAAAGTGTCTGTGAAATTGAAAACTGTAATGGACTATCCTTTGGATAGAGCTGCTAGCCTTTGTCCAAGACTCCCAATGATGGTTTCAGAAAGAGAGTAATTCTCAAGGTGATTTCTTCTTTCTCTCTTTCTTTTTTTTTTCTTTTTTTTTTTTCCCATTTTTGTTTCAGAAAGTAACTTTTCTTCTTTATAACCAGTGAAATTGATCCCATTTTATCACAATTTACATCTCCTAATTCCCTGCAGCAGACTCAGTCTGCAGTGTTTTACGTTTGACATACTTGAGTCAGGGCTTAAATTCAAACTTTCGTCCCTGTTTAAGAAAGCAGAAAAATCTGCTGGCATAAAATGACTGAACCTTACTGCCCAGATAAAAATGTCACTCCTTTAAAACTCAGTAACATCAATGTGCAAAATACCACCGTGATGGACTGTAATAGAACAGAATGTCCCTAGAGTTCCTAGCTTTCTTATCAGTTTTATTGCTTTTCATCTCTCACTGACTTGTAAAATGCTGCATGTGATTCAGTTTATTTATTCAGAATGCTGTGAGAATGGTCTTTCAAAGTAGGGTTTACTATATTTAATTTTATTATTTTACAGTAGAAGGATAAAGGCCTTGAAAATAAACAGTAGGAGAGGCATGACAAATGCCACAGATGTTTTACAAATCAAAACCATTATGCTTACACTTATGTTGAAATGGGAATAGAGAAGGGAAAGGCCAGTTACGATTCAGCCTATAAACAATTCTTTGTGGTGACTAATCATTATGAAAAATAGATAGGTATAATTTTCATACTAGTGCTGTTAACCATCCTTCTCTCAGGGAAAATTACAAAGGAAAAGTAAGTCTCCTTTAAAGAATGATAGGATGTATGGTACCCTTTTTTCTACCATCTAATGAGGCTCTCCAAGAATCGTAATATTGGAGAATATTAGAGGTATGGATAAAGCACATTTAAGCGTATATTTGCAGTAAAGGATGAAGAAGGGAAAACAGAGATTCATTCACGCAGTAAAAAGCCAGAGCTTTGGCTAGGGAAGTATTTCTGCAGGGTATGCAGTGGCTACAGCTCTGCCAAAGACTATCACCTGCAGAAAATCACACTTTGTGAGTTCTCAAAGGAGCAGAACATTTTTTGCCCTGCAGCTTTTTTTCTTTCATGAGGAAGAGACCGTTTCATGAAGCATAGATCATTTTTGTGTGTGAATACTTGTTAAAGGTAAAATATCCCCAAACAATTACATCCCAGGGCTAGACTATTAAAGATACAGGCATCGACTGGCTGAGTGCTGCAACATCTACTTGTTAGGTATTTAGCCTTAATGGTACCTAAAGTCGAGGATTAAGCACCTAAGCAGTGTAGCCCGAACAGATTCATGATGGGTAGGTCTGTCTGCATGTCTTGGGTACCGCAGCCAGACAGCACCTTCAGTAACATCTGCTGCTCACTGCTGCACACAGGATCCTAGAGAAGATAAATCCTTGGCCAGAGTCAATACTCATGGCCAGAGCTGTTATTTTGCTTATGTGGCCATCCCCATAAGTTGAGAACAACCCAAAAAAAAAAAAGAAATTGAAGTGTACTTTACCCTCTGTCCTGGGCACCTGAGTCAAGACTGATCCCAGCCCTCTCCATGTGATATCCACAGCTATAACCATGTATCACATTTCCCTTTGAAATGAGACCGCTGTTAAGAAAATGCAGTTGTGATTATGAACACACATATTTTAAACATGTAAAGTAGTCTTTACCTAATTTCATAATGGATAGAGTACTTGCTCAGGAACTGGTAAGTTTTCCTCATCCTAGAGTTCCCCTTCCCCATTTCTAATTTCAAAATTGTTCCAGCAAGCAGGGGACAAGCGAGGCTGGAGGAATGGCAGTATTCCTCGTCCCCTCCCCTCTGGTGCCAGGAAGAGATCTGTCAGCTCAAACACCATTTCCAGCCAGTGCTCAGCATACTTCTGAGGAAGGATTTTAGGAAGCCAGTGGCTATGAAACACTTGCTTTGAACAGACTAAGGAGATTTCCCCCCCCCGCCACTCCCACTTCAGGAGGCCTCTTATTGTCTTATGGAATCTCAGGCACAAATCCAAGTGTTGCGTGTTGATTTCTTGGGAGAAAATATGACTTCTCCCAATAAATATTTTCTAGTGAATGACTGTGGATTCTGAGGAGCTATGTAAGCTTTACGTTTTACTTTAATTTGAATTTCAGTAGCTAATGTGATAAAAATATGAATCTCATAGGCAGTTAAAAATATATTCCTTTTTGATCTCTCAAGATTTAAATGAACATTATAAAATAATTTCAGCTTACTAAGCAGAAGTCTTCCTTAGCCTGTATCACTGTGAAGAAATAGCACATCTAAAAGCTTCTGAACTAAAATTGAAGAGTCAAGTGTTCCGAGTGTTTATACATACATGTACAGACATACGTACACATATGTGTATAAATGGTGGAAAACATAGATTGTTTTGCTCGTAACATTTTATATTACTTCATATGAATTTTGTGGTGCAATGTGTTAAGCTCAGAATTTTTAAGTGTCTACGTCCACCCAGCAGCAGAAATGTTTGGAGAAAATAATTTCTAAGCGTAATTCTTTACAAAGAGAGTTCTTGTGGGTAACATCATCTTCTCTCATGTAAAAACAGAAAGCTTGCAAGATGAACAGATGTTCCAAAAATTACTCCAGACTAGAAGATAATGAAATACACACTAATGTCCCATCAAATTTGTTAGTTTTGTACTAAAGCAGGAAGACTTGGAGTGGCATCAGAGTACAGAAATAAATGAGAAATAAGGAAACAAGGCAAACACAATATTTAGCTAGTTTTGGAAAACTAATTTTGATTTGAATCTCTTGAGAGCAGAGTAGACAGGCAGTCACATATAATCATAGGAATTAGCATGATATGAGACGTATAGAATGAATGAAGCATGGAGTTAGCATACGGACATTTTACAAGCTCAGGGAAGCTGTACCAGCAGCAAACTACAGGGTGATAAGAAAAAAAACCTGTATGTAAGAGAATGAGAGGAATGCTTCTTACGACAGTTTCAGAAGACAGAAAATAAGCAGTGAGCAAAAAAACAGCACGGGATTCAGGCGTTTGTCCCAAAACCCTTCTGAGGTCACTGGTATTGTTTTGCCCAGCATTTTGAGACCTTCATCAGAGATCCCTATCTCGAAATTGAAGCCACTGGCAGCCAGGGGAGGTTGTTTCCCTGATAGGATTGACATTATGGAAGTTGTACTGAGTGAGCTGTGTCCAGCATAGATAGAGCATTCTTGCTCTTTCATACAGGAGACAGAAGAGAGATCGCTTGCAGCACCGTGCGCGATTCTTGTTGCCGGTGTTCGGGAAGATGAAATGAAAGTGTAACAGAATGATTGAGGAAGTGGGAGCCTAGCTTATAGGGGCAGTGAAAGGACCTAGCAAAATAAAAGCCATGTTTAAATGTGTAAAAGACAAGCATGGAGCAGGGGGAAATTCTTCTCAGCTTAAAAGATAACACTTGTCAAAGGACAAATAGAGATAACCTCAGCATATATGAATTTATGCTGAAAATGAAAAGCAGCTTTCAAACCCTGAGAGCAATGAGACAGGAAAAAAATAGGTGCTGGGAATTTAACTGGCTGCAATATTAATCCTGTTGCAGGACTGCAGAAGGGACTGTTGGATGTACTCACCTAAAACAGGAGAAGGTCCCTTTCAACCTGTTTTCTATTTTCTTGAGAGCCTGAACTTGCAGCAGAATATTTCAGCTAAACAGTTTGGAAATCGGTGTTTCATCTTTAAGCAAAAATGTCTGTGTTTGCCTTCCCAAAAGCTGAAATGTATACATTTATATCTAAGTATGTAGGCTTTAGCCACTTTCATGTAAATAGATCAATGCACTAAATGTAGTTGCACATAGCTGCACGTGTCGCTAATAAACATATTTTCTTTGCATGGATCACAAGCACGTTCTCTAAGCAGATTTTTGAAACATTCAATGGATGTTTAGAAGTTTAAAGGCTATTTTCAGTAGAATTTGCATTCTCTAAAATAGCCTGTTATTCAAACGTAAACTTTGAGTAAATCCGGTTCTTATAGGTTGTTAGTAAAAACTGAAGATCATGAAGGGCTTTTTAAATATTCACATAATTTCTATTCCTTGAATAACAAGGCTACTAACATAACTGCTCTGTCCTCCACAAAGTTGTTAATTCTGCCCAGGATATTTGTGATTTCATTGGGATGTTGATTACAATGGTTGCAAATTAATTTATGCATTGCAATGAATTTTATTCACAGGGAATTGCAATGACAACTATATTACTGATGCGCTGTCTTTCTATAAGGCTTTTCATTCAACCTGTAATAATGTAACCACATTCTTTAAATAAACGTATTTTCGATTATAAACATTAAGGAGATAGGTATGGGAAAAAAGGGATATTGCTATTGCATATTTGGTTATACAAGCAGAAGGTCAAACCTTCATTATCACTGTATTCTCTTTGGGAATTTGAGAGAGGCTATGTTACTAGTAAGATAATGAACATTACAAAAAGATTTATGTATTTTTAAGCTGATTTTTCTTCTGACAGTTTATTTCCATACCTGACACTATGGAAAATGACTTGTCACTTACACTTAATGTTTGAACACATTTTTATTATATATATATATAGGTTTGTTTTCATAACGAGACTATAGCAAGATAAAAATGGAACAATAGTTAATTCATGCTTTTGAGTATTAAGACTGGACTGCAAATGAATTCATTTTTCTGAAAACTGTATAAAATTTTTAAAAAGTCGTTGTTGAAACTCTGTTTTTGAAAATCTTAGGAGCATAGTGGAAACAGAAAATTAATTTCTCCCTACAGCAACCTTAATTCTCCAAACTTACGGACTTCTCCAGGTGTTGTTTTTCTTGCACAGCTTTATGCCTTTGTTTACTCTGCATTTTTAGCCTGTATTTACATGGCCTTTGTTGTTTAAGTGCTTAAGTTAACAAACATCTGACAGCTGTATAGTAGGTATTGCAACCCCCTTCAGTGCCCAGAAACACATCGTGTAGTGCACATCCATCAAACTGGCACCTGAAGAACCCTGGGAAGGATTCTGTGTCTTAATGAAACTTTGACAACAGTGAAAGTGCCTTCAGAGATTTGTCCCCGAGTGTAACATGGGAAAAGTTAACAGATTGGTTCCCTTTCTAATTTATCATTTGTCAGGCCTTCAGGTATATATACTTTAATCCTGAATTTTTCATTGTCTCATATTCTGGACTTAATTTCCACACTGTGTTGTGTCAAAACAAGAATAAATCATTATAAGGGAGCAGAAATATCTTTTTGTAGGAATAATACAAGAGAGTGGGCTTTTCTTTTTTTAATTTAGGCAGCTATGGGTATTTAATTTCATATATCTTTTAGTTTTCTAAGTGAATAGGCTGGATTAAGTAAAATCACATAAATCAATTGCTAATTTTGTTTTTGCTACTTTTTTTTTACATATTTGTAAATTTATGCAACGTACAATTTCAGACTATTTTAATTCTTTAAAAAAAAAATCTTCTTATGACACTGTACTTCATCATGACACACATTTAAAAGGTGCAAAAGTTCTGAAAAGGACAGAAAAAATCTCCAGTCTGGCAAAAAAACTGAGAATCTCACCATATTAAAAAGTAAACCAACTCTAACCTTTTCTTTTTTCCAAAAAACTATAGGCAACTTCTAAAAGAAAAGCTAAAAAATCTCATTATCACATCATTTTCCAAAGTGTAAGAGTAGATGGCATTGTTTAAGATAAAAATTGTAAAGAGGTTAAAGTTCAATAAGAACAAAAAAGCTAAGCTAGTATATTGATTTACTTACATAGAAATTGTCTATGCTCTTTTATCCTCACTAAGAACTGTCCCTGTAAGGTTTAGACCTGAACTTAAGAAAAAAGTAAACAAAAAAGCCCAGAGACCCCACATCCTTTATTTAGACATGCAAATAAACAAACAGAATTGCAAAAATGCTTTTTCTTGAGGTCAGTTCCTATTAGGGTCCTTCAAACGTCTGAAAAGCTGGCCAAGTACCAAGTATCTGAACATGGGTTTAGAGTTTAAATCTCAGGCCTCTTTTTTGTTTGGGGTTTTTTATATGATGGAGCGCCCATGAGCAAACTTGAAAGAATTGAGGGATGTGGGTAATTATCTAAAACATGGATGATCATTTTCCAGAAATAAGAAGTGTGGTTAAATTTGGCAAACTCTGCTTATTGGGTTTTAATATTAGTGAACTTCAGCAAAAAAAAAAAATACTGTGAGGTGCAATATTGCTTTGTTATTAATATTGAAAAGGCAAATATATCCGCGTTTTATGCCTTCAAAGTATGGGATATGTAGCTTCTTCAATAAGTCAGCCAGTGTTACAATTCCTCTTAAATCTTGGCATTTCCTTCTCTGTTTTTCTTCTCACTAACTCATTTTCCATCATTTTGTCCTAGGGATTTTCTCCTTGTTATTCTCGTCTCTGCTTTTCCTCTTTCTGTTCAGTTTCCTGCCCTGCCTCTCATTTTTCTGTTTCCCCTTCTAGTTTGTTTTCTCTACATTTTCTGTTGCTGTTAAGTTTCTCATTCTCCACTCTCCCTTCAGTTCTTGCTTGTATTCCCTTTCACTTCACCCGCACAATTTCTTCTGTTTCTCATTCTTCTAATTAGTCTCTTTTTTCTTCTTCTACTGTTGGCATTTGCTAAATGTACGTACACTGCATTTTCTTACCTTACCCCTATGTGTCCTCCGTATGGAGTCCGAGTGGACTCTCGGTCTGCTTTTGTTTTCCCTTTGTACTCGGCTTTGGAGTCAGTCACTGTAAACACTGCAGATATCATGAACAGCAATTTTAGAGGCAATCCTGTCATCATTTTAGGAAGTAATCCCAGCATGCCCGTTTCCCATGCATAGTTATGTGTGTCTTCATTCAAGATACACACATGATTATATGTCTCTTTCTGTGGTGCCGTCCCATTTCTATGGTGACACTGCATATCTACCATTTGTGCGTGATGGAGGTTCTAGCAAGTGGGCCCATGTAGCAGATCAAAGTACCTATAATATATAGCATGTTTTGAAGAAACTTAACAGCAGTAACACCTTCATTTAGTCCATAAACTAAATGGAATTAAAACAACATTTTTGTTGCCTTTTTTTTTTTTTTATTTAAACAATCTGCTTGAATATGGTCAAAGAACAGAATAAACAAATTTTACATTCTTTCTTTCTATTTTAAATAATACTTTTGTCCTCAGGAAAGTTCTTGGATGACAGCACTTCTGTGCTTACCAGTGAAATCTTTTCTAATGCCTGACTAACTAACCGGTAATGCAAGACTTCCCCCAGGAAGGAGGAATGTGATGTTATAAGTAATGCCAGAACTACAGTTAGAGTCTGTGTTCCAGACACTAAGCCAGATTTTAAAACGTTTTAAAAGTTCAGCCATAAATACTGACAAATATGTCAGAATACTGCGTTGAAGAAAGGGAGAAAGTTCTTGGCTTTCTTAGGTTGAAGCAAACTCTTTCAGTGGTGCACAGCATAAAAAAGATTAGTTATTCTGAACTGTTGAGGCTGAATGCAACTTGCTGTAAAAATCAGAGAGAGTCATGAATGACCTGATCGGCTAATGAGTAAAAGCTCATCTGTGCTAGGAAGACCTTCAGCCAGTAGCAATGTTAAAATTTTGTCCAAGGTACACGGTAAAAATAAAGGCTCTTAGAAAACTAGTCTTCCTTTAAAAAATTAGGAATAGAATATGCACAGGTTTGTGTGACAAGCTTTTCCTGCTACAGATACGATGATGATTATAATTTTACTAGGAGCAACGCTTGAGTGTGTACCACGTAGCTGTGTGTGTGCTATTTCACTCTGCAGGAGCAAAATCCATTAGGCTAACAATGTTTATTTTGGCTGTTACATTTTATAAGTGCTTTTTTCTTAACATATGTTATGACAGCAAAATACTCACGATGTAGAGGAATCTCAAGTTAGATATAAGATTTGGATACCCCATTTGGGATTTAGGAAGAATGTAGGTATATGACTCTTAAGTGCGGTGCTGGAGAGGCTTACGTGGGTGGAAAAGTCCTGACTTTCTCTCTCTCCTGCGCTCTCTTTTAATGATAGGCTATGTAGGATCAAAAGACACTCTGATGCTAAATGTATAGGGCAGCCCAGGGGACCAGTGTCTCCTAGGTCACACAAAAGCGTGCCTGTCTTTGGCCCAATTAGCCTTCCTAGCTTCATCTTTAAAAAGAGCTTTAATGGGAAGGGAGGAAACTCCTGCCTTCTAGATTGCCCTTTAAATTTGGGATAAGGTGCTGCCTGTGGGAGCCAGAGAGTTCCTGCAGTCTGAGGAGTGTAACAAGTCCGGCTTTTTCATTTCCTGGGGTAAAAATAAACCAAAAAAACTACCTGTTCCATGAACTTCTGCTCCTAGTGGCTGGACTGTTAGGCCTGGTTATTATGATACATTGATATCTTTGATACTAAAGATGCATACATCCTTGCTTAACGTTTTCGGGGGGTGGGGTAGTGGTGTGAACT
The DNA here is from genome assembly GCF_965183815.1 of Platalea leucorodia. Lineage (NCBI taxonomy): Eukaryota > Metazoa > Chordata > Aves > Pelecaniformes > Threskiornithidae > Platalea > Platalea leucorodia. Next base: position 111,545,559 of record NC_138824.1, read on the forward strand.
GATTCACTCAGAAGTGGCTTCCTGAGAAGACTCAGCTTCTGAGGAGCTGCCACATTTCTGGATCTGGTTTGGCAGCAGCAGACACCGGACTGTTCAGGTTGAGGTGGTGTGGCAATGTCACCCCACACTGGGAGTGCCCACTCAGTTTCAGGTAGTTTCCATGCTTGCTAAACACTGACTTCAGGGTCTAAGTCGTTAACTTCATGCCTGCAGTCTCCCTCACAGGTTTTTTGCTTGCTAGTGCTGTTTGAGATCTGATTTTGGGACTCTTAGATTGGACAGCTCATTAACTTACATGAATAAAGACTAATTTCACACACACACACAACAACAACAAAAAAAAAAAGTCAGTACTTAATTTCTTCTACCAAAACCAATAGTATTAAAAATAAAACACTTGTTTTAGTTGTGAATACATTATAAATAGATGTCATAAAGTTATAATGTCTTTTTTTTATTTTTTCCTTTCACATTCATCTTCATTAAGATCATTAGAAATATTTAAACTGATGATGTGGGTTTAATAACGCTGTCTCAAGTACTTTACCTCTCTAAGTCTGAATCATAACGTTGACCATCTTTCTCTGGGCTAGGAAGGGACCTAAGAAAAATATTCTAAAATGTAGGTTCAAAGGCTACTAGTTTTAGCTTTTCAGCTGATAATCCTCCAAGATCTTAGAACCTGATGTAACTGCTCTGCATCAGGGGGTACGATGCCTGCAGGTTCTTGCAGTAAATAGCTTTCTTGAAGTTCAGAAGATGATACATTTTTATCTAGCCTTCTCCCTGTCTAGACTAGGTGCTGCTTGCTTCTGTACATAAAACCTATCATGCAGTTCAGGAAGGCAATCAGGGGAATAAAATCCTGTATTTAAAAAGTAATCATTAGAAAAACAGACATACAATTTGCAGCTGTCATTGTCTCTAATATTTATTTGTGTCCCAAAAAAGAGGATAGGAGGAACTACTACAGAATATTTTGCAGCTGAACTGGACAGAAAACTGTAGAAGAAAGAACCAATGTTAACTTTTGCTCTTCATTTTACTGGTTAATGCTACTACCATACTTTATACTATCATTCTAGAAAACGTAAGAGCTTTGAAAAAAAACATAAGAGCTTTTAAAATTAAGACGTTTCTAGGAAAATATTCCTTCTACCTTACAAAACAGTTACTGATATTAAATATTTTGAAAGCGAGTAGAATTTCCATATAAGGTAGCAGAATGAGCAGAATCTCCCCATATTGTCTTTTTTTTTTTTACCCTCTCTCCCTCTCTTCCTCTTTTCTTTTATTCTGTTGAAAAATTCAGTGTTATTTGAGCGATACTACTTTTATAGATGCTGATAACCTGGTTCTTCTATTTTTTTTCTCCATTGTCCTATATTCATTTTTTTAATTATTATTTTTAAGCTACTCTTGTTCTTTTTTGGAGTTTTCTCTCTCTTACGCTTTCTTTGTAACTTTATTTTATCTCTGTCTACTATAATCTCCCCATCTATAAGTTTAGGCCAATCTTCCTGATGAGACAGAAGAGCGTTTCTTTTTTTTTTTTCACTGAGTGGAATAGTTTTGCATGATCGTGGATAAATTCAAGAAAATGGTGGACCTGACCATAATGTAATATACATCTGAGTGGCCAATATTTGAACAGCTGTGCTATATCCTTCCAGATGTCCTACTCACAGTACAGTTCTAAAATTAACAGGCACCTCTAAGTCAAAGCTAAATGAAGGAATGTCTTTCACAGGTACTCATGCTAATCTACAGGTAATAGATATCGAATTGTGTCAGATTGTAGTCTCTTAAGAAGCATGGGTGAAAAGTCAAACAATTCAGTAGAGTGTACCAGAATACTCATGAGAGTCTATTCAATATCCACAGAGATATCAAATAAAGCAACAGTAATGAAAATGGAGCTATGTATGGAACCTTTGATGACAGAATTAATGAATAACTGAGATTTACTGGCTGCTGTGGCATTGCATTCAGGTTAGTATAGCGGAACTACTGAAACAGTATTGATTTGTAAAAAAGGTTTACCACTACAATTAATGTATTTGTGGTTACATCCAAATTCCCTGTGTATTAGTTGTACTGGCATTGTGCAGATGGCAGAATAATTGTGTAGTGCACTGAAGCATATTTCAGCTGAAACAGCAGTGCACTCGGGTGACTGGAATACAACTGCATTTTCACTTAAGGTGAAGAAATAGTGAGCTCCATCAAATTCTTGTGCGGTCCCCACACCAGCCCTGTGCTGTCTGGACCAGCAGGTCATCCTGTCTGTCATTAGGTATGTGTCTATTCAGGTTGGCTGATTTGGGTTAAAATAGCAATGAGGGCAAGATAAGCTTGGCTTAAACTCTGTGGTAAGTGTGGTAAGTGGATTTCTTCCCACGTGAAAGCATCAATTGAAACAGAAAATGATGATTCTACACATACTTACTAGTGAAAGGTAAGGAATTAGTCTTAACCTATGTTATGACCTTAATCAAAGCAAGTGCCTGTGAGACATATGCCACACAACTGAAATTTGAACAATTATAGATGCCTTATCTCATCTATCAGACCTGCCAGGAAGGCTTCCATAAATCTTCTGCTGCTTGTCCATTAATGTGATAAATTGGCATTTTTCTAAGTATGATTTCCTTGCATATATGTTTTGGTGTGCCTCAAAAATTCAGGCTTAACGTCGTGCTGAGGTACACTCAGTGAAATCACTGGCATTTCATCAAGTTACGTGTTAAGCTGGTGTTTTGTCTAGTAGGTTTTATGGTGTAACAACAAATAGAATATTGGAGAGAAAAAGATGAGGGCTTATCAGTTTGAAGCTAGATGGTCGCAGCCATATTAACACAGTTTTTGTGTAAGTATAATGCCATTTATAACAAAGGTTTCAACATACTAAATAAAGGCTTAATATGACTAAAATTTTGGTCCTCTGGAAATCAAGAGGGACTTTGCCATGAAATATGAGAGGACCAGGATTTTATAAAGTGTGAGGAAAAGTATGATAACAGTTTCTAAGTGTTAACCTTTGACATGAGCCTCAGAAAATAAGGATGCTCCTTCTTTATTTTCCTGTTTTCTGTTGCAGACTGAATTATATTGTGTTTTACCTCCAAGTATCAACTATAACTTCCTTCACAAGGTCAAACACTAAGACAATCCCTTGTGAAAGTAAAATTTGCAGAACAAATTTGTTCTGCTATTACTGTCTACCTAGCTTTTACACAGTTCTCCTGATATACAAAACCAGTCATACTGGGGAGGAGGCGTTTCTGTGTGCATTAGCAAGTATTTCTGTATAGCGTTCTGTATGACCGAATGCAAAGAAATGATTAATCAATGAATCACACAGTAAATAAATTAGATGGTGATATTCTGGCTCTTACGCCATGGGCATTGTTGCATACAAAGAGCAGGATCCTTCTTCCATAAGGGATATGGAATTGTACAAGCTCATCTCAATTCAGCCCCAGGCACCTGTGCTCCCCACTGGCAGCGGAGTATTTAATTTCTTGGAGCATTTCTATTATTAATTTGTCTAACAGAAACAATCATCATAAAATTATTAGGTCTGCTCTCATAATCAGCATTGCATTATTAAAATCTATAAAATCAATCAGATGGACACTGATTTGTGCTAGGTGAGAATTTTGCCTTGCCAGTAGACAGAAGATAGGAAATACGTTTCTTTCAGGGCAAGCATATGATAGCTATCTCTACTTGGAGGTTCACATTTGAATAGAGAAGATTATAACTAGCTATAGTCTTGCTATGAGCTTCGTACGAACATGCTGCAGGAAAGGCATATTCTGTCATAGGAGGCTAAAAAACTTGTTGCTGAAATCAGCTATAAAATGAGAAGGGATTTTTTTAATGATAAGAAAACATGGATTGAAATCTCTGGGGATATACAGCAGAATCTACAATAGCAGCTCCCCCCCCCTTAAGCCAGATAAGAAAACCTATTAGGCAGATGGTATCACACATGAAAAAAGTGATCAAGCTGTGAGCAAGAGAGCCATATCTACTTAGTGTGATAATTAGAAAAGAAAGAGCCCCAAAGGAAGTGCAGAATAGTAAAATAAAAAATCACAGCTGGAAAATGTGGTGGAGATTGTATTTTGGACCCAGGTATAGGTCAGATCAAGACAAAAAGAAGGAACGACTATGAAATCAGGGGGAAGAATTTGGGGAGAGTGTGCCTATCAGATTATGAGATTGCAGTTCACTATCATTGAAAACAGGATTGATCTGATTCCTGTCTGGTGCCAGTAGCAGTTCAGGAATTTGAACTGCAACACCTCTACTCAATTTTTTTTTAATTCTGTGCTCTGTCCAGCAAGTCAAATTCTGTATTTGCTTGTCCTATGCATATGCGCAAGCAAAGTGAAGACAGCCGTTTACTACAATGAGTTTTAACTCGCTTTATAACCATAGTATAAAGTGGTTCTGCAGATAGAAATTTACATGTCTTAGTACTCAAAAGACAGCCGCTATGTTAGATCCATATTGTTATCACATAGAATAATCGTATATCAGGGTATCAAGTCTTTAAAAAAAAATCTTCCCATCTTTATAAGTTCTTTGATAATAAATAGTAAAAAATAGGAAACAGGAGGGGTTTTTTCCCCCTCAGTGCCTCAAATTCTCTTTTCAATTACTATAAAGAAGGAATTTTCTCCTTGCTGTGATAGAACATTCTCTTTTTTTCCTCCCTGCTGCAGAAGGTTTTAAAATTTGTAAGTATTCAAAAAAACCTTCAGTATTTAACAGGTATCAAAAGCAAGTGCTAGACTGCAGTGCACAAGGCAACTTCAACAAAACGTACACTGGGATCAGCTCCCCCAGAACCTCAGGCATATGGACCCACGCAGGCATTTTATTCCTTTGAACTTTTCTGTAGAAGATTTAAATAACAAGCACCCTGCGTCCTCCACATTTTGTCAAGAAGTTAGGTTTTTATTATAATTAAAAATATTATTTTAAGTCTCTAGACAGCTTAATTTTTAAAAAATTGTTAGTTTGTCAGGTCGACCTTTAGCTTCACTAAAATTGATGTTCAAATTAATCTTACTTCAAAGTTGCACTTCCAGACAATCCTAGCTTCAGCCCTTAAAACAATTAAGTAACCCTACTGACTCAACTTCACAACATACTGCTTATGAAACTCAAGTAGCTCAAGAGTGAACGTTCGTGGTCATTAAGAAAATCCACATTTAAACTACTATTGAGCTCTAAACAAACTCAATGGTAATGTTTCCATCAGTTTTGGGAGGGAAGAACCAGAAGATTTTACATTATTTTTCATGATGCTGCATTTAGTATGGAGATGTTTTGGGGCCAGTTCACACCAGTTCAGGTTTTCATGGGTAGAGAGCAGCATCACTGGTTTCCAAGGTTACTAGAGAAAAACTCATAGTGGACGATGATGATTCTTCCCCAGGGGAACTCCTTTCAGTCACTGTAATCTTTTTTTTCTCTAATAGAGGAGACTTGTGTTCATTCATAAAAGACATAGTAATGCCTCAGCCTCTTTGCATGGGGTACTTTGACCTTATTTATTACTTTTGTGGAAAAAGATAGAAGCAGGTATAATGAATGAAGGCTAATTATGTATTGTATAGAAGGACAGTTGCTGTCAGTTTTAAATTCTTCCCTTTGGTTTAATTTAATTTACTGTTCCTTCTGTGGATATTAGCAGAAGAGGTAGTCTCTTTGTACTTATCTTGGCATCACATACTTGTATGAGTACTTCTGGTATCATTTCTTATTTAACCCTTCTTACACCAAACTATTTTATTTTATTTTATTTTATTTTATTTTATTTTATTTTTATTTTATTTTATTTTGCAGGTCTTTTTTCATATATGCTTTTGTTTCCCTCATTGTTGAATGTCCTGTGTTTCTGCTTTATCTCATTATTGTCTTCTTGTATGGGAAAAAAATATTAAAGAGAAAGTCTAGTGGAATGCTTTCTTATTTTTCTCTTTATTTTTGTTTTGGTTGGTTGTTTATAAAGGAGGGGGATTTGTGGGAATTCTACAGTTACTCTGTTTGTATGTTCTGTTTTGTTTTGTTTTTAAAACAAATTTCTACTTGCTCCAGGCAGAATCTTGTGCAGATTCATATCCCAGACTGAACAGGAAAGCCTCGAAGTGCCTTTCCAGGGGTTACATAGGAAATCTGATGAAAAAACTTTGAATTGGCATCCACATCTCATCTAAAAATCTTCAGTGTTTGTCACAAACATGTTTGTACTGTGTAATGTCAACGTTAAAACTGGACAGATAATATTTATTCATACTCGTCCTCTTGAGTTCTAGAGTGGAGGAAAAGAACAGGGAGGACTTGGCAGTACTTCTAAATATAATATCCAGGTCCTGCTCTTGATCCAAAGCCTAATGTGTGCACTTTCATTTTATGCTGACTTGGGCATTTTGCTTAATCAGTTCATATTGTTGGATTTTTGAAGCTTCTCAGGCACTGAAGTCTCATTTATTTCACTAGAATGCAGACACCTAGACAGTCTTTAAAACATTATTCTAGATTCACAAATCCGTTCAAGTGCTTTTTGCTTTTGCTATCAAGCCCCAAGTGCAGATTCTCAAAAGAGCTGGTCAGTGAGGCACGGTGCTAGCTGAAAAGTGCTGAGTTGCTAATATCGGCAGTCCAGTCAGGTTCAGAGCTGGAATCATGCCCCAAGGAGTTAGTGCACCTTCCGTCTTCTGTGGACCACAGTAACACGTGGTAGAGAGGGGAAATAGCATCAGTTTACCCTCATGGCAAAACCACAGTGACTAGAATGTTCCCTGTCGCTTGGACAACTGAGGTTCAGGTTCTCCTCAGGCTGAATAGAAGCAAAGATATAAACCCATGGTTTTCCCAGCCCACAGAGTAAACTGTGGCACTTTGAGGCAAGTCTTTAAGTCCTCTTTGCAATGACTATTTGAATACTTATTGGGCCAGACTGAAACAGAGTTGCTCAGTTGTCTAGTGATTAGAGCAATTACATGGGAAGCCTGAAATAGAGAAATCATCTGTCTTTCACATCTTTGATTCCTCACTATTTCTTTTATCTAACAACCATGAAAGAACTAGACCCAAGTGGAGCTGCTGGTTGATGCGGTTTCTTCTTCTTGCTTCAGAGCAGGTGAGTCTTTTGTAGTGGTCTTGCTGTTTATGCAGACTTTATAAATAAATATACATTGCGCTCACAGAAGGTAAGACAATATAGGCAATAAGGCTGCGTCCCTCAGCTTTAGTCAAAATACAGTTTATATGCTTCTAATGGAATTAACATGGGCCTGATATTTCTTCCCTTGTTAGTGTCTTCTAGAGTAATAATAGCTTTCTACTTTGTCATATTTTTTACTCTGTGCATTCTCCATGGTTCATCTATCTGAGTGACAGTTTATTCTGGAAGCTCTAGTTTTCTCAATTCATGATGCTTTTCCATTGTTTTATTGGGTTTTATTCACTACATATTATTTTTGGCTAAGAGTCCTGTCTGTTTAAGGCTTGTCAAAGTTGTCTTGTGAAGTTGAGATACTTCCATTAGGAATTCCCCACTGCTGAGATTTCCAGCCTCGTGTTCATTGATGACAGACTCACGCATACACACCCTTGCTTCAGTTTGCTCTTTTCCTTGTCATTTCTCATACTGCATGATGTGTGAAAACCCTATGATAAAGGCTCATCAAAGTCATCAGAACTCTTCATTTATCTGAATTAGATTGCTTTTGTCATCCATTAGTCCTGAAGAGGCCCATTTTTCAAAGCATTCCACAAAATGTTCTGCGAATGTCATAGGTGTGCTGCCGCACACAGTTCTTGGGGCTCCTTTGAATATATAAACTAACATGTTCTGTGTATTTCTAGGCAGAGCCAGAACCTCAACTGTGTTAAAGTGATTATAAGACTATCGATGTTTTTTTCCATGGTTTACTGACCTTTATTCTGTTGCCTACAGTATTTCAGCAAGCAGTTCCTCTGGGCCATTATTGCCTCAATAGGAAAACATCATGAATGGTCTTTTCAACAAACAGAATTAATCCATGTTCTGTTTTTTTAACTACCTATCTTTTTAACAAAGAAAAAGGGTTGGGTTTTTGTTTGGTTGTTTGTGGTGGTGTTTTTTTTTTAGCAACAGCTCCTGCCTCCCCCATTTCACTGGAAACTTTTTTTTCCTTTTAATACTCAAATTTAGCCTCTAGCTCTTTCTACTAATATGAAACAAGTATTTATGCTCATTGTTGCTAAATTACAGGCTCAATGTCATGCTTGCCAGTTGTTTTTAATGCTTTTTAAACCTTCAGTGGATTACTCATTTAACAACATCTACGCATGCCCACAACCATAACAGAATCTGGACTCTACTTTTTGCTGGTGATTTTTTGTTATCTGTACCGATCAAACCATCTTCCAATTTTCTCTGTCAGGTCACTAAATCTTTATTTACGGTCTATCTGGACATTTTCCTTGATGTTTTGCTTCTACAAGGTGTTGATTTCCATCCTGTCAGTGGTGTAAGCCTAAAAAGTTCAGAGCGCTTGGAACTTGGTAGAAATATGCAGTACCTTCCAGCATTAATTTCCAGGTTAAACCACAATAAATATATTGCTTTTCTATCACCATTTTCTGGTTAGAATGCCTTCCCTTTCTTTATTCATTTTTTATTTAAGTAAGTTTTTCTGCAGGTTACTTTTCTATATTCCACAAGTCCTAGTAAATTTGAGCGCAGAGCAATGCCAAAATATCACTGGAAATAATTTGGCTCTGTTAGATCATTTAAACTGGGCAATACTAAAATCTATTAAAAGCTCCAAAATGTATCTTTTTTATATGTCTGTGTCTGTCTGTCATTTCTATCACTCTGCTTATCCATATGGAGTCAGAGAAACCAGGTGCTTCAAGTTTTTGTGCCTACAGTGCATAAGCAGTCCTCAAAAATATTTTTTTACGCTTTTGGAATCGGTGATCCAAGTGATACGACCTGTGATGAGTTCTTTGGGTTTGTATCAACTTCTGATGACAGCAGGATAAATGAAGATCAGGTCCCTGCCAGTTAGAGAAATATCACTACTGCAAAAGTGCGCTGAGATCAGAAGCCTCCTTCCCTTTCCCAGATCTTTTGCCTACTTAATATCCATGTGTGGGATTATATGTTCATGTCATTGCACATCTGAAAGAAAATGTGACTGAATACTATTTTGCTAACTCTAGAACAATTAGGAGCCAAAACAATTCTCAGCATCTTATGGGCTGCTCCCAGGAGAACCTGCTGGCCTAGACACATGCTGGCATTAACTGCTCCTAAACTGCTCCTGTTTCCAATAGTCTTCCTGCGTAGAGATGGAAAAGAGGTGAGAGGAAGACTTCTGCAGTAGATATACACTAAGAACTATATGCTTTTGAGAAATCCTCTTGAGTGCACTTTTAGCATTTCTGAGGGTTTCCTTTCTCCTTAATCTCATTCTATTCCTATGTCTTGTGGACAACGTGCAATAATAGCTTTCAGGTTCAGCCCTTAGAAGTCTCCATATATGAGGGCAAAAGAAAAGTTACGCCTTCACTTATATGCTTTCATCTACCAGAAATGGATGAAACTTTTTACCTTAATCTTGCTTTCTCTTGCATCTAATGAAAACATTTTTCATTTACTGGTCTGACTAACTCCAGGAGTACTTTAATTTTATTTGGTGTGAGCTATAATGAAAAATAAAATGAACATATCTGTAAAGCAATTCACAAGTACATTTGGACACTAATTCCACCGCTCAGAGAGGTTACTGCTGTGGATTTGGTACAGTAAAGCAACCTTTCCTCTTTGTCCCCTGCTGTTTCTGACTTAGTGGTAGGATTGTGTATTATGGCTCAATCTCATAAATGCTGCCTTCTGAGTGTTGGATTTACTGCTATGAATAAATCCATTGAAGATGGTAAATACATAGTATTTCTTTCCACAAAGTAGATGAAGAGCAAAGTGTTCTGGTACAGTAAGTGAAGCTGTTGCAGCTAAAGAAGTTATATTCTGTTACAAAGCCCAACATTAACAACTGATTTGCAAGCCAGTATTTTTTCAAGTCCTCAAAATAAATCATCAACTGCCTTGCATTAATATTTTCTAGTTAAAACAGTTGAGTCATAAAGTCTAAAATTTCAGCGAATGTCAATCTTATCAGGGATAATAATGTGTGGATATTAATACACTCTCCATCTGTTCCTGCTTTCTTTCATTTTGTGAAAAATGATTCATTCAAGTAGGTAACTTAACCCATAGACTAACTAAAATATTTGCATCAGACGCTTGATCAGCAAATTAATTTCACACAATGTTCATAATATATGAAAAAGAGGAAGGTGGTGTTCATAATACACAAAAAAGAGGAAGGTGGAAAAGGAAAGAAAGAAAGGCCTATTCCCACCCTTCCACTCCCACCCAAACCTTGCCTTTCATCACTGAAAATGTTCTGCTATGCACATACACCCTACACGTAATGGGCAAAAACCCGAAAGTACATTAGGCTTATGGTGGTGCAAATCTGGAGAGTTTTTCACTGGCTATAACTCCATGGAAATTCATTAATGTAATCCTGGAGTGATGAACTGAGGAATTAGGCCCTTTATTTTTAATAAAACTCATATTATTACCAGAGTACTTTTCTCTGTTGAAATCTCATTTGCAAATGTAAAGCTTGATCTTGAAAACCTATGCAAACATATCCATCACCAGGACTAGATCTTCTGAAGTTACTGATTTTGTTGAAGTTAGCTGTAACCCATCATTTTGATATGCCAGGAGAGTGACAGTGGGAACTTGGGCTTTGCCTCATTTGCTGGAAGAAGGCAGTGTGCCTGTCTTCCCACAGGTGCAGGAGGTGCCTTTCTGGGTGAGCAGCACCTCTGCAGGCGTCTGCCAGCTTCTGCAGCCCTGGGTGGAATCAGACCTGCTCGGTTCTGATGGCTTGGCTGGTGGCTGCTGAGGAACATTTACATCTCGCCCTTCCACTGCTGCTCAGAGACAGAGGTGACATTTTGTCAGCCCGTTAATGGGAGCTGCCTCCTAACTCAGGCAGCTTCAAGGTCACGTGATCGGTTCATAATCCAGGATTGCAAAATTGCTTCTTCAAAGTGTGAATCTTGGTGTGCTTCAAGGAGAAATACGTTCTCCGTTTCTCCTTCTACGACTAATTGCCTGGCAGCAGAGTAACAGAAAAGAAAGAAGGCCCTTCAGATTTCCACAGCACTGTCCTTGAAAATGTGAACCGTACCTCTCATAAATAGATAGGGTACTATATTTAGTAAGAGAATCTAAAACAACAAAAGTGTAATACATAGCATAGCATCCTTTGTTTGCAATTGTCCAAGTTATTTTAGACCAACAGTTTTATTTACTATGTGTGTTTTACATTTTTCTTCTAATACTATTAAGGAAGACAACTTTGGATCAATTTATTTGGAAACCATTAACTCAACCAGGGTGAAATGTATAAAGCACTCAGTATTGCAGATCTGCTTGGCCTCTTTCCATCTGTTTGTGTATTTTGCCCTTCAGGCTATTTTTATTAGTTCTGTTTGTATTTTTTCAGTGTGCCCTTTCCCTATACACATAAGTTGCTAATAAGTGAGAAAAAGCCCATGGAAAGTAGAATAAATGACAAAAGCAGAATGCTTGAAGAACCAAGAATATCACTTCAGGAGGTTCATTTTACTATTTCTTCATGTCTTTGTCACATATTGGATCCTTCAGTCTTTTTCCTTTTAAGCTCTTATATATTTCTTACAAGCAGACTCTGATTAGCCTCTGCAATTACTCGATGCTATTCCGAGAAATGTAAATGAATGTTGACCTGCTAATATTGAATTTTCTTTCTTCTGTTCTTAGTCTAGTTTATTTTCTTGTCCCATTGAAGATCTTATAATCCGGGATAGTTTGTAACACAGAAGGGCCATTAACTGCTGCCTGCGCTGCAGGCAGAAAAACTTGTAAGACATGAAAGACCTTTGTCATCCAGTACATTATGGGGAAAAAACAGCCTTTAAATCGGCAGCACTTACATGCAGCCCTTCTTACTTTTTGGCTGCATTTCGCAAGTATCAGTCGGGTAATTTCAAAGTTAATAGATCTGCAGATTTGTGTAATCCGCAGCTGTTTAGACATTCTCTTTCCTGAGCGTTTCATACACTGCAGATTACTTTCATATATTCATGTTTGTATAAACCAAATATTATATGATACATTATGTTACGTACTGGTATATATGGAAGTCTAAAATGGGGGAGGGAGGGCTACATATATAATTTAAAACATGTAAACACAAAAGTGAAGATTGAACCTTACTTTCCTTGAGAACGGAAGGAGGAATAGATGAAATAATGTCTAGTTCTGCATTGGTTCAAATCTTGTGCAAGGTCTGTACAAGAAAATAGAATATGACATCTCATATCCCAGTTTCCCACTGGTAAAATGGAGGACAAAAGACTGTTAAAAACCAGGTATACTTCCAGGACACTGAAAATGAATCAGTGCATGAAAACAGATTACAATTGCCATCTGGAACTATTTCAATAGCTATTTTAGACAGTGTCCTACATGATTGTGTAGATCTACTGTGTTGGATCAAACCGGGAATCCAGACTGTAAGTGAACACACAGGTCCTTTTAACTCTGAGTATGGAAAATGTTTGTGGGCTGAGGGATTAAGCCGTGAGTATCACCTTTGGACAATCCTTTTCATTACATTATTTAAATATGAAGTTGGCCAAAAAGAAACACTTTTCAGGTAAAGGTAAATTTCCACATTCTTTGACTAATTTTTTCACAAATCACTATGAAAATTTAAGATGTCGGTTTTGTCATTTAAGATGTACGTTTTTGAAAAAGTTCAATTTTTCTGCTGAAAATAAATTGTTTTCTTTGAATTAACAATTTAATTTTTTTTCCTGTCAGTTTGATGCAAAGCTAAATCAGAAACACAAGGTTTGGTTTTAAACTGACACTTCAGATAATACCAAAAAAATTAAATTTCCAGCAAAGGACATTTTCCTTTGCAGTAGATGCTGATATGCTGATAATATATCTTGTAATGTAACAGCTATTCAACTACAGTGATCAAAACCTGATCCTGTCTGATCCTGCAATTATTTATGAGGGCAAGTCATCTCATTGATACGAGTAGTCTCACTGTTATGATTAAAGTTCCCCGTGTATAGCATTGTTTCTAGTTGGAGGGAGTAAAGACAATTTTTAAAAAATATTTTGTACATGGACACGTGAAAAGGCTAAAAAACCATAATTCACACCAGACCGTTTTTCTTGGAAAAGAGAAAGGTCCACCTTTTCTTTCATGTTTTCCAAAAAAAAAAAAAAAAAAGATGACATGAGACATTAGAAGGAAGTTCACTAGTCCCATATAACTGTTTCTGTGGATTAACTGAGGCTGGAAAGCTGCATTGTCTATAAATTATTGTGGTTGCATCCATTGCAATGAGAATCAGTATCGCTTTTAAATTAAAATATTGCATTTGGTTTCAGGCAACCATAAACATCTTCATTAGTATCTCACCAGAGTCTGTGATTATTTGAAATAGCACAAAAGTACAGAGAGATTGCTAAAGGGCAAGACTGGTAATGGGAATATTGTTTTCACACATCCATCAATCATTGTCTTACTTTAAGCTTGGGAACATATAAAGATGAAAAAGCTCACACATAATGACATTCGTATTTGTTACCAAATTCTTTTTATTTATGATTGTTTGAGCAATAATACAGAAAAATTCTCTTTGTGTGAGTGAGCGGTGTGAGTGCTGCCCTTTATGCAACACAAAATAGAGACTTCTTTTTTTTGCATAACCTGCAGCGATTTACTGGAATTCTCATTTTGAGCATACAAACAAAAATATGCAAGACAATTTAACTTTATAACGTCATTAACATGGGTATCTCACAATTCACAGCCACTGCAGCCATAATTATTGTTTGAAATGTCACATTCAGAATTTCAAATTAACAGGCACAATTATTTTGCAGGTTGTATTCTGCCTCCTACCTTTTATTGGAACAGTCTTTTATCTGCACAGTAATTAATGGAGCTACTTGTTGAGCAAAGTACTTAAATAATTAAATGTGAAATATTTCCAAGACTGCTATAAGGCTGGTCACCTGGAAAGTATTTGGGTGGGTGTGGGCTAATAATGACAGTTACTAACTTTTGATTCAGACCTTAAATTAGACTGAAGAGCCTCTTAGGAGAGCCAAATGACTTCTGCTGATCATAAGTAAAGAAGGGACTGAAAAGGGCTGGAAAAGTGAAGGATGAATGGCCAGAGGAGGAAGGGATCTGCAGCACATGTGGAGTTCTTACACCGGAATTAGGAACTCCAGTTCAGCCGAGAGGGAGAGTTTTAAGTGCATGACACTTAGCTTTGGGTTGGCTAAAATGGCTTCTGTTTGGATCCACGTGTTTCTTTGCAATGTTGAGAACTAGTGGTAGAGATAATTGCACCAGCTGGGGTAACATTCAGCTCATTTTGGTCCTGGTGACTCCGCTAGGGAGGGCTAAGCATAATGGTGTATGAGAGCTGTAATACTGAGATTATGGTATGCAGATTTGCAGACTATTACTGTTGTGAAGGATTAAAAGTTAAGTGAAAGCAATTAAAATGAAGTGAATGAAAAGGAAGCTGGAGCTCAAAAGAAACGTGACTTGAGGATGTACTTCAAAGCAAATTTTTTTCCAAACCGAAGGTAACGTGTATCTAGATTTTTTTTTTTAGTATGGCTGGAGCCCCTAGTCCACATAAAAAATGGAAAAGCAATTTGCATTTATGTGAGGTTTTATCAGATTTGCAGAAGCTAAACAATTTTTTTTTAAATATACACATATATATATTTATGTCAGTAAGACGTTTTGCCAAAGGATCATTGACTTTAATGGGTCTATAGAGTGGGTAGTGTTTTCCTACTGCTAGTGAATGTTTCTGATGACTAGGATTGGTCACAGCCTCTTGGGTTACTTTCTGTGTATTGTACTTACATGATTTTTTGAAGCCATTGAAGAAGTTGTTACCCTAGAAAAGAGTTGCAGTGAAATTATAATGAGCCTTGTCCTTGATTTTTCAGATGCTTTTTCAGTGCCTTTGGTCATTCCTCATTGAAAGGCTATTGAGCTCTCCTTCCCTCATCTGCTCTGGCATGATTATGACATTAAGCAGGCAGAAATCCCCTTGAATTCGTACTAAAAAGCACCAGCCCCTCAATACTTATTGGGCAGTATGTAGAGAGCTTGGGAAAGATAGACTTTTGTAACTCTGAAGTCTAACGAGAAAAACTTTTGTAGGATGCAGGAATACAAAGGCATCTGATTAATCCTCCGTGCCTAGAACTATCAAGAGCTGCTCCTTGTGTTCTTCTCTTCCCATTGGCCTCTTTTGAGGAAGCCAGAAACATCAACAGAGGAAGACTGTTGATCATGACATGATATTGTCCAGCTATGAGTAACGCTAGGAAAACTGAGACTTCACCTGGCTCTAGTATAGATCACTTTGACAGAGAGATATACCAGTTATCCAGTGAAACTTCAGAGCGGGGTTTTAAGAACTGTCTGAAAGTTCATTGGATTCTTTTTTGGCTTTGCATCTATCTTCTGTGTGTGCAGGAGGAAAGGAAAGACAGATCTGCAGTCAGAAGCAGCGAACAGCAGGTCTTTTCACCTCTCGCCCATATTTTCTGTGTGGCAATGACTACTCTTTCCTTCTAACTTCCTGATATCACTGTTTACATGTCTGATCTTCCTCTTGCAATAACGTAACTGTGGTTTCTGTCTGATTATTTTGTGTTCGTACTTTTCTTTATAAGGGACATGAAAATCCAAGCTCGGGTTTTTCTGCTTCCATATGCACCAATGGAATCAAAAGTTATTGCCTTTTCTAATATCAGCCATTCATCATTTGTGTAGATGATTTGGCAGCCTAGCTGGTATTGGCCTATTGTTGTCATTTATGCTCTTTTAAGTCTCTAAACTCAGTTTTTGCCTTTCAGAATTGTTAGCAATATGCAGTAAAAACAAAATGCAGAAGTGTGACACAACTTCAATGGTAAATTTTGAGAAAACTCTCCAAATTACACCCTCCATATAACCTGGCAGGGTAATAAAATTGCTTAGCTTCAAAGTGTATTAGTTCATTTGAGTAGGGCAAAGGTTGCATATGTTTTCAGGGAGGGTAGCAAACAATTTGGAAAGATTTAGTTAATTAGCAGAAACAAAAGTGAAAATCCAACCTATTACATGTAGAAGCTATTAAGGAGACAGATGGATAAACAAAGCTGTTTTTCTCTTTGGCTTTGGGTTCAGTTATTAAGGGTGGAAAAATCAGCATAATCCTTTCATTTGCTCCAAATTCTAAGTCAATATTCAGAGCTCTGTGTGGGCAGTGCAAGAGTTTTGAAAATTTAGGTTTTGCTTTGGATACTCGCACCATCTGGATTCTTGATTATAGCTGCATACACAGGCCACCAGGACAGCTGTCACAACAGCTAATGGGTTGTGACTCCTCCTGCAGTGCTTCTCCCTTCACCGTGTCTTTCTCCTTCCTATCCCTTTCACACCCCACACCCTCAGCTCTAGATCAGAAGCACAAAAAACCTCCAGTATCTCTTTGGTCACTAGACATTACATCAGCGGGTTACGCCCACCGGTAACTAGCCAGTGATCATCAAGTTAAACACTGATTGCCTGAGTGGGGAGAACTAAGCATGGAAAATGAGCGTTGGGCCAATACTACAGAAAAATTACAAAGTTTGGGGTTCTCTGTGGTTCCCTGGTCTACATAAGCCATTGTAATAGCAAGTCACCGTCCACTTAGACAGCCTCCTTGGAAGGAAGGTCTACTGTGTGAATCAATCACCATGGTCTCATTCTTCCCCTTCTTCACCAGTTTGTCTCAACACATGCCATTTGGACACAACCAGGTCTTACGCTGGTTTTCTGTTGTTTCTTGCATCTCCATTCAGGAGCGCATCTCTTTTCCTGTCATTCACCTTGAACTCCACTTCTTTGGAAATCGCTTCATATTCCAAGCACACGCTAATATCCAGATAGAGCAAACAAACATCTATTTTGCAAGTCTTTAGAAAATCTAAGTGTGCAGTATGTTGGCCAAATAGCTATAAAAGGACATTTGAAACTTAGTCATGTACCTCAACAGAAGAACATACTCCCTGCTTCCTAACCTTATGTATAAAACTGAAAGACTGGAAAAATTAATTGTTCTGTTGCTTCTGTGGCACTGTGGAAAAGCTCTTTACATTTTTTAAATTAAATTAATCCCAGAGCAGTAACTAAACACATTATATGTTCAAAATATATAAAATGTTCCCTGTGCCTCATACACGGACTTCTAGATTGATTTAGGTATACCTGAAATACTCAGCTTTGATATTACTAGCCAGCTGTACATTTTATGCATGTTCAATGTTTCATTAATTTCTTCAAAAATTATATGAAATATTAATATGTGGATTGGGACAGTTTAGTTCGTTAACTATAAATTAAGAGTTGGCATTCATTATTTAGTAGTTAAACTCTGGCTTCCAGTTTTTATGCTCATTGCTGTTCTAATTATTTGTTTCCTAATAGAAGTAATTGTGCAGTGGTACAACCCCAGGTCAAAAGATCTCTCCCCAATATTTAAGAAGAAGCTTAAGTATCTTTATTTAGAAGTCAGAAGGTGACCCCAGTGTACAATGGTTGCTTAATCCTGTGGAGGTGGAAAGGAAACAATAAATTTTTAAAGTTTTATGTCTTTACTTGTCTAATTTTTAATTAGCATGGATATTCATCGTGACAATTGCAAAAGTAATACATACCTGTAGTATTAAGTTCACCTGAATGAAGTATGTAAACAAGCTACTTCCTTAACTATGACCCAGTCTTGCTATTCTTCCTCACACTGTAAAGTCATGTATTTCTAGAGTAATTCTTCCAACGCTTGTAGGAGTACTTATGCCTGAAGATTGTGCTTAATGGATTGCATAAATTAGTGCAACTCCAGTGAAGCTAAGAAACTCACAGGGAATATATTGGCCCATCTAATACAAAATAAGACCTATTGAAAATAAAATGAACCCATTTTCAAGATGAGGGACCTGATCCTACAGAAATGTGTTATTTTCTTTAAAAGGATAGTTTAGATATTTACAGTGCAGCACCTACATCTGAGCCAGTCATGTCAGACTTTCCTCATACTCAAGGGAGAAACAAACAATTTTAGAGCGTACTTCTTATCCTAAGATTGTTATCTACTTAGAGGTGTAAGGAATCACACCTTAAAGTAGCAGGTTTTATCTGCTGAGGAAAACCGAAGTGACTAAATCAAGTACACATGCCTACGTTAGGGAATCCTAATCCCCTTGTTTTGATGGATCCCATCCTAGCTCCTGAAATTTTCACTGTACAAAAGAAGAAACCAGCCAAAGTAATAACACAAACATATCAAAGGCCCCAATGCAGCGAGCTACTTCTACAGTTTCTATTGTCTGTGCAATATTGTCAACAAGTAATGAATGTGAAAGCAGCAGAAGCAAAAGCGAAATAGCCACCAGAGCAGTTGTTGAAACAGATATCTCAAAAGCTTTTTTTTCCCCTATTGCGTGTGCTATAAGGAAGTAAAGTATGAGGGAAATGACCAAAACTTAACAGAAAATGTCTTAAACACAGATTTGGAAATTTCCATAAGATTTTGAAATACAAGCTTTTTTTTTGCCTTCCCGATCTGCTACTTATTAAATTGTCATTGCTTTTCCTGAAGCTTCCAGGCTTTGGAGTTTGGTTGGGAATTTAGTTACAAGACAAGGCAGAAGCAGAATGAGGTTGTTTGTCTCCTGACTCTCTCATTACCTTGCCTGTCCTCCCTGTGTTAAAGAACTCGTTTTTTCAGGTATAGGCTTTTTTTCTATGAGGATCCTTCTTTAGATTTAATTTACTATTCAAAATTCTCCTTCTCATTCTTCATTCTGTGAACATATTGATAAAATGTAAGGGAATGTGCTGATAGCAACACAAAAGGTGAGATTTATCATTCATGCTTCACTCTTTAGCCTCTTCACTAACACAGAATTGTTGGTACGCTCCCAAAGATGAAAAAAGGGAAAAAATAAAATAACTGCAGTAAGGAGCTGATGGCAGCTGTTCTTCCAGACACTGACACGAGAGCTCAGAGGACAAGAGCAGACGTTGCAGAATGTTCCTGGTGAAGCATCACGCCATCTCATATCACCTAAATGTCTCCTTTATTTGATACTAATAACACTATGCTATGGTCAACTATATAATAAAAATCCCATCAGTAGCAGCAGAGTTACTCATGCATAACTGACTAATTCCTCCAGTGTCAACAGATAGAGTTTAAAATACCCTGTGGTACAAAAGGTTAGTTCTGCTGTCACTTCGTCAGTGGAAAGAAGTGCATCTTGTCTTTCTTGGGTCAGTATGATCCCGCACCCGATTACTCCTATAAATCATAAATTACAGATGTGTTATTATGTCAGTGATAAATAGTATAAAAATTTGTCTGTTTTCAACAGGCTGTTTGCCAACTCCGACTTCTTCACAGAAATGAGCAGAAATATTAAACTCAGTCTTACATTTATTGAAGCAATATACTACTCTGTGATTTAAAAACTTATTACCAAATTAGTCACTATTTCACAAACCTCAAATGCAACAAACCATTCAGATTCCTACACAGGTGTACAGCACCGAGTCACTGTCGGATCTGTGGCGCACAACAAAACCGAGCAGCTCTTCAGCTAAATGATTGTTAGGCTTTTTTAATACTTAAACTGCCTCATTTAAAATAATTATAAATTAGCAACATTTTGTGATTTGAAAGAGGATGATGGTAGCGATACATCTTTCAATTATGCCTTTATGACCGTAGCAAGTGGACTGTGTGATTCACATCTACAGCCATTAAGGTGCCTTCGTTATAACCTCAGGCCTTTATCTTATCCTAGATGGACTTCATAAAATGATGGTTCCCACCTTTGGGATTTATTAAGCAGATATGTTGTCCTTCACATTTCTGACAAAGGTCAGCTTCAGGATGTTGCTGTTCCCTACAAGCAATTACCAGAAAATACTAGTATTGGAAATGCTTGATATCTTAAACCTCAAGATAATGGTGCTGGGACTTCCAGCTCCAGAGCAGGCTGAATCTAAATTCTATACAGTTGACTCCAGAAATGTGTTGAGCGGCTGCCCTCTCTTTTAATACAGCCAAAGTGTTCTATTTTTAACAATGGGCTTAATTTAATCAGCGTAGTTGGAATTTTGGTTATGACGAGGGAAAGGACTGTCATTATCTCATTTATTTAAGTTGCCCTATTTTTCCAATGTGAATGCAGTTGCTGAGCAGAAAAACCCTTGCAAAAATTGTCAAATCTTGTTGCTGTTTTGGGTCTAGCCAGAAATCTGCTGCATGGCACATCATTTGGAATATAAAGAATAAAGGGCAATGTCCTCCAGCAACATAATAGCAACTTTAGAATAATTGAATTGCAACATATTATATGCCACCTTGTGACCTTGGAATCTGTGAATAGCCGTGTAAAGATGCAAGGAATTGAAGAGGAATAACAACACTGCTTTTAATAACTGAGAAAGAAAAATACTAGTTCGCCAAAGTACTGATACCCGTTGCATACCTGTTAATAAATTCTGATGTATACTCTAGGCCTTGGGAAGATTCAGAGATGCGAAAGCCTGGTTTATTTCGGTTACTGTGCTCAAGAACACATGCACAGGGAAAGGAAGGAATCCTCCCCTCTTCTGAATTACATTCAAACAAACAAACCCCAAAGCCTCAATGATTTTCTAACCTATTTTTTCAAATGTTTCTACCTGGAATTAGTTGTCTTGTCTAAACCAAAGTAGCAATTGACAAGTCCATATATTTCTTTTAAGGCTAAGGCTAACTGAAGGATGTATGAGCCTCCTTCTCAGTCTCTCACAGCCCAGTCCACCTGTAGCCTTTTTCACTCCAGATACAATACCTTTAGCAAACTCACCTGGAATAAATCTAAGTGTTGATCAGAAAGATGGAAAAAAAAAAACCCAAACAATTGGCATGGGAATTTTATTCCTTCTACCATATTCTCCAACAGAGCTTTGGGAACTGCAGTGTACTCTTAACAGCCATTGAGCAAAGTACTAAATTTAAGTCTTTATATCACTTCTTGCAAAGGCACTAACCTTGAATTGAAATCAGAAAATAAGCTTAGTTTGCTTCTGAACTAAGAACAAATTTGATGCATCGCCACTGATTTAGCTACAGCTAGGCTGATGCAAAACTGATGTGCAAGTAGTAGGAAAATTTTAAGAATAATTTGAAAATATCAGTGCAATATGTGCTGTATGGGTAGGCAGGAGCTTGCTACAGAATGCAGCACATGTAATTATATCTTTATGTTTCATGTAGAATTTTCTGTTAGCATTTATCACACATGAGTTCTTTCTTTCTACTAATGACAGTTGGAAACTGTAGTGCATTAGAAATCTGATGAGCATCAATTCCAAATTGCTTTTAGGGTGCAGTGTGAATCAATTAATATCTTCTGTTCTGACATAAATTCAAAGGCTACAGCTGTCAGAAGCATATACTGGTGTAATTGTAGAATATGCAATATGTATTGATGAGTATTCTAAGAGGAATATAGAGATAATTATATGTAACTGTACTTATAATGAAACAAAATCAATGTTATTTTCTACTGATCTTCACAGAGGCATAAAATAGATTCAATGTTAATAGTTCGGCTAATTGCACATATCCTTATGCATATTTATGAATACAAGATAACCAGACTACCTCAGAATAAAAAGCATAGCTCTTAGTAGGATGTTTACTAGCTAAAGCCATTAGAAAAATAAAAGTTAGTTTATAACGAAAACAAGAAAAGTACACCACAGAAAGCTGTAGGTGAAAAAACTGGTCTCAATTTTAAGAACAGATTGTTGTAATAATTCAAATGCTTTCTTTTAATGGGTCTCAAACACATATTGTCCTATTTTATTTCTAATGTTTTGAAAAAGTAAGACAACATGATTTTTTTTTTTTTAAATTTAAATATCTTCAATTTCATGAGCTCCTTGTTTCATGTAGCAGGCAGGTCTTTATAAACTGGAGAAATCCAATGATATCCAAACATGATTTGAAAGATTTTAGAAATAATTAATATTTTCTGAATGTCAAAGGTGACTAAAATTTTGCTTGGAAAATTCCCTTAGAAACAGTTATTTTAATTTAAATATTTAATCATTTCTCCTGTTTCCTCTCTCTCCTTCCCATAGCTGCTTTTTTGTCAGGTCATGGGGTTTCTTTTCCATCACTTTTCCTCCCCTAACTTTGTGATTCTGTCTTCTGCCTACTCCTTACCACCCTTTCCTGTCCCGGGAAGCATACTGAGCACAAGACTTCTACCTTTAGTGTTTCTTCCAGCTCTTGCCTTGGGACCTGCAGCTCTGTTTCCTCTCCTGAGATGAAATGTCAGCCCATGCTCTCTCTTGCCACGAGGGGTGAGAGGGGGAGGCTGGTGTGCTGGTGGAGCAACCTGCTGTTGCTCTCACCGTGGGCTGGGACTGGTAAGCAGCAATCATGGAGTCGCCTGGGAAGAGGTGGTACCCAGCCACAGCTGCCCTGCTGTCTGTACCAGAGACGGTGGCCACCAAACCTGTAGTCCAAGCTCTCCAAATCTTGTATTTATGCAAAGTAGTAACCATGGTCGTGCATTACAGGGACAGGTCCCATGTCAGAACTGTTTCATATAACAATCAAGTGCTGGTGCCCAGTAACAGCCCTTGCTGTGTCACCTTGTATCTATGGCTGCCCATGGGGTTCCCATGCTTGTAGCTCTAAGCTTGCATGAAGGTTCTTGCAGCGCTTTGACATGAGAAGGCTTCATCATGTCACTCACACATGGCATCTTTAAAACAGTAACAAGTGTCATCTTTCTTTAATTTTTGATATGTTACTGCTATTATTGCTTCAAATATAAATATGGTTTCTTTAATTCTTTTGTGATAGATTATAAAGGTGAAGAGAACTTCTCCAGGCTGAGTGTTGCAGAACTAAATAGTAAAACTGAAAGGCCCTTCTTCTAGATGTTGGGAAGACAAACATCTGAGAGCTGATCCATGAGGCACTCTGCTTGTAGCAGCCTCACCAGAAAAGCAGTAAGGGAAACTATTTTTAGAATGAGCACACCTGTGAACTGAAACAGTTAGAGTAAAAGAAAGTAGCCAGCGTGAGAGTGAGACACTATGGAAGGGCTTGTTAGAAAGGAGTCAGAGCTCTTTACAATGCCAGCTGAGACCTTGAGAAGAGGACTATAAGGGTGAGTAATATTACTTAAGATCATAGGTCTGTAAAGGGAAGCCGTGACTCACAAAGCTGTCTAAGTTCTTTGAAGGAGTCAACCAGCGCTAGGATAGCATATCAGTAATCAATGTAGTGCCCCGAATTTAATTAAAATAAAATTAAATTAAATGATGCCTTTTATGTTTGAAAAAATATCATGGATAAGAAGCGAGTTCTTTTTTTTAGATTAATTAGTAGTTGAAAGAAAAATAGAAAGTTCATTACAAGCACTGAGCTGAATAAGAGAAAACCCAACTGAATATTTATGTCACTGGAAATTATTGAGTGAAAACTAAAAATTACCATAGCTTACTCATAACTACCTCAATGCTTATAGAAAATGGATAGCTGTTGGCAGAGTGGCTGAAGAGGAAAATCAAAGCTGTGTGAAAAAGAGAAGTGGTTTATCTTTGGCAGGGAAGAACGTACTTAGACCAATTAATGTAGACATTATATCATATAGCTACAAAGTGCCAATATTTAGGAATAGTCTGAGTAGCCAGGTTTTGGTCACTTGAAAAGTATTCTCAAAGATTTTACTTTTTGTGTCCACCAAGTTATCTAAGTCTGCATTGCACAAATTCTCTCTTGAATACTTTCAGTGAGTTAAATTTCAGTGCTTTTACGATAATTTAGGAGTTCCTACACATTTGTTCTGTTGAATTGTGTATTCTTAGCATAGTTCTTGACTCCATTTTGTATATTTTGTCATATATTATTTCCTGCATTGCAGAATACTATTAACACTTAAAAATAGTATATTTGGAGAAAGAAAACAAGGGAATGAGTATCACAGCTGAAAGGAAGCAAGAAAAGAAGTGGAACAGGCATACTCTGATTAGAACTACCTGCAGTTCTGCCTGGGAGGAATCTGGTAATGTATTCTCTTCCTTGAGAGCTTAACATTTCTGCATAAGGATTGCTTCTGCCCATTGTAGCTGGAGCCTCAAGGAATTTGAAGGCTTAAAGCTTTATTCTGCCATTTGCTGAGAATTTCCTGATTTCTTTTTTCTTTCTTCCATTCTGGTTTCCATTGCTTGGGATGGAGAAGTACGAGCACTTTGTGGGACTTGGCTTTGTTCTGTTTCAACAGTACAGCAACCATATTTCAAGAGCTCTTGGCTTTGTACCCTGCTTCCCTGGCTTTGGCAGCCCAGCGCTATGAGGCATTTCCTTAATTACTTCCTTAATGCACGCTGTTGCAAACAGCCTGCACCTGTAAAATATATGGTTGATGTTGTCAGGCTTCATTCTGACTGCACAGAAGAAAAAATTATATCCCATCCAATTTGGTATTACCATGGATTGGAGTACATGATGCAGACCTCTTAAGGCACTGAGAATTTTCAATGTGATATTTCAGCAGATTTCGAGCACTAATGATTTATGTAGCTAACTTTATAAACTGCGGTTTTATAGAAGTGTTAAAATTAAGTCTTCATCACATAAATTGGTGGCTTCCCTTCTGCTTTTATAAATGAAAAATTTGAAACCAATACTGCAACTAAACGAAACTGTCATTTTATTAAATCTCGCTTATGATTCAATAATTCTGTTGAACTGCTATTCTTGTTTAGATATCAATCTTCTGCATGTCTTTTTAAGAAGCATACAAAGTCCCAGACTGTGGAAATGAGGAAGAAAGTCAGACTTACAAAGCACCAACTTGCATACAGCCAAGGCAGTGATTTAACCTAGTGAAAGATATAATCAAACCTTGTAGAAATAGCCTATTTTAGAAAACAGTCATGAAACAGTTAATGAAAGTTGGCCCATAATACTACTACTCAAAACAGCTATGGTGCTGCGGTGGGTTGACCATGGGTGGCTGCCAGATGCCCACCCAGCTGCTCTCTCACTCACAGGGGAAGAAAAGAAGAAAAAGCTCAGGTCGAGATGAAGACAAGGAGGTCACTTACCAGTTATCATCATGGGCAAAACAGACCTAACTTGGGGAAAATTAGTTTATTGTCAATTAAAATAGAATTGGATAGTGAGAAACAAAGAAAAATTAGAACACCTTCCCCTACTCTCCTTTTTTTTCCCAGGGTCAACTTCACTCCTTCATCCCCAATTCCTCTTCCTCCTCCCCCAACCCGAGTGGTGCAGGGGGATGGGTATTGGGGGCTGTGTCCCATCCATAACAGCATCTCTCTGCTGTTCCTTCCTCCTCACCCGTTTCCCCTGCTCCAGCATGGGCTGGACTTCCCATGGGCTCCATTCCTTCAGGATAATCCTGCTCCTCCGTGGGCTCTCCACAGGCCACAGTTCCTTCAGGGCACATCCGCCTGCTCAAGCACATAGAAAAATACAATATATTTTGTTAGAAAAAAAAATATATTTGAAAACATGGATTCATGCTCTTTCTCATGTTACATGATATTCACAAGTAGCATTTGACCTTTAGGGACTGGGAAAAGTTTTCAGCTTCTTTGGAGTAACCAGGTCTAAGGCTTTTATAACGTCATTTTTCTGTTCATACCGTTCTGGAAGATGAGGTATCTGTTTGGAATTATGCTGGGAAAAAAATACGTCTTTTCTTGATGTTAGGATTAATTTTTGTCAAGATGAGTCTTATGACAGCTTTCTGTAACATTCCTCTGCTCATTTTTTCATACCTGTGGATATTTTGCAGCTTTATTTTTTTTCTTGGAGATGCACGAGGAACTGAACTACACAGAGGATTATCTCAGTTTAAGCTTTACAAATTTGGATCTCTGTAATGAACCTTTTCACCATGTGCTACCACCATGAGCCACTTACAGAAGGAAATGAGAGTTTATATAGAACTGTAAAATCATGAGGCAAAATGACTACCTTAGAAGATCAAGAATCTTTTTATTAAGACTGGAAAAATAAACTGTATACAAAGAAAATTTTACTACAGCTTTAGGAATATTGTTATTTTATGTTGATTTCTTGAAACGGTGCATTTGAAATTAATAACACTTTTGTGGCTTAACCCCAGGCAACAATCAAGCACCACACAGTCACTCACTCACCTTCCCCCCCCAGTGAGATGGCGAGAGAATCGGAAGAGCAAAAGTAAGAAAACTCGTGGGTTGAGATAAGAACAGTTTAATAATTGAAATATAAGAATGGTAAATTGTAACGGAGGCAGAGATAGTGCGCACGAGAGAGAAAGCGCGCACCCAGGAAAACTGAGCGATGCAACTTCTCACCACCTACTGACCGATGCCCAGCCCATCCCTGAGCAGCAGTCACTGCCCTCTGCCCAGCTTCTCCCAGTTTATCTACTGGGCATGACGCCATACGGTATGGAATAGCCCTTTGGCCAGTCTGGGCCAGCTGTCCTGGCTGTGCCCCCTCCCAGCTTCTTGTGCACCTGGCAGAGCAGGGGAAGCTGAAAAGTCCTTGACTTAGTGTAAGCACTGCTCAGCAACAACTAAAACATCAGTGTGTTATCAAACATTATTCTCATCCTAAATCCAAAACACAGCACCATACCAGCTACTAGGAAGAAAATTAACTATCCCAGCTGAAACCAGGACAAACACCATCTCATCAAGTTAAGTCCCACTAACACTTCATTAGGACTACCTAGTGAAGCTACTGTTCTTAATCATGCAGTGTGAAACAGCTGGGGCCCGTTATCTTTCCCTATTTACTTCCTGTCTGCTTCCAGCTTTAGCTATAAATCCAGTGAAATGCAAGGAAATATATCTTAAAAGAAAGCATGATGCTTGCAAAGAAGATTGTAGAAGGGAAAACAGCTCAGTACTTGTGTTTGGATCTTTGTTGTTAAGACCTATCTTCTCCAGCTGAAGTGTAAGAACTTTTATGCACTAATTTTATGGGTATTTGACTTGGTATTTTTAGGCTTGTGGGTGTTTTTTTACAGGGAGGTTGAACTTGTATGTTCACAAGGCTGGATCTTGTGCTGCTTAAAAAAAAAAAAAGGTAGAAAGAAGAAGATAATTTAGCATTTTATGGCTCCCTTCTACTAAAGTCCATAGTTTTATGCTACCTGGTTAATGCCTGTGAGTTAGCAGCACTGAATGGTGTGTTTCATGCTACACTGAACCTACTAGTGTCTAATGTTTTAATAATATTTAGATTCATGAGATAAACCTTTTCAGTGGTCTGCTAATAAACACTGAAACAAGAAAACAAGTCTTTTCACAGTGCAATTTTGTTGATATAGGGATGCAGAGATAGGAAGAGACTTTTAACTAGGAGAACGGCTTCTTCTGGGGGTAGGGGGGGAAAGCCAACCAAAAAAACCTCCAAACCCCACATATAGCACCCTTAAGGAAGCAAAAGAACAAAAATGGATTGTGATTACAAACCTAAGAAAAAGGAAGGAAAAAGCAAAAGAGCAGCTAGGGAGAAATCATACAAAATCCTTTCTTTTTTTTTTGGGGGGGGGGACGACCCAAAGCAACAAAACTGAACAAACCACCTTCCTAATAACATTCAGGAGAGGAAGACCACTTTCCATTCATGTGATCAAGCCTCTGGAGTAAAAACTTGATGGAAAAATTTTCACCTGATGATATTTCACCAGTCTTTTCCTAATCCAGGTAGGATAGTAAATGTATTATACAAATTGCATATGTGCAAGGAGTTCAAGATTAGGTTTTACAAACCTTATTCCCTGAAGGTACAGTAGTTAAAATGAGGCTCTTCTTGCTTCCATAGAAAGCCCATGAAAGAGAAAAATATAGTTTTCTACTGATAATCCAGCATTCAAATCACTTTTTTGAAAGGCAAATGGATATTTGCCCAATAGGGGAAAAACAAAATCCATTTCTGTAGTCTATATGTAGGTGTAATTTCCAGTGCAGTAAACTTACTTAGTTAACTGCTTACTATATCACTCACATTTTAAAAGACCACTGAAAATCTTCAACAAGTCAATTGTTGGAAGAATTGACAAGTTGGCAGAGCTACTTCCATAAGAAAAAATGATTATTTTAGAATGCAAACTTACGGTGAGTTTAAAGGGGGGTTTTGCTTAGATGAGAACTTCAAGGCTGGATCCCTTGCTTAGGATAACAGCATGCAATTCACATCAACAGAGTAAATTAAAGGAAGTCAGCAGTCAATTTGGCTAACTAAAATAGGTCTGACATAGCAGCCCAAAAAACAACTATTCTAGCTACTTAAGTTACAATTTCGTATCTGTACTATGGAGCTAGTTTTTGAAACAGAGGGAAAATCAGATTAAGTCCTAATTTCAAAAACAAAAATCCACTGTCAATATTATTTTGGATTTCTGAGGTATGTAGCTAATAACCAAAGCCCTTATTTACTGCTTAAGTTCTAAATTTCTGTTTGAGAATCATTCTTGTTTTCCCATGTCTGGTTTCAGAAGACTTAATATTTAATCTGGGACTCCCAGCTAAAATCCAGTCACTACCTACCCAAATAATCCATGTAATTTTTTGAGTATGGAAGATAATATTCACTTTTGCAAGTAAAAATGTTTTGGAGCAAGGATGCCTGGTGTTAAGCAGTTGCTGTATTCCATTCTAGAAACGATTGCTTTCACATGTAATCGAAGTGATTCCTGTACATGCGTTACTTACAACTATGTAGAATGCTTTGAGGATACATGAGACAATAGTCAGCCAGTGACTGAATAAGCAGCTAGCGTCCTTTATTTCTTTACTGAATCTGAACATTAGAAGTTTGAGATATTTCAGGATTTGGGGCTAATTTTAGTAGCGGTTCTCTTAAGAGTGAGATCAGTGTCCCCAGCTGTGGTGTGGAGCTGCGGCCCGGCTGTGTCCGCTGTTACCACAAACCTGCCTCGGCTCAGAAAGATCCTGTACTTCATTAGCAACTAGTAAAGATATGCAAGTCCGCTGTCTCTACCCCATCTTCCCCCAAAGTCTTGAATATTTGCTTTTAACACTGATATTGCATGCCAGTTTTCAGCTGGCACAGTTGTATTAGGTTTGTATCTATTTCTGCTGAGTTAAACAATTTGGATTTTTTTCCTTTTAAAATAAACAATTAAAAGATAAACACTATTAGCCTCGTAAAGTACTTGCAATGTTTTTAAAGCTTGATCTTAACTTGGGCATCAATTTTACTTCAGCATTTGAGATGCTGGCTGTGTTATAGGAGTTCAATGAAGGGAAGAATAGTAGTTACATTTTTAAAGTGCAATTCAGATGAATAGCAGCACCTAAGCTGTTTCTAAAAAGATTTTACGTATGCGATTTTGATTTTTAGTGGATGCTTTTGTGGATACTGATGTTTTTAGCACAAAAATTACTTATCTTGGGAGGTTTGAAAATCATACTGTTCCACTGACAATATCTAGAGAAATAGACAGCAGGGGGAAAGAAGTGTATTATGACAGCCTGTTAGGCTGTAGGGTATAGGGTAAAATACAGAATTAAAAATCAGAAAAAAAAAAAAAGCACAGAGAGGTGGGTGGAAAAAATGCTAGAGGGAACAGAAACTGCTGCAAGCAAGATTTACCATAATCATTCATGGAAGGCTTATGAAAGGATATTACAGCTACCTGGGAGACCAGAGCCCAGGGCCGTTTTGGCACAAAAACTAGAGAGAAACTGTAATGCAGTAATTCACTGTTTCGGGATCCAATCATAACAGAAGTGTTTGGAAGGCAGAAGGTGGCAAAAATGGTTGAAAAGTGAAAGTCAACTAATTTTCTTTAGATAAATAATATTGATGCAGTGACACTGTTAGTTTTTTGTCTTCCATGGACAGTGTGAGAACTGTCATATCCACCCGAACAAGTAAATATCCTGCAGCCTGAGGGTGAGCATTCTTCATGTTAGTTTAATCCTGGAGATTTGCATTGGCTGAAAAAAAAGCAAACATTGGCATCAGGAACAATTCGTGTCACAGTAAGGATGTCCCACTCTATGGGCTCTGGCAGTAAAACACCTTTGTGCAGACAAATCTCCTGGATTTTAACAACTCTTCACAACTGTGGGTTAGTAATGCAATACATATGTTCATAATTTTGATAATAGGAAATGTGTTTTTTCTCATCTGTTAATGGCAGCTTCACTGTGGCTACTACTAATGGCTGTTGGTGTGTCTTGTAAATTTTGTGACTTTGCTCATGAGATTTTCCATGTTTGTGTCTTGTCTCTTTTTTATTTTTAATTGGAAGAAACTGGGGAAATATGCTTTAATGGTAACAGGTTCTTTTTATACTGGCTTTAGTGTTAAAAACTGTGTGACAAGAGGGAGTGTAGAAGTGCTAGCCACTCTGACATCTGAAATGATTTTATTTAAAAGGGGTCTCAACTGCTGATGTGGCAGATCTGTAATTGCAAGCACCTAAGAGCTAGGCATTGCAGCACTCAGGGGTACAAGATCTGCTCTGTAGAGCTACAGCTTCATAACCTCCTTAAGCTATGAAACTGGGCTGACATAAAAGGGGTGGACCTGCCTGTCTTCTCCTTCCCTCCCTCTGAGACATTCCAGCCTCACCTCTGTGTCAGTATTAATTATGCGGTGAATTAGATCGCCTTGCCAACCTGACAACGTATGTGCTCTCTTTTGCTGTAGTTGCCTACCAGATCAGTTCCTTGAACCAGTTCACCACACAGCCACCTGGTTGCAAGGGGTGGGGAAGGGAACATGCCTCCCACCAGAGCGAAGGAGGGGGTAGTAGCCTGGGCTAAAACATCTTACAGTGTCCTGGAGCCACAGCTGATGTAGAGGGGGTGCTTGTCTGCAGGAGCCTGGCTATAGTATGTGGCTGAGGAGCGTATTAAGGGCTGTCTCCAACAGTGAGAACTGGAACTATGAAGCATCCTAAGCCACCTGTTAAATTTGTGTCCGAGAACACCTGATTCCTGGTCCCTCAGCTCTCTTTGCTTGGTTTCCCCCTCTGTAAGCTGAGAAAGACGAAACTCTCCTTTTCCTGTGCTTTGTATGGCCTCTGTATTTCTATAGCCAGGTTTTCAGGTGGCGTGCTGTCCTTCTGCACGTCTGTGTGCAGCATCCGGTACAACAGCACCGGGACCTCAGGGCAGGAGGGGAGAGGAAGAAGTCGAGGAAATCTCTCACCATTACAGTGATACAAATAAAAAATAGCAATGTGTTTGCTGGGGTTGAAATATGTAACCCTGTCCAACTGTAACTGTAATTCATTCTGATTTCTAGTGGCTATCTAGAAATCGAGCGTGGATCCTGGTTGCTGTGATAAATTAACGCCTTCATTTTATTAAGTAGTTCTATAAATAATTATATAAAAACTATGTAGATCATCACAAATGTGTTATAATTATCTTGACAATTATTCTGTATCTCAGTGGGTATGGGGGAAAATGAAACCTGTTCCTAGAGCTTTTCTGGTTGCTAAGAAACAGTTACTTCAGTCGTAGAAATTGTCTCTCACACCAGATACATTATTCTGGCAAATTGGACTTTCAGATTGAGTACCAAGGGAAAGGGGAACAATCAGAAATACAGACAATTGCTATTACAGAGCAGCATGCGGTCTAGTATATGTGTGTCAAAGATTCTGGTTTTATATCTGCCTCTGTTTCTATCTTCATGTACTCTTGTGGGTTTTTTTCTTTTTTTTTTTTTTTAACTTATACACCACCACCCCTCACACACCCTCACCCCCCCAAAGCATTTGCTAATGCAGCATACCATAAAATCCGGTTTCTTCTTGGTGGGGGAGGGATGGTAAATATGATGCTCACCAGTTCCTACTTCCCACACGTTTTCAAAAAATAAAACCTGTGTTTATGGGACTTAAGACAGGTTTCGGCAAAAGCACGAGGGGCAAAGGGCTCTGCTTTTTACAATACCTGAAGCAGCTGGGACAGGTAATAAAGTCTGTTCTGAGTCTGTTGCTCTGTTAGGTGACCCTAACTCTTCCTCCTCGCCAAGCCTGCGCTGTGCCACAGCCTGGTGTTGGGCTCCCTGGGGAGGGCAGGGTGTTGGCGCTGCAGGCAACTTTGTGGGGCTCCAGGAGCTGCTGAGCCCCAGATGGGACAGACTCCTGATCCCTGCGCAGGACAGACTGGGGGACAAGGTTTACAACACCCATGTGAGTCAGGGTCTGGAGTGTCAGCCAGGACTTGAGCCAGATTTTAGTAAGTTTGTTGGACTGTGAGAAAGGAT
The DNA here is from genome assembly GCF_965183815.1 of Platalea leucorodia. Lineage (NCBI taxonomy): Eukaryota > Metazoa > Chordata > Aves > Pelecaniformes > Threskiornithidae > Platalea > Platalea leucorodia. The sequence continues at coordinate 111,578,082 of NC_138824.1, forward strand.
ACCCATGCTGTGAGAATGAAAACAGAAAGTTTCTGAAGAGGCAGTACAGCAAGTAATCACTGAGTTCATTCATTAGACCTGGGAGTAGTTAGTGTGTGTGTGTGTGTGTGTGTGTGTGTGTGTGTTTACAGCTCATTTACTCTTTACATAAATTATAAATTGGCCCTGGTCCTCTTCCTGACTGATCTATGTTTAATTTTCCTTTGTTACATCTTCATATTTTGTTGACTTTGAGATGCCTTTTTTTAATATTGCAATTATATTATGTTACCATTGAATAAAATAAACAACAAAAACCTGCTAGCTTTCCATCAAAAGCAATGAAAACAAAGAATCAATCTCTACTGAACTCTGTGTTTTAAGTTTGAAGCTGTTACAAATTCTGAAGTATGTTACTGTATTTTGTGTTTAAACATCTTGGCTAATTAAATTTCTGGTTGAGTTTCTTCTGTAGCTTTCTCAAAGATTTATAACACTGAAGATCAGAAGGTTGAAGCAAGGATTTAAGAAAATGTGTTGTACAAAGAAGTTGTGTAGGTGCACAGAATAATAAGTGCTCATTTTAGCACTGCTCATGTGGCAGTAATGATAATTACTGCACATCTATTGAAACTGATTTAAGTTTCAATCGTACTTAAAGTTTAAACATGTCATTAATTAATTACTTTAAACAGATTTGAGGTATTGCTGAACACCTTGTAGAAAAATAAAAGGGTTGCTATTGTCATGTGGTTGCTATTTTCCCATTACATTTCTGTATGTTTGCGAGGTAGTGTGTCCATGTGTATGTATAAGCAGATACAGTAATGTGTTGCAGTCATTCATAGATCTTACCAGAAACATACAAAGCATCACCCTACTGTGTGCTACTCAAATCACATTATAGTAAATGGATTTGTATTTTTGTTTGAGATAACAAAACTTCAAGAAATGTTTCCCAGGGTTTTTCTTCCCTGTGAGTGATGGCGTGACACTTGTAAGAGCTATCTGTCTGCTACTGTAACATACAAATAAGGCAGCTTAGAAAAGAGGCAAGAGAAAAATGTGTCCAAATTCAAAATAAATTGCTCGTTCTCTAAATGTTATGTAGCATGGCAAAGCATTCAAAAGTTTCTGCCCAATATCAATCAAAGGGTTGTGTGGTTTTTTTGTTTTTTCTGGTGTTTTTGTGGTTTGTTTGTTTGTGTTTTTTTTTTTTTAAATTGTGTCTTTCTGAAGTGTACTGCGCTCCTTTGCATTGTTTGAAAATCAGAGTTATTAGCTGACCTTTGAGGGAAGCTAGAGTTTGACTGCTTTGTAATTCAAGGCCCAGAAGGTGTAAATTGGATTGGATCCAAGTTTTTTGTATTTAGAACATAACAGACACTTTCAAAAGTACCCCAAACAATGGGGAATTAGCTTTCTGAACTCTAGTTTACTTTGCATCAGAGAATGATTGAAGCGTTGCCACATGATCTTTAAATAAGCTTTCTTGAGCAAACATTCCTCAAGGGAAGGATCAACCCATGTTTTCATAAGTCCATGCTCAAAACTGGCATTAGTCATACCTTTGAAAAATGAGTGAATATTGTTGAACGCTTCTAAGGAACTGTAACTGAATAGACTGGGATACACAGCTTCTGTCTCCATATATTCTATCCAGTCTGCTTACAGCTGCACCTGGGTGGACTTTATCAGAAGGCTTGAAAGTATTCTCCAAGACGTTTTTTTGTATTTTGTATCTGCTTTCTTCATAAAGTAGTGACGTTTTAGTGGATCTGATTTTGGGGGCCACAGCTTCCTTTTTAAGACAGTAGGATGCTAAAAGAGCCCCTACAAATCCAAGGAATGTTGCACATTGGCATTAACCTGTAAATCCCTAGTGTCCATAACAAGAATGCCAGCTCTGGATCTGAACTTTGAATTCAGTGCTACTGAGAAACCATGGGCTGGGGTGAATCTCTGGAGCTCTGTCCTCTTCCATGTGCACTTTGCTTTTGTGGGGGCAGGGGTGGGAAATGCAGCCTTTTAGCTGGCATGTCCAAGCCAGGGAAAATTGCCATTTTGACCTGCAGCTTTCTTCATGGTGCAGGGCCAGCATTTAGCATCCTCCGTCATCCTTGTTGCTGTAGAGGAGATGTGAATGAAAGCCCCCCACCTTGTGGCTCTGCCTCTTCGGGCTGTTGGCAGCTATTAGGAGCTAGTGTGGGGCTTGGGAGGTTGCTCTGAGGTGGGGGGATAGGGTGTTTCTCTTTGTGCTGCACAAGGTTCAGCTGTGTGGTGGACTGAACTTGGTGGCTCTACAGAGCAGAGTGTTACTACGCAAAGTTAATAAACTGTTCAGCAGCAAATACTGTTGGCTGGAATTATTTCTTCCTAGTCAGATTCTAAAGCAAAAATAGGTAATCCAGCATGAGATTCCCTTTATAACTGCAAGTGCCATTGTTACACAAGGAATTGCATCTATTGATTAAAATCTCTGAAGAGAAGGGAAATGAGATGATGACAGTTCAAAAATTATCTTTTTCAGTAGAGTATGGCTTAAGGCCATCCAAGGAAGAGAAAAAAGCCTCAATTGATGTGAAGGAGAAAAGGGAATCTGTTATCATCTGTTTGCTTAGACACATAAAGCAAAAAAGGGAAAAAAATTGTTTGAAATCAACTTTACTAATACATTTGAAATATTACAAATAATATATTTGAAAATTAGGGATGGGGAACTGGAAAGCCTGAAGATGCGTTTTGTAAAGAGTATAAATTTTTGTTTTCCAGAAGGAGCACCTTTGTCCATTTCTTCTAGTCACTCTGTCTTTTACAGAAATTAAACAAATATTAAAATGGCAAAAAAACCAGATATATAAGTAAAATACAAAATTTTACAGCAAAGAGCTACATTATTTTGAAATAAGTACTTTGGTACTTATTATTGGTACACCAATAAGATGGTGTATTTCCATAAACATAATGGTTTTCCTTTTTTTTTTTTCTCTTGTGATATTACTATCCTTTTTGACTGGGTGAAAATTCAGAAAATGCAATAATAGTTACAGTGGCTTGATAAACTACTTCTGTAGTATCATGAGAAGTAGACCTTTTCTAATTCAGAGAAGCCAAGTAGAATAGTAGACAACGTGCCCTACTGCAGACTGTAATGCAAGTCACTACAGTCATGCTAACATGAAGTATTCTAAGGCAAATAGTATCTTTGTTCCATTTAGATTCTATTTAAGTAACAGGTAACCTATGAAGGCATCAAAAATAGTATATATCCTTTCCGTAGGGATGATTCTTTACCAAGTCCTGAGTTAAAAACAACTTCAGAAGGTGCTACACTGTGAAAAAGGAAGACCAGATATGTCTTTCAGTTGGTTCTGTTCTGATATAAACAATTGTTTTGATACAGTGTAAGTATTTTATGAAGATAAATATGTCCTCTATAGGTAGGAATATACCAGCATAGTCAACATCTCATTGTTAACATGTAATAGCACTTTGGGAATGTCTATAAATGTATTAACCTTTATTAACATTTCTAAAGTTTTATTAAGACAAATGCAGAAAGTATGCAGCAATGCTGAACAAATCAATTTAAGCATGTTGTCATAATGGAGCTTCAGTAATAAATCAAATTCCAAAACAATTATGCAAAGATAATGCCAACCAACTGTTAATATATTGTCTTCTTTCCAAAAAGATTATAGTAGGCAAACCAAAGATAAAAAATCAACACCTATCATAATTGAGAAGATGATGATGGGGGAAACCCATGTCCTACTTTCAGCAGAAATGCTGAATGGTATGAAAAGCTAAATATGAGTCTGGAGGCAAACACTAGATCATCACGTGCAAAACTTGGAGCAGATATTAAAATCCTAACCTGAATCCAGATTTTATGTCCAGTCTTTTATGGAAGAAGCTAACTTGATTTCTTTCATTTGAATATTGCTGTACCTTGGAATTTGGAAGCTGACTCTTGGAGACGCATGATCCTAAAATCCAGCATCCTCCAATACAAATGAACAGTGAAATAGTAACAATAATAGGCAGTCTAGGCTAAAATGTCCAAAGCTTCTTAAAGTTAAGATTCAGATCTGAATTTACTTTATCATGTGAAGGCCATGGATGTAACATCTGGCTTACACTTATATTTCACTTGCTTTCATTAGTTTCTGACATGTGATGCAATTGGACACGCTGCCCATTACAAAATGCCACTTTTACCACTATGGAGGTAATTTTCATGTTTCTGATAAATCTCAAATACAAGTGTCTATAGTCCTGGTTTATTTTTTTTCTCCTTCCTCAGCATTAACCTCTTGATTGCAAAATTATACTTGAAGTCTTTTTCTTTAGATTTATGGGCAAAATTAACTATTCCAGCTTAACTAAAGGGCAAGACAGTATGGCAAAAGGAGCCAGTACAGTGAAGCAACAAGGTAGGGGGGTAGAGGGAACCAAACCCCAACCAAACATCTGTAAATCTGATGTAAGACTTTATTCTTAAAAGAAGTCTTGGTTACAGAATTCTTGTAACAAAACCTAAAATATTTTACACAAAGAAAGCTTGATGTAGACATTAAATAGATCTGGAAAAATATCAATCTTAACAAATATTCTAGATTGTAACCTCACAAGCATAAATTTCCTTTTTGCCTGTGCTGTCCCCCTTTTATGTTAGTTTCTCACAGATCCATGAACAACTGATATTTAATTTAGTGTTTCAGGCACCTATAGATATGAAATTCTCAGTGGCATTTCTGAAGGAAATCTTATATTTTATATGGAAAAAGATGCTGTTCCACAAACAGAGGGATCTAGGGGAGAATGGAAAAGAAATGAGCTATTTCTAGTGCTACAGTGGTAATACAACATCATTGTGCAAAGTTAGGTTCAGAATGAACAATTATAAATACATAATATGTCACCTACATGACATAGGATGTCACATATCACTTTCAAAAGAGGCTCGAGTACTTAAACCCTATTGCTAGAAATCAATGGCATTTAAGCTTCTAAGTGCCACAGACATTGAAAATTGGACTTAATGTATTTTACTATTTGGTTTTTTTCAGTTTCTCTTTTACATTTCATAATTTTTTACTAGACTACATTTTGGTGAATTTTTTTTTTTTAACGCATGCCAGGAAAGAAGTTTGATAGTCATTATAGTGCAGTCCTTGTTTTTATGAAGAAAAGATAAGGCTCTTGGGTGAAAAATTGGTCCATATACATGTGAACTATCTACTGCACCCTCAGCAAGATCATTGCAGTCTATCTGGAGTGCTACGGACATGCCACTGAACAAATATTGGATTACATTATGCTTATAAACCTCAGGCATTGTGCACTTTTCTAAATTATTCACACATAATCACTCCAGGGGATTACACTTGAGGATGATGGGAAGATGCCTAGAATCAGACAGCCACGAAATACCTTTATTCTTCAGTGTGTTCTTGGAATACATTAATCTTGAAGCTTAAAATGCACAGTGATGAGTTTACCTATTTGGAAAAGATGATGATGATTGCAGATCTGCCAGATAACAAGTTAATTGCTATATTTAACTTAGTTATAGGGAATGAAAGGCAGGCGCTTTTTTTTTTTTTTTTCCAAAGGACACTTCTAATGACAATTTTTTCTTATATGTGGCGTGGCTAGTCATTTTCAGTGGATAGGGTTGCTGTTCAAAAGTCTTGCTGTCAGAAATAACAAGTGTGTTAAATTGAATCTCTTGAACTAGTAATAGAAGATTACTGTTATTAATAAAACTATTTGCTTTGTGAAAAATATAGTATGCCTAAGGAATTTTTAAAGTATAAAACTAGCAAAGGTGATGGTGTATCTGCTTTTCCTACTGAACTTGAGTTTTTTTCTTATTGTACATAGAATATAGGATAATACTGGATACAGAGAGGAATTTTTGAAATTCATAGCACCTAATTAAAACCTCCTCATATAACCATTCATGCCTTACATGGATGTTTTAATAAATTTAACAGCTGTGAATGATGCATAGAATAGAAGCAGAATATACTGATGTTCCTTCCTTCTTATTTCTCAGCCTGACCAGGGCATCTCAGTAGAAACCGTTCAGTATGGTGAACTCTGGGGCGATAGCATCAGAGAATATTCTTCATTTTTAAAGATGAAGTGGAATTTATTTTGATGACAGCTGACTTGAACGTACGCATCTGCTGTAGAACCTCACTTTTAAAGTAAATGAAGATATCCCACAGAAACTATTGAAATGGTAGACAGTTTTGAGATCAAAATGCAGTATTTTCAAGCACATATATTAGCTCATCAGAGACTTTTAAATGTCACCCTAGCTGTGACTGCACTTGTTTTCTTTTGTAAAATGAAACAGATAAAACTTTTTTTTTCCTCCCTCATTTTGCAGTAATTACAAAATCGCAGAATAGCTGAGTTTGGAAGGTACCTCTGGAGCTCATCTGGTCCAAACCCCTGCTCGAGCAGTGTCAGCCAGAGCAGATTGTTCAGGGTTGTGTCCAGTTGGGTTTTGAATACCTCCACAGATGGAGAGCCCGCAACCTCCCTGGGCAACCTATTCCAGTGTTCAACCACCCTCACAACAGAAAAGTGTTTTCTTATGTTTAAGTCAGGTTCCTTTTATTTCAGTTTGTGCCCATCACCTCTCATCCTGTCACTGGGCACCACTGAGAAGAGCCTGCCTCCCTCTTCTTTCCTCCCTTCATCAAGTATTTATACAGATGGATCAGATCCCCTTCTCTGCTCCAGGGTGGACAGTCCCAGCTCTCTGCTTCTCCTTGTGAGACAGATGCTGCAATCCCTTAATCACTTTTGTGGCCCTTCCCTGGACTCGCTCTACTATGTCCCTGTCTCTCTTGTACTGGGGAGCCCAGCACTGGACCCAGTGTGTCTCACCAGTGCTGAGCAGAGGAGAAGGATCAAGCCTCTCGGCCTGTTGGCAGTATTCCTCCTAATAAAGCTCAGGAGGCTGTTGGGTCCTCTATCTGTGAGGCCAAAAAAATGTCATTAATACATTTTCCTCACTTTGTGTACTTGATGGACTTCTGCGCAGAAGCATGGTCAGGAAGGCAAAAGAAGCAAATATGCAGCCAATAAGGAGAATAAAAAGTGACAGTAAATTGTGTCTTTAAAGTAAGAGCCCCTAGCACATAAACGTAAAGAAATTTCAAACTGATGATGATGCTTTCACATTTAAATGTTTTGTTTTTTTTTTTTTTTATTTATATATTTGGTGTAAAATACTTTTTTCCTATAGGAAATATATTTCTCTTAAGGAAGAAACATAAGGAAGGAAGCTCCTGCAATATTCCCACACAGAACTTTAAATGTAGTTTGAAAAATCCCCAGACTAAGCAACCTTAGTTTTACGGATCCTATTTGCATACAGATAATCAACTATAGCTACTGGGAGTGTTTCTAAGTTTGACCAAGATTGAACAACAGTTGAGACCAGAGCAGCAATTGAGACCAGAGCAGCAATTCAGACTAGAATGAGAGCTGGATACTGAAGAACAGACCCTCTGAAGAACGCCCATAAGCAATGTGAAAATGTTTAAAAATGCTGCCTTTTCACAAGAGATGGTGCTCCGGAAATATGAAAAACTATCCACATTCAGAATTTTTAGAAAGTGAGGGATTCGTTCATGGTTTTTAAAGTAATGATACATAAAGGTCTGTGTGTGATTTTTTTTTTATTATTTTTTTTAAATAGAGGTGCCACGAAACAATGCAATTTGAGCTTGAGACGCTCACAGCTAATGTTAGTTTTGCACATATTAGAGCAAAATTTATGCTAGGAGAATGGAGCTCTATGTATACTGAGACCGCTCAAATGGCATACCAGTGCTTGAAAGACAGGGAAAAAGTGCCTCTTTGCTTTTTAGTTTATGGTTCAAACGTACAAAGCTGAAAAGAAAATGTTGTTACTAGAGTAAAAGTAATGAATCTGTTCTAAGTAGTTAAAAATAGCTCTTGATAAAATCTCCATGAAAAAGGAGATTTAGGATTAAAGGAAATTGTTAATTAGATTAAATCTTTTCATCCTGATGTGGTTCATGAGTGTAAACAGTCTTCCTCTAAGGCTGATGTAAGAGAACATTTTATCTGAGTAAACTGTAAAAATTATCCAGGAAGTTACTGAGTGAGGTTATATACATATTTTTATTCCTAAACTTGTACATGAGTGATAAGTATGTTTGTGAATGTCATGACTCTTGCAAAAGGAGAAAAACAGACAGACCCTTGAGGTCTTTAACTCCAGATGCTGCATCCTACAAAAGTTTTGTTAGTGTTTCATATAGCTTACAGTGAAGTTTCACCACTTCCCTGGGAAATCTTCTATATAAAAGAAAAGGGAACCTGGTTCATGTTCTTTGAAGTTATAATCTGAGGGGAAAAAATCAAGGTGAAGCAGATTTTTGTGGAACAAAATGCAAGAAGCAGTACAACTTATAGCTTGTAGGATGTTTCTAATACCCTACTTCAAATTGTGTTAAATAGGAATTTTGCCACTGACATTTCAGAAGGTGAGACTCCCAGGGCAGCATAAAATAAGCTTGTTATGTAGATAAGGATTGTATTACATGGCAAGTTACTAATGTGTCTTCTCATGATACTTGTGAATAATATATGTTTCACAAATAAGCATTTCCTTCTTTGATTAGTTTCTGTGTCAAAGTTGTCTTTCTCCTTCCACCACTGCAGGCCAGTATTGGTTTTGGCCCTTTTCCACACTGTGAATATGACCACATCTACCAAGTTGCATATCTTCATTAGGCTTTTCCATTAGATGTCACAATGGATTTGTGATGATCAATTGCCTGAAAAGACAGCAGAGCTTACTGTGCATGTAAGATTAAAAAAAAAAAAAAAAAAAAAGATATGCCAGTGCATGCATGCAAACATGTGCATGATCATCTATTTAAATTTAGATTTAAAAGGAATATATCTATTAGACAATAAAATAATAATAAAAATAAAACAACTAATTGAAAGCTTCTTACAGACTAAAGTTTCTGTTTATACATGTAGTAAATGAATTTCACAACTTTTTTGTTAAATCTGACCACATCAGTTACTCTCTAAATCTGAAAAAGCACCCAGGTTCCATAGTGGAGCATGAAACAAGTCCTAAGTTGTAAATACTCTTGCATGAAGTCCAGTGTCATCCTACATAGCAGGGATTTTATTTAACATTAACTTAACCAAAATGGGAAAAGTTCCAAGTGAAGTCTGGGTCATTTCCAATGGTCATGTCAAACAACAAGACACAAATCAATGAAATCAGGTTTTGTTTGTTACAGCACTTGCAGAACTATTTGCAAAATTCAACTTTGCTGTGAATTTTAAAAAGTAAGGTACTACGTTGCCAGCTGCTGTAATTGAGCAGGGCTGGATAAATATTAATAAAATTATGACTTATGACAAAATGTGTCATTATCATGGTAAGAATAAAGAGGATAGTAAGTTAAGAACATATTTTCAGAACAATAAATATTTTCATAGGAGGTCTTAGTCTTTATGTTGAGCTTTTGTATTTTTTTTTTTGTCATCTACAAAATGGAACTTCTTTTCAAAAGAGAATGTCTCAGTTCTCCTGGTGACAACTTTTGATTGAACACAGAGACAAGAGGTTAGTCTTATAGGAGGCCATAATTTTAAAAATTAAAGTAATTTGAAAGTTGTTTTCTACAGGACCATTCTGTAAAACGTGTTTAGCAACAGTCTATTACAAACATTACTACAAAAACAGTATCAAAATTATGACTCAGATGTAACTGAGTCTACTTAGATTATCAAAATAGGGTTTTTTTCAAGTTCTGCTGGCAGAGTACATGGAAATAATTTAAAAATAAATTGTTCAATGCACTTGAATGAGTACCGGTTGCTGACTATCAGCAAAAGTTACAAGGTGTTACAATTTGTTATGAATTTGGCCCATTCTGTAAGTGACTGTCGTACATCAGCTTATAATGAAACCTGCTGGTAGAGTGCTGGAGACATCGATATTAGATTTAAAATTGACTTGTGGAAAATACATGACTTCTCAGATCCAATTGATCAGGGTCTCATGCTGTCACTGCTGTTTTGGCACCACGATGCTTGTGGTTTTGGTGGAGGTGTATCATCAGTCAGCTTTAAATGGCTTTTGCTGCAGCTTCTTCTTTTGTCATAATTTTTCATAAATAATCCAGCTTTGAGTTTTCTGAAACAAGAATGGATTTGCTTAAGTGGGTAAGAAAAGCTGACAGGAAGCTGAACGAAACATAGCCAATGTTTCTTCAGCTCTCTTTGTAATTGTGGCTTATGAAAGGCTTATTCTTTTAAATCGTCTATACTTACCACCCCTCAGAGTGCACGGTGAATGGTCGTATGAGGTGACTGTGCCTAAGAACAGATGAACTGTTCTGGATTGTATCAAAGGTCCTGCAGGCCCAATATTCTGTCGCTAGTGGTGGAGAATTCCTGAAGTATAAGAATCAGGATTTAGGCATATTGATTCACATTTCTGGGGAAGGTATATATTCAATGATTTCACTGGACAGTTCACAAGACGGTTTGTACTTATGAGAAGTTCATCTTGCATATGAATACATTACTTTTATGGTAATATGCAACAATCTTGCATCGAAGGCACTCTGAAACCAGCAGATAACATATTCTGTACCTTATTCAGTCTGCAGCATAGGTATCTATGACACATCGTTTGACAACTGCTGTAGTCTGAACACAAACAATAAAAAGTGATTCCAGAACAAAGGTTTTAACTCTTTATGTAATATTACATTAGTTTTCGGGCTACTGGAAAGCTCTCTTTTGCAAGATGCTTTTATTTCTTTTTTTATATACATATGCAAGGTTATAGAAAGTGCTTTTAGTTTTCTGAGTTTTGTTGGAAGTGGATTTTATTACTGATTTCAATAAAATACGTCAATGTTGAGAGTTCTGAAAATATCCATATATGAATATATCTACATGTATCTATACACACACTTATATAGATGCTGTGGGGCAAAAATACTGTATTTCAAATGGAGCTATGAGTGTCTTCATCAGGTGATAGCATATTGAAGGTTTCTGAAGGGTCCTTATGTGTCTTATCCTCTTCTGGTTGCTTAACTTAGATGCTGAAAATGTCAATTTAAAACAGAAGCCTATGTATTCTTTGTGGAAATCAACTACGTATAATACAGCAATGCTTAGAATCATAAACCACATGCTTAATACCGCACTGATTTATAACAATACCTAACCATAATTAACCTCTAACCTAAAGGAAACATACAGTTCTGAAGCTGATTTTTGCATTGTTTCTTTCAAGAAACAGGCCAAGACCAAGATTTTCAGAAGACTCTTAAGATTTCAAGCGGCTTGTTTTTACTGATTGCTTTTAAGAACTTAAACAACATTGAGCTAATTTATATGTCCTTTTCAAAATCTTGCTTCACTATTCATTTATGAAAAGTGAGGGGAAAAAATTATGGTGATAGTTCTACCTGCTGCTTGTATTTTTGGGGAGCAATTTATCCTGTTTTCTATGTCAAAGAATAAGGAATAAAGCTCTCAAATGTGACAGTTTTTAATGATACAGAGAATGGCATGTAAGATTAGAGTTGAGAAGAGATGGTGGGATCATAGAAGTCTTGGGATCTTTGACACTCTTATAATCCTGAGAAGGATAAGACCTTTATGGATGGTCATATGAGGGGGAGGGAGGATTCTTTGTAAGCTTACTTTGTGTCCCAAACTGAATTCTTTGTAACAATACTCTATTTTCTTCCTTTCCTCCTCCCACACTTCAAAGCTTTGCTTGCTGTTCACTAGGGATACCTTTCATAGGCTTGAACACCCAACCTGCTAACTGTTATGTTGATGTTGTATGTATGAGGTTGTATGTTGCTGCGCTTAAGGAGAGATGAAGAGGTTTAATGCATATCTTCATAAATCCAAGAACAGATAGTGTGTGTGGGAATTATCTAACTTTGTACATCTAACACTTAGATATCTAGAGCTGACAAGTCACCTACTTTTTTTTCATCAATGAAAAGGAGCTGGCACTGCTATCCACTTCTGCTTACATCCTAGAATAAATATCTTAATTAGACCAAAAGTACCATGTCTTGAAAGTGTCTGCTTTTCTCTATTGGCTTTAAAAGGGAGCCAGTTCCTCAGCCCAGATGGAGGTGTCTCTACAGAGATGCCTGAAGATGGGTGAGATAAATCCCATCCATTAGGCGTTAACAAATTGTACAGGCTCCTGTCCAAGTAATTTCCCAGTCCATCCAGTGTGGGATTGTCTCTGACTGCAAGCAGAAATCATGCTTCAGTGCTTAGAAGTGTATTCTAGCTATCTCTGCTGTGTCTGCTTTCAGGTGGCAGGACACCCCTGAACTGTAAGGTATACGCAACCACATTTAGCAGTTCTAAAATAAGATCCCATTTCAGTCTAGATATACAGTGAAACAGTCCTTCACTCAGGAGGTGCCGAATCAATGTATCATTCTGTCTAATTGCATGGAGGGGGGAAAAAAAGATGTTTTGATTTCCTGTACTCTGATCGTGTATACAACTAGGATCTCTGTAAGACCTCTCCTATTTATATCTATGTTCTTTCTTACGAACGTGGGGATGTTTTTCCATAAAACTGACAGGTTTATGTTAAATGGAGATCAGTATATGTTATGGTCATGTCTATCCAGATACTTACAGCTTATGTCTAGACATATTTAGATACCAGCATCAGTTAAATATTTGATTGAGGTGTAAGACTCATGGAAATGCTCTAGAATGCATTTTACAGTGATTGAGAAGCAATTGTACTTCTAGCAAGTATAGTCCTTTGATCACCTGAGTCATATTCACAGACAGTTGCAAGCACACCTTCTTCTCTTCTGAAATTTCTTGCTATGTGGAATTATGTATTGTGTGTATCATAAATCAGCTTTGAGAAAATTCTACAGCAAATATTTTGGGATTTGAAACTGCGAAGAAAATAGCAAATGGCTTGGTGATACCTGCTGCAGCAGTAACATTAAGAATGCTGTCAAGCAGAAGCCATTTGTCACCTACCCATATTGAGGAGGCAAAGTCAAGGCAAACTTAATCTACACTGCTTCTATATTAGTGGAATAGCTGTTCGATAAAAAAGGTTGGCCCAACAAGGGAAAGCCATTCAGTGTAATGTGAAGTAAAACAGCTAGGTCTGATGAGAATTAATGTTATCTGGGTTGCCCAACCCTTTATAAATTTAGCATTTATCATATGCCTATGGAAACTTACTGCTTTTTTGACTTCTAAAATTAGTGAGTGGAATATCTGACACTTACCTAAATGAATTTGTAAAAATTCAGTTTATTTGTATGCCGGTTTAAGCGAGGAATATGTAGAATTGCACTCTGAAAATGTGACTATTAGTTTAATATCAGTTCTGCTGTGCTAAGCAACTCAGCTGGGGTCATGAAACAGAAACTAAAATCTACCTCTGATAAGTAGATCTTTTTATTATTATTATTCTGTTGTATGCAAATTCCAAGGAAACTACCTAGATCTTGTTTGCACTCTCTGGTTCCCCAGCCCTCCCTGAATTAGCTTGCAGCTGCCATCCTGTTCGCCTTATTCTAGTTCTGCCAGTGTGACAGCTATTGTGTTATCTGTCAGGAAGAAAAGGATTTCTTTTAGTCTCTCTTTCATTGACATTCTTAAACTGTTCTTCTTAAAACTGCTCTTTGTATGCAGAAGATGTAAACGTGATTATATAAAATGCATTATTTCTCATTTGTCGGTTTGCTACCCAATAGACTTCTGATTAGGTGAAACAAAGAAACTTTACACTATCAGCTGATTAATACAGTGTTAAGCTCCATACTGTATTGGTTTTGATATGCTGCTGTGCTCGGATGAGGGAGTAGTGGGGAAGTTACTTCAATGAGCCTGAAAGCAAACTGTGTGGTCAGACTTTGCTGGTTTCCGACCTGTGAGCCTTAATCTTAAAATCATGTCTGGCTGGGCAAACCTCAGTTTGCCACAGGAGCTTTTGAGGCTTGGAATTCAAATGATTCAGCTATAGGTGATCCAAAGAGATGGTAGCAGGTGTCTGCAAAGTAGATAATTTAGGTCTAAGTCTTAGAAGGCTCATTCTCTTTTGCTCAAGTCTTGTGTTTTTCAACATTGTTATTAATCTGTGGCGGTGATACTATTTTGCTGCAATGATGTCATAGCTTATTATCAGATGGAACAGTGGGACTCAACCTTTCTTTTGCTTCAATAGCATAATCTAATTCAATCAAAACAGCATAAAAGGAATAGAAATTTTAATTGTCACTTGCAAAATCCTTCAATGTTGATATTATATAAATACACTAATGCAGCTGAACTAATTTAAGCCTGTGTTAACATTGCTCATGAAGCATATCGAGTGTTTAATTGCAATGCAAAAAGAACAAATAATGAGAATAAGTTACCCAAATTATTTCATTATAAAATAATTAATGTGATGGGCAATTAAAGTATGCATTTAAGTGTACTCATTACATTGTCATTCAAAATTACCTAAGCTAAGGTTAAAGGTGTTATTAAAAACATTAATTTAATTTGTTATATAAAAGGCAGATAATTATCATAAAATATTGCAAATGATAATGAGAAACACTTTAATGAAGTCTTGGTTTAATTAGCGAGGGTATCATTATGATTTGCCTGTGGGTAAAATGGTAGACTGTTAATATATTTTCTTTTCATTATGATTAGAGTCTTACAGAGTTATTTAACAACTTATATGAAGAAATATAGGCTTACATTTATATCTTTGGGATGGTGTCCCATTTTACTCACTACAGGTTTATGATATTAAAAAGACTTGATAAATCCAGTTTCTGAAGATACTGTTCCAAGTGTTGCTTATCCTGCTTAACCTCTCAATTCCATGTAAAACCCCTGTTGATAGTACCTTACAAAAAAAATCTCATGGAACTTGGAAGAACCTGAGAATCCTTCCATGGTGGCTTTGGGACTTTTCAGACCATCATGCAAAAAAGTATTTGAAAAATACTTTAACATTTTATTTATGTCATACTAGGCTGTATCTCTAACTCAAGCCAAGAGTTGTTCTACCACACAAGCTAACCCAAGATAGCTTTCTTGGTATAAAATTCTGAAAGACACCACCACCCCCCCCCCTTTTTAGCTCTACGGAGTTCCTGAGTGAGCCAAAACATTAAAGAAAAAGGTATGTTCAGCTCACTGGGTTTTAATTTTCACTGAGTTTTTAAAATTATTTTATAAGTAACTTCTGCATCCCTTGCATGAGGAAAATACTAGAAATAGACATTCAACTAGAGATTGTTCTGACAGGAAGAAATGGTTGTGCTTGAGAACTTATCCTTGTGATGAAGGTCTTTTTGTTTTCTTTCTGCTGTTCCTTCATCCACTGCTTCTTGAGAGCTGGTAAATGCCATCAGAAGCTACCACGTCGTTATTTAGAGCAATCAGAATAATGTGGGAAAAACCCTGTCGGCTGAGGCAGTTCTAGCTTCCTCATCTTTTCTGGTTACAGCAACAGCAATGAGGCTTTTTCCTTAATAGCATAAGGGCTGTATTTCAGGGACAACATCTCACTGTGATGAATCTGGCTTAACTGCCTGTTTTATTCAGTGATGCACAGAAACAGGAGAAGATTAAAACAGCTGCTCTCATTTACCATCTTCCATTTTCTATCTCTTTTTTTTTCTGTTTTGCTTCCTTTTTATTTCTAACTTTCATATTTAATTCATAGTTAACATAGTAGCAAGGTAATGAATTCAGTCCTCGCTATTTACTGACCAATGCTTGCAGTCCAGTAAGGCATTTAATTTATCATAATTTTTTGTATGCATTATTATGCACCTGAATTCAGGTTTGGATAGATATTGGTAGAGGCTAAAGCCTCTTTCTATCAAAACAAAGTAAACTGTGACATGCAAGCCGTTGCATGTATCTCTACAAGATGGATTATAGCATGTTTAGGTGTAGAGAAAGACCATAAGATTTTTCAGGCAGTCAGGTTATTTGCTTAGAGAAATGAAACTAACATGGGTATCTTTTCTGATTTTTGGTAACAGCTGCAATTTTCCACCAAGAACTGCCCAAAAGTCAATTTTAATTGCAATCTCATATATAAAATACCACTGAAATTAAACTCTTTAAGAATTCAATTACTTGATTTCAATGAAATAGCACTATAATAGAGTACATGTATGAACTGTATCTCGAACAGTAATTTTTGTTTGATTTCTCAAATCGGTTTCATAGATTTTACTAGATTAATAAGAGAAGAAGTCGTCATGGCAGCCTGATAACCCTGCCATGCTCTACTTCACAAGTGGCAGCCACTTTAACAGTTACTGAGCTGTAGCTTGACATACACCTGCCCCAACTGCCAATGTGATTATTTAAAACTAATAAAAGTAATATAAATAATCCATTTTATCTCACAACTGGCTAGGTTATGGTCATGCCAAAGCAAACATCTACATCTGCCTGATGAGAAAGTAGGGCTTGAGGGTACATTTTCAATCTGAATTAAAATGATAATATTAGATGCAACTGGATAGGTCAGAAAATAGATGGATATCCACATAGTGACACAACCACAGTTACTAAACTCACTGTAATTTTAATAATTAAAATTGGTATGTTTGACAGATATTTCCCATACAATTGAGATATTTTTAAAATGTGTTCAATTAAAATACTATTTTCTAAAGGAATAACACTTGTTTCTTCTAAAGATGAATTGCTAAATAGATGCATACAAGTCATGAGACATTCTATGTAGTACTTATATTTTTATCATTAACTTAGGCATTGCATGAGTTCTTTGATCAGGTACTCTCTGATGCTGAGGCAAGGCAAGCAGCTCATTTTACTCTCTCAAAATCAATCTATTCAGGCATAGTAACAGGTGGCTGAAGAAGGGCAAATAAAAGAAGTATGTTTTCCATTAATCGATTCATTCATCATGAGTTCTGCTAAAATGCTGAATATGACTAGGTTTTCTTATGCTTTTCTGAAAATACTTGTCTACCTAAATTTCCCTCATGAGTCAATGAGACTGCTGGCAACTCCTGCTGAGCATGTCAAAGCTCTGTAATATTTTTGTCATTTTTTCCTATTTTCTTCACACATAAGGAGAAGTTACATTTATTTTGCTATGCTGGATGAACTTTTTACACAAGCTTCTGCTAGTGGTTTCTAATTTCGTTGCATATTTGTTAGGCTCCATTTTCCCCCCAAGGAACTTGCCTGTATTTTAAATAGAACTCATGAAGAAGAATACCCATTGAGAATCATTTTTGTATTGGATAGCTCAGTTTTGCCAGTCGTGTGAGGCACCTGGCTCATCAAGGAACATGGAGAGATGAGGTCACTGATTATCCAGACCAAAATGTCTGCATTTTGTCTTCAGGATTTTAGAGCTTTATGGTGCGTATCCTCCAAATTGCTGTTCTCTTAAAGGAGGAGTTGTGTGCCATGTAGGAGGATTTATGGGAAGAAGACTAGAGATTGATAGCATTAGAATATATGGTGTTGACACCTCAGTGATACGCGAGCTGCATGTGTGCATGCACTAACAGCCAGCTTAAGCACTTTGACTTATAATGCAAGATCCCCCCTTCCATTCCTTTGGTCCATTAGCATCTGAGTAGTGTCTGAATAAGGTGCTTATTAGCCTACATAGATGTCTCCTGGCAGCATTGTTGTATGGATCAAAAGTGTACTTTTGGAAAGTATCTCATGCTTATACCAAATGCCTGTGCTTTGGTTTGCATTGATACTTTGGTGAGTACAAACAGCCCTCCTTTATGATGAAACTAACCTGAAAGACGCACTACAAGCGGTTGCCATCCTTGAACAGGTGTCAAGTCTACAGGACCAGACCAGGGCCAGTCCAAAGTAAACCCCTTGAAGCATGGATAGTATAGGCATCAGGTCCTCAACATAGAAGATTTCACGCTGTGTGGGTCATCCACGCTCCTAGCTCCACACTACTTGCTCACGTAGAGACAGCCTATGCTTCAACACTACATATGGTTCAGATATCTGTTTGGGCAGAGATCTCCATATCGCTCTCTGCCAAACAGCACAGATGTACTCTGTTCTTATACACAGCTGGGTACCTTCCAGCTGGAGTTACAGTGCAGTGTAAACTCTGATGCTGTATCCTTAGTTGAGTAAACTAAACCACACTTCAATTGCCTCAAAGCTGATAGCAAGGTTAGGGAAAAACCTTGAAGAGTCTGGATTAGCTTTGTAGTGGTAGATATTTTCACTTTCTGATACAGCAACAGCATTTTACCTGGCACTCATGGTGCGGTTAATGGGAGAGACTGCTACTAACACAGTCCTCTTAGGGCACCACTTTTTCAGGTTTTTTAGCTGTAGACGCAAAAATTTTCCTAGACTGTTAAAAATTGTTTCATGTCAGAGACGAGAACTAGATAAAGTGCATGACCTGTTGCATGAGATATAATTAACTTAGGAGCAGCTTGGCCATATCTGAAGCAATAGAAAGCAATTTTCTTGAGAAAGGTTGAAAAAATCCATATTGATCAGTACTAAGTAGTAAAAATTTATTGCAATGTTGTCAGTTGCCTTATTCCAAATCAATACAAATCTCACCAAAAGCTTCTTAAATGCAATAAGAATCTGACAAGGCCTTTTTGTCACAGATTAGTGTTAAAGCAATGAAAAGGCCCCCAAGGAAAACTGTCTCTGACCAGAATGCCGGTTGTATCCCGTTTCAGCAGCACTCCTTTCGGTATAGGACATCCTTATTGACATTTTGGAACCCTGAAGAAAAGCTTCATGTTTTATCAGTTAACGAATGCAAATGTTAAGAAATGCCTAAAGACCCAGAATTTTTGACCGTTTTTATCAAATTGTAAAAGTTATTAGTTTTCAGAAGAAAAAAATCAATCAGCCACCTGAATAAGAATGAAAGATGGGCTATAGAAGGAATGTTATTTCTGTTTACAATTTAAAGAAAAAACTTTTATAGAAAGTAATTTTAGTCAGACTAAGATCCTGTGGTAGGAATGCTGAAATTAGCACACACTGGTATGAGAGTAATTTCTTCTTAAAGTAAACAAGAATTAGTACCACATTCAGAACAATTTCAACTCCACTATAACATAGATTTAGATGTTGGTAAATTACCTTCCCAAAGAAGCACAATCCAATTTCAGGTAGCGAAGAACTGAAACAACGTCCCCTGTACTTTTAGAACAAAGGTTTTTCAGGTATTCTGGCTGTACTAGCATTTGGTCGATTAATTGGCATTGCAATAGTAGTTTGCATGAAAAGAGCTATTTTAGTTATTAAGTTATCATGTCCTTCATTATTTCTGCAGAAAACGTACAAACACACATTCATTAAAAATTAACGAATCTAGAATTAGTGATAAGTACCTACTTAACATGTTTCAAATCATGTATTTTTCAAAGCTTGAAATGATCTCTTGATTTCACTGGGGGCTGGGGACATGAATGTCTGCAAATAATGCAAATCCTATTGAAAGACAATGGCATTTTAGACCCTAAATCACTTAGAAGCTGTTAAAAAAATCACACTGGTTTTGTACTTTGTGTAAGATTAGTGTCTGTGCGGTAACGTGATTTAGCTCTTTATGCCTAGCTCTTTCAAAATATGCTTGCCAACATCCTGCGTGTGCGCTATATAGGTGTATTCACTTATGCTAAGTGAATCCACAATTTTAGAACCAGGCATTCATCTCACTTAAAAGACAGCAAATAATAGGAGGAAATTGCTTCCTAAACCTTCGCTTAGGTGTTTCTGATGATACAAGTGCTGCTGCTGTGTTCCACCCAAAACTGAACAGGTTGTCTTAAATGCTTGCTTTCAACCAAGACAGCAAGGCTACTTCATTTCCTAGGCAGAGTCTGATGGAGACTGTCCACCAACTTATAAAAGATAACCGGCTATTTAGGAGACTAAGGCTACTTTCTGGTTGAACCTCTTCACATTATTTTGTCAAATATTTAGTAGTTTTGTCCTTATATACAAGGTTTCCCATGAATCACTACATAAAAACACGAGTAACAAAAAAGCAGGTGGGTGCACCTGTAGATGAAAATACTGGAGAATATGGAGGGAAGGCCTGAAGAATAGAGGACAAACTCTCCAGAATGCAGAGTTTCAGAGTAACTAGATGTCTAAAGAAAAAAAAAAAAAAAAAGAAAAAAATTGGAAAAAAAAAAATTGCAAACCCACATGGAAATGTTATAAAGGAGAGCATATATAAATTAGCTTTCCTTTATCTTTGTGCTGATGTGTTGAGACATTTGTCTAATAAGATGCATCTGAAAGACAGCAAATTTTTGGAAGACGGCTGCATATCTATAAGGAATGCACCCACTGTGGGTTGTCAGTTCGACACAAGATCTCAAACCTCTGAATTGCTAATTATGAAGCTTTAGAGTGGCTAACAACAGAGCTGGAATTGTCTTTCCCAGATATGCAAATTTGGAAGCTTTCTGGAACCTTTCATTTTTTATGAGTTTGCAGTCTGGATGGAACCAAAGCTGAGAATCACACTTCCAATGTGGACTTAAACATGGGAAAAAAAGTTTCCACTTATCAGGTTGCAAAATGTAACTACATCAGAGCTTATATTTTCATTGGTGAGGAAGACCATGGTAGAGAGGATCAGTAATCCATAGAACATGCAGGAACAAGCTGAGCCCTGAAAGCAACTGAAAAAGAGGAAACAGCAAGGTTAAAATGGAAGTGTATGGAAGATGAAGCAAACCAGATGGAAGCAGTGGCTGGCATTTGGAAAGAGATGCTGCATTTACAGGAGCAAAATTAATTTTCAAAAGCTCACAGGGGAAAAAAACCCAACTAACCCAACAAAAAACCCACAAAATACAGAATTCAGTAAGTATCTTAATTATTAGTTCTGTCTTAGATAGCCGGTTAACCATCACATGTAAGTGGCACTAGTATCTGGTTGTATGCGGACTCTTTCTGTTTGACCCCAGCGCCACTTTAAACACATTAGCCAAAACCCTGTGGAGTTCTCCACAGAGTTCTTGGCTGCTGAAACCATCCTCTCAACTACCTTCTGTCAGTGCCTGATTCCTAGTGGTGGAAGTCATCCTCCCCGACCTCTTCTGTGCAAACTACCAGTGGTTTAAACTACGCAGTCCAACTCAGCGTTAGAAGTCAGCAGTTACCAGTCTTACTTCAGAGGCACCAACACTTCCATATTACCACTATTTTGCAGTTTTTCAGTGTTTTTCATCTCTTGCCTAAGATGACAGGCTAACCTATTTATTTAATTTTGCAGCAGAACAGAGTAGGAGAGGAATAGTCATTTGGTCAGACAACAGTTTAGATGGATGGAGGAAGTACAGTCACAGTAAAGTCCAAGTCTGGTGCTAAATCAGCTTAGCTTAGCTTAGTGATAGACATATTAGGCATATTATCTTGGTCAGTTTTAGCTGAAAAGCAATGTAGAAAGCTGTTAAGAAACTGACAGCAAGAATTTAGTATCTGAGGTGCTGACAATTCATCAGTGGCTTACAGGCCTTTGAATGTCTATGTATTCACGTTAAAAGAGTCAGAACTAATTTTCATTCTAAATTATATGAACAATTTACAAAGAGAAAAGAGGTTGAAAGCAATTGCTAGCATTCAGACTGATTGTCATGCTTTTTTTAATCTTTTGTCATCTTTTGTCATTTTTTTTTTCATAAGCATGTAATGTGTGTATCTTTGTACTAAACAAAATCACTTCCAGACTCAGTCCTTAAGTCAACTGCTTAGGGAAGTGTAATGCAAGTGAAGCAAAAGATATTGTAGCTTTATTTCACATATTATTTTTCTTCAGCCTGCTGAAAACACAATTCTTACACTGAGGTCAAGGGCAAAACTCTGCAGAGCAACATACTACTTAGCTGGGTTTAACATTTCTGTTCTTAGCGGGTGTGATGAAGTTGATTGAGGGAGTGAGACCTTGGTGTGGCTTCAGGGCAACGGTGGGATGCCTCAGAGGACACTGCTGAGAATAGATCTCTCCCTATTCCCAGACATGATTTGGGATCTGGTTTCCAACACATTTTTTTATGTTTCCAGTACATTTATGGGCTGCTGCTGCTGGTTTGTAAAGTTCTCAACTGTTTCCCTGTCACCATAAAAGCAATACTTCATTTTAGTAGGTAACATAGGGAGATAGAGTAGAAATGAGTCTGAAAAATAGTTATGTTAACATAAATACACCAGAACATGGGAAGAAGTTATAGGTAAGATGCAGTTTAGGAGGCTACTTCCTCTCACCTCTCAGTTGGTAGTTACCAGTCCTTTGAAAAGGCCCAGAAAGTGACTACAAGAGTGTTTGTTTAGCTCTTTTGGGCCAATGCAAGACTTGAAGTCTTTTTCCTGGGTTTCCTAATGAAACCCAGGGATTCCATTAACTGAATATACATTGCAGTTTTCATTGCAAAATCAGCATATAATGGCAGATTTTTATCAACGATAATGTCAGTTTCTCATTCTACCTTCTACTGAGAATATAGGTCGCAGCAAACCAGAGAAAACACAGTTCTTACATAGGAGATGCAGGCAAAAATGCATTCCAAGTGTTAATCCAGCCAATTTCATTATAGTCAATAGTGGATATGCAGAAATGGGCTTGAGAAAGTTATTTAGTAGGAGGATTGCAGAGACAGCTCTTTTATTGACTGCTGCTCTCATGGAACAAAACACAGAAAAAAGGATTTTTAAAAACACAGAAAAAAGGATTTTTATAAGGTATTTGTAATCCATGACTGTCTCTTTAGATGGTTTAGTTGTGTTAAAGGCTGGATTATGGAAGTATCCTTATGTTCTGTGATGAATTAAAAAAAGATTTGCTGCCTGGGACAACAGGAAATCATGCAGTCCAATACTAAGTAACATCTGCTATGTACTTTTATGCCACTTGCAGACTGTAAAACATGTAGTGAGGATCTATTGAAAGGAAGTAAATTTCAAGGTCCAAAATATAACAACAGTTAACAGATGTTTTGGTCAGATGGTTAAACTAAAAAATACATTTTGTTACCGCTCTCTCAGACAGCAAATAAGACCAGAATTTATGACTTAACAAACTACTTACACAGTAATTTGCTTAAAAACCTCCTCAGGATACAAAGCAACATTACAAATAATTTTCATATTCCTATGATCAAGTAATTCTAGTTTAGGTGTTTGCGAATGGATCCTTTAATTTTAACTTGACTTACCCAAGCACTTCTGTCAGATTTCCAGATTTTCTATGTATCCAGCAAATTAATTAAAATGGGGCACTTACAGATGGTTTGTATGATTTTAATATGCATGTTGTGTTTTTATAAGCATCTCCTGCTATGTCTA
Organism: Platalea leucorodia; assembly: GCF_965183815.1. NCBI lineage: Eukaryota > Metazoa > Chordata > Aves > Pelecaniformes > Threskiornithidae > Platalea > Platalea leucorodia. The sequence continues at coordinate 111,601,485 of NC_138824.1, forward strand.
GTACTTCAGTAGGGAAATGGGAACATAGCCTGACTGAATGCTTTTCATATTGCTAAGATATTTTTACTTCTTCATATTAAGCTACGGCACTCCTTTTAGCAGTCTGGTAAGACTTCATTTGACCATTCTAATTTAAGCTGCTTGTCTTTAATTGACAAGGGAATTGTAGAAAGCTGTGAATGTGTTCTCCAGGGTTCTCTGAAATTTCAGAGAAGCAGGAACCTGAGCATTTCACAACAAGGCTGTTGGAGAAAGCAGATGAGTTCAGTCAGTTGTTTTTAAGGCACTGTCACTGTTCATAAAGGCCATCAAACGGATAGCCTTGGTACTTTTGGCACTGTTGTGGGAGTGCGAAAGGCCACTATGCAGTCCATGAAGTGGCTACTGACTGATGGGACACACTGAGACTTTCAAAATGTCCTGGATCCATGGAAACCTTCAGGAGTGATTGCTTCCCACCATGCAGTTTGCCAAGTATTTGTACTGGCAATCTGTGACTAGAAAGGGTGGAAGATCCCAGAACTGAAAGAAAATGTGGATATTCACATAGCACCATTTCTAGTTTATCCCATTACGATTTATGAAACATGATTCAGTTGCTAAACTATTGCTGCACCCTTAAAACATGATTCCCTTGCCACATGATATCCGTGTTTTGTTTGCCTATCATTGCCACTTCATTTCAATTGATGCACTCAAGTTCTCCAGCCTTGGCAGTGGGGAATCTGATCTCCCTCCAACTTCCCTACAGCGCATCCCAGAACTCCTCAACTTAAACTATCTTACATGGTCATATCTTCTTTCTTAACTCTAGAAACAGAGAATGAGGTGGATTTTTTAAAATTATTATTATTTTTTATTTCAAGATCTGCAATTTATTAATCTGAACTGGGTGAGACAAATATAATCTTTTTTTTTTCTTTTTAATTCCTATTGGTTTGATTCATGTATTTCCACATGTCAGATTCCTAAACTGACAGGGTACGTAGAATTTTCAAAAAATAAACATAAAGAATTGCTTATCAGGGCCCTGCAGGTTGATCTCTATCCTTCCCCATGGTAACACTTTTTTAGCACAATAGCAGCCAGCAGAGTAGATAATGGGGCACTTCTGAACCTGAAAATTAGATGCTATCTGCCATGACTAAAAAGAAAAATCTCACGGTGGAGGGATATGAAGAAAAGGGGATGAAGTTAATTTTTGTATGTATTTTTTAAAAAAAAGGCACATGGAAAAATACAGAAAGACAGTGCTAATATGAGAGATGTGCACATGAAGTTAGGGAGATCACCAAACAGACCAACCTATGCAACTGCCTGAAAAGAGTAATGCAGACTTTTTTCACTCATTTAATATGTAGAAAGTTTGTTTGGATTTATTGATTGGAAATTAGTGATTGGATAAAAGAGACAGTCTCTTGTTTCCTTTCATATAATTCCCTAGCCAGGTTATCTGGGTATGTAAGAAATTATTTTGTATGTATATTGACAAAGGTACTGCAGTGCCTGGATTGCCATTTCCTTTTTACAGTGGAAATATTTACAAATAACAATGTGTAATGAATAGGTGAATTTTTCTAAACAGACGGCAAAAAAAGTTTATAGACATTTATACGATGCAAATGAATAAGAGTTATTTTTCTAAAAAAAACCCTGGGGGTTTCTATTTAATTTTTTCACTTCTTTAAATTGTAATGTGTATGTACCTATTAATGAATGAACTGACATGGGGGGAGAAGAGAGGAGAAAGATTAAAGCCTGTTTTTTTTTTTTTTTATGCAAACACTCCTTTGACTTTTCTATCACTTCAGGGATATTTTATACTTATAAAGTAAAAAGATTAATAAATTTCCTCAAAAATTTCTCAGTAGTGGTCGCTGATGCTGAGCAACAATACCGCTTTTCTGATTGACAGCTACAGCACTCTACCTCTGTGTCTTATAATACAAACATCACACTGAATCTTTCACGAATAGATGTAGTCTCCTTCCCTTTATTAGCTTTCTCATCCCATAGAGCGCAGTCTGTATAGGCATCATTCCTGTCCTTTAGAAAGAAGTAGATTAGTCCATTTCCTCATGGGAGTTTGCAAAGTCCTTCAATAGACGTGACTGGAAGAGGAAGAGGCTGAAGATGGTGGCCTAAGGGAATAAACTGCTGACTTGATAAATCTTTGGGTCTTAAGAGGTCATCTCTTGATGTCTGAAAGAAAGATTGACTTACCAGCAAATATGAGCACTGGTCTTTATGGCTTTGTGAGGGTTTTTTTAAGTAATATAGAAAACATTTGTATATGAGATACTTATAAATTTTCTACAACTACAGAAACAATGTTTTCCTTTCTCAGGTCTTATGAAATTCTCACAGATTTATTTATTCTTTTTTGCACTGTGTGCACGCTGTCCATGAGATGTGCAGGGAATTTCAATGAGTTTTTACACTAACAAATGCAGCTATGAAATACAACATGAAAAAATCTGAAACTCTGTGAACTTTTGTTACATGTGACACCTCATAAACCCTAAAGAGCGTAAGAACAGTGAACAACATACTGTTAATGAAAATTCTGATGTTTCATATCCATTGTCCTGAGACGAAGAATCAATTGCAGCTAGAAGCAGATTAAATTTAATTAATTTTCTTTCTCCTGGAGTATTTAATAACTTGTATAGTTTTACTCTTTGTAAAAGAGTGGGGATTTTTTGGGGATTGTCCACGAACATTTAACTTTTATCACTCCTTGCTACCGGTAGATTCTAAAAACTCATAGCCAGACCCTTAGTTAGGAAATTGAGGAGGTACATCAGGAATCAAATGAATAATTTCTGTTTGAATACAGTTTATTTTATTTTATTTTATTGTAACTGTATTATACAGATAGGGGCTGCAGACAAAGAAATGTAATCCGCACATCTTCGGAGGGTGGTTTAAGGATTCACTTCCAAGAGAGCCAGACCACCCTGTAGTGACACTGTCTGTGGAGGGTTAGCAGTCTGGGTTAGGACATAGAGTTTCAAAGGAGGTCCACCTTAGTGGATGTCCTGTGCTCGTTTTTGGCTATTAAATCTATTGGTAGATTACGCTTTCTAGATATCTTTTGTTTCTGTAACTTGCTCTTGGCAAATTTTCTGCTGCTGCTTAGTACCCAGAGTCCACAAAAGCACTGGGTACTTCTGGGTACTTTTGTGAATGCAGAAGGCTGTCTAGACTGCAGAAGGAGTCTAAAAGTACCTTTGTTACTGGGGGGAAATAGCAAAGTGCTACTCTTTCATGTGACATGCTCAAACTCTCATAATTTGTAGCTGAGCAGGGAGCTAGATTCTGATGTAAATCCAGGCAATTTTTGGAGCTGATCTTGAATTCAATTTGACACTTGAGGACAAATGCAAATGTTGCACATGTAGACCGTAGTTATCTGGAAGCATGACAAACCTGTGAACAGAATCTATGACCTACCTCCCTTAGAAGATTTTTTTTAATTCCTTATTGTTAGGGTCTTGCGTCATGAAGTGGATTGGTATTTTTACATAACAGCTGTCAGGACAAGCAGTTGTATACAGTTCTGTTTTGTTTTTTTGAAATATCTATCTCCTGAGAGCTCTATAATCTAAGTCCAGATTGCTGCTGTCCTCCCCTGACAGGCTGGCAGAGAAGTATTGATCCATCATGGGAGGATGTGATGAAGTGACAACAGCAGGGACTTTTATTTGCTCATCTCAGGAAAAAAAGTACCAGAAGGCAGTGTTAGCTAATCTCCCATGCTTAAGGAGGAAGAAGATGTGTGAAGAACAATGGGAGGAATGTGCTTGATTATTGCTTCTATTACAACTTGGGCAAGGGTGTGTTGGCATTGAAGTTGCCTTGGTGAGAGTAAGATCACTATGATTTGTTGCAGTCTTATGATCATATGCAATAGGACTGAGAGAAGCACTTGGGACCTACCCCCACCATCAAAACCAATTGCAAAAGAGGTATTTTGTCCAAAGAGTCCGCAGAACATCTTGCCCACCACCTGACAGAGGCCACAAAACATTGCAAACATTTAGGGGAAATGTACACTGTAAAAGAAGGAAAAAAAAAATCACAACTATAAACAGGAAAGTGTTGCTTTTTGTCATAGGAAAAGGTACAGATTGAAATAAAAACGAAGAGAGAGGAGTTTTCATGGGCATTAGCAAAAGTCATCATTGAATAAAAACACTTGTTTCTACAACACCTTTAGCAGAACACGGATTTATGCCATTTTTTTAGAAGAAAAGAATAGCAAAATTAACTTGTAATAGGAATGTATATGCAAGTGCATTCTGTATTTTTTTTGCTCAATAGTTCATTGTGTTCTGCATATGCTGCCAAAGAAATCATGTATAAGTATAATGTCCCTGAAAAACAAACTGTTAGGTTTAGGAGAGCAGAGGTACATGGGGGTAAAAAAAAAATCTATTAGTATTCAGCAGGTATATCTGAATTCTAGTCCATACACGTGAAGAGCAATTGTTCTGATGTCTAGACGCTAACTTTCACGTTTTATTTTACCCTGTGTTATGCCATGTCCTGTTAGGCTCCAGTTCTGCAATGCTCTGCGTATATCTGGATTGCTGCATTCAGACAGACTGAAGTGAAGTCAGCCAGCTCACAACAAATTCTAAAATTGGGGCAAAAGTGAAGAATATTAAATTGGAGAACAAACATGACAATGTGTTTATTTTTGCAAAAGTAAATCCACAAAATATTGCTGGCTGAGGTAGCAGAGGCTGGGATCAGGACATAAAAGTACACAATGGCACAAGAGCACTGCATGTACTGCACAGTTTTCTAGATTTTTGTTCTGCTTTCTTTGCAAAAACATTTCTGGCTGTAAAATATCTTGCTCTCTCTTTCCTGGGGAGCATTTCTGAAATGCAAGGAGAGATACTTATCACAGCTTCATATTGTTTTGTACACAGAAGTAAAAAAAATCCATTTTACTAGGCAATATAAAGCATCTTAAATATCAGCCGTCGCCAAAAAACAATATACTGTGATATGTTTAATATCTTGTGAAAATTAGGGAAGTTTTGTGACTGTATTCTGCTTAATCCCAATTAAGTCCCTTAACTATTAATTATACTTTATTTGTATGCTGTTTGCCATCTTTATGACTCTAGCATTTCTGTTGCTGGAGTCTGGTCTTCACTGAGCCTTCTCTGATTTTTAAGAAAATTGAACTAAGCTGTTGTTCATATAGGGGCACAAGAAAGAGCAGAAAGGAAAATAGGTCATTCTCCAGAAACACTCTTCACTAGTCAACTCACCTTTGTGTTTCTGAAACTTATTCTCCATATCTAACATTTCTCCGCTGTGTTATAATTTTTTTGGTAATAGAGTAGCCGTGCCATAAAAATGGCTCAGAAAGATTGCGTTAGGTAGATACATAAAACAACAGACTAGGAACATTCTTGAGATGAAGAACATAATTTCAAAATTATAGCCTGAACTAACCAAAGCATGATTAGTCTTCCTCTTGCCTATTCACCGCTTAATGACTGTGCTGCCCTTAGTGTGGAGAGTCACTCCCTTCCTTGCAGCCTCTGACTTTGATGAGAAAATGTTTTCCTTGTTGGCAGTGTGGATGCTTTTAATTGACACACACAGGGGGAAAAAAAAAAAAAAAAAGAGGAAAGGAAACACAAAAATGTGGCAACAATGAAGCAAACAGCAGTGTCTATATTAGACTAATAGTAGTGTCTAATAATTCTGGTCTCTAATTTCCTAACGTAGATTCATACTGAAGAGTAAGTAGTAAATCCTAACATATCCGCCAATGTTTTTTAGTTAATATGATTTACAACACGCTACAAAAAATGAAAAGCCATTAAGAAGTTATTTTTTAAAAATCCTAATCTTTGCTTAGTTCTCTGGATAGCAGGAAAGTGTAATGTCAGCTTAAAAAAGCCTGAAATGAGAAGTGAGAAAGGGATGAAAAATAGTAGCAGTATTCAGCATCCTCAATTGAAGAATGGTTTTGTATATGACTATTTTACATCCTGTATTTGAAAGGTAAGAGAATTTAATCTGTTCCTTCTGTGGAAAGCATATGAAAAATGTATTTTAAGGGAGACCTTTAGGAAGCTCTATTTTAATGCTGTTAAAATTTTAACTTTGTATGAAACAGCCTGGAATGTTGATCTTGAAATTTGCTTTAGGAAAGAGCAGCATTTTCTGAGAAAACTAGCTTCAAAGTAGGAAGAAATTGATTCTGTAATGATGCCCTTTTACTACTACTTTGTTTCTGTTATACTAAATGGTTGATGTAGATATAATCATTCAATCTGATGTTGTTGCAGCAGAATGAAAATTGATCAATATATCATTATTGATCGGTTTCTTTCTGATTGGCTTAGCAAATCTTTGTGTTATTTCTAGCCTCATGCAGCACCAATCTAGCCTATCCAGAGTTAATCTAAATAAATGTTTGCGTCTACTAACACAAAAGGTTACAAAAAAATAGATTATATAAAAATGGGCTGAACAATAACATAATTGCATATATACGTATATGAAAGCATTTAATATGTGCTTAAAATTAGGCATGAAGTTATAATCACACTTAAATCTAGACATGAAATAAAAGTACTGTGCTTAGTCACAGTCATAGTAGACCAATAACCTCTCTGTTCAGCTCAATTTATGTAAAGCCTTTAAAAATTACAGTTTCTAGCAACCATACACTATAACCCTAAGTATTTCAGTATTTTCCAATTGAATTCATGTAGGTGCTTTATTAATAAAGCTCTTAAAATAGATTGAAATATTTTACAGCATTATAAAAAGGCATGTTGCAACTGGTGTATTTAGCACAATCCAATGAAATAATATTAGACCCATGCTTTACCTCCTCTTGATATATTCTTTACATACTTTGTGAATCACATTCAATAAATGTTTGTGATTCTGTGACTGCATTCTCCGTTACCTCAGGAGCCTTACTTGGCTCCTGCACATGAAGCAGTCTGTTTTGGTTCTCTTCCCCCACCCCCCCGAAGTTTAGTAAAATGATTTTTAATACCCAGTTAATCAAGACGCTAACCAGCAAACCATAATAAGGTCATCAGCTCAGAGTGCTTTTAACATCCAGTTCCAAATCTCTAGTGGATAACGTGCTGAAAATCTAGTTATTTTATCAATTGCATGTGTTTCCCGGCCTGGTTTCTGTGTAGAATGGCATCTGATTAGGAAACTGTGTCACGGCACAACTCTTTTTCTCTTTGGTTCTTTTTAGCATGTATCTAGTGGCATAGAAATGCATGGGAGGAAGGGTCAAGTAACATTTGTGTAGCAAAACGTGAGAGGTCAGATTATGCTTCCACTACTCAGGTATCATGTGTTTGAACTAACGTAATTACAACATTATTCCATTATGTCAACAAAAAGAGGTATCTGAAGCTGATTATCTTGCTGCTCTTTTCTTACACTCCTTCATCTCATTTGCTTTTCCTCACTAAAATGTTTTAAAGAGAAGTAAATTGATTATCAATTTTTTACTTGCATACATCTTAGATTTTAGCCAATGTACGCTGATTTTATGTTAGAAATTATTTCAGAATAAGAACAGAGAGTTAAAGGCTGTACCCTAAAGACTGATCTTTTTGGCTTCAGGCACAGCTCAGAATTGTTCTGCGTAAAGGAGATTATAGCAAAAACAGATTCTTTAGGCCAATCCCCAAAAGCAATTTATAGCCACTTTGTGAGCGCTTGCTCTCTTGGACACAGACATCATAACCTGCTGAGACACTCCAATCATTCTCCTTTAAGAAACACCACTGAAAGCCAAGGTTATGCTTCAATATATGCACTGGGAACTTCCCAACCCCTGGTTTCCTCAGTCAGACGGATAACTGCTCTTGCAAACCTGACGGCCTGATTCACACACATTTTTCAAAGAGGGGAGATGAAATCATTGAATTGATCAGTGTTCAACAGTCAATATTCAAAAATTGTACATGACAAGGAGAATTGCGAAGGACCAGCAAAGTTACTGTTTCCCATGAGGACTGATTCCTCTCCTAGATTCTTCTTTGTCTCCAAATCATCCCAACAGCTTTTCAACTTATCTTCCTGCTGATGAGTGTTACTTTCTTTAGCCTATTCATTGACCCATTTTATAGAATATAAAGTGAGTTTAGTTTCTTATGAGTGGTCTGCCTTCTGGGGCTGGATGTTCTCCCAGGTTGAGGAGTCTCATAGCCCTCATTGGCCTGTGCAAATGTGACCAGATGTTACCTGAATCCTCCTGCTAGTTCATCATCATGTGTTCAGAGAGGGGTAAAATATGTTGTCCTACCCTCTATTTAGGCTATGGATTTTCTGGAGTCTGAGTTAAACCCTGTCTTGACCAGTCCAAGTGGGTTCAGTAAGGTACATCCTCTACAGCCTCTTTTCTAGCAGAGTGGAGGGCTAGGATTTGAACTCTGAACAGTCGGTCTGGCCAAATACTTCTGGGAAGAGAAGACAAATTTTTCATAATAAGTAGTGAACACCTACCTCCTTGTTAACATAAATTCTCCCTCCCTCCCTCCCTCTGCCTTTTAAATTTAGGGATTCATGTGCCACTGCGAGTGACAAGAATAAAAGAGAGTAAAACTCACTGTAAATCAGGTTGATAATACTGTAAAATACGGTTAGAGAAAGGCTAGCTAGGAGGAAAGGGAGGTGCATCTTTAAGAGAGTTGTGCATCTTTAAGAAAATATTCCAGCCAGTTGAATGCAGGTAAATCTCAGGAAATTATGAAGATCCTGGGATACATCTGTGCTTTGTGAACTAACATAAATGACAGTCAGCCTGTGCCTGGCTATTGTCTGCTTATTACGGGGCCTGAGGGTAAAAAGAGGTTGCAACTTTCTAATCTTATGTTTCGAGTCTCAAGAATTTGGAAGTCAGGACTTGAGCAGTATAGCCTAATAAGACTGCTCTGAAAGTTCAAATTATTCTTAAGATGGATTTTGTTGCTTTTTAATTTTTTTTTCTGACTCCTGAGCTTTTAGGGTCTATCCAACTAATTTTTACAAAAGGAAAAGCACTTAAAACAAAATCTAAGACTTTTGCTAATTACAAACTACAAACTCATTAATCTTCATGAATAGTATAAAAAACCCCTGTGAGATTCACAGTAAAACCAGAGAAGATTCTTCATTATCCTTTACATACAATTGTGAGAAAGACATGTCAGCCATAATAAAAACAAAAAGATGACCAGGGGAATTTAGAGCTAAACAGGTTTTCACCAACTAAGTAGAAATGAGAATTCCCCAAGAGACCATTGAGAACGCAACTGGCCACCAGCTGCCAGGCACCAGTATCTTGGAGGTCACAACAGTCTCCCATGCAGTATTACCTTCTTTGTTCATGCAAAGTGTCTGCTGAAATCACTAAGAGTCTTAAGCATGAATTGTGGGATTGGTATCTGTTATAATTGTCATATATGATAAGCTAGTCATGTTTTATATTGCAGCATCTTTTTGAAGAAATACGTTCTTGGACATTCCCAGTTATTCCCTGGGAGCTGCTTAATATTATCTATTTCTTCTGTCTTATCCTTTCTTCTTCAGCAGCTGTTCCTTACAATGTGTAAAAGGCCAGATGAAACAGCAACAACAGAACCGTGAAGTATGTACCTTTTTAAAGGGGCTATAGCTGGAGGCAGATGGTCCCTGTCAGTTGCTCTCATACACAAGAAACTTCTTTGATGCTGGCCATCTTGCAAAACGACACAACTCTGTGACGTGTTGTTTAAATTGCAATTTATGGAAGTGATGATTAATCAGAACAAAGTAGAAGTAATGGAGCTAAAGGATCCAGGGAGCCGGGTTGGATTTAGACTGGGTGATTTTGCTTGCCACCAGGCATGGCTATGGGTGTCTGATCAGTGACAACGATAAGGCTGAAAGATAAAGTAGGGGCTTCCCTGGGAGCAGGGGGAGGAAGCCTTACAGCCTCCACATTTTGTGGTAGGAAATACTACATACTAGGTATGATTGGACTGGCAGCATAGCATCTTCTTTGTAATTTTTACTTTAATAAAAATAAAGTCTTTTCCTTAGACAGAAAATACAGAACTGGGCAATTTTCTATAATAATGAGCGATGAATAATTTTATGTTGAATTCAAGACCTGTTCTTCTCCAGCCTCTATTGTCGCAGCTACTCCAGCAAGGTGGAATTAACTTGTTTAAAGATGTGACATTACAGTGAGAGTTATGTGAATAATGGATTTCTAATGTGATGACTGAAGAGCAAAAATTGAAAGAAAAAAAGTAATTTTAAGTTGAATGAAAAAAAATTATTTTCCTTCTGCTGCTTTGGGTCAGATGAAATCTTTGGAGTTTGAGATTGTTTATACAAAATTTAGCCAAATTTGATTTCAATAAATGAAAGTAATTTCTTTCTTACATAGCTAAAATATTTTGATTTTTGTATGAATATTCTTTCTCTTTTTTTTTTTTTTGCAAAAGCTATTTTCTAAATTACCCCTTACTTGTATGTTAAATGTTTTTACTTAAATATCAAGTGAGAACTAAAAAAACCCCGTAAATGCCAGCTAAGATGTTCATTTTTAATTGCACAAATTCAAATTACTCTGAGTCTGAGTGCAGCTGAGCAGATTGTGGAAACTTGTCAACCACATCCTAATAGGATTTTGCAGAGTTTGGAAGCAGGTAGTGAAAATCAGAAGTTCATTCTAGAAACCCACCTAAATGTATGGTCTCTGTGTCTTTCCCTGAGTGCCCAGACTGAACAGATTATCACTGAAGAAATGCAAATCTATTGAATACTCATCCATCACAGCAAACACTAGAAACACCTGCTGAAATACAGTTCACAATCTGGCTTTTTTTTTTTTCTCATTTATTCCCTAAATGAATTTGTAAATCAATGTTTAGCTAATAACCCATCATTACATCTACAAGCTTATAATTTCAGCTTGTAAATACTGTTTCGTGGTAAAGAAAGCTATTTTTTTACGATATTATAACAGTGGTCTGTGCAATAGAATACCCATTTACTCAATAGCATTCTGCAGCAATAGAATTCTACAGTTTATGCAGTATATTTTTTTAATGCACGTTTTCTTGAAATCCTCACTCCTGATGGTGAAACCTGACTTACAGCAGAAACTCACCCTCCTCAGGATTATTGTCAATAAACGTGAAGATGTAATTTGAGTGATAATGAAAGAACATTTTATTGAAAATCTCCAGAGAGTCTGTTTCACAGTGTATAATTGGAGAGGGGCTAAGAGTCTCCTGCACCAATTTCCAAACTAAGCATCTCAACCATCAAGATGTGTACATTTTAAAACTGTCTAGGGAAAAAAAAGTAATATAATCAATAACAATATAAGATTAGAATACAGCTATGCTGAAATGGGGACATGGAGGGGACTGGAGAAGAACTCTAAATTTGATGCAATTTGTACACCAAAATATTGTTTGTCAATGTACTCTTAACCTTCCTTTTCTTCCATATCTTTGAAACTGATGGAACAGATAGATCTTCACATGTTGGAAATTGTGCAGCTGCACTGACTAGCTTGGTTTACAGTGATAGAAGACAGTGCAATTTTTATTTTTTTTTTTTTATTTTTTTTAGATAGACAAAGCTTCAAACACTTTGTTGGTAGAGTGTGAGCTTTGCTTTCCGGCACTTCTGTTTCAGGGCATACTGAGAACCCCCAAAATCCCCCTCCTTCTTCTGTGGCTCTAAAATCACATCTGGAAATCAAAATGTATGTTTGGAACAACTACCATACCTTGCCAGTGTATTTTCAAAGAATTTATGACGCCACAGTTGCAAGATTTTCTTTGGTTGTATGTTTGTTTCCTGGTAGCTGTTTGTTAATTCTTTAACATTTTAGGCCTAAATTATTTGAGACTTATTTGTTTCAGAGGTGGCTTCATTTCCTCCTTGATTACTGCTTTGGTCACAAAAGCTGAAGCTGGAGCTCATCATTAAAGAAGACAACAGATTACTGGCTCTTCACTGCAAGGGAATTTTGTGGATTGGAATCTGCTTTTCTCCCTGGCCCAAAATAATTCAAATCAATTGACCCTTAGTCTCATTTTTTTCTTTTAATCTAAGCTTTTGTGAAGGAGTAGAAAGATTGGTATTGGAGAGCAAGGAGTCATTTGAATTCCATTTGACTGCTGATTTGTCATCTTTTTTTGGTGTTGATGAAAAGTTCTTGATTATTTTAAAAAATCATGTCAAAGGTACTGAGAGATACGAAGGATGAGGAGAAGGCTGAGGTCCTTAATGCTTTCTTTTCCTCAGTCTTTAATAGTCAGACTGGTCATCCTTGGGGTTTTCAGGCCCCTGAGCTGGGAGATGGAGACAGGAAGCAGAATGAAGCCCCAGTTGTCGAAGAGGTGGCAGTCACTGACCTGCTCCTCCACCTGAATGCTCACAAGTCCATGGGGCCAGATGGGATCCACCTGAGGATACTGAGGGAGCTGGCAGAGGAGCTTGCCAAGCCACTCTCCATCATTTATCAGCAGTCCTGGTCAACTGGGGAGGTCCCGGATGACTGGAAGCTAGCAAATGTGACGCCCCTCTCCAAGAAGGGTCGGAAGGAGGATCCAGGGAACTAAAGGCCTGTCAGCCTGACCTTGGTGCCGAGGAAGGTCATGGAGCAGATCATCTTGAGTGCCATTACACGGCACGTGCGGGACAACCGGGGAATCAGGCTCAGCCAGCATGGGTTTATGAAAGGGAGGTCCTGCTTCACTAACCTGGTCTCCTTCTATGACAAGGTGACCTGCTTAGTGGATGAGAGGAAGGCTGTGGCTGTTGTCTACTTGGACTTCAGTCTAAAGGCCTTTGACACTGTCTCCCACAGCATTCTCCTGGAGAAGCTGGCTGCTCACAGCTTGGATAAGTGCACTGGGTTAAAAACTGGCTGGATGGCCGAGCCCAGAGAGCGGTGGTGAATGGAGTCAACTCCAGTTGGCAGCCAGTCACGAGTGGTGTTCCTCAGGGCTCAGTGTTGGGGCCCGTCGTGTTCAATATCTTCATTGATGATCTGGATGAGGGGATTGAGTGCACCCTGAGTAAGTTTGCAGGTGACACCAAGTTGGGGTGGAAGTGTCGATCTGCTGGAGGATAGGAAGGCCCTACAGAGGGACCTGGACAGGCTGGATCGATGGGCCGGGGCCAACTGTATGAGGTTCAACAAGGCCAAGTGCCGGGTCCTGCACTTGGGTCACAACAACCCCATGCAACGCTACAGGCTGGGGGAGGAGTGGCTGGAGAGCTGCCTGGCAGAAAAGGACCTGGGGGTGTTGGTTGACAGCCGCCTGAACATGAGCCAGCAGTGTGCTCAGGTGGCCAAGAAGGCCAATGGCATCCTGGCTTGTATCAGGAATAGTGTGGCCAGCAGGACCAGGGAGGTGATAGTGCCCCTGTACTCGGCACTGGTGAGGCCACACCTCGAGTACTGGGTTCAGTTTTGGGCCCCTCACTACAAGAAGGACATTGAGGTGCTGGAGGGTGCCCAAAGAAGGGCAATGAAGCTGGTGAAGGGTCTAGAGCACAAGTCTTAGGAGGAGCGGCTGAGGGAGCTGGGGTTGTTTAGTCTGGAGAAGAAGAGGCTGAGGGGAGACCTTATTGCTCTCTACACCTACCTGAAAGGAGGTTGTAGCGAGGTCGGGGTTGGTCTCTTCTCCCAAGTAGCAAGTGATAGGACGAGAGGAAATGGCCTCAAGCTGCGCCAGGGGAAGTTTAGGTTGGCTATTAGGAAAAACTTCTTCACTGAAAGGGTTATCAAGCATTGGACCAGGCTGCCCAGGGAAGTGGTTGAGTCTCCATCCCTGGAGGCATTTAAAAGAAGGGTAGACGTGGTGCTTGAGGACATGGTTTAGTGGTGGACTTGGCAGTGCTAGGTTAACGGCTGGACTCGATGATCTTAAGGGTCTTTTCCAACCTTAATGATTCTATGCTTTTATTCAGTATATTAATTTAATGTATTAATAATAATTAAATTTTGTATTTTATGCTTGATCTTCACGTTACAAAACCAATGTTCCTTAAAAATCTTCCTCTAATACAGATTGAAATAAATGAATACTCATATTGCAAGCTTAGTGTAATTTAGAAACATCACCAACATTCTAAATGGTGAGAAGAATATTGTATTATTTGTCTTGGATACACAAACCAGGTTCTCTATAGTTAGTAGTGTGTTCCATTAGAATGTGAATTAGCTATGATTTTCTTTTGGGTGCATTAGCATCATTAGCAGGGCCACTGTTTGCATAGTTTTAAAAGGGTGCAGGAACCAGTGAGGAACCGTTTGTTTGTGCGCTACAAAAATAATTTTTGTACTCATGCAATTTTCATTCTCATGGCTTTCCTATTCCCCTCTATCCTGTTATTTTTTCTCTAAAAAACCCTAAAAATATTTTTGTCTGGTTTCAGATATACTATCTTTGGGCTTTTAGTCTTAAAATAAATATTTTACTTGTAAGTACAAACTTTCATGTAAGCAAACAAAAAATATTCTAAACTATTGTAGCTGATAACGGGGGAAGGATTTTGGTGTGCGTTGTTACAAAATAGGTTTACAATCTCCTTGCTTCAAAGACTGAAAACACAGACAATTACTTGTTTTAAAAACCTTCAATCAGTTTTTTTCCATATGAGACTTGTCTGTCTTTTCTTCACTCTGCTTACCAGTATAAGGAGGTGAATGGTTAAAACTGATATTCCTAAATCGTACTAAGACAACCTGAGCACTAAATTCAAATGTAATGGTGGTTATATTTCTGAATTTCTGTTTAGATATTGAGGAATAATTTATGGCATAGGCGCTTGACACTTAACAGCTTGAGAACCACTCTGCTGCTGAGCAAAGCTGCACGAAATACACACGGTCCTAATAACCTCACTTTGTGCTGCCATTTTTACGTAACGTGTAAAGCCACCCTTGTGAATTTCCATAACCAACTGTTTTTCTTAGTTGCCTTTTTAGAGTTATTTAGTCATGGGTAGTGTAGAAGAGTTATTTTTCTTTCCTTTGTGGATTCCTAGCAATGCCTTGTAGTCACGGGTTGGTAGCCGAGCTGTCGGGAGTCCCTGCAGTAACCTTTGCAAGCATCAAATTCGAGCAGTTCATTTTCATCTTATCTATTATATGGTGTTATGTTAGTCTTGTAATGTCAGTCACTATTGAAAAATGTATTCATGGCATAAAGTTGTGCATTTCATTTAGTGTTGTGGGGGTGGGTTGTTGGTGGGTTTTTTCCTCTTTTTTTCTTTTTTAACCAAAATGTTTAATGACTATGGAATATTAATGTTGGCATAAAAATAACCAAAAACAGTTTGCCAGCTGGGAAGCTGGATGGAGAATCAAGGTGTGTTGGCCTGATGAAATAGTGAAAAGTTGACTGGACAGATGACCTGAGTTACAGGGAAAAGAAGGATAGTGTGAAAATATGGATTTTCAAGGACACCATTGTAACAAGAGATCCAACATTAGCCAAATACTTCAAACAGACCCTGCTTAGCTTCAGCAGGGCTTGTTCACTTTATTTCAGCCTTGATCTTACTAGACATTAACTGGTTCTGTAATGAGCCACAATCCAGATAAATCAACTGCAGATTACTTGGCAGTGATCGTAATTTGAGAATTGTTTTTTTAAATCCTTTTCCTATAAAATGGAAAATTTTACAGTAATGTGAAACATTAATAGCCAAACTTTAGTATGGAGAGCAAGGAAAGGAAGAAAAAAATTGTAGTTGTCGTATCATTTTCCTTAAATCTGCCATGCTAAACCAAATCTGGAAATATCTGAACATCCCTTCCATTTTGTTGTGACAGATATGCCAAAGCTCAGAAACGTAAAAGTAATGGTTGTGTTTCTGCAAAGAGTTTATTTTTTAAGAGGGACAAGTTTCAGTAAAATGCTAGGTAGTGTGAGAGAGTTTTTGTTTTTCTTTTAGTTCAAAATGTTAAGTTATTCTGGAACAAAATGATCAGTTGTATATTGTGCTCTGAAAGCAGACAAATGCTCACCTATCTGAGCTGCTAAATGGAGAATTGACAGACATGACCCTGGCAAAGCTTCATACATAAGAAAATTCTGGAATAATAATAGTGCTCTTTAGAGGGGTAACATCCTCCGTTATTCAGTCATCCCACGTTATACACAGACGATCTATGCACCCTTTGGGTCTTAAGATACTTAGATTTAAGAGCTGCTCACCATGTTCCTCTCCTGCTTTGTGGAAAAGAATGTGTGAGGGCATCCTAGACCTCCATAGCCCATTTTTATAAGCTAGGTATGACAGATAGGCATGTATTTTATACCAATAAGTGTATGACAGGACTGCTAAAGAAAGCTGAGTGCCCAGCACAGCTGAAGGAAGATGCAATGTTATTTTCCTTTTAAGATATAAACCAGAAACATGTATGGGAGAAGGCTGTGATTGAGGCATCCATATCAAATCTTCCTACCTCTGCATATACACATACATATTTATACACACACACACACACACACACAGACATTTATATGGTTTGGGCATGAAGCTGTGTGCCAACTAACTGTCACCACAGAGAAAGATCCAGTATGATCTTAACTAATTTTGCTTTTTGACAATTGAATTTTTTTTCAGAATAGTTGGATTTCATGAAAAGTGTTTGCTTCCATAGTATGCGCATCACCGTAGCATATGAGCACTTGCTGAAATGGGTGAATTAACTCATTTTGAATTTTTGTAATTTCAGAGGGAATGCTTAAATTGTGTCACCAGGCACGTGAACTAGCTGTCCGGTTTCCGCAGGCTTTCCATACTTGGTAAAGAGATTATGGAAAAAAAGTAAGTCAAAACCTTCTCTGAATTGTTCTGCAGAGGAAGTTGTGGGTTGGATTTTTCCTCTCTCTTGATTAGGATTTTATGGAGACTAAATAATTAATGCAGTAAGCTGAAAAGGTAACTAATAGTGGTGAGAAGGTTACCCCTTTTTTTCATCCCCTCCACTGAAGAATTCCTCTGTAAGGTCAAATATCCGTTTAAACATTTGGATTATTTTCATATCTTATGTTTTCAAACATGTCCCATTCCCCCCCCCCCCCCGTTCTTTCATTGTTAATTTCTTAAAGTATTTAAATATTTGACTTCTTTTATGAATGCCAGTATTTATTACTACAGAGACACTTTATTTCCCTGCTATCCCATTCCTTACTTGGTCACAGTGAGACATTGTCAGAACATTGTGACAGACTATAGCATGGGGAGGGTGGGAAAATCCCAACTCCTAAGTAAGCATGCTAAGACTGAAAAAGAGAGACACAGAAAGAGCTTTAAACAGAAACAAAACAAAAAAATCCAAACCTGAATGGGGTAGGAGGAGAATAACAGGCTGTGATTGCTATAGCCTTTTATTTCTGTGTAAATTTCAGTGATCAATGGTACTCTTCAAAAGATGTCATTGGGGTTTTTTTGGTTTTCCCATAAGAAATGATTGATAAATAAGTTGAAGGCATGTTCTCAGAATGAAATGTCATTGCCACTCTTCTTTTAATTATTACAAACTGATACCATTATGCAATAAAGTGTTTCCATGTTGTATAGTGAATATTTTCTCTCTTAAGAGTCTCTCTTTAGAGATGTGGCAAGTAAGGTCAGATGCCTCTTGACAGAAATAGAAATGAAAAGCACTACCTCATTGATTTCTTCTCCACTTCCAAAAATGAGATCTTTTTTTCTTTTTTTTTTTTTTTTTTTTTTTTTTTATTCCTCTCTGCCTCATCATAATGATTCCGGATAAGCACCTACATAATAACAGACTAGTATGGAGAGGTATAATGCTTCATTTCAATTATATTCTATAGGAAGTTTATCATAGATTCAATTCGCTACCATGTAATGTGGCTACAGTTGCTAAGAGGAGCTCTCAATGAAAGAATTCATCTGTGCATGGAAGACAGTGAACCAAATTCATCCCCGCTGTAAATCATCCGACTTTATTGGAACTGCCTCAGAAAAAAAATTTGTCCCACTCCATTTATCCATCACTCTACAGAAGGATGCCTTTCATAAAAGTTATTTTCCTCTTTGTTGCTCTGCTACTTACATATTTCACTCTTTGAGTAGCAAAAGTGAATAATAAAGATGAAGATGAATATTTGGTGCCCTACTTCTTTTACAAAGAAGTTCTTATGCAAAGAAATGTAACTTTGAACATTTCATTCTAATCGACTTCGGAGAAAAAGTATAAGCTTTCCTGTAGAGACCGTAACCTATGGGACTAAAAGCAAAAGTTGACAAAAATTTTGGTTAGAAAAATGCTTCCACCAATTTAATAGAAACTATGTTTACGTAGCAGTTCTGTTATCCGAGTTGTCGAACTGCTCATAAATAACTGTTCCTCACAATGTCACTGTCAACGAGGAAAAGTTATTGCTCCAGGACTAGTGACATGTGAACAGATTTGATGAACACTACAAACTGAGATAGGCATCTAATTATCTGCTGAAAGAGTAGCTCTCATTTAAAATAAAATGTACATCCTATTAAAAGGAAAAGTCTTTTTGCCAATAAATCAGATGCGTTTCTTGAATTATGTTTCTGATA
Organism: Platalea leucorodia; assembly: GCF_965183815.1. Lineage (NCBI taxonomy): Eukaryota > Metazoa > Chordata > Aves > Pelecaniformes > Threskiornithidae > Platalea > Platalea leucorodia. The sequence goes on from NC_138824.1 coordinate 111,620,094, forward strand.
GTTTGCTGATCATCTTGGAAAGGCCAAGTTATATGAGAAGTTTTCACTTCTTACACAAATCAAGTTAGCTAGGAGTTAAACTTGCAGAGCAATATTTGGTGGTGAGTAGGAGAAAGGTAATTGGTTCCTATTTACCATGTTCTTAGAATAACACTGAAAAATAGAATGGACTGAGAGGCCAAGAGTGTACTGAAGTGTAAGACAAAGTGCTAAAATTCAATTTACTCCGTCAGAAATCTTAATACAAGCCTGTGTCACATTTTGTAGTATTATAAAATTGTGCGCATCTCTCTAAATTGAGCCTACTTGTATCTATTATAAACACTTATTTTTCATAAGAAAGTCTAAAAATTCAGATCCAGGGTTGTGTTGCCTATTCCCTAAACTAATGGCAGTTAAGAACTTATCCACTTTGAAATTCTACCTTTACATACTATTCCCCTCTGATACACAATCTTATACTCACAGAAATCTGTCAGTCATGAAGCACTTAAAAACTGTCAGAATAACAGAAAAAGATAGCAAGTGGCATTTAAAATATACTTATTGCTTGCGTGCTACGTAAGGAGAAAGTTTAATTAGTATTGTGTAGTTTGTATTAGTGATATATTGACAGCACGCTGATTGCGTACTGAGAAAGCTCTCAGTGTTGCTTCAGCCCCAGCCAGCCTGACTCCTGCTTATTGCACAGCATAAAGCACAAATCCACTCATTAGCAATATTTCAATCTGACATTTTCTGTTGTAATGGATGGAACCTATCCTACTGTTTAACAAATACATCATTGAAAATTAACTGCCTAAATCAGCAATTAGATTTTCAACTGCAGATAATAATCTCTCTAATATCCAGATAAGATTTCCTTTTTTTTTTTTTTCCCCTTCTCCCTGACATACTGCGTGTTTTATCCTGTAGAGGGTGCAGTACACAAGAGTTTAGGTGTGTATTCAAGGAAAAAGTGGACATTAGATCCGAGATATCTGTGTGGGTCATTATATAATCAAATGTGATTGATGTGGCAGTGACCTTTTTCATGTACAGCTCTGGTACTGAACATGTTTGCTCTTTCTGTGAATCCAAATTCAGTTAAAGCTGCACCAGCTGCTAGAAAACTCACTGGAAAATCTATTACACAAAAGATGGAGGTAAAGGAACTAGGACCATGTAATGCAAAGCCTTGCAAACATTCCAAACCTTTTAGAATAACTCTATCCATGTTAAATGGGACTTTTTGGCTCTTTTATGTAAAATATGTGTTCAAATGCTTTGCTGAAACATAGCCTGTGTCGCTTGCTTCTTGTGAAGGCAAGGTCTACCAAGGACATAAAAATCTGATCTGGCATTGGCATTTCAGATGACCATGTGATTCATAGATGTGGTGTTTCTCTATTTTTGACTCCAAGTTTTTTTTTTTTTTTTTTAAAAAAAAAAAAAAAAAAAAGATGATGTCATATAAGTTCAAATCGTCAGAGAAACATTGGTTTATATGACAAGTGAATCCTGTCCTGCAAGCTTAAGGGAATGGAGGCAGTTATTCCATCTTTAGAAGGTCTGAATTATTTTATCATCCAGCTGGAGAGTAAAAGAAATATAGTAAAGTTGGCTGAAGTGAACTGAGGGGAAAATGTATTTTGGATGATGCCACCTAAATGACAATATATACTTTAGTTAAAGAAAGTTTCATCCAAAGCCCTCTCAGGTCAATCAGAAATCTTATGGTGATTCAAATAAACCTTAGATCAGACGATGTTTGTGATTTGCTTTTATATGATAGGAGAAAATGTAAACAGTCATACTGCAAATATTTTAACTAGTCCAGAAGTGACAAAAGCGATTAAAAAAAAATTCTAGTACCATGTTTGCTGGAGTACTTAGTGGTGTTTCAGTGCTGTATCAGAGAGTGAACATATCACATCAGATCATACAAGGTATCATTGGATGAGTGGGGTGGAATATATTGTAATGTTGATCATGTCGCACATTAGCAAGCTGTGTATTGACAAGGAGCTTCCATACTCAAGGTGCTGAATTTGATTTCTTGTTAAGCTCTCTCAGTGATTTGTGACTAATCTATATCTAATTTAAAGTACTCAATAGCATCTCCCACGTCTCTATTTTGAAAGACCTCTTCTTTGATAGAATTTTTTCTGAACTTTATTACCCCCTGATTACAGTTAAACATGTTGTGCACAAGCCTTGAGAGAGCTTGTCTAATGACTCATAATTAGTTTGATAGCCAGTCCTATTAGACAATCCACAAAATTTTCTTCCCCACCTATTAGTTTGATGTTCTGTGACTGCTTCATGGGAATTACAACATGAGATATTGCAAAACATGCATTAAGATGAAATTGAATAATGTTATTTACTTGTGATTGCAACTGTAATTGTTTAAGTATCGGCACCATGCACTCAGCAGAAGCCTGACTCTTGGCTGCCTGTTCTGTTCAATGTAGTGATTGCCTCACCTTGGGAGCGTGGTACTAATTTTAGTAGTTCTATTTTCCTCATTACTGGATGTGACTTTGATTAATGTGAATGGTATTGGCCAGGACACAGGAGCACTCAGTTTTCCTTTGAAAAGCTGAACATTTACCTCTAAAATCTTATACAAGCTTTTGTTTCTTAAAAAAATTTAAAAACTGGCTTTTAAAGTAAACTTTTTCCACACACAAGGCCAAAGGTTATATAAACCATCATTAAATGGACAAAATAGCACTCGCAGGCTTTTGTCCTGCTGGGGGACTTCAACCACCCCAACATCTGCTGGAAAAGTAGCACGGTGAGCTATAGACAATTCAGGAGACTCCTGGAATGCATTGAGGATATAACTTCTTAAGCCAGGTAACAGTCAACCCTACCAGAGGGGATGCAATACTGGACTTGTTGGTCACCAATGCAACTGAGCTAATCAGTGATGTCAAGATTGGAGGCAGCCTGGGCTGCAGTGATCATGCGCTGGTGGAGTTCGCAGTCCTGAGGGATACGGGTCAGGCAAAGAGTAAAGTCAGGACCCTGAATTTCAGGAAAGCAAACTTCCAGCTCTTCAAGGAGTTAGTCAATAGGACCCCCTGGGAAACTACCCTCAGGGACAAGGGAGCAGAACAGAGCCGTCAGATCTTTAAGGACACTTTCCATAGAGCACAAGAGCTCTCGAACCCCAGGTGTAAGAAATCAGGAAAGGAAGGCAAGAGACCAGCATGGATGAGTTGAGACCTGCTGGTCAAACTAAAGGGCAAGAAGGAAATGCACAGGCAGTGGAAGCAGGGACAGGTGTCCTGGGAAGAGTATAGGGACGCTGCCTGGTTGTGTGGGGATGGGGTGAGGAAGGCCAAGGCAAAGCCGGAGCTGAACTTGGCAAGGGATGCAAAGAATAAGACAAAGGGCTTCTATAGGTATGTCAGCCAAAAAAGGAAGGTTAAGGAAAGCATACCTCCCCTGATGAGCAAGAGTGGCAAACTGGTAACAACAGATGAGGAGAAGGCTGAGGTACTCCACAACTTCTTTGCCTCAGTCTTCGCTGCAGCCTCTCTTCCCACACCCCTCGAGTGGATGGCCCACAAAGTGGGCACTGGGGGAACAAAGTCCCTCCCACTGTAAGAGAAGATCAGGTTTGAGACCACCCGAGGAACCTGAACATACCTAAGTCTATGGGACCTGACAAGATGCATTCCAGAGTCCTGAGGGAATTGGCTGATGTAGTTGCCAAGCCACTCTCCACGATATTTGAAAAGTCATGGCAGTCAGGTGAAGTCCCTGGGGACTGGAAAAAGGGAAACATTGCACCCATTTTTAAAAACACTGCACCCATTTTTAAAAAGGGTAGAAAGGAGGACCCTGGGAACTACCAACCTGTCAGCCTCACCTCTGTGCCTGGGACAATCATGGAACAGGTCCTCCTAGGAGCTATGCTAAGGCACATGGAGGGCAGGGAGGTGATTCGAGACAGCCAGCGTGGCTTCACCAAGGGCGAGTCCTGCCTGACCAACTGAGTGGCCTTCTGTGATGGAGTAACTACATCAGTGGACAAGGGAAGAGCTACAGATATTGTCTATCTGGACTTCTGTAAGGCCTTTGACATGGGCCCCCACAAAATCCTTCTCTCTAAATTGGAGAGATATGGATTTGATGGATGAACTATTCTGTGGATAAAGAATTGTCTGGATGGTTGCATCCAGAAGGTAGTGGTCAGTGGCTCAATGTCCAGATGGAGATTGGTGACAAGTGGTATCCCTCAGGGGTCCGTACTGGGGCCAGTGCTGTTTAATATCTTCATCAATGACATAGACAGTGGGATTGAGTGCACCCTCAGCAAGTTTGCAGATGACACCAATCTGTGTGGTACGGTTGGTGCACCTGAGGGACGGGATGCCATCCAGAGGGACCCGGACAAGCTCGAGAAGTGGGTCTGTGTGAACCTCATGAGGTTCAACAAGGCCAAGTGCAGGGTCCTGCACGTGGGTCAGGGCAATCCCCAGTATCAATACAGTCTAGGGGATGAAGGGATTGAGAGCAGCCCTGCTGAGAATGCTGTTGGATGCTTGAATGACTTAATACTGACTTCTCCGAGGTAGAGCTATAATAGGTGGATTACAATTTGAGCACATACACTTAGTATTTAGGCAGCTGTAGGCAGAAATACACTGAAGTCTCTGTAAATCTTACAAAGAGCATCTCTGAGCAAATTATGATATACTAGATCCTGATGATATACTGATGAATGGGAGGATACAGAAGGTGGATTACTTCTTACTTGCAAAGCCAAGACAGAAAAAATGATCTCAAAACATTATTAGCCATTATTTTTCTGAGCAGTAAAACAATGAAAAAAAACCTAAACCCCACCATCCATTGCCATTTATGCATAGTGTTTTCTCCATTTAAAAATGCCTTAACTTTTCATATAGCGGTTTTAATAAGGTACTAGAATGCTGACTAGCGTACAGCAAAATATTTGTTAAAATGGTAATTAATTCCTTTGAGAAAAGAAAAATAAACCCCACAACCGAGCAGTAAACAAATATCTTTTCGGAGTATGTTCAGTATTTCTGTATCTGAGCCATGACAAGAGCAGTCATAGGAATTCACAGAGGAAGCTTTGAAGCACTGTGTTCCAGGTGACATTCCCACAGGGGACTCTGCCAGTTGCTGCTGGAGAAGTGAAGATATATAAGACTCAGCTCTATAATGGCTGTCTTAAAATAACTGTGTGAAATATTCTAATTAATGTATTTTGCAAACTGTTGCCAAAAGTAAGCAGAGCTTTTTTTTTCTTTCACTTTTTAGCAATAACTGTTACTGCTAACAGTGACAAACTTTATTCACGTAATTATTGTTATATAGTTTCCCATATTCTGTCATAATTAAAGATTTTTAACATAAATACCCATGATACCTTAGAGAAGGTAACACTCATTTCTGTGTAGAGAGGAAGCAGAGAGCTCCCAAACTCTACAAAGAGCATATTAAACATTGCAGTTAAACCTGTTTCATGGAAATGAAAAGAAATAAGGGGAAGATGATTAATGCAGCAATTTCCTGTACCACTGTATTCTCTTCTTTCTTCCAGAGTTTCCCTTCACTTACTGATCAGCTGGGTAAGCAGGTGGCCATGGGGTTAAAAAAAAAAAAAAAAAAAGGTAAATAAAAGGAAAAATAAAGTGATTTTGCACTTTGGACAAGCAGTGATTTGAGCACTCCTAGGCTAAGGAAGTTGCTTAATTCTAAAGCCACAAAGTCTCAGGGATTCATCTCTTGGTGGAAAATATGTAAAGGATCTTCTCAAGACAAAGATTTAACATTACAAGGCCTGCAAGGAGACCAGCCAGCACACAGGAGACCCACTGTCCTTCGTTCCCAGTGCCTACTCCTATGAGGCCGTCTCCTTTCTGAGGGTTTGTCCGGGCACACAGATACTGATTTTCTTGTCCCAAGAGTTAGTGCCTTCTGTGCAAATGCTGGTGTCCTCTGATAACCAGAGCCAGCTTGCCCACCTTCAGGCCCATCAAGGAGACAGTGTTTGCTGTCTAGCTGGACTGTGTCTTGAGCACAGCACAGCTCCAGTGAGGGGAGGTGCTGGGAGTGTAAGAACATCACGGTATGCAATGGTTTTTTTCTTACAAAACATGAAATCACAAGATGCCAGGAGAAATAAGGTTTTGTAAAAGTTTATATATCCTTTTCTGGATCTAGATGTGTCAGCTAAAGATTGGCTGCCTATAGTGGTTCATGAATTTTCAGCAAATGCTGCAATTCTCCACAGCTCTGAGATTTATACTACAGCTTCATAACTGAATTCAAAGACAGACCGATCAGGCCATGTCTGGGTTTGCCAGTGTTTTAACCTAACCCCATTGCTCTGCCTGAAGGGAGTGTTAAGACTCTCCATTCTCTTAGCAGGGGTGTAGAGTTGGGTACCTTAAGCATAGCCAGCCAGGCAAAATCCATCAGTTTACTACCCTCTGTGCAAAGGATGCTGTTGGCAAAAAAAAAAAAAAGGTAGACCAGTCTATAATTTAAAATATAAAATTGTACAGAGAGTTTGGGAGGAGAACAGCATTGAGGAGTGAAGTGTGAGGCAGAGCATGGCATAGGTTTGCTGTTTGGTGTTCTAGTACACATCAAGCTTTTCCAGCCATGACTTTTATTTGCCTTGGCAAAAAAAAAAACCAACCAATTTCTCCATTTCTTCAGGATTTCTAGGTGCCACATGGCTCTGTTGCAGCTGAGCTGCCCAATGCATGGGATTTCTCCTCCACTGAGATGCAGAAGTCCTAGATAAAAGGCCCCAGCCTTCTGCATGTGTCAGACTTACTATTGGCAAGCTGCTCAACTATGTCGTGTATCCACCCATCCGATCATCCATATAACTATCTGAAATTTCACAGGTAGAAATACAAAAGCCCTAACATTGACTATATTCCAGGAAGCTATAATATTACAAATGTTTTCCTTAATATATGTCTGGCACAAAAAATGAGAGGAGTGGTTTTAGTATATTTTCTTTTCTCTAGGAATCGTATTAGCAAAGAGTGAGGTTGCTGGTATCTCCCTTGGTATTCTCCCAGTTTTGTAGCATGTTCACGGCATTGTGAGGAGCATGTGTTTTGTGGATCATCTGGAGAATTGTGAGAGACAGAGTGGCTGAGGTGTTTGGGAACTAGAAAATTTCAAATGCTAACAAGAACAGATTATACAGTAACTGCAGAGATTTAACCATTTAACTTCTTTTCCACCAGTCGCCTTCCTCTCTTTTTTTTTATCTCTCTACAAACAGATGCTTATAAAAATGGAAGTGTAGGTTTTGTTGCTTTGCATGGCTTTGCTTGGATTTTACTGACAGATAGAGAGCATTGTGCTTCAGTCTGGCTCGCTGCCAGAGCAATAGTCATATCCAGTGCCAAATTGCAGCACAGGACTATTTTGAATGACAGACTAAAGTGTGTGTAAGGATGTGAAAACAGGTGGTCTGGGATGTCTGGTATCAACAGAGCATCTGGTCACTGGAGTGTGACTGCATTATACTTTGTACTCCTAAGCTAGAGCGGTATTAGCAATGAATGAAGAAGCTGGCATCTTTTCCAGACCTATCATTTTGTAACCTGTCCTGAGTACACAAATACAGACAAATGTGTGTTTTATGGCTAAAAATATACATCAAGCTATAATTTCTCTACATAATCTGTATTCCTTAAATTACTAGAAGTCAGGTTATCTTCACATATGCCAGAATATTTGCACAACATGGCTTTGCTTTATTTTGTGAAGACAGACAGCTGTTGTGAAACACTTCAATAATTTTTGACCTCTTCGTTCAGTTACAACTGACTAAAGTAAACATACTTTTATGTCTGCTTAATGTTACCAGTTGTATTAATATTAGGCATATTAAATCGATAAAATGACTTAAAATAGCCTTTGAGGGTGAGCATCCTTTCTCTCTTTGCAGTCAAATGCTTGTTAATAACAATTTATCAGCACTGTTAAGTGGGTCAATAAGTAAAGGCCTGAAACACTTTCTGTTAGGTGACAACAGAAGGTGCTAGGGACAGACAATGCAGGGAATGTATTTTTTTGCTAATATTGCAGGTTTTTCATTCTTTGATACAAGGAGTACAACATTTTTCTGTAACATGCAAATAGTTTTAGATACAGAATTGTAACAGCAGGTATGACAGTATACAGTCACATTAAATACATGAAATATTCAATTTCATAGCATGTCAGCTCTTCCATGGTAACTCCTTATGTGCACATACTTTCCTGCAGTAAATATAAAGTGATTCATGAGAGTTTATCACACACTGAAAGATGAAATGTAGGCTATGGATTCAGATAGCAACATTTTTCAGTTAGGTTTCTGATAATGGCTGGTTTTCTTTAGAGCATGACTCTTTTATTGAAATTTGTGTAAGAAAGATATCTGGTTTGTTATAAAGTTAAGAAGGACTGATAAGGAAGTCTATAACGTTCTCTTTATATAAAATGCTGGAATATCACTACCTACATTTAAACTCAGACTTTAAAGTAAGAAGATATTTAAAAAAATAACTCTCAAATCATTGATGAAGCAAATCCTTTTTTTACATTCTAATATCTCTTCTGTTACTCTGATGACAAAGTTAGCTTTGTTTTTTCAAATCAGGATTTGCACAAGAATGCAGCACCGCTGAGGATTGTCCAGAAAGGAATTATGGTGCTAGCATTTTCATTTGCCTTTGTGAGCAAATGATAGTAATATCAGGGTGATACCTGATGAATATGTATCTTGTGAAAAAAAAACAAAACAAACCCAAACCATAGAAACGCCAGTATCAGGAACTTCTCTCTCTTCATGAAAAGGAAAATTATTCCGTAGAATATAGCCATTGATGCTAACCATGATTGTATAACCTCTGATTGCAGAGATCACAGCTTTTCATTGTGCAGAACTGATGACCTTTCCCTTAAATATCAGAGATTATTAAATGAGATCCTGTACAGTTGTTTGCCTACCCATATAACCTGTACAACCAGTGGACTGAATTCTCCAGTCTAAGCATACATTATAATTCCCAAGGCACTGGTCCAACATGTTTAATAATAATAATAATAAAAAAAAAAAACTACAAGAAAAAACAAGGAAACAAACAAAACCATGAATCATTATTGTTTTTTACTATCTGGTTACAGTATTATAAGTTTATATTTGCTAGGTATTGTAAATGACCTAAATGGGAAGAGGAGAAATCAAATGCTAAGGCTCTCTTCAATAATAGATAGAGATAGTAGTCCAACTCCATTCAGCTTACAATATTATAAAGAAATAACTAATATTTAGTTTCTATTACGTTTTGAGTTCCTATGAACGCTGAAGCAAAGCAGAGTGTGACAAACAGAGGGTTCTCTGATAGGCAGAAACCACATTTCTGCCTTTTATTCCAAAACCTTCTTTGGCTGGATTTTAAACTACCATGTCTTGTTTTGTGAGATTTCACCAAGGAATAGCTGTCAGCCTTAAAAAGTCAGCCTTTTAAGATGGTACAGTGTGTATGTGTATGCTCTCCCTCCATCAAATAGCTTTGAAATACCAAAGGTCATTACCTGCTCTAGTACCAGAACTCCTGTAACATGCTGTGGTGTCTCAGGTACATCTGTGTGTTCATGTTAACTTTTTAATGGTGACAGCTTCATGGAGAAATGACTGTTAGTCTGAGGTGTTTCAGGCATTGTCCCTTCTTCTCCATTTGACTGAGAAAGAATTACAGGCTTTGCATTTGGAAATATCAGTTATTTTTAAAATGAATGTATTTGTTCTTACTAATGCGGTGCTATTAACATCACAATTATAAAGCATGCAGGAGGTGCACCACCAAGACAGTGTAGCAATGGTGAAAATAAAGACAAATATGAAACGCATCTCCATTTCTGCAAACCCGCTGAAATCCAGCAGCACACTGGATTCAGAAATAATCTCTTCTGCTAGAACTCTAAAAAAATAGTTCTTTTAGGTCAGATTTTAAGATACTTTTTCCCTTTTGGACTATTGTAATTACAGAAGGAAGCAAGAGATGTGGGCTAGCGAGGGAGAGGTCTTTGCAAGACAGGTCTGGTGTGCTCCTTGTCACAGCTGCAGACATTGCCTTATGTGCTGTGGGCAGCTGTAGGTGCAACAGCGGCGTGCCATGCACCTCTTATCCGCAATAAGTTAAAATTACTTTTGGATCCATCAAAACGCAGGCAAAACCAGCACAGATACTCCTGCAGGCCACCTGTCCATCCCCTGGCAGTCTAGAGGTTGACAGGGAGAGAAGCCAAAAAGACGCGGGTGCACTGAATTCCAGGCAGGACCCTGGTACACGTGAGGGAATGCACTTATGGCTCTTGTGGGGCAGGTAGTCTTGGTGTGCCTCAGGCTGCACACCATTATAGCTACCCCCTGCTTTATGCTTTTCCTCTCCTTATTTATGACCAATAATTTTTGGAATGTTGCAAAAAATTTTTTGCAGAAGGGTAGTATAAGGGTCTCAAAGCATACAGCAAAAATAACATTAAGGGCTCACCTGTTTTACAATTTGTTTACCTCCAGCTGTTTCACCAAACCCACATTTCTCTCCAATTAATTTGGTGAAGTTTACCACAGTGACCCAGTGACTTCACCGAACCAGGCCTGTGCTTTAATGAGCTTTTGAAAACTTCATGCTTTTGGGTGGTTCTGATCAAAATGTTGTTCTTGAGTTCACGCAGGAAAAAGGCTGTCTGAAAAGGTTACCTCTTTTCATCCCACCTCCACCCTCATATGTAAACCTGACTCATAAAAAAGGATGCTAGAAAGAGGAAGAGGGGTATTTTCAAGCTGGTAATAATAATAATAGTAATTTAAAAATTAAAACAATTGCTTATCAAGTTTTCTCCAAAATTTAATTTATATTTTGTCTGTCTTAGAATTAAAAATTAGGTTACTTCCTAATACCTATTGAACTAGAAATAGCATTTCATAGAGGCAACGAGGGAACCAAAATGTCAGCAGTTACTATAACACTTCACTGAAACATTATGCTGTTTTGAAAGGCTTGTAAGAACAAAACAAGACTGACAGGAGATGTGTTTTAAATATCAGAAGTGTTCTATATTCTTTACGTATAAATGTATTACTTTGCTTTTTTAATCAGGGGTATCATCTCTAATATACTTCAGTGCTGAAACCAAGATCTTAAATTATTTTAAAATAGTCTTCGTTAATTTTGCTGGAGCTGTGTTATGAATTAAAACTTGCATAGAAATGTAACAGCCAGAGTAATAAGACTGGAACTAGAATTCATTTTACCTTCTAAATTAGACTTTTATAATAAATGGTAAATTGAAATGCCATTACAAAAAGGTTACCATCTTTTATTACATGAAGTTAAGAACTTAAATTTTACTAATGGTGCAATTTTCTCTGTAATTCATCTTTTACTTAATAGCATATAATTGTTTAAATAACGTTTCAGTCCCCGTAAAAAGAAGGTATTGTTAGCAAGGAAAGTCTGACTATTAGATAGCTCGGGAAAACCACAGAGTCTCCTCTTTTTCAGATGTTCAGATATATTACTTTGTATTTCACTAAGCCACAGGAGCATATTATTTTCTACACTGCCAATTGATTTGTATTCTGGCTGATGACCTCAATCTCTTTCACTTTTTTTTCTAGCAACACACTTGGGGGTGTTTGTTTAAAATTCATTTTTTGGTGTGTATTGTTTTGTTTTTTTTTTTACTAATCTTAATAAGGTGCTATGAATGCAATTTACTGAAATAGATTTGTAAGTGAAAGAAAAATGTGCTCAGAATTGCAATTAAGCCTGATAAGTGCCTATAGACAAGAATGTGCAATTTTAAGCTTAAAACTTTCAAACCCTCAGGTCTACTCTGCCCTCAAGGGATTCCGTCTCTCAGAAAGCATAAACTTTATAGGTCTGGATGCTTTTAAAAATGCTGGTAGGAAGATCTCACCTAAATGCTAATCCACTTTAGCATCCAGAAAATATATTTGGGCAGCTGCATTTCTTTTAGTGCACACAGTCAAAGACTGTGTGACCTTAGTCAAGTTGCATACCTTGCAGTCTAAAGCTGTTTTGGGACTCATAACCTGCACGTTGCACTTCTAAGTCTCCTAAAGCATAGTTAACATGCTCCAACACAATCAAATTCACCACAAACCCAATCCTTTTCATTCAGATTTGATGATGATGATGGTGCCCATTTGCCTGCACAGGGGCTCTGTGGCTGGAGTCAGGCGGTGGGGAGTATGGATAGCACAGCTTGCTCAGTCTGATTGCCTAGCCCATACCAATGAGTGGGCTCATGCCTGTCAGCGAGCAGGAGCTGTATCCTGGGCCGGGGTGCTCCCACCAACCATCAGGGCAAAACAACTGTAGCACCCTGCTCCCCTTGGAGCCCTCTTGGGGACCACCACATAGGAGAGAATGCAGGGATCACAGGGACAGGAAGAAAACAAGTAAGACACTCTCCTGCAAGAAGAAAAGCTGTGTTTCTCTGCTCTACATGACGCTATGTATCATATCCAAAGACTTAATGCAAATGTATAAGCTGTCCCTGGAGCTGGAAAAAATCTATAATATTTCTATTGCTGTAATATCTATGTGCCAAGTGCAGACATTTGTTTGATTTGGCCTCTAGCATTTTTATCTGGCATGCTCTCTATTTCATTTCTCCCATCCTGTATCAATTTTAAAGCTCCTTTGGTTAAAAAAAAAACACAACCCCCCCCCCCCCCCCAAAAAAAAACCCCCCGACAACCCCCCTGTATTGCTTTTCAGTTGAGATGCAAATGAAAAACCCTTCTTTTCTGAAATATTAATACTAATATGGTGGCAACCCTACTGAAAAGCTGAAGGAAAGGTTTTGTCTGTTGTGGTTGCCTGTGAAATACCCTCTTCTCTCCCAAGCTTGCTGTCATTCATCTCCTAAGTAGCGGATGTTTCAACTGACACATGCTTCGCTGAGCAGCGTAGCTTGGTGGCATCCCAATCCTGCCTTGTCGTGTCAGTTGAAATTGCTACGTTAGAATGTAAATTAACTCCAGAAATTACAGGTATACTTTTGATAACTGTATATATTTTTTCTTTTTCTCTATATACGTTTCTTCTCATCTAAGGGAGGGGTTCTGGATGAAACCGTGTTGGACAGCAGACGTGGGGCTAACTAGCATCTCAATTTACCACCATATTAACTTGGATTTGTACATTTTAAATGGAAAACCAAAAGCTTGTTAGGCTTTCAGGTAACAACTAAATGGTGTTTATGTTAAAAGTAACATCTTGCATGAGCAAAAAGGCTCTAGTTTGCAGTTAGATTAAATTACTAATAAATTTTTCCAGGCAATGTTCCAGTGAGGGTTTACCACAAGTAGCCATGAAGTGTTGCAGAATGTCTTAACCAGTTGCGGGGAATGGAGAGCCTGTCGAGGTGTAAGAAAAGGGAATTAAGTATTGCAGTTTGTCGCTGCATCAGCATGTCAAAAGATTTACCACAAGGTTATAAAACAGCTTTAAGTACTGATGCAAATTCATTCAGTTCAGAGGAGAGTCTCCCCTGTTACTCACTGAGCATGGGTTCGGCCACATGATAGACTTGGCATAGGCTCTAGATTCTGCCCAGATTCCTGTCCATTAAAGTTGGAGAAACCCTGAAATTAACACTTATGCTACAGTGAAAGAAGAATTGGGATTATTGGTGTTGGTTTAATATTTTTCTCTTTTTTGTATGTAAACTCTCCCTCAGGTTACGGAAATCTAAAACATTATTTCAGGATCATTTTTCTCTACTTTATGTATTTTTTCATATTACCAGCTTTATATTTTATGGCAAGCATTTGAAAGTCATTAATTTCAAATGGCTGAATAAACATTGCTTACTTGACAGGCACTTATTTAAATGCATTATTTTTGGCATAAGTTCTAAAATTATGTTTGCAAGAGATGGCAACGGTTTTTGGCTCTTTTTTTCCCCTCATCTCATTGCAATCTGGCATAATTTTCCCAGTCTATCTTGTTTTACCTCACCATAGCTTAATAGTCAAACTTAAAAGGATGAAAAGTACCCATGCCTAGAAATAAGCAGTAATGGTTTGCTTAGAGCTCTTTGTTAAGCTATCCTCTGATATTTAGCTGTGTCGCTTTGTCTGCAGTCTCCACAGAGTAGACTGTGCCAGTAAGTGAACATTTTTTAACTCCCCATGTCAACAACCTAAATAGCGAAGAATGGTAATTTCAACAATGGAGACCTGCACAGTTTAATTTTCAATAATAGATGTTAAATGAACAGTAGAAAACTGTTTTAATGAATTTGTAGTTCTTTTATGCAGCTGTTCATTGCTCCTTAGCTTAACTCTCTAATTATGCTCCTTTGTACAAGTATTTCTGCAGCTCCGCTGGCTCTCTTTCCCTTTCATTGTCTGAGATCTAGGTACAGGACTTGTCAATATAGTTAGACTGTTTTGAGGAACTGAAAAAAATATTCTCTGTGGGAAGAGTGTATTCTGAAGAGTGGAAAGTAATTTATTGTGGAACACTGTTTTCTGGTATTCCCTGCATCAGTTTGTTCTCTGTTCTAAAAGACATCAGAAAGTCATCTAAAACAAGGAGTACAAGCAAGAAGATACCTCCCACACACATTCTCTTGCAGTTGCCAGATATGTGTTAGCACTTGCAGACAGATGTACTTACAGACTGTCTGCTGTCTTCTGCAGTACCTGCAAGCAGGCAGTGCTTCAGGCAGAGGTTCATATGATATTTTATATATCAATTGAAATAAATACTTTAAATATTTAAATGAAAAGTTAATGTTTGTGAGAGTAAATGTATTATTTGTATTAAAAGTCTTGCTTAACTAAATTTAAAGACATTGAAATATTATGGAGAAGGCAGTATCTTGATCTGGAGTTGGCTCCAGTTTTATATCCTTAAAAAAAATTATTCAATCATGGTCGTGATTAATCATCATTAGGCTGCTTCATAAGCGATTAGAAAGTGCAAGCTGACAAACAATACTGGACACAAGACAGCTCAACAATTACAAAACATTGGAAGGTGTATCGAAATAGATTTTTCTAAAGGAATTAATGGATGTTGGAACAGTGTACCGCACTTTACGAGGCATTTATGTATGAGTGTGTATAGTTTTCCTGTACATTCTGTTACCATGTATCACTCATGGCTTCTATAGAGCAAGAGCTACCAACATGATATTTTAGAGACTTGTGATAGCGTGCAGTCTGATTGGACATGCAGGGTTACACGGGTTTACACTGATGATGCTCCTATCTTAGGCACCTTGATTAAGCTCCTAAAGACTAGTAAGATGAATTTGGGCCATATTTCAGCCAGCTGACAGGTCTATCCAGGAAACAAAAACATAGAACTTCATTTGTCAAGTTCTTGGCTATACTACTTCAGGCTCTTTCATTTCAGTGGAAGAACCCAGTTTTCCTGCTGTTGCCCTGACTGTCGTGTAGTCATTTGTACCACAACAAAGTGAGTAAAATGCCTGCTGTCTTATAGTGTCTTATTTCTTGAAGGGATTTGGGCCCAAATGTGTCTTTTTAAGTGGAATTATAATATAAAGTTAACTTGAAAGCAAGCTACTACATTTTGTTATTTTGATGGTTATCTATTTGTAGATGTACAGATGTGAAATGGGCTTTTTCAAGAACAGTTATGAATCAGACCTCCTAAAGTAATTTTATTTCATTAAGTTCATTGGTCTTTTTGTCTGCAATTCTCAAGTTGACATCTGATCTGGGAAGGAAATTGACACTTGAGTTTCCTGTTTCTACAGATCTTTATAATATCATGAAAGTGCACCCTGGATTGATTTTTTTTTTTTTTTTTTAATTTATTTAGAAAGAAAACCTGAATTATAACTTGCAGTAGAAAAAAGGGGAGGAAGAAGGAAGAAGAAAAAAAGAATAAGCTGTGATGGCATGTGGAAGGTGAGATATGCAAATTCCCTGCTTTTTGTACAAAAACCATTCAGAAAGTTATAAAATTATGCACAATATTTTGCAAAAGCTAATAGAAATCTTTAAGACTGTTGGAACTGATGAACTGCATGATACACGAATTTATAATAAATGAAAACCAATGAATGAGATGGATAGAGCGGGAAAAACAGGGAATTGTAGAGCAAGCAATCCTGATAAAGACAGGAAATCTTCATCCTGACCCAAATCAAGTTGGTAAGGAAGCAAAGCCAGGTCAGGGTAAAGCTAGGTCTGGAAACAAAGCTAGGATAAGGCTAGATTGTCTGCTTCTCAGTTCCTGATGTCACAGGCAAACTGTGTGCTGTAGTAGCATTTATGATGGTTGCTATCATCATATTTTAAAAGGCCTTATGCCTTACAGGTTGAAGGGAAATGATTATTGAAAGACTGCTGAAAGGTAATAAAATATTCTAGCAGAGTCTCAAGTAATATGTATAATTTATCGGACTAACTGTAGTTTCACAATAAATGACAAAAAACACCCACACTTGAGAAGCTTTCATAAAATAAAATATTCTGTTATCTACGTTTGATCTTAAATGCCTGAGTTCTTGTTGATCAGGAGATCTGAAACTAAACCTTCTTTTCAAGTATGAAATACATACTTAGTGAATATTTACAGAAACATCTTCATGCCAACCCAAGAGGTATTTCTAACCAGGAAATTTTTGAGCACTAGTAGCATTTTCTCTCACTGGATGATAAGAATGAAACATCAACCCCCATTTCAGCACTTCAGAGATATTAACTGATTTTGGACCTATCCCTTTTTATTTGACTAAGTAGAACTCAGTATGAGACATTCAAGACAACAGGGAGCAAACGAGCACAGGAGATTCATCAGAAGTGGGTGATCTTCCTGCTTCCACACGGGACATCCACCAGCCCTTGGAACCGCTCCTCTTACCTCCTCTTACATCTAAACACAGTATGGGTCTGCAAAGGAAGCTCCCCAGAAGAAGAGCAGACATTGTCTGTATAATGGTACCATGCCAGGACAATTTCCTGAAGACTGTATCTTACAGAGCAACTTTAAGGAGGTCCATAAATCATTAGGTACGTGTCAATATCCACCATTGCACCTGCAACTGAAGTTTTTTCTCAAGAGGATAACTGCAGTGACACTGATGTTATGTTCAAAATGTACTTTATTTATACCGGTTGACCATACATATAGATTATTTTTAAATTGAAAAAGAGACCAGAAACAAAGAGAAATTCCAGCAATGGGTGTTTTGGGACTGTGATTTCCTGTCACATCTGAGAAACCTGAAGTGCTAGTACCTGATCTGCTTTATGTGTACGAGCACAGAGCTTCTAGTTTTTATTGTAGAATAGTGCTTTCAATTTAGAAAAAAAATCAATCAACAGAAACAGTAAATGGCACCGAGCTTCACATTTCTCTTTGGGAGCAGCATTATAGCATTTAGTCTTGCTCAACAAGAAATTTTATATCGCTTTTGTTTATATATAGGATAATATAATGGGGATACAAGGCTTCCGTTCAGAAAGGTTATTGACACTCTTGGTGCTGTGTTGGCATTTAGTCTTTGGATTTTTATTGCTTCTGATCTGTGGTATTTATGTCTCTGAGGTGAGGACTTTCATCTGTGATACATGCTCATAATTTACAGACCGCATGGTGTGCTGATGTTGTCTGCAGGAACAGGAAATTAAACAATTAAACAGGAGGCAGATATGAAGAGTAAAACAAGCTATTTCCCTCAGTATATTTATTTTTCAATGTTATTGTCTGTTGGTCAGAGAAGGCTGAAAACCGTTGCTATACCCAATGACTGGGGGAAGCAAGATAGGTTTCAATAGATGGACATGAGAAAATGCCAAAGCACTTCGGGATGGGGAATTAACCAAGCGGAATATTAATTCAGCCTTCAATGGCAGTTTGAGCTTCTGTGTTTCTCCTGTGATCCAGCTCCCCTGAACCTGTATGGCACGGCTGAAGCCATTTTTGCTGGCCTTTGATGCAGACATGCACTTCCCCCCACTCCAGCTGTCTGAAGTGACCATTGCCAAGCTCCCTAGTGATTACTTTAACTGTAATAGCAATGACAGATCACGTTATTAATTGCAAATTGCACTATCTGAAGATGGTGACAACAGATATTGGGAAAGGTACAGAATATCC
Source organism: Platalea leucorodia (assembly GCF_965183815.1). Lineage (NCBI taxonomy): Eukaryota > Metazoa > Chordata > Aves > Pelecaniformes > Threskiornithidae > Platalea > Platalea leucorodia. The sequence continues at coordinate 111,638,264 of NC_138824.1, forward strand.
TAATTTTTCATAGCATAATCAGCCTGTTTGGAGCCTCAGATAAAAATAAATTACCTCAACCTTACAATACACTTGACACATATTTATTGCAGCATTCTCTATCAGCAATTGCCATACCTGCATGAGCTAACTTCTCACATATTACCCTAAACCGTGAAGGGGAGTGTTAATGAGAAAGGGCAGTCAAAGCAGGACCCCGGGAGCCAGATCTGCATTCCAGTTGTTGCACGCCACCGGTGCTGGACATTGCCTTATGCAAGTCCCTTACACCCGCCTCTGCTACAATTTGCCCACCTAGGTAGTAGGACCAGTGGGAAGTTTGTGTTAGACATCTTGAGGGTAAATGCATGACAGAAAAGGACTTCATAATCCTTCAGTGGTAGAAAGCAATTCAATAGATAATGTTACCCAGGAATACCAAATACTGAAAAAGAAATTTATCTTGACTTGCAGAAAGAGAGAGAAGAACAATTAAATCAGTGACTTGAGAGAGAAAGCTGGCAACATTAGCTCAATTTTGAAAAACTGAAGAACATTACTATAGACCTACTGCTTATCCATTCTCAGAGCCAAAGTTTACAAGACTTTATAATGGAAGCTGACAATTTTTCAGTTCCTGTTTGCTGCAGCTGTTTTTGTGATGTCCTGAGTTGTTTGATACAAAGTCTAAATTAGTCTTGAGAAACGGGATTAACCTTTCCAATCACATTTAAGGTGAAATTGCTTAACTACAGCACACAATGTCATGCTGCAGATAATCCATGTCCTTGATTAATGCTTTTATAATCAATTGCTGTCTGGAAGTGACTCCTTCCCATCACAGTCTTCACAAAAAGAGCAGATGGTATTTAAAAGGTTATGGCAAGAGGGCATTTCAGAGGTCAAATAGAACATCGATCAAGGGGGCAGAAAAATTGCTTTTTTCCTTCCCCTTCTCCTTATCCTCACAATCCATGAGGGAATGTGGCCTATGAATTATAGTTTGATCTATAGTTCAAGCACTAAAATGTTTTCTTGTTTCAAATTTCTGTGTTGTTTTGGGTAATGAACCTGGAAATTGGATTCCTTTTGTGCCAATAAAAAATTGTGCCCAATACACGTATCTCAGCAACATAATTCTTAGACCCATAGAGATTTGCTTGCTACTACCTTGAATGCAGTCAGAATGCTGGCGCTTAATAAAGGCTGTACTAATATCCACAATGTCCTCAGATCAATTTGTAGCAATGATAATGACTCTGTGAAAAAAGATATTCTCCATTTCCGTGCTCTTTTATACAAACCAATAAACAAATGAGGATACTGTGTTACTTATTCTCTTTCACTGTTTTCCCTGTACCTAGTTGGTTACCATTCTGCACTAGAGTCCAAGGAGAGGTATTCTCACCTGGAATGAAGGAGACGGAGACACTACACTTACTAACGCAGTCTCCAAAACCAGATATCAAGGGTTTGCTATTTTGCAATACATAAAATATGTCAGTACCTTTTCTCCACCCCTTTCCATCTCCTTTCATGCTAACCACACAGCATATGATGCACAGAAACATAAGAGTAAAATTGTTTATGTTTTCTAGTAATTTTTGAAGTTTTACTAATAAAAATGTATTTTCTTCCTGTTGGTTTGGACATGAATATTGTCATCTTTGCTGCCTAATAAAAGTGTATTTTTGTCAATTGTCATATCTTACTGACCGTTCACTGTTACGAATTTTTTTGTTATATAGGTTATTGCGGACAAGTGAAGTGCTTATCCTGAGTATGTCTCAAGTAGTCTTTCATCTGAGAAGTAAAAGGTGGAAATACTATAATCCTACTTCGTGATCAAAACCAGGATTGATTGGCTAAGGTATTTTTCAGCATTGTAACGTACATTTAAGGGCCTGAGCCCACCAAATCTTTCTTAATTGAACAGTTCTCACTCATGTCATGTATGTAGCCACACAGGAGCCTGGGGAGCTATTAATGAGGTAGGTTTTTATCTTTATTCAAGAACAAGTAATATTTAGTGTATATTGCATAACTAAAGCTGTTAAGCGTGAACCTTCGAAAGGCGGACAAAAGCAGAACCTGATGAAACCATGCTAACTAATCCTATTAAAGTGACATCTGGGTGTCTTACCATCCAGGAGTGGTAGAAAAGCTATCACTGGAACTGACAGTTAATTTTAAATACTCCTAATATACACGGCCATTTATAACACACTGATAGACTTTTCAATATCAGTTTTGTAGTTGAATTTCCTTTGATTTTTGAAGAGTGCAATGGACATAAATTTTAAGAAGTTGAAGTCTATGAGGTACTTCAATTATGTCTGTCCAGCACTGTATAAGAAAAACAAACGCAAGTACAAATGTATATCACAGGACTTTTTCCATGATGTACAAGCCAATAGAGGGAGAAAATCTTTTGACACGGGTGAGGTATTGCTGGTTCACCACTTAATTACAGGTTCTTAAAAGGTAGTGTATGATAAAGAGATGTTAACATGGACATTTGCATAGTTATAAATGAGGAGTTAGGAGAGGTTTACTTCTATCATTAACATAAAACACACAGATTTCCCAGAAAGAGTGACTCTTGGGGACTAGCTACACTCAAGACATTCTTCATGGTGATTCTTGAGCCAGGAGACAGTATTGGCCCTTAGCAGACAGTTAGTGTCAATTGCCTTGTTATGACTAGGACCCAAGTGATCAGAACTGCCATATTAAATGCAAACTGATAAATGAAAGTCTTTACTACTAGTCTGAAGGCAAAAAAAGGCTGTGAAAATAATGCTAGATATATTGACAGCATCCTAGCATTTTTCATAGTGTTTAATGTATGTATTTCATCACTAATCCTTTAGAAATTTTTAAAATAAATCTTTTGTCTTCTATTGTGTGTCTATATTGATCTGCTGTTGAAGCATTGCTTGTAACTGTGAGATATTATTCATTATGTTTGGAAGCTGTTTGATCAGAGAAGAAAACAATACAGCATAGTTTCAACAGAGAGAGAAAATCAAATGAATGTATATAGGGGAAAAAATAAATAGTTAAGGTGTGCTTCTTCAACTTCCTTTTATTTATTTTTCAGGGCTTTTTTTCCCTGAAGAGACTAGGGAATCTTCAGATAAATTGACAGTCTCTTAAGTAACCTAATAAATAGCCAAAGCCATCAGCTAGCTTTTAACAATAGCAACATCTGTAAATACAAATGTGTGATTTCAGCTCTTTTTTGCCATGTTTAATTTCACGGGGGTTTTTTAAAATTTCTAATTTTATAGGAACTTAAACAATGTTCTGGATCAAGTATTATAATCATATGTATAACTGTAACCTGATTGTTTTTTTTTAATCTATTGTAGATTAACATTGACTAGACCTTTGAATGCTACATGTGGAACAAGAACTTCATATACACTGTCAATCATAAAAAGGGAGAAACATATAGAAATCATTAAAAGAATTTTTCTTAACCATCTTTCCTCTAACTAAAGCTATTACACCTGCATACGTTTCCCATCACTCTCCCTGCTCTGTCACATTCCCAGCCATAGCTCCCTCTTACCTTTCATAACCATTCACAATCAATCCTACATACATTTTTTTTCTTTATAGTAAGGGTACACAAAGGTTTCTTTTTCCAATGTCTCCTATTTCTGAGCTTAGACACGGTATCAATCATCAGGGCCACCGCATATATCTGCCAGGTGATCACTCTTCTGCACCCTCCGAGTATTTCCTTGGCCCAATTATATTCCTGCCTGGCTTGTTTGTTTCTTTCTCAGAAATCTATAATACACTATCCATTGGAGGGAGGAAGAGGGAAATGCCCTAGGCTTTCTAGTAGTTGTTAGGTTTGTATAGTTTACATTGCTACTCAGTCCATAAATGTAACACTAAAATGAATCTGTGATATCTGTGTTTGGATGACTACGAAATGACAAAAGCTGTGCTGTATTCTTGTTCAATCAATATCTTACTTGTGAAACCTAAGACAGCACTTTAAATTACAAAAAAAAAAAGAGGATAATACAATACTAACAAAGTGATGTCTATATCTGCTTTGCTTGTGTATTGCTGCCTTTCCTTGGTAAAATACTCTCAGATCTTTTCTGCAGCCACTAAAATCTGCTAAAGAGTGACACTGATAAAGCACATGCTATACAGCCTCCACATTTGTCAGATGTGCTTCCATGTCCCTACCTGATATAAGTGTTCTGCTTGTTCTTTTATTTCTTTGAAAGGTTTTCTTGAATATCTTCTTGGTTTAGGTGTTGCAATTTTAAGCAAGCCTGTTCTGTTATACTTCAGGCTTCATCTGAAATGATGAGAGAGTAGCTGCTTAATTACATGAGGAAAAAAGGTAAAAAAAACAGGAGAGAAAAAGTGATTAGCAAAGTAGGGCTTTTTTGGTCCTGGTGGTAAATTCAATCAAACTATGAATGTAAAACTGTTTCCACATAGGAACAAAGCTAATAATACCTGAAACTGTTCTACATGTTCCAGGATATAACAGCAGCAGCGTGCTATGACTAAAATTTTTCAATCATTTAGGTTCAGAAATTCTACACCTATCTGCCTATTGGCAATTTGACGTACCTGAATTCCTCCATTAATTTGGTTTTCTTTGCCTAGAATCTCAGAGAGAGGGGCAGTAAATGTGCAGTAAAATATGTAATAAGCAAACGAGCTCTGCTCAAAGAGATCACAGATTCAGATTTCTTTTGTAAACTGATTTCTCACAGACAGTGAAACAGTTTCATCCGTGTAGCTTGCCTGAGGGCACTGCAGTCACCTGGGTGTCAGACACACAGGAGAGGATACCCACATTTCCTTCAGTTTGGACAAACAAATGCGTACGTGTGTTGCACAGAGAGCTGGCACATGCACACAGTGCAAGGTGCTGAGTTACGTCACACCTTGCAGCTGGTTGCTCCTGCAGTGCAAATGTGTTACATCAGACATGTACACGACACCAGACTGTGCTGGGTGTGCCATGGACTTCGCTTGCAGAAGTCCAGCTCTCCTCTAAGTCCTGCTTTGCCGAACACCTAGCAATGTAATCATGGTGACAGCTCTAATTGGACTGTGAGGTATTCAGACGTCCCACCTATAGGCTCTATTTCTTTTTTTCCATTTGGATCTATTTTCACGGTAGCAAGAGAGCATCTCTAGGAGAACGAGGATATATGCCATCTTTAGCTTTCATCCAAAAGTATCTCTACCATATCACAGTTAAGAAGAAAATCAGCTGGTCTGTGAGCTGGAGTTAATTCGTCTGACAGTTGGGAAAAGAAATGGGCAATTTCCTTCACTAGCAAAGTGAGCATATATTATGTGGAATTTTTTTTCCAGGATAATATACCTGGAATTCTTTTGTTAGAAATGACTATATTATTTTAAAGCAGTACCAGATTTTAATCACAAAATAGGTAACTGGTAAGAAAAATCTAAGTATTTCTGTGTAAATGATAATTGTGTTCAAATATATACGGTATCCCTGAGCTTTTTGCTAAGGAAAACACTACCTTTCAAATTAAAGGAAATTTCTTGGGTTTTTAATTCAGATTTTCTAAAGGAGGGGCAGGGATATGTTGAAATGGGGAATTTTGAAAGCATCCTGTCTGACAGTGAGATTAATTTCCTATCCTGAAGAGAAAGAAAGAAAGAAAAACAAAAGGTGTTGACTTTTATTTACCGAATAGGTGCTGTAGTGAAGATTTGCAAGAGCCATAATGTGTCTATTCCATATGAGATTCCTTTCATGCTGCCCTGCTCAGGGCAGGAAAAAACAATGGGAGATGAAGATCCGTACATGTCATTAGAGTGTGACAAAAGGCTAGGTGTTATTCTTGTTTACAAGAGTATAAATGTGGACTGATTGCACTAAAAGCAGTGGAGTTCCTCCTGATTCACAGCTGAACAACAGAGAAGAACATTTTACTTCCAAAACCTGATACTTTTTTTTTGTTCAAATACACAGCCATTAAATCTGAGGACATTTAAGTATTTTTCTTTTAACTTCGTTTTGGTTCCTACATTTCTTACTTTACTCAGAGTAAGTGGATAACTCAGTATGTCAGGTCAGATTTACAAGGATGATCAGGTTTCTTTTTGTCCCTGAGGAAAAATATTATTAAACTACCCACTTGAGGAAGTGAAATGTATTAAAACATCTAACATGTGTGATGTTCTGGTAAAAAAAGAAGTCCTGTAAGACACTCAATCACTGTATTGCAGTTGAAACAATATGAATTTATTTGATGATTATCTGATTGAAACAAAGTTAACATATCAAGCTGACTACTTCATTTTTCTTTAGTCTCACTCATTAAAGATTGACTCGGGCTGGTGGAATCTGAAAGCAAATTGGCCACAGAGAGGTACATGCTTTAAGGCAGTTGCTATCGACAGATGAAAAGTGTAATGTGACTGACCCAAAAGGCGTGCTGAAAGCTACTGGTGGAAACAAAGGCTTCATACTGAGTCAGATAAAAACAAAAGAAACAAAACCAGAAATGGTATGAGCTGGACTAGGTAATGAGAATTTTAAGATGTCCTCTGTGTGACAGAGATGATAATATAAAAATTTTAGGATGTGTTTTAAGAAGCGAATACAACAAGCATAAAGAGAGTATGAAAACATTTATCACAGAATCATGCACCATCTAGTTCAGCTCTTTACTTGTTTTTTACTGTATAAGCTTTGGGGAGTATCTCACAGTGAGAAAGTCCATAAAATTGAGAAAGTAGTTTACTTTATGAATGTTTAAAATGTTAACATTCAATTAATTTTAACTGTGTTAATTGAGTTCTGTTATTAATTGAGTCCTGTGGCTATCAGGAACTGTTCTTAAATGACCAAAATATTTTCGCATTTAAAAAACAAGAAAAGGAACCTAATTGAAGCAAGAGAAAATACCAGTAGCAAACTAGGAATTAATGAGAGAGAACACTACAAAAAAGAGAAGAAAGAGGCACAAACTTGAGGAATTTTGGACTTGAGATTTTAAAAAGAAAGCCTTGACTCCAGAGACAAAAAATAATGTATTATTAAACCTTTATATTCTGGTACCATCTAGAGGCCAAATGGCACAGCATCCCATTTTGCTAGGAGCTGTACAAACATATAAAATGACAGATATTCCCTCTTCAACCCAAGGAATGGGTATGGCAAACTCACAGTTACTTAATGTTTGTGTCATTTCTTCTTCGTGGAATATTTTCTATCTGTCTCTATTCCTTACAAAATATCTGGATCATCTTCATGCAAATCATGGATACGCAATATTTCTCGGCTGCCAAAAGCTGTGTCATGTACACAAGTCACAAGTACAGAAGGCAGAACGTGCCTGTCTGCTGCAAGAACTTCAATGGTTGTACCCATCAAAATGTTGTAACAACAAGAAATGCAGGTAGAGTCAGGAATGAATTGTTATTACCACCATGGTGCCTTGGGATTACAGCTTGCTTTCTAAGACTTCCAAAACAGTCTTTTACTAGCAGAGGCCAAAAAATACATATAAAAACTGAAAATCCTCCTGCTTTTCAGTTGCAGAAGTTTGTAAGTGATGTCTAAGGAAATATGTATATATGTTTTCTGCTACTGTTATTTTGATGTTAAATTGTTGTGAATGAGCCAATGAAAGAATTTTTGAGCTGCTGCTCCAAGAAAGAAGTGTTAAAATGGCAGGTTTTCATGCAGTCCAGGGCTACTGAAGTGACCTGTGAATAAGCCAGCCCAAAAGCTGGAAGCTGTCAAGACAGGATTACTTGAAGCTCTGCCTGAGCCTACAGAATTAGGTAGCCAGGGCAAATAGATGCAGTTACCTGGGGTAGAGCACTGCGTTAATGAAGCCGTGCTGCTTCCAGCCACCCAAGGACAGCTCTGGTTCCACTCTGGTCCACTGGCTAAGAGGACTGTCCGTTCCTCAAACAGGTCTGTTTATTATTTGCAACTTGGTAATTAGTCAGTAAGGTCCACGCTCAGTGATTTCTAAAAAGATTTTTCACTGATATCAATGGGATTTGGACTAAGCCTTCTAACTGTAAGCTTCACTTTATGTTTGGGCTTTGGGACTTTAAACTTTCAGTTAAATTTTGCTTTACTGGTAAAATTCATGGAGAGAAATACCAGTGAAACAGACTTGATCACGTGTTTCACTAAGGGTGTTCCACAGATTGGCTGCAACATAACTCCGTGATCATACGGATTACTTCAATAGCCTTATTAATTTTCCATATATTTAACACATAAAAAAGATGACATTTTTTTCAGTGGAATTATAGGGAACTTTAAGCTTTCCTACATATATTACAAGAGGATCACAGAAGAAAAAAAATAAAGAAATAGGGAATTCACTAATATAAAGTAGATAACCTTCTATGCTTGGAACCCTAATATTGCACTGGAATTAACTGAAAGAATTGGGGTTATTTTATGACCTTTTCAATTTTATATTTTAATTTTTTTATTATACTCATTAGCAGATAGGTATAAAGAATGTCTACCTCATTCAACTATCTTTAGACATAACTGAAACCAATAGTCCACTTCCAAAAAGTCAATGACAATATTCCTTTTAACTTCAGTAGGAGTAAGATCAGGTGCTAGATACTGGCAAACATTTTGACTCTGGTTGCTTTTGTGGGTTTTGGTTGGATTTTTTTTCCTTCTAAAAAGTACTTTAAAAGATAAAGTGGTAATTTAATTAGAATATTTGAAGATATCAAAGATGGTCCAAGGTTTACCTGGGACAATATGCACTATTTTAATAGTAGACTATTCAGACTTCTGTTTTATAAACCAGGAAAAAAGAGCAGCTCTGTTTTGTTTAATATGTTATATTTGTTAATATGTTACATTTGCCAGTGCTTATACTGGGACGCCATTCTTCTTTCCCACAAAAATACATCTGGATGTTTAGACACTTCCTCCTAGAGCTGGTGCTGCAATGCCACTGCCCTGATCTTGCCACTGCATGCTCCAGTGCCAATGTCACTGTGGTAGTCAGCAAGTATTATCAGTATATAAGGCTCATGGCAAATTTAGATGTCGTCTAGACCCTTTTGAGCCTGTTAACTCTCTTAATCTGTCATTTTAAAAGCATGATCAGTGCTTCATTGTTATTTTTTATGCTGTAGAAAGGTTTGTACCCATTACCACATCTCAGGAATTTACCAGGAGAGCTGGTACATTTTTGTCCAGTGAGTTTTGTGTGCTTTTGACCAAACTTTTTTTGACCAAACTTTTTTTGACCAAACTTTGCAAATGTGAAAGGTAAAAAGTAAAGGTTTGCTTTAACCTTTCCATTCTTCACAAGCTAATACCAACAGCTGAATGGAAGGGGGATCACAGGGGGTCACAGTTTTAACAGGGGGACACTGGAGAGGGGAATCCCACTCATTTGACATTGGTCATAATGCAGCCAACTGATTCCTCCCCTGGAAGTTGATAGAGTATTACTAAAATAAATAATAAATGAGCCGCCAAGACAGTTTTGTTGTTTTGAATGGTAGCACATATGAAACAAATAGGTATGCAAGGCAAGAGGGGGTGGGTAAGGAGAAGCCCTAGAACACCCCTAACTCCAGGCAGCTATGGCAGCTGGTGGAGAATAAACTGCAGACCCTTAGGGGGACCCATTAGGCATTTTAGGGTGTGCTCCATTATAGCTGTTTGGCATTCTTCTCTATTTTTTTTTTCCATTGGCTGAATTCTTTTTTTCCACTTTTTTGTGTATATGATCTGCAAAGTATGCTTGTGTTTATGCTTAACTAATTGTGATATTATGGTCTGGAGAAGGAGATAGGTTAAGTGTGTGTTTAACAATAGTTGGTCAGGGACAATAATTTAAAAGGAACAGAAGTGCTGTAATATATTTTTGTATCTTTGTGATATTTCTGATGCATCACCACACAGATGCACTGGTTATCATCCTTGTTTATACTCAGCTCAACATTATCACATTTTTTATGCTTAAGTAGCCAAAATTAGATGCAATTTTTGACTGTTAGAGCTATACCATCATTTCACATTCTTATTCTCACCTTCCTTAACAATTAATTTAAAAAAAAAAAAAAAAAGGAAATTCAGTTACTTCTTTGCAGGCTTTCCAAATAAACAAAGCTTTAGAAACACTGCGTGTATATATATTTGTGTGCTTCTGTGAACATGCATAGAGATCTTCTCCTTACAGTATCTCTCACACCAATGTAAAAGAAATTTTATAGAGTGGCAAATGTCAAAAAGATAGTAATTTTTTATAAGTTCCAGAAAAATAAACAGATGTAGAAAGGTAAGAGGCTCTATCTTCACCCTTAGTGAAAGAAACTTTCAGCTCCAGGCTTACTTTCTTATGGGAAAGAACCCACAAGAGCGTGACCTTGAATCCATAGGAAACCAGTCCTCCATATTTTGGTGTTCCTGGAATTATTTCCTTTCTAATAAAGTAGCATAACATAACGAGACAGAATAATTTTCTCTCTAGCCATAATGCTACTGAATTTAACATTTCTCTTCTTTCCTAAGATTATGTTGTATAAATTGAACAAATTTCAATTCTGGCATCTATATACAATATTTAAAGAGGACCTACAAGTAATATAGAAAAAGAAATACACACATTTCTTGATCTCTCAGAAGATGAGAAATCATTTGAGAATATCCAAAAATAGTCTGCCTAAACAAACATTTCTTAGTCAGCAGCACTGTTATAGTAATGTCTGAAGCATCATCCTTTTAGCTGAAAATAAAAGAACTAGAAAAACAAATCAGGATAAGGGTGATTGACATAATTTGAGTTCTGCCATATGTACTTGATGGGACACAGTGATGATGCTCATGCTGACTAGAATATTTGATTCTTCAATCTCTGTTTCATCAAGAGGCATTACTATATTTGCTTTCTTATTATGGCTCACTGCTTTTTATCTGATCCAGTTCCTTCCTATTGGTAACAGATACTGAGCATATCATTACTAGTGTTGTTACTACGGATGTAATGTTTGCTCTCTCTTTTGACTTTCAAACTTGTGTGTCTGCAAGAAATATAACCCTGATAAATTTCAGGTCTTACTGGAATAAAAAGCCAATGATTGTAATTATTTCACATGAAAACTTATTTTCAATATTTCTCAGGCTTAGTCTTTTCATATTGTCAAAATGGATTTATGTGAAATTACTGCCTGTTCATTTTGCATCGAAGTCAAGTCTTCTATTTTTTAATGCCCAAGCATTTCACATACAATTTTTTAAAAAAAATTAGTTATGAAATGATGCTCTTGGAGTTCGACATCAACTGTTCAAGCTCTAAGAGTGGTCTTAAAGTGTGCTTCCAGTCCAGGGTTTGAATTAGTAGACCAGATATTCAGATTATGAAATCAGCATAGTTTCATTGACATCCCTCTGTAAAGAATAATTTGATCGGAATGATTTGATGCAACAGTTTTTACAGAATGGAGTCAGTTTCTTGTGGAAAGACATTCAGAGTGACTTATTTGCTTTAGAGAAAAAATATTTCTGGGACTCTTATTCAGCCAGATTTTAAACTCAGGGTGACTGCTGATGATCACAGCCATCCAAGCTGTCGCAGATGTTGTGTTAAGAAAGCTATTGACCGTCAGTGGGTAGTAAAATTTTTCTGCTCTCACTTTATTGCTGCCCCCATTAAACCATCCTCTCAGGTCCTATATTTGCGTAACTGGTTCTGTCCCCTATGGTCTGGAGTCATTAGCCCATTCCTCAATAGTGGACTATATAATGCTTTCTTAATTAACCCTGTGGATCTTGTTGCCCCAAATAACATTTAAATGGGAGTTTGTAGCTGTAATATCTTGATATAGATTTCCACTGGAAGTGCTTGAATGGAATACATAATTTCAGGGAGAAATCCTAAAAACCCACAAGACACTTTTGAGATAATTACAACATTGCTTGTCATTTCAAAACAGAAGGCCTGGATTTATTGTCAAGACAGCATTCCTCTTTTGAATGCCATCCTTATTCAGCTGCAAGTCATTTGAGTTTCTGCTAATCCAAATAAACTGAAAAGAGTAATGCAGTATTTATCAAAATATTATCCCATATATTACATACCCTAAAATATTACTTTGCAAAAACCTCATCAGAATTAATACTAGCTAGTTAACTCACAATTCTACCTCAACCAGTATCTTTAATTGGTCAGTACTTATTGCTTCTTGAATTAGAAATTAATTTATGGGATATTCAATTTCCATGCCTTTTGAACCATTTGTCTCCAACACCTCTGTCTGCACATATCTTCAGATTCAGTCCCAGCTATTTGACATAGAGTGAAGCACTCTTTTGTTGAGCATGTCAAGTGTGTTCAGCATTAGATAAGTCTACCGGTGTGAGTTTATTTGTGTGTTCTACTTTCATTTAAATAAAAACATCAGTAGTCTTAGTGCTTTGGTTCAATTACTTTATTTTTGTTGAGTTCTGATATTTTTCTGTGTCCTGTAGCTATCCTTGCTTTCATCAATAGAAGTGATCTTCTTCAGGCTGAGACTTGCTGGGGATCCATCCTTGTGAATTTTCTCTTCTAAATGAAAGTCTAGACCATAGATCACAGAAGAAATAGTGAACCACTTTGTGCAGAGAAGATTTTAATCACTATAGATGGCACAGAAGAGATCCTAACCATTTTATTTCTTTGTAATTTTATTTGTATTTCTTTTTCACTCCCAAAGCAGTCTAGCTTCAATGAATCGTTCAAGGTTTTGCATTTACTGAGAACTGCCAATTGCAGTGTTTGCAGTCATGGAAACTAATCATGGAAACTACCACACTAAAAGACAAAGTGCCACAGAAGTACAAACTGTAAGCCTGTATGTGCAGGGTAATGAGGCATAGTGGAAAAAAGTTGTGTTTGAACTACCAATGAATGTGGCTAAGATAGCCTATAACAGCAGAAATTCCAGAAATAATTGATCAGATATGCATATTTTGGGTCTCAGGCACACAGCTGGTAACTCTCTATATGCCCCTATCTGTAGGGACAGTTAACTTCTATCTAAATGCCATTCATTTCTCTGGAACAGTGGTTCCCTGACAATACTTTTCCATATGCTTTGTCCACTGCACCATGATCCTTCTCCATCATGCACAAGTTACTGCTAAAATTACCAGTAACTTAAAACTCCAGAATTAGTGTCTGTTCGGCAGAGCCTCCCAGGAGACAAATCACATAGTGAAGCTGGCTTACTAGGGAAGCATATGTGTTTATTTGAGAAATGAGAGAAGATAGTTGAAGCTCTTTAAAGAATAAAAACTGAATAGAATGTAATAGATTGAGATTTTTCTTAAATATAAAATGGGGATGACTTTTTAAAAGTACTAATTTAGTAGTTAATATGAAAAGTTAATCTGCTTCCCATTTTGTAGAAGGATTATTACATGCTGTTTCATTTACAGATGCATTATGATTGTATATGTTGATCAAATGACAGCTTCAGATGAAAAATAATTAATTACAAAGTATTCACCCTTTTTCCCGGACTGGGCAAGACATCTTATTTGTAAATAAATTTTTGATTGTAATTATGGAAAGATTTCCACTTGCTAACTAATTGTTCAATATGTCTCATTATTTTTATTTGAGAAAATCTGCTAATGAGAAATATGAACCAAATGTTTGTTGTTACTGTCTCTTGAATAAATGAGATACTGAACAAAATTTTTGGCTTGTACTTATTGGAATAGATCCCTTATGAAGGCATCTCTTACAGAATGGAGAGCTTTTCTTATTCTCTCTTTGACAAGCCACACTTCTGTCTTTTCAGGAATAAGGAAATTATTCCCTTCTTAAGTAAGGAGAAACAAACAGAGAAAGTTAGACACCTTTGACAGAGGCACATTAGAGAGCAGATGACCACAGTGATTTACTTGAAGGACCAGAACGAAAATGGTATGCAACCTTTCATTTTTTTAAGAAGTGCTCCTTAAAACTCACTGAGATTTTTAGCTAAACTGTAATTGTTTTCTGATTGCTCATCTCAGTTAATAAACAATGTGCCCCTTGTGTGTCCTTTCTATCACCTTTAGCCTCCAGCTTTTCTCAAAAATGCTGAGAGAAAGATTGAGTACCTTGCCACTACTCATTATCTGTCTCAGCTAGGACGTGCTGAAAACCAAAGTTATTATCATTCATATTTTTTTTCCCATTAAAATGACAAGTGGTGAGGATCAAGGCAACAGTGTGCACCTCTTCTCTGTGTGTTCCATCAATGAATTTACAATGAATTTACACATTGAACGCACATGCCGAGCAAGAGATTACTGTTCACACTGGATGTGATGGGGCTCTGTAAAGCCTGAGTTTCTTTTTTATTAGTCCAACATGTTATCATGGAACCAAACACTTGCTGTATTACATTTCTCACTGTCCTTGAGAAAATGGATGGATAGCTTATAACCATAATTATGCCCACTCACTGGTCTAATGAAGAGAATTAGAGAATGTGTAAACAATAGCTGTGCAGGGGAGAGTATGCATAATTGGCAACTATTAATCTAATAGTGAGAGATGGAGACGGCTAAGAATGATTAACATAGGCCGCACAGAACGATCGTTTGCGATAAGGATGACTGAGAAGACATTGACATTACTTAGCCTTCCCCACTGGCAGGAAGAGTATGAGTAGAGATAAAATTAAACCCAGTGTGGAGCAGCAGGTGTAGTGTAGCAGGCTTTCAGCACCCATATTTTTCTTTCTCTGTAGAAAAATCTCACAAGTTTTCCTTTCCATGTTTTTAGTATCATAAAAAGTGCTGAATGGTGATGCAAAAGAGCACAGGTTTTCCACTGTCTGATACAGAGTTTCATTGTCCGAATTGTCATTTTCTGGGACAGTTAAGTGTGTTGTGAGTTACAGGAGGCAGAAGGTTAGGTTCTCATTTGTATCTTTTGTCCTCTGAGTGGTCCTTTCCTTGTTGCAGGCAGGGTGGTGACTGCAGGATGGAGGAGGATTATTAAAAAGAAAAGAAGAGATAGATGGTTCATGGAAAGGAAGAAGACAGTAGTTTACTGGAAGCGAGAACAGAAAAGGCTGTAGGGTTTGTGAAAGGAAGGTGAGAGAAGGATAACAGAGGATGACTGGGACAGGGTTGAGGTGGCATTTATGGGGTGAGGAATTAAAAAATTGTATTGGAGATTTTTCAGTTGTGAGGATGAAGTCCCTCGGGGGGGGAAGAAATGGATGGAGGAATAAGAAGTAGAAGGGCAGGCAAATCTGGCAAGAGACTAGGATGTGGAAATAGGGGGTTGTAAAGAGTGGAGCTAGACCGGATGAAAGTGAGATACCCTGGCTGCAATGTTGAGACAGAGTCCTTGATGTAGATATCTGAGACTTTACATGTCTACAGCCAGCTGATTGAGAAAGGGCGTTAGAGACATTTGAGAAATAAGGGACTAAAAAGGGAGATCAGACAGAAAAAAAATAGAGCTTGAAATGAGAGTGGGTGGATGGATATAAGACAAGGCTAAATAAGCAGAATATGTGTACACTGTAGGACACTTCCCTTCAGCACCTGGAATGGCAACCAAGACTCGTAAGTATATTCTTCTGTCAGCAAGGAACCAGACCACAGCTTCACTGTGCACACCCTCCCTAATCACCAACACAGCTTCATCTTTGTGTGCAGAGGTAGGGAACCTCAGGAAAAAAAAATACAAGGTAGTCGTCTAATTAAAATTTGCCTCCTAAGGCTCACACAAATGACAATTTAAGTTTGCACTGGAAAACTGGTATCTAGTATTTTGTCAATTCTGAATTTGATTTTCCTTTACTTAAACCTGGCAGGTGTTTTTCTGCATGTCTATACACAGCTGCTATTGAGAAGGTATGCAGACCACCCAAATTAGAAGAAGGGGCTCAAAGAGAATAAACTCTAGCTATCTGACCATCTTGTGTGAAAGTCCTTGGTTCCTCTCAATAGTTGCTGTGCAGAGTAGAGGGTCTTTCTACTAAAAAGTCTGCTCCAAAGGCAGGGTTGTTACCATTAAATTCTACATTTATTTTCTGTTGCTACAGGCTTTCTAAGTACAGCTAGGAGAAAACTTGAAAAAGATAACAGGGAAGGAAGCATTGGGAAAGCATAATCTTAATCACTAAAATCTCACTCTCAATTTGTATTTCTCAAAAGGACTGTCTCAGAATTGCATCCATGTGCATAAAGGAAATACTAATGGAAGTTATGAGATGTTCCTGTACTTTCCCAGTCACATATAGTTCCTTCTTCTGCTTCCAGAAAATACAAAGAAAATCTTTCCATTGGATTCATGTGGGTAGAACTGGAGGAAAGTACCACACTTCAAAACATAGGTTCCAAGAAAAGCATCTTATGAAAAAAGTAGCCAATTATTGCTTCTGTGAAACAAAAACAGGCCAAAACCCCACTCAAAGACAAAACTAGAAAAATATTAAAAAAGGGACCACCTGAATTTCCCTGAAAGCCGATACTTATCTAATTCAAGTTGATTCAGAGACAGTCCATCTGTTCTGTGGATGCTGCAAATACATTCTGCCTTCCCATGTGCTCCAGAGACAGAAAGCTTCCAAAAACTGTCAGTGGAATGAAGTCTCTCCTCCTTTCCTCTGCTGTGGTTGTGATTGCTTGAATCAGATTCAAGTCCTCAGCTTTTATTATAGAAATTGTCTTCCTTTTAGTGAAGCATCATATCTTATTTAAAGAATATATATTTACTTTACTAATGAATCACAGACTGTGTCTATCTACTGTAGACTGTGGAATTATGAACAAGACTGGAGGCATAGTTTTCTTTTCCCATAACAGTCTACCATCAGCTTAATATTTAAATGCCCATGGGCTCAAAAACATTCATATCTTTTTTTTTAACACAGTGATGGAAGTCAAAGGAAAAAAGGCTATGCTAGCATTTTTTCCCCTTTCAAAGTCATCATTTGTAGGCTTCTTACCACTGAAATCCCTCTCTGTTATTTGTTATCCTGTGCTAGATTATATGAAAGAAGATCATTGAGAATAGCTGGAAACTGGTTTGCAAACTGAAACATTAGGCAAGGGGTGATCTTTTAAATAACAATTTCTGAACAAGACACAATACTAAACTCTGGAAATACCATTTTAAAATTAAAAAGGTTTCAGAAAATTCTAAGAAAATCCCATATGCATACAGATATAAATAAATGATCAGTATATGGTAAGTACCTGACCTCTAACTATTGACCAATCTCCATCCCCCGGTTCTTATAGCACAGATTAACACTTTAGTGATTTAGCTTCTGTGTGGCAGAGGCCAATATCCCCATCCTTGATAATGTCAATTTCAAATCATTCCAACCAGTTTGGAAAGACTGTGAACTTCCAGCCACACACATATTGTTTCAGTGTTCATGATAGTGGAGAGCTCTGCAGCTGTTAACCTGCAGTTAACCTCCTGACTTTTGCTTGTAGTCTTACTGTTTAATTTCTCTTCCCAAAGCTTATCCGCCTCTAACATATGCAGCAGAAATCCTTGCCAAACAACTTTGCAATGCCAAAATTTATGTGTTTTGGTTTTTGGTTTTTTTTTGGTTTTTTTTAAATTAATTAATTTATAGAAGTCCATCCACAGCTACCTAGTACAAAGCAACAACCTCTGACTCAAGAAGTCATTAAATCATTCATGCCTGGATACTGGGATACTTACCTGCTCCTGAAGTCCTTCCTGGGGAGTTGTTCCATAGGTTTTTGGTGTGGCTGAGCCCAAATTTTAACTCTGAGAGATACTGCTGCAGTGGCCCATAAGCTCCACACATCTCTAACAAAGCTTAAAATAGAGAGGACTACTTTTTGTTGCTCTGAAGACAATCCTTTTTGGCATCCTGCAATTGCTCTGCAGTATGTACAGAAAACTTCTTCAAAACTTGGTGCGATGCCATATTCTTCACCAAAGCAATATGCTACTAACACCTTTTACCTTGTTCATTTTCAGCTGATCCAGTTGCCACTATACCAAATCATCTACTTGCTTGGAAACAACTGTTTCAAACAGTACTGAAAGAACAAGTAAATCACACTAATTAGAAAGGTGGAAAATTTTCAAAACCAGATTAGACATCAGCCTCACCTTCTAGTAAAAAGATAGAACCTCTGTTTGCCTAAATGGTGCAAAACCTTATAGTCTCTTTAACCCCGTCTACTTTTTAAATTACTACAATAAGCTTTTAACAATAAATTCTTTAAATTCCATCTTTGCTAGAAAATGTGGCAATTCCTCACAAATATGGATTTGTCAAGTCAGTAGTAATGCATATATTTGTCAGGTGCCTGGTGATTTTTAATTCACTATACCTGTGAATTAAATGTTAAGTAAATGCTTAGGAACACTGTAGTTAAGAATACCTCTGACTTCTTTCCCATGGCTTTGGCTGCCAAGAGTTTATCCAAAACCTGGCAAGGTTTTATCCAAGTTCCTCTAATAGCTTCCCAAGCCAGTTGAGGCCAAGGGTTTCAATTTTCGAAGCAATACATTTTTCAAGTGTAGCTCTGTTAAAAATCAAACTACAGTCTCTGAACTGTCATATTTCAGTGCTAATGGGACAAAGCCTAATTAGAGCCTTTCATTTCAGGTGCAACACATTTCTTGAAGAAAAAGAAGCAGCTAGAATCTCACTTTCTCGCTTCCTAGAAAATTTTACTCTTAAAAAGCTATTTCCTAATAAGGATACACACAGCGTAAGCAGGGTCTTCCCTCAAATAATCTCAGAAATAACAGTAAAAAAACCCAAACCAAACTAAAATGAAACAAAGAGAATAAATTAATGTTATGTTAAAGAAAAAATCAAAATAGCTAGCATAAAATAGATATTCTACACCAGAAAGGATGTTGCAAATTAACTCTGTGATGGCCTCTGTGGGTTTCTAAGTCACTGCTGATTTATGGAAATTAACAGTTTCAGTGGCAGGAGGAAACCCGCTGGCAGTCAGATGCCCATAGGATTTGAAACAGGGTTTAGATTGCTTGTGAAGCATAGTTGGATAGAAGACAAATAAAGGAATGAGTTTTAAGATATGACTGTATTAATTTGACACATAATGAGGTTAATATAAAACCATCATCTAGCTCACTGGTCATTTAACAGGGACTTCTACTGCCACAAGGTCAATAACCTTGTTCCAGGGTGCTGCTCAGGCAGTAATGTGGGAGACCTCCCTTTGAAAGCAAAAGGTCTACTAAGTAATCTCCCAAGGGGTTTTTTTACCTCTAGGGGTCTTCAATTTCACTCTTAATTTGCACTGGAAATGTGCCACCTCCTACATTTCATTTTAATGTTCAGATGCTAAACTTTGGTTTTCTTTACTTCAGCAGGGCCCCCCAGTGTTATAAAGAAGACGAAAAAGCTTTACTGCAGCCAGTTTGACCCAGTGGGAATATTTCAGTTTTAATCTTTCAGAGCAGGCAATCAGTCAGCCTCCCAGTATCCTGAAAATATATCTCACCTGAACATATGAAAAGGAGCAGGGGCAAGAGGGGCTTGACAGCTGTAAAGACAAGAAGCTGCCATGGCCTAGGGAGAGTTTCCATTCGGGCAAGGGCAAAAGAGACAGCAAGAAAGCCAAGTGCTACCAGTTACTTTTCAGTGCTGCCGTGGGTTGCAGCACAGCGAGGGAGGTTCAGACTTTCAGACTCTCTCATCATTGTCATGCGTTTATTTGGCACATTCCTTACTGGTTTTTGAAGGATTGCAGCCTGGGCCAAGCTTTGCTTACTTTTTATATATATATATATATATACAAAATATATTATATATATTATATATTTTATATATATATATAAAACCCAAAATCCAGAACACTGTTCTACCAAAGTGTGATGATAAAGTTATAACTTTAAAAAGTCGTAAAGTTTCATAGTTTCACAGCCTCCCCAATACAATGAAGGAAAAGGAAAAAACTCAGGTCTTACTGACAAATATTAAGAGAGCTGATAAAATATATTCAGCATTGTCCCAAAACTTGAATTTTGGCCTGTGTTATGAGAAAGAAAATTCCAAAGACACATTTTTACAGAAGAGGCCCTGCAGCCATTCCATTTCTTCCCGTGTTTTATTTTACTGACACAATTTTTTAAAGAGCACAGACAAAAACCTTCTTTTCCACTTTGATGAGACCAGAAATGTAAACAGAATTATAAAATATATGTGTCTTTTTTTTTTTTTTTTTGTCCACAGGGAAAGAAAGGAATGCATTAAGGGATTTAACAGTCTTTCTTCATCAATATTGTAAGAAAATGAAATTACTCCTAAAATTCCTATTATATTAAAAAAGGAAGTGTAGGAGAACAATGTGTGGCTGAAGCAGGTAATGGTATAATGCTGTTAAATTAAAATCTATGTCAAAGAATTAAATGCATACAATGTGTACATGGCATATGCCTTGGGCATCTTTCTTACATTTGAGGCCATATTAAAATAATAATTTTTATAATAATGAAACTCTTTAAGGTAATGAGACAGTCATCAGGATACCTTTTGGTATTTATTAGAACATGAATCATGCTGAACTCACATGGCATTAAAATAAATCATTCCCCCTAAACAACTGAAAGTAGATCAGGGACAGAAACAGATTTTCAAGGTGAAAATGCAAGAAAGCCAGTAACTTCTGAGCTTTCAAACTAGAACAAAACAAACACTCCGATGAACTCCCCAAGTCAACTAAGTAAATTTCAATTTCCTGGAATGTAAAATATTTTCCAAAGAAAGGTATCAGGTCAGGCCAAATAAAAATCACTGTAGAGTATGTCACACATATCCTTTGGAAACTAGTGCTCTGAAGATGTAAACCAGAACCTCACAGGCCTTGAACCTTTGCAAGGAGGTAGCTTTGCAACTGGTATGCCTCAGGACCTTTGGACCAAAAGGTTATTTTTCTGTAGAAACTAAAGCCACAGGGGTCTTAAGAGTAGTCACACATCACCCTTCTTCCCCCAAAGAATCGTCCTCCATGCTCCCCCCGCACAAAAAAGACCCCCAACCAACCAGGACTAGATCTTTAAATTATAATACATAGGTCCAGTGTAGCAGGGTGCAGATGAGGCATTTACAATTACTGTTCACCAAGGCAAACTTAGCTAACTTTGACAGTTAATTACTATATGACAGTACTATAAATATCTCTGTGTAGAGCCTGGAGAAAGAATTTGCTAGTTAAAACTGTTTGCACAACGTTCGACAAGCCCAGGGCTCCACCAGAGCCCTGGCTTTGTTAAGCTTAGGGGATTTTCCTGACTCCTTGCTGCAGAGGCCGGCTATGCTGCTTCCACTTTCACTCAGTGCTCAGTTAAAAAAAAAGAAATCAGCTCCTGAAATACAAAAAAAACATGCCTGTAAAAGCACAGTTATAAGCTATTTCTGTAATTCATGGCTTTCAGAGATCACTGGTTAGTTTTTCCAATTTAATTATTACTCAATTACCATCACATTCTGTTCAAGATGTCATGAACTGTGCTTTTTGTTCAGATTACGCAAAATAAAGTTATGCTTCAGCATGTTCTGGCTTTGCTTTCATCCCTCAGCTGTCTTGGAAGTGACAAACACTGTGAATTTAGTAATCACTTAAGTTTGTCTTTTTCATTGAAATCTGGCCATTGCCTGAAAAAGTTCTCACAGATTGGCACCCTGTCGCACAATTTAAAGATGACAGCGACTTCGCTATCCTAACGTCTCATTTGCATATTTTAACATACAGTATTCCTCCTTGATTGGCATTCTCATTAACTTGACATTATAAAAGACTGCCTGTTAAACAATGTAAGCAGTATTTAAATGTAACTGCTATTAATTCCTCCACTTTACAGGAAGGAACATTTAATGGCTCCTTTTTTCAAGGGTGCACTGGAGATGAATGTTGAAAGTTAGGCTGTTCATGCTGAGGGATATGCTTTTTTTGGTTTTTTTCTCCATTCAGTGTCATTTGGGTCAGGTGTTGACTTCATGTGAAAAATGATAACACAGACATGAAGAGAACACGTACACTTTCAAAACTATAGAGGCTACCAGATTTTCAGAATTTGCATATAAATGTGTGGAGACAACAGAGCTTTTCTATTTTCAGTTGGGAAAAGGTCAGCTCCCTAATGAGAAGAACTGCCCTAAGGACTCCTCTGAGGTCTTATTTGGAAATTAGCCTTGCCTTCCTGATTAAAACCAGATCTTCTCTAGGTGCACAAAACTACAGATTACTCTCTTAAATTTTAAAAGCCAGTCTTCAGCCTTTATTTGTGTCTTCTGTTCTGAAACAGAGGCTTAATACAAACTTGCATTCTTCCTTTTTGAAACCTTCAATATCTTTGGTATGTCTAGTACCAATACTTTATGCAGATTACTATCCCAAGTACCTTTTTTTTTTACAAAAAGCTAAGGACAAAATAGCTGGTTTATTAGAATATTTGCAGTTTGGTTCCTCAAATAACCATCAAATCATCATCAAATGCAATATATGCCCTCTAGGTTCCCAAGTCCCAAAGGATCCTGTCGATGCTGTGATGGCATGAATCATCTGAAGCCAGTAATGCTGTACCACTCAATAACATCTGTAGGTATGACCTGCTGTGACTCTTTCAGAAGTCTGAAAGCTGCTGGGTTCTCAGAAAGCCCTGTAAGTTCTGTAAAATCTTAACAAGGTGGTAGCATTCCACATGCTTGGCATAGCTTTATCCAGCAAATAGCTAACGTTTCTAGCCCAGCTCTAATTTGTCCCATTGAAAGTGAAAATATTTTAGACATTTTTTTTTTTGACACTCTTTCCCAAAGGTTTTATTTCTCAGGCAAGAAAACTTCCAAGGTTTTTTGGCTTAAAGCCAACTTTTGAATAAAAATATTTCTCGCCTACCTGTCCAACACAGAGATGTCTTTTTGGGGTGATAGGTATGGAGAGTAAAAGCTGAAAATCATGTCGCTTGGAAAGCAGGCTTAAGGTCTTTTGATTTTCAGTTCTCTGGGTGAATTTCTGCGTTCCTCTGGGCCCAATTAATGGCTCCTTTGCTGTGAGGTTAAAGCTGTAATTAGACCACCTTAATATTCTTTTCAGATGATGAATGCTTCTTAAAATCTCAAAACTTCCAAATACTTTTTTACCAAATCAAAGGCAAAAATAGTTTTGCAAAAGGACATTTTCCCCCATCCATTATAATAGCCTGATGCATTTTCTTCAAATTCAATTGGAATTTACCATTGACCTCACTGTGAACAATTCTGCATATTCTGCTGACAAGTGGTGGTGATGTACACCATGTTTACCTTTTCAGGCTCTGAGATCCCTGAAATTACTGGCAATTAGCTGATGGAAGATATCCTGATTTAAGAGAAAGGAATGGCTGGGGAGGCTTGGGCACTCACCTGTCTGCTCTTCTCTCCCCAGAAATCAGTTCTGTTTCCTAATCTAGATCAATCCTAGCTACACAGTCTCTATATTAATTTTCACCCATCATTTCTGCCTACTCTGCAGCATCCCACTTTGTTCCTACTGTGTACCCTTTCAAAGAGACCACCAGTTTTGTAGCTCCATCTGCTTTGTCTGCGTTCCTATTGGAAAATGCAATTTTGTTCTTTCAGAATGAGGACTGCCTACCTTTTCTTCCTTGCAAGCTGCAGGAGCAATTTTGTTAGAGTACCCCTCGCCCTGCACCTTCCCTAGATGTGACACTGTAGGCCAGAGAAAGGAGGGGGCGCAGACCAGCTGGGAAACTGCTTGTATTTTTGTAGTGAAAGGGATAAAGCAAAGCTGCTTGGTTCTTAATGTTTCCGTCTGGGAAAGTTGTCAGGTTGCTGACGTGATAGAAAGAGAGCAGTCCCTACTTATTAGGTGGCTGCAAATAACCCAAGAGCTGGAAAAGCAGGATGGACAGACAGACAGTCATAGGATTTTTTTTCCCAGGCTATTCCAGCTAGGCAAATGCTTCTGGGACATTGTTGTTTCCCATTGAAACATCCTGGCTCTTAACCTATGGTGTTATTGAGTAATACCGGTATAATATTTCTTTATACAATGCTTTCTTATTGAAGAAGTGTTGAATAAGGTCTGGGAAACAAATTGCTTAATGTTGTCCAAACCCATAAAAGTCTTCTAAGCCCACAAAACCTTATGTGCAAATTGACAATCTGCAAAGCAGCCACCTTGACTTTAGAAGAAGCAAAGTCAAGCTTAAATATTTCTGATCACTGAATCTTAGAGGCAGGTTATGCAACAGCCAGAGGAAGAGGAGAAATTGAATGCCCATGCATGGGCAACCTAACCTACAAGCTAATAAATAAGCAGCATAGTTTTTTTTATCTGTTGACTGAAGTGAGAGATGGAAAGTGAGTGCCAAGTAGCAGCTATTATAGCATTGTGCACATGACATTGAAGTTCAGGGTCAGTGGTTTCCATTATAAACCCCATTTTTCAGGGTTTATAACTTGGCTGCTTTAAATCATATGTAGCTGAAACTGGCATACAACTTGTCAGGACAACTATAGGAGATTTTTTTCCCATTTCTTCCTTTAAAAAAAATCTTACATCATTTAACCCATTTGCCTTTTCAATGTAGTTAAAAGCTTTTTAGTCATTACAGACACTTCAGGGGAACAGAAAGGTTCTAAGACATAGGGAAATACCAACATTTTTTATGCAGTGTATCCTGGACTTTAGGAAAATTGAAGGTATGAATTCAAAATATGCACCTCAAGGCAACTCTGCGCTTGTTAAGGTGGTGTCAAGCTGTGTCTTCAGCCATACAGACAGATGAAAAAAACATTTCTCACTACTGCTTTTTTCTCTCTGTTTGTCAATGATGTGAAATCTAGTTAGTGAGCTACCTGACTCAAGAAGTATAGGGACGTCTTTAGTGCTGAGATGAGTAGAACTCAGATCCCTGCATTGGTGTGCCACAGGGAAAACAAGAGATGACTATATTCTTTTCTTAGGTCTATGAGAATGTAGATGCAACATCTAGCAAGAGAAGAGCACAGGGGGAAAAATAAAGAAAAAGCACGAAGAAACACAGTTTTCATGAAATGTGGCATATAAACTCAGACCATTTATTCCAGGCCTCTGTGAAGGAGGATGGACAGGGAAACTGCAATTATCGTCACGACTCCCAAGTACAGGTACTGTTGAGAGTGAACATCTCTGCCTCTGCTCCTTCCTGATGGTTCTGCTGCAAACATCAGCTCACTTAAGTGCCTTTGAGTACTCTTCTGAGGCCTCTTGAAGCTGCCACAGCCTCCTCCACACATGGCACCCATTCCAGATAAAGAGGTGTATTATGGACACCAAGGTGGGGACTGTCTCCTCACACCTATCTTTACACAGCCTCCACTTTTCTATGTGAGGAATGAAGACTCCTTTGGTACATCAGAGACGAATTCAGAAAGTGTTTACAACATCTGGGCTATCTAGCTGTTCTTTCACCTCTTAGAAGAAATTTGTGAATAATATAGTGGTAACACACATACTATGACCTACAGAAGACTTAGGTTTTGAGCGAGTGTCACAGCACTGCATTTCTCAGCACATTAAAAAACATCTTGTGAAATTCACAGTTTGAATACCAATTGCCTGAAATAATCTGAATCTACAGCTCCCGTGAGAATGAGATACTATCAAGTGGGGTGGAAAAGGGTCTCATTTCTTTGTTATTGCGACTTTTCTGATTTTGCCTTTCCAGGAGGGAAGATTAGACTCTTGCTGGCTAATCTGCACAGAGTGTACCACTCATTGACTCCAGTCATCCTCAAGCTTCCTCTCTAGCTCAATGCATAGTTAACATATTTTCCAACTCCAACAAGAAGGAATAGGGAAGCTTTATCTCAGATTATGCAATAGAAACAAGTCTCTGAAAGAGCCCATGCAAGGGGAGACGAGTGATATCTTATTCAGATCAGGGATTTGACCCAAGATCTCTTGCCCTCAGATAACTATCAAAAGAAACAGACTTCAGAGTATTTAGAATTAGGACAGCTGCAACATGTCCTGCTAGAGATGGGTCATAATACACAATATACCTATGCATTAATTGAACCCATGAGCAAATAGGTTAGCATGACTCCTTAACCTTGTAACTGAGATCCTCACCTGGGAGTTTAACTATTTATGTTGAATTATCATGTCAGCAGGAAAGGTTGAGAGCAGCTGACCTAGGATGTGCTATGACTAGAGGGTAAGAACATGTTTTTGCTAAGTCTGAGAATGATACTCTTGGTTTCATAGCCTCAAAATTAAAATCCTTCTAGTGGAACAAGCATTCTGATTGTCTTACTCTGGAGAGTAATGTGATGCCACATTGGTTTTCCTCCTTTTTGCAACTCCACTCCTTCGTTTTACTCACTTTTTTAAAAATCGCCTGAGGATGAAAAGTTTCATGCTCAGTCAAAGGAGATGATATGTTTTCAGTATAGTGTTAGGTTTTTGTTTGGGTTTTTTTGTTTGGGTTTTTTGGTTGGTCGGTTTTTAGGTTTGTTTTTTGTTTGTTTGTTTGTTTGTTTTTTGTTGGGGCTGGGGGGGGTGAGAAAAAGGAAAATGTATCACTCCAGTTACTGATTTTATTCAACAAAACAAACTTCAGTATACTTAGAAATATTTTCACACTTCCACTTGGAAGGTAAAATCTATTCTCCAGCTTCAGGCATCATGCAAGTATTTTGCCTATGTTGGTTAGAATGATAATTGTAGTGACTTGGGTTAGGTTTCTGCTGAGCTTTAAGTGATTTCATTGGGGTTTACTAGACTGTCAGCCATTTTGATTCTTTTACAAAAGAAGATTGCAATTTCTGTCAGGACAGATATATTTTATTTTTATCAAAGAAAAAACAAAACAAAACAAAACAACCCTGACAGCTTTTGAGGGAGAGAAAACTATGTTAGTTGGCAATTATTCTGTATGTGTGTAAAAACTTGCATATATGTAGCTTATCTTAGGTAGAAGTACAATACAGAATAGACCTGTAATCTTAGTTTATAAAGCTAGACACATGTTGTATACGAAAGCCCACTCAAGTTCCCTGGGGGAATCTAGACAAACAATTAGAAGTAAACAGAAAAAACATCCCCAAGGAAAAACATAATAATATACAAGTATTTTTTATAATAAAGAACTATATTAAAAAAAGGAAGTTGAGCATTGTATAATAAAAGCACAGAACCCAAGGCAAAAGCGATGCAGTCAATCTTCCAAATGATCTTTATGAGGGTTACGGGAGAGTTGCTGATTTCATGAGAGACCTTGCAGAGCGAGGTACATATCGTCTCATTATACAGCACTGTCTGGGCAATAATGTCAGGGGTAGGGAGAGGGTAGATACAGAGACTATCATTTGGCTTGTCATACATAACTAATAAAGCAGAACTGGAGACTAGTTGTCACTGCTTGTTCATATGGGGCCAATTTCTGGCAACCGCTGACTATGGGCACCTGCCAATAACCCCAGGCAGAGCAGTGAGAGCAGGCATCTTCTCCTGGCTCTCCAAGCTGGAGCGCCTGTGATGTTAACCCACTGTGACATGCCAAAGAGAACATCCCAAGATGTTGCTGAGACCTGCCAAGTTTCTCTCCCCATCTCCTTCATATGTGTGTATATCTCTCAGCAAACAGCAGCCTTAATCCACTTTTCAGGTTTGCACTGAAGGCATTTGCTGCCTCCTCTCTATGAAATGATCCGAGTGAATCACGGTGAGCATTGATCCACGGGAAATTTCAGAATTAGAAAGCTTGACAGAGAACGGCATTCTCTTAATGTTAATTTTAATAATTAGAGCAACCATCAATATCACTAGACCAGTCTGAGCAGAATTTAACCAGTAGCTTTTTCTTACATGAGTCAATCAAAAGAAAAGGGCAGCTGCAAAAATGGCTTCACAATTCGAAGTTCTTGTTTTATAGCTTTGTGTGACACTGTAGTCCTTATAAGTAAAATACCCTCTGAGATTGATGGGTATGCCTGGCCCAGGAGTGCAGAAACAAAACCAGTGAATTTCATATTTAGTAGGCCTCAAGTCTGACACATTTTGTAATTGCAGGGGAAATGGATCCATCAGATGATAACTCTCTAAATTACATAGCCAACAAACTATAATTTCAGGACTCCAGCATTTTTAATCATAATAAAAAGTATACTGAGTGGCCATGTATATCATTAATTTACAGATAGAACTAGACGGAAGACAGAACATTCAGATGTAATCTGTTTATGGAGACAGTCAGGCAATCGTATCAGACAAGGGAACTCATTTTGCAGAGTAAGATTTAATGATTAGCCATGGTGCCCTCATTTTATCTTGAAGCCTATAAAATTCAGTGGTTTGAAATCTATCTATCTAGTGTATTGAACACACCATTCAGATACCTGTGGCATTATTTTGGGATCCAATCCTGCAGCCATGAGCTACAGAAGTATTGTGTGATTGAATAACCTCATATAGAACTGGTCCCAAAAGGAGGCTGAGAAAAACTATTAATATTTTTAGTTCATCACTTTCCCCTCTAAAGACAATTTCTGAAAGTTATTCAGGCTCGTTCTTGCCTAACTGGTTATATTCCACCCCATACAGATATTTTTCAGAGATGTTTTTACATCCCAAGCCCATAAAACATACAGTGTGTGTAGCATATACATACTGTAATTAAAAAGAGACACTCATGTTGATAAAAAGACAGTTGTTCCCACATAAGTGTAAAGACTGTCTTCTCTACCAATTAAGCATCAGCAGAATATGGGCTTTAATAGTCCTCTTGGGGAACTTGTCTTTTGTATCTATGATAAATACATGATTATAAGGACAAATTATATGAGCAGCAATAATTTCCTAGTAATGTGATCATTAAAAGCCTTCACAACTGCAATACATCAATATTAATTGGGGACAGATGATCATTTTACTGACATGTTCAAGTCATTATCCATATTTCAGTACTTCATGAATACCTGAATAGTCTTAATGATGTGATTTTTTTAAGATTCTTTCTCCAGTGGTCCTAACATGATTGTTTATCTAAAAATTATGAAAAAGGGAGAGGAAAAGAGAATTAATTACAAGTAGTGCAGGTAGTTGTGGGCTAAAGGTAGGTAAGATTCAGCAAAATTTGGGTTTCTTTTCAGATATAAGAACAATTTATCACAACTCTTGTGGAGAAACAGCAGAATAAACCCTGCCTGCTGGGCCTGGGTCATGTTAACTCCGTGGTAAACATTTGCCGACATGGAGGACACTGTCACTCACAGCTGTTGAGGGTAAGTAGTCTACTACAGCAACCTGCTGAATCGTATTCCTTAATAATATTCATCACCTGCCTGTCTGCTTCAAAGACCATTTCTCATGTGGGCAATGAACACTGATTCTCTGCTTGCATAGGTCTGTCCTTTTATTTCCATCCCCTGTGACAGTGGAGTGGTAAATAATTTTGTTACCTATTGTGGACAGGCTGTTGAAAAAGCCACACTAATTTGCAGATAACATGTTTGCCAGAAGAATGATAAACCTTATGTGATAATCTCCTGAAAGTTGAAGTGACAGAATATAACTTCAGATTACATTTTGTGTCTGAAAGTGTATTATAAACCCACAGCTCCCGCTCATGGAGACGTAAATGTCAGGTGTTAGTCAGTAAAGAATTTGATCCGTTCCATAACATCATACCTGCTGATTTCTCTTCCACTATAGACTCATGTCATGATTCAATACAAAACAAAGATTGCCCTGACTCTGTGCAGTTATTTATAAATGTAGAAGGAAGATAGGAATACAATTGCTAAGGCTTATGAATAAACATATAAATTATGTTTTGCATAAGGGTAACTGCATACATTAATCACATTTATACACTCATTAAAAAGGCTTAAAGAGTTAATTTTCACTGCAGTTGTTTAATAAGACACCAGGTGTCATCATTAGGGCTGCCATCAAGAACATTTGTCTTGCCTAAGCAGAAGTTAGTAGCTATAAAAAAAGTAACTTTTGCCATCTAGACTGCACTGTGATCATACTGTCTCTTAGTGCTCTCCTTTCAGTAGCCATGACCGTCAAGGTGAGTTATCCTGACATAACAATAAGCAAGAGATCTAACAAAAACATACCTACAAGTTCATGCACGTAATTATATACATACGAACTTGTAATATTAGGAAAAAACCTACATTAATGTGCTGCCACAGTAATGAAATTGAACATTCAACTGCAGAACAGGTTTAATGTGGCTGTTTGTTTAACTCTGAATTGCAAGATTGTGTTTCTTCAGAATGGGACATTTATATACATAAAATAGTATTATTTTAACATTAAGGTTTTACAGTTAAATTTTAATTAACGTTCATTACAATTAAATATAAGTCTAGAATTCACACAGCAAAGCTAAAAATCTTTTTCCTACTGTGCTATATTCATACTTCATGGAGGACATCATAGTGTGACACTGTAGGATTATGCTTAAAGCTGTGGAGCTATCTATTGGGTGTGGGCAACAGGAGAGCTGTCCAAATAATATAGAAAATATAGAAAATCAGTTGAGATTAACACTAAGTTAAAATGGTGGTTTTTTCTATAAATTAAATGCAAAGATTTTTTTTGGTTTTAAGAGTAACTATTTTGGTGTTATTTTCAACTTTGACGTAAAATGCAGGCAAAGGGTTTTCTGAAGTCTGTTTAATTTGCTCATCTTGGGTCTGGAATACCTTGGTTCAGTGTCTTCCATTACTTGAGGAGTCTTGAATCCACTGCTCTCATCAAAGTCTTTTAATTGTCAGGCTATTAGGCATTGCAAAATCCCATCCTTTATCTTTCGTTTTCATGCTGTTCCATTTTTTAGAAAACATTTTTATAGAAAAAATTATTCCTTTGTTTAGTGATTGGGACATTTCCTTATGATTTAAGTAGGTCGGATGAAGTAGAAAAGCTGCAGGAGAGCCAGAGATACACGTCTTCTCAGTCTGTGATAAAGTCATTCATGTGGGAAAAAGGAATTCTTGGTCCAACAGCAGCAGCTGCACGATTTATTTAATCTGCCTCTTTTAACTGATTCTCCCACAGCTCTGAGAGGAGTTTGAACATATGAATTATCTGGTTTTGAAAATTATGCTCTTTTTGTATGTGGGAAACATAAGTGCTTTTTGTTATCTTTTGTATACAGTGTACTAACTGGATAATCACTTGTGGTCAAAATGTGTAAATGGTATATCAGAGGTCTAAACTGATGTTCTTTAGAGTAATGGAGCTAATATATTAAAAAAGAATATGTGATTTCTCCACTATTAGGAACATTAGTGTATTGTGTACTTACTATGGAAGAATATCTCTTCTTTTTTGATCCAATTAATTAAGAAGATACCAAGAGCTACAAAAGTATGAATGTAGCCTGATATTATTCATACAGGACACAGTTATATTAAATCATTCAAGTAATTACACTTATGCTCTGAAGAAAGAACAAAAATGTCAGATAGAAAACACTGGCTCCAAGAGCTTAATACATCCATAACATAATTTGCTGTAAAACTAGAACTTCAAAATAAGTTCTTATCGTACATTCAGCAGAATGGCAAAACTTCTTAATTACTAACTTGTTCAGTTGTTATCAAGTGGTATTAGCAAGAGTCGAATCTTTCACATGTAATAAAACACAACATTCAGCTTTCCCATATGATCTTTTATTTGTGAAAGCAGAGGAAATGAATTGTGTGCTTGATTTTTTTTTTTTTTTTTTAATCTATGGGAAATACAAGTGAGAACATGGAGAAAATAATCTTGCAAGTAATGAAAACCTTGCTTGATTTAATCTTCAGACTGGAAAATGTAACCGTGGCATCACATTTTTCTTTTTCTTTATTCTCCAATTTCCGTGACATAAATGTGGTTCGTTTCTCAGGAAATCGATAATAGACTAACTTTCCTGGGCTAAATTGGATATCTCTAGGACATCCTATCCTCTCTTTCCCTCTCTTATATTCCAGTTTGGTGGTAGGAGATGTACACTCATCATCAGAGAGACTGCTCGATACTGGGAGCTCACAAGTGGTGGTCTGTTAATGGACACTAAGCCAAGCCTGTTAGCTCCTAAACCAAGTAACCTTGTAGGCAGCAGATTGTCATTGTTATTTTGCCAAAAATAAAATTGAGGCGAAGAAAGCATGCTCAAACTAAGCATAATTCATACAGTTATGATGACATGGTATCACCTCCAGAGCTGGTCATGACTTGCCATTGTTCAGATTTCTCAGGTTCTATTCCTCCTGTTAGACTCTCATTGAAGTGAAATTTGGAGAGAGTGAGGCTTTTTAGATTTCTCGTCATACTGTGATCCAAGACACTTAAAAAAAAAAACAACTACTAAAAATTTAGGTTTTATTAAACTTTTATTGCAAGAAGTAAACAAAGGTAGTTTTGCACTATTTTGGATATAACGCTTTCCTAATTAAAACTACCATCCAATGCCATAAATGTAGTGTCTATCACTTACTTACTTTTTCCAGCTTCTAAATCTGTATGAGTGCAAACAATAAATAAAACATCTTTAGGGATCCAAAAGGATGTTGCTTTCGTAGGAATTCTTATAAGGGCCACATGTACTGTATGTTGCTAGGATTATTTGAAAACTTCATGTGTCCTCCTCTCAAAAAGAGCTCTTCCACCATGGATGTCTCTATGGGATACAGCCACAGATAACTAGTTGCTGGTAACAGGAATAGCTGCCTCCTGCATCAATCAGAATGTAATTATATTCAATACTACTGAAATCTGTTTCTCCCAGGATAGTGCCATGATTGGCTGGTATTGTGCACACATCACTCGTTAATAATGTTAAGTTCACATGGTGTGCGGTGTCAATGATTTGAATATCTAGACTAGGAGCTGAAAGTGATGAGAACCAGTTAACGTTGGAGGGGCTTGGCTGTTTGCTTCACTCTGCAATTCGTGTGCTACCCAGAGTGACCCCAGCTGCAGAGCCACCCTGCTCAGCTACGCTGAAATCCCTGGAAGGAAGCTGCTGTTAATTCAAGGCAGCCAAATCTGCTCCAAATCGCACTGTGCTGTTTAGATGCTGTCTCAACTTGTCTTTATGGCTTCGTTGCCTTTTTATCCTGTTCTCTTCTTTCTGGTCCTGGCTACCTAGGAGTCTTCCAGTTTTCTAGTCTAAAAGAGTGACAAAAAACTTTGTTACAACAGCATGTCCAGAACACTGCTAGAGTAGTCCTCTGCTAGATTCCTGAGAAGGCAGTATTCATCCAGTTACCAGTCTGGTAAGTCTGCTCTGAAAGACGGCATGGCAGTGCCAGACACAACCGCAGCTTTCTGGATGGCTGTTAAATTTCCTATCTGTTACCAAAATTTCAAATTCAAGTTTTTGAAGAGGATTGCAAGGAACTCCAGGCAGCTATATAAACTCAGAAGCAAAAAAAAAAAAGGAATATTATGGAACATATTTCCCTTGCACAAATACACTATATTGCACCATGGCAGGTACACCCACGGCTCTTTCCCTTAAAGATCTCTGAACTGGGACGATGCCCTGACAAACCCGGCTGCAGCATCACTGTGGGAAGTTCCCTGGTGATCCCTGCAGAGCGTGCAGCAGTGAGTCAGAATGAGAACGGGGGAGTTTTAGAGAGAGACAAACCAGCAGCTTTCTTCCACAAAACATCCAGATACGACATCACGTACTCTCCGTTTCAATTTCTTCATAAGTAAAATGGGAATAATGCACAATTCTACAGAAAGAGCGAAGGTTGTGAGAATGCCCTTCTTGTGGCTTCTGCTCTTTATGCTGCAATAATGATTTTTTTTTTTTTTTTCCTGATTGGTGCTGTTACCCTCATTAGTCATACTATTTTTTTTCAACTAAAGCTCTATGAAGATAGGATTCAACATGAACACTTAGTGATTTTCTTTTTTTTTTTTTTAAACTAATGTGAAAGGTGATAAAGAGAGCTTCCTATTTTATGGTTAGCATGCAGAAAAATCCCTGTTATCCTCAGAATCGTAGGTATGTCTAACTTCTAACTAACACAGCTGCAAATGACTTGCACAGAAATTGGCAAGTGCACAGACAGGATACCTGCAGTCTTTCTGAATGATAACTTATCAATCAAGTCACTACCTCACCTTTTTTTGGGATGTGCTGAATATTTATCAAAATTTTAAATATATTAGAAAAGTTTAATTACACAATCTAGGACTGTCACATTACCTTTCTTTAAAAAAATCCATATTGCTAAATATTCAGTTCTGCAGTATGGCCATGCTTTCATTCTTAGTATTATCTTCTGCTGTCCTACTGTTCTCCTAAATACTTCAATTTTTCTTTTTACATAGCGTATACCATCACTGTTCTGAAACATTGACAATGTACACCTACACTTCAAAGCTCAGAAGTAACAGGTCTGCTTGAGGCTGAAAGTATTTGTCTTTATGTAACCAGTTCAGGAGACTTTTTCACCTGATTTTGAAGAAATGTATTCATATATATGTATATATGCACTTATACACACACTCACATATATAAATATACCTTTATACATACCTATACCTGATTAAGACAGTTGGCCTATCTGAAAAAAATGCCATTCACAGGACATATGTTTTGTCCCATCAAGTAAATAGAAGACACTGAGTTGTTGGATTTTTTTAAATTTTATTTTCCACACTACACAATTTCTGAGTGACTGTGCCAGTGAAGACTAGGTTCTTTCAATACTGGTATCTTCTGTCTTTAAGGTTGTGGGTAGCTGGAAACTTCTGCACATCACTAGTCATTTCCACAGAGAGGAACGTGCTCCTGGTCAACTCTTGCCCTAGGACCTTTCTTTAGTTTTCACCTACAGAACATTTGACCTCTACTGTGGAAGAGTAAGGTATTTTTAACATTTTCATTAGTCTGGTCAGTAGCTCTGCTCCCTCATTTTGATGCTTTTTCTTGAGTTCTCCAGAGAGGCTTTGATCACTGGCAAAACTGCTTTCTCATGACCTCATTTAATATGCAGAATAAGCTTCACCACCAGGTGCCATGGTTTTCCTTCATTGAGATTTCCCTAAGGACATCCTGGCCTTTGTGTAAATCTCCTTGTGACTCCTTTGCTCTTCAAAATGTAGGCAGGGCTGAAACCCCTAGTTCTGCATTTGGAAATGTTCTTTCTGCGATGTTTTCTTTCCTTCTCTCTCTCTTTTTTTTTTTTTTTTTTTTTTTTTCAGTGAGAGCCAGGCCAAACCCTTTCCTGTATTTGCATATATCTGAAATGAGGTTTCACTGGCTGTCTACCACAGCCATATTCTGAACTCTGGAGCTTCCCAGAAAATTTTCTTCCACTCAGATTTTGCCTCTCACTTTTTATTCTGGGTCTTCTAATTGCATGCTTCTAAATTAAAAGCTGTTCTTGTACTGTATTGCGTGCTGTCTCTTTCTCTCTTGGACCTATTGCACATTGTATTATAGTTATATATATTAGAGTTTATTCTGTGTGGCTGAATGTTTCTGAAGTAAGGCAGAAAATATATGTCCCAAAATATTTATCCTCATATCTGAGGCACTAAGCAAAAGTGTTTTATTTTCACACACAATGCTTAGCCTGTGCTACTGAAAATACCATAGTTGGCAATGTAATCCACAGGTGAAGTATGGATTTTGTACTTGTCTCCCAACACCACCCTGGCCCCCAAAGACTTTAATTATATAAGATGGGAAGTAAAATTTTGAAAACTTAAATGAAGGATTTGCCTCTAGTTATTAATTCACTTTGAATCAGCAAGTCTTATATTGCCAGTTATATTAAATCTGTTGATTTCATCTGTTTCAATTCAGTAGGCCACTGTCTGCACAACTGTAGCTTCATTAATAAATGAATTATGTTCAGTAAGTTTGCATTCCAAAAGCAAATGGATTAAAGCATTTGTATATTACCCTAAAAATAGATACTTTTAGGTACACAAAGTGAATAAACCTCTCTCTCTAAAATAACTATTGTAATGAAAAAATTGATGTTACACAAGTAGAAAGTTACATTATGAAAATCATCCTCCTGACCTACCTAATGTAGGGAATCTCTAGGAAATGGTAAGTGCATTTCACAAGGTAAAATCTTAATGGTTTTAGGACAAGATAGATATAAGAAACCGTAACGTAACAATTTACAGGTCATATAACATGGAGTGAACTTTCCCAGAGACTCATACAGGCGTTAGCACAGTACAGTTTACAGGATGCAGCCAGGAAAGTAAGAGCTCACTGCTGACTGTCCAGGTCAGGCTTTGGTCCGTCAGAGTTCTGCCTGTCAGCCCTACAAAAAAATGCAGAGCTCACAGCACGAAGAGCTTGAGTCTCGGTGAGCCTCAGCATTTTTAGGTGATACTGAATTTTTCTGAGGGTAGAAAGAAAGCAGCAAATACCAGAGCAGTGCCTTGGTACAGTAATATTTAGGCTACATCACATAAGGTTTGCACAGTGACCATGAGGCTAGCTGGGGCGTGGGCTGTGGGTCTCCAGAGTTAAGATCCTGCAAGGCTGCAGTTCGAACTAAAACAGTTTCGCGGGTTCTGTTGCAATCTCCGTACTCTCAGTGGCGTGGTCCCGGGGGAGCCATGTAATACCAGCGAGTTACACGTTTGCACCTTTTGAAGGTTACTCCTAGGGACTCTCTGTCAAAAGCAGAATACTAACGCTTTTCATTATACATCCTTTCAGGTTCAGCACATGTCAGGGGAAGAACTGCCTTGTAGTTGTGAATACATCTGCCTGCAGGTGCAAAAGATTTCCAACAGGAACAGCAAGCGAAAGAAAAAATGTGTTTTGACCTAGTGCAGTTACACTAGAAGGGCATAACACTGAGGTGGGAAAATAAGGGTGGGCTGATTCTCCATCACAGCAGTAAGAAGGAGAACAGCATAGAAAAAAAAAAAAAAAGGAGATTAACTGAGCTGTTTCCTAACAAGTATTATGCAATGTGTAGTTCACAGTCTTTCAAATAGAAAGGATCTTCCTAGATAATAGCTCTGGGGCTTGGTTTTTTTCTTTCTTTGTGATGCTACATCTTCCAGACTATCCCTTCTTCTAGCTGCTTGTTTCTTCCTTTTGAAATTAGACTACATTATTCCAATAAGGTTCAGAAAACCAAAAAAATAAAAATAAACACACAGCAAGTCTTGAACTAATCTTTAGTTACAGGTAGGGAAGAAAAGGATAATGAGGGATTCAGGATTACTGAGCAGCCAAGATTTTTGGAAAGGTAAAAAAAATGTGTGTGTGTGTGTGTGTATTTTTAAATTGTCATTCTTTCGCATTTTTAGACAAAGGATAAATTCAAACCTGGGAAAAGATTTTTTTAAAAAATGCAATTTTACTGTTCCTTGTTCCAAGTAGTGAAAGAAAATGATTCTAAATCAGTCTGAAAAAATAATCAGGTAAAATGTGAAAGGAGGTCATCATCTCTGCAAATCAAAACTAAGCTGTCACAATCAAAGTTAAAACCAAGGTGAGATCTCTGTAAGATGACTGATGAATTTTTCAGTCTGCAGTGGCGAATCAAGCTAGCAGAACAATAGTATGCGCCAGGTGTCGACTGAATGAATAGTATCACATACTTTTTTTCTGAGAAAGATGCTGGCTAAAAACATTCTTGTTTTCCACGTCTCCAGCAGCTCTTTCCTAACTGTGCAATATTTTCACAGTTCGGCTATCATAGAAAGTTGTTTAATACTGGAGCGTTTCACTGGTCTCACTCACATTGCATTTCCACAAACTGTAACGTGTACATGTCCTGGCCTTTGTAAACTTGAGGGAGGATTTGACCAGAAGACTGCCAGAGGCTCCTTGCAACCTAAATTATTCTGTGATTCTATAGAATTCTGGAGAACTTCTACGACAGACTCAATTCTTCTTCCTGGATTCATCCAGTCACATCGGAGTGAATGTAGCTAAAGTAATTCTCCTTTGCACCCATGAAGTCCTAGCAGGGGGAGGGGGTAAGCTATGAAAAGCAAGGTGATATAAATAACATGGCTATTTGGAGGTTTGTAATATTCTAATAATAAACCTAAAAATATAGCTTAACCTGTATTTTCTCCAAGTTTGTTTAACTTGTCTTCATCTGGACTTCTAATCCATAGCAATAATGCAGTGCTGCTATTGCTATCAAAGATGGTATAAGGTATATCACAAAGATTTCATTTTCTGTGAAACCCTTTGTGACATTTTTATAAAGTAAATCAGTGGAAAGTCTGCTTCAGAAATGATCAGATGTTTAGGATATTATATCAATAGGCAAGGAAAAAACAGCAACAAAATGTTGTAATAATCCCATAGAAATATCAGATAATATTTTACTGATGTGCAAATTTTCTTCTAGTTGGCTACCTTTGGCTTTTCCATGTAACATAGGCATATAAATATATTTCAGTTCATCTAAATCCTGTTTCTATTTCTTCCAGTTTTAATTTAGGCAGCTTTAGTGATGCTTTCCTTTATTAACTCTCATGTACATGGTAATGGTGCTGTCATGTATGTGATATTTTTAAAGTCACTGACACGAATGATATTGTATATCAGAAATGTATTTATATATTTCTTGTCCATTAACTGTGGACAATGACAATGGACAAATGCCATTAATTAATAAGTCAAAGCAGGCCCCTTACAAAACTGTGTCAGCACATTTACTTGGAAACAAGTATACTTTTTCGCAGTAGCACATAATAATTTTAATGTAGGATTTTCTGATCTTGTTCAATGGACATGTTTTCAAGAACCAGTATTGACAGTAGCAGTGTATGAAGCTATCAGAAAGTGGTTGATAATGAGCTCTGACACAGTGAAGATGGAATTTTTGCTTTAAGGTGTGCGATTAAGGTGTGTGAAATTACAAGTGCTGGGATCATGTGTGACGCTCGTATGATGAAGGAGAAATATTTTTAGCTCTGAATCACCTGGTGGCCTTTGTAAAATAGACGTTTAAAAAATAGTGATGTTATAAAAAATAGAAATTATGTTTAAAAAAATTAGAGAGCTAGGAAAATGCAGTTTATCCTTTAACACCAATGATATGAATAGTTTAGGGAGTGTTCTACTAATGTGCCACCGAGTTGTGTATGATGTGTGATGCACTTTAGCCTGAGGAGCTGAATTTATTATTACTGACACTGCATGCATTTTTCACCGTTTTATCTACATACATCACATGGAAGAAGTGAGATATATGTAGTACAAATAAGAGAGAGATGTGAGATAAAAACACTACTCACTTAAAAAAACCCGCAACTTGTGTTATAGTCCTCTGGAGTTACATACAGATGTAACGGAGTCCATAAAAGCTAGGAAAAAAGGGAGTAATCACTGAAAGAAATTATCTAAATATGTGTCTCTTTAAAAAGTAACAGTCCAAAACCAGAGGTTAGCAATCTGTCAGTACCTACAGGATTATGCGCGTGTACAGAGTGATTAAGAATACTGACAAGTCAGAACTGTGCTGCATTAAGACAAAAACGTAATTAAAACCGAATATAAAACTACATATAAAACCAATTAAAAAAAAAGACATCCTTTCTAAGAGAAGTTGAAGAGACTACACTAGTATGGAGAGTGATTTTTATGAAAGAAGGGTTTTGCCAATGCATGATTTTAAGGAAGAAGGAACTGAGTAACATGATTTGCAAGTAAGAGGTCTGCATTTGTTTCATGAAAGGAATGAAGGCATGAAGTTGGAATTAAAGACTAGAAGTTAGAGGGGAGATAAGGGAGGGAATGCAGAGAGAATGCTTTCAGGAAAAATTTCAGAGCATTCTGAATGCATGAATGACCCCAACTTAATCCTTGGAGGTGATATGGGAAGTTGAGTTTGAAGTGCCAAAAGACTGGAACAAAAGAAATGGATAGCTTAAAGCTGTGCTCCTCAGCCTAGAAGTCCCTTTTAAGGCAATCAGGATGCTGAAGAAGGAAGGTGTGACTTCATTGCATACTCTGTAGCCCCCTCTCCATGGTAAGCTGGAGCCTGTGAGCCCTTAACAGTCTGAAGAGACTTAATCCATCTTTCCTCAC
This sequence comes from Platalea leucorodia, assembly GCF_965183815.1. Classification (NCBI taxonomy): domain Eukaryota; kingdom Metazoa; phylum Chordata; class Aves; order Pelecaniformes; family Threskiornithidae; genus Platalea; species Platalea leucorodia. Next base: position 111,678,286 of record NC_138824.1, read on the forward strand.
TCCAAGAGCCTGAACAACATGGCACCCATATGCTCTCAACTCCAGTGATGGGGCTGTAACTCAGAAAGCGCTTCTGAACCTCAGTTTTTGGGGCCTCCTAGGAGAGCACTGTGGAGGGTCTTGATTGCACTAGCTTTGCAGTGTGACTCAGTAAATGAGCACAATAGAAACCAAAGAAAGAAGCAACAAGGGAAAAAAATAATAAAAACTCTACTGGGAGACCACAGGTCAAGGATACAGCTATAGGAAATATGTTCATATCTTAATTCTGATGTGTTACAGTGTCCCTAGTGAACGTATTTCTGCCCCACAAGGTAACTGAAATTCAGATTTTTGGTGCAAGATGTGCTGAATGTGATAGTGAAGTCACGTGGCTCTTGCAAGAAGGTTAATAGAATTATTGGCACTGTGTCTGAAGAGAAATAAAAGGATGTGAGGGAGCTGAAAATGGCCTGGGATTGATTCTGATATTGATTCATGGTGAAGGAATTCACATGAGTGATGAGAATTGTTTAGAAATATTTGGCTCTTGATATATCTGCTATAAAGTTATGCTATAAATGAAGCAGATGTTAAATAAGGTGTAAGGGCACAAGTAGTAAAGAAGACAGCACACTGCTAAATATAACACGCATGCATTCGCTAGGAATGGGAAAAGGGGAAAACAGAATAGTGTGGAGGCAGGAGATGATTGCTATCTATGCATTGGGCCTAGAGTGGTAGTACACGCCCCTGCTGAGTGTTGGGATGCATTTGTCTTGGAATTACTTGGTAAAAATACAGCATAGGACCATACTAGTTTTGGTTCTGTTTCGTTTATTTTTCGAAGAACTAGTGGTGATAGATTTTAAGCAGCAATGCTGTACAACATCATACCACAGGTATCAAATGAATATTCTCTAGAGTAATGAGTGGGATGATGGAAAGACTATGTGAGAGTTTTCCAGTGGATTTCAATTACCTCTGCGAAGGGCTATGTGAATAACAGATAACTGGTTCAGCTGGGAACAGGCTGCAGATGCATGTCCTACCCACCCAACAGGGTGTGCTCCCATGTCACTGGCGGAAACTGTTCGTTGGCACAAATGACTTGAATAGACGCTGTGAAAGGAAGCACAAGGAGATGTGTGAGATTGGACCTAGGTCACTCCTTTGAGATACTTAAGACACTCAACCGTTAGTCCCGTTCCAGTAAATGTTTAAATATTTCATGAAAAGCACCTTGAATTTGTTAGGACATGTTAGTCAAGGTTCAGCCTCATAGAAGTATTGACAAAGAGTTTCAAGGCAGGAGCTCATTTCCTGCGAACAGCTGAAGAAGGCACACATCTGCCCATGCCTGTCTGTATCGACGTGACATTGTTAGTAGTTTTGATATAACTTTTTTTTCTTTTTTGGGGGGAGGGTACATTTGGCAAAATTACCACTCTCAGAGTATATTTTGTCTTTCTTTTTACTGTATCATATAGAGGGAAGGTAAGGTTGGGTCTGGAGCAGAAGTGTTATCAGCAGAGGACGGTGGTATGGTAAACAGAGATTTCTTTTTATCTGCCTACATATTGGCAGTCTATGCTATAGTTGGTGCACAGTTACTCCGGACTCATTTGCCCAGTGCTCCCATGGGATATGAAGGACGCCCACAGTAGAAGAGAAGCAACATCATGTATAAAACAGACCTACAAAGACAACACAGACCTGGACCATGAAGACATCCATAACTATCACTGGTTATGTAAGCAGCATACCTTTGGGAAAACAATTGTGGTGTGGATTTTCACACAGTGCTAAGAAAAAAAAAGTTTCTTTCAAAGAAAGAACATACAAAGAAAACCAAATATGAAGAGAAAGAAGTAAGGAGAAAAAAGTAATTTACCTATTTCTTCTCTTTTATTGACCATTTCTTTAATCTTCTGTCAGAATGACTAGCTCGCGTGAGTTAGGAACCTCATTTAAGGGGAAAACTTTGTGAGGCAATTTTTACCTTTCCCTCAAGTTAGTCTTCATACTACTGTTATATTGCAAGGACCCCGATAGTGTACTATCACAAAGTACAGTTAATCCAGGGCACTGCAAAAATCATAAAATTAACAGTCAAATGTGTTCTGTATCCATAGCAGAAAAATGTTTCCCCTTAAGAATTTTTTTTTCTGGACTTAAGGTTTCAATTGCCAGCCTGTGTACTGCTATGATATCCGTCCTTTCCCTACTCATAGCTGTTGACTCCAGCTCCTGATGTCAGCTTCAGAGAAAGGGCACATCATCAGGCTTTGCTTATAGGAAATGTATTTAAAAACCCCCGTGGTCTGGACTAGCAATAATATCTCTTTCTGTGTGAAGATAGGCAGCTAACAGTGAAATGCTAGTAAGGAATACACAAGAAAATTTGCACCATCTATCCAACTGAAATGCCATGGAATTTCATCAGCTTCATTTCAGAGTGTGTGTGTGTGTTACAGCAATGATTGGTATTTCACGGCTAAACCTGTCTGTAGAGTATGTAGCTGATTTTTATATTATAAAATGAGCTTTGTTTGGTGGACAATGAACAACCACACACAAACATCATAACATTAGAGATGCTTGTAACCCCAAATTTCCTGGCTTACTTAGAGATGATAATAGAAGAAGTATTATTTGTTTGGGTTGGGTCCTCAGAGAGTATTTCAGAACCACTGAACCTGTTAAGAGACTGGAATCATGAAAATAGCTATATTAGAAGAATTAATTAGCACCATTCCTGACAAATAGAGCTATGAGTTTGTTAGGCCCATTACTGGAGAGAGGGCAATATGTGTGTGTAAGAATCCATCTTTAAATTGCTAAAATGTGATCTTATTTTGTTCCCATTGCTATCCTGATCTGTCAAGACTCGTGCTCTGATCTGGGGGTTTGCTCAGTCAGCCCTGGTTACACAGCCTCTTGCCATGGCCTGTGTCTCTCCTGCTTTTGACAAGGAGTCTGGGCTGCTTTATATAGGCTCATGGGGCAGTAACAGCACAGCGGCATTGTATAGCATCGTAGCCTGCGATGCCCTGTGCCACGTAGCGCCTTCTGGGAGAGACATCCAGCCAGCAGCCAGCTTACGCATCCGCATTCAGACAGGCCAGGCAGGTTTCATCTAACAAACATCACGTGCACCTCATTTCTCCCAAAATGATCCCAATTTTATGTAAAAGAAAATGCCTCGCCGCTGTGTGGAGAGGTCCCTAAGTTGGTTACATGTTCAAAATTTGAACAGCTATTCCTCTCAAATGCACCAGATGTCAAAGTGGCATGAACATAGCCAGCAACACAAGATGGGCTGGATAACTGGGGTTTTATGACAGGATGGTAAGTGATAAATTAGTTAGCAGTGTTACAGTGTAAATGGTAATGGGAATAATTGGGCTTCACAAATGACATCTGATTTAAATGAATGGTTAAAGTTCATGTTTTTCTTACTACTATTGCTGAAATGTATGACCTCTAAAGGACATGGCACATCATTTATGTGAATAAAGAAATAATTACTTTAAAACAGCTAATGAAAGTATAGGGTTTTTTTGTTTTAATTACAAAGGTTTGTTTTTTTTCCTTTATGTGTATAGGAAAATCTTAACTAAATATAGATCTAGGCTTCATGACTAATAAAGACATAACTTTCCATAGACTTCAAAGGAGTCAGAACGATTTTACAAGCTAAGGAGCTAGTGTCCTTGATTTCTGTATTTTCTCTCTCTTATATGTTTATTTTCTCCAGTCTGTCTTCTCTTTATGAACAGAAGCCTTAGACAGCTAGGCAGTCCCTTCTACAGGTCCACATTTATGCAGATGCTCCTTGCTTTATGGTACTTATTCATTCCCAAGCAGCAATATAACAGAGGACTCCTACTGAAAGCAAATTTTGTGGCTGTTATGCATGGTTTACCATTGGCAATAATGAGAAAATACAATTTGCTTTAATTAAACAACAATAAATTAGCAGTGATGATTTACTGAGGATAATTATTCTTTATTAAAAAATGGAGCTTGATATGTGTTGTTCTTTTCATGCATCATCAACTTCTAAGTAGTCAGCCTTACACTTGTGTGGTTAGTGTTTGCGTAGTGTTGGCTGTAAGGCTGAAAACAACGGGTGATTAAAAACAGTGTCCGCTAGGTTTTTGAAGGAGCTAATGGCCCCCTTTGGAGTTGCTAATTGGCAAGTTCTGCAACTCCAGGCTTTTGAGGTATGGTTGCCATGGAAAAATTGCTTTGAAGTTGGCAGTTGTGAATATTTGACCACAATTTTTCCTAGTTTGGAGACTGGATGAAAAGCACTGTCATCTCTCCCACAGGGCAAAAGATATCTGGAGAAACTGTGCAAAATGATTACCCATCAGAGTGGGCAGAACACTGGCAGATGATGACAAACAAGGTTTTCCCAATGGATTTCATTTCCCTGTCTGTTGTGTGTGTGTTTGGAGCTTTTCCTCTTTCTGTTTTGGTTGGTTTTGGGTGGGTTTTTTTGGTCAGTCTTTGATTTGATTAGATTTTTATATTAATAAAGGTTAATAACTTCCATTTAACCTAAGCATTTGTAAAGGAAATGTACACTCTGTCACTGAGAGATAGGTTGACATTCCTGCAGTACAGTATATAAATATATAAAACAATCTTGGGAAAAGCCATTTTGAGAATTCGCATCATCTATATTGGAAAAGATGCAGACCAGCTTGTTCCAGTACCACTAAAATGTCTGAGAGGTCTTTTTGTGAATTGCTTATGCTATACCACAACATCAAGGAAAACGATACATGGCTAACCGCTTCACGCAATCTTGTGTCACAATTTGTGATGTTCTCCAATGATGCATTAGGTTGCCTACTGTCTGCCTGTCAGATTTTAAAGTAATCTTTTTTTATAAATCAGTTTGCCTGTTTGCACAAAATTTAAATTGACAGTCATTGACCTTAACCAATATATGCACTGAATGCAATACAGAGACACAGATGTTACATATGGAAAAGCAGCTGCTGCTTCTTTTTCTAACAACTTCTTGTTTTTTCTCTATTACTCTCATAAAACTATGAAAGATGTGTTGATATCACTGGACACTGGTGAATTATCCTCAAACAGCTTTGCTGATATACCTCAGCTATATACTTCAGTTTCCTCTAAACAAAGACTACCCGTCATGTTAAATTGTGTGTTGATATGGATACTGGGTATCAATCTGAGAAAAACAAACCTATTTCGTGTTTTGATTTAAAATTAATTTGGAGAAGCTGTTTCAAGAGGGATGAATAGTTTATTACCTGGAGAGACATTTATCCATACATTGTGAAAAAATCTTTTCATGGCACACTGACAGAGCGGTTATGATTCTTCTACAAGTAGAAGATGAATTTTGAAGAAATCTTTTCCTTATACTAGTCCCTAAAATACTAATAATGAAAGAAGGACCAAAAAATAAACGTTTGGATGACATAAATACAACGTGGCCATACACAGGAAGAGCAAGATTTTTTTTTTTCAGTTATGTAGTCTGACCTGAGGCAAGTTAGACTTCCCTAATACCTCTTGGAAAATGAGAGTTTTTGAGGCTAGGAGGGCTATGCAGAAAATTGGGAGTTAGAAGTAATAAAACTGTAAGTGTTCATAAAGAGTGAAATTTTTATATAAAATTTGAGAGGTTTCTGTTCTTTTCTTGTTTGACATACACAAGGTTTACTTCTGGAATGGAAACCTAAGTCTTTCTGATATCAAAAGAAAGTATCCAAATGATTACAGCTGGGCATGGATTTTAAGCATGTACTGGGATTTTGATATCTAAAGAAATTAGTTTGTCTGTCTTATAGATTTCACTGTCTTCATTGGTTGCAGTGGTTTAAGATATTGCACTTTATTTATTTTTTAATGTATAATTCTCCCCCAAAAGTGCTGCTTTGTATGCTAAATAAAATTGTTTTTTTTCTTTTCTTTTAAGTCACAGGAATAACCCTTAGGTGACTTTGTGGCTATTGAATAACAGTGACTAAAGCCAGGCCTTCCCCGGTCTGCAGTTCTGTCCTACTAGCTGAGTGGTTACATTTATTTTACAGGTTCAGAAATGTTAGCATGTTTATATTCTGTCACAGAGCAGATTTATCTAGAGTACTTACAATTCAAATAACTCTATAAAGAAGAACAAGTGAACTTTTTTTTTTTAAGGCACTGTCATAAAATGATCTGAAATTGAATCTGAGATGGTCCGTAATGCTGCAGACCAGTGTGGCATTTTGGAGCAAAGAAAAAGAACAGTGTGGGCACTTTTACTTCGGAAGGTAGAACGGCATAGATGAAAATTAACACTGAAGTGATATAGCTTATATATTACATGGGAAAGAATGAGATGACATATGAAGGAACTAGAGCCTGATCCTAAAGGTACTGAAGTCAAAGCAAAGTTGTCTTGCCTGTAGGGCAGCAAAGAAGATGACTGGAAAGGGAAAGATCACACTCCTTGTGCTTTACATTACACTCTTTGGCATAGGAAATGCCAAACCCCACTGGTTTTGCAGAGTAGGTGTGAAATGCCACTCATTTCTGTGTTTAAGTAAGGGTAAAAGATTGCCAGTGTTTATAGTAAAAGTAGAATGAGCCAGAGAAAAAATATGTTGCTTCACGGGAAGCAGATTCAGAGGGAAAACTCACCCTATATTTTAGTCTGACAGTAAATATGCTAGATTCAGGCTATAAATAAACTGAAGGTGTCATTCCACTTTACAGCTTCTTCATTTGTGAAGCCTGCTCAATATGTCTTTTCTCTACCATACAGAGGGCCATTTCCTCAAATTTCTCACTTATGCCAATGTAAATATTTGTAATCTGTTTTAAAGGACTCTTTTTTTTCCCTTTTTTCCTTTTTTTTCTTCATGTCACTGACTAGGTTTAGAGCACAGAGTATCTCTTGCAGTAGCATGACTGGTAAATTGATAAAGTGCAAGGGCACCGTAGGCACGAACAGCCAGGGCACGGCAGGACTCTCCATGTACTTTTGCTGTGTACATCACGCAGTGCTTAGTGCTGCAAGTAAAAGACCAACATGGATCAGAAAACTAGGCTTTCCTTGTCTCCTCTGAGGATATGCATGTACTCTGGCAGGTGTTTTTACTAAAACAGGACCTCACACAAATGCTTTCATTTAAAACTCAATAGAGGCAGTCCGGCCTCTCTTCTACTATGGGACAACAGAGCACTCGCCTTGCAGGACCCTTGCATTTATGCCCAGGGAATATTAACCTTCCCCCATTCATACTGGCAAAACATGATCTGAGCACCAAACTGTTTTGGGAAGGACAACTCCTATCCCACGAAGCAGAAAAATAGATATATAAAGAAAATTAAGATTCATTAAGTGATCATATATCCTCAGCACAATGTACAGGGCTAACCCTGGAAGAAGATGTGGGCTCAGCTTACAGGCTCATCTCCAAGGACTGTTCAATCATTATGGATAACTACAAACATTCAGAAACATCGCATGACCAAAATCCGTCCCTTTCCAGAAAATGTCATCATCACTAGACTACAGAATCATACATATGCTTGCACTCTCATTCTGGAATAAAAAAATGTTTAGTATTTTTATTTTAAGGAAAAAAACTTTGACATGCAGAATGGGAAATTCCCCAGCCTCCCTTAATAGGTGCATGAGCACTGCTGAAGTAGCCAGTACTCGGGTAATTAGGTAATTTTCTGTGGTGATGAACATTTGAGGCTACTAAGCAAATCAGGGGATTGAAACTGGGACCCATCTACTCTACATTGTTGTTCTAACACTGGGACACTACATTAAGAAATGAAAAAAAAAAAAAAAAAGAAAGAAAAAAGAAAGAAGAAAAAGAGACCATCCTATTTCCTGTTTAAAAAAACCCAAACCCTATCATGTTTATAGTCCATATAGAAATGCAAAGGATATGCATGATAAACAAGAAGAGACTCCGAACTGTGACTAGCAGGTAAACATACTCACCACCCTGATGTAGGCTCCTCTGTTTTTAAATCCTGTCATAAAGAACATGGTCCAAATGAAATTATTCTAGATCCCTTTCCAAGGAAAAGTAACTCTCCACAAGCCTAGCAACCATAAGATAACACTTGGGGACTAGATGTTTGAAACTTAGGTGGTTTGCATTCGTGGTTTTGTTTGCTAAATACCTTTCTTAGTGTAGCTCAGTCATGTAATTTTTTTCTTTAGTTTTTCACTGCCCTTTTTTATCTCTACATTTTCTTTCCTGCAATAAATCACAGGTTAATCTTGTAGGGCTTTTTTTTTTAAATTTGAAGTATATTTGGAGAAAAACATAGTTTATTAACTTCATGACCACTTATATTTTAAAGAGTTATTTAAAATATGAATAATTCTATGGGCTCGTTCTATTTCAGTGAACACACTGGATTTGTGTATAATAGATATACTTGGCTCCGTGCCTGCAATGCATTTTGCACAGCTCTTCTTTATCTTTCTGAATACACCAACACCACAGTTCCACTAAATTCATTAAGGAACGACAGACAACGTTATTCAAGTGCAATGCCACATGAGTGCTTTCAAGATGCAGTGTTTACTTTCTTTTTCCAACGGTAATTCAAGGCAGGCTAGTAACAGGCTGAGGAGAATTTAGCGTGCAGGAGAGGGGAGGCCTGCAAGACATCATAAGCGCTATTGATTTTTCTTAAGTGCTAAAGCTTTTAAAGGGATTCCTACAAAGACACGTACTACATGGAACAGGACTCTGTGCTCTGTCAATTTAGCTGGACAGTGAAAGGAAGATATGGACTGGAAAAGCCAAACAAATGGAGAGACCTCTGGGGTTAATAAAAGTGAAGCTAGGTTCCTTCCAAATTGCTTTGTTGGCAATTGGAAAGGCAGCACAACCATTCAGCTTCACTTGAGTGGAGCACCTTATGCAGGAGATGTTATCAGTCCTGGTCTTAAAAGGTTGCAGAGAGAGGCCGAGATAACTCGCAGGTTAAGGTATGCTTCAAAACTCTTCAGACACCGGGGATATGGCAGTTCGCCAGTCACGTTCATAACCTCAGATCAACATCAACCATATGCATGACAAAAATCTCTCTCATAGTGCCAAATTCACAAATAATGTCACAATGTTAAATGATCTGTTTCAACCTTCCATTACATTTGCTGTTCACTTTCTGACAGATTACTGCATGTGGCACTCGGCTTACCATAAAGAGTATACTTTCCCAAGGCCAATTGCTGAGCAAGAGATCCATCAAGGCTCCTGAAATGCATTTTCAAAGAGGTTAAAGTGATCTGGTGATGTGCTGAATGTGAAGTGTGTTTCTACTTAAAAAAACGAAGTCCAGAAGACAGGAATTTAAAATGAGGTTAGAAAGTTATTTACAATATATTTATTCTTCCTATACATGCAAGGGCATGTTTTGAGGCTTTTTGTGAATGTTTTGACAATTTGAAATGAAGTATTAATAAATTAAGCTGAACCAACTCAAAACACTTACTGACCTTTTAACTTCTCATGGGGAAAATACCGATCAGATATCAAAGCTGAAAATCTGAGTATTTTGTTCTAAACAATTTACAGGGGGGGTTAAAGAGATGCAGCAGCAGCCTAGAAACATGGTGCTTATGTAGCCTACAAACAAATCCTTCATCAGTTCTAAACAAACCCAGATTTTTGCCTCAAGCATGGTTTAATCTGTATAAGAAAAACAATTTCTGTTTTGGTTTTGCATAGAATTACAGCACTGCAGAAAGTGATATTGGCTGTGCATAAATATACCTTTCCTAACCTCTGAGGGTTTAGGAAAGATTTGCATGTAAAGTGAAATTAGGTGTTTTCAATAAACCAGTAAACACCAGGAACTCTCACATTACCTGCTTTCATTTTGTTTTCCTGTAACAAGAGCAAAATGGAAAAAAATTTCAGCAGTGAAGTTCTCCAGTAGAAGCTAAATAAGGGAAACAATGCATAGGCTAAAGAGGCAGTTTGTCACCTGGATTTTTTCGCTTAGCAGCTGTGGCATATTATGGGAGCCATTCCTGAAGTCTTCAGACTGCAGCAAGGTTATATAAACTCTAAGGGAGAAACAGGTAACTCTCCTAGGTTGATGAAGGACCATTTACCTAACTTTTGATATGTAATGCATATAAAAATGAGGAGCAAGAGACCTGAAGCCGTCAAGGTACTGTGGAATGAGTAACGTATAAATGCAGGGTCATGGAGCTGGACAGGCCACACGCAGCAAAATGCAAGACAAGAACAAGAACAGCATATATCCAGTAATGAAGGAGAAGGTAAAAGAAAAGTTTATATGCTGGGGTAAATACTGTGATGTGAAATTTCTGCTGCTTTTCTGAGAAAATTGATTAAATCTTACCGAGTTAAACAATGTCCTAAGGGAAAAAAATTTAAAAGGTACTTCCACCTTTCAGACAGATCTATTCATAAATAACCTGAATGACATTCGAAATGTTTTTTACTCTCATATATATAGCAGGGAACAGTCTTCAGCTGAGAAAAAAAAAACTTATGAAGAAAGGCCTCTCTAACATTCTGCAAACCAAAATAAGCCTGAAATTAGCATTCTTATATGACAAATTAGGTTTAACTTGGTCTAGCTTTTTCTTTTCATTAAAAGCTTTGCCAACAAAATGAAACCCCCACTGCTAACGTCCTCTGAATTACGGAAGAGTGTGTACACATATACTTGCACACTTCCCATCTTGGATCTTTCCAACTATCACAGATGTACTTTGGCTTTTTGATACACCTACCTTATTTTACATGGGGAAAAAATAAAGAAATTATTATTAAGTGGGGTCTAATAGAAAGGAGTGCCAATCAAAATGTTACATATTGAAAAGGTCAAATATTTCCCATTATACATTCAGAGTCAGAGCTCTCTTTGTTCTTCAGTTTCTTCAATGCTACAATTAATTCAATTAAACTAACTTTAAAGCTAAGAAGCATTGTCATAGATCATAACCTTTAGAAATGTCTGCATTCTCTCTTACACATTTACCTTAGTTAGCATATTTTAATGATATCTCAAGGAAGAACTGTGTTAAGCACTCCTGGCTTCTAAAAAAGAGTAAAATTAATAAATAAGGCAGCTGTCAAAAGCATACAGAAAGATTTAGAGGTATTGTATTTAAAGATCAATACCCATCCATACAATAAACTGGGCACAGAGAGTGATAGGAAAAAACAGAGTAATGGAAAAAAAATTACTTACAGTGAAATTCTTAAAGATGTCTCACATCAGCACCCCTCTGCACTCTGTTTCTCTCTCTCAGGAAAGGATGATGGCTGCATGATGGGTTAAAGGAGATAATAGTACGAAAAAAAAGAGGATGAAGCATATACTTGAGACTTTGGGTGACTATCATAGCTGACAAGCTGACCAGCTAACTTCCTAACATTAGGCTGGGTGATCTTCTTTCAAAACACTGGAGGTAAATAATGTTGTGTCATTCCATCATTTCGAAAAATACTGGCGTGGAAGGGTTGTACGACAACTGGCACCTAAAAGACGATAGAATACACTGTTACGCAGGCAACACACCTATTCTAGTCCTTTTACCCTTATCTAGGTATCTCAGAAAATGTTAACGTCACTGCCATCTGATCTGTGCAGTGCTATTTACTAAGCCGTGATCTTTAAGACTAGCTTCATATTCTTTTCCCCTTCTGGTCTTATACATGGCAATTACTTCAGGTATAGGTCTCTTGTCTGGTCCACAGACAGACTCTTGTACCCCTGACATGCTTAGACTGTTTGCAGGGAAAACTCCTCTGAATATACCACTTGTCTTAAAACAAAGGGTTTACATTCAGGTGCCTGAACGCAAGAGAAAAACAAACCAGTCACTAACAACCAACATTTGGAGAGAATCCTGTCCCATACTCCTGTATGTGCTAAATTTTAAGGGTCGTGCTTTTTACCTGCAAGGCTAGAACCAAAGCAAGTAACATTTTTATAACCCACCCACATTTTTCCTGCAACTGCGAGTCTCTCAAACTAGAAATATGTAGTACTAACGTTGCATAGAAACAGGATAAATTAACTTTCACAGCTAATGCCATGTTACTTCTACTGATGCTACTAGCCTAAGTAGCCTAGCTACTTAGAACTAGTTCAGATGTTTCTGCTCATGACTGAATTGTGTTACACAGGTATAAACTAAAACTGTTTTTCTTTTCCAGTGACTAGTCCTGTTCAAACAGGTCTAGATGTCAACATGCTGAAGATGGAGTTTGGGCTTTAAACTGTACTTATGACATAGGCTTTTGGTTTTTGGTGTATGAAGAAGGGGCTAAATTTGGGGATAAATGTAAAAATAAAAATATAAATATCCATACTATGATGCAAGTCCAGCATGAATGAGGGAAAGAAGATTATAGCCTTCATCTTTGCAGTTTCCCAGCATGAATGACAAGACAGAGTCAGTGATACTTCAGAGGAACAGGCGAAAGAAAACAGCATGGCAGGGCAGAACCACATTTCCAGTAGTCTCTTCCCTAAATCCAAACCTGAAAATTACTATTTTCAAATTGCAAAAAAATGCTGAGCAACCTATGGGTAGGGGCATTTGGCTTTGCTAGACCAGGTTTCAAAAAACAACCCATAGCTCATACATTATTGTCAGAGAATTACAAATACAGAAGGGACAAGAAGAAAATGAAACAAACCTTAATTTAAACCCTTGTGGCAGTTCATATTCTACTTTAAAAATACCTCTACCAGTGACGTTCTCAATTTTGCTTCCCGGTCAGGGCAAACTCTTTGGATATTAAAGCTTCTGAAAAACTTAAGTGACTGCTAGGTGTTTTTACCCTGTACGTCCAAGTGATTAAGAGTTACGGATTTATCCCACTCCCCCAATGGCGCAGTGACCCCCAAATCTGGCAGAAAAAAATGCAAACTCTCTCTTTCCTGTGTCATAAAGAGGCTGAGCTACTGCCAGCAAGTGAAGGTGGTCACTGATCCCCTGGCTGGTGCAAGCATTTTCAGCTAGCAAATGCAGTTGCTGCTTTCCTCAGCTCCTGTGAAGGGACTGAGTCATTGGCAACTGACGTGACTTTTTCCAGCGTTTCCCAATCCCTTTGATCCCTCAAAGGAGCTGATAATTTTCAGACTGAGAAACGCTGCTCAAAGGAAAATTCTTTCAGATTATTTGCAAAAAGCACTTGAGGATGACAGTCAAATACTTTATAAATCGGGGCTCTCCCACCTCTTGTATGACTGCACACGTTACTGGCTTGTGCTAAACAAGAAGGGACAAATTAAAACCACCATCTTCCCATCCCCCTACCTCCCCCATAAAGTGTTACCTGAGAGATTATGTTCAGTTAGGAAGTGCAGGTTTAAAACAATGTGGATTTTTAGGTTCCTCGTACCAGTCTGGGTCAGCCTTCCCCCGTATGTTGAAATGCATGGGGGGGGGGAAAAAAAAAACACCTCAAAAAGTAGTTATTCCTTTCATGAAAGTATTGTTTCATTTTTTAGGCAAGGATTATACCCAGTTGTATTTAGATATATAAATAGCTTTTTCCTTCCCTTCTCTATGTCAAAGCCCATAAAACCCCTGAATACCAAATCAAAACAAAACAAAATCTGGATTATTTGTGTTCATGCTCTGTATTGTTTAGAAGCAAAAGTTTTTTCCTGAGCACTTTTTTGGTGCAATTACCAATAAAATTTGTAATCTACACAAATATACCACTGTTTGTTCAAACATGGCATTTCTGGAAGGCATTAGTTCAAAGACACTGTATTGATTTAAATTGAAATGAATTACCTTTCAGGGAAAATGCATTAACTTCAGTGGAGAGACATGGCAGTGAATATAAAGGAAAAAAACATTATTTCACTAGACTATTTTAGCCTCAGTTCACATGAATTGTTTATTTTTTTGTAAAATAAATTGAATCCAAACTAACAATAGCTTATGACATTGTGTATGTCTGAATTTCAACAAGGATGAAAAAAAAGATGGAGAAATGGAAGAGGTATGAAATATGAATCAGATGGCCTTAAGGTCCCTCCTTTCCCCAAGGATTTTACCTACCTACCTTTATTTATTGTCTGACTTAATAGACACTTGAGGAATTTTATTATTTTGGGGGAGGGAAGAGTAAATCAATTTAAGCACTTAATGGGATTTCTGGTTTAAATAGTCCTGTGAGCAGACTGATTAATGCTTTTTATTTTGTGTATCTTCCAAAGCAACGCAGCCATGTGATTTTTTTGTCCCATATTGCTTCTCATGCATAATATTTTTATGAGATCCCCCACTAAAGAATATACAGTTCATGTCACAATTTTTCTTTATTTACTAAAATTGTATTTGCATCTTCAACTTGCAAATAAGTCTTGGTGTACCAGAGCTAATCATTTGTATTCTGAGAATCACATGACAACAAAAACAACAACGACTATATATATATATATATACACACACACATTTATATATAAATCCTTTCAGGTAAATATGATTCACCCACAAATGTGAAGTCGTTAGAATATATTGACAAATGTGGACTAGTCAAGTAAGATGTTCAATGCTAAAGGCTTTCATTAAACTGAAGAAAGGAGCTGACATCTTTTCTACAACTTAGGTCAGTATTATACAGCCACTGTATTATACTGCCCCTGTATTAAACTGTAAGTTAACTTGTAATTTTTGTATCGGTACATATAAATTCAAACAAACTCCATCCAATATTCCCTCTGTGCTTCTCAGCTACCATTTTGGCAATATTCTGATGAGTCTGAATTCTGTAGTTCCTCTTTGGTCCATAGAAACCGTATCTTTTATTGATTTCATATTGAGTCTTTATTCCCCAGCTAACCTCTCTTGGAGGCCATCCAAACAAGTGGGCTCAAGCAAGCCTTGAAGCAGGAAACTCTGACGTGACACTGACGGAGGATGGTGAGTGATCAAAGTCATTGCACTGGTTTCGAGGGGCTGAGGGTAGCAAAGAAGAAAGATCTTGCTGTAGGAGAGGCGATGGAGAAGTCATCCCATTAAGAAAGTGAGTGAAAAACAAGCTGGTGAAGAAAATGCACTCACTGGAGACTCTTAAAATGTATACCTTCATACTCATGAACCAGTCATGGTCTGGAAAGGGTTGGAAGGGTAAATTCTGACAGCAGAGAATTTTAACAAATTCAGCCTACTGTAGAACAAATTGAACTTTATTTGTTACCTTTATGAGGCTGTGTTGTCATTGAACTGGAACATGCAATTAAAGTTGTAGACATTAACTTGTTAACTCAATCACAAAATCCTATCAGAAAATAATTATCACTCTCTCCGTTTTCCTAACGAGTGCACGGCAGCTGGGTGACCCGGATATGTTTTAACACAAGGTCAAAGAGAGTAGTTCAGATGATGTGGTATTGAGCACCATTTTTCATCTCAGTGTAAGTCCCTTGCATTTGAACTCTCCCTCAAGAATGAAATATGACGGTTTGGTTTTTATTAATGGCATTTAATGATACACACCCTGATGATACATCTAAAATTT
Source organism: Platalea leucorodia (assembly GCF_965183815.1). Taxonomy (NCBI): domain Eukaryota; kingdom Metazoa; phylum Chordata; class Aves; order Pelecaniformes; family Threskiornithidae; genus Platalea; species Platalea leucorodia. Next base: position 111,693,807 of record NC_138824.1, read on the forward strand.
AGATTTTAATCCATCATATGGAACTGGAAGTTCACTGATGTATCAAAGAGGTAAGATATCCTTAATATTATCTGTTGGTAGTTCCCTATATTGGCGTCTACTCCAACATCTAGAGTATATATCGATATCACTATATTTGCAGGGATCATTTAGCTAGCCACATGATGTCACCATAACTCCACAGAAATATTGCTCTTCATGCACTAACAGGGTACAAATAAGTGGCTGAAATAGAAATGTGCTTGGAATTAACGTTTCTGTCACTAGGCATATGAGCTAGATAGACAATGTACATCATTACATTTATTGTCTTCTGCAGAAAGGCAAAGGGTAGCTATAGAAAAGCTCCTTTTCATGTTTGCACTAAAGATTACTTTTAATTAGGCAACTTGTCTATGAGGAATTAGATTTTGTAACAAAGAATGAAAGATATTGGTGAGGAAAGAATACTGGCAAAAGCAGCAACACTGAAAGAAACTGAAAAAGCTAAGGGTCTTCTTTGGGTCAGAAATATTTGTCATTGCTGAGTAAAATTTTTCAGTGTCGTTATTAGAGACTGCCGAAGTATATTTTGGACTTGTCTGGAACGCTTTTTATGTGTGTGTAATATCCCAAGGTTCTGTGTCCAGTGCCATGATTCAGTTCATCAAAAGGATTAAAGCCTTTTAAAATTGCAACAAAGGCAAGAACCATAACTTACTTGGAAATTGCACTTGTTAAAAATATGATTTTTCAAAAGTGAGATTTTTCTTTGAATAATAGTTGTGCACATTTCAATAGCACTAATGGGGGGGTCTATTTTTATATGTACTTAAGACCATATATAATTGTAATGTATGGCAATAAACCCTGAAATCTCAGGAAAAAAATATATTTACCGAGAAAAAATCCCCAAAACAACTCCCTAATAAGAATCCCTCAAACAATATGATTGCCTAGCTCTAGTAAAAGCTCTGAGGTATAGAATATATTGGGGGTGAGGGTAGGATGAAGACTCAGCTTAAGAAAAAATGGTGGTACCTTAATCTTAAGGTGTATCTTAAACGGTGAAAATTGTGTACCTATGCTCCATATAGAGAGAGAATGAGAATTTGAGAAGGGAAAGCAAAGATGTATCTGTGATTTTTTTTTTTTTTTCCCTCAAGTCATCTTCTGAGTCTGTCTTGAAAGCTTTCTTCAAAAATTGCCCAGATTACTCATTCCTGTTATTTAAAATACAGAGTTGGGAACAGTTAACCATTGTCTTCATCTTTCTTACCGAAAAGAGGATTTAACCATCAGGCTATGCAGCTAGGGTTGCTTTAGCCAAAACATCTCATTCAGTAATAAAAGAGGTGCCAGCTTCAAAAGGAGCAGCTGTGAACTTTTTCCAAAGCTGAAACCTCAGCTCGTAGCCCGAGCACTTTTCCAGACATGATTTTTTTGGATATTGTCATACAGAGAATGAAAATGAACCTAGGAGTCCATGCACTCTAAGTGAGAAATTGAAACACTAAGCCACTGTTTAAATAACTAGCAGAGGATGAGGGAGGTGGCCTGCTATGTTTCTAATTAAGTAAATAATCGTTGTGAATTACGGGACCTCAAATCTGTCAGATACATTCAGAAAGTATATACGATTGAGCATTTTGGGAGAAGCAGAAGGAGGGAACCTTGCCTAGGTTTCCCAGTAGGGCTTAGACATTTAGCTGCTTGGAGGGCTTGGGGTTTAGGAAGTCACACGTGCACCCAGAAGCAGAACACTGGGCAGCTGAAGAGCTTGTGCCTCTAAGGCCTCAGGCATGCCCCAGGTCAGACACAAGCTGCTTTAAGGTTTTGCATTAAATCCATCTAGTTACACACACTACTTAGGCATGTGACCAATTGTTTGATAGGATATGAACATCTGATTATGTATGGCATAATCCTGCATATCTCATGACCACTAGGAAAGATTCTTTTTTGACTGTTAATGTATTTTCAGAACTGATTCTTTATCTGATCTAACTTAGCATTGCTCAGTATCTTCAGTGTAATTCATAGTGATTTGTGGAAGTGTGGAATAGTAATTCACGTGGAATACTCAGCTCTGGGAGCTTCATATCCATCTTCACTGCATACCCGAGCAATCCACTTAGCTTTCAAAAGCAATTCTGGTTGGTCACTCAGCTGCTGAAGGACTACAATAGCTTATATCTAGATGACTGACTTGGTTGTCTGCGTGTATTATTATTCTTTAGCAAGTGAATTAGCAGTCCAAAAGGCAGTCAAACTGATTAAAATTTAGCATAGAACATGCTAATCTAGGTGAAAATAAATTACTGTAACCTTTCACTTGGCATTCTGGCTTCCAGTAGGATCTAATTTTAGCTCCTTCACTTTTTATAAAACTTTTAAGTAAGAGCTTGTATCCAAGCTAATGAAAACATGACAGGACATAAGCTGGCCAAACATAGCTGGACTTAAAATAGCAAAATATAAAAGGAACAAAAAGTAATTGATACAATTGCTTTTCCTGCCCATACCTTCAATTCTGGCTACAGAGCTCTATAGGGTATGCCAGAAATTTTGATATAGGAAAGACTGGGATTTGGCACCTTTGAAAGTGTAATGATGCTGATCTCTTACTTACCCTCAGTCCTGCATGTTGTTCCATGAACTGTATGTTAATGACTTGGTGATCTATACAGCAAAGACATTGATGCACTTTCTCAATATTTTCCAAAAGCAACTCAGAAGAAAGGAGAAATTAATAGCCAGTTAGATTTAAACTGAAAAAAATGGTCTCTCCAAAAGAAATATGTCAGAGAAAAATCTAATGGCGTTGCTATTTTCTTTTAACTGTAGGAGTCTACCTGAGTCTATTTTACTACTGTGCTTCACCTGTTAATTAAATGTTGCATGTTGAACACCAAAGCCAGTTCTGGCTATAAGAAATGCAATGGTTTAATTCTGACTCTCCTATTCCAAAACATTAGATGGATAGAGATGCCTACAAATTACAAGGAAATAAAAATAACAGCATGTTAAACAAAAAAACCCCAACAATACGTTTTAGATCTTGCTCTTAATAGGCACTATACTTAATGGTCTGTCTGTATTTTCATTATAAACACTGTTATTGAGGGGTTAATAACTCAATTTAATCAGTGTCTAATTGAAACTGTAGATCTATTTTCAGTTCAAAGTGCCAAAATGCAATTTTTTGGGAGGTACAAATTAGAAGAAATCATTATATGTAAGTTGTTAGGCTTTATTTATTTTATGATTCAAAAGTGCAACTGATACTCTCAAGACAATTCATCTTCAGGTCCTTTATAAAGGAAAAGTAAATGGCAGTCTTTTACCCTGAAATTTTTATTAAAATAAGGATGAGCAGTGGATGTGCTTGCTAATATCCAACTGCCGTCTAGCATAAGATAAAGTCAATTTGAGCCATATCAGTTTCTGCTCAGCTGGGAACTTGCCTTATTTTTTTCTCTCGAGTATTTATGTTATATGGCAGTGAGCAATTCTACACACAATATATTTAGGCAATAAAAGCAGAGGAACAGGGCTTTTTCTGAGAATTAACAACCTCCTGGGAGCCAATGATCCACAACCCTGGAAAGGGTCATTAACCCCAAAGAAATGTCCAGTGCCAAAGCTGTTATTGATATGAGCTGAGAGTATGTGTATTTATCTGTGGAAAAAAAGGGGGAAGGCAGAATGTTTGGAATTTATATTTCTACATGTGACAATATCTTTAGCAAACCAAGTAAATGATGCCCCTAGAAGAAGAAAAATGTCCTTTGCAACTGTTCATCATATTCCAGAAATTTCAGTCCGTGGTATAACATGACGAAATGTATTTGATTATATGGTTCTTGAAAGACTCTAGAAACATCACACTCAGAAAGAAAAAACTGATAAATAATTGTGAAGAGAACAGACAAGTAAAACCAAAGAGATGATGAAGTTACCTGATAAACTGAGAAGACAAAGGCAGAAGAAAAAACAATTTCAGGGAGGAGAATAAAATTAGAGGCAGTACAGAAATTGGAGAGCAAGAAAAAATTAAAATCTGACTGCCACTGTTTTCACATTTTGATAGTTTTCTCTATGGACTCATGTGCAAAACCAGAGGTACTCTGGACACCAAAATACGGAAGTGCCTAATGGACATATTTCAGATCAAGTGTCTTTTGGGATGACTGATTCTATTCCAACATTATCCATGTGGATAAATTTAATATGCTATTTATTTATTTATTTATGTTTCCCCAAGAGCAGCGTTTTGTCATGGACAAGTAGAAATTCAGCAATTTCTACAAGAAATTGGAAACTACATTAGACTTCACGGACCATTGGGTTGAAGAGGCTAAGCAGAGTAACGATACGCTTTGCAAAGGGCAGAACACTTAAGAGGTATGGTTTTCCTTCTTTCTCTGATTTATACCTCTTCTCCCAGCATCCGAGGGAGTTTTTAGGCATTCAGCTGCTATTTTTCTCTTTACATTGCGTAACTGGTTTTTAAATTCCAGATGTACCCAAACTGCCTTTCTAAACAAAAGCTGTGTCTTGAACAAAGGATTTAATTTGAATTGTTGTTGTTAAATTTCTTGACAGAGACCATGAGAGGATATTCTGGTGCAGAACAACAGGAAGCTAACATGTTTTTATTAAGTAAATCTCCCTTGGTAGCTATGGGATATTGCTTCACCTATCCAGAACAGATTTAACTTCTTTGACTCTGGTATTTGCCTTAGGGCTTTCTTTCAAGTATTACAGAACTTCAAAGCCTTGGAGCTTGGGTCTTCTCTAGTGTTGAAGTATATCAGATATCGGATGCAAAGTCAAGCTACCCAATCTGAGAGAAAAGCCTGACCCTAGATTTTTCATTCAGCCTAGGGCTATCTGAAAGTGAAAAAGAAAGCTCTGAGACTAGATGGACCTGCAACAAAAGCTATTTAAAAACCCAGTAAAATATTATGTTTGATATTCCGAAGTCCAAGTTCTCAATGTAAAGCTTGTAAAAGATGCAGTAAGAAAGAAGTTATACAGATGGAAAATGTATTCCTCTATATATCAGAAATATCATGGGCATTGGAGGTGACCATTTTTTATGTATTCTATGCAGTACTGTAGCAAACCATATGATATCAGGTGTAACATATTTTACAGTCAAATCATTTTCATTCAGCCTTATACAGGGCTATGACCAGCAGTACACATATATATGGCTATAAAAATGTCGCGTAAATAAATTGTAGTTTTAATTTCTATTCATGGTAAGAGTAGCGTATATTTTACCTAATATATAAAATACCAAGCCTTAGAGACACAATAAAGGACATCGGAAAAAGATAAGCTGTTCAAAAAACCTAGTGTATTTTACGGTTAATCATAAACCATGACTAAGGGCATTCATGTATATTTCACATTGCTTATTGCTGCCTCACTAGTGTTATCAGTTAAAGTCTCATATCAGTAAAACCATAAACATAATTCAAAAACAATCGGCATGAATTTATTGCCACTAATAACAAAAAAAAATAAAAAAGCAAAACAGAAAATGCAATTTTCTGTGATGTCTCACAGGGCTTACAATTAATTTCAGATAGAAATTGAAATTAAATTACACATTATAGTCAGTAGAGGTTTTTTGGGGAACCCATCAATAGGTCATTTTTCTGAAGGGTATATTTACAATTGCACGTTGATGAAATACATGCATTATAATGCAAATGCAAGGTCGAGAGTCTGGAAAAACATCCAAGAGCCATGTTCCCCTCATAGTAAGAGTACTCTGACTTTTCTGTATATTCTTAATCTTTCAGGCATCTCCTTCCTGATAACATAATTCCAGGTGCACTAAAGCTCTTGGGAAGATTATAATTACCTTCAATGGTTTTCAAGAAGGCCCAGAGATAGGAGAGAATTCTTCTGTTAGCAGGTGCGAAAGACTGTTCCCATCCTATTCACCCTCATTTTACAGAACAGTTAATAACTTGGGGCATAATCAAATATAATTTTTCCTGATATTACACTTGAATCTAATTCCACTGACTTGAGTGGAGCAGATCCTGATCTGTGCTGCTGTGAAATAACTTATCAGAACACAAGTTTCCAAAATTTTTGACAAGGTTTTTGCTTATGTCTCTACTGCTAATTTTCTTTTAGTTATTCTTACCATATATTTTTTCATTTTAAAGTTGTACTATAAGTATCTAGTAAAGTATTTAAGTTTATGAGAACATTAAATATGTACTTCTACCTTATTGTTTTTTAAAAGATATAAACATGCTTAAAATAATGTTTAAGTTTTCTTTCTAATTAGAAGTGCTTTCTAAATATGAATCTTCAAGAAGTCCTTAAATTAGATTAGCCAAAGGCTCAAAAAAGTGTTCAGAATTAAGCTTTTCTTAATTGCAACCTAGAGTCCAAGCATTACAAGCAACTGAGACACGATAAATTTCAGTAGGTCTCCATGCTTTCTGTGCTGGAGTTACTGCTTGGGGAATGGTGTACAGCATACTCATCCTGGAAATTCTCACTTGGCCACATCTCCACTGACTTTAGGGAAGGGGACCGTGTGTGCATCATCTACCTGCATAATTTGGTCTGTTTCGAGAAATGGCATATAGAATCATAGAATCAGAATCGTTAAGGTTGGAAAAGACCCTTAAGATCGAGTCCAACCACTAACCTATCACTGCCAAGTCCACCACTAAACCATGTCCTCAAGCACCACGTCTACCCTTCTTTTAAATGCCTCCAGGGATGGAGATTCAACCACTTCCCTGGGCAGCCTGGTCCAATACCTAACTACCCTTTTGGTGAAGAAGTTTTTCCTAATATCCAACCTAAACTTCCCCTGGTGCAGCTTGAGGCCGTTTCCGCTCGTCCTATCGTCTGTTACTTGGGAGAAGAGACTGACCCCCACCTCACTACAACCTCCTTTCAGGTAGTTGTACAGAGCAGTGAGGTCTCCCCTCAGCCTCCTCTTCTCCAGACTAAACAACCCCAGCTCCCTCAGCTGCTCCTCTTAAGACTTGTGCTCTAGACCCTTCACCAACTTTGTTGCCCTTCTTTGGGCACCCTCCAGCACCTCGATGTCCTTCTTGTAGTGAGGGGCCCAAAACTGAACCCAGTACTCGAGGTGCGGCCTCACCAGTGCCGAGTACAGGGGCACTATCACCTCCCTGCTCCTGCTGGCCACACTATTCCTGATACAAGCCAGGCTGCCATTGGCCTTCTTGGCCACCTGAGCACACTGCTGGCTCATGTTCAGGTGGCTGTCAACCAACACTCCCAGGTCCTTTTCCGCCAGGCAGCTCTCCAGCCACTCCTCCCCCAGCCTGTAGCGTTGCATGGGGTTGTTGTGACCCAAGTGCAGGACCCGGCACTTGGCCTTGTTGAACCTCATACAGTTGGCCCCGGCCCATCGATCCAGCCTGTCCAAGTCCCTCTGTAGGGCCTTCCTACCCTCCAGCAAATAGACACTTCCACCCAACTTGGTGTCACCTGCAAACTTACTGAGGGTGCACTCAATCCCCTCATCCAGATCATCAATGAAGATATTGAACAGGACCGGCCCCAACACTGAGCCCTGGGGAACACCACTCGTGACTGGCTGCCAACTGGAGTTGACTCCATTCACCACCACTCTCTGGGCTCGGCCATCCAGCCAGTTTTTAACCCAGTGCACTTATCCAAGCTGTGAGCAGCCAGCTTCTCCAGGAGAATGCTGCGGGAGACAGTGTCAAAGGCCTTTAGACTAAAGTCCAAGTAGACAACAGCCACAGCCTTCCTCTCATCCACTAAGCAGGTCACCTTGTCATAGAAGGAGACCAGGTTAGTGAAGCAGGACCTCCCTTTCATAAACCCATGCTGGCTGAGCCTGATCCCCTGGTTGTCCTGCACGTGCCGTGTAATGGCACTCAAGATGATCTGCTCCATGATCTTCCCCGGCACGGAGGTCAGGCTGACAGGCCTTTAGTTCCCCGGATCCTCCTTCCGACCCTTCTTGGAGAGGGGCGTCACATTTGCTAGCTTCCAGTCATCCGGGACCTCGCTGGTTGATCAGGACTGCTGATAAATGATGGAGAGTGGCTTGGCAAGCTCCTCTGCCAGCTCCCTTGGTATCCTTGGGTGGATCCCATCTGGCCCCATGGACTTGTGAGCATTCAGGTGGAGGAGCAGGTCGGTGACGGCCACCTCTTCGACAACTGGGGCTTCATTCTGCTTCCTGTCTCCATCTCCCGGCTCAGGGGCCTGAAAAGCCTGAGGATGACCAGTCTGACTATTAAAGACTGAGGAAAAGAAAGCATTAAGGACCTCAGCCTTCTCCTCATCCTTTGTCGCACTGTTTCCCTCTGCATTCAACAAAGGAGGGAGAGTCTCCCTGGCCCTCCTTTTGTACCGATATATTTATAAAAACATTTTTTATCTTTAACGGCGGTGGCCAGTTTAAGTTGTAGCTGGGCCTTCGCCTTTCTAATCTTCTCCCTGCATAACCTCACAACATCCTTGTAGTGCTCCTGAGTCGCCTGCCCCTTCTTCCAAAGGTGGTAAGCTCTCCTTTTTTTTCCTGAGTTCCAGCCAAAGCTCTGTTCAGCCAAGCCCGTCTTCTCCCCCGCCTGCTCGACTTATGGCACGTGGGGACGGCCTGCTCCTGTGTCTTTGAAATTTCCTTCTTGAATAACATCCAGCCTTCCTGGACTCCTTTGCCCTTCAGGACTGCCTCCCAAGGGACTCTGTTAACCAGACTCCTGAACAGCCCAAAGTCTGCCCTTCTAAAGTTCAGGGTAGCAGTTTTGCTGACTCCCCTCCTTACTTCTCCAAGAATCGAAAACTTTATCATGTCATGGTCACTGAGCCCAAGACAGCCTCCCACCATCACATCGCCCACCAGACCCTCTCTGTTTGTAAACAGCAGGTCCAGCGGGGCACCTCCCCTGGTCGGCTCCCTTACCAGCTATGTCAGGCAGTTATCTTCCACACACTCCTGGAACCTCCCAGACTGCTTTCTCTCTGCTGTGTTGTATTTCCAGCAGATATCTGGTAAGTTGAAGTCTCCCACGAGAACAAGGGCTAGAGATCATGAGACTTCAGCCAACTGCTTGTAGAAAACTTCGTCTGTTTCCTCCTCCTGGTTGGGTGGTCTGTAACAGACTCCCACCAGGCTATCTGCTTTATTAGCCTTCCCCTTGATCTTTACCCATAAGCACTCAACCTTATCATTACCTTTGTTGACCTCTAGACAATCAAAATACTCTCTAACGTACAAGGCTACCCCACCACCTCTCCTTCCTTGCCTATCCCTTCTAAGGAGCTTGTAGCCATCCATTGCAGCACTCCAGTTGTGTGAGTCATCCCACCATGTTTCCGTGATGGTGACCACATCATAGTTTTCCTGCCACGCAATGGCTTCCAGCTCCTCCTGCTTATTGCCCATGCTGCGTGCATTGGTGTAAATGCACTTCAGTTGGGCTATAGATCTCTTCTCCAACACAGGCATGCCACCCCTAGGCTCATCCCTAGCAAGCCTGGTTATAGCTACCTGTCTTTCTGCGTGTGTGTGTGTGTGTGTGTGTGCATGTATGTACTTTTATCTTTTGCACGAGTAGATGTCTTGAGTCCCATGTAGTCCCAGAAAAATTAATTTTATGGTCCAAAGAATTCTTGGGCCACATTCGCCCAGCTCTGCAGAGAGAGGCTTGCCTGCTTGCTTGAGCAGGAAGAATAATGCTTTCTAGAAAGGAAGTGGGGTTTTGATGAACTTGACCCCTCAGTTTGGAAGATGTTGGGCCAAATTCACAGCTCTCCAAGTTTCTGAGGTTCTGAAGAGTTACAGAACCGCTGGGTACTGCAGAGCAAGTATCTTTATTTCTTTAGCAGAGAAACCCGAATGGCCCATTCTGCCCTTATTATTTCCTCCTAGTATTCTTTACCACCGTCATCTTCTGCTCTGCATCTCTTCTTCTAGTTTTTTACTATTTATTTTCATTTTCTCCTCATAGAAATAACATCTTCGCTTCTTCTGCTTAGTATCATTTTTATTGCTAAACTAACTAGCCTCCCAGTTTGGAGGTTTTACTCATGATTAGATTTTGTAAGCAGGTACTTTACTAAACTGTTGTCCAAGTTCTGATAGCACGAAGCTCTTAGAATGGAATAGTTTAACAAGCATGCCCTTGTACTCATTAATACAATGTTATTCCAGCAGAAAAATTCTAAATGACCATTTTCTTAGGTTGTGTTAATTTGTGTAGTTTCAATAAATCTAATTCAATTTACACCTTATGAGTCTTTGACAGCATCTATTTCTCTAACTTTTTTTTTACATGCCCCTCATTACTATAGGTGCTAAAAAGAGGAACATTTTAAGTTAATATTTTTTTTAAGATTTCCAAGAAGGCAAGTACTTATTATGTATAGTGCATACTACATTTTCAACATAGACATCTTTTAGGATCTTTGTAACGACAAATGCCACTTTCTGAGAAATGTGAGAAATAGGACTAACAGCACTGAGACTATTACCAATTCATACATGTAATATTAACATGTAGATAGGACTAGAACAGCTTTTTCCTTCCTTCTAACTAACGTTTACATAAAAGAAGACTAACTCCCTCCCTCAGGTCTCCCTTTTCTCTCTAACAACTCCAAAACTTTCAGTATTTCATTTTAGAGATGTATTTTTCTTGATCATTGATCAGTCTTTTTGCTATTCTCCTACCATTGTCTGACAGGTCCAAATTCTTATTCAAATGTAGTCTCAGAGCTGGGCAGACTACTTGTGATCTGTGCAGTGGAAAGGTTATGCCACATGTTTTACTGACAAACTCACATTTTACATCCCAGTAGCATGGCAGTCTTTCTGAAAACAACATCACATTGTCACACTGAGTTTTCAATACATTCCCTTCTTATAGGTCTTCTCTGCACAACCAGTAATTTTGACGCGGTGCCCATTCACAATGTAAGAATTCATTATATGCCTATGCAAGGGGAGAGTTTTTTAAATAGAACTATGTGTTATTTTTTTTCTTTTCTCCAGTCCGTCAGGATCATTTTACCTTTGAACCCATCTCCTAGAAGGCTGTGGCCTGTCCAGAATGGGTGGCATCTGGAAAGTGAATATGCCTATTCTCTTCTATCAGTCAGCTCATTAAAAAAAAAATTGAATATTACAAGGCTCAGAACAGACTTTTTAAGAATTATTGATATATTATTCCAGTTTGATAATGCAGAATATTAAGTGCCCCTTAGTGTGCTTTTCCAGCTGGTTTTTTAGTACTTTCAGTTTCATTGTGGTTTCTTATCTTGCTAATGAATACAATCTGCAACAGCATCAAAAGCCTTACTGAAGTCAAGATACACAGCACGCACTTCTCTTCTCCACTCTTATAAGCTACTGCAGAAAGAAACCAAATAGATTTAACATAATTTGCTCTCAATAAATCTGTATTGGCGCATATTCATGTCCTAGGTACCATCTATGTGATTAGTTTACTTGAATACTTGTTCCAATATTTTACTGGAAATTGAAGACAAGCGAAATATAATTCTGATGATCTTACTTTCTTCCTGTAAAATGAAACAGCCTACAGTTGCAAGTCTTTCAGAATTCCTAAAAGCTCTTACATATTCCTGCTTTAGATAATTTTACCATTTCTCTTACGTATGTCACACTAAATAGTATCATTTGAAAATATCCAGAATACCTGAGTACATTCTACCTAGCCTTTTTCCTACCTATTTCCACATCTCATTCTTTTTCCCCTTTCTTGGTGTTGATAGTGCGAACTACTGAGAGTCCACTTCTGAAGTGTGATTTATGTTTGATTGATAGTCTAATTTGTTATTCATATTTGCTAGTCAAAACTAATACTTTTATCCTTGATTAGAACTTTGATCCATGAATTGTACCAATTAAATAAATAGGATCATTGTGCACATGGCACTATTTAATGTCAATTTTTGCTACTTAAAATATCAGAATGTTCTCCTAATTTAAACTTATTGCAATTATGTACATACTTTGGTATGGATCACTTTTGAAACTAGCTTTTGGATATATTCTTTGGGCACTTAGCAGTCTGTAAAAAAAATCTGATCATATTTTTGCGTTCCAAGAGACATAGAAAGATACTCTCCACTTATCTGCATTTAACACAGTCTTTAATCATTTTATTAAACCACCAAAACGAATCTCATTGGTCCTCTTATCTGCTTAAAATATTCTGCACCTGCTTTGGCTGGTACTGCCAACCAAGATTCAGTGGAAAATTTTCCATCATTTTTATTCAAGCAGCACATGAAATTTATAAATAATAAAAACTGATTTAAACCTGAACTTTTTCACCAGTTCTGCAATTCCACCAGAAAATATTTTATTAATCAATTTGCCCTTTATCTTTGAGCCTCTTGTCAGCTTTCTCTTATCCTCTCATTTCTTCTATGTCAATGTACTGCACCCTTGACAGTAACATTTTTGAAAAATACTGGTAACTTTTAGTGAAGTCACTAGTCCCACACATGTTTAAGAAGCAGTCCTTCAAAAGAAACCATGCCCTGGTTTTGGTAAAAATAATTTCTGGTCTAATAAAGGCTGTTTGATATCTTTTACTGATTTTTCACTGTAATTTATAGTATATCTTTTGAAAATTTAAGTATAGTAAGTTGCGTTCTCTTTCTTCCTACAACAATCAAATTTTCTCTGCAAGCTATTCTAGGAAAGCAGTGAAGTATAATAACTCCTCATGATTTCTTCTGAAACTGTACCGACTGTTCATTCAGCTCACTGAAAGGAAAGATACACCTACACTGCACATGCTACAAAGCTGCTACAGAGCGGGGGTGGCCCTCTGAGGAGTATCAGTCATGTAAATATAACTGTTCATTTTTGGGTTGGATTTCTGCAAACTTTCCTAGATTCTGATAAAACTTCTTCAAGTAATTCTTCAGAGAACGGAATGGAAAAATGAAAAAATAGATTATAAAATATTTTCACATAAATTGAAAAGGGAAAGTAACTTTTAATACAGCAAAGGCCTGAGCAAACTCAGCACCGATCCACCTCAGAGCAAACCGTGAGAACTCTGCCACTTCCTCCCTCTGGTGCAGCCCAAATTTAAACTTGATAAAACTCTACTGAGGGTAGCGACATTAAAGCAGAAATTTGTTGCAGTACTTCCAGTCCCCTTGAAAGAGTGAAACATTTCTCAAATGGCTAATCTATTTGAATTAAATGAGGTGAACCTAACATTCATTTCAAAATCTTTTGTTCCTCCTCTTGTCAGCCTTGCAATACAAGGAGCATAACTCTTGTCTTCTGGGAGCTGTTGCTATCAATGTAATTTAGATCAGCCTAGGTGACTGTTGTTAAGATGCATAAATGAAGCTCAGGTGGCCTCAGGATTAAGGAATCAGAGTGCTCCTTTTATCAGTTTGCCTCTTTTTCCTTCCCTATTATCTTGTAAAATCTAATTTTAAAGCACCAAATGCAGTAGCTTTTATAATTTCTTTTTTTATGACTATTCTACAACCTCCACAGCCTCTCACTCCAAATTTTATGTATTTTCATAAATTCTCCTTTCCTCTGCTGTTTATGCTTCCAAGTCATGCACAAACCAGTCTCTCTTCTTCCATTTTCTGGTAAGTCCTTTCAAACACTGAATTTAAGGTTTCTTCATAACCCTAGCCCCATTTTTTCACTCAGAAGACTGTATGTACTTTGCAGTTGTGACAAGTGGCTTGCTGTGTGCATCATCATTTACTGTAACTTATTTATATTGGATTTCAGAGTATTATTATAGAATAAGTAAGTTACAGGAGGTTCACAGACTGCTCACAGAAGCAGGTGAGCTGTGGGCAGAAGGTCTCTCCTACTGGTTCTGCCACCAGCACGGTAATCTCTGGCGGAGCAGACTGGTATGTATTTGCCCTAACCTGCTGGAGCAAGATGCCCTGGAATTAATTTGTCAAAGTCCATTTCTAGATGATAAGTGCAATATTAATACTTCAGGCTTCTGTGTATAACAAGTGGGAGGACAGTTTCTGCAATGCTCTGGAGAACTGGTTAATGATGACAAACAAAAAATTAAATGTCACCATAGAGCTATACAAAGGATTTTTCAAATAAAGTAGAAATGGTTCTGAGTCAGGAACCTATCTGGAATTAAGCAAAGTTTTTAATTTACCTGAGCAATTAATTTAAGCTGTCATAATTAAAACCTATTGTGTTTGAGAAATTACTTTGCTCAGATGGTCATATTTAAAAGTGCTCATACAGCAGAAGTTTAAAAGAGGAAAATGTGATCGCAAAGATTTAGAGCTAGCTCTTTAGCTGTGGCAGACTGGAACAGTTCCATTATTGCCTGTGGAGTTAGCTGGATTTATACCTGGTGAGGTTAGGACCGACAGTGTCTAGCACATCATTTTCCCACACAAAATTGTGAATTGTGGTCCCCGTCTTTTCCCACATTCTTTTTTTCGTATCTGTACTTTATGATTTCAAATTGTTATTTATTTTAATTGGGTTATGAATTGCTTTTTTTATAAATCAATGCATTCTTGTTACATGTTTTTTAAAATCTTTTCAGAAAAACTGTCATATGCAATTGCTTATCAAATCCATCTAAGTGCTAGAAAGCCAAATCAACATGGTGACTTGTATGAGTAGAAGTATTGTGAATCATTTCTGCACCTACAAAACTAGCATTTGAAAAAATTAATATTTGAAATATAATTTATACCTGCATGTATTTTAATTACAAATGTTTTAGAAAGAATATTTGCATGTGTGTTTGCATACACTTACAGATACACTTCTATGCAAGAGATGGGGAGAGGGATTTCATTGGCTCATTGATTTTAGCTCCATAGGGCTATGTTTACTAAATGGATAGTTCTAATTAAGTTGTTTTATCTATTGCATGCAAACATTACTTATGGTTGCTAACAAAAATTTATAAATTAAAATACGCTTTTATAATTCATTTTTACAGTCTCACATTTTATGCCATATCATAGATCCTGTTTGCCATATGGAAAATCTCCATGATGTTCTTTACTTCAGTTTAAAGTTCAAAATCGTTCAGTTGAAATCCTTCATATTCATCTGATGTACCTATGTACAAAGGAGTGCAAAGAATGGGTGAATATGAACTTCAGGAAAATCTTTATGATGAAGAGATAATTCTTACTTTAAAAACCATGTAAATCCACTCTTTTTAATAATGAAAAGGTTTTATGTGTTTTTAATAGCATTGATCCATTTTTCCTCTTTATTCAGTGAAGTTTAATGTCTTAATTACACTTTCTCTAATATAACAAGAATTTTCCTCTTGGTCCACAAGACACTAAAATGTTTTTAACATTAAAAACATTAGGATACCTTCGCATTTGGTAAAGTGTTAGGCTAGAAAAACAAAGCATTTTAAAGACAGCATAGAATTAGTATGTGCTGTTCTGCCATATCTAAAATATTCGTTGTCATTGTCTCATCTATAGAAACATTAAATGATTATCAAAATAATTTCCCCTCTACAAGCTGCTAGGTCTACACCTCTACCAGTTCAGCTGGAACAGACAAAATCAGGCTGAAGACATCCCCAAATTTTGTTTGAAACGCTACTGGTGCCTTTCTCTTTCCTGTACTTTAAGAAATGCAAACAATAGAGACCAGTAATTGGAAAAAAAAACCAAAAACATTAAACTCCTTTTGTCTGCTGTTATATGCAAGAAATATCATAAAGCATTTTTTTAATGCAATACCAGTTTATGCTATTAAACTGAGTTTAGGTTCTTCACTGAAAATCAGTATCATCATATTTCTCATAATTTTTAGCTGGTCTGATTCCTGTCATTTTAGAGAGAGCACGTTGTAATGATAAAAAGCTGTTCCAGGTATCACAGCATTTCAGGGTGAGATTAGGCTAATTAAATGACTAGTTTATTTATACTTATCCCCCCCCCCAACTAAATCTTGCATAAATATTTAAACATATGAAATAAGTAGCTTTTTGCTTATAATATATTTAAGTGTATGCATGGCATATAGATATCATTTGAAGTAAACATAATTTAATTTGTATTTTAAACGTCTGAAGTATTCTGTGCTGTGAAATTTTAATATTGGAAATAATGTTTTACCTTAAGTTGTTTCTTCCAATACTGAAGAACAAAGAATGTCTTGCTGATATGAACTTTACTTTTATGAACAAAACAAGACAAATAAGTAAAAGACAAACCATTTTGCCAGTACTGGAATGATACTGCCATACCATTTACAAAGACTTGCAATCCGAAACAGTACATGCATGAGAAAGAATGGAAAAGAAACAGAGTTAGATGCAAAGAAATAAATATACATGCTATTTAATTAAAATAACTATATAATGAAAAAAAAATTGTGCCTAGCATATAAATGTGTATCTCAGGAATATATCAGGTTTTTTTTCTTTCTTTCCTACAACTATCGAGCAGAATTTTATTATCTTAAGTAAATTGATCAAATGCTTTTAATGATGTAGCTGTGTCTGAGAATACAGAAATATATGGATAAAAAGATTCTCCTCTAGTTCCTGAAAACCTGACACGAACTACCTTTAGGAATGAAAGTCATGTCTGTTTATAACAGCCAGCAGGAGATAGATAGAAAATTGATTAAATACATTTCAGGGCTTCAGTGATTCTTAATCCCTCTCAGCTGAGTTTTAAATGTGTCTGTCTATAGAGAGCAGTCTTTTAAATGGCTATTTTTTTGGTTTTCTTTTGTTTTGTTTCTCTTTTAACAGACCAATTATCTGAGAGATAATTATGTAATTTACAATCTGCGTGTTGTCTGTTTTTCCCCCATAGAAAAATGTTTCATTGAATTCTATTGTTCAAACAGCAATCTAATACTTATTCCACTGCTTCACAATCAAACATATTTATTGTCATATTCAAGTCCACAGAAATGTTAGACATTCATCCTTCTTGTCTCCAGTTCATCAGTAATAAGTTTTGGTCTTACAGCTATTTCTGTTAATGGTATTTATTTCTTTAAAGTCTCCAGGTATGCTTTGCTATAAAAACCTCCTTATCACTGGCACGTCTTGGAGTTTCTTATTTTTTGAATACACATGTCAAATTGGATTTCTCACCTTGGGAGAAGTCCTCTCTAGCAGAGACGATCCATTATGTGCTACGAAAAAGAAAGATGTGACCCTGGTCCTCTCCTCACTTACAGGGTAAATTTCTAACAAGTGCTTCCAGCAAGTCCCTGGGTCCCTCTTAGCACGTAATTGCCAGGTGGGCCAGCTGGCTGGAGCTAAGGAAGCTGCATCCACTCGGCTGCCAGCAAGATCTCGGGAGAAAAGTGCAGGCCAATTTTTCCACATGAAAATTCAGGCAAGTTTTGTGGGTCATCCCTGGATATCAAACCAGCAAGTGGAGACTGTACAGCACTGCTAACAAGTCAGCGAGTTATGCCAGATTTTAACTGCCTTTAGGGGTGCTTTTTGCCTTGAGACTCTGAAACAAACCTCAAAGAGGAGCTATTCCACATTGACCAATTTCTATGGCTTCACTGTCCTCAGAGTGACAGTTTATACACCATTCCATGTAAACGAAAGAGTTAAAAAAGTAATTTTGTTTCTTCACTAATTTCCTTCACTACTGTTCAGCCAACAAATGGATAACATATCATATACAGATTTTACCCATCCCTTCCCACATACAGCATGGACTATTGCAGAATCCAATGGAAAAGAACTTGTCCTTTAGGTTTAGTAGTACAGTTTCTGACCCTACGCTCAGGTACATTGCGATATTTAATCAAATATCAACCTTTGAGTGATTAGGGAAAAAATCTGCAATATGTAATTTGAAGAAGGTGACAGAAGACCTCCTGAAGTTGTAAGCATTCTACTGAAATTTCTGTAACATAGCATTGTTTAATTTACTTCAACTATCTAGTTGGATTTGATAACAGAAACAAAGACACTTTTTTATTAAATTCTGTTTAAAATCCTTTAAAGAATACCAAACTCCTGACAATTCAGAGCAACTTTCAAAAGATAAGAATAATTAAGATCTGTAACTGATCTACTAAAATCCAGAAGATGCTGCTCCAAAAGGTGCTTCCAATCCCATTCTCTATATTCCTGACTGTAGAATCATCCCAGAAAACAGATTCTGAAAAAAACAAATAAACAATCTTTATATTGCAAGTGTAAAAGATTAATTAAGTTTAAAAAAACTGTAATAACTGCATAGATTCAATACTTAGACTTTTCAAATAATTTTTAGCTTTGATGATAGGCAATTTGAATGAAGTTGTTGACTCCTTATCCTTTAGTGGGATAGTTCATATTATGAACAGTTCATACAGGTCAGGAAATATGGGCTGAGGCTCTTATTACACCCGAGGTCAGGCTGTCACAGTTCTACTTGGCATTTTTTTAGCCATACCCTTCCGTTATGGATCATTTGTTATGGATATGGATATACCAAGCCACCTCCTGGTTGAGCCTGGATTGCAGTCAAGATTTCCTTTCTTATCCCTCTATTCTGACTTCTTTCACTATTGCATAAATTTTCCATGTTCCTCAAGATGTAGATTGAAAATATCATGCAGTCAAAGGGCCCATTACAGACCTGAGATGTTTGGGCCCACTGGTACTAAGTATTACACATATATGGGGCTCACTCAGCATCATACAAAAGAAGATTCAAAATCGCTGGACATGTTTCTTAACAGTATTTAGATAGGAATGCAACTGAATATTAACAAAAATTAGCATAATTCTGTAGATTTGGAGGATGTTAAGTAAGAAAAGGAAAAAGAAACTAAACATTCGGACTTACTTATCCATAGCCTTGAAAAATTTCTGCTAATGAATATAGAACCCTATTTTCTAGGGAATTTTCTAAGGAATTTCTAAGGTCAGGTTATCCATGAAAAAAGCTGAATCCTTTTAGCTTCAACTGAAGAATTTATTCAGAGAATTTGGGCTCTTCATGCATCTTATCAGGAAATAATGAGATGTAATGCCTCATAAATTATAAAACAAGCATGGGTTTTGAAGTGACATGATTTTTGAAATGCTTGTAAGCTGTCAAAAAAACCCTCATCCTATTCACTTACAAGCAAAAAAAAATTTTTTTAATCTCATCCTTCAGGAATCATTTATGAATAGAGCATTTTAAGCCTGTGTGGAAGCACGGAATTTTGTATATCGAGGCAAAGACTAAGGGTCCTGTAGTTCTTAGCTATTAACATCATTCACTTTAGCCCGTTAGTCCAAAATTTCCAGATGTTCAGGAACCCTGTCAGACTGCTCAAAGCCCTTATGTCCTGAACAGATGGCAGAGTTTAAATGTCTAGTGTGTGCACAGAAACGTGCCAGAGTGCTCCTGTCCTGCCATGCAGGCCTCGTGCAGCGGGGAGCTAGCTCTGTGTGTAACGCACTGCAGCTCCTGGAGCCCCTTCAGTTTCACAGAAGATTATTTGTAGAGTCAATCTATGATCAGGATGTGTCAGCTTCCCTGGGTATGAGCTGGATATTTGCCCTGTACAGATGCAGCAGTTCTGGTATGTCTCTACATGTCATTACTTCCCAGACACGCAGGATTTCCCAGATATGCAGGGAGGAAGCCGTCAGCCCACAGCCTCCCATCACATCACGTGGCACTGGGGTTTTATGCCACTGTTCGGGGCAGGGGTTGTCTGCGCCTTGGTATTTCCACTTTCAACTCTTCTTTTCTGTCTCTGAAAATACAGTGCTGAGGACTTCATCCATCTAGAGGCAAGTGGATGTTTTATTGCCACTATCTCTTGATAGAATTGTGTTAATTGTGAGAACATGCCGAGCTTAGAAAAATGAAAGAAAAACCAAAAGCAACCTGATAAATTAATATGGAAGTGAGGGTCACGGATTTTATTTAACTTTTATGGGCAGTTAAGAATAAATTGTTCTGAATAGAAGGCTGAGTAGAAAGCCAAACTTTCAGCCAGCGTAACAAAAAGAGCCCAGTCAGCTTAAAGAGGCCATACTGCAACCAAAGCTGAAATCTCAGGACTACCCTGAGTAGTTCTAAAACTGGAGCCAGTGATAATGGCTTAAAAGCCTATTGATACCTGGAAAGATAAATATTGGCTTAGGTCAGTTGTGTTACAACTGTTCCTGCTAAAATGCTTTCAAGTGAAATACTGGTGTTCGTGTCTTGAATAAATGGATGCATTGCACACTCCTCAGAGTTACCAGTTCAGTTTCCCTACCCTGGAAAGCTTTACATTTTGTCCAGGTTTCAGCTGATGAAAAAAGGTAATTTTTGTGGCTGTACTGAAGCATGCATCCATGATGATGGGTGAATTTTCCAGGTGTGGCAAACACAGATAGCAAGGATGTGTGGAATAGACACAGCGTGCCTGCTTCTTTGCACAGCAGTGCTTACGAAAAAAACCCCAACAATTAATGTGTAAGCTACTTAAAACAAAAAGAGGCCTACAATGCCAACTGTGGAAGGTGAAGAAAGGTTAAGACAAAAAGACCTGGAAGTTCAACAGGAGATGAGATTGTCTAAGGTAGAGCTGCTCTTTGAACCATGGTCTCCAAGTCTACAGAAACAATCTTTGTGTGCCTATTTTGTCCAAGTAAATTAAGAAATTATTTTTTCAGGGACTCTATCAGAATCTATAGAGAAGGCTGAAGAAAAGGTCAAAGCATGTGGTATTACGTGTATATTTATTATACAGACAGAAAAACTTGGCCATTCATTTCTTTTTGGAAAATGCTAAATCTGTTTCCATAGGCTTTTTCTCAGTATAGAAATTCTAATGTTATCTTGATGTTTAAGACCAAGACTTTCTTTTAGAAAGAAACCCTCTGTGAAACTGTGTTTCTTTTTCAGGTTAATTTCAAGCTACGGTTCAACAGACTATTCAGCACAATACAGCCCATGCTACTAAAACTTTTTGATTAATTATATCTGTATCAATTATAAGCTTGCGGTCACTTATCTGGTTTAACAAATTCCTCTTTTCCGCGCCAGCTCAAGAAACACTAGGAAGAATACCACATCTAGGATACGTGGATCTCTGTAAAAGAGTGGGGTTTAATATGGCAGAAAATAACTGTATGTGATATTATCATCTACAAGTTCAGAAATAATATTGTGCCCATGAATAATAAAGATAGTCACTCAAGCCCTATAGAGCTGCAAATATTCATAACTCTGAAGAAGTAAACAGGGTTTAAAACAGTGAGGTATGCAGTTCCCTTGAATGGTACAATCATGCCGCTCCTTTCTTCTTGCTGCTGTTTGTTCTGCCTGTAAATCTGTCGTGGTTTAACCCAGCAGGCAGCTAAACACCCCACAGCTGTTTGCTCATTTCCCCCCCCCCCCCCCCAGTGGGATGGGGAAGAGAAACAAAAAAAAAAAAAAGGTAAAACTTGTGGGTTGAGATAAAGACAATTTAATAGGACAGAATAGGAGGGGAAAATAATAATGATAAAAGAACATGCAAAACAAGTGATGCACAATGCAATTGCTCACCACCAGCTGACTGATGCCCAGCCAGTTCCCCAGCAGCGGCTGTGCCTCCCCTTGCCAGCTCCCCCCAGTTTTTTGTTCAGCATGACGTCACATGGTAGGGAATATCCCTGCGGCCAGTTGGGGTCAGCTGTCCTGGTTGTGTCCCCTCCCAACTTCTTGTGCACCTCCAGCCTCCTCGCTGGCAGGGCAGTATGAGAAGCTGAAGAGTCCTTGACTTAGTGTAAGCACTGCTCAGCAACAACTAAAACATCAGTGTGTTATCAACATTATTCTCATCCTAAATCCAAAACCAGCTACTAGGAAGCAAATTAACTCTATTCCAGCTGAAACCAGGACAAAATCATACTTGCTTTCCTGCACTCATTAGATGCTCAGCTGGTGTAGGTTCATTCCCTTACTAGTATATTTGCATGTTACACGCCCTCACTTTTCTGGGCAGTTTTTACTGTAGTGAAACTGCTCCTGATTTACACTATAAGAAGAGAAGGCAAAACAAACACATCACATGCAACTTATTGTTTTACTAAATCATTCATAATCACATGGCAGCTTTTTTTGTGTATTTTGTATTACCCTGTTTCAGAATGTTCCTTTTCACCATACCATAAGAAAGAAATAAACATGCAATTACAAAAAATATTTGTAGCATTTTTGACTTGATAGAACATGGCTTGCTCATCTGCTAGCAAGACTGTGCTGAGCCTGGAGACAGACTTTCAAGTAATTTAACAGGAAGAGGAAAGACCTAAATACATGCTTTTTCCCTTTTGATTTCAGAATCCCCTTTGATTTCAGAATATCTGAATCAAGATTTGCTTTAGCGAGTTCCTGTTTGCTTTCTATTCTCTATCTGAAAATTACTATTTAGCTGTACGCGTCCCATTGGTTCTGTTGTCAATGAAGTATGTCATTACAAAGGAAGAAATACATGCAAGCCAATGCAAGGAAATACTCAGATGACAAAACGGTTTTGAAAGCACAGATTCAATACATGTAAACACAAATAGAAAAAAATTCCCCTGACAACCTCCTGGAATTGGAGGCCAATCACCTCCTGGACCTGGAGTCTTGCAATACTGTCATATCATAGAAAACAAACAAACAAATAACCCACTTCCCAGCCCCCAAAACAAAATACAACTTAAAATAGTGTGAATACGTTGTACACACAGGGCACCGTATGATTTTTAATGTAGGATTTGGAGGAAGGAGATTAAGTCAGACATGAACACATTTTAAGCACTAGGAGGCATTCTGCAAGTATAACGAAATGACACACAGTACGTGTGGAAGAATCATTAGTATGACCAGTTTCAAATATGCCAGCATGATTAATCAACTCTTCCCCTCAAATAATACCTCGCTCCTCCAAAAAAAGATGGGGAACTTTTTTTCTTTAAAAAGAAAGCTCTTTTTTTTCTTTTAGCCATCTGAATTTGGTATCTAGTGCTTTCATATATATATATATATATGTGTCTGGGTGTACATACACATATATATATAGTTTTTATATATATTTTTATACATAATTATATTTCATTTTGCCACCTATTGTATTCCTACTAATCAGCCATGCTAATCTAATAATACATGAATAGAAAATGAACTGTAGACTGAAATAACCTGTAATGTTCTTCTATTCTTCTCTTTAACGGAAGTACTTGATTCTAGTAAGAAACTGAAATGCTAGAGAGGAAGAACAATGTATCAATATTGTGATTAAAATATCTTCTACACCATAATAAGTCTCTTCTATGCAAACCTTGTAACATAGAAAACTGCAGCATAGGAAAGCTATTTAAAGGTTTAATATTTCTCAGGAGGACCTGACAGCCAGTGAAACTTTGCAGTCATATTCTAAATTGTGTATATGGCTTCTGCTTCTTAACCCACAAAGCCCAACTGCGGGATGCAACGCATAACTGAAGCACAGAAGAAAATGGTTCACAGAGGAAATTAGCAGTGTTGTTAATTCAGCATATTACTGTAAATGGCTCACACTATAATCTCAGATTACCAATTCTGTCATTGTGATATCTGTCATTTCCAACACTGGGTCTGCAGAGGAAGTGCTATTTTTTTTTTTAAGAAATAAATATGGTAAATCTTGTGTCAGCAGAGGCTTCCTTTCCTGAAACAGGGGCTGCTTGAGCACTATGGATTACCTGCTAAACTGAGGGTGCCACCAAGAGCGCGCAGGGCCTCCCAGCTACACTCAGCATGGTGCCTCTGGTTGTAGATTCCCATGTCCCTGCCCATGTCCCTGGACTCTGGGATGCCACCAAAGGCTGTTCTCCTTACACTGCCCCTGGGGTTCCTCCACTATCCTCAAAGAAAACCTCTGACACTTTAACTCAAAAATGCTAAACTTCCAAGGGCCTAATGAAAGAAAAAGCTTGTATGCCTAGAGGTGGACTCATTTTTTCCATTGCATTTTTTGGACCTAGGAATATCCCACAATAAAGATTGCCCTTTGCCACTAACCAAAAGAACAGTCCTGTAATATTGTCTTAATTAGAAAAAGCCATTGTGTTACTGTATGTGCATTAAATAACATACTGTTCTGATCATTCAATTGCCATTAAATGGCTGTAATATAGCATAATAGTTCACAACCACAGACTAGTACTCTGTGTGGCAGCTTGCATTGCAGCTACTCAATTTATACTTGGCTCCAGACAATGCTATCATCAGTCACTTGCTCCCACAATCACAAAAGCTGACTTCCCTCTCACTAGTACAGGCTGGGAAGAATAAATTTTTCCTCTCTGGAGATTCAAAATCCGAAGTATAAGCAGTGGTGTGCAAGTGTCAGGAGAAAGCCTGACATTTGTTTATTCCATTTTATATTACTATTACATATCACTAGTTATTTTTATTATTGTTCTATTGTATACTAATCCTATATGATTATTATGTACTACATCTATTTTTATTACATAGTTTATATTCCAATATATGTTGAGAGACATAGGTAACTACTGCGAAGATTAAATAGGAAACAATCCTTCAATTACTATAACAGGTACTGTTACCTTAAAAAGATCTTTATTTCATTGTAAAAATAATTTCACAGGTACATTTCAAGGCCACAGTGTGCAATAAGCTTTCAGGCTCTAACCTGCTGCACCCGAGATTCATTTCTGAATGGTCTTGAGACTTGATACTGTGTAGTGTATCTGTGCAAAAACTGACAAACATCATAAAAGAACCATCCACCCAGGGTTATAAAATACAGAAGTACCACTGGCCCTGGAAGTTTCTGAACTGCAGTTTACCGAAGACTCTAAAGAGTATACACGGGAGGTATGGTAACATCCTGGTTCTCTTATACTTTCTGTTGTCTCCATTGCTGGAGACAGGGCAGTCTTTGGCATACCTGGCTCAGCGAACCCAGTGTGGTCATCCTTAGGTTCTTCTGGCCTTATGATGATGATCAGTGATGGTGACTGTCGAGCCAGGTGGTATTACAAGCTGGGGATCAGAGGCTGTGTCCCAAAGAACCAAATGAGAAAGCCATGAGTGAACAGCTGATTTTGTTTCCTGACGTTGTCAACAGATGCTAGGTTTCCTTCCACTTCTGCTTTATGTTTGACAGTTTTGTTGAAAGAAGCAAAGAGTAGGCATCATAACCAACTCTTAAAGATTAAAGCAAAAAAATGTGTCCCCTTGCTTTGCCACCAAGGCTGTCTTCTGCAGTTATACCAGCATAATGAATTCCTTTCCTTTACCTGATGCTTCTCATTCCTGTCTCCACATCTCAAACTGCCAGCCATTTAGCTATGCTGAGAACAATATGTGGCCAAACTAATAAATCTGATCAGAATAAAAGGTTGAGGTTGGAATCTGCACACTGATCGGGTCTAATCTGTGATTTTGCAAACAACTATGTTAACCACTGTTGGGTAGAAAAAAACAACCAGAAGCTGTAATTTCTTGAGTCAGTATTGCTGCTAGAGCCATGAAACCATCACCTAATGTTGTGGTTTAACCCCAGCCAGCAACTAAGCACCACACAGCCGCTCACTCACTCCCCCCAGTGAGACGGGGGAGAGAATCAGAAGGGTAAAAGTGAGAAAACTCATGGGTTGAGATAAAGACAGTTTAATAGGGAAAGCAAAAGCCGCGCACGCAAGCAAAGCAGAGCAAGGAATTAATTCACTAACTCTCATCAGCAGGCAGGTGTTCAGCCATCTCCAGGAAAGTAGGGCTCCATCACGCGTAACGGTTGCTTGGGGAGACAAACGCCATCACTCCGAATGCCCCCCCCTTCCTTCTTCTTCCCCCAGCTTTATATGCTGAGCATGATGTCATATGGTGTGGGATAGCCCTTTGGTCAGTTGGGGTCAGCTGTCCCAGCTGTGTCCCCTCCCAGCTTCTTGTACACCCCCGGTCTACTCGCTGGTGGGGTGGGGTGAGAAGCAGAAAAGGCCTTGACTCTGTGTAAGCACTGTTCAGCAATAGCTAAAACGTTCCTGTATTATCAACACTGTCTTCAGCACAAATCCAAAACATAGCCCCATACTAGCTGCTATGAAGAAAATTATCCCAGCCAAAACCAGCACACCTAAGAAAGACGACTTTACAGACCGATACATTCTGTCTGAAAAAAAATTGAAAGGGTTTTGACAGAATTTGTCTTGGAGAATCAACCCATGTTTTATATTTTTGTCTGGGTTTCTTTACCTTTTTTTTTTTTTTTTTAAATCTGACTCCTGGGTTTGTAATTCTTTTCTGGTTTTGTTACAGGAATCCCAAACTTATTATCAGCTTTTCAAAAGCCCGATGTTCCTGGCAAAGAAGCATGTTCTCTGAGCCCACAGAGAGCGTGCTGCAGCTGATCGAAGGCATGCTGGGATGTTATAATTTTGTTTTGGCTTGCTTTCCTAGCCAAAAGAACCCTAGGGTCACTCATTGTCCTGATAAACATCTCTTCTGAACCCTTTATTATGAAAGCAAATAATAAATAAAAAATGACCTACTATCCTAAAGCATGAAACAATGTGTACCAGTGCTACCGCTCTTTAAAAAAATCGCTTTGGCTCATATCAAATGATTAATCATTAAATACAATTATATGACTGCATATAGATAAATAATAAAGGAAGGTATGGAAAAGTTAGGGGAAAAAAAACTTTGTTTTTCAGTGCAAATAAGTACTTAAAATCTAGAAGTGCAAGATGACCATTTCCCAAGTAATCCAGTAACTATAAACTTGTTTACCATACCTCTTTTCTGAAGGCTTATATCTACAAAATATTTTTAATAGATATAGATACATTGACACTCTAAAACAGGAATAGCAAGTAATAATTATCTGTTTTCAAAAAGAAATATGCCTTTTCTATAATGTAGAAGCACATCTATCTAATCAGGGATATACAGTCAGGTCAGTTTATGGTATGCACACCTATTTAATTTATAATTACAATCCATTCGGTCTGCTTTCACATTCTTTTTATATTTCTGCAGCTAGAGGTCCAGTCAGGCTAAACGTAAGTAAATAGAATTTATGCATGTCCAATCTGGGCGAGATCAGATTTTTCACTGGTGTGAATATCAAGTGGTTAAGTGTACCCACTTTTTTGTTTACCACTGTATCAGTGGATATGACTCTACCAATTTAAATATTAATGAAAGGAAAAAATAAAATTTATACAGTTAATCATGATGTCACTTTTAACAGTCTGATAGATCTGTGAACTACTACTGTTCCTAGACCACACATAGGTGCCTTAAAGACTTGTATATGTCTTAAAATGAGAAGGCCTGCAGGGAAGCTTGAGGCAGTCGCCGCATATCAAGTTAGTAACGTCATGTCCTTGGCACTTCAAAAATCTTAGGGTAGAATTGGTGTCCTACAAATGCCAACGCAATAAAGGTAATACTGACCTTCTTCATAAAACACGGCGGCAGAAGTGTGTTGGCATCGTGAATGTACCCCGGTGGTGCTCTCCAGTGGTGATTAATACTAAGTCAGGAGCCATAACTCTGATGAGCCTTTAATATAGTAAACCAACAGATGCAGTTAAGGGCATTGTCTGAGAGAAATGGAGAGGAATTTAATCAAGTTGCTAATATACTTTGACCAGGACTCTCAGGTACTCTTAACTGAAAACACAGTCTTAAAGGGACTGCGACATTTCAGCTCATGGCTCTTAAGGGGCCAGTTACTCTTACAACCCTCCTGAAAACAGAGAGCAGTACCTTGGTAAGCATCCATCACTTCTGGAAGGAAAAATAATATTTTGCATTCACTTGAGTATTCAGTTTGGGTTACATGTAAGCTATGGTTGTGATCTGATGAAGGATGGAAGAAAGAAAGGCTGTATTCATGAAGACTAATTTAGTTTAGCAAGGTTAATTTCCCTTCCTACAGTCAGTAGTCCATGGAGGATTCTGCACAGGGAATATTCAAGATACAGCCTCCTCCCTATTGTTAAAAAAGATTTTACAGCTGAACAAAAAACACCAATAAGGATTGTGCAGCCAATGCATTGCCTCTAACACTGAAAGCATTCCAATCCTGAAATGTGACAGCACTGCAAATCCACAGCCCTGGCACTCATCCGGATTGCCAACAGTTTATGGACTAAAGTAATAACTGTACTCGTTTATACTTATTAACTAATTGTGCTTGGACCTTAATGCCTAAAGATGAAATATTCACATATTACTCCACACTGGCCATTGCAAAAGAGCATAGTGGCAAAGAGAAGAATTCAGATTTGTCAGGAACACTGATGTACATTAAAATAGATGTATGTTGTAAATCCAGTTCTTAACCTCTCTTCACTAATTTTGTGAGAAAATATACTCGGACACACGCAAAAATAGCCAGCAGTCATTCACTGGTACTGACAATATACAAACAATGCGCAGTGTTAGAGACACTTTCTAGAGCAGTCTATACCTTTTCTTAGAAGATATTATCAATCCCCCTCAGACTGTAAATCAGAAGGAGATTTTAAGACAGTTCTATTTCTGTTCTCAGGGACATTTTGCTAATTAAAGTGGTACATCTTAATCAAATTCTTTCCTCCTCCATTGAACACACTGTTGGTCTACATAGAGCAAAGATGACTCACTTCTTATTAAATACAGCATTGTCTCAAAAATAATTTTGCATATTAAACTACAAAAATGTACTGAAGTTAGCAAGTCTCAAAGTCATTAGCAAAATTTTCAGCTAGTATCTATAGTAAGTGATCTCTACGCAAGCAATCTCTATATGACTTCTGCAATATTCCAATAAAGTTATAGAAAGAGCTATTCTCAATGGATTTTAGAAAATGAGAGGATTAAGTTTGTATGAGTTTTTGCACAGAAAATCTGATCTATTTAATAAGTACATCTGCCTACATGTCTACTTTCAGTGAACCAGGAAAAGTCATTGCATTGCTGAAATTTTGCATGTCAACCACATGCCAGGGTCCAGTATCTCTGACCAGCTTCGTTTAGATATTCTGAGCATGGAGCATGTAATGTTTCAATATCAAGCATACTTATTTGAAGATACTTGATGTTACACCATAACAATCACCATACCAATGCGATCCACATACCGGTCTCTATAATTGTGACACTGGGAAGGTATACACGAGTTGAAGCCAGCTCAAGCCTAACACTCTCTTCCAAATTCTTTTGTTAGTTGTCCAGTTTTCACACTGTGTTGAGCTGAGCCATGCATAGACTGCCTCCATGCTGGCTTGGCTGACTCAGGGAGACATCCACACTTTTAATGAACCCCAGGAGAAACATTTCCAGCCACCAGCTGATCCACTCAGACCTGTTTATCTCAAGCAAAGGCCACCCCTGGTCCCTTCCCTTTGTGTGGGGACACAGTCGGCTGCTTTGCAACAGCTGTGGTTGCTCACATCTGTCCCCGAGCTCCAGGGGCACATCGCCCCTGTCCAGCTCCTCCGAGCCTTCTGCCATGGCAGGAGTTTACCAGTCGGTCACACCATAATGTGAGATATGTCAGAATTAGTTGCTAATCTAAACAGCAACCTAGTAACCAGAGAAAAGAAAAGAAAAAAAAAAAAAAAGAGAAAGACTAAGCTTTTGCAAAACACATCTTTTTTTTTACTCCTTCTTCTTCCTATTGCCATGGAAGGTTCTTCTCATCGTTTTAAGCAACTTTTTACCACTGTTTAGTAAGTGAAGGTAACGGGACTTGTTCAAGGGACTTAATTACTGTCAGAAAGCAGGGGGAACAGCCTGCCTTACCAGGGGGACAAGCAGGAGCCGAGGTGACCCCAACGCTGGTGGCATCCTATCGAAGGGGCACAGCCCTGCAGGGAAATGCTGGTGCTGGTAAGGCGGCCATCAGATGGCCCAGGCAGGGCGAGGGGATGAACCAGGTCACCTGGGGAGGGCAGCCAGGAGACAATGGGGCCAGGGCCAGGGCCAGGGCTGAAGACTGGCACTGCTACCAGCACTCAGGGCAGGACCGACAGCCCCAGGCTCAGCTGAAATGGGGTCCTGCGTGCATGGGAAGGGTTGGGGAGACCCCAGGGGAGGCTGGGCAGACCCCAGGGGAGGCTGGGCAGTAAGGCCTGCTGGTACCCTCAGGGCCCTCAGGTATAATCACAAAACCACAGAATGGTTTATGTTGGAAGGGGCCGTCAAAGATTATCTAGTCCAAGCCCCCTGCCACGGGCAGGGACATCTTTCACTAGACCAGGTTGCTCAAAGCCCCACCCAACCTGACCCTGAACACATCCAATGATGGGGCATCCCCAGCTTCTCTGGGCAACCTGTTCCAGTGTCTCACTACCCTCATTGTAAAAAATTTCTTCCTTATGTCCATTCTAAATCTACGCTCTTTCAGTTCAAAACTGTTGCCCCTTGTCCTGTCACTGCAGGCCTTGGCAAAATGTCTCTCCATCTTCCTTGTAAGCCCCCTTTGTATATATAGAAGGGCCGCAATAAGGTCTCCCCAGAGCATTCTCTTCTCCAGGCTGAACAACCCCATCTCTCACAGCCTGTCTTCACAGGTGAGGTGTTCCAGCCCTCTGACCATTTTCGTGGCCCTCCTCTGGACCCGCTCTAACAGGTCCATGTCTGTCTTGTGCTGGGGAGCCAGAACTGGATGCAGTACTCCAGGTGGGGTTTGACAAGAATGGAGTACAGATGGAGAATCACCTCCATTGACCTGCTGGCCACATAATCACATGCTTCTATTATTTAGATGGTTACAGCTCCAAAGTAGTTCATTTGCCAAGGATGGAAAACAACATATGCATTTTTTTAACTACAGGTGTAACACAGCTAAATCCACAAGATTTTAAACTTTACACTCTTTAGTAATTTTATTTCAGCTTGGCCAAATTTAGGATTATTCAGGTGTCTAACCACACTGAGGGCAAATATTTTCACAGTGTTTATATTTAGTATTTAAAAGCCTGAATAACTCACCAGCCAGGCATGGGTCTCACTCTGCATGAGATGTGTTTCCCGTTTCTTTCACTGAAGTGTCAGAGATCAAATGTGAAAAGGTAAAGTCACAAAAAAAAAAAATGGAATGGGTCAGCTAAGTAGAAAATATCTGTAAAGGTTACTGACCTGTTTAGCACTTCACCTTGTTTTGTACAAGGTAAGTAGATTAAATTACTGTATGATGCAAACTCAGTTTTGTAAAGTCAGCTTAGGTCTTCAAAATGCTGCAAGGCAAGCTGATTGCTCAGCTGCCAGTGCCTTGCATAAATTAAGTGGGACTGCTAAGAAAACTCTGAAATACTTCGTATTTACAGTGATTTGTTTCTCCCACCTTCATTCTTTCATCCGTCAATCTGGCCAGCAACATAGTATGATGTTTCCTCCTCTCCACCACACAACACCCTGACTCATTCCCCCAATTTCCGTCATATGCACTAACCTCTTGTTTCTTGTTACAAAATGTGAGTAACACTTGGATTTTACATCTTGGTTAAGTTACTTTAACGATGAGCAGGGTACCTTGGTTCAATCTGTTTCCACAACTTAGTTCCTGAAGAATTATTTATCATAGTCCTGTTACTTACAGACCTAGGATAGGAAAACTTAACTTTCTTGTCTCTTGAGGGCTGGGCTTTAGTTTGAGAAAAAAATAATTCAATGGGCTATTGGAATTCCAAAAACTAATGATTACAGTATGTATCTAATACTCTGCAGTGGTGCCCAGTGACAGGACCAGAGGCAAAGAAACGCAGAAGAGTTCCTTCCCATTACTAAGCTGCTGTTTTGTTTCCATTACTAGTTGCTGTTTTATTTATTTGTGGACAATCTGACAGTAGCGGCCCATTCTAGTGTAACTGGAATCTTTGATTACTATAATTTTGACTTTGTAGGTGTCATTTACTTGTTTGCTGGTAGACTGAAAATGCTGTCAAGTGAAATAAGCCTTATAAAACTGAGCATTCCCATAAAAAGGAAAGATATTTTTTACACTGATTCTATAAATCCTGACCCACTAAGCTAGTCGTGCTGACACTGAGACCTTTCATTGATGTACATACTGACAGAGGCCCTTCTTTAAGCTTCCTTCAACGCCTAATACTACCATCAGAAAATATTTGGAAACCATTCATAAAGCTGTGAGATTTGCCATCCTTCTAGTACGTGTCCTCTCTCATTCAAACAACATCAAAATTTATTCCAAATTAAAAGTTATATTTCCTTCTGCTTACCATAACTGGATCTACACTTATTTGCACTGACCTTTTATCTCAAAGCGAAGCCCAGGCTTTCCTTTATTCTCTGTAATACTGATGTTCCATGAAGTCTGTATTGTATGTGTGGTCAGATTTGAACTGGTTTGATTTAAAGGCCTCTGGAGAGCCTTAAAAAAAAAACCTTCAAAGGTTTTGATAGGAAAAGTAGAGACACTTTCGCTCATTTGTGATCCACAACTGAGAAGCCCTTTCATTTAAAGATTGACAGGCAGTAAGATTTGTTTTTAATTTGGCTGATGTGTCTCTACTTTGCAAAGGACCAGTGATCCTTCTGCCTGAAAGTTGAAGAGCAGATTCATACTCATCAGTCTTATTTTCCTAGAGATAACTGATTGTGGGCTAAGTTCATAGGTGGGAGAACTCTCCATCTTTGCTAAAGCATACCAGAGAAGAAAAGTCCAGAACCAGCCAGAATCTGGGAGCGACCCTCTAATTCAGAGGTTGAAGTTCTCTCATTCAAGGAAGAAAAGACTTGAGTTTGGTCTCCTCTGCTAAAACAGCTCCTATATTTTATATTCAACACTTCTGAATTAAACACAGCAGCTGGTCTAGAAGTTTAGGTATCAGAGTCCAAATCTTAAGCACCATTTTAGGCCTGAAAGTCCTTTCTTGTACTAGCTTATAGTATTTTTCTTTGTACAGGAGTAGTGACCTGAGAAACAGCTGCTGCAGCAGCAGCATTTTTCTCCAAGCTGCAATTGTGGCTTTGTATCCAGCTTTTCAATATGCAACTAATGGTGAAGAAACAACATTTGTAGTATTTTCCTAATAAAATATAGTGGATTCTGCAGTATCCAATGGGAAATTTTTGGTCTTTCCTGAGAAAGAGAGATTTTCAGTTCACGTGTTTACAGTTGAAGGGAGATGAAGCTTAGCATGACAAGAAGAAATAGTCTGGGACGGTGATGTATGGCCTGGTGAAGCACTGGAAGACAATGGTTTTGTTAACCATGTAAGTATTCCCAAATTCTGCCAGCACTATACCAGTATACAGCTTCTCTAACAGAGGTAGTTTCACTTGCTGTAAAACAGGTGTTCACTGAAGTAAATGTACACAGATGTAAATACTTGAGTGATTACACTCTGATAGAAATTCTAAGTTTTGATGAATGTTTTCTATAGATGTACTACTCAGACAGGTATCTGTGTTGGCTCTAGTATGTGCTGACTTTTCAGTTTCAAATACTTTTTAATGATTTTTTTTTTCATATTGAGCAATATGACACTTAAAATCAAAGTATCTGTGACTGATTTCCTCTCATTTTGCAGTAGGAAAAAGAGAGAAAGTACAGATCAGGTTGGTAGAACGAGCAGTTTGTGTTCTGCAAAAAATGGAAGTACACATAAATAATTGTGGAAATGAATTTCGGCTTAAGTTCAGTAACTCCATAAACCACTAAAATGGCACGCAGCATCAGCAAGAATAATTTCTGCTGAGCAGACTGCTATGAAAATAGTAGAGATTCTAGAAACATTACTTTTAAAATAAACCAAGAGTGAAATGAAATCTGGTTCTGCCGCCTGTGTAATACCCTACAGTCCATGCAGAAACAAGAGCGCTTCTGTTTTCAACTACACTGAATGAATAAGACCATGAAAATATTTTAGTTATGAACACTTATCTTCCCGCTGTCCACATACTTATTAATTTATAGTATTTCAATATTATTTTTTCTTGTTGAGAGGTAAGAGACTAGCTGATTGTGTTTAAAGTCTATAATTTCTGCAGGAAAAGTTAGGACTGTGGCCAAAACGAATGGTACACACGTCATCTGTTAATCATGCCTACCCAGGGGTATACAAATCGTTTGCAGATTGGATCCTTATTCTCAGCACTGGAACCTGAGAGCAACATTGTACATAATGGTTTATGTCATATCTCTACATGGGATTTGAGTTTCCTGAATTACTTGGCCACTTACAAATTTTGGTCCCGTATCTGACTCTATCACCATTAGGAACAAAGACTCACAATAATAATAATTGTTACTGAAAGCTGCCTTCAATTAAACAGTCTGGTCCCAGTTCAAAAGTTTATCCATTTAAAATCAACTTCCACTTCTGCAGTATATCAAAGTGATTAATGTGTATCTTGAATTATTTAGTTGTGCTGAAGGTGTTTCAAAAATAATTCAAAGGTCATTCAAAAAAATTTTAAGGAAAAAAGCCTCATAAATATGTTATGGCATGAAGTATTTTAAGCAAGATAGACAACTGAGCCATTAAAGGCAATATTTCACTATTTTTTTTTTTTAAATAAAAAGTATATATATTCCTAAGTTCTGGAGTCTCTTAAAGAATAAAGTTTTTCTCTAAAATTTTCATATGCGGTCTAGACTGCGATCACTTGCGGTGATCGCACATGATTCTCACAGTGTGCCTCTATTTGTATCTGATGCCATAAAACCCTCCATAATAAATTAATTTCCTTTCACCATAGAAATGCATCAGCATGCCCTATCTGCAGAAGCCTTGTTTGTCAGAGGCAAATGGGTAAGCCTCTGGAAGGATTCTGGTCTGAAAAGCAAGACTCAGCAATCACTGGTTTTGAAGTGGAGAAATCCTAACAGTGTTGCTGTTACATGGTATTATATGTCCTAAAGTTTGCAAGGACATGAGTTTAAATACTGTGGGACTCTCAAGTTGCTGGAGATACATCTGTAATCACTGGCATCATCTGGAATGATTTTAACGTGCTGCTTGGCCAGTGACTGTGGATCCTGCTGTGGCAGCAGCTGCTCTCTCTTGTTGAACAGATTCTGCAGCCATGCCTAGGGAAATGTTGATGACAGCTCTGTCCCTGTTGCCTGCCTGACCTCGTATCTCTGGATTTCCCCTGCCTGATCAATACCAGCACACCTTTACCTCTGCACATCCCTGCAGATCTCTTTCACATTTGCCACTTGTGGCCCATGAGGTCCTGGGCTAATGTCTGTTTAAGTCATTGGGAAGACTGATTGGAGGCAACCAAATGGGAGACTTCGATCATCTTTGATTATCAAAAGCAACTGATGTTACCCAGTAGTGCCGGCATGGATTAGGTTGCTGGTGTGGTCAGGCAGAGGAACACCGGCTTCACCACCACGTCAGTTTGATAACATTGACAGAACCGTCCTTACAGCTCTTCCTCTGTACAGTCTACGCATGCTGTGCAACAGAGAATCAGTAGCCAAGACCAGAAGAGTAAAGGAAGAAAATGGGTTAAAAAACAGAGGGGGGGGGGGGGAAGAAAAAAGAAAAGCCTCAAAAAATATGGCCCATCATGAGGGTATAGATTGACAACAAGGACTAGCATGCTATCGATGCTCTTAGCATGCTCTAGAGCACTGATCTACAACTTTCCTTTCCTCTGGGATTTTTTACCTAGAGATCTGAAAGGATATCAAAGTCTGAAAGCAAAAAATCCATGAACTTGAGGAAAGCTATAGTCTCCTGATTAGTACGGCATTCTTTGTGTTCTGTTTAGTAAGGAAAATAAGAAGAATCTCCTCATCAGTTTTATTAGTCCCTTCAGACATGACTTCTGTGAGAAATCTACTGAAAATCAAACAGAACATTTCCATTTTTTCAGCTGGCTGTGGTTAAGTATTAATTCAAAAATCACTAAAGACTTAATTTTGACAACTAATAGGCAGTCCTAATGGCCCACACTGAAATAAGAAAGGGATGGAGCCGTTCAGTCCAAGATCTATTTTCAGAAGTGGACCCTCAGATCAGTCTATGACTTGTAGAGTCTTGTGAGATGGCTGTGGATTCCAGTTCTGGGGTTGCAAGTGGACTTTGCCAACCCTTACCTCCCCTGGGGCTCTTAGGAAGGTATTTGGAGGAAAAACCTCGCCTACAATACAAAGCTAAGTAGCGGGGGACCTGTTCAGCATTACCTAAGGTGAGGTACCCCTGTGCACATCCAGAATCAGGTTTTTAATGTGATGACTTGGCCAAGGAAAATTTGTGCCTTGGGAACTTCAGGTCCCTGCAGGGAAGGCAATATCCAGGAGAAGTAGAATGGACTGACTTACCTTGTAAATGCAAGCATGCTATGTGAGCCTTTCTATGCACATCAAGGTGAATCCATGCTCCACTGTGATCTTGCTTAATGTCGAATTTCTGCTACTGTTTTCCATCAATGAATTACCTTAGAGTAGTCAAAGGGGGAACTAAGAAGGACCAGTGTGAATGTTTAGAGGTCCCTGTATGAACGTTTTATCCCAGTATATTCCTATTTAATCCTATTTCCCACTTATAAGAAGTACCAATATACCTCCGAGAAGCTCTCAATTTATAAATACCATCTGCTTAGTACTTAAAAAAACAAAACAAAACAAACACAATCCTTGACTCCAGTATTTGGTCTATAAAATTTCATTTCATGTGCAAACTTGCCAACTGGAATGTGAGCAACTGAGAAAAGACTAAATGTATAACTTACCAAAACTTCTCCAACGTAGGTTTTTTTTTTCTTTTTAATTTCAATTTCTTAGTAAATTGAGCTAACCTCTCAGATGTTGCCTCACTTTGTGTTTCCAAGTTCTTTGGTTTGGGTCTCTAAATTCGGAGCAGAATCGACAGCTTCATTTTCACAATAAAAGGCCAAAGTTAAAAGGCATAGAAAGCTGTATTTAGCAGACCAAGGCAAAAAAAAGCAGAAGGATCAGTTCAAGAATGATTCTTCCCTGCACAAAGAAGTCCCTTACTCTTTCTGCCTGCAGGAAAAGACGAGGTGTTAGGCAGCAAGGCCAGAGCTTCCCAGAGAAGGAAGGAGGGCACAGAGCAGATGAGCAGAGCCGAGGGGTCACAGGCAGCAGGGCAGGCAGCACAGCAGGGGACGAGCACAGCTGGAAGGGCCTGAGCAGGGTTTCCCTTGGCACGTGCAAGCTGTGGGTGCCTGGGCAGGGTGGAGAGGAGCTGGGGGCTCCTCTGCAGCTCTCAGGGGCTGCAGAGGTTCAAAGCCATTACCTCTGCCAGAAAGCCAGACAACACTTCAGTTTCCCTATGGCTTCAAAATAGGCTCCATAAGACGGAAGAAACCTAAGCAAACTTAGCTAAGGCTGGACCGGGATTTTAGCAGGGTAGCAGGCCTGCGGTCAGTTGGCCAAAGAGTCAAGCAATGGCTCAATTTTAAAGCCACTATCTGCAAAAGCTACCTCTACCTTATGTGCAGATGATCAGCAACCAGTGCCTGCAACCAAAAAAAGCTATTTGCTAACTCTGACACAGCAAACCGCCAGCAACAACAGGCAGCAGTAACAGAGATTAGACTAATACTATTTGATATGACCAATTCTGATAATTGCACCTGACAGCCATTAGTTATGATATTTCATTATGGTTACTTAGCTACAGATGGTCCAGTGACTGCAACCCTTACTTGATAACCAGATCAAAAAATGCTTCTTTGCCTATAGCCTTTCCTCTGTTGAAGCACCTTTAGGAAGTGCTCACCAGGTTAAACACATCTAAGGCAATTAAGGCTCCCTGTTGTCAGGAGAATGGCCCTCCAGGCCCACGTCTGAGCAGGGCACCCTGTGTGTACCTTAAGACAGACCCTAAAGAGTCTCCTTTCCATTGACTACCTAAGGATATTTTCTGCCTCACAATCCCTTTTTACCATTTCTTAAAACTGCAATTAGGGCTTTCCTATTTCCTTGCTCTCAAGGGCATTATAAGAACACATATTTTAATAATTTTAACATACTGACATATTAATGTAAAGAGTAAATAAGTGTAGCTGTGAAAAACATCCACCTACATATTTATACGCATCCATACATATACGTATATGTATGGTTATGTATACAGAACCACATACATGAAACTAGATTTAAAATAACTATTTTCTCAGGCTACTGGAATTTGTAGCAATTAATTAGCTATAAAGCTCTCGCATGTTTCACAAAACATGAGAAATTATGAGGCAGTATAATCTAGACGTCTAAGCCAAAAGAGACAGAGAGAAGAGAAATGCCATTGGCAGAAACTAGATTTTAATTTACTTGATACCATGAATGAAATCTCTGCTCTAAAAAAAGAAAATTATTTTTCACACAAGCTATTTCAATTAAAACATGGCTTGGTCAAGTATCAGCAACTAAATGAAAAATTAAGTGTGGGAGATTTGAAGACGAGACATTTTCAAGTGATGAGGTCTAGCTACCATATCACTTTTCCAGGGTGATAAAGTCACTCAGCACCTCAAGCTCTCTCAGGCATTACAGAACTTTTCCTTTTGGTGAAGCTTTCGGGCACAACTACTGTCACATGCTATCTCCCTTACCCTCCAAACCTAAAATACAAAATAATTAAATTAATTCCAAATTAATTTCTGTCTTAAGCGCAAGTTTCTGTAGAATACTAAGCTCGGTTAGATCCTCATTTGACGACATGCACGAGTCACAAGGAACGCAAGAAGTACAGCGACTGATAACAGTATAAGCAATATAGTACATGGTGGGATAGCTGTAGTTCGGATTTTTACTTTCCTAAACCTGCCACTCATGCATACAAGGACAGACTTTTTTCATGAAGCAGCATTTGAATGTCTGACAAGTCTAAATACAGATATATACAATTCATAATGTATTTACATTTGAAACATAGTTCTCAGGTTAACACTATTGGTATTTACCTTCCACATATACACCTACTCATTTTGTAACTTGGCTGTTTTTCTGACAGTCATGTATTTACTCACATTAACACTTCACGGTTTCTTTTTTTTTTTTTCCTTGTGTGAAGGTGTTGTGAATTGAATGCAAATGTTACCTTCTCTTTTAAAGAAAGAAAGGGTATTGTTCTTCTGACACTTTGATCATAGTATTTCTCAGACAGGAGACACACAGCTTTCCATATGTTTAAAGATAGGTGGACAACTTTTATTTAAATGTTATAACTACATTAGATTAGCATCAGGATAATAGTTATGTCTAATTTCAATGAGTTAACATAAAGACATGGGAGTATGACTTAAAACCTTTTTCAGGAAAAGGTTTTCTCGGCAAAACTATACAAATACACCATTTTAATGTGTACAGTTCAGTGTATAGACCTATCCATTAAGTACCTAGCAGTCTAGGTAGCTTATTACAATTACATCTGTCATCGGAATGATCATTAATTAATTTGTAATTATCAGCTACTCAAATCTATTTTTATGTAACTGGTTACAGTATGAATAAAAAATTAAGCTGAATAAATGTGAAAATTTACATAGAAAAGAGGAGCAAAATTAGTCTCTAATTAAGGTGGACTTCTGAAAGAAGGAAGGTCAAAATTTATATTTTCATTTGCTCTGAAGTCTTAATCCGTGCTCTGAGGCTGCATTTGAGGTCGGTAAATATACTCCACTATGTGTCCTGGTACCTGAACCCCCAGTTGTTCAGACTGGTGATATACAGTGAGCTGTGGCTGTTTCCTTTTCGTAAAGAATGGGATGCTCTTGGATTGGCCAGGTTGGACATGGCCTGAACAGTGTCAGAGATAAGGCTGGCACTGCTCAATTAAAAGAAAGAAATGTTTTATCCTTGTAGAAAATAAATAAGTATATTTTATTTTCAACTTCTTTGGCTACATTTCCTATTTTTACAGTTAACATATTGAGCTATTCAGGTGATAAGAGTTTGAACTTTGTATTTGTACAAGGCTTGCTTAACACAATGAAATATTGCCCTCAGTTCTTCTCTCAGCAGAAAACCT
Organism: Platalea leucorodia; assembly: GCF_965183815.1. Classification (NCBI taxonomy): domain Eukaryota; kingdom Metazoa; phylum Chordata; class Aves; order Pelecaniformes; family Threskiornithidae; genus Platalea; species Platalea leucorodia. Next base: position 111,733,730 of record NC_138824.1, read on the forward strand.
ATGATAATTATTAACAGAAATAACATAATTAACTGCTCTCCTGAATTGCAACGCAAACGAGACGTGCCTGTCTTATTTGGTAGAGACAAAAGTTCAGGAAGGATTTCTGGGAAAAGCGCAGAAAGTTTGGAAGTAAAAAGGATCTGAGCTCTTCATCGTGTCTGCCTGAATAGCAAGAGCAATGCTGGAAACTTCTGCAGGGATCCTTCACCAGGAAAGAGCCTGCCCTCTCCCCTTCTCCCCTCCCCTCTCCTTTCTAGGTACAAGCTGAATAAAAATCATATTAACACAGAAATTTAAAACTCCACTTTCACTTCAATACGGGTCACTGGAGAAAGTAATGCTAACCAGCAGAGCTGTGACAATGTGCCGAGCACAGAGTATCTTCAGAAAAGAAGTGAAAAATTGTGTGTTTACTGCCGAGATAACTTCACACATGTATGAAAACATACATACATGACTGAACTTTGCTTTTAGTTCCATGGTTGTTCCAGAAAGTGATAATGTATGAAAATAATATGATGAAAATGGAGAACGTGAAGGAATGGGAAAAAGGATGAAACTCATCTGCTTACCGCCCCCCCGTAAAAACCTGATTTTAAGTAAATGGTATGGTGACACTCATAGAAATGTCGTTTAAGCACAGTTTATACTCTGTCATGAACTAGAAAACCTAGCTTTCGCCTCTGACTCATACTGAGACAGGGTTATGACAACTGGCTTTATTTTTTGTGTTCAAATTGGTCATTTCAGGTCTGGCTGCCTTTTCCCTCTCATTTATGCAAAGCAGAGAAGATTTTGCTATGGTCAGCAATTTATTTTGCATACAAAATTTGTAATGGTAGTAAGGGACTTCTCTATTGCCTGCCACCAGATGCCACTAACTTATATGAGTCATATATACACACAGTATTCCTAAAGCCATAAGCTTATTATCAGCCTTGCCATTTTATTTTTTCATGGAATTGAGGCTTCTCTGCAGCACAGTTTAAAGCTAATTGGTTGTTTCTCATTTAGTCCCGAATTTCCAGTTTTTCTTTCTAGGGCAGCATCAGGCTATCCAAGTACTAGTGCATCTCACTTTTGCTCCTCAGACCAGCTAAGGTTGTAATCAGAGGCCAGCAAATGCATTTTACGTGTATGTCCTAATCGGGTATACCAGAAAAAACTGACAAGATCAGGCTTGAATATCATTCTTTGTCAGTGACTTTTACCAAACTGTACCAGAAGAAATATATGTGGAATACATAAGATACTTAGACCTTCTCCCACTTTCCAGCCACCGAAGAACTTCATCATCGTTAACTAGTAGTTAGACTGCCTTCAAACTTAACTTCAAATCGTATGCCTAAGCTTGCATCATGAGCCCTTTGAAGACTACTTGAAAAGATTTAGGCAAATAAGAAGGAATTTGCAAAAAGACAACATGTAGTAAGTGAAACGAGCCTCCTGGTTTTCAACAGAAGATTTGAAATGGGGAAGTTTACTTCATTTTGCCCCCCTCTGTGGACTTCTAATTTAACTGTACCAAGGCATTTCCCTCTATTCCAAACCTCCCAACCCTGTTGTAGTATTATGTTCCCAACCAGTCCTTTACTTCAAATGATATTTACCTATTACTTATTGCTTATTTACTCCCATTGGGATGTAAGGTATCTCAGTCATCATTTCTCCTTGCTTGAGGATAATCTTTGCGTCTAGGAAAGTGCCCTAAACATTCGTTTACGGATGGTCTAGTTTAGGGGGACTGTCTATATCCTGCTGAAGCTGTCACACACTGAATGATGAACTTAATAGCTGCAGAAAAAGACAGAAAAATGACTGTTACGCTACAGCCTAGCAGTTACTTCTCTTTCTTGGATAGGACAACCTTTTTCAATGAACATTTTGCTCTTTCATAGGAAATATTCTGGATTTTTTAACGGAAGTAATGCTGTCTTTATACACATGAGGAAACTGAAAGGCAGAAAGATTAAAAGCATGCTGTAGGTCCAAGGCTTAGATGCAGATGGTTGAACTAGCTTTGCCCACTCTCTGAGCTGGCTGAAGTTGAGATAGCTTTGATCCAAACATAATTTACACTTTAGTGTGTGGTGGCACCCCAGCAGTAAGTTGCCTATCAATCAGCTTTGCAGAATGTGGGGGGCATGTTTCATTTTCTTAATATCTCTCTCAAACTGTATTAGCCTTTTGTTCTTAGTATTTAAAACCTTCTTTAATTTCTAATGTTCTCTATATAATATGTATGCAGCAGAGACCAACACCTACAGGTTGTATGTGCCTGCTCTGATGGATGAAGATTATCAGTTCATTTGAAAGTTTGCTCCATACTTAAGTATCATAGAGGAAGTTGCACAGTGAGTACAATAGAGAAAGAAGATGAAAAACTATCAGCATGTGGAGAAAGAGTGTGTTTAGCTGAAGTGTCCCGTTTCCTGAAATGTCTTTTATTATGTTTCATATACAGTCTCTGTGAGTAGACAAGCCAAAAGACAGTTGAAAGTGTTGCAGAATAGACTCCTATTTCTGGTATGTGATTTGTTATAGGCTGCAAAGCCAAAAGATTTTGATAGTGTAGCTTTTGACATCTATGATGGTAATTATAGTTGAAATGCAGCTGTGGTAAAAAAGAAAACAGAGAAGTAACATCGCAAAGAAACTTCAATACCAAAGCAGAGTGATGTGACAGATTTGGGGAGGTCCTACTAACATTCTCACAGTATTTCAAAACCAGATGAAAATGTATAGGGACTTGTAAGTTAAAAGCAAAGTTTTGAGACCTTCTCACCCATTTTGTTGCTTTCTTTGTATTCAACACAAACCACATACCTTATGGGTAAAATTTAAGAGACAGGTTCCCAGACAATACATCCTAGTCTCACTAGTAACCTCCCATGTTCAAGGTACTGCTAGCTGAGTCATTTCTTCTGCATATTCAGCCAAGGCTTTCTTCACTGAAAGGGCAGTCAGGCACGGGAACAGGCACCCAGGGAAGTGGTTGAGTCTCCATCCCTGGAGGTATTTAAAAGAAGGGTAGATGTGGTACTTACGGATATGGTTTAGTGGTGGACTTGGCACTGCTAGGTTTACGGTTGGACTTGATCTTAAAGGTCTTTTCCAACCTAAACAATTCTATGATTCTATGATTCTAAGGCTGCACCCAGGTTACTGCTCGGAAGTACATGAGAAAATTAGAGCCTCTCGGAAATTGCATCATCTTGCCAATTTTTCAACATTTTTCCAACATTTTTCCAACTTTTTAACCACTTCATCTTCTCCTTTGTTCAAATCATATTTATATTTTCCTCTTTCAAGCCTGATGTAAAGCTGACAAGTACACAGAACATTATTCCTCCAGAATAACAGATATATTTAAAGCACAATATCAAACTGATCCTCCTCCCTACTGTCTTCCAGAGGGGCTTGCAGCCTCAACGCAGACATCTCAGGTGTCTGGAGAGTCTTCAGTCAACAGTGAGCTCCAAAACTCAAGGTTCACAAGTCTGCAGTTAATAGGCAAGACAAGCCTAGTTTCAGTCTAACAAGATGACACTGACTACACTAGCCATAATTTCAGACACCTCTCAAATCATCACAGTGTGTCTGTATAGTCTTTGCAGTCAGCTCCCTCAGTGGTCTCCCTCTGCCTGTACTCTGAAGAAATGCAGGTGTTTCTATTTTCTGGGTCAGACAGAAGCTCTGCTCACATAAAAATGAGTCTGAGATAATATCCTGTGCATGCTATGTCTTGTAATTTTGGATTAGCAGTGCTGCTCTGTCTTCTAGAGCAGAAAAGGCTCAGGTCTGATTGGCTTGAAGTCTAAGCAGGGTAAGACTCTGTCCACCATACAAACGAAGATCCTTCAGTGTCATGATATGCCCTTGGCAGGGCCAAAGGAGATGTAGTTCTGGTAGCCCGTGCCAAAAGGAAGCAGAATGGGCTGCAGAATTGCACGGCAGTCAGCAAAGAAACATGTTGCAGCCCTGCTTTTCCAGCTTGACATGTTACATGGCCCAAGTCATGCTACTCCTCACCTAGATAATGCACAGCTCAGAAAGTCTGTAATGACCGTATTGATTACTGGATGTTAAGAGTGAAAAGCACCACTACAAACTCACAGTCTGACATCCCATAATGGCACCAGCTTCAAACACTCCACAGTGACTCCTGCACTATGCTTGCACTAGAAAATCTTTTGGGAAAAAATAGTTTTTATGTGAAAATTGAGGAAAATGTTCTTTCCCTGTTGAAGCACTTAAAAATTAGCCATTAGCTTCAATGAAGCCAGAAATTCTCCTTTTCTTTCCCTTGTTTTACTTTTGCCCCTCACAAAATTAGATTGCCTCACATTGTAGAATTCTTCTATAGAATATTCTATCTAATGTAATTGTTATTAAGAACGTGTTTGCATGTCAGCAGGAGAAGCAACTGGCCTATTTTTGCACTCCAGGATGCTACAAATTTCAAGAACAGATTTAAAATGAATGGCTATGCAGTGCTGAGCAAAACTGAGAGGAGCCAATAAACAGACACCGAACAGGAACACACCTTTGCTCACAGAGGTATTGTGGCACATTTGCACTGACTTCCAGGAAGAAAAAGTTGGTGTTTTACACAATACCATTCATTATACTTATAAATATATAATTTTACTTGAAAAGTCAAAAGTGATGTCTCTGGTTTTTGTTTTCTTATGTTTGCTTGGCAATGCAAGAACTACTCTGGGGAAAATTCTGACTCCAGTTAAAAAGCAAACAATGCCCACCCCAAACAACACCTCTCCAAATCTCTTTTTCTTCATATCAAATTTGTTTGGTCTAGTATTTCACACCGAGGGATGGATGGCTTAATAGACTACCAAGATACTGATACTGTGCAATACCAGAATTAGAGATTTCTATCCTGATTGTTCCCTGATTTCACACCAATCTAACTGACAAAAGAATCGCTTTCACAAACACAGCAGCTGATCTATGGCAACTGTCCACTGTGAATTTTTTTAGCCCATGGCAAATGCAAAATAAATTGAGTTTGCTTAGCCTTCTTTCATGCTAACTTAAATTAAGTTGCATTTGCCACAGGCTAAGAGCACTCAAATAGATATTTATTGTGGATCTGCCAGCACACAGTAACTTCTTACCCCGCAGTAATGTGTTTGTTTGATGTCTCAGGCAGAGAACTTTTAATGTTGCAAGTTCTCACATTAAGCAATGAAATTAATAGACGCTTTACAATTTAGTGCCAGATCCCATGAAGCAAGCTGGGGAAGGGAAGACTGGGTAGATCTGAATGTGAAATCCCAATGTCCTTTCGTGGAAAGGGGATACAGAGGCTAAGTTGGTAACCTGAGATCAAATACAAGCCCATTCAATTCATGAATAAAGGGAAAGCAGAAAAAAAGCAGACCTTGATTTAGAAATCTTTTCAGAGATGGAGTTTCCTCATTTGGATGCTCAAAGTAAATTTTGGATGATTATCCAAAACTCTTAATGAATTGCTTTGTGAAAGTTTGGCTGTACTGTCCTTACAGAGAATACAAATTCAGTGACTGTTTTCTGACTTCACAAAAGTAGTCTGACACCTTACAGTGTATCTTATATATTACCCTCCCAGAGTCCCCTAACGCCATTAGATAATGCTTGACTTCCATGCATTTGAGAACACAATAGCCTTCATTTTATGATTTAAAATCCAGTAGTATAATTGGAAGTTGTAACAGCAATTTACTAATATTAAAAATAATTTTTAGGAAAGATTTGCAATCAGGAGATTTTATGTAGACTTGTCAAAATCAACCATACTTTTTATATGGGATAGATAGGACAGGACAGGATAGGATGGTTCAGTTGGAAGGGACCTACAACGATCATCTAATCCAACTGCCTGACCACTTCAGGGCTGACCAAAAGTTAAAGCACGTTTTTAAGGGCATTGTCCAAATGCCTCTTAAACACTGACAGGCTGGGGCATCAACCACCTCTCTAGGAAGCCTGTTCAGTGTTCAACCACCCTCTCAGTAAAGAAATTCTTCCTAATGTCCAGTCTGAACTTCCCCTGGTGCAGCTTTGAACCATTCCCACATGTCCTGGCACTGGATCCCAGGGAGAAGAGCTCAGCACCTGCCTCTCCGCTTCCCCTCCTCAGGAAGCTGTAGAGAGCAATGAGGTCGCCCCTCAGCCTGCTTTTCTCCAAGCCAGACAAGCCCAAAGTCCTTAGCCGCTCCTCATAGGACATGCCTTCCAGCCCTTTCACCAGCTTTGCTGCCCTTCTCTGGACGCATTCAAGGATCACGGGGCCCAGAACTGCATGCAGTACTCAAAGTGAGGCTGGTTATACTGTGTTTAATGCACCCCAAAATTATTATTGCTTCCTGAGCAACTTTGAGCTCTGTTCCCTGCCAGTAATTTTGCACATGGGCATGCTTACTCAATACATAAAAGAACCAGGAGGATGGTGAAAGACCTTAGGTCCCTCCAGTCTCATGAAAAGAGCTCAAAGAACAATAAACTTTTTTGTTTGTTTATTACCAGGCAACCTTCATATGCCACTGGAGTCCCCAAATCTGTGTTTTCTTAATAGCAGTTGGCTATATGCTGTGAATTCATGAATTTGCATTCCCAGTTCTAAACCCAAAAGCCCAAGAGGATAACTGAGTTACTCACCAAGGTAAATCAGTAGGAAAGTACCGCACAATGAAAACTACTTCTGCTCTAACAGCATTGCAGCTTTTGTGCAGCAACATTTCCCACAGCAAAATTTTACATTCTAAAGGGTCCGGTCTAAGGATAGATAAATACTAGAACTGATCACAAAAAGAAACAAAATATTCTAAAATAAATATTTTTATCTGAAATTGTATGCTTCCATTTTGCTGGTCTTCCTGCCTATGTGTAGCATGAATACATTTTTCCTTTCTTTTAGAGGAAAATCTGCATTTTGGAGAGTGAAAAACTATTTCGTGTAATTTTCAATAACTATTGGGAGAACAAGTGTGAAGAAAGCAGATTTCCCTCCCCCCTTTGCATTTTAATAACAGTACTTTCTTTTTGAGTGTGCACTTTTACTAACTTCAAGCATGATACAATATCTAGAGACCTATACTTAAATTCTTGCTTAGTTAACCACCGTTTAAAAAATAGTTTACAGAAATTTGAAGAGTTCTAAAGTAAGACAGTCAACCTTTCTCATTACTGCTATTGTACAATGTTACCCTTTGGCTAATCTCTTAAATTAGGTGAGAGTAGTTATGGAGAAAGAAAACAAATCTCTCAATCTCCCCCAAATGCCTAATAAAATTGTGTGGTGAAATTCAAGCCAGTTAACAGGTTCTTTGCTGTGAGCGCTCACGTTTGTATATTCTGAGTTATGGCAGACCAAAGACTTATGCTCACTTACAGAGAAATGGAGGCTTTTACATGGCGCTTCCTGGGCTATTCCTGGATTTAACCAGTAGCATCAGTCTGTTGGTGAAACAAGCAGTGTATCTTGTGTATTTTTTTTTTTTTAAGAGTAAAATAACAAGACTTAAAGCCTCATTGGTGTACCTCTAAGACTTCTCCTTTTAATACTGAAAATTTGGTGTTGCCTTAGCTGTACTTAATTTTGAGTTCCTATTTTGACAAATCCTAAAGCAGGATAATACAGGTAAGACCTCTTCCATGTTGTTTCATCATGCTTGGATTTGGTATTTAGCACAGCTTATCTGCAATACACAAGACTCATTTTGCAGCTATTTTTACTGTTTCACTTAATGTTTTTTTGCCAGTAAAGTTTTGAATGTTGGGTTCAAGAGAAGGACCACTGCTTTTAACTCTCACAGAAGTCAGTGGGGACTCAGGGTCAATCAGCTTGTTTGCTCATCAGGTTTGTTACCATACAGAGGTGGATCTGTTTTCTGATAAAATACAAAATCAAAGCTCTCCTTTTCCACCAGTGCGAAGAGACCTTATTAGGCTTGAGGTTATAGCTCCCTATATTTTCAATTGAGTGGTATAAAATGGCTCAAGAACCATCAAAACTGATATCATTCTTAATCTGTAGGTATTTGCTCTGATATCTAAAGAATTCCATGATGTTCTATACAAGTAAAGTCCTGTTCACTTTCAAGGGACACTCACAAGTTGCAAAATTAAGTCTTCACAATTTAAAACTCTTGAGATGGTCATGGCCATCCATGGGACATTCATAAGCATCTTGTGTATTTCTTTTAAGCTTTAAAATCTTGTGATATTCAGAACTGATCTAGGATTTTGCTTAAACAAAAATTCATCATTTACATGTGGCATAAATCAGCACATATTCAGTGACGCGAGCCGACCCTGTGTCTACGCCAAAGAAACACCCATTTCCTTTCCTGAAAATATTCTAGTGCACCGGCTACGACAGCCGCTGCCAACAGCCAGTCAGACAGGGGCTCTCCCTGCAGCTGATCAGTCAGAGCCTTACTTTACCAGACACCCAGCACCTTTTTTGACATCAGTGGACAGCCAGAGCCTACTCAAAGCCCTCTTGCACCCCAGCTAACTAGCTAGAGCCCTAATTCTCTAGCCGGCCAGCTAGAGCCCTTCTTCTACAGCCGGCCAGCCAGAGCCCTACTTTGTCAGCTGGCCAGCCAGAATATACTTAGAGCCCTCCTCTTAGATCCCTGCTAGCCAGCCAGACCCTACTGAGAGCCCTCTTGCAAAATGGCAGGCCAGCCAGAGCCTACTCAGAGCCTTCTTTGACCCTGGCTGGCCAGCCAGAGCACTACTTCCCTAGCTGGCCAGCCAGAGGCTATTTACAGCACTCTTGGAACCCAGCCATCAAGCTAGAGCCTACTCAGACCCCTCTTGGACCCTGGATGGCCAGCCAGAGCTCTACTTCCCTAGCCAGCCAGCCACCAGAGCCTACTTACAGCCCTCCTGGACCTGGGACGAGCAGTCATGGACTACTCAGGCCAGAAGAGATGGTGTGTGGTGTTGGATTATTGCATGCTGAAGCCACTTCTGGTTCTATCAACTCTGCACTTTGCTCGGTTTCCTCAAAGTTCATTCTTCATTGATCTGGGTGGTTCTTGCTGTATACTGTTGATATAGCATATAGCAACCATAAAAGTGATGACATACAGTATTATATAGTGGTTAATATCATACAATTCAAATCATTGGCTATTCTCACCCAAAAGCAAATCCCCTTGAGGTACACATCTGTTGTGGTTTAACCCCAGCCAGCAACTAAGCACCACACAGCCACTCGCTCACTCCCCCCCAGTGGGATGGGGGAGAAAATCGGAAGAGTAAATGTGAGAAAAACTTGTGGGTTGAGATAAAGACAGTTTAATTGGTAAAGCAAAAGCCGCGCACACAAGCAAAGCAAGGAATTCATTCACTACTTCTCATCGGCAGGTAGGTGTTCAGCCATCTCCAGGAAAGCAGGGCTCCATCACGCGTAACGGTTACTTGGGAAGACAAACACCATCACTCCGAATGTCCCCCCTTCTTTCTTCTTCCCACAGCTTATATACTGAGCATGATGTCATATGGTATGGAATAGCCCCTTGGCCAGTCTGGGTCAGCTGTCCTGGCTATCATAGAATCATAGAATGCTTTGCGATGGAAGGGACCTTTAAAGGTCATCTAGTCCATCCCCCCTGCAATTGGCAGGGACATCTTCTACTAGATCAGGTTGCTCAGAGCCCCATCTAGCCTGTCCTTGAATGTTTCCAAGGATGAGGCATCTACCACCTCTCTGGGCAACCTGTTCCAGTGTTTTACCACCCTCACTGTGAAAACTTTTTCCTTGTGTTTAGTCTAAATCTACCCTCCTTTAGTTTAAAACCATTACCCCTTGTCCTATTGCAACAGGTCCTGCTAAAAAGTTTGTCCTCTTCTTTCTTATAAGCCCCCTTTAAGTACTAAAAGGCTGCAACAATGTCTCCCTGGAGCCATCTCTTCTCCAGGCTGAACAACCCCAGCTCTTTCAACCTTTCCTCATAGCAGAGGTGTTCCATCCCTCTGATCATTTTTGTGGCCCTCCTCTGGGCCCATTCCAACAGGTCCATGTCTTTCCCGTGATGAGGACTCCAGAGCTGGATGCAGTACTCCAGGTGGGGTCTCACCAGAGCAGAGTGGAGGGGCAGAATCACCTCCCTCGACCTGCTGTCCACACTTCTTTTGATGCAACCCAGGATACAGTTGGCGTTCTGGGCTGCGAGAGTACATTGCCGGCTCATGTCCAGCTTTTCATCTATCAGCACCCCCAAGTCCTTCTCTCAGTGTAGTCTTTAACAGTCCATTGTATCATTCAGTTTTCCCGGAGGCTGGTGCATGATAGGGGATGTGATATACCCACTCAATGCCATGCTCTTTGGCCCAGGTGTCTATGAGGTTGTTTCGGAAATGAGTCCCATTATCTGACTCAATTCTTTCTGGGGTGCCATGTCGTCAGAGGACTTGCTTTTCAAGGCCCAGGATAGCGTTCTGGGCAGTGGCATGGGACATGTTTCCAGCCATCCAGTGGTTGCTTCCACCATTGTAAGCACATGGTGCTTGCCTTGGCAGGTTTGTCACTGTGATATAATCAATCTGCCAGGCCTCCCCATATTATATTTCAGCCATCGTCCTCCATACCAGAGAGGCTTGAACTGCTTAGCTTGCTTTCGCATTTGTGGATAACCTGTGCGACAGCGTCCATGGTCAAGTCTACCCCTCGATCACAAGCCCATCTATATGTTGCGTCTTTTCCTTGATGGCCTGAGGTGTCATGGGCCCACCAGGCTCAAAATAATTCACCCTTATGTTGCCAGTCCAGATCCACCTGAGTCACTCCAATCTTAGCAGCCTGATCCACCTGCTCATTGTTTTGATGTTCTTCAGTGGCCCAGCTCTTGGGTAAGCAAGCATCTACATGACACACTTTTACAGCCAGGTTCTCTACCCAGGCAGCAATATCTTGCCACAATGCAGCAGCCCAGATGGGTTTGCCTCTGCGCTGCAAGCTGCTCTGCTTCCATTGCTGTAACCACCCCCACAGGGCATTTGCCACCACCCATGAGTCAGTACAGAGAGAGAGCATTGGCCACTTTTCTCATTCAGCAATGTCTAAAGCCAGCTGGGTGGCTTTCGCCTCTGCAAACTGACTTGATTCACCTTCTCCTTCAGCAGTTTCTGCACCCTGTCATACAGGACTCCATATGGCAGCCTTCCACCTCCAATGCCTCCCCACAAGATGACAGGATCCATCAGTGAACAGGGCATATTGCTTCTCATTTTCTGGTAGTCTATTATACGGTGGGGCCTGCTCAGCAGGTGTCACCTCCTCCTCTGGCGATATTCTAAAATCTTTGCCTTCTGGTGAGTCGATGATCACTTCCAAGATTCCTGGGCAACTGGAGTTTCCTGTTTGAGCCTGTTGTGTGATCAGTGCGACCCACTTACTCCATGTAGCATCAGCTGCACGATGTGTAGAGGGGACCCTCCTTTGAACATCCAGCCCAGCACTGGCAGTCCGGGTGCCAGGAGGAGCTGTGCTTCAGTACCAACCACTTCCAAAGCAGTTTGAACCCCTTCATATGCTGCCAATATCTCCTTTTCAGTTCGAGTGTAGCAGGCCTCAGATCCTCTCTGTCCTTGACTCTACAACCCTAGGGGTCAACCTCGAGTCTCCCCTGGTGCTTTCTGCCAGAGGCTCCAGGTAGGGCTGTTCTCCCTGGCTGCAGTGTAGAGCACGTTTTTTACATCTTGTCCTGCCTGGACTGGCCCCAGGGCTACTGCATGAACCGTCTCCTGTTTAATTTGTTCAAAGGCTTGTCGTTGCTCAGGGCCCCATTTGAAATTGTTCTTCTTCCGGGTCACCTGATAGAGAAGGCTTACGATCAGACTGTAATTTGGAATATGCATTCTCCAAAAACTCACAACGCCCAAGAAAGCTTGTGTTTCCTTTTGGCTGGTTGCTGGAGACATGGCTGTTATTTTGTTGATTACCTCCATTGGGATCTGACAATGTCCATCTTGCCATTTTATTCCTAAAAACTGGATCTCCTGTGCAGGTCCCTTAGCCTTACTTTGTTTTATGACAAAGCTGGCCTCCAGAAGGATTTGGACTGTTTTCTTCCCTTTCTCAAAAACCACCTCTTCTGCTGTATTGCCCCATACGATGACATCATCAATGTATTTCAAGTGTTCTGGAGCCCCACCCTGTTCCAATGCAGTCTGGATCAGTTCATGGCAAATGGTGGGGCTGTGCTTCCACTGCTGGGGCAGTCGATTCCAGAGGTACTGGACTTCATCGGGATCTCTGGATAACTGCTCATTGTCCCGGTCACTATAGATCACCTCCAGCAGGGCTAATTCCCTCAGGTACTGGATACTTCTCTCCATGGTGGTCCACTTGCCTGGGTGATATATACAATCTTCCTTGAAGGAATACCTTTCCTTCACGCCTGACAGGAGTCACCTCAGGAGGCTGAGGGCATTTGTCTCTTTTCTAATCGCTCTGTCAATGCCCCCTTCCCTAGAAAGGGATCCCAGCTGCTTCGCTTCCCTACCCTCTAATTCCAGGCAACTGGCCCTGTTACCCCAGCACCAGAGCAGCCAGGTGATGATGTGCTTGCCTGGACAACAACTGAAATCTTTTTGCAGATCTCACAGCTCACTCAGGGACAGGGATCAGGTGGTTACCATCTCATTTATGGGTTTTACAATAAATTTGCCATTTCCCCAGACAGCCAGTCGAAGCCCTACCCCACTCGCCCCAGCCAGCCAGCCAGCCAGGGCCCTATACCACTTGTTGGGGTCAGCCAATAGGTGCCCTATCCTACTTGCCTTGGTTAGCCAGCCGGAGCTCTACACCATTTGCCCAGGACAGCCAGCTAGAGCCCCACACCATTCAAACCAGCCAGCCAGGCAGAGCCCTACCCCATTAACCCCAGCCGACCAGCCAGACCCCTACCGCAGTTGCCCCAGCCAGCGAGGAGGCGTCCTACAGCATTTGTCCAGCCCAGCCATCCAAACCCCTACACCATTTGCCTCGGCTGGCCAGCCACAGCCCTACACCATTTGCCTCAGACAGCCAGCCAAAGTCCTATCAAACTCACCCCGGTCAGCCAGTCAGAACCCTACACTGTTTCCCTTGGCCAGTTAGCCAGAGCCCTACACCATTTGATTCGGCTGGCCAGCCAGGGCCCTACCCGAGTCACCCGGGCCAGCCAGCCAGGGCCCTGCATCAGTTGCCTGGGCCGGCCAGCCAGGGCCCTAGACCATTTGCCTGAGGCGGCCAGCCAGCGACCCACATCATTTGTGGCGCCAGCCAGCCAGAGCTCTACCCCATTTTTCCAAGCCGGCCAGCCAGGACCCTACCCCATTTGCCCCTGCCGGCCAGCCAGGGCCCTACCCTATTTGCCTGAGGTTGCCAGCCAGGGCCCTACCCCATTTGCGTCACCAGCCAGAGCTCTACCCAGCTTACCCCTGCTGACCAGCTAGAGCTCTACACCATCTCTGTTGCCAGCCAGCCAGGGCCCTACCCTGTTTTTCCAAGCCATCCAGCCAGGGCCCTACCCCGTTTGCCTGAGAAGGCCAGCCAGAGACACACACCATTTGCATCACCAGCCAGCCAGAGCTCTACCCCACTTGCCCCAGCCGGCCACTCAGGGCCCTGCCTCATTTGCCTGAGGTGGCCAGCTAGAGATCTACACCATTTGTGTCACCAGCCAGGGCCCTGCCCCATTTGCCCCTACCAGCCAGCCAGGGCCCTGCCCCTTTTGCCCCCTGCCAGCCAGCCAGGGCCCTACATCAGTTGCCCCTACTGGCCAGCCAGGGCCCTACCCTGTTGCCCCTGCCGACCAGCCAGAGACAGAGACCAGCAGCTAACTCTGGTTAGCACTAACAGCAGTGTGAACAACCAAAAGGGAGATTAAATGGGTACCTATAGAAAGGATACCGCATGCAAATGATGCAGCACATACCCTCTAGATGCCTTCCAGCTCCCTGAGGTCTGAATCCTGCAGCAGGTCAGCACGACATGACGCCGCCTCAGGAGCCCTGCACAGCGGCACGGCCCCATCCCGCCTCCCGGCCCCATCCCGCCTCCCGGCCCCATCCCGCCTCCCGGCCCCATCCCGCCTCCCGGCCCCATCCCGCCTCCCGGCCCCATCCCGCCTCCCGGCCCCATCCCGCCTCCCGGCCCTGGGGCTCTGCACGAAGCCCTCGAGTAGGCAGGGCCAGCCCCACCCACGTTCCAGAACCTGCCAGTCACAAGGCAGCTAACAATCACCAGCCAGCCAATCCGGAGGCAGCTGACAGAGGCCCTGGAAGCTTCTGGAACCGGCTGTGCAGCGAAGCCGTTAGGCGGGGGGTTAGCGGGAAAGTAAACGCTGCCAGAACGGCTCGGGGAAGCGACGGGGTGGAAGAAAGGGAGACACAAACCAGCCCCGGCAGCCAGCTGCTGCTACACGCCGGGCCCATCGCGGCTCCGCACAGCCGGTGCCGGGCCGCAGAGCCCCAGCGGCGCTTTGCCCCGGCTAGCGGCACGGCGCGGCACCGGGCCACAGCCGGCGGCTGCGGCGAGTGACCTCCTGCCGAGGCGGGCGGGGCTCTGCCGCCCCCGCCTGCGCAGGGGCGGGGGGCGGGCTCCTTCTCCAAGCGCAGGAGAACCAGCATGAAGCCGTGAGGGTGCCTGCGCGTTTCCTGCCGAATTAACGGCAAATTGCTCCATTTATAGTGTGAAGAAATCCTTTGCAAACTCAAAATACAGACAAACGTACTGTTGAAGATAAACATGTAAAGCTTGTATTTTAAAAAGAGTAATGACACACATGGAAAGTTGAGGAATTGCAGCCACTAAAATCTACAGTCAATCCTTCATTCAGAAACGTGGTATGCTTACGCCTGCCAACGCTTAACCCCCTTAACTGAATGACAGACACCTGTAAGCTTTCCTTTCCAATTAAAAGTCACCTAGCTAGTGCAGCGGACATGCAAAGCTTGCGCAGTTAAACGCTCTGCAAATTCAAGAAGTAGCCAGGGAATTTGCAATATTCACTTAGTTTTCCCCTTGCAAGCAGGAAGAAAGTCTAAGCTCACAATCCATTTTGGAAACTCCTTTTGCGTGGCATCCTGTTTGCAAGTTTTAGTAGCAATTCTCAAATTCATCTCAGCTTTCTCTCTCAGTTTTCAGACACTTTGTACTCACCAGATCTCAATTTTTCAAACGACCACAAGGTTGGGTGTCTCCAGAAATACCATTCATGGTAATCAGATCACGATGTTTCTCAGTTGTGGCGAGTTGACCCTAGCTGGCTGCCAGAGGCCAACCCAGACGCTCTCTCACCGCCTCCTCAGCAAGATGGGGAGAAAATAGGATGGAAAAGCTCATGGGCTGAGAAAAGGACAGGGACATCACTTACCAATTACCATCACAGGCAAAACAGACTCCACTTGGGGAAATTAATTTATTGCCAATTAAAAACAGATTACAATAGCAAGAAATAAAACAAAACCACCTTCCTCCCATGCCTCCTTCTTCCCAGGCTCAACTTCACTCATAACTCTTCTACCTCCCCCCCGCCCCGAGTGGCACAGAGGGACAGGGAATGGGGTTTGAGGCCAGTTCATGACGCTTTGTTTCTGCCACTCCTTCCTCCTCACACTCTTCCCCTGCTCCAGCGTGGGGTCCCTCCCACAGGAGACAGTCCTCCATGAACTTCTCCAACATGGGTCCTTCCCATGGGCTGCAGTTCTTCATGAACTGCTCCAGCGTGGGTCCTTTACACGGGGCGCGGTCCTTCAGGAACAGACTGCTCCAGCGTGGGTCCCCCACAGGGTCACAAGTCCTGCCAGCAAACCTGCTCCAGCCTGGGCCTCTCTCTCCATGGGATGCACCTTCTGCCAGGAGCCTGCTCATGCGTGGGGTCCTCCACAGGCTGCAGCTTCTTTCGGTGCACGTCCACCTGCTCCAGCGTGGGGTCCTCCCCGGGCTGCAGCGTGGATATCTGCTCCACCGTGGTACTCAGTGGACTGCAGGGAAATGCCTGCTCCAGCATGGTCTTCTCCAGGGGCTGCAGGGGAATCCCTGTTCTGGCACCTGGATCACTTCCTCCTCCCCCTCTTCCCTCCCTGCTCCCAGGGCTGTTTCTCACACCTTTCCCCCTCATTCCTCTCTCTGACTGTCCAGTATTTTGCCCTTCCTTACCCAGGCTTTTACCCCAAGGTACCTCCACCATGGCCGCAGGGCTCAGCCGTGCCCTGTGGTGGGGCCGCTGGAACCGGCTGTGACCGGCCCGGGGCAGCCCCGGCTTCTCCTTACAGAGGCCGCCCTGCAGCCCCCTGCCCGCGCCTGGGCACCCGCACCCACTGCACTGCAGTTAAACAATGCCCTGCCTGACAGCTCATCTGATTGAAAATCATGAGAATATTTGTCAAATAGGTTTGGGTCTACATTTCCAAATATATTTATACTGGAGATAATATAAAGATGGATTCCTCCCTTTATAGTAACAAGGAAGAGCACTTTGCTGCAAGAGAAGTACCACTTAAGCCAATGTGACTACGTCTTAAGATGAAGAAAAGCAATGAAATGTGGCCTTATATTAATAGAACAATTCTCTTGGATAGATGTTTAAAAATATTCTAGGAACAAATCTAGAAAACTCTTCACATTTTTCATCCCCCCTCCCCACAATGCAGAAACCTGCTGTCTACCTTTGGTGACTCTCAAGTATTTATTGCATCTGATAGTAGTTCTCTAAAAGGCGTACGATCATGTCTTTGGGACGCATGCCAGATTAGCAATATCGCAAAACTTTAGTACATAAGCCTTATGAAGTGTTGTTGGCACCGGTGGCTAAGGCACTTAATTCAATGAGATGCGCTTGCCATTGCTGAAACTGCTGAATGTAGTATTTTCAACAGAGCCAAGGAAAAATCTCATTCATTAGACCTCTGAAACGGTGTTCAACTATTGTTACTGTGCTGCAACATTTTGAATATAAATACAAAAGGCCCACACGAAGTAATACTTCACTCTCTGAATTTGCACATATTGCTGAAGACCATTATTGTTTTCCTGCTGATGTGTAGTATTGTCTTCCTGGCTGCCGCAACATAGCGTATGATTACATACCTGATGCCTATAAACCAATGGCAAATCACACAGTTGTTATAATATGTAACTATTGTCCTCTGTAATGACAAATGACAGCACGCTTTTGCAGTGTGATGACTTGTCTCTGCTAATATGTAGACTAACACATTTCTAAGAAAAAGAAAAGCAAAAATACATTGCCATCATTAATAATCAAGTCTGAAATGGGAAGAAAATTAGATTAGAGCCTTTACAAAAAATTATCAATCCCCTGGCACATGCTTTTACTTCATTTGTTTCATAAGAGAAAACAGATGTAAAAGAAAATTATGGCTACGACAATGAGGAATTAAAATCTGAAAATTTCTGCTGTTGAATATTGGCCTATTACACTTCTGGTTTAAGATATGGCATTTCTCCACAAAGCTGTATAGTATTTCTCAGATAATGTGAAATAAAAATACGTAGCTAGACTGAATTTCAGTAAAAAATGACATTTCTTGTACAGAATCCTGTATCCAGCCCAGTCGTAACTGCCTCAGTTATGATCATATCACGAGCAGCTTTACAGTAGTGTAACTGCCAGAATAGAGGACGAATTATGTGGACTGTACCTGCAGCCTTTTCAGTTTATCTCACATTCCAGTTGGTTATTACTGCATCTGCATTTTATCTTAAGAAAACCAAAGGCCAAAAGTTCAGCATCTTGTGTAAGGGGATGCAAGAAGTGTGCGCCTAGACTGCAGTAAAGTCCAACCTGGAGGCTGGCCTTCTCCCTCTTTAATGCTGGCAAAACTCCCATTCCTGCCCCTCCAATCCCTCTAATCTTGGTTCTTTGCCTCCCTTCCGCAAATGTTGCTTATCCTGCCAGACGCTGACAGCTCTCTGGAAAGCGGTATCTCAGGAGTGAGGTGCCTCCCAGAAGGTGCCACAAAACTTCGAGTTACTGTATAGCACCAAAATGTTTTAGTTATTAAAGGTGATTTCGTTATTAACTGTGGGCCGTAATTTGTTGTTTCTTTTCTAAAGTCTTCATAAATGACTCGTTTTCAAAATTGCATCTGTGCAAGTATTACAAGGTTCCTAGCTATAAGCTAGGTTCTCACTTCTGGCTCAGACTATATGCAGGCTATGGTATATGTATATTGTATAAAGTATACTGTACTCTCTTTATTTCCTGTCCAGCTAAAATTTTTAGAACAATAATACAGAAAAATCAAAATAAATAATTCATTTCCATGTTTCTGAGATCTTGTTAATGACACCCAACTTCATTACTCTAGGCTCGGAGATCTTTTGCAGACCAGAAAGTTTAACTTAACGCAGGGTATAGGATTGACTATGGCTGCTAGAAGTGGGACCCTGTAATGTCTTGACATGCTAGGGTGAACGGCCTTTTTAAAGAGTCCTATCAGTAACAGCCCCATGAATTTACCAGTGCGTTCTTGGCAAAAGGGCCTAGCTAACGCCGATCCCCCAAAGGGGATGCAATGATCTCACAGAGTTCCTGCCATGTAAGTGGCTTCACTTACCGCTTAGCTGCTTAGAAGCAGGGTCCTACCTGGAAAGACCATTCTTTTCCCATTGTCGCTGAAATCAGAGGCCTCCCACAGATGCCGCAAAGAGCTGTGAGCGCTCTTATGACACCACTGGTGAATAACTCTACGGAAACCATTGCATGGCAAGTTATATGCTTTTTCTCCCTTTTTTAAACATTTGCATTATATTGTCTGTTATGGTGCCTTGAAAACTTAAAAACTTCCTGGTAGTTTTACTTTCAAAGCACTCAGGCCGAAAACACGTGTGTGTATATGTACACGCATATCCAAAAATTTTAACCTCAGAACAATATACAGGAAGACTTTCAAATTCGGTTAGATGATGAAACCCCTGATACTCCAAGAATATCGAAATACTAACCTTCTCGGTAGCATACCATAATGTTTTGTAGCTATTAAGTATCTTCCTTGCAATGAACCTTTGTGATTCATACTGCCTCTCAATTCGTGATTTAAAGTATCATTGAGTTTCACTGTAATTTTTGAGATACGCTAAAATGTTCTGCAGCAATTGTCAGGGGCCAGAGTTGAACAAACCTACGGAATTTTAATGAGTTTGCAGTGGTAATTATTTTTAATTGCCTTCCATCTCATTAGAGTACCAGGTGGCAGCTATGTAACCTCACCATGGATGCGGATTGTCTATATGGCCACATATTTCTCTGCAGACACTAATGAACAGGCATTCAATGTCCAAAGCTTCTGTAGTGGTCTACTAACAGCAACTTGCTAGTTCCTTTGAACAGGAGGAGGCTGGCTCTGACCTCACTCGCACTAAAATTAACTGCAAAGATATCACTGCGTCACACCACTTTCCGCGTACCTTTTTAAACAGCAACAAAAAAGAACATATACATGTGTGAATATATTATGTTCTGTTTTCTACTATAAATTGTTTAAAGGCTTTTACTTACCACTTTAGAAACAATAAGAATTGTGTCAGTTCCTGGTTCACACAGCAATATAGCAAAAAAGGAATGCTCCTCTACACTTCCTTCCCCCTTCTGCAATAATTTTGTCTTAAAATAATACTATTCATAAAAAGAGTTAATTTCTCATGTGACTGGAGGAGAATTTGGAATAGACAGAAAAAAGCAGTAACAACAGAGTTTTGCCCTATGTGTCTATTGACTGCTAGAGGAATTCATATGCTGTTCTTTACTAAAAAAAAAAACCACAAACAACCTAGCTTTGGTTTAAGAAAGAAACATAACATTGTGAATCTAATTCCACAGTTACGCAAAAAGGTACAGCTGTGTAGGATCAGTACTTCTCAATATATTCTGATTAGAGACTTGCTAATAAAACCAAACACTGCAGAAAAAAACCCTAATCTATAAAACCCCCTTCTTTTTACTACTGGAATAATATAGTTGTTACACACTGTTCTTAGGACTGCTTAAGAGTTCTGGCTTCCAGATGCTTGAAATCAAAATGATCTCTATTTAAATTGTACGGCATAAATGACAAAATTTTAGCTGTATGCTAAGCACAGCTTTGCAATATATAACAACCTGTGATAAACTACCTGTAAAGTTTAGACATTTCCTCCACTATTTTATAATAGGATGAAGCTCTAGGAAATAAAACCTGTAATGCAGTATCATTAGGTTCTCTTCTTTCTGTCCAGATAGATGCTGACTTCTTCATATTTTCTTTTTTTTTTAAAGAAATAATTCTACAGAACAATTGATTAATTTATTTCATGTGTCCTTTTTTTTTGTTACCTGCATCTTGTACCTTCTTCACAGGTATTTATTTCTGACACTTCAACTGCAGAGTTAGAAAAGATATGCATTTTACCTGTTTTGTATTAATAATAAGTATATATCTGATGTTGATTATCTGGTCACAACTGCACCTTAAAGCCACTGTTTCTTTTAATTAAAATACTTTCTTCCCTTGGCACAAGGTAGTCGATAGCCCAAGGCAACGAGGTCTCAGAAAACAAATAGTTCCCACCTTAATATCATTTAGAAAAAAATTATTTTACCATGACCTGGAGGATTTTCTCAGGCTCTAAACTGATTATCTAAAACTGGATTCTTGAGCCAAAAATGCCTCCTGTCTCCGAGTTCCTACACTACGACACGAAAAAATAACCAATGGTCTTAAAAAACCTGTAAGCTTCTGGAAATCAAGGTGTTGCAAATTGGGTATATTATCAGTATTTGCAAACCTTGGCTTAGAAAACTTTTTTTTTCCATATTGAAATTGTACACTTCATTTTGATACTTAAGAAACCTTTTCATTTCTGTATACGCTGTTTTTTTCACAGCAGGGCTATGAGAAAACTAATCATAATAAAATTTCTTGTTACTCAACAATGGTATATGAGATAGAACAGTTACGTATGTTCCTTTTTATCCAAAAGGCTAAATTAAGTACTGCAGATTAGATTATCTTTCACAGGAACATTTTTTCCACTAATTTCAATGGAGCTGGAGTAATTAAGAGAAGAGGAATAGGTGTGTGAACTGGTGGAGTCAAAGACAGATTAAAGCAAGAAACAGTCAAAATGGATGTTACCTAAAAAATGCAAACAAATTAAACATAATGGCGTCTGTCCCTGATGGAACATGAAAGTGGATGACATTTAGTAGGTTGCATCATGGTCTAGGAGGACAGCCTGCATACTCTGGTCTATTTTTATGACCTGTATGATCATATAAATATAATTTATCAAAATCATTCATTTGCAAACACAGATCAGGGGTAACTCCAAAGTCAAAAGAAATGTTGCAACGCTTAAAGTCAATCAAAAAAAGTAAATTTAGCTAAAAATGATCACACTATAAATAGTATCAATTTTGATATGCATAAAGAGACATAAAGCCCGCCCTGGAATAGTCTATGAAACAAGTGTGGAGAATGCAGTAAAGCTTATATGTAAAAGGCTGTAGGTGAGTTTGCATTAATCATGGAAGGTTTCATAGTTCAAGCAATATTCTCTCCTTGGCAAACACGTACTTTTTCTGTTATTACCTTACAATTGTGTCAGGACTTTCTGTATCGGCACAGCTTGAACTCATCAGTAGCTAAGCTTGTTATGGATAATCTTATTTATTCTACCACCTCTCTGCAAGATAATCACATTATGGTTTTCTCAAGGGTTTATCACCTTGAATCCACCCAGGACCTGAAACATGCATAGAGAGGGAGAAAGAGATGTACAGATGTATGAAAAACTTCGCTGAAGTTCTTTTTTCTTTATGGTTAGAATGATTGCATCAAGACTCAAAATTATTACTGCATATATTAAATCTTTCAGAAGAATAGAATTAATTGGCATAAAAATTCAATATAAATGTTATGAATGACACTTTTGATAAGGAATGAGCATTTACATTTTCTATTAGAAAGTATAAAGTACAGAGTATAGTATATTAAAAAATACTCTTATCTGTAATGAGTTAATGATAATCCCAAAGAGTACAGATATGATTTCTGTAGGAAGACCAAGGTAATATTTGCCTTTCAATAAGGCACAATATAAAAGAGATGCTTTCCTCCAACCTTTTAATAAGCGTATGAGAAAATGCAATTCATTTGTTGAATTACTGAAAACTAGACATTGAACGGAATTTAACAAAGCCCTGGCAGACATTCTGGACAATGCCCAGATATTTGAGGAGGCAGAATTATCTATTATTTCATCACTTGGACTTCAAATCTAGATTGTATTAATTGTTATTAAGTACTGCACATAAAACAATCGTCCACTAGCAAAGAAATGTATTAATGTGTTCCTATGTATAGAATCTAATATTATGCACAGAAGTATATGGATAATTGTTATGAATTTATCAGATTTTTTTCAAATGCATACCATATAAAGGTGTCAGAACCTGTTCCTTAATATGTTCAGGCAATACTTACTTCACAAACCTAGTCCAAATTAACTGTCATCCAGGGGATCGACAGTATCCATTAGGGCTTCCCTTTGAA
Source organism: Platalea leucorodia (assembly GCF_965183815.1). Taxonomy (NCBI): domain Eukaryota; kingdom Metazoa; phylum Chordata; class Aves; order Pelecaniformes; family Threskiornithidae; genus Platalea; species Platalea leucorodia. The sequence continues at coordinate 111,756,293 of NC_138824.1, forward strand.
GATGGACTTTGACCCTTTCAGTTACTCAATCCAATATGATGACTAAATCAGTAAAATTAAGCAACGGCTCTATCTCTTCATTGTGTTTACAGACTAATTTTTCTCTCACTTGTGTCTATTAAGACTATCTTAAGTACATCAGTTTAGCTGCACACACTTCAACATGTCCACATTTTTGTGTGTTGCCAGTCAGTGGCAGTTCTGTGAAACAGGGGACCTATTAGAGTTCTGTCCTCAGAAACACTCACACATTAGTAGAAATTTGGTGTCCCTGTAGGCAGAACGTGATCCCAAATGCTAGAAGCTTTTTATTTGGCTGTAGTCTTGTGTGACTCACATGGGTATCAGTTTGTATTAATAAGCATCAAATACTACTTCATTCCCATGTATATAACTGCTCCTTAGATAAGCACAAATGTTAGCACACCCTGTGCAGTATGGAAGGTGATTTGATTAAGCGCTATTTTGAATTTCAAGTGGATCCTTCTGGATGAAGTACAACATGCTGTGCAAACTAAAAAGATTTGAGTGTTTGATTTGGTCTTCATTTCTTTTCTCCACAGAGAAGAGTTTTCACTGTTGGGGAAAAGAAGGTACTTGCATGTCTTAAATCAGAAACAAAATCAAGTTACAGAATTTTTCAAAAGATGTTTTGTGCTTTAGATGTAATTCTTTTAATGTTTATTTTCATGGTATTCTCTTGTGACATAACTCTGCTGTGATATATGGCAGAAAAAATGTACAATAATGAAATGAGATTGTTAGGATTTACTTTTTTCCCTAAACATTTGCCAGACATAGAAAAAAGTATCTAAAAACTCACAGAAAAATCATTTATAAAGGAAGATGTGAATACTTATTCAAGTAAGCTAACATGAATGGGACCAGCAAAACTGTATGTTAGAGTTAAGGAGTCAAAGTTATGAGATACCCGTGTAGCCTTAATTCACCCTCCTCGTGCACATGCATTATTAGGCTTTAGTTTCATATTCACGTTTGCTTGTTGTATTTTCCGCAGAACCCACCCTTCATTTACAATTTGTTGGAAGGGGTTGTAACCACTGGCTAAAGGGGTGGTATAGGGGCCAGGTCCTATTTATGAGGCAATTTAATAGGTCTCCCTGGAAATTCCTAGAACAGAATTACACAACATTTAGTTCTCTAAGTAACCTTTCTGGGTCAGAAAGCAAAGTAGGACAGATGATGACTAACTGGACAGCCAAGGACCAAGCAAATTAATTTGTGTGTTCGCATTGTGTAACCTCATTTTAAACACCTGGGGAAGTGGTGGAGGATGATAAAAGGAAAATTGTAGAGACTGAAGAGAATACAGAAAGCGGAGGCCAGGGAAAACGAGGTGCTTGGTAGAGACCAGGACAGTGTGGAAACTTCGGAAGCCTGAGGAGTGCACAGTAGGGGAAACTACCTAGTGTAATGAAATGAGTACTACTGGATTGAAGGCTGGGAGTTATAAGGAAATTGGTAAAGAATATTTTGAGTTCTGCCCTTGTATTTTAGCTGTAACTCAATCACTCGTGGATGTTTTATCTGGATTATTCACTAACTGTGCCATAGACTCAGAGGTAACTGCTCATAACTTGGTCCTGCTCAGCATGCTCGGTCCCAGAGGACCAACAACAGAACTAAGGGGCTGCCTCAAGCATGGCATGGAGCAGTATTTCTTAACACTGAAGGTTCCTAATTAATTCTTTATGGTATCTGTGCATCTCACCTTACTTAAATTATCAAAGATTTTTTCTTTATTTGGTGGACCCCTGCCCCTTGTTAGCCCAAGCGGAGGAGAGCAGACCCATCATCGAACCTTTACATTTACAATCAGACGCTGAACAGCTTATTGGAGAAAAACGTCACTAACCCCTCTGCCCCTCCTCTGCGTACAGAAATCGGTGATCCCACATCCAGGTTACTGAGCTTTTAAAATGAGACTGATGACTTTCATATAGTACACTCTGTGAGAAGAGGAAAAGTTAGCATCTTTGAGAAGACGGATCTTGGCTTTTCATCATGAGAGATTTCCTGTCTAGGCTTCACTACTGAGAAAAGAAAATGGTGGTAAAAAGAGCTAACCCGCTTCTCCAGCTTCTCTCCCTGTCACAGTATCTCACCAATTTTCCTTTATGAACTAGAAAGTCTCAAGCAACTTCAAGGATTTTTAAAGAATCTTCCATATTCTCTGCAGTGTAGTTACTTCTTTTTTTTGCTGTTGAAAGCTCTTTTTTCCAGATCTCAGCTTCATGCTTAGAAGAATCCCAAACGTAATTCCAGTAAATAAGGACTACGTTATTATTTTCACCTGGTAACAGTCATAAATCCTGTAATACTCTCCACCATGCATCAAACCTTACTGCAACCTCCTGCTGGTCTGACACAAGTTGGTGCTATAAAGGCAAACAACCATTAGTATGGCTCAGACCTAAATTAACACAACGGTTTCCTTTGCTTGGCTCCATGCCTGCTTACTATGATTTAAACAGACCAGTTAAAACCAGGTGGTGTTTCAGGCCCTTGCTTCTTCCATCAGTATTTAAGAATGTTGCTTCCTCTAATCAGTATATCCGCTACTTAAGTAGCTTCTTTTAACTACTGATCTGCTGTCTCTTTCTGTGAGAAAGTAAAATCTGCAGCAAATGTAAAAGTTAGTAACATACTACATGCAGTTTGGCCTTGTACCAAAGTCTGGATTGTTTATTTTGAATCCAACATTCTCTCAGCTCCCTTTTATTTAGAGGCCATTTCTCATTTTTTCCATACTGTAATCTAAATTAACACAAATCTCAACTACTACCACTCGCTATACTTTGCTTACATGCTGAAACATGATTCTGAAGAGAATACAGAATGATGACTGTAATTAAAAATAAAATGGTCTATCGTCACAACACGTGAGCTAAAAAGAAATTCATAAAATAAGAAGGGTAACTTTTACATGGATTTTAATGTATGGCATTCTAGTATTTCAGATTTTTTTACCTGAATATACACTTTTGTGTTACAAAGGTCAGAACTCCTGCCAGTGTGAATAATATTAATTCCCATACTGTGGGCATATGATTTATTGGAACTAAGAGTCCATGCTTAAGAATTCAGATGATTCTTCAGTGAAATTCAAAAGGCTTCATTTTTCTTGTTTCCAGAAACAGATGGAGATTTTTTTTAATTTGGGTATGCATGTGGCTGAAACATCTTCTCTGCAAATATACATACACATCAGTGTTTAGAGGAAATCTTCTCAGGGAAGATCAGTTCGAGAAGTATCACCATGTTAAACTCTAATTTCTGGCACCCACTACAGAAAGTACTCATGGAGTAGCTCTCTGGCAATCACAGGAAACAACTGCAGTTGCTGTGTGAGAATACACTGAAGTAAAATCAGTTAGAAGCTTCAAGTATTTCTGTCCTCTCCTGCAGAAAGGAGAGCCTCCTGGCTCCTTTATGTAAGTATTGTCACATAAAAACAAGCACTATGGGTCATAGTTTAGTCTAGAAGCTGTGAATTTCTAATGGATTCTGTCTAATAGAGAGAAAATGCTCCTTTGCTTCTCTCCTCCCTTCAGACACCTTTGCATATCAGCTCTAATGCATGTCTCATCCAACCTTGCAAGGTTACATATCTAGGTTTCAGCATGATCAATCATCCTGCATACTCTTGCAAATTCTGTGTCACCAGAATACCCGCTACATAAATAAAACAAATGAAATTCCCAGACTGCTTTTAAGGACCTTCCTCTGGGGCTGCCCACATGTACTGGTGGAGTCTGTGTGACTCTGTGAGTCTGTGTTAAGACTATGGGCTCTTAAGGAAGGAATCGTGTCTCTCCTTTGCATCTTTATACAGAATTTAATACACTATCAATGCTTGATACATAATTAATAGCAACATTAACTAATTAAATAGCTTTCCTCTTTAATTTCAGTATGCTAAATAGAGAGATAGAATGCTTTAATTGGTCACCTTGGACTAATGATGAGCAAGTGATGTTTCTGCTCTGCATGTTTCCAGTTTCTGTGGAGACTGCCAACAGTTTTTCTCATCTGCAGAATTGGAAGTGCTTAGAGAAGAAGTGCATTTAAGGCTGATCTAGTCAATTCATTATTAAGCAAACAGCAGAAAGTATTCCTGTACTAGCATACAAATGAAAAATGTATCTTTTTCATATTTTTAGTATTAACTGTGCCACTCTTTCTCACCAATGGAAATTTTGCTTGGTAAACCATCACATTGTTTCTGTGTGCCTGTCTGCAAGTTACTCAGGGCATTATTTATAAATACTGCATGGTTTGAGTAAGAAAAGCAAAATCAAACCCTATGAAAGAAATCCAAGACAAGCGACCAAGATTTAAAATGAGACATCTCAATAGCTTTCAGTATTTCTTAAATTTCCACTCAGTAGCAGGCTGAAATTTTCACCTAGCAGCTAGGTTTTCATACACATGACTACATGTGTCACAGCATACCAGAATGCAGTATAAGAATGAATCATCCCTCAAGAGCAGTATGGCCTAGCAGTTCAGCGAGGGATGTGGAAGAAACCCGAGTGATTCTTTGGCTGTGATCCGTGCTACTTCGGGATAACATTTCACAATCTCTTCTCCCTGGTTCCACTACTCAATGCCTGTTTCGGTTACAAAACACTGGTTTAAGGACTATATGTTACTGGTCATGTCTATGGCGTATGACAGAATGGCTCTATAAACTCCACAGGGGCCTGAAGGAAACAGTGCATAAATAAATGATTTAAAGGTAATAATAAAACATTATCTATATTGCTTTAAAAGTATTACAGTAAATGGAAGATCAGAATCTGCCACAATTTGATAATAGTCTCAAAACTAGCTCCCTTACGGTCAAATTAGGAAAGTCTTTAGTATGCATTAAAGGGTTTGCCATCAAGGGTTATACCTTTTCTCTGCTCTGATCCACTAGTAGTTTATAGTATCTGAGCTTTTCATTCTCTACGTTTTACCTCTCTGTGAATCGGCTGCTAAGGTCCACTGGGTGACTGGGCAACAAGACTCCAGGTATTACTGTGTGTATATTGCTAGCCCACTCAGTGGTGTTTTTAAAGGTATATTACAAGTAGTTTTAAATATTTTGTCTGTGCTCAGAGATGTATTGTATTCTGTGAAGTTTTCACCTTTTTGGCAATCAAGTGCTCTGAACAACCTGGGGAGTTACAGCAGGTTTTTTAGGCTTCCTTTCAAAAAAAGGCCGATACACTACAGCTAGGACATAATCCATGTTGCTTATTAAAGACAGTTTATTGAAGGCTAAGGGTTTATTTCTTTATATTGTCAGAGAGAGAAAACTTGAAGACTGAAGAGGTTCTGCAAACAAACTAATAACAAATTGCAACTCAGGCTAGGCCAGAAAGGTTTGCAACCTTTCAATAACTTTTTTTTTCAACTAATTCCAGCAAGTCACAACCACCCACTCAAATAATTCAAAATCAGTCACTAGGGTAGAAAAATATACCAAAATGTTCTTGCCATCTATTACAGTAGTTCACAGATTGAAGCAGCATCAAGGAAAACTTAAACAAAAGTGATCATTTGCAGAGCGCCCTAAGATCTTTAACTAGTATAAGCCTACATAATACTGCTCACCAAAATGGGCACAGGCCAGTTTATAGCCACTAGAGATCAGGCCACTGACTTTAAAAGACTAAGGATTTTCTTTGGATTTCTGTGATTTTTAGTATTGTTTACAAGCAAGCCTAGCACTTGTGAAGAGCAGTCTGATTTGTTCTGTAACTTACTGTTTATCGTTACTTCTGCCAGGATGTAAATTTTATATAAGAAGTCTTTTGTACAAAGCCCTAAATCATTCAGCATGCCTCATTCATAGAGGCAGTGCATTTACTATATTAAGGTAACCTTTTAAGGAATTGCCCAATTAAAAAAATTGAATGAAGGAATAACAAATCTCTGGCACTTTAATCTAATTGTAACAGAAAATGCTATGTTAACTGCTGATCCACAGAGAAATCCAAAACCAGCAGGAGGAAAATATTACCACTCAATAAAAGTCTTGGCAACTTCCCACTGAGACCTGAAACACAATATGTACACATCAAACAATCACTAACTTATTGGATCATTAGGTAAAAGCCAGAGTCATTTGAAGAGAGTGCTGCTCTCCTTAAAGATGAAATATTTCCTAGTGCAATAAATAAATCAGGCACAAATAATTCCACATAATAGGAATTATTAGGAATAACAAATATTAGGAAGGAATCTGCTAAACTTTCTTGCTTTCAAAAGATTCACTGTGAAGTTAACTTTTCTTCTGCATTATGCTGAAGAAATTTTACCAGTCCAAACAATGTTACTTTCCTACTTTTGGAAACACAGAAACCAGAAGGTTTTCATGCCAAGGACATGAAATTCAAATCTTTCTCAGTGGAACTGGAAGAATGCAGATGGAAAGTAAAATGGCATCTGAAAATGTTCTTGCAAATAACTCCCATTTCATAAATGTGCAAATAATTGCAATATTTTTCTCTTTTTTTCCCCTCCTCTCTGTTTTTTGAGTAATATTTTTTTAATCCCCCCTCCCTCCCCTTAAACTACTACTACTACCTATCTATCTATCTTCAGGAAGCCTTCTGATTTTACTCCATTCGTACCTTCTGGAGTCCCTTGTCCTTACTTCCAGTATAACAACTTAGAACATTGCACAACAATTCTGTTTCTGCCTCCTTACATGGCTCCTCTCTTCCCGCTATTTGCCATCAAATCTCCCTTCCTGACTAATCCCTCAGCTCAGTTTCATGCCCCTCTTCTCATGCCTCTTCTTGCAAGTCTCCTTCTCCCTCTCTGCTACCTCCATCCTTTTCTCCTTGCTGCTCATGACTGGGAGGTGAAGATAACCTCTGCACTGACCTAAGGAAGATAATCCCTGAAGATCCTCTCCAAAAGGACAGGCGTATTCCAACCAACGAAACAGTATCTCAATGGACAGAAAAGTGCCCTTCTCCCTTAGACTTGCAATTTTTTTCTTTAAAATTCTTATAACGTTCCTGCTGGATATTTGCTTTAAAAAGAAAAATCATGCTGGAAAACTTATAAGAACTAGATTAATCAGGGATTGGTAACTGAGAGTGCATGAGGAGGTGTAAAATTTCCCTGGCTTCTACAATGCACTGTCTAGGTCAGCTGCTATAAACAGTTGTAGATCTATTGACGGCTGGGGACATATGACAATTTATGCCAGCTAAAGAACTACTCCTGTATTTGAAATGAAAGAAAAATTGTGAGCCCACACAAGCCCTATTTGAAGCCAAAGTCAAATAAAGACCTTATTTTCAACCGCATTCATTCAGGAATATAGACATTTTAGCTGCAAGCAATTAACATTTTATATATTTTTTTCTTCTCAGAGAACAACAGCACCACATTCAGTTGCATAGTTCTCATTTAACCATTGTTTTTAACATGTATTTGAGTAGTTTCTTACTTACAGAAGAAAAGATATGGAATGAAATTACTACCTTGCATGTATTTACTTTCCTTTGATAACAAAATCTGTCTGCTGTTCAACCCTCTAGAACTAGTAAACTCTTTGAAAGCCATAAGGCACAAGTGACACATTAGCTATAACATTATAGCATTTGTAATTAATTAGATTTGCAGGACTTGGACAGACAAAGAACAAGGAAATGTGCAGTATTTTAGTCAACTATTAACTGGACTACCATTATGCATAACTGTGGGGATAATTCTTTGCTGCTTTACGTTTTGTCTTTTGCATGATGCCCTATTCAACAAGAACTCTGTCACATTAAAATGATGACATACTCACAGTTTTCTTTCACTTAATGTTGAGGAAAACGTGTTCATCATATCATCCTGGATGAAGAAGTTGACGGGACATGGGAGAGAATGACAGATTACTTGCATAAGAATCTTTTTGTGGGCTAATTTTCTTGACCTAAGTTACAGTGGTTGCGTTCATGTGCTGAAGAGGAGGTGGGTATCAGAGAATGGGAAAAGGGATTTGAGCAAGGTCTCTTTCTATATCTCTGAATCTTGTGGTATGCACAGCTCAAACTCAGAGATGACCGGACAGTAATGTAATTTGGATGGGAATTTTTCTTTTTTGACTTATTTTGTTGTTGTTTGGGTCAAGAATCAAAGAGACTGCCCACTTGAAATAATCTAGGGAATTACTGGTTTAACATCTTTATCCAGAATATGCTTTAAAGAAAAAGTTTTGATAAAGTATTGGATTAGATGTTAAATACACTTGGAGATGCAGAAAAATCAGGATTTTAAGAAAAAAACACTGTTTTAAAAAAATCTGCTTTCCCACATACCAAAAAAAAAAAAAAAATCATGCCACTCAGTGTTCCCTACATAACATTTAAGGGTTTTAACCTCAAACGCTGTTGTCAGAGAACTTTGCAATATTATCATCATCAACATCACAATTTTACTCACTGTTTCAACAGCTTTTTTGTTGTTACTTAGACAAAATCAACACTACCTCCTACATTTCAAAGGCTAAGCAAGGGTGGAAATGTCAGCCCTTGAAGGTACCTCTTCCTAATACACCAAGTGTAGTTCTCTGTCCAGTTTCTGCCTGTTTTTGACTCCTTGTTGGGCAGTATTGTCTTTGTAACACACTCAGTTACACCGTATGGGCATTCTCTAGGTGTTTCAGCCTAAAGCCTAGTAGCTTTTGTTTAAAATGTGATAGAAGGTTTCAGTCTCCCAGCACCTTCTCTAGGTGTTCAGGGGTGGTGAGGATGTTCAGCACCCAGCAGAGCTACATAGAAAAAAAATTCTCCGGCATGCTGTGGTTCTGGGTCTCCAGCAAGGAGATCAATAGACATGAACATTGCAGGCTCTTTGCCTTAGAGAAAAGAAAAAAAAAAAATCACATAAGCAGAATCAATGGCAATGTAATATGGATGACATTTTATGTGACCAGAGACAGTAATAAGAAGTTATATTTATGAAAGCACATAGCCAACTGGATTTTGTTTATTCCTCACACAATGCAACATCATTCCCATTTTTACTGTGCAAAGATACGGTTTTGATAAAATTTTCTCTCCCCCCACCGCACCCCGACAATTCAAAGAAAATTTATCTTCCTTATTGAACACTGGCATGTCAAAATCCCTATAAATTTATGGGATATAAAACATGGATGTAAATTTGTAGTTTACAAACATCTCACATTCCCAGTACTCTTTCTAGCTCCCCATCTACAATATAAAGTCAGACTGATCTCTCTAAATCAAAATTGCATTTTTCTGACACTTCATCTCTTTGTCATGTTGTCTCCTCGCAATAGCTGTGCCTCAAAACTGTTTCTTTATCCATTTATAGCATCATAGGATACACATCAATTTTACAGGTAACAAGACTAATATATATAGAAAAAAAATCTTATAAATCTTATAAATCAGTGGAGAGGAAAACTGTGTTAAACACTACAGTCATTTAAAGAAAACCAATTTGGTTTGCAATTTTTTCAGTTGATGTGTAGTATTTTGAAATCAGGCTATCCGGGACATATTTATTGTGATGTTGTATATGATGTACAGCGCATGCTAACATAGAGCTGTGATGGCGCTTCCTTGAAAAGAAAACAACCTGGTTATCCTCAAGTGCTGGAGTACCTCTAACTGCTGTCTTTTGTCTCATTACAAACTTCCTTACATGTTTTGCACCTCAGTTGCCAACAGACAAAGGGTAAGTATTGTATCCTATAATTCTGACAACTGCTTTCCTCCTCCAGTTACCTTCTATGAATTTGTATCCCAACATCCTTCCTAACTGGGCCTAACACCACGACTGAACAGGTCTCTCCACACACACGCTGATCCCTTCCTGCTTTCTGCTATATAAAGATGAGACAAAGGGTATCAGTGTTACTTATCTCTAGTTATCTCTAATCAGTGAACTTTAATAATCCAGAAGATAAAATGGTACCATACAGTTCTTTTGAGACCTGCTCATTCGGAAAAGTTTTCACCCGTCAAGCATATTCGCTTTTGCCTTTATCATAAAGAAGCATAAACCAGACCAAAACATGCACTGTATCTCCATTCCTTGTATGCTAACAACCTAAGTCTGCAGAGATGACTGCAAGTTGAAGGTAGCACATAAAACAAACCATGCTTATTTTCAGAATATTTCAATTAGCTAAACTGTCTCATGTCCCCTACTGGTAATTCCATATGGATAATGATTCCACAGAAATAAGCATATTTTTAGAGAAGTCCCTGGACTAATAAGAATGGAAAAAAAAAAAAAAAAACCCAAAACACAAACCTTGACCTTCAGCAGCCAATCCCAGACGAGAAAACACAGTTCGGTCCCCTTACATTTCAACGAAACCTGATAGACTCACATCTTGAAACACTTCATTATTCTTTTCAGAAGAAGCCATATCTTTGATTCCATATTTGACACCCAGCCTTTCATCCGTTACTCCCCTAGGCTTGCCCGCTGAACCACCACAGAAAGACTGAGAGAGTATCTTCCCACTCTAGTAAGGGCTGGCATAGTATTAGATGTAATTCTCAGCAGCTATTAAAGGAATATCAGGCTGGGTTTTGGGGTCTAGTAAATTCATCTGTTTTATTTCATTGTTTATATGACCTAAGGTACCTCCTGTTTCTACTCCCATTTCTTTAACGACATTGCTTTGCATGGAAGTATATACACTTTTTAAATTCCTCTGATACTGCACCTCTGGAAATCCTAGGCTGATGTCACTCAGTAAAATTCACATTTAAATTCAGCTTCTAAGTCCTTTCGGAAGCTGAGGAACCAGCTTCTGAAGTGAGGCTGCTGCTGGTCCGAAGGCTTAACAAGAGGTTGCACTAACATGCGAAAAGGATGCCAGCACATTAATTTTTAAAAGACAAAAAAACATAAAGTCTATTGAAAATGGAAATTTTATTCACACTCAAAGTCAGTTTGTTCTCTGAGTTAATAATGAAATCCCCAAACTGAAGAGCCTTCTGATGTTATAATTACCCTTTAAATCTTTTTGTATAGCTGTTATATCCTGTGGAGGGGGAATCTGTTTATTTTAATACAGATGCACAGCAAAATAACACATTTAAATAACACACAGTGCTACAGTGTCATGGGGCCTTCTAAGTGATTCTCTGCTCTTTTCATACTAGTCTAACTCTATTGACATGCAGGTCATTAAAGCAAAATTCACACCAGTGCTCTTGGCCTGCACAGGGCCTATGCATCACTTAAATTCTACTTAAAGCTCTCAGAGTTGGGTTCTAAAAGGATTTATGAGGTGTGCAGCCTTACGAGCCCTCTAGGCTGGGAGATGAATGTCACTGTTAATTTGCTTCACCTCTGCAAATCCTTAAAGCAGAGTTACAGTAACTTCAGTTGTTGTCTTTCTCGAAATAGCTTGGCAGGACTTCTATGCCCCTATCAGTAGAACTGTGCTTGATCTTATTTCTGGAGCCTAGCATGAAACTATAGTGCAAGCTTTATAAAAATTGCTAAAAATTAAGACTTAAAAGAGCTACTGGTAATTTTTAAACTTAATTAAATAGAATATTAGTAAAAAGTCATTTGTGGGTACTTACTTTACTACCACATCCTTCAGCTTGTGAAGAAAAATTCTTCCAAATATTCTTGATTACGACTAATTAGATTATATGGTATTATGATTCTGTACTGTTTAGTCAGAATTTGTGGGACATAGTAGCTTATATAGTCTTTGCAGTGGGTGATCGTTTGATGCTTTCTTTACGTTTGCAAAGTGTGGGATCTTTCAAACTCATCTTATTGTGCCTTTCATGTTTTACATTGCTCTGAGTTGTTTTGTTTAAATACATCATTATCCTTGGATTCTGTATCAGTTATCTCATACAAGACATGAACGGTCTGATAGGCAATCGTATCCTCTTTTGCAAGGGTAAGATAGACAGGTATTTTTGAAATCTGCCTTGCTTAATTTAATTTGTCTCATCTCGAATGTGACCTGACCAAATCTTCCCTATGCAACTAAATAGCAATATTTAACACCTGTTTGGATCATATAAATTTGAAGTTGAGATATAGGCCGGTCTGGCAAACTGTGTACTTTTTATCCTTGAGATTGTCAATCAACTTTTCCCATTAGCAAATGACAGGTTAAAAAAAAAAAAAAACAACAAAACAAAAAAAAACACAAACCACCAAACCCAAACCAGTTCTTTCATATGCAAACTTTAAAAAAATAGAATTCAACCACTGGAATTTAGGGTCAGATTATGACCCTTTATGCTGAGGAGCTGTTACTCACCTGAGGTAACTCCTTGGAGTCATTAGATCAATCTATCAATGCAGCGTGTTATCAGTAAAATGAATTGGGACTAGGCACTTTCTAAATGTGTGTAGCTTCATATATGGCATTTCATATGGAATTCTTTACAGAAAATAAACACCCACTGATAACTGAGTTTCCACTATTCTTCAGTATTCACCATATTTAAGAGAATGTGTGATGCCTCTAATCGCCAGTTTCTTTACACACTTAATGTCAAACCACTCTCCTATTTATTTTCACCCCTTTTTAATGAAATGGCAGCTGCAACAAGAAAATTTCAGAGCTGCTTCTCTGAAAATAGGATATTTATCGAGAGAGATTAAAAAAGCTAATTTAATTCCTTCTTTTTTAATCACTGCTACTGGGGCTCTGGACCATATCAAGAGGGATTCTGACAGCTTAGCGTTAGTGGGAGAAGGAAGGAGAAACAACTATCAGCAGTGAATGATTGTATTTAAGGTTGACAATGATGAAATAGTAGAGGCCGTGCTATAATTTCTGGTCCTTCATTTGTCTTTGTTGATAAAATGAGCACTGTCAGAGGCTCGAGCTCACAGCAAATTTAACGTGACTCTGTTTATCCCTGCACTGAACAAGGTTTGCACACGATCAGATGATAAATGCATAAAGTTCTGGGATATCCCTTCCTTCTGTTTAACAGAAACAAGCAATTTTCCTACCTTTTTCTTTTTCCTTGGCGGAATGAAGATGGAAAACAGCTAAACAGATTTTTTTCAAGAAAATATTTCAGAAAATAGCATGACTTATCCAAAAGTAATACAAATGTACAATATAACCGGTCTTTGAACACTGTTTTTCTAAAATAGTCTTCTGGCCTTGTTAAAAAAATATATTCATCATTCATTCCTACTTTTTGATAGACTGCCTACTCCACAAGATCAGCTTCTCCCCTTGTATTTCAAAGGTCCCTCTTCAAACTACAGGCTGAAAGAAGTTTGCTCAGAAAACTGAAAATGATAAATTGAGATGGAGCTAACATTAGGAGGCCCTGTTGAAACCACACATACGATTGAACTCAGGACAGTTTCTTCATCATACAACTAGATTTTGCTTTGTGCAAAACCGATTTGCCAAACACCATTCGACACAAAAATATGTCACAGCTAAAAGACAGACACAGAAAGGGTTGAAACACCAACCTATATTCTCTTAAACACATATATAAGAGTACATAGGGAATGCAATCCAATTTCATTAACAAAATATGGATGTAAATTTAAAAATACAGTATTTATTGGATTTCTACGATATTCTGCAAACCTCCCCTTTCATTGCTTTATGCTGATCAAACCATAACATGAAGACCACATGACCTAATATTCAATAATTCAAAATTCACATTTCATACATGCAATGTCATTTTTTCAGAGCATTTTTCAATATCAGATCATAATACGAATACCACAGGTATTCTGCAGAACCTTGCATCTGCCTCCCAGGTGATTTCTGGATATTATTTCAGTCATTAACTAGGTTTCCATGTAGTACCCACTGTAAAGCCTATTTCAGTCCTCTGAACTCAGTACTTAATGCCTCTTTTCTGCCTTTCAAGAGGGATGTGATGACATGGGATTTAAACTGGGAAAGCTCTTTCATAAAAATAACTTAATATAGACCATTGCTTTTCATGATCGGAATTCCATTATATAATTTATTTATTTTCACAGTTTCCTTCTGGGTGGGATTTCTCTAAGAAGTTCTAACTGAGTATGTACAAAGGTACGGGTAAGAAAAGAAGAATGAGCAAATGTGCGCTATTTTCTTTTTTTTTTTTTTCCACATTATATTGATTTTGGGGGCCAGGGGATGGGGCAGCAAGGGAATAAAATGCCTGTTTTCAGAAACTTTACTGTTTCTCACACACAATAAACTTAATATTAACATTTAAAAAGCAAACATGACAAAATCTACCCTTTGTGGGAAGCTCATTTTTTTAAATGAGGAACAACGCCCATTCAAGGCTGCCATTGAAAATACAGTATGTTTCTAGTTTTTATATCTGACTATCTGTTTCCTATAAAAACTTTCAACTGTCTTGTTAAAGGATTAAACATTGTCATAAGTAGGAGCAGGAAGTGCCTTTTGAGTAGCAGTTCCTGAGCTGTGTTTTCTAGCCTCATAACCACACTCTTACATACAATGCTTTAGGATAAATATATCAGTGATTACCTTTGTTTTTAGTGGATATGTGGGCCAATCTGTTTTTCCATTTGCGTTCCTGGCTATAACATCCACCCAATCAATTTTAGAGGTATTAAATTAGATAACAAATGTGACTCGTGTAACCCTTCAAAAAAAATCCAGTTCAAGTAGTTCATAAAGCTGTCTTTATAAGTCTCTGTATCAAACCAAATCGGAGTAGTGTTTTCATGCTGAGAGAAATAAGTATTTCCTAATCCTTAAACAGAAACCCCCCCAAACAAACCAAAAACCAAACCCTGTGCCCCCAAACCTAAGTTATTACTCTTATTACTTCCAGCACCCTCTCAGTAATAATATTCTTCCTAATGTAACAAATACAATTTTTGTACTTCTTAGCGACACAACTCTATCAGGAGATGAAAGTCTGGACAGAATATGAAAGTGTAACCAACCACTTTGCTTCAATGCCATTTTACCTACCAGTATTGGCAGCCTGAGCCTTTCTCTAGGAACTGCCCCAGCTGACCATGCCTTGCCTTGTGGGTGGCTAAGTCAGGTTTTACTCCAGCATTTTCTTTCCACTAAGCTGAAATTTAACAATGATGAATTTTGCCCATATTCTCCAAAAGCCAGAACCTATTTCATGCCTCATTCACCATTTACTTTGTTGTAAAAAACACAATTAGTTAAAACAATTGTTTTGTGTTGGTTGTGGGATTTTTTTTTTTTTTTTATAAGTACGCATAGCAACAGTCCTTTGATTTATACAGGCACACGGCCAGATGGCGAAGAATCAAAGGACATACATAAACTTAACTGGTTTTATAAGAGAAAGCGATAACTTGAAATGTGAGAAGTTTGCTTCCTAAGGCAATACATTGAGGGTCTTCAACATTGCACAATAAAACTTAAAAAAAAAAAAAAAAAGAAGAGAAAGGAGGAGGGCGCGTAGGACAGTTTAAACAGATGAGACTGAAGGAGGGATTATTTCACGCACGCCCCGGTTCCCAGCCCGGCCGGCGCTACGCTCACGACGGCACCCCAGGCCCCGCGGAGCCGCAGTGGGCGCGCCCGCCCCCGCCCCGCCGCCGGCCTGAGGGAACAGCGCCACCTGCTGGGCGGCGCCTGCCGGCGGCCCTGCCGGCCGGCGGCAGCCTCCCCCCGCCTCGCCGCGGCTGCGCGGCTTTAACGCCTCTTCTCCTCCCGGCCTTCGGTTCCTTAAGTAATGTTTTTCTCGGGATAATTCCTTTCTTTAAAACACTAATCTCCGGATTCGGTCATATTTTTACATTTAGAGATGCTGTCATTTTTCCACTTTTCGTCAGTGGTACCTGTCCCCGCCGGCAAAGCCGATGAAGGGAGTAAATTTACTTTTAAAGTTCTATCCATTTAACACCGAGGGCTCGCGATCTGCCCGTTCCGTTCGCTTAGCAGAACGTGGAGAAGCCTCTGCGGGTGGGACGACGGGGCCGGCGGGACGACGGGGCCGGCGGGGCGGGAAGCGGCGCCGCCAGCCGGGCCCCCCGCGAGGAGCAGCCGTACGGCCTGGGCTTCCGAGGAAACGCTGCCTGGAAAGCATCCAGGGAGACACCGCGTCCCTTTGCCGGGGATCGCCTTACCGGTGCGTCAGTGTCGCTCAAAGAGAGCGCAGACAAATACGCAGCACAATGAGAGCGCGCCCGTCAGGGTTACACCCTCCGAGCTACCGCATTTCACTTCCAGCATCATCAAAGGGATTTTTTCCTCAGGATGGATTGTCTGGATTTTTGGTACGGCAGACAACTTTTGACTATGAGAGCAGCGTGGTGTTTGAATTTGAAAAGCGAACACGAGATACAATCTGTGTTAAGCGACGTGCTCCAAAGCAAATACAAACCAGTGGGAACAAACAGCTTCAGGCAAACCAGCAAACAGCGGGAAGCAAAGAGAACAAGAAAAGACCAGAGAGAGGCTGTGTTGCACTTTCTTTGGAGCTAGAGGTCTTAGAGGGTTTCAGCGACTCCCAGCTCCATCTGTCTACAGCAAATAATTTTTTTTGCCACTGGCATGAGAATTAAAATTCTGCTATGGGACCGGGAGAGATGACGTTCATGGTGCTTTATAACCCCCTAATTAATTTCTCTCCTGCCAAAGAACACAGCATCAAAATATTTTAGTACAATAACTAGTCTCAGACAATTTCTCAGTCAGTCCTTAGGATTTGATTCTGCAATTTAATCCACTGATACCAGCCCCTGCGCTGCTGACTTCACTCGAGCTGCACGGCTGCAAGAATCATCTCTCATTGATCACTTTGCACAGCCAGGGCTTTCTTCTGTCTAGACTTCGCTGGTGGAGGCTTAATATGCTGCAAAGTAATTTAACTCCTTCCCCAGCTATGTTAGTTTTTGTCCTCTGTTCATATGTGCTTATCTAGTAGATTATCTGCTAGTTAGATTTTGTCCTGAGGCTCTGAAGCATCCATCAGTACTTCATTACTGTTATTCCTTTTTCGTCCAAATAAAATCTCAGCTGAGATGAAAATCTTTTTCAAAAGGTGGATTGCCTTGCAAACTACTTGTAGACACATACTGTTAAAACACAACTGTGAGTCCAACTGGATAATTCATGGTTTTCTGTTTCTCTCTGAACACACAGTAAGACACACTACCTCAATTTCCATGAAATTTTGATGTAGAACCATTAGCTTTTTAAAAAAAAAAAAAACCAAACTTGAAACACTATTGAATTGCTATTGAAAAAATAGCAATTGGCTATACAAATAATATTTTAACAGAAGTAATGCTATAGTAACATGTAATTTTGTGTGTATTTGTGTTTATCTGTGTAATACTACAGAAAAGGATGCAGTGTTCTTTAGTTTCAAAAGACATGCAGCATCTTTTAGAAACACAAGCAATCCTGTAACAAAAGGTTCCATTATTTTCTACTTTATGTATTTTCCTTTCAGATCTAATGATTTTCAGAAATTGTTAGGGTTACCAGGGTCAATAGACAGCGCGAGAGTCCATTATGTGTACACGAAAGCAGAACTATGAAAAGCAGTCACGATGAGGAATGTAAAAAACAATTGTCCAACAAATGGTGGAAGTATTAAGTACAGATGTTGTTTTATAAAGCAAGGCATCTGATAACAAGGAGAAGCATCCTCGGGCTCTGCACTGGCCAGTGAGGACATTGTTTGACCCTTTTAGGGCTGTGGTAGAAAGGCGAGTGTATGTATACCAAAGACATCTATTTACATTCAAAATTCAGAAGGTTTGTGAGAGCAGAAGTAGGCTATACCCACTACTTCATCTTACTATTTTCCCTGGACTCTGCAGTCTGGCTTTAGAGCTTGCCTACGTGATGGTGGTGCATGGTATTCTTCCTTACATCTGCAAATTGTTCTGTCTCTTTCCTCTAGCTAGGCACTATTCCTTATAATTAGACTTACAAATCACTTCCCCAGTTGTGGTGGGCTGACCTTGGCCAGCTGTCAGATGCCCACCCAGCCGCTCTCTCACTCCCCCACCCCAACAGGACGAGGGGAAAATAAGACTGACAAGCTTGTGGATCAAGATAGAGACAGGGAGATCACTTACCAGTTACTGTCACAGGCAAAGCAGACTTGGCTTGGGGAAAATTAATTTATTGCCACTTAAAAATAGAGTTGGATGGTGAGAAACAAAGACAAAAACTAGAACTCCTTCCCCCCACCCCACCCCTTTCTCCCAGGCTCACCTTCGCCCCGTCATCGCTGGCTCCTCTGCCCCTCTCCACGCTGAATGGTGCAGGAGGATGGGGCACGGGGGCTGTGGTCAGGCCACAACAGCTCCTCTCTGCCGCTCCTTCCTCATCAGGCTTTTCCCCTGCTCCGGCCCAAGGTCCTCCATCGGTGCAGCGTGGATACCTGAGCCAGTGTGGTCTCTCCAGCGGCTGCGGGGGAATCCCTGCTCAGGCACCTGGAGCACCTCCTCCTCCTCCTCTCCCCTCGAGGCTCACAGGGCTGTTTCTTACGCTTTTCCCCCCCACTGCCAGGCAGCATTTTGCCCTTTCTTACACATGCTTTTCCAGAGGCCCCCTCAGCCGTGCCCGGCGGCGGGTCGGTTGGAGCCGGCTGTGTCCGGCCCGGGGCAGCCCCGGCCTCTCCTCACAGAGGCCGCCCTGCAGCCCCCCGCACCTAGCGTGTAAGTTCTTGAAGTTTTTCCATTCTTTCTCAACTGAAAGTGGTCCCGAGCATTTCAGAGATGGTAAATCAAAATCAAAAAAAGCCTGCTTCTCTAGTAGGCTTTTCAGCTGATCGACTGCATGGGTAGGATCACTTTTCTTTAAGGGACCAGCTTTAGACCTTTCCAAACCCAGACACTGGCTGTTTTCCACACACC
Source organism: Platalea leucorodia (assembly GCF_965183815.1). Lineage (NCBI taxonomy): Eukaryota > Metazoa > Chordata > Aves > Pelecaniformes > Threskiornithidae > Platalea > Platalea leucorodia. The sequence continues at coordinate 111,775,145 of NC_138824.1, forward strand.
ACACTTATGCCTCTGGTGACTCCTAGAGCCGCCTGCAAGCTGACCCGAGGAGCTGGATCGCTGACACTTGTGCGGGTGAACTGCTTGCTTCCTTCCTCTGAGGGAGGAGCGGCAGCTGCGGCCCTCTTGGTGTCTGTGGTTTCACCTGCAGCACAGCCATGCTGGCCGGCAGAGCGCAAAACCGCATGGTGAGGGACTGCAAGCTGTGCCAGGCAGGGGATGCGGACAGAGGGAAGTGTGCTGCTTCCTTTGGAAGATGGCAGGGGTTCCTTGAGCTGGTTTTGCTGTGAAAACCAGTGACCTTTGAAACTCAAAAAGAATTTCAAGAAGAGTTTCCTAAAACTCTTCCTGGCCTAGTGGGATAGGCTGTCAAGTGATGGGAAGCCATTTGATGGCTCACTGCTGCTACTGGCCCCTCCACCTCCCTCCTTTTGCTCTCCCTGCTCTGGCCACTGCTCAGCCCCCCCACTCCTCAGAGTGTTCTGTTAGCTAATTTGACTCACTGAGGCTTGCAAGGAATAGCTGCAAATTAGACTGCTTTAATTCACTAATACTGAAGAAGCAGATCATGTAAGGGTCAAGAGACCATCAGATATGGAGAAGAAGTGGGGACAGGACTGCTGTCAGGAATTGAGAGGCATGAAGAGAAGGGAGAGAGCCTCCTCTTCCAGGGACGAGGAGCCATTAGGCTGCCCATGCTGTCCTGAGACCACGCTCCTTCATTGTCCTTGCTCTCCCGCCCTTCCTTGCAGTAGCAGCTGGGTTTTAATAATGCTTGCTCATTGCCACCTTTGCAAACATATCACTTCATCGTTTTGTATATTAGACAAAAATAACTTCCCTGTGTACAGACATGTAGAGACATAAGACCTAGCTTCGTTCACTGAGTTGGATATGACAAGCTGAAAGACCCAAGTTTTTCTTGGGTTTATTTTGGGAACCCAGTTTCTCTTTTTCTTGCTTCAGGAAGTGCTATTTTATATAGATCTTGTGAAAGACAAGGTAGCATTCATTCACAAAAGATGTCAGGTAAATCTGAAATCACAACAACACACTTCCCAGACTGACCTCTTCAGGTTTCTACTCACACATTTGCGAACATCAGTCATCCTGGAAACATTGCCTGTGCATTCAGAGATGTCGAACCCAAGATGCGTTACATCTCCCGCTCATGGACCTGCCATCTTTAGCACTTCTGCACACATAGTATGCTATTGTGTGTCAGGAGGCAAGGGGCATATAAAGACAACAAAGAAACAAGATTTTCAGCTTAACAGATGTCCAATCTATGTGAAAAAGTTAATTAGAAAAATAAAAATAAAGGCCAAATTCCAAATCTGTCTCTTCTTTCTTTGACCTTTTGTTATAATTCAAGTGAGATCTTTCTTTTTGTGAACTGATCGCTGCTTTCCCTGCACAATCCTCCCATGCCAAAATGACAATCAAGGATGGATGAATCCAAAGCAGTCATATTGTTCACATGCTTTAACTTCAACAAGGCCAGATTTCTCAATGTTAGGAATTAAAAATGAGGAGAAAGAAATAGACTTAGTCATTTTCTAAAAATTATCAAAATGTAAGTCTGAGACAGTCCATCCATTCTAAAAATTCATTACTAAGTACTAGATTGTCAGTTAGAACTGAGAAAACCAGTGCACACCAAAGTCTCACCTGAAAGTCAAGCTTTTTTTTTTTTTTTTTTTTTTTTAAAATGTTCAGCCATTATTCTTTGTTTCACTCATGCTAGCTTTGCACTGTTCTGTAGCTTAAAGTTCCTGATAGCTCTGGAGCTTAAGCACTGAAATACCACTCAGCAAAGTTTTTTTTTCTCTCTCTTTTAGGCCAGCTGGATGTGGGATTCACCTGAACAAATTCCTATAAAATACTGTACATTGCAGAAGATTTACATAGCTTGGATAAGCTTCAGGTAAACAAATTATAAAGCTGTAAGCTATTATTAATGATTCCAGTGACATTATTATTAATGTATTTCATTACATATTGAAATTCTTTTGTGCTTTTATAATGGAAAACCCCACAATTTACTTCAGTTTTGGGGAATGTGATTAACAGGTATGTATATATAGAAGAAAAGGCAACATGCATTGTTATTTAAAGCTAGCATTTGTTAATAACTGTCAAACAGTGGTATTTCAGGCCACAGAATTAGACTTTGCTGAAGTTTGGAAAATTTAAAATCTCAAATATTGACAATTTCATTCCACTTTACTACATTTCTGCAAATCATTGGTATTCCAGGTAACTTCTCTCACATGAACGGTAATGAGACTTTATGTTTGAACTTTTTTATGGTGAAACCGATTTGAACAAGATATGTCTTCAATATGTATGGTTAGGGTGACTATTGCATTTTAAATGCTATGTATACCAACAAAGAGCGTCCCAGCCTGTGGAATGAAGGTGTGTGTAAGACACTGTAGTAATTCCATATTAACCCCTGTATATTTACTGTGTCGTTTTTGTAACTTGAACAAGCACAATTGTTTTATCTGCAAATCTCTCCAGTTATTCTGTTTTGTGATCTGCAAAGGAACGAGCACTTTCTGACTAGGAGGGTTATGCCCTTGTATGCCGCACAGGACCTGTACCACGTTGGTATGTCCAGAGCAGTGAGACAAACAGGAAAAAGAATCAGTGACACCTTATTTTTAGGGTAATCTTTGCCAAGGGTATAGAGTGATTCCAATCACAAGTTTCAACATCTGAAGCACAACAGGAGAAACTATGTAATACACCAAAATGCCTGGATATTGATTACATCAGACACTTGAAAACCACTATGTTTGAACAATTCTCACCATACAGCTAGTTGATTAGGTCAACAGTTTACTGTGTTTTCAAGCTAAGCAACTTCGGAACTAGATAATGTAGCTTTGGCTGTGGGTTATCTAGGTTCCTGTTGCTATTCTTGAAAAGATTGGGATCTGAAAGCGGAATGCTTTATCAGGCAGTTGAGTACAGGATGCAACATAGCAAGTTCAGCTCTGCTGCCAGAGTAGCAGGACTGCATTTCTGCAGTGTTTTTCGTCTAACAGCTCGCAGCAGCAAAAAACAAGCAGCAAGTTAATGTCGTCCTCCCACAGCAGCAAATATTTTCAACAATTTTCGCTCTGATCTTGATGACAAACCCTCTTGGAAAACTCTTTTACTTCCAACAATAGGTGCACTGAAGTAGGGTGATTTTTTTTCTCCTCAGAGCCAACAGCCAAAATACACAAAAAAAAAAAGTTTGTGCAGATCTATTAAACATGGTTTTAGTCTGTTACACCTGCACAAAGAATTAAAGGAAGGTGCTATTGTACTGTAAAAGAACTAGAGGGTAGCATTGTATAGTCTAGTGGAAGCAATCCTAACTAGAATGCTTCACATCTACTTATGTAGCTGCTGAACTTCAAAGAAATCCATTACAAGTCAATGATTTCCAAGATTTCCATGGCAACCTAATGAAAACAAACACAAGATGTAACAGAAAATTATGCTTGGATGCATCAAAAGAATAGTACTAATTATAAAAGCAACACATCCTCGGAGGGAAATGTTAAACTGTATAAAGAATCAGCATCTGTCAAGCATGTCTTATAAAATCCTACATTGTAAGGGGGAAATTCAACAGTCAAACCTGCAGATGCGTATCCCTGACAAGTGGTTTAAGTAAAGCTCATAGTGGTCTCTGAAACATTAAATAGATTCTATTTGGGAATCTCTTAGGCTCCCAAATGTACTTACCTCCAGATACAATATCCAGCTGGTGTCTCCTGGGGGGAGTGCGATTTGAGTAAAAAGGGTTGATCTTCGCACAATTCTTTTCATTTTCATCATCTGATCTCTTCCTCCCTTCATCTCTGAGGCTAGCTATTCTTGCAGCAATAGGAGAAAGAATTGCAATAAACCAGGCTATGTTCTGGGGCAGCAATCCTATTTTGCTTAGCTTTTTAAAGCAGTTATACCCTGATATGTTACAGGAGAACTAGAAGGGTACCAGAAGATGGAGGTATGTCGTTTTAATGCAGAGCAAACCAAGAAATTACATGAGCTTACCAGAGAATTTGGATCCCAAAGACTGTCTCATTGTATGTAATAGTATACTTCATGAAAGGATTGATATTAAAAACAATTCCAAAGGGTAAAATACATTTTAGAACATTTGGAAGCAGGTAAAGACCTGCATCAAAAGTTTTGAATCACCCCATTATTCATCGCAAAGGAAAGAAAAAGGTACAAAACTAAACAAACATTTGTCATGAGTGAATTAGGTATCGGTTTTTCAATGTCTTCTGGAGAGATGGACTAGAGAATTTTGAGGCCCAGGTGTTCTAAGCTTATGGTAACCAAGAGTCACTAACTTAATCTTTATCCCACAACATATCTCATTACAAAACAGTGGTTTAAATGCCAGTCTAATATGGATGGTTTTCAAGAATAATTCAGTCTCAAATGGATATAACTATTTCTTAATCTGTTCTTCTCCAGGATACTGCATTTTGATAGCATCTGAGAAACAAGCTTGATCACCAAGCTATGTCAGATTAACAGCACGCATTAGAGTTAGAATGAGGTTCAGAATATTAACCCCCTATTCATAGCTTTCTCCTTTTCAGAAGTAAATAAATAATAAATAAATTAAAAAGTCAATGCACTTTTGCTCACAAGTCAGGTTTTAAGGCAACTCATACAGACTCAGATTAATTGTCTCAATTTCTGTGCCAAACCAGAAACATTATTTATTCTCGTAGCTAACATGCAACACACATTTATGATAAATTTTTGGGAAAACATATGTGTCTACATTTTCTGTGCTTTCTATATGCCCAGCCCCAGTTTAAAGAGGTAAAATGATAAACTGCTCATTGCTATTCCAAAGCTCTTCTTGAAGTATATACAGGAAATAAGATCTGCGATTCAAGAAGCAAGACACATGTTAATTCTTGTACAATGGAGAAATCAATATTAAAATCAGGACTGAACTGCTTCTAAGGCTGTATTCCAGTGATAACAAAATATTAACTTACTATTCTCAGCCTGGAGCAAAAAACTAAGAGAACATTTGAGCTTTAATTAATACACATATAATGTAGTTGCAGTTTACGGTCACCAACTCCCTAGGAATGCATAAAGTTATGCCATACATTGACCTTTATTCAAACTTTGAAGCAATATCAAATTGAGTTGCAAGCTTGCTAGGGCCAGGACCCTGTCTTACTGCCTGCTTATAAAATGTCTGGCATGCCTGTGGCACCATATAAATAATCATATCAGTGCCACAGTAAATGGAGAGGGTCAAAAAAACAACCAAACAACACTCCCCCCCGCAATTCATCAAATCCAATTTTTAATCAGATCAGATTTTTTTAATAGTTTAGCCGCTAACTCTTTCTGAACCCCTACTGCTACTTTTATCCAACTGAGTTGTCAAGTTCTGCTGATCTATATAAAGAAAGGGCATACTACTGGTGCTTGTAGATAGCTTACTTCTATTATCCATCAAAGGGTATGAACCAAAGAATATCTCATTGTTTTTTTTTTCAGTGGCAGGACAAATGTTTTGGGCCATGTTCACGACCAGGAAATTTGCATGCAGAAAACCGTAGACAAAAATGCTAAAGCTGTAGCACTTCAGGCTTCTGATCACACAACTGGATGACAGTAGTATCTGAAAATACTGGTGGTGGTATCGCTCAGTTTCATAAGTATGTGACACTGCATAATCCTGTATGTTCTACAAAGGCATTAATCAAAATTTTTTAAAATTATTTTTATTGCTATCTTTCCTAAGTTACACCTAGTCAAAGAAAATGACAAATATAGGCCTAAGTGATCAGTCACTAACAACTATCACTACAGCAGATTTCTGTGTGCTACAGTAGCAACTACAATCTGTCCATAAAATAAAAATAACAAACCAACTTACTACTAAGAATAAGCCAACCAAGATAAATAACAAACTTGTACAAATCATGATTTGATTGCAGTTACTCTAATAGAAGAGGGGAAAAAAAAGGATAAAAATTCTTTGAGTGTATTATTCACTACCTATTATTCACTCAGTTTCACTTAATCATCCAGCTTCTGTATGTGCCCAAGGCAACCCTTCAAACCTTTGATTTATTTTTGGTCTCATTTAGAAGCTGTCATACAGTTGCAATGTATTAGTTCCAAACAGCAACAACTTTAGAAATGCCCAGAACAGAACTGATTGATTCAGTTACTCTCCACTGGAAGAGGAAAATATCCTAAAATGTGTGAAACATTTGAAACACGAAAGATTGAACATGCCAGAAATAAATTATATTTAAATGGAATTCTTTTAAATATTCCTATTGTTGTAGCTCTCTAGTTCTTTACTGATTCCTTGTGTTTAGGCTTGAATGAGAAGTCTTGCAATGCAATAAGGTTTTAGTTCACCAAACAATGAGGTGGTTTTCTGCTTCATTACTAAGGCTCTGCCCAAAATAATACTTTCAAATTTTTCTTCAAATGCAATAGCAATCCCCTTTCTACAATATGTAGCATTTTATCAGTTTCTTCTCCTCTCTATAATCTCTACAACCTAGTACCTATCTTTTGCAGTACACTCATCAGGTTGAATCGCAGACCTGAGCCAGGTCATTTAAGAAATGCAGATGGTCAGGATGGTCAGGGAGTACCAGTTGGCCTCTGAGAAGCCAGGCTCCTAGGTGCAAATTTGCTCAAGCAACAAGGTCAGCAGGTTTGGGTTTTTGGGTTTGTGGTTTTTGTTTGTTTGTTTGTTTGTTTGTTTGTTTTTTCTGGGCTTTTTTTGCTTGGGGGTTTTATCTTTGGAAAATTTTATCTGAGTTCTAGCCTTTGTCTTTTCCTATGGGATTCTATACAGGCTGTAACCTTGATTGAATTAATTCCAGAAATCTCAGTCAAATACTCAACAGGCATGTAAAGATCATCTGGACGTGCAAGTGTAGATCTGTTCCCTAGGCATCAGCTCTTGTGCAGTGGCTCTAATACATCTGGGAAGCTATGAACAAATTGCACATGTATCACACAGATGGCTTGCACATGAGCTATAACCCTGATGTGTTTGGAATGGATCGGATAATGCATTAGCACATTGAAATTCAGTAGAGAAATATGGAAAATATCAATTCCATTCCTTCTTTTCCCTCAGCAGATTAAACTCATATATTCAGTTTCCAGGAAAATACCTTTACCTTTCATTCTTGTATCGGCAAGGAGGGCAGAGCGCAACCCTTTCATCTAGTATGCTAGCTTTTTTAATTGCCCTTTTCTAATGTATTATGCGCATCATGTAAAGCTACAGAGATGAAGCTTAGCTAAAATAAGCATCCTTCGCCAAAAGACACTGGAATGATACCGTTAATCTAAGGGGATGAAGTCTATACCCAAGGAAAAGCGTTTACCTTTAAACAGAAGGCTGAAACTGACACCCTGCACAGTCCCCAGCTGTTTCATGCGGTATAATTTACTCCAACATCACTTACTCCAGTAAGCAGGATATTCACTTGAGAAGCAAGTTACAAGGGACTCTAGTTTACATTCCCTGTGAACATTCATGCTGCGGAACAAAACAGTTTCAGATAGAGAAATTTACGGTAGCTGGAGGAAAGTAGCTGGGATGTCAGTGGCCAGGGGAGCACTCCCAGGCAGGGGTGGAAGAAGGTTTAAAACCCCTTGGGCAGAGGATGGAAGCTGGTTTTACTTCCAAGGCCTGATGCCAGCCAATCCCAAAGCGATGCAGAGAGGCCACAGGCCTTTCTGTCTCCTTCTGGAGCTTTAGATTTCAGGGGGAGGGAATAGAAAGAAAGATCATGTGGGTTTTTTTTCCCCCAAAAGCCTAAAATTAGTCTTTTCTATGCAGAAGAAGAATTTTTCAGGCTTTCATTGCAGGGAAGCAGGAAGAGGAAGGAGAGGTAAATTCTATTTGTATTAAACTATGCTGGAATTATTTTTCCAGTGTCCGAGTTCAGCTGCCACCCAGCGGCTTATTTGCCTAGTCCTGGAGTTTCCTGACTTAGGGCTGAAGAAACTTTGTGAAAATAGATATATAAAATTTAGTTCAGCAGCATGGAATATTGCTGCTTCAACTTCTTTTATGGCCTGGCCCCAACTGTTTCACAACAGCTACTGGTATTTGACAAGAACAGAACATACAACCAACTCACTAACAAAAAAGGGCGTAAAATCCGACAGACTCTAAGCTGTAGTTATTAGTATGACAAACATAGCTATAAAGTAGTGGGAGACCAAATGCAATAAGCCAAAAAGCTGTTCTTAGTGGTGCTGAATGTGACATGCTTAAGGTCCCTGAGAAAGTTACGTATGTTTCTAAAAATCATAGAATCATAGAATCGTTAAGGTTGGAAAAGACCCTTAAGATCATCGAGTCCAACCGTTAACCTAGCACTGCCAAGTCCACCGCTAAACCATGTCCTCGAGCACCACGTCTACCCGTCTTTTAAATGCCTCCAGGGATGGAGACTCAACCACTTCCCTGGGCAGCCTGGTCCAATGCCTGACTGCCCTTTCGGTGAAGAAGTTTTTCCTAATAGCCAACCTAAACTTCCCCTGGCGCAGCTTGAGGCCATTTCCTCTCATCCTATCACTTGTTACTTGGGAGAAGAGACTGACCCCCACCTCACTACAACTTCCTTTCAGGTAGTTGTACAGAGCAATAAGGTCTCCCCTCAGCCTCCTCTTCTCCAGACTACACAACCCCAGCTCCCTCAGCTGCTCCTCCTAAGACTTGTGCTCTAGACCCTTCACCAACTTTGTTGCCCTTCTTTGGACACACTCCAGCACCTCGATGTCTCTCTTGTAGTGAGGGGCCCAAAACTGAACCCAGTACTCGAGGTGCGGCCTCACCGGTGCCGAGTACAGGGGCACTGTCACCTCCCTGCTCCTGCTGGCTACACTATTCCTGATACAAGCCAGGATGCCATTGGCCTTCTTGGCCACCTAGGCACACTGCTGGCTCATGTTCAGGCGGCTGTCAACCAACACCCCCAGGTCCTTTTCCACCGGGCAGCTCTCCAGCCACTCCTCCCCCAGCCTGTAGCGTTGCGTGGGGTTGTTGTGACCAAAGTGCAGGACCCGGCACTTGGCCTTGTTGAACCTCATACAGTTGGCCCCAGCCCAATGATCCAGCCTGTCCAAGTCCCTCTGTAGGGCCTTCCTACCCTCCAGCTCAAATCTCAAAGTAGGGACTGTAAGTATTGGAAATCGCCTTCCATGAACGACCCCTTGTCTGGCTGTGGGAAAAGGGGATTGAAATGCCTTACATTATTCATGAAAGAGGCCAGCATAGCTGGCAAGGTGAAGACAGAGACCTGGTAACTCAAGGCAGTCCCACTGCCTCAAACCAGGAATCTGATTCACTGGTGAACTTCCTGTCTTTGTTTATGGCAGCTCAAACTTGCTGTAATTTTATACTCAGTTTGTATCATCATCAATAACTACACAAATTTCCCCCATGAGAAATCTCGGACACTTCAGCTCACTATGTGATGCATCAAAAAAAAAAAAAAAAAAAAAAGAAACAATACAGGTAAGTGAAATAAGTTTACATGGTGGTCAGAAAGAGCTCACTTCTGAGGTGAATTTCATGCCACTTCAGGCAAGGAGAAAGCAAATTGTGGTTGGCAAGCCACTTGTTGGCCAAACCAAGCCCCTTTTGAAGCTTGACCATCTGCAGCAAGCATGGAGATCTGGAGCAAAGCACGTTTTTAGAACATGGAACAAAGCCCATAGAGCATCAATTAGACATTCTGGCCCATAACATATTTACTTTAAATTAATTTTCAGAAAGTAGCATGTGTGATTTTGACAGAAGAATTTTGCCCATATGGTTTAACATTTGGGTGCCTCTAAAGCAGCTTGTAAAGTTTAAACTATTTGCTAATACTTCAGAACTTTCTGTCTGCCTCTCACTGGACCTTTATTTTTGAAAGGTAAGATTTAAGTTGTTCTCCATTTCATCGATTTGAGAGGATGCACGACACTTGGTTTCCAGATATGGAAACACATCTGAAAAAAATATGACTGCTGTAATGATGTGATTTCAAGTCATTTCAGTTGTTTCTTAACAAAGAAAATAGCTTTTTTGGGGAAACTGAGGAGTCTAAAAGGAAACTCATCCTTCTAACCCCAGAATCTATGAATTTTTGCCCTTTTCAATTTTTGGGTGGTTCAGATGAGAAATATTCCCAACTGGACCTGCCACAGTAAATTTTCTAAAACTGTTAAGTTAAAACCAAGCCTGCTACACTCATATTTATTCTGTACTGTTGTGCCTATAGGGACACTGGCACACAATTTTATCTACAACATTATTTTTCTGGCATTTGTGACAAACTATAAACTACAGGACTGAATCATTAAATGGAGGCTTTTCTCATTATGAATCAAGTAGGATTCTGCTATTGTAAACTAGCAGGAAACTTGCTCTTAAACCATATTTTAGTGGCTCTCATGTTGCTGCAAACGTAAATTCAGAGAGATATATGTTTCTTTCATCCCAATGCTACCACTGAATTAAAATATCAGCAATATCCATGAATTAAATGGGCCACATCAACACTTTTTGCAGCAGTTGAGATAGCATTTTGTATTTTTTGTTTACAAACAGCAATAAATATACTCATGTGTATTGCTCTTTATTATCGTTAAGATTTATCAAGCAGCACTTAGGCTCCTGGCCTTGCACAAAAGAAAAAAAAAAAAACAACAACAAAACAAACACCCAAACAAACAAAAAACCATGAATCCTCCACATGCAGTTTCTACAATACCACTAATATATTTGAGGTGTTGGAGTCCTGCATTTGTGCAAGGCATATATCCAACTATGCATTCTTACATGGGCATGATTATGTCTGAGAACAAATTCAGCGTTAAGGTACCACATTATTTGCTAGTGCCAAAGCTCCGGAAAGATGCTATCTACCTAGCTACATGCATAGATCTTTTAAGATTAGACACCAGATTACTGTGAAATGGCCTACCCTTAGGCAGGAGCAAGAAAACTAAAGTTGCCCTTTACTCTTTTGTGGCTAGAACAAAATAACAGAGAGAGAATTTGAAGGACTCAGTTCTAAGCTAGGATGTGCTTAGAACATAGGTTTCTTCTGAAAAAAATCGGGACCAAGCTTCAACGAACGTATCCCAGGAGTGGGATGCTGAACAGTACAACACACAGCGCTGACTTCTTACCTCAGAGCTGCACCAAGTCGATGAGACCGCACTCAAGCTGGACCCAAAGCAGAAGTTGTATAAGAACTGTCTACGCATGTACATGTTCTTCAGAAGAGGTGATAGAAGCAAGGCAGATTCAGGATCACTGTAGTACTTTTGAGAAACAAAGTAGATTATATACCCAAAGTTTAAAAGAAGAGCCAAGAAGCAGCCCAAATGGGAATGTAAATGCATAGCCCGTCATTATGTCTTCCCCCCCCCCGTGGAATTTGCTGATACCCACCTAGAAGTCTGGGAGCATTAAATTGAAGATCCATCTACATGTGAAAAAACTAAAGCATTCACTCACCACTTGTCATCTGGATGAAGTTACACCTGAAAAAAAGCAGTGGTTTTCAATAAGGCAAAGCTTTGGCTGAAGTTCGTTTTCCCAGGTGTAGTGTAATCCTGCTAATTTTAATGGAGCATGACATTCAAGTAACTGGAGGCAGAGTCTGATCAATAATTTGGGATTAGAACCACTTTATTCTTACTTTTAAGTATTTTATGCAGTGTTTCCTGTCCAAAACATTATACCAGCCCAAATTAAATTGGTTCAAGATTAATTTAGTTAAAGTGGTGCAAAACTCCTGTGTAGACACTCTTAAATTGCTTTAAACCTGAAACATCAGCCTAGGTTAAATTGATTCCTCACAAGATTAAGCAAAATCAATATATCATCCATTTTTAACCTGTTTAAAACTATCCACTAAGTAAATTAGTTTAAAAACCTAATAATTTAACAACATGTGCTGAGACTAGCGTTTATCGTGATGTCTTCTATTGTCTTCTAGTTGCCTGTCTGTCACTCCGTGTCTGGCTGCCACATTTCTTGCACGAACTGCTGTCTCTGTTGAAGCTTGTAACTCGGACCTTGTACACATTCTGGCATAACGGGGGTGCTGTCATTGAGAGGGACTCCCAGGTACAATCACGGTAATCGTAACATTAAAACAGTGCAAGTCTGTGTGCAAGTGTGGCCTTCCTTTAAAGATACAGTCCTAAATACTGGATTTCCTGCATTTCGGATTTTCTGTGCAGAAATGCTAAGCTTTCTTTGTACATTAAAAATGGCCTCTTTAGACCAAAGAACATTCTGAATTGGTGGGAAGAGTAAAATAACTTTCAGTCTTCTTGTCAGGGCTTTTACATTGCTGTTTCTAAACTACAAATCCATATATGGTGAAATTGCAGAGAAAAAAAAGCGTGACAAGAATCAATATGAAGACTTAAGCTTCTAATAGATTAAAACAAATTACAAAAATAGGAAAAGCAAAAGTATCACCATTACCAAGTGCCTTATGTCCAGAGATAATGAAATTACAAGTAACTAGCTGATTTGCAACTTCAAACAGAACAACATTTTCCCAATTAGGTGCAAGAAAGCATACTGTTTCTTTTAGTTGATTCTCGAGGTCTCATTCCTTGGCAAGTGCAAAACCACACCAGACAGCATGAACTGTGAAAAGGGATCATGTGAGTTTGACAGCTCCACTAAAGAAATATAAAATTGCTTTCTGGTTTCCGTGCTGTAGCTAATATACGGCATAAGCTTAAGAGGGGGAAAAATAATTAAATTCTTATGATAAAATCTAAATTTGATTTTACTATGGAATAAGTTGTGATTCAGTTGCTCTAATCATTAAAATACCACTGTAAGCAATGTGTTGTATCTTATTTATTTCATATTTTTGCAATCAAGAAGTCTTTTGAAGATATGTACCAGTAATTTTCCATATTGAATTAAGAAGCTCTTGTCATTGATAGCCACATAATATAGGAAGGATACTGAATCCTTTTGCAAGACTTATTCCAATCAAACATATCAGTCACCAAGAAATTCATACCATCAAAGATGTATTTCGTGTTAAGATTTTAAAGTGACCAGCAGCTTAAGAAAAAATGGCAGGACAGAAAAACATTAAATTAACATTTGAAATAGAAAGGTAGCAGGAAATATTTTAGAAACTTGGTAAATGATGAGAAGAGGGGAAAAGCAGAATTTCCCAGTTGGGCAAATCTGTACTTCTTGTAAACATTATGCAGACATTGCATTAAGATGTCTCCTGTCATAGCACAGAGTGATTGATAAAAATGATTCAGAGTCCAGACAGTGATAGTACAGAGCAAGAAACATGGGGGGCGGGGGACGGGCAGAGGGCAGAAATCCTTTTAGATTGACCTTTAACTGATAAATTGATGATGTCCTCATTAGCAGCAACCCTGCTGCTTGCCCTCAATAAAAGATAATGTCCTGCTGTTAACACTATTCCCGTTTCTGTGATTTAACGCTACTATTACAGTGCAGATTCTATTTAAACGGATTAAGGTTTAAATTAAGATAAAATATTGTTGGGTCTGCAGTGTTTGTCTCTGAACCAAGCAGTGAGCTTTCCTTGCCTGTGACTGGAAATTGGCAAGCTACGGGGGCATTTATCAGACGACATTAGCACTGAAGTTTTCGCAAGGTGGTACCTATACAATACCCAATTTGTTTAGTATGCTCTCAGTAATATTTCACAAACAGTTAGTCTGTTTATGATAAACTTTTTAATGCATAGTTACCCACAGGGTCATCCTCCCTGAGGGAAAAAACCTTTACTAGAATTCCAGTATTATCTTAGTATGCAAATTTGTGGGACTCACAATGTAACGAGATAATGAATCAGATTAACTATTACATGCAACAGATACACCACGCAATTTCATATTTTGCATGGTTATCAGTGCCATCTACAATGCTAAAAATACAGAAAGAGATCTCATTACTGATCTATGACTTGATTTAGCAATGCTTTCATTGGGTTCTGAAGAATCGTTTTAAACAAAGAAGCCTAAGCCTTTCAGTTTGGTCCCCAGATGTGCTTACCTTTCAATACTGTATCCTGGGAATCAATTTATATTTTCAAGATAAATGACCAAAGTTCTATAGAACAAAGATCTTTAGCAATCTCTCTCATTAAATGTAATTATAGAGTTATTTTAATTATTTAAATACATGCTGACGGAGCTTCTAGGATCCTTTATTAACAGTATCTCTTAACATACATCAATTGTTTACATTGGTTTAAGTCTCCCAATACTGAAATAATGTAGGAACTATCACTACAGAACAGAAAGCAATATTGTCACAGGAAAGAGCAGCATGATTTTAAAAATCCCATCTTCTATTATCTCAATGCTCTTTGCTGTTTCCACTGGTATAAACAAACCACCACGTAATCTACTGCTCAGCTTTGAGCAAATGCACGCCAACTAACTTGATGGATGTAATCTCTTTCCACAAAACCTATAGTAAATATGGTTCAGAAGTTGAAACCATCCCAAGGGCAACCTTCCATCACAGTGGGATTCTTGCATATAAAATCTATTTCCAATTCAAGAAAATAAGTATCAAAATATTTTTGTTTCCAGCTAGGTGAGAGCAGATGGACATTGGCCTGGTCTCGTGAGACCCAGTAGCGTGGTCCCTGTGAGCACTAATCATCAGTGTGATCCTTTGGAGCTGCTGGGACTCAGGGCCACCCGTGGGAATTGCACTGGGGGCAGGCAGGAGGCAGGTTTCCCCCTCGCCCTGCCCCACTCACTGTGGGGCAGCAGGGAGGTGGAGGTGGGAGCGAGGGGAAGGGGCTGGAGCAGCACAGCTCCAGCATCTTCCCTCCTTAGAGCAGGGCTGCACGCAGGCAGCAGCACAGCCCTGCCCACGACCATACAGTGCTGAGAGAGACCAGGCCAGCCACCCCCAGGACTGGGTTGTGCATGGGCTCCTCAGGTCCTAAATCTCTCCAAATGGGGGACTCCCAGTCATCTCTGACATGTGCGCTTTCTCTTTCGCTATGCTAAACAGGGCTTTAATCAAGAAGTTTACTGTTTCATCCTGGATTCTTTTCAGGAAAAAATAAAATTCACACACACAATTGCAAGAAGCAGCTGTCACTCTAGAGAAAGGTATGCAAGCAACATAAGGAGTGATTTGAATAACAACATGCAAAAGACTGAATAATGTGAAATTATTCAAAGCAAACTTACAAATGGAACTCATTTCATTTGAGAAATTCAGCGGGTTTGCCTCTTATTGTAAATTAGTTTAAATAATATCTGCGCTTTCTTCTAGTGGTTTGTATCTGACAGTAGAAAATATTCCATCTCTCTTATCCTGGGAAAAGCAGAGCCTGGATTTGCTAGAAGGAATTCGACAAGATTTTACAGGATTCATAATCCCATATTCAAAGTTTCTGAAACTTTGTTAAACTCCATTCTGCCACTTTCTCAGGAGTGTCATATCCACATTAAATGGTCCAGTACTGCTACTAGATGTGGAATAAATTCGTCAGGAGAAATGCCAGCAATCTGTCCTTTGGTGCTGAAAACCAGAAACTCAATCTGCAAAATTTTAATTATTCAAAGTCATCATTGAATAGTCCTGGTTTAGTATTGCAGTTGTTTTTATGAACTTTAAGTATACTTAGATGGGGACAGAATTATGTGAAATATTTTGTCTTTATGTAAATCCATAGAAATGAGATGTTCTAAAAAAAAAAAAACAGAAAAATTACTTCGTGCTGATCACAGCTCTTACAGCTGCGTATCGCATGTCATATGTATTCACATTTAAAGACACAAAAGTATTTCTACTCATCATGCTGTCAAAACTAGTGTATACCTTGTTTTCCTTAAGCTGCCTATTGTTTATATATATAAAAATATTTTTTTGGGAAAAAAGATGATTATTCAATAAGCTGCCCTTTGAAGAGATAATTCAGTGGATTAAAAATGTATTTACAATTATTCAGTTATATACATGCGATTTTTTTCACACTGTATTTAACAGTAGGAGGCTATTTTATAATTTCATGAACTTAGCGGGAGTGAGAAAAAATCTCCTTAAATTAATAATGTAATTACTACTTCTGTCCTATTTCTGTAGTTATCCTTGTTATTTTTGTTCACAAAAAATAACTTAAAAAATTCAAATGTTTTGAAGTTACACGTTTATAGAAGCAACACAACTGTATGGACAGAAGAACTGAAATACAATATAAATGTTAAATGCTATTCAAAGAAATTTGAAAAGGTTGTATAAAGCAACTTTTCAACATTAACCTGAAGCCTCGGGGAATATTTTAGGGTTCGGTTGTGGGTTTTTTTTGTTTTGTTTTTGCCTTTTTTTTTTTTTTTTTTTTAAGTTGATGAATATTGTTATTAGTGATAATTTTGGAGTATTGCATTGAAAAACAACTAGTCTCAGTTAAATTAATAGCAGTTGGTATCACTAGCCTTTTCAGGAAGCATTACTGAGTTCAGCATGTGTTAGGGGGAATTAAAGAATATCTAAACTTTTTATGATCATCAGAGTGCGCCTTACATTATATGTGCGTCCTGGCTCTACAGAAATTACTGGCAAAACTGCCACCAACTCCAGTTGTGTTCATGCTGTACAGTGCTTTATTTCCCTAATTGTTCTGGTTTGGGCAGTCTCTCACGGGAAGTGTTACTTTTGTCCTTTCAAGCAGAGTTGGATGTAATCTAGATTTTCCTTAATATTTGGTCATTATTTTTATAACTCCATCAGCACGGGGCGGATTTGTAGTCCCTGGTTCACAATGTCGTCTGCCCACACTGAAACTCTAGAAGGCGTTTAACAGGATTTGAGTGCGATGCAGAGTTATGGGTTGGGAGGGTAGCATCAGGGCTGCTAAAGGTCTTCAAATACTGTGACACACTTCTTGTCGGGTATTTCACCAGTTTACCTGGTGACCCTTTTCATTCTTATGCAATTGTTTTTGTGTGAAGAGACCATTACAAGCAGATTGGGCAAGCTTTACGAGACAAAAAGGATAAGATGAAGAGATAAAAATCCAAACCAACAACACCTCCCCCTCCGCCCCCAAGAACTCCACCAGATCATACCAGAAACCATGTAGGTATACGTATATTTCTACCGGATTTGAATATCTATGGGGATTTGTGGGGATGGAGGGGCTGGGATGCAGCAACATGCATAAAAGGACATAGAGATACTTTTGTCGATGTAAATTAAACATGCAAGAGCTAGGAAAGACGAAGATGTATGAATTTAAATATTATTTTTCACTTCTCATACCTACATTCTGTGAAGATATAGTTATTGTCCAGGAGCTGTTTGGCTTAAATATTGAACATACAGGTAATAATAGCCCCCCTTTAAAATATATTCAAGAAAAGATCAAGAGGAATAAGAAGTTGAAGTAACTTCCCAAATGTCACAAAGCCAAGCCTCCTGAGAAAGGATGAAATCGCTTAAGTTTGTAAGCCAATCTTTTTCTCAACAATAATGTCAGATAATTTAGAGACTGAGAGCACAATGGCTGTTTTTACTGCTACATGTTATAGAAAAGCAGCAAGATAAGGCAAACACCTTCCCACTAACATCTAACGGTGTGCACCCAAATCGTTACTGCATGCCATCCTTCGCACTGCCTGCAGACAGAATAAAACAGGACACTGCAAACCCATCTCAACAGAGCAAAACGTCACTAAAAAAAAAAAAAAAAACACCAAAAAGCAAGACACACATCGCCCCCCCCCCCAAAAAAAAAAAAAAAAAGTCTTTCAGATTTCTGTTTCTCTCTGTTCAGGTTTTTGTCCTGTTACAAACCACTTTGCCAATAAAAGGCCATATAACTACCATCTTAATTTCAACAAACCACGTTGATTACGATGGGTAAAGTTAATCCTAGATATTTTCAGGCAATCGATCTCATTTTAGACCACAGGCTTTTTTTTTTTTTCCTCCAAGTATTTGCTGCTGATATGCAAATGAGTTGTGTGGCTTGGGTTTGTTGGGGTTTGGCTTGTTTCTTTTTTTAAAAAAAAGAAGCCTTGGGTATGGAAGTTAATGTTGGATTCTTTTGAACATCCTCTGCAAATAAGTGTCTTGAATCCTTTCTGGATTGCTCCAGTGGCATTAGTCTACGAATTCATCTGCAGCACTTGAATTTCTGTTGTGATGAATCCTCAAAAACCCTCAACTTTATTTGTATGCATGTACTCTGTATACAATATGTGGAAAAGCAGCAGTGTAGTAATGCTGAAAAACAGGAATCAGAAGTTTATTCTTTGGACACAGAGTTCTATCTTCTAGTGGGGGAAAAAAATCACCTCATCTTTGTTTTTTGGGTTTTGTTTTGCCTTTTTTTTAAAAAAAAAATGAACAAACAAACAATAAAGGTTGTCCTCAACGTAAGCAGGATCATGAAAGAGACATAGGGTCCACTGACAGGTAGTGTTACACAGGTGCAAGTAGGAGCTGAACAAGAAAGAGCAAGCATTTTTGGATATGTAAAGGTGTTTGATTCTTTCTTTCAAGTTAGTCTTGAAGGTTTAATTCTGATACTGCATGAAGTGTTTCAAAGGTCATGACACTGAAAGCAAAAGCAACAATCCACATGCAGCTTTTTCCTAACACTTGCAGCAAAAGTCTCACCTATGATTCACACGGGCTTGTGAACGCTTCTGGAAAACCCCATGCCTCCTATGTGAACACCTCCTGAGGGAAAATTAGTCATTTCACACAGCACTAATGATAGCTTGCCAGTGTTAAATTAATGGCATCCTCGGGGAAAAAGGTAATAACATTTTTTCTGATTAACCTAACCGGCTGCAGGACTCTGCTGTAGTTCTGTTCAAATTCATCAGCAAAACCATTTTTTGTGCAGTGCCTTGAGTTGGAAATTTTGATTCTCAGAGCCGAGAGGGCAAATGGCAGTTTCTGGTGTTCTGCTGGTTTCTGTAATTACCTGTGATCACAAACTACGTTTATTCTCATAAGATTTAGCTAAGATGTAAAATCCAATGATATTCCATAAATCCTCAAAATAACTTTTTCCATCAACAAATCATTCACTTAGCCTTTTTAAGTCAATCATTCATCTTCAGTATGAAAGACACTGTAGAAACCAAAGCTGAATTAGGAGACTGAAACATAAAGCAGTATACACAAATTAGAACAATGCAGTTCTCCGGATAAAGACTTTATATGCTTATTCATTTAATATGCACTGCCTTATTGGCTACAGAGCAAAACTTTACTTTGCCTCAAAAGATTTTGAGTGTCCTATAAGAAGAAACTGAATAAAAAAAAAAAATCAGAATGTGAACATTTTCTTTGAGAAAACTTTCTTCATTATACAGTATTATGCTACTTATTGTGCACAATCTTTGAAAGGAGTAGGAAAAATATTCCTAAGGAATTCTGTGCAATATGATGGCAAAATTCAGTGGAAAGGAGTATATGCTACCAAAAAAAGCCTAGGTTTTCAGAATACAGTAGACACATTGGTTCATTCTTCTTCTAGAGTATCTTTGTAGTACAGTTCTTTAACACTATGAACTAAATTTTGCATTGACTTACAACTAATAATAAACTTTCAGCACCAAGTGTTGTAATCCGTTATCTATAATATTCTGAAATTGTTGCATCACATGAAAGATGAGTGTTATCAACAAACAGCAACACTACCCACCAGAATAAGAGAAGTGAAGATGAATTTTACAGCAAGAGTTAAATCCTGCTCATTTTTCTCCCGAGGACAGATTCTCTGGGCCACATCCTGATTCTTTCCGTTTGTGTTGTGACTTCTTTAAGACTTTGCCTATGCAAAGGTGAAATTAGAAGCCTCAGCAGTCAGCCCATTTATTGCAGTAATTGCTGTAATTGAACTCAGATGAGCAATGTTTAGCCCCCACTTGAAAGCTGATGGGGAAATTTACTTTGGTGAAATACAGCACCACTCCCCAGACTAGAACTTGATGAGAGCCATGATGGTAAGAGTGTCAGCTTTGTCGAGCAACATCATATGTGGGAACAGAAATTAAACTAGAATGCAAATGCAAACTAACTCTGGAGAGGTGTATTTAGAAATTTAATTCTCTTAAGCTAATTCTCTACTAAAGCAGCTTGCATTTTTCTTGATAAGTCAATACAAGTCACTTCGCATCTTATCACCCATGAGAACTTCAGAAAACTCCATTTAAAATTCATGGGAGACTATTATCTAATGATTCATTTCATTAATAACTCACCTCCCTGGTTTCTAGGCCACAAAGACTCTGAAAGCTTATCCCAGTTGTTCACTAGAACATTTTAATTGCCTCGTTTTTTGCAAACGTGGAAGGCTGGATCAGTCTATGGAATTCATGACAATAGCGTCAGAGAAACCATTAAGCATGTTCAAAGAGAATCCACACGTACTGATGATACAGGGCTGCTCCTGCTGCCATCCGCAGGAAAGCAACCTCTATTTTAAACTATCATCTCACTTTTTAAATACATAGTGAAACAGTTAGCAACAAAAATTTGACAGCTACTACTATGAGAAAATGAGAACTGATAACTATTTAAAGCATGACAAAAAAAAGAGGCTAGAGTCAAAAGACAAAGTGAACAAAACCTTAACCACAAATTTTCAAAAGAATTTTTGTTTCCTCTTAGGTGTGTACTTCTAAAAGCAGAGCTCTCAATTAATACCCAGTTCCTGATGTACTTAAGACTGTTCTAACACCTTTCCATGTAAGTAGTTGATAGACTGTGGTCACTGCACGTACTTAATGCCTTCGGCAAGAAGGCTCCAAGCGCTTAACAGTGGTTCCTCCTGCAGACAGTCTCGGGAGGACCCCATAAACACACCGTGTTCTTCAGACCCCCTCTGCAGGGAATTCTGCACGCAGCAACGGAGAGTGACTCCTAACTGCAGAACTGCTTGGGGTTTACAAGTCCTTCCCACCTGGCTCAGGCCAAGGTAAGGACATCCCTTTACTGGTGGATGTTTAAATTAGCAAGTCAGACTTAGCTACATGTTTAAAATCAGAATTACCACTACAACCGGGCTTAGTGGAACATCTCCCATTTACAAAGTCCTTTCTATATCAAAGGTAGTTTTCCCTGCTTTCTTTGCCAGGAAGCACAGTATTCGGTCTAAGTTTTTTTAAAAAAAACAGAGGTACAGAAAACAAAGTTCAGTCATACTACTTCTGAGACAATCTCATATTTGAACTTCCACTGAAAGCTGGATACAGAATTGCTTTTTCTCCCCACTTAGTGAAACCCAAATCTCTTACGAGCTCATCTAGGGACTGCTGCAGCACATTTAATACACCATAAGCCCAAGTTTGCCAAGCTGCCAGAACAGACAGATCTACTGGTGGTACCCCATGGAAGTTTGGACACTGGTGAGGGACGCCTCAGAGGTGGTATACTAAACATCCCTTCCATCCCTGTACTCATTTTAAAGAGGTGACAAGATCCATTTGAGGCTACAGATAGCTTTGTATCTTAGAAATTGATTGAATAAACAATGCTGTAAACTTTTCAAGTGGATGTAATTTAGATTTTCATTGGTGCTGAACTGAGCTCCAGTACTTTGTATTTTGTCAGGAGTTAGATATGCTCTGCAGACTTCTTCTCTCTGCTTTCACACGAGTTTCTGCAGATTATCTAACTGAATATGTAGGTTGTTGTTCAGGGAAAAGCAAATGTAACATGCTAGAGTTACATTTATGTTGTGAAAATAACCTGAATAAAAAACCTTACACGGTAAATGCATCTGAATAACCTGGTAACAGCATGAGGAATATTCAGCCTCATCTTACATATTTAATTGAAGCTTCTCACAATGCTTCGGTCCCTTATAGTAACTCAGAAGTGAGCTAAAACCAAAGGAATTACTATGTTTCTAAACAAATCATTTTTTTAAATAGGCAGTCTCATAACCAGAGGAAAGTCATTAAGTTGGAAATCCATGCTGAGCTGTAAAGTGCATTGTATGTTCCTTGATGTATTACCAGCGAAGTACTTATTAAAGGAAAGTATGGTAGAATATTCAATAAACTCTACATCCATAAAATTTGCATTTTTCCACTAGTATTGAATGTTTAGAGACTTTTTCAAATATATTTTTTTAAGGAGTTTAATCTTAAAAAAAAAAACCCAAAACCAATAAAACCCACACCAGAAATCCACCACAGAAGGTAACTCTTTTTTTTTTAAAGGCAATACGAGGTTTGTTGTTCCCCCCCACTGCCCCCTGAAGCAAACAAAGTAATGGTTTCCAGTACTACTTCACAGGAACTGTTGCACTGTTTAACAGCAGGATCTTATTATTTATTGATTTTTCATTTAATTAAGAAGTGTAGTTAAAGGACAAATGATTTAGGTAAAATAAGGTAAAAAGAGAATAAAAGAAAGAAAAAAAATCAAATTTTATTCTGGTTTCCATAATTTGCACATCAAATATATTCTTCTAACGAATGAATCAAGAGTTCCAACACAATATTACCTCACCTGGGACTGTTGAAAATATCGACAGAAATCTCTCCATTGTCATCTGCTGGAAAGAAGAAAATTTCTTTAATTTTTCCCCCCACTGTTGAGGCGTGTAATTGGAAAGTAACACTAAAAGTTACAAGTCTCAGGTGTGTATTTCTCTTAAAATAAATAGGAACAACAAAACTGCAACACAACTGTAATATTGGCCTTAAACAAAAGATGTATTGTTCACTAATGCCTTTCATGTAGGACGAAATCAGTGGCTGTTGTAATTTCCTTCAAGTCCTAATGACTATTTGTGACTTCAGAGGTTTTAAATGATACCTTAGAAACCAAATGCTGTGCAAAGCATAAACCTGTGTTGTTCTTTTTTTTTTTTTTCAAATTTTAAAAAATTCTTAGTCAAGAGCTAAACTTTTATTTGTTAGAATCAATCTTTTTTTTTAATATTATGCTGTTGAAAGGTTTATCAGATCTGGCTAATAAATCCAAAACTCACTTACGTGGAGGTTACAAATTCAATTGCAACACTGGATGATGTAACCTTCCATCAGAGTAACGTGCACCAGGAATCAGTATGAAATCTGTTATCTGCAAGGGCTAAGTTCTGTGAGGAAGACCTTTAAGAAGGAGGTGGTGAGAAAGAAGGAGGAAAAAAGAAGTATAGCTTTTAATTTCTTTGTAACTTGTTAGATCACCAGAGACTATGATACCAACACACCGTTCAAGTCTTCAGAATACACGCAATACCTGGTAGTGGTGCTTACTGCTTGACATAGTACTAGGAATCCTAGGTGAATTTAGCCCTGCATTTTTTGAATACTCTTAAATGTAAATAAGGCTATGAAGATAGCCTTTTAAATTAATTTTTTAGAAAATCTTTTTTCTATAAACTTATGTCATAACCGTGTGATTTTAGTCTTAATTTCATCAATAAGCAAGAAGCATGCTTAAATGTACCAGCTAATGTAGTATTCATTGCTTGTAATATTCTAAAAAGAAGAAAAAAAAATCCTGTATAAGTAGTAAGGTAAATACACATATATTTCTAAATATATATTTTGAGATACAATGAATTAAGGAAGTGAAGTGTTAGAAACCCGAAACCAAGAGTTTAAATCTTGATTTGTCTTTAAATAAAGTGATTACATTTGAGTTATTTTCCATTTCTGCTTAAAAAAACCCCAAACACAAGACTATCGTCAGAGCTGGTGAGATAACTACATAAGAAAATTTGAATGGTAGGTTAGAAACATCCAGCTATATAACAAATGTAACTCTAATAAGAAAAATTATTGTAGCCTCTCTGTGCAGAGGCTGAAACTGACCTTTTGCCTCCAGCAGCAGACAGCACAGGCGGAGCTGCCTCTACACAAAGAGCAGCAGCAGCAAAGAGGCTGATGAGCCATTCCTCTTTAGCCCCTTGTACCGGGGTCAGGAGCAGAGCATCAGTGCAGGGCCTCCTCCCTTTCACAGGTCTTCACTTTCACCTGAAATGAGCACAGCACTTAATTTTCGCTAATTTACACCCTTTTCCCTGACTCATTTTGCACTTTTGCCTGAACTGGGTGTCTAAACATGACTATAATTTAGAGTCCTTTATCCCCCAATATTTAAGATATATCAAGAGATATTAAAACTAGAACAATTAAAAGAGGTTGGGGGAGGAGCGAAAGGAAAAAAGACCAACTTGGCATTTCAGGAATTAGTTTTGATTTAGATTATGGTGAAAAAAAACTAAGAAAATTTTTGGAAAGGTGACATGGACTTGCAGAGGTGACATTTCTGCAAGCAATCCCTGGCTCAATCCTCAGTCACCCCTGGTAGTCACCTTTTCCGTGAACCCTATCTCTAAGCACAGAGGCCTGGGACACTTTACTGGTGAAGGCTCATGCAAAGAAGGCCTCGAGTACTCAGCTTTTTCTGTGATCTCAGCTTTATCTGCATCCATTGCTACTAAATCACCTCCCACCCCCTCTCATTCAGCAATGGCCACATGTTTTTCTTGTTCAGCCCGTTACTATTAACGTAGCAGTAGGAGCTCTTTTTTGTTGCCTTTAAGTCCCTTGGCAAGTCTTAAGCTTAGCTGAGCTTTGGTTTTGCTAATAGCATCCCTACACCCCCAAGCAATATTTTTAAATTCCTCCTCTGTAACCCAACCCTGTGTCCACTTCTGCATCTATGATTTTTTTTTTTTTTTTAACATTGGAGCTCTGCCACAAGCTTTAAAATGTGGGTGTAGGAATGTAGGATTTCTAAAAAATCTTACCCATGCTGTTCACACACATTAATATTTCAGTAAGCTTTTTAAAATGTTATTCAGAAGTAACCAAATAATGCAAGCTCATGGAACTCAAAAGAATTCTGTCTTTACAGGAGTCTGGCTCTTATTCTTTGACACTTCATTGTGGGAAATGCCAATACTATAAAAGAGAAGAACAGGCTCTTGTACCTGCATCCTGGCTTTTGTTAGGAGATCAAATCTATTTTAAGATTACTTGAATATTCAGCAAAATCAAATACACCTTAAAAATAACTCAGTAAAATGAGCAGGGACACTTAAAATTATGTTGAGCTCATCTATACATGCTGGAATTCTTTTGTTGACAAAAGTTAATGCTAATTAGATAACTATGAAGTAGCATTTATAAAGCCTAGAATATAATTTCCTTTGATTTGTACCAGCATCTTCAGATGATTACTACATCATAGCATTTTCAGAATAAATACCCACCTGTCTGTGGCTCCTGTGCAAGTTTCTGTACAAATTCTGACTAAGTATGGTACAACAGTAGAGCTTTCTGGAGAGACAGCTCTGAACTATAAAACCTCCATATAAGATTTCAGTGGCAAGATTCACATTACCATGACTTTCACGCCTGTGGTGATTGTATTCCTCTCACATGGCACTAGTTCAGCAGTTAAGAACTTTTGAGCAAATGAACATGTAAGTAAAAAACCACGTAGCTCAAATCTCTTGAGAACATTGTCAAATAGAACCAGATTAATTACGTAAAACCTTGTTGCAAGCCAAGCACTGTTTTTCAGTGAGCAGATCATGCACAAAGCAGCTCAAACTTCCTTCTAGTATAGCCAATACTTTTCAGACTGAAGGAGTTGTTCAGAAGTTTATTCTAATTATTCCGTCAGATACTTGAAATATATGACTTTTCACATCTGATGGTATTTGTTTAGTATTTTTTAAAGAAGATGTCAGCAAATGATGAAGCAAATTCAATAACCTTCTAGTACACATTTTGATAAATACTTATTTCTACTAAATTTATGAGGGGAACTACCATTTGTAAATGTTTTCAGCAATACTTGATCAATACCTGAGTCGATATTGTTATGCATAAACAATAGTCACAAACAATAAATTATCTGAGCCTCAAACCACAGAAATTAGTGAAAATATTGTTAAAAGACACCAAATTTTTATTTTTCTGGGGCAGAAGGCGAAGTCTGAATTTGTTTTTGAATACAAGATTATAAGCATGAGTGGTAAATAGACATGCAGACTGTCTCACACAAAATTCACCAAGCAATTTCAAAAAACATCTATCTCACCTTGTTCAAGTGTAGTGAATAAGAACTTAGAGCTGTTTGCTTCTTTGAAATCCCAGGCTGCCACAGATGTGCAACAAATCACATGATTAAACTGTATTAGATTGCAAAAACTAATTACAAGATTCTGCCTCCTTTTATTGTGAGTGTTAATAAGGGCAGATGGAGAAGCAAACTGGAGAAAAATAGGTAGGAAGAACAGAGAAAACGTAAAAGGCTTGCGTATAACTCTTCTTTACTGTTTGCAATAAACCTGCAAATAATGGTGCTATCCAGGAGGACTTTAAAAATGCTAAGAATGCGACAGACAAAAAAGCAAAAAACCTTAACACTAGAATTAAATGTTGTGATTTTTTCTGTGTGTTTATATGTTGTGAAGAGCTCCTGGCTTGGAGAAAATCTTACAGAGTCTACAGAAAGACTGTCTTCTACTGAGAAATAGGTCCTCCTGTTCCCCATCAAACATAACACTTAAAAGGTATTCGTGTTTGTAGAAGGTGTAGCTAGGAGCTTTACAGGGTTAAGGGAGACAGAGTGACTGAGAACACCTAAGAGAATTAGCTTTCACCTCTCTGCACTGGTTGTATAGAAAGTAAAAATTAATTCCATACAGATTGGTGGTACAGCTTGTGTCTCACAGTTGCACAAACCACATTTATAGTTCATTTGGATTGGAGAGTCTTCAAATAGCTAGATGGTTTAAAAGATGCTGTAACAACAGCTGCCTATGATAAAACTTTTATCTTCAGTTTCTCAAGCTACAGAACAAGTAACCAGCAAAAGTTGTGACAGAAGAACAAATAAATGTGTTTTTTTTTTTTTATTGTGGATTGTGAAAAGAATATAAACATCATTGTAGGCATGCTGCTATCAGAAAAATAATTAGGAAACCCCTTATGCCAGCCCTGTGCTAGGACTGGCATAAGGGTTTTCAGGATTGTCAGTACCTGTACATGTGCACAGTGGATCCAGGAACAGACCCAGTGGGGGTACATGGGTCTCACTCTCGTGAAAACAAATTCACTGCACATGTAAGAGAACTTGTGTTCAACTTTTCAGGGTTTACATTTACAAGTACAGTGGCGTGGACATCATAGATATTGGATCCCTTGCACAGTGACTTTGAGAGTCCTTTCCAACTGGCAGCTCAGATTCCATCACTGAGAAGTAGACGCATTAATAAAAAAAAAGGCTATTTAGCAATAAGTAAGAGGGAAATAAATAAACCTTTGCTTTTTCCATGGCAAATGAATACTAATGTTACAGAACACCAGGGTTATAGAAAACATAATAAAATGAAAGAAAACAAATTATTATAAGATGTATCCAAATTCTAGCAAAGTCATAATTAGGACTTTCTCTACCAAGCCTAGAAAAAATATGTAATTATTTTCAGATTGCGTAGCTGATGTAGAAAATTTCAAAACTAATTGTTTGTTTATTAGTAATTTATAAGATCAAGGAACTGCAACTCGATCTAGTTTAGGAAGAAAATCTGCCTTCATTGTCAGATTTTTCTTTTCTGGAATTATGGGTTAATTTTGTAACACATTGTACATTAGAATGTATTGTATGTTAAGCAGAAAATTTTCTAGCTCTGTGCATATTTATATTCATCATATTTGTATTGATGTGTTTATTTGTAAGAGGGAAAGAGAATAATGGAATTATTTTAAATGCATTTTTGTCCCGTATATTGAATGCAAAATATTTTATTGTTGTGCTTCACGAGAATAACTTATTATGCACATTAATTTCAGTAGAGTCTGTCTTAATGCAAAAACACTTAAATTTATTATAAATTAGAAGAATAACAAAACTTATTTAAAGCTAAAAAGCTTAAAGCTGTTCTTGAAAGAGGAATGATTATGTGTCAAACATGTGATTTCCATCACAAGATTAAATCTATGCAAAGGATCTGAAAACATACTTCAGCTGCCAGTAGAGTAGATGACAAATCAGTTGAAAGACAATGTAAATGAGTGATCAAGCTGTAAAAAAAAAAAAAACCACAACCACCAAAACCCACACCAGAATGTGGGTGGCACTTTTTCTAACTGAGCGATTTTTTTTTTTTTTAATTAATTTCTTAAATGGAAGAGCTGACCCTTCATTTCTTGTACTTTTGCTGTAATTGGAGAGGTTTGACTATTAGAATCCTTTGTCAAATAATGACCTTGAGATGAGACAGAGAGCTTTAATGCTATCTTAATATATTTGCTTAAGAAAAACACTATAATGGAATCTGAGATAATTAGTATAAAAAATAAACAGATATTCTTAGGCACACACAAACCTAACTGTCCAAGAATGTATTTTAAGAGGCTAAAAGACCATGTCCACACTAAAATCTCCTAAAGAATATGAAGGCGTATTATGAAGTGTGAGGAAGAATTGATTTTCTTTTTGCAGTTGTATAACACAGAAGACTAGTCATTTAATTTGTGTTACCATAAAGTCAATAAGTCCTAGTTTTGGACCAAGACCAGTGCTGGAGAATACACAAACAGCTGCAGAGGAATGAGAAAGCAGGGGAGAATATTTCTGGTGAATAAAGTTTACTGTAAATGAAAGGATACAGAGGAGGATACAGAGGAGGATACAGAAAAGGCAGAGTTACTGAATGCCTTCTTTGCTTCAGTCTTTACTGCTCAGGCCAGCCCTCAGGAATCCCAGACCCTGGAGGTAGGAGAGAAAGTCTGGAGAAAGGAAGACTTTCCCCTGGTCGAGAAGGTTCAGGTTAGAGATCACTTAGGCAAACGGGACACCCACAAATCCACGGGCCCCGATGGGATGCACCCACGCGTGCTGAGGGAGCTGGCAGATGTTATTGCTAAGACACTCTCCATCATCTTTGAAAGGTCATGGAGAACAGGAGAGGTGCTTGAGGACTGGAGGAAAGTCAATGCCGCTCCAGTCTTCAAAAAGGGCAAGAAGGAGGACTCGGGAGACTACAGTCCAGTCAGCCTCACCTCCATCCCTGGAAAGGTGATAGAACAGTTCATTCTGGATGTCATCTCTAAGCATATGGAGGAAAAGAAGGTTATCAGGCATAGTTAACATGGATTCACCAAGAGGAAATCATGCTTGACCAATCTGATAGCCTTCTATGATGGCATGACTGGCTGGGGAGATGAGGGGAGAGCAGTGGATGTTGCCTACCTTGACTTCAGCAAGGCTTTTGACACTGTCTCCCATAACATCTTCATAGGTAAGCTCAGGAAGTGTGGGTTAGATGAGTGGACAGTGAGATGGACTGAGAAATGGATGAATGGCAGAGCTCAGAGGGTTGTGATCAGCAGCGCAGAGTCTAGTTGGAGGCCTGTAGCTAGTGGTTTTTCCCCAGGTGTCAGTACTGGGTCCAGTCTTGTTCAACTTATTCATCAGTGACTTGGATGAAGGGACAGAGTGTACCCTCAACAAGTTTGCTGATGATACAAAACTGGGAGGAGTGGCCAATACACCAGAAGGATGTGCTGCCATTCAGCAAGACCCAGACAGGCTAGAAAGCTGGGCAGAAAGGAACCTAGGGTCCTGCACCTAGGGAGGAATAACGCCATGCACCAGTAGAGGTTCGGGGTTGACCTGCAGAGAAGGACCTGGGACTCCTGGTGGATAATAAGTTAACCATGAACTAGCAATGTGCCCTTGCAGCCAAGAAGGTCAATGGTATCCTGGGGTGCATTAGGAATAGTGTGGCCAGCAAGTCAAGGGAGGTGATCCTCCCCCTCTATTCTGCCCTGGTGCGGCCACATCTAGAGTACTGTGTCCAGTTCTGGGCTCCCCAGTTCAAGAAAGACAAGGAACTACTGGAGAGAATCCAGCAGAGGGCTACAAAGATGATTAGGGGACTGGAGCATCTCTCTTATGAGGAAAGGCTGAGAGAGCAGGGTCTGTTAAGCCTGGAGAAGATGCGACTGAGAGGGGATATTATCAATGCCTATCAGTATCCTCAGGGCGGGTGTCAGGAGGATGGGGACAGACTCTTACAAGTGGTGCCCAGTGACAGGATAAGGGGCAATGGGCACAAACTGAAACAGGTGAACCTGGTTTTGCAGGAGGGTTGGACTAGACGATCTCCAGAGGTCCCTTCCAACACCAAACATTGCGTGATTCTGTGAAATTGTTATCTTCATTTTTTTAATTTATTTTTTGGATAAAGGTCCGTGGTGGTAGTAGTACTAGTAGCAGTGTGAGAAGGTTCATCAAGCCCTTGCCATGCTGTATAATGATTTCATGCAAAAAGAACAGGAATATTGATAGAAATTTGCTAGGGACTGTGCTAAGCAGAGTCTTGATTAAGCACATGATTATGAATTCCTGTTCCTACTAGAGTCAGGAGATTTTTAGAGCAGTAGAGAACTGTTGAAGGTAGCGCATGCAATTGCTGACCAAAGAGAGAGGAACCAGGAAGAGGTAGTCCCCCACCTCAAGACCCTAGTGACTGAAAGGCAGAATTCCTGGGCAAACCTAGTCAAAATGAGAAAAGTAAATTGCACAAATTTTGTGTGCTTTTATTGTATTAAGGCAACAAGTAAGAAAAAAGTAGTTTTTTTCATTCATATTTTAATAAGACCTCATTGTCGAACGCATTCATGTAACACAAGTAATTTTTAAAAATTCTGTTTGTGGATCACTTGGTCAAGTAACACCTGAAATAATTTGAATCATTTGTTAAATAATAAGCAACTGTTGACATTCTTAAATAGTCTCTTTGAAAATTTCTTGTAGATGGAACATTTAAAATTTAATCTCAGAAGGCTGAGGTCAAGACCCAATTTTACTATTAACGCACTACAATCTGAAGTCACCAACATTGACTAAGCTGTCACTGTATTCTTGAAACTATCTTCCTTATGCTGACTTTCATAGGTTTTTGAGAGCACCCTTTTTATATGGAAAGTCAAGAAAAGCTATACGTTCTTGATGATTCAAAAAAATCAAAGCTGGTGCATCTCATGTTGGACACCCAAATTGGTGGCAATCAAAATCTGTTGTAAGTTTTGAAAAAAAAAAATTGCATAATGAAATGTGTTTCACTTTACTTCGCTGTGAAAGATGTATACTACCTACCTCAAAGACATTATGAAACTTCATGTTATAAGTAAACATATGCTACTATATATTTACATATATATGTATATATACTATAAATGTATATTTTACACATAGGCATGCTTTTTGTGTTTGTGCGTGTCTTCAATATGCTTTGACATATTCAACCCAAACTTCCCAATTGAATACAAAGCGCAGGTGGGCAACCAAACATTCCCTAACCATAAAAAAATTTTAAAATTAAGTGGAAAAAAGTTCATTATGTGTTTAAGGCTTGAGCTTATCAATTTCATCGGTAAGTTAGAGCAAGATCATTCATGTTAGAGTATGATGTGTCTAGGGGAAGTCTAGCCATATGGAGCTATTTTTTGCTTGGAGTAAAAAGCCAGCCATAGTTAGTTATAAAATCCAGGTTTTGAACCTTCTGTTGATTTCTGTCATCAGGTGTCCCTGCTGAAATTAACCAGTCTGATCAGAAAGAATGCTACCAAACATCAGTCAGGGCTCACACGGTCTCAAAATACCTTTTAAAGAAGAACAAAGCAAGCTTTATATTTTCATGCATGAGTTAATAATCAGTGCTATTACATTTTGTTTTGTAATAGCATAATGATAACCTCAACCACTGAAAAATATGAGCAAAAAGGATATAATACAATTTTAATATAGAAAAGACATAAGATTATAATTTAATAGTAAAATTTAAAAAAAAAAAAACAAACCCTGCTATAAGCATTTGAAAAGCTGCTAAACTGATAAGGAATAACCTTCTCAACAGTCTCCAAGGACGCAGAGATTGCAAAAGAGCTGTCTTTTTTTTCAAGGAATGAAAAATCCCCAGACTTGCCCTAATGCCACAAATTATCTAATTAGTAGATCTCTTTTAAAACCAGGGGGAAAAAAAATAAGAGTGCTGTGTATTGTTTATACAATAGCTATGGAAAGACCAGTGAAAAATCCAATACATAGTCTTGTGACAAAGAAAATTAATGATTAGCAGCATTTACTATTGATAATACCCACTGCTTGCTTGGGCAAGGGAAGTTGCAATTATATGACTGATTAGTTTTATAATACTATCTTCTCTGTCTCTTTCTCCTAATAGGCCTTTTTCCCCAGAGTCAAAGAGCCGAAAATATTGTATATAGTGTGTTAGCACAAATTATATCAGCTAAAATATACAGATTATGAGAGGTTTTTCATTGCTCCTCAGACAACAGAGATTACTACAAGGTTCATAGGTCATATACAATGTCTTCCAAATGTATTACGGCTTTAATCCTCTCCCCCAGTGTCCCAAGGAGGAGGGTAAGAGATGTATAATGATACAGCAAGGGACTAGCTTGTTGCTCAGTTTATGTTTGAAAGTGTGTGATTGAATTCATAGTGTCACAGACTAGGTCAGCAATAATTAGCAGTATTTTCATAGAGCTCAATACCGAACGAGAAGAAATGGTCCTTGGAACATCTCCCTTATGGAGGTACAAAGGGCGTATGCTCTGGTTATGCTTTCGGTGACATGTCATATGTACTGCAGACAGAGAGACGTTTTTTGTTTCAGGGAAAAAAAGGTAACAATGTACCAGGCAAGAAGATATTAACTACCATATAACAAGAAAATTATTTTTTTCCTCCTTTAATTATGGTAATTAAAAACCTAAGCTGTAAGGGGCCATTGAATATGTTGTTATATTAAAAAAATAAAGTAAAAAAGTCAAAACTGGATTGTGCTAGATATATGGTCTACAGAAACAAGTTAAATTAAATCTACATGAATGACAAACAGCAAATCTAAATGAGACTTTTAGGTCTGTAAGAAGTTCCGTAGAAATAAAAGGCAATTCAAGGCCTTGCAAACTACTTCAGTGCAGCAAGAAATTAAATTTTACTTTGTTATTGAATTTTTGTATAAAAAGTGTCAGAATGTTCAAGCCTACTAGAAACGTTACATGAGAAGTAGATGCAGCAACGCAAACTGAGGTTCATGCAGCTTGACTGCACAGCATGGACCTGCTTACCTGCTATATTCAGAGGTCTGCTCTCATCATTCAAGATAAACAAGGGTTCATGTGTATATTTGATTCTCAGCTGATGCAAAGAGGAACAGCTCTGCTAGCTTCTGTGCCACTATAATGATGTTTATAATCAAAGAATTACAACTCTATTCTTTTTACAACCTAGTGTTTTTCAATACTAAATATGCTAGAAATCTCTTTAAAAAAGAAACTGCTTAGATAAACCCACAGGCAATCAAAATATGAGAACAAAGTGATGTTCCAATAAGAATTTTCACAGATTTCCATATCAATAAAATAGTCTTTCTATAGTTGTTTCCTTTTTATAATTGTTTTACATGAATACTCATGCAAATTAGTTTATTCACAGGAATTCCAAGGAAACTTTATTACATTCACCAAATACTAGGCAATTTTCACAGGCTGTTTTAAACATCTAAATGGGAGTATTTTTATCAGAAAGCTGAGATATCTGCTTATATGATAAGAAAAAAGACAGACAGTTCCTTGCACTGAGTTCATCCAGCAGCACATCTCAGACGCTGATTTTCAAACAAAGAGTCTGAAGGGCAGGCATTGTCATATTAATTAGTCACATAGAAAGTTAAGCATAAAAACGTTCAAAAGCAAGAATTCTGCTTAACTTTCTCAGTTTTATCACTGTCTCAAGTTTGTCTCCACTACAGCAAAGTAACTCCTGCTGTTCTCTTTGCTGCTGCCTACCTCAGTCTTCCTCTGGGAGCTCTCTGGGGCAGGAACCATTCAGCCCTTGCACAGCTATAGCACAGGGCTCTTTCCATTTCTGGACTTTGCATTAACACAGCAGGATCCTGAAGCCTTCTGGAAGCTAATTTTGTCAAGAAAAATAGCAAAAACAGATACATGACAAGCATAAAAACAAACAAACAAACAAACAGAAACCCAAAGTCTGCTTGGGAAATATTTAGTGTGCTATTTTAGATTTATCTTGTCTTTCAAATGTGCACTAGGGAAATAAAATATTTCTTCCTGATTCCATGTGTTTTGTCCAGCTAGCTTGAACCACTTTTTTTGTGAATCATTTCAGTGAAACTTGAATTTGCAGCAAACTACTTTATGAACACTCCGGATTTTCACGTAACTGTGAGTGCAGAGATTTTATCTTATCTGGGATGGTGTATTGTTGGCAAATAGGACCAGGGAATATAGTATGTGTTCCTTCCAGACCCCGTCACTTTCTTTCCCCCAGCAAATCTCAGGTGATGCTGAGTCCCAGTGAAAAACCACAATCTATGTGGGTGGTAGGTCAGTATAGAAACTTTCAGGACATTTGAACAAAAGAAAAATGAAAGGTCATGCTTTGGGCACTTTCAAAACCTTCAAGTAAGCAAACATCACAACTTTCCTCTCCTCAAATATCAAAGTGAGCAAAATATTCAATTATATGCACTCCTATTTTCCCAAGACTTTTATAAAATTTTCCAAATAAAATTAAGGATTGAAACTCCATGCTGTGAATGACAGGCATCTTTCAACCACAATCTGTGCAAGAATTTAGAATAACAAACATGCCAAGAAAATCATGATCCGCTTAACTGACACTGATAATCAGAAAGAGAAGTAAAGATTGGAGAATGCATTATTTTCCATAAATCATTTGCTTAGCTCCAGTGAGAAGAGAGACGTAACCATCACAGTGACCCTCTTGCATTGTGGTTCGTGGATGACAGTTGCCATCATGCAGTATGCCAGATTAGTAAAGAGTTTGCCTAAAGATCGTGTTACACTATTAAGAGTAAAACTAATAAATATTTCTTATAATAAGCACTATCTAGTAATCTTATTATAATAGATACAACACAATGAAGTCATCAGCTTGGCCACTTTAAAAAGTTGAGTTCACAATGGAAAATCATCCATGCCACAAAATTTCTCTCTCACTTGCTTTTTTTTAAAATAGTCTTCTCCCAAGGATACACAAAATTTTCCATTCACATAGTTGCATGTACCTGAACTGAAGAATATGAGCTGGCTATAACAGAGCAATTTGGAGTCCTGCTGCCTTTTTGCTTCCCAAGATCTTCTGGTAAAAGAACTTCACTGGAGTTATTTACTCAGCACTTTTCAATGACGAACAACGAAGTTTCTTTACATTTTGCTTCCAATTCTAGCAACATAAAAAACCACTGAGATGATCACAAACTTTGAATTAAGTATCGATTACTATTGACATAAGGAAAGAAAGGCTAGATTTCATTTGCAGTAGCAAAAATTATCAAGAAAAAAAAAAGAAAAAAAAGATGATTTCCCAAAAGCCAAAAAGCATTTAAGCTGCTGTTGATCTTATTGTCAAAGATTAATGAACAATGTTGGTCTAAGAAAGCAAAGAAGCTAACATTAGCAAAAATCAGATTATTCTAGGGACTTTCATACTCAGTCGCTAATAGATGTTGTGGGTGCTGAAGGTCACTCTAACCTTTGTAAAAATGTTTAATTAACTTTAGCCTAGGACTATGGTGTATATTCTGCAGTCCTTTTTGTAACTGGATTATGTCTTTTTTTATAGTTTTGAAAACAAGGCAAGGAACGGGTATTAGAGAATAGCTGTGACAAAGTGATCAGCTGTTGATAGGAGGAACCACAACAGATTAGAAAAAAAGGACTATTGAAGCACACAAAAGACCATTTAGATCTTTCCATACAGGAACATTTTATATACCAACTAGGAATAAAGTATTCTGGTGAAAGGACAGATTTGTTCTGCACTTGAATCTCGGTGGGATTTACTGCAGGACTTGCATTATAAAATAACAATAGTAGAAATGCCTTCTGTAAAGAGTTTCCTCAATAACATGTTGCAGCTCATCTTCCTTTTTGCTTTAATGGTCAGCTATACCTACTTTCTTTAATAGTAACCTTAAATGGAAACTAGCGCCCTACTTGCTCCCAAGTTATTGTCTGCCTAAGAATAAAGGGTAAAGCAGCTGCAACTTTGAATACCATATTTTTCTCCAATGACATTTCCATAACCCTTTACAAATTATTATTCAGGAATATCTGGACTGATTTCTAGTCTCTTCCTTCCTCATCAAGGCTACCCTTGAATCATTTAAGTCCTAATGATAATTTCACACTGGAGTATGATGCTATGTCATACCTCTAGCGTGAAGTAGGGACCTTTACAAGAGTGCTGCTTCTGACAGTGCTAAATTGCATAGCCGACCCTCACTACACTAACTGCTACCCTTTTCTACAGTGTTTCCTGCTATCCTTTTGTACTGCATCCCGTGAGTTACTTCAAAGCAACTTAGAAGCTGTCTTCACACTGTCTTCAAAATGAAATACTGAATGGTATCTTGATGTGCCTCCACAGTGAAATGGGACATTACCACGCCTCTTTTCCACTAAGCTTCTACTCAAAAATTGAAACACCTCCTTTAGCTTCTTCTCAAAGCAGCTCTTACAAGGCATAAAGACTGCATATACTTTGACAGCACCAGCAATGGGTGAACATACATTAAAGGGAGAGAAACTCAGGTAAAGACTGTAAAATTTAAGCTGCTGTTCTTTGTACTTCTGGACTTAAGTGAAGTAAAAAAACCCTATCTTTTCTTTTTTTTTGCATGCAAAATCTTCTGAATTCTACCCCAGAATATGGTATGCAAAACTATTTTTCTATTTTAGTGTACCCCGTTTCACAAGTTCTATATTACAGCGTTTGGTCTTCCAGTATACTCTACAGAAAGGTAAAATGGATACGGCTTACTTTTAATTTTCCTTTCTATAAAAACACATTTACCCATGCAAAATTCAACAAAATAAATAATATGAATTAAAGACAGTGTAATGGAAGTTCTGCTTCATTATACTTGTAACAAATCGTTATACTATAAAAATGAAGAAAAGTAAATTACATTAAAAAAATCGGGAAAACGAAGACACCACTGATTTTAATTAATTTTACAACTTTTCATGTCACTTGTAGACAATTCAAACTGTCAAGAATAACCCAATAAAGAAAATCTAAAATGGCAAATTACCTTTTAAGATGAAATCTTATTACTAAGAAACCATGATCACAAAATATTACTATCTGTTATATTAAAAATTAATTAAGAAATTATTCATTTGTTGCAAGAGTAACACATGGTCAAAATCCACAATCAAATATAGCTTTAATTTATTACAGTTGAAATTAAATATTTAGACTATATGATGGAATAAATAATGCTGGTAAATTCTTAACTGTATGCAATTATATGTCCAATTCTACATTGAAAGAGCTATGAGGAATCGAAATCTTCAATATTAATCCAGTTAAAACCTTTTCATAAAATGATTAGCTGACCACAGATTTTAGCTTCCATTTCCTATCATTTGAAAAGAAAAAAAAAAAATATACACAGTTTGAACTTGTGTATGAGTATATAGACACACAGATATTCATGTCTGTTTTCTTTCGCCTGGGTTGAGCTCTCCTTGGTGAAGGGAAGTTAATCAGGGTGAGCTGATTTTGATTATTCTTTGATGTATTTCATACAGTAACGTTGCAGAGTTCAAAACATCATTTGCTCTCCCAATGTTTTCTGTGCTACACATATCCATGAGAGGCAGAAACTCCAATAATGCTCAATATCACAGCTCCATGTAATGACTACCCCTTCTTTGAGATCTGACTTACCAGTA
The DNA here is from genome assembly GCF_965183815.1 of Platalea leucorodia. Taxonomy (NCBI): domain Eukaryota; kingdom Metazoa; phylum Chordata; class Aves; order Pelecaniformes; family Threskiornithidae; genus Platalea; species Platalea leucorodia. The sequence goes on from NC_138824.1 coordinate 111,812,993, forward strand.
GAGATTTGTTTGACGTGGGTCTAAAAAGCTATGTTCATTAATTCCCAACACAACTGGAGGATTAACTTCTATTTGCTGATTTGTATGGATATATAACAGCAGACTGTAAAGGTAATGTAGATGTTGACCTGATTATATACCTTCAGCTTTTACAGCTCAGACATGAATTGTAGCAAAAAAACCCGAAACAAACAAACAAAAAGGGACTGAAACATTACTGGCACTGAGCTGCATAAAATGGAATTGTATTTTATAAGCTAATACCTAAATAAGTATTTAGTAAGAGTTTTTAATCAATAAATAATTGTTGAAATATTGGGGCCTTGAAGTCATCTAGGCTCTCCACAAATGATATGTCCTTCCTATTCCACACACAAAGGAAAAGAAAGTTAATGGAAAACATTTATACCTATATAAGCTAGTTTGCAGATTAAAGAATTTTTAAATAATGGATACCTAAAATAAGCCATGAGGAGGTCAGCAGCTCTGTAATTGATTCAGTAACTTGGTTTAGTGAAATAGAAGTATTTTAAAAACATTTGGCTAAATTTAAATATTAAAACAGCCACAGGATAAACCAAACTATTCAGAATTGATGTGAAGAGCACAGTTCTGAGAGGCATTTTTTCTCCTAACAGCACTCTGTTAAGGCTAGTTTCCTGTGCATACAAGAAGATTGAAACCGAGAGAAGCAGTCCCTGACACCTCTCAGCTGCTGCCACTTGCTCTTGTGACCTTTCTATCACCCCCTTCTCGTTTCAACAGAAGTGTCTGGGTGGCCATGTGGTAAAGTGCACACAAGTTAAAACTAGCCCAGGAATAAATAAATAGAAAGAAGTAAAAATCCAGAATTGCTCTTTTCAGTAGTGACTAGTAATAGGTGCATGAAAGCATCCTGCATCCTTTGCAGCTTCTTTTTTTATTATTTTTATTTGTTTATTTGTTTGGTATTTTCTTCTCATTGTTCTGTTAAATGCTTAAATCCCGATCTAAGCAGATAAGCAGCTGACAATTTATAAAATCACTCATTTGTAAAAGCTACACTGAAAGCATACACTGATTCCAAATTTAAATATTGCTAAAAACCAAGCAAAACTTAACAAGAAAGTTTCTCACACAGTTTTCATGCCTGCACAAAATGACAAGTAAATTTTTGTATTACCTAAATAGGAACAGAACAGAATATAAATTAAGACTTACTGCAAAGTTACAGCTGATCAGTACTTCTTCAAACAGTGCAACCAACCAGTGCTAACCCACAGCGCAAACTAAACACCCCCCCTATTCCTGTTAATCAGCCCCTTCTTGCCTTCTGAATCAGAGAACAGTTGAAGATGTGTACTTCAATCTAAAAACCAAATAAAAATACTCAACTAAATACAGGGTGGGACCTGCCTGTAAATTAAAACGCAAGTTTCTGATTATTTCTTTTAAAGCACTAGTAGTTTCCAGACATACAGGTGAAGTGATGCGAGGGCTACACAGGTAGAAATCTCTGGCATGTGGATGTGTATCTAAAGATCTTAAGGAAAACGTAGAAATCAGTTATCATAAGTGTAATGGTTGTAGTACCAATTTTGATTACATAATATTAAGCAGAAGAATTATGTGTATGAAAGGATAATTTTCTTTGTATACGTTAGGATGAGATGTCTTCAGTGATCTTTTAAACTAATTGATGGGATAATTCTTTGTCCCTTGGGAAATAAGGTTTCATTTTTTAGTCATTTAATTGATCCTCCTTCTCAGTCTGTCTAGTATAAAATTCCCTAAAACTTGATTTCATTGAAGATACACCAGTGTGAGAATGGTGGAAATGAGAACGCTTTCATTCCTTTTAGCAGCTATACAGCCAGGTAAATGTTTATGAATAAACATGGATGCAGAAATGTTCAGATTATGCTAACACTACAGATGTGAATTTTTTAAAACCCAGTGACACAAATTATAATAAAGGGGCTCACCTGCCACTGATAGCATAATACAAAGTCTTTTTTCTGTCTGTGCAGTAGTTAAATCTCCAGCTATTTAATTCTTCTCCAGCAATAAGACCCCAAAGACATCAATTTGTACAGCTGTTCTCTGCATATAATGGCAACTTGGCTTAAGAACCTCTTGTTCATTTTGTAAAGAAGATAGTGTACTTCACTTTAGTCTTTGTACAAGCTCTTGCTAGAACTGTGGGCTCCCAGGAAGGAAAGTAAGGATTTTGCAGCATGATCTTACCTTGAGAAAATGGTTTCTTTTTAATTTAGATTAGAAACTCCTTCTCTTTTTGAACATGAAGGACATTAAATAAACATATAACACGTAATGTTTCAAAGGAAAACAATGAATAGTACATGGGCTTAATGCTTTCTGAATTATTTTAAATTATCTCAGACACTTACGATATGACAACACTACCACGATCACTAGCCACTGAAAATTCAATCAACATCAGGCTGTCTTCAAACAGACCAACGTTTTGTACCCAGAATAAATATTTCGACTTAATGTTTATCTTCTGCGACTAAGTAAAGCACAAAACTGTATCTTTGGTAAAACATTATAATATAGTTCCTATAAATTTAAGTCACGGTTATATACTATATTAACTTAGGAGTTATGTTCTAAAATAAAGTTGTTCATATTCAACTTTTTGTTTGTATTTAACTAAATTCATAACTCATGTTTAATGGTGAACACAGTCTGTGGAATAGCCATGAGATGAGAGTCTGTTGATCACGTGCAATATTGCATTTCTCTTTTTTTTGACCTTTGCAACTAAAGTCTTCTCTAATGGAGGTGCTGCTAAACGGGTGAAACAGCAGTTTGTATATGGTATTCCTCCTGTAAAACTGAATTACTACAGAGCTTTAATTATATTGTAATACAGGGTGAGGGGGGGCTTGTTAGTCCTCAAAGATTGTCATCTTTATCTTTCTATACAAGTAAAAATACATATCTTCTTGGAGACAAGAGAGAATAGATAGATTTGAGAAGCACTCCTCTGATCTGGCCGTAGCGAATCAGAATTGCATCCAAGCAGGAGGGAACAGTTTGAAACTAGAGTCCTGTGTGCACAGGGGTTCTGGAGAAAAGAGGAAATAACGTGCTGCGAGAGACTGTCTGAATGAGGGTGCTGAGCAGAGACTTACAGCTCTAGATTGGCAGTTCAAGATCAGCCCCCACGAAACCCGTTACCTTGAATGACCTGATTCTGTAGCCTTGGTGGAACTCTTTCAGAGGACATCACCACGGCAGACAAAGGCGGTCTCCATTGTCGTCCCTGCGGGAAGTAGGCTACAGAGGACAGGACTTGACTGCTCAGGGAAAGAGAAGGAAAGAAGTTGATGATACATGTAGCAGAACACAGATGCTCTGGGATAGCACTACCATGGTCCTACTTTTGTTTCTTTTTATTTTGACCCAGACAGATTTTTTTTTTTTTTTCCTCCAGTCAAGGGTTATACCCAAGAATTAGAAATAGGGATCGTTCTGAGAGAGGATGGTGAACTCCACTGTCTGTGGCAACTGTGAGGATCACACGGATGTTGGCAACCAGTTCAGTATTGGGTTCTGGCACCAAACATCTGAGCAGACAACTTTGAGCTCAGCAACGAGTGGATAGCCTAGCTCTGACATGCGAGCTAAAGGCTCTGAGGTGGGAGGAGATTTGGAGTGGATAGTTAGAAAGAAAATTACCCACAGGAAGCATGTCTTGATTAGAACCAGGCTCTAGTCAAGCCTCGGAGCGGGTGAGAGGAGGGCTGGGAGGATCTCCGACTAGAACCTGTAAAGGTGAAAAGGAGATTTTGAAAAGGGTGACAGGGGATTGTGAGGATTAAGTAATTCTGCAGAGCTGTTAGGAGGGGCTTGAGCCTTTTTGACTAGAAACCTCAGGGAACCGCTATCAGGAAGGACAGGGGCAGCTGTTAGGATTTACTGACCCACCTGGGCATCTTCATCCAGAACCTTGCTTGGGAAGTGGGCTACTTGCTGTCCCCTCCCACATCCTCATTTGCTGTCGGAAATGCAGTAACTGCCACATAATGAAGCCCTCACTGCTATTCCTTTAAAATTTGTTTTCTTAAACATTTAAGCAATGAGTAGGAAGTAGATTCATTATATCGCCTTAACAACATGTCACCAAACAAATATAGACTTAGTATCACAAATCCAATGTTTTCTAAAATCATCATCCTCTTAACTGTCAAGGGCAGGAAGTAATTGTCACAATGATTCATCAAACTCATTTCATTTCCTTTAGGGATTATTTTTAGGTTCTAGTGAGTTAAGTGATAAGGAATATATGTTGATATTATAGAAAGGTGAGATGCAAAGATTTGAGGCAGCTATTCAAAATCTGTCTGCTGGCCAGCACCTGTGTCATAGGCATATTTCAAAGCAAGAATAAGTGAAATAAGATTTACCAGATTCTGTGGTAGATGGTGTTAGGTCTAGGGTTTACGTATGTGTGTCTGTGTAAGACAGAAAGACTCCTTGCCAATAACAGGCTGGGAAAAGAAAAGTGTCTTCTGGCACTTGTCTGCCAATACTGATCACAGCTAGCTTTTTAAGGGTATAGTAGCCTGCAAATCCAAGAGTGACATTTTAGCCTCAGAAGAAAAATTTCACATGTTCATATATATACATTTGTAATCACAGAAATGAGACTGTTTTATCTACTTGCTACTGTCTTCTCATTGACTTAATTTCATTTACAGTTCAAAATTGAAAAATATAGTAAGAAAAAAAGCATACCTGCATTTTTAGTGTGTTTTTATCATGCTTATCACAAGGCTCATAGAGACACATTTTGCTCAAATAAAGATAATACTGTGGACATTTAAGGCAACCCAACTGTGTTTAATATTATTCAGGTTCTAGTATGTAGTGTATAAATATTGGCTATCCATTGGATATGTATATTGAATGATCAAATTATCATAGAAATTGATTTTTTAAAAGGAATGGAAAAACATGAATATAAGAAAGAGGGAAAACAGGCACTGAAACGAAAAAAGTGAAAGAAGAAAGTGGAAAAACTGGTAGAAAAGGAGAACCTTAAGGTGTGAGAAACAAAATCTGCTTCCAATAAGGAAATCATGCTTTGTACTTTTGTGGTGTATTGATTTTCAAACCTCATTTCCCAACATAAAATTATTCTGATGAAGATTCTCTGTTCTACTCTTTACATAAGCTGTTGTCTCTCCTTAAAATAAACAGAAAACATGAAGTCATGTTAATGACCATGAAAATATATTCTTCAAAAGATTAATCAAACTGGTGGTTTTAGAAATCTAGTTGCATCATTTCTCCCATCCGTATTTCTAGTCTTTTCTCTGGAACCATTTCAATGATGCCTTTCTCTTGTCTACCTCCGTTTTTCCCCCAAAAAAACCCTGACACAATGGAAAACAAAAAATAAACAATTTCGTAATCTTCTTCCTTTCACTTCATAAACATGCCTTACACAGTTCTTCTGTTTTTTTTCTCATTAATTAATTGCCCCAAAGTTGTTTTTTTTTTTTTTTTCACTTTCCTGTAAATAGAAAAATAAGCACACTTATGTGTTACTGCAAGACACCATCACAGCTGAAGTGTTTCTGGAAGCACAGCCTGCACTGAGTTAAACCTGCAGCAGAATTCCACCGGGAACAGGCTGCTCTCTAGAATTAATAAAAGCTCAGCCCCTATTCTGTGGTCTACTACAGCCTTATTCAAAAGTAGTGTTTTGAATTACTATTCATTATTTTGAAGCCTGAATCCAAATCCATCTGAGCCAAATAGAATATTTCCTTTTATTCACTGGGGTTTAGCTCAGATGCAAAAAGTTCCTTTTCAACACTGAATTTCAGGCTCTCTTAATACATTTTTCCAATACCAATAGCTTTTATACTTTCAAAAGAGATACAGCAGTTTCTTCTACTAATGCTGCTCCAGCAGAATTGCCTTTGACATGTCATCTTAAGGTACATATTGTAAACAGAAGAATTGGTAAACAAAGCCACAGTAAAGCAGCTTGATAGCATAAAATCTGCACTGAGCTGTACATTTTATACCAAGAAGCTTTACTATGGGAGTTGCAGGTCTCCAATGAATTCAATTTGTGAGCATACTATTGAATATTAACATGAAGCTAAAGCATTGTTCTGGTGCATACTATAGCTTTACTATTCAAAATGCTTCAAAATATTCAAGCGAAACCAAATCAAACTGTCATTTTAGAATGTATAGCTGAGTAATATCCAAAATGAAATGAACTATATTAAATAAAAAGCACCCTTATTTCTCTATTGTCAACACAGAAATTAACTTGAGGGAAGAGAGGAACAGTATTTATATGCAGCTGTAGTAGTGATTTTACTTTACATTTGCATATTAAAACTTGCATTCCAGCAAAGCAAATGACTTTGATAAATTGGCTTACACATAATTATTGAATATTCTTATGCATCTTAAAAGAATTCAGACAACTTTTAACATAAATCTGAAATTTCACACAAGGATAATTTTAATACCCTTTAGTTTTGTTAAGCATTTTTCTTTCCTCAGAGAATTGTTAATGAATCTTGTCATATGCTTTTAAATTAAAATGTTTACGAAATTAAAATTTGGTTAACTTTTTTCACTCTATTGCTCTTTTTCGGTATTGACTGATACGCCTTCAAAATTGTTTAATTTTATACATTTTCAAGAATAGTGACTCCTGAAAAGATCTGAAGTAGCAGTATTTTTCTATCCTAGATTTGTAGCACTTTTTCTTGCCTTGTATACTGAAAGCTTATATTCTATACTATTTTTTGGACTAGCCATGTACAGAGCTATATCATGACAGTATTTCTGGTATCACCCCACAAACTGTATTCCATATTATTTACTATTTCTGAAAATCCAAACCAAAAATTTGATCTATCTTCTTGACTTCTCCTGCTAGATGAGAAAAGAAATACAGCAATGGCCATTCGTAGGTTCAAACCAAAGATCTACTTGGTACCACAGCCTGTCTCCATAGACTCACACCAGAGGCTCCCTTGCAGACAGGCTCCTCCAGACTGCATCTTCTTGCTTAAGAGTCCTCAGCTCTGGACATTTTTGTTGCCTTTCCCCTGATGGTCCTGAGCTCTTGCCTTGGAATTGACAGTGAATGATTTTCCTCCATTCACCTTCACCATCCCTCTCATGATTTTATAAACCAAGATGTCACCTCTCCGCCTTCGTATGATTTATATGGAATTTTCATCACATTTTCTGTCATTTTCTCTTTTCCAGCCAACAACATCATAGCCACAGTAGTCATCCCTCCTAGAGAAGCTGCTCCGTATCTTTGATACTCCCTTTTGCCCTTTCTATTGTAGCAGCTCTGAATGGGGAAATCATAACTATGCAGAATGGCCAAAATGTGGGGGCACCATGGATTTATGTAGTACCCTAATGATGTCCTCATTCATCCTCTATTCCTTGAAATCCTGGAAGCCCCTAGCATTTAGTGCGCTTTCTTGACCCTTACTGAGGGTGCACATTCATCTGCTGGCTTACCTGAGTGTTACTAAAGCTGCTACAGAGTTTCTTCACTATCACCTTTCCTTGTCCCAATCCCATTTAGAAAGCGGGCGGCAGGAGAACTGATTGTAGCTAGGTCTAGTACACAAAAGCGAGATGCTGTTCTGATGTTGCTGAATAATTACTTGCCTTTATGGCAGAAATGTATACCAAAATGCACAGTTCTTCGTATAAAGAACAACCTTTGAAAAACTGCTTCTGCTCTACCTAAACAAGGCACACTTCGTGTACTCCTGTGAACATCAGCCAAAAATTCCTCACCATAAACCATTTGCTCTTTCATGTATCCTCTCTACGTGATGGAAATGCATGAGAGTTGTGAAAATTTTGCACCCCTTGACAAGCCTGGATGTGTCTTATTTTCCCAATAGAGTGACAGTATCTCAAAGCTAAGCAAATATCCCAAATCTGGTATTAATCTCCATTGTAAAAAATGAAACATTTATTAAATTATGAATTTAAGTAACCGGCCTATGTCATACTTAAGGAGACTTTACTGTCCTACATGTTTGAAATGGGGAAGGGAAAAAAAAAAATACAATAATCAAATTTGTCCCCTGAATGTTCTGAAATGGTGATTGAGGTTTTGCACATACCGACATTGCTTCTGATGAAAAGTCTTTAGGGTGAAGTTCCTGTTGTATATCATTGTAGATGTCTGCCTTTTTTTTTTTTTTTTTTTTCCTTTTTAATCCCTCGTTCTTCTGTGTCTCAGCTGATATTTTTTTCTGTGGCCTAAGGATCTCAAGAAGTAATTTCTTTCACTTTCAGCATGACTACAAATCCTATGTCTTAAACACGCAAAGCATAAATGAATTCTATTGACAAGGTCTAAACAAAATGGAGACAAATCAAGATGGGAATAGAAATTAATAAATACAGGGGAGGGACATTTTCAGGGACCTTTTTAAATAACAAATAATGTTTTGAACTAAATGTCTCATACAACAGAATTATTTTGCTCTGAATGCAAGCTAATCTTCAGAGGTGGGGGATTTTTTGGCCTTTTTTTTTTTTTTTACTAACTTGTTAACTTGATATTTATTTGAGCTTTGATTCTTTTTAGTGTTTAAGTAGTCAAAACTGCTGCTGGTAGTAATTGTACATCCTTCCTTAGAGATCCCCAAGAAATCTCTAACCTCTTCTCTCTTTACTGAATGTTAAAAGGTTGTTGTCATTATGGTAACTGATTTGCATTTCAGACATCTATTTGAAACAGTGTCAAAAATACAAAATTTTATGATGTCAGAAACATGATTCTTTTGGCTTTTTTGCCTGTAGGGAGCTGAAACTCTCAGCCATTTCAGGGTGCTATCGTTTTTCATTGGAGGTCACGTATAAATTAGTATTCTAAAGGATGACTTTTAAGTCTTGATTGTTGAAAAGGATTTTTTTTAATTTAGGTTCTTTCATAGGCTTTGTCTAGCCCAATCTGACAAATGTGTCCAATACTCTAGTGCAGAAACTGGTACATTCTCAAACAAACAAATGCTTACGTCATGGTTCATCTTGCAACCAAAAAGCATAAAATAAGGTTTTTTCCAATAATAAATTTTAATTCTAAGGCATAATTTTTCATGAATAGGTACACTCTGTAGAAGCTTTTGTGCTTGCAGAAGTGTTTTTAAAGATAATAAAAGTGAACTAGATTGTGATTTGTCAACTTTGCTGATTTATTTCTTCTGTTTTTCTAAGAAACTGGTTTTCATTCTTCTTGCAAACTCTCCCATAAATGGCAATAAACTATCCTGCATTGCTCATCAGACTTGCTAACTTTCCCAGCAGATAACTGGGAAAGTCCTCTCCCTTTTTAGAAGACTCATCTACTCTCTAACAAAACCAGTGAATGCAACAACCATTCTCCTCTCCTCTAACATTAGAATGTAGGAATGGCCATTCTGCTTCAGAACATCCTGCCCAGGACTCTTTGTTTTCAATTATGGCAATAAATGTATGCTTAGCAAAAAGCAAATTAGCGTATTCTCTAGGTATTTTCTACTACTACTAGGTATTAGGTATTCTTTTCTTGTCTCCATCTACTTTCAGGTCATGAGACTTGCTGAACCTGGCAAAGTTTATCTGTTTAGTTACTTGGGTAATGCCAGTTATTCTTTTCCTTTAATTCTAGTGGAAATGTGCCATACCAGTACTGTGTAATATCATCAAACATGTTAATACAGCATTTGCATAAACTAGAAAGTTGCAGAACATAAGAAAGGTGCATTGCAGAGGAACAACATGGACAAGGCACTGGTAATATGCTGAACTGGTCACATACATATAATGATATTATTATATATAGTCTAATAGCACACATTTAGTCTTAATTTTGGCAAACAAATCAGTCCTGTATAGAAGAACAGTGACAAGAATAAAAAAAATGCAATGGATGTTGGCCTCCGGCTTATAAGAGTATTGAATTTTTGTTATTTTGAATTAGTTAAGGTGTCTGTGGACAAAATCAGCACAGGCATGGATGTCCTAACTCTCCCATGAAGCAATTTAGAGAAGTCTACAAATTATTTTAAGCAATATTAATTTTTAATAGAAGTGGATACAGATTTCATGCACAGTTTTTAATGTGAAAAATGGCTTTCATAATAGGTGCATTTTTTCCGTAAAAGGTGGAAACATTTATTTTACCTCATAACAAATCATTGTGTTTTCTTCAGCTGCAGAATCATGGAAATTATAATTCAAGATTTACTTCTCTGGCTAAACAGTGTATGCCTCACAAAGTCTGCCAAATGTTGGTGTTTCAATGATGTGAGAAATGTTTCAATTTCTGAATATCAAAAATGGTCTTAAATTCTGATATGAGAGTTTTCAATGTTTCTAAGTGTTATTTCTTTAGAAATGAACAGTTTTTACGTTCTGACTAGATGTGACAAAAAGTAGCAATTGTACACGGGACAGGTACAGATTTGATTGGAAACTATGCCCAAATAAAACTGAACGAGTTTTTTAAGCTTCGTTATAATCTCAATTAAGAATGGAATTCTTTTGTTTCTTTTGTATCACCTAGAACTCATTCTAAGAGCTACAGAATTCTCAAAACGCTGTTGAAGACTACACTTTTCAAACATGATACTCAACAAAATAACAGGAAAGAAAAATAACCCTCATTAAACCTTCCACTCTCACTGTTTTTCATAAAATTAGATTCCTACTGACTCAACCGTTCTTTCAAACAAATTATAAAATGCTGGCAAATTAATATCGCTGAAGCTGAGCAGCTCCTTATTCAGATAACAGGTATTCACGGACAGGTTTTCCCCACACTGGCTTCTGTGTTCTGGATGAACACCATCTGTCTCTGGAGGGAAAATTCAAGCCTCCATCTCAGATCTTGTTCCCTCTACTGAACTTTCCAAGAAGGACACGGATGTCGTAGAACATGTATTCTGAATAGCTATCCACTAGGAAATACATTGTCATCTTCTACTAATGCAGGGAATTTTCCTGTGCAAATAACTTAATCACTAATTTATTGTAAATGCCCTAGAAATTATGGGCTTTCACACAAATGCTAATGAATGTATGTGTCATAAGAATGAAAAGAAAACTGAGTCTCCTTATAAAAATGACAGGATTCACCATCATGTGCCATCTTCATCTCAGACAATCAAGCACTGCTCCTGCGAAGTCAGCCTATTAAAGACTTCTCGTATTAGCTGTGTCAGCAGAGGGCAAGGTTTACACGGGCTCGTAATTCTGTAGAAAGAGTTTTCTTAAACAGGATGAAAACATGTTTGGAATCAACACCTACAAAACAGCAGCATGATGCAGGAAAGAAAGGAGAGGTGGTTTGCTGTCATCGCTTTCACCATTTCTCGTAGAATGGGAGCAGAGCTGCTAACAAGGCCCTGTGTTTCTGGGATAGGCATCAAACCCATGCGGAGGAGACCATAGTGCTGGAGCAGAGGCTTGGCCCCTCTCCACATATGAAAAAATACAATTACCTCAGAATAGGGAAGAAGAGACTAATTAGTGTATCAGCACTGCCCCAAAAAAGGGGCACCTTTTGCTTAACGTAATGACATTTCTCTCTCAGCTTCTTGGGTACCATTTCTCACAGTTATTTTCACGGGCAGCACTAATCTGCAAACTCAAACTCAAGTTTTTCAGCAAACATTTCAGCAAACTTCCCTTTCAAGAGATGTAATACACCTTACCTATTAATTTCTTGCTTTGAATATGTATAATTCTTGCTTGTCTCCTTTATGCTGACTCCTTCATACTCAATGCTATTTATGCAATGTATATCTTTATGCAAATGAGAAGAAAGTGCTTTTGCACAGAAGAAAGTGGACTTAATGAAATGTAAATCAAAACCACAAAGATAAAGCACAGTTCAGGTCTTTCTGCAGAAATATGGAGGGCAGAAGCACAATGATGGCAGGGTTTATTGCTGATCTTTCTCTGTGACTAATACCTTATTGTTGTAACATGAGTATGGGCTAGGGCAGTGCAAAGAAGTCAACATTCAATGTCTGCATTTAGAGTACAATATTAAAATGAGGAAAAAAAAAAATAAAGTAGTTTATGATTGGGATGAAGATGCGAAGTGTTTTTCCAACTCTGCTTTTGAATATGAAGGATGATACCTATTTGACCAGAGGAAGGCAGAGGGAGGGGGTGGGGGGGTGCGAAAAGCTTATATTTACAGATCATGTGCAACAACAAGATAAGTAATTCTTTTTTTTTTTTTTTTTTTTTTTTTCTTGGAGAATTGCTTTAAATCCATCAATAGCCTGACCCATTTGTGCCACAAGAATTATCTGCAGACCATACTTCATGGAAACAAGGAAAACAAGAGCACAGCCTAAGTAGAAAAAAAACCAGAAGAACACATTGTTGATGTCTCTATATTATTAACAAAATATATTATGTACGGCAGCTAAGCCACAAATAAAGTTCCTGCCTTGCTTGCCTTCCACAAAATCAAACATCTTATTGGAATGATTTTTCTCCAGTTGTTGTTGATCAGACATTTAAATGTGCATCCTGGAGGAAACTCTGATATTTTGGCTTCCTTTTAGTTTTAAAATCAGTATGAAAAAATAAGGATTTTTTTTTTTTTTTTTTTTTTTTTTCTTAATGAACCCAGTGATTCCATGGTTCTTTTCTAGGCTGTAGTATGACTGGACCCCAGTTCCCAAGATTAACTGCAGAATAGATTTTTCAAGAAAATGATGATTTTTGTGGAAATCACAGTTCCATTCAAAAACCAATCTGATAAATGCATCTTTTGATGAGCTCTAAGCAGTTTCTTTTCGGCCTACTGTTTCTTTGCTCCTCCCTACTGTCTGTTCTGTGAAACCATGCCTGAAAGCTATAAGTGTAATACACTTACCAGTCATACAATTTTAAACAGAGTTGTGCTAACAGCTTTGTGAACTTGGAGTGTGTCCATCAGTCCTGAGATAAGCAGTGCAAGAGACCTACTGTACCCTTCCCTTTCTGTGACTCTTATTTCTTATTAAGGTATATATTTTAAAAGAAAACTAACTTGATGTTATTTCTGATACCTATTTCTGATTACTTCTGATATTAGTAACTCATATACCCACTAGTAATTTACAATTTTTTTCTGTGGCACGTGAACAAAAATTTCACTTCTTAAGAAGGATTTTTAACTTTTTTTCTCTTTTTTGACTAAAAACTGTAAGTAATGAAACCAGTCTTGTCAATCATAGTGGACTTTACCTGTCACAGAGGGTGAATTTAATTGCTTTAATTAAAGCTGGAAACCAAACACAGATCTGACCATATTAAGGGAAACAAGCCCATTGCTGTTAAAACCGACAAAGTGTGAAGGTCACAACTTACATATTAATATATTCTTCCATGTGACCTTCTGTTGTAAACAAAGAATATTAAATGCTGTTATTCATCTTCTGCTAATGAACATATATTACTCTGGAGTCTAATGAATAGATAAAGCATCTCCATTCATCAAATATTTATAAAAGTAATATTTTCTATGCTTACCAATTAAAAGGGTATTTTATTACAAATTTAGAGCATGCCAGCTTCAAAATCCTTGGAGACTAGGTGCCTGAGAGTGCCAAGAAATGAAGACTGGTCTTCAGCTCATTATCTTCACAAGGCTATTTTCAATAAACAAATATGAAAATTTAATAATAAAATTAATATTAGGCCAAGGAAATAACCAATGGGTTTACTTATTCCTTTTTTCAATCACTGGTCTTGCAATAACTGATGATTTCAGCGTTCTCTGAACATGTGTAAATAGTAACCTGCATCAATGCTATATGCAAAGAATTTGTTCCTACTGTCATCCCATTAGAGCCATCATCCAAATAAACATAATACAATACAATAATTTTGTTTGGTAAGTGTATACAAATATGTATGTGCCTGTAAGTAGTATTTAATGTCATAAAAGGCTACAATATAATGTCTACATGGTATGTTTAAAAATATTTATACGCATACACGGCTTGTATATCCCGTGCTGTTCGCCCTTTGTACCTGACAGAAGTTGAATGTCTTAGGGGCACAAGGGTTCACATCTCTACAGCAAGCTGAAGTACTGATGGTAGGCACTATCTATTCATACCTGCATATTAATACCAAATAAATGCAATGAATAATCTGCGTGGATCTTCTTAGCTTTTGCAAGCATGTCAGCTTCAGCTTTTGGACATGCCAGTAACTTATACATAGATTTCAGCAACCAAATATTTTCTCTTCTGTTTTTTTTTTTTTTTTTTTTTTTTTTTAGTTTGTATGAAAATAACTGTCACATAAATCACAGTTTACTGATCCTTTAAAACTTTTAGATAACTAATAAATACAGCACAGAATATATGTGGAATAAATACTTTTCTTGGGAGGGGAAAGGCTAAAAATTCCCAGGCAACAAGCCTTTACAATTAGATTATCTTTAGCAAATGTCCAAGCAATACATTTTGATAAACAACAGTTTAGACATTTTTCTTGTTTCTTTCTGGCATCAGGTCGTGGAAGCTGCATTTTCATAACAAGCGCATATCTGAAACACCCAAAACAATCAACCTTAAGAATCTCTTAAAATTGACATATTGCTTTGGCTTTCTTGCATTAAGCTGGTAAGAGCAAACAAGGATTTGTTGTACAATTTACATGGGAAAAAAAGGTCAATTTTTTCTCCAATGCAGGACACTGGTGCCCTCTGCTGTCAGTTTGCGGAGAATCATGGGCTTGCTTTTTTTTCTCTCCAGAACAAGTCAAATTTCTTTCAAACTGCTATTAGTGTTTCACAATTACACTTAGAAGCTGTGGCGCAAATGTAAAAATAAGTGGTTTTTTTTTTCCCCTTTTCAGCTTGTACTGCCTCTGTCAAGAAATAAATATTCCAAGGAGCTTTGTAATTTATCTGCGCTCTGTAAATGGTTGCTGAGCATTGCATCCAAATATAATGCATAGCAAACAGCTAAACACACAGACTGGAATTTTTCTGTGTATCCTAAAGTTTGTCCAGGTTTTTTTTCTTTTTCTCTTCTTAAATACGTTATCCCAGAGACGCTACCACCATCGCTGATGAGCTCGGCCTTGGCCAGCAGTGGGTCCGTCTTGGAGCTGGCTGGCATTGGCTCTATTGGACATGGGGGAAGCTTCTAGCAGCTTCTGACAGAGACCACCCCTGTAGCCCCTTGCTGCCAAAACCTTGCCACACAAGCCCAATACAGTTGCTATTCTCTGTCATATATATATATATATATATATATACACACACACACACACACACCCCCTACCCGGTACACTATTCCATATTCTAAAAGAAAAGTAAGACTTTTTTCTGTTAATAAATGATTGTCCACCTTTGCATCATTTTTACACCCTTTTCCACAAAACAATCCTTTCCTTAAATGCACCTTCCAGGTCTGTATATACAGTTCACATTTATTATTCAGAATCCTGCTTCACTATTATTGAGTGTTGGCTCATGTGGACTGAAACATTTTGCTTTTACAGACTGAAATATGTTGCTTTGCACTATTCCTGTTCTCCAGAGCTACAGTTATTGGACATGGGGGTTTGTAGTTTAGACAAATTATTGATTCCTTTATTACTGTGGGATAAAATCCGTAACTACACTTACCTTAATGCTCTCATGTCTCTCTCGCTGGCCAAACTGCTAGAATGCATCAGACAATCCTTGATGACGGAAAAAGAGGTATGTGAAGGACCAGAATTACAAATCTCATTAGGTGTCATATAGCTCAGGGACACAGCATGCAATTTATGGTTTCTTTCAGAACACAAAAGTCAAGATACAGTATTTATATTCAGAAGTGCTGAAACAAAGTGCTCAAAAATATTTTATAGTTTTGTGTTTGTTTTCCTTTTGGGTCAACATAACATAACATAATTTCAGTCTGTTGAATCTTTAATAAGCAAGAAAGTCATTAGATTTTGGATCATTACAAACAGACAACCATTATGCACTTTTCTTATGCAAGCCCAGATTGTATTCTTGTCCCCTAGCTCATTACACTGATGGAAAATTAACCTGTCTGAGGGAAAAAAAGAAAAAAACAACAAAGAAGAAAAAGCATAATTTTCTGCTGTACCAGCTCACATAGGGATCAGATAGTAACTACAATTAATCTAAGATTGGAGGTGAGACCAGAGGGTGAAATGGTCTCCGTTATTGTCAGCGAGCAGTTCGATCAGCTCAGCTGAACTGTGAAACCTTATCTGGGGGAGGAAAAAAAAAGTCAAACAAAAAAAAACCCAAAACCAAAAAAAAATTCTGCAAAGAAACAATGGATAAGAAATAAGCTAAATTTCAAACTTTTCATTTCAATCTACCACGCCTAGCAGTTTCAGATCTTCTATATTTTAATAAAACTTCCTTTAGAGATCAAAAGCACTTTAGTATGTCTTGCTGTTCGTGTGTAAAAAAAAAAAAAAAGTGTAAGTCTTATCAGCAAGAAATCCATTACATCCTTCAATTTATTCAAAATTTTTCTCCAATCATGAGATTTCAACAATCACTTTCAGTGCCAAAGGTTTTTAGGAAATGGACACTGGAGCTTTGTGGATGTTTACTCAATCAACACTGAGTAACATCTATAGGTAATTTATCCAGCCAAGTACAGCTATACTGTGGAGGTTCCAATTATGCATATTTACAATCAATCTATAGAGGGGAGAAGAACTGAAGAGTCATTTCAGAAACTTAATTTAAACAAATATCCACAGTGCCAGTCACTGTGATACTTATTCCTCCTAAGTGGTTGGCGCTTACCTTTTGTTGTGTACACATAAACATTTAAAAATTGTTGTTCACAACACTAAAAGATCTCTCAAGTAACACACGGCTCACCTGAATCTCTCTTCTGAACCGGGGAAGGTTAGTGTGGTGAATGCTGCATATCTGTTACTTCTCAAACAGCTGCTTGCATTAGTGGAATAGAGCTTTGAAAACAAAGCTTTTATGACCTGGAGGAATTTTCATCATCTTCAGCATCCTCAAAGTGAAACGATTTTTTGAGTTTAAAATAGTAAACATGTCCAAAAAATAACAAAATGTGGGAATGCTATAAAGATTGCATAGCTGGAGCCCGTTGCTAGGTCATGGCTGAAATTACGCATTTAGCTTTGCAAGTGTTGAGCAAATGAGGTCAACATAATATTCACTGATACAAAGGAACATCTCACTTTTTGAGAAGCTGATTTGCTTTGAGCAATGTTTGGTATAAACAGAGCCGTGTTGTATTACGCCGAACTTTTTCCTCAGGCAGAATGCCTCATGTTGATAAGAAGTCCTTTTCTTGAATCATATCAGTTTCTGGCTGCTTCGGATTTTATGGCAAACTTGAAATCTCCGACTGCAAGAAAATAAAATGGAAGTAGAAGATATATGAAACTGTAGCATTTAACCTAGTTAGCTTCTAGAAGTTTAAATCAACTTCAGAACTTTAAAATTATTTCTTAAGAGAGATTATGTGGAATTTTCACCTATTACTCTTCTGCAATAAACAGCAATTTAATTTTTGTAGCAATGGGAAACTAAGCAATAACTAATGATAACTAAAGTTAGCACCAAACCAAAAAGTTTACATGGTAATATGAACACTGGAGGGGAATAAAAACGCTGTGAGGATATTCCTACAATTTACTGAATGGACTTGGAGAATAAAAATGACAAAAACAATGATCAGAATAGCTGTGAGAATGTGAATTTTGAAGTGGAAAGAATATAAAAATATGCCAGACATCAGGTTCAGAGACCTCACTTTATTTACAAATCAGGGTTTGTAAACCCAGCATGAAATCCATGGATACAAATCAGTTCAGAGGAATTTGATTTGACACCCTACAGCTGGGATGATGATGGAAGTGGGGAACACACACTGTATTGGATTGCAAACACAATTTGTCTTTTTTGAAGCACACAGCCATGCCCAAATGTAATGAAGCCTACAGGGCTGGTCTATTGAGATTTTAAAGAGTGTGATACTTGCTATTACAGTAATTTATACAAGCCTCAAACTGAGATTCAGAGGAACCTCTGGCTCAGAGGTAGCTCAGCGGACTCTCTTTTTCCTCATCAAATGCTTTGAGTTAACAATGGTGATTTGAAAATATCTAACTCATGGTATGAAAGGGAAGCTAACCCTTCTTTCAGAAGGAGCACATAAGTAATTGTACTTTGTGTGGTATACCTATCAAGACTTTATTTTGAAAGAGATTAGTTTTTCTCTAATTTTCTGAGACCAAGTAAGCAAAACCTCTGGGTAACGTTCCTCCTCTTCCTCAAGACTTCAATTCTTAGGAAAATGAAATTATAGGTACATGACTTAGTGAGCAGAAAACTAAATATACTTTCTAGCATGATTGTTTTTAAGGTTTGTTGCAACTACTGCTGACATTAGATGAAAGAAAATTGCCTGCATGCCTCATAGCCTACCCCAGTTCATCTCATAATCACCTTCAAGCAAGCGACTGAACATTTAATCCTAGTAAACTGCTACAGAGTGTGGTGGTAAAATCTTTTGGCTTCATTGCTCACAAGTGTTCTTTTGGCAGTAAAGCTATTTCCAGCTATCCTGCTGTGAAATGTACTGCTATTAAATCTTTCACATGAAAATCAGAGAAAAACAAAAAGAATGGCAATTATTTTTCTTTGATATTATTAAAGTTTTAAGTTGGTTATGACTTCCTTCTTCCTAGTTATAACTTACTGTAGTTATAAAAACGTTCTAATTTACAAAACAAATTAAAGCTCTTAGCTACTTGCTCTGTCACAGTCCTCCTGAATGACTACAAACCACTCAGCATGCCCTTATCTCTCCTCTAGTGAAATGGTAATGATAATACTTCTTTCTCTCAGAGAGCTGTTCCTTTACATTTGTGAGGATAAAAATCCCCAAAATATAGATGCCTGCCTTTTCTCTTCTTTGTTGATTATCCATATCTCCTTTCTACTGAATAAAATCCAGTTCAGATGTTCAAATCTAGCCAGTACTGCGACCATATGGGACACAGGAGGAGCAATACTTTGAGGAGGTGTAAAACCCAGGCCATTTAAAGCCTTGTAGATCATGACAGACGAGCTCCACTGAGAAGCTCATGGCCAACAGGTACTGCAGATTGTGGAACGCTGATTTCAGGTGCAAGGTACACAGAGTGAGTTGTGTATCCTCTACCAACTTTCACTTTCAAAGGAACAACTTCATTTCGCATTGTTCTAGTCCAGAGGTAATGGAAAGACTTGGTCAGTGGTGTGGCCTGCATCCAAAAGAAAACGTTCTGCATTCCTAGGCAGATACTGATACTAAAAGATCACAGGTCTCTGCTGTGATACCATCATCATTAATAGAAATTGATTTAAAATTACTCTGGAACCACCTACAGCTGACAGATTTACAGATGAGGAGCAGTACCCCACAAGTATTCATAATGGCCCTCTAAGAATCACAGAAACCTGCAGCCTGGAAGTGACCTCTGGAGGTTACTACTCCAATCCCCTGCTCTATGCAGAATCAGCTAAAGAAGGTTGCTCATGGCTGTGTCCAATAGCATTTTTAATATCTCTATAGATAGAGAACGTCCCTAGGCAACCTGTTCCAATGTTGACCACCCCGCAGGTAAAAAAAAAAGTTCTCACATCAAGTTATAATTTCCTCGTTTCCTGTATCACCACTTGTGTTTGTTCTATCCTTGTGCCTCTATCTCTGGCCCTGTCATCTCTGCAGCCTCCCCACATTAGTTAGGTGGAGAGAGAAATATGACCTCCCTTGAGTCTTCTCTTCCACAAACCCAGCTCTCTCAGGCTCTTCTCGTACCTCCTGTGCTCCAGCCCCCCGACCACGTTGGCGCCTGTCATGGTCCCTCTGCTTTTTAGCACATTGAGTGCTTCCCCAAATTTGATACGAGCCACAGGCTTGCTAAGAATGCAGTCTGTCCCATCATCCAGGTCACCAGCAATGAGTGGTACCTCCCTGCTAACCAGCCACTTAGTTGGACTTTGTGCCTCTGAGCCTGACAACCTAGCCAGTTTTCTGCCCAGCTTGTCATTCACTCCTTCAATCCACACCTCACCACTTCAGCTAGAAGGCAGGAGATGACAGAAGGAAAGAAACCACTGAAAACAGAGAGGCCACCCTCCCTGCCAGAGCCTGTAAAATGGCTGTGGATTAACAAACCCTGTCATTTTAAACAAACATTCAGAGGTTCAGAAATTAATCTGAACTTTGGTCTAGTACCAGAATGGAAAAGCATAACAGAACAAAATATCTCTTGATAGTTCTGTTATTTTCTGGTTCATTTGGGAGGGCAATACAGAAAGTCTCTCATTTGTTTTTCCATTATTTCTGCATCTGCAATATGATGCAGAGCCTCAGAAATCTGTGCAAAGTGTGTACTGATCCTGATGTGTTATTAATCAGGATAGCAGAAATCCATGACACACATGAAAAAGTTAACATTAAAATAGCACACCTTCCAAAAGAAAAACTTCGGGGTTTATTTTGATGTTCCAGATAAAGAGTTGTAAGTGGTCCATTTTTATCCAAACCACTCGAAACATCACTGAGAAAAGCTGCTTGGATTTAAGTATTTTATGACTTCTACTTTAAGATAGGAAGTGAAAAACCATTGAAATTTATCATTCTTTTCAAACCTTGAGTTTTAGTTATTTTATGTCCCGGGCTTCTAGTGTTCTGAAGTCTGCATCAGTTTCATCACTTGTCAAAACCTCCTGAAAGTTTAAAAAAGGGTAAGATGCTGTTGAGTTTGGCACTTCAGAAACTATGCAACTATCTTATACAATCTGACAATTTTCTAGCTCAAGCTTTCTGCTGAAGACACAGATATAACAGACACTTCAGAAGAATAACTCTTACTAAAAAAGACTGATTTGCCACGAATAGTAAGTTTTGCTGAACGATTTCACTTTGATTCTCTTCTCAGCTGCCCCACTGTAAGTCAGAAGCAACCCTCCTAAAATTCCTGTCTTTCAGCAGTGAGAGGAGAATCAGGTCCAAACAGGAAATGGAGATTTTGAAAACATAAAATTAATTGTTGAAGTTAAAAAATAAAATAATAATAATTAAAAAATCCAGAACACTTACTGCAGACAATGAAAGTTTTGCCATAGTAAAGTTTGTATTTGGCCTTGTAAGAAAAATACAATTTGAACACAACCTTGTAAAAAGTAACAATGATATTTTCTTACTTTTCACATAATTGCTGAATATGCTTTGGCTGTTCTTTTTCAAGAATGTTTGCAGAACAAAGACCATTACCGATACTAGCCAAAAAAAAAAAAGAAAAAAAAAAAAAATCACACAGGTTTTCCTTCCAGAAATGCCCCTGTATATAATTAATTAGAAAGTGAAAATGTAGGAAGACAAGTCTACAGTAGAAAGAGGCACAGTGAAAGAACTGAAGTGGCATCAGCGCTAGAATCATAGAATTGTTTAGGTTGGAAGAGATCTTTAAGATCACTAAGTCCAGCCATTAACCTAATGCTGCCAAGTCCACCACTAAACCATGTCCCTAAGCACCACGTCTACACATCTCTTGAATACCTCCAAGGATGGGGACTCAACCACTTCCCTGGGCAGCCTGTCCCAGTGCCTGACTGCCCTTTCGGTGAAGAAGCTGTTCCTAATATCCAACCTAAACCTGCCCTGGCGCAAGAGAGGATGTGCGTGTTTTGGAAAGGGCACATCATCCCTACCATCAGAAGAATCTAGGAGATCCCAAAATCTAGAGCCTTTTGCTAAAATAAAGCAGCATCCTCTTGCAAGGTGGAAGGAGATCAAGGCAATCACATCTACAGAGCCACTATTCAAAACAGTGTATACGTTACTATCAGACAGATCTGACCCAAATTTGGAAAAGTATTGTCAAATTAACTTTAGGAATACAAATACAGTGATGGATTGATCTCCCAAATTGTGATTTCTTTTTGGAGGATCCTTTAGTAAGAAATGAACCCAATCTTAATAGCATGCGTTGTAAAACAAATGACTGTTTTACAGGTGTACAAACATAGACTCAATCTATTTGAGATTGCAACCATAGCAGATGAGGTGAAAATTATGTCAGTCTATTTCATAGTATCTCTGCCTTATAAGACGTAATACTGTTATTTCAGTGCTGTGTTAGCTTTACGTATTTACTTCAGTATAGTTATATCAGCAGTGAACTGGTGCGGCAGGGTGCAGAGCCGTTCTCCCAGGGTGCAGTTAGGCACTACAGCTGAGCTGATCTAGTGTCTTTTCACGGCCAGAACAGCAGGGTCCACTTCACCCTATTCATCTCTTCCATCCGTCTCTCTGTCCCCATCCCTGACTGAATGCTCTCACCACTTCCCTTGCATCAGCTGTGGTGTACATCTAACACCGCAATAAAGCGGCTAAGCTGGAAGAAAAAAGCTAATAGTTTACTTCCAGGCAAACGAATAGAATCAAATAAGCTCTTGATGAAAAGCAGATGCATGCCAGAGCTGGCACAAGGAGGAGGAGGGTGACTCGAGGGACGGGGATGAAATGAGACCACCCCTTTGAGCCACGGTGAGCTCAGCAATTGCAGCTGAGCAATTGAGCTCAGCAATTCACCTCTGAATCAGAAACACCTAATGTGTTTTTCTGACTTCTAGAGGCTGAGCAGAAGGTGGGTGGTACTAATAGCTTGCTATAAAGGCCAGCTCTGTAAAAGCCTGCTATGGGCATACTCTCACTCATATATTTGTTCCATTAAGAGTGCTTTAGATAATGATTTCTGCAACCAATTATCCATGACACTGTGTATTTGACATGTACTTAAAAGATATTGTTAAAAATCCACTATCATATAAAGTAAATACTAAGCTCACAGATGTATTGGATTTTTAAGTAGAATGAGTGTTAAATAGAGCTGCTTAAAAAGATCTTTCTGAAAATGAATCTGTTGAAGAATTTTACTAACTCCAAGTTTCAAAGATCACAGGAATTGCATTTCCTAACACCAGGATCCCTTTTTAAATATCTGCCCACGTACTCAACTCCAGTCACATTTGGTTTATAGAATATTTAAGAAAAACAAGGTCCAGGAATATTCTGCAATTCTAAATGTGCTTCGACAGGAAATATCTCTTCAAGATGACAACTCGCTCATGAAAAGCATTTTTAAAAGAATTAGTAGCCATAGAAGGGCTTTCTTCCTTATGACTAATAAAAAGAAATGACCACCGTAAACTTGAAAAAGTAAAAAATTTATGATATTGTGTGGAATTACAATAGCAATTTCCTCTTTCTTCCATACAGCAATACAAATATTATCTTGGCACAATGATATTCAGAGTAATCATAAGAACAATAAAAAGACAAATGATGTATCTTACCTTTCATATGCTCCTCTCTCTCTTTTTTTTTTTTTTTTTTTTTTTTTAATTCCAGAGAAAGAACAATATCCAGTTAGGTACAGAAATAAGGTAGAGATAATGGAGGCGGAAGGAAGAGGGAGCAAGAGAAAGTAACAGGAAAACACTGAAAACACTGTCTGCGATTAATAAGGTGAGGGATGTACTGGTTATGAACTTATCCACAAAATGTTATAGCAATGAACTACATGAGGCATGAACTTGTATCTTGGGAGGGCTCCAAATAACCAGTTTCAGTTTCAGTCTTTAACGACCATAACCTGCCCAATGCTGCAGCCATTGCTAGACAAGACATTGCCAACTAGACAAACACAGAGCAGGAAATAATTCAGCAATGGATGTTATTATAAATAAATTCCACAAATTGAATTCTCTGATAATTGTGACTGCTATTATTGACTTTTTTGGAGAACATTTATGCCAACGATCTTTGTTAGCAATAATTATTATTACTCTTTATTAAGCGCGCTAAGGAGTTCTCAAAAACTCAAGATAATGGTTATTCCTATCCTAAAATGTTTTCAGACTAAAAGACCATTCTCAACAGAGACAAAAAGGTAATTCTGAAGCGTTTTTTGTTGGTCGTGACGTATATTTTATCCTCATTTTCCTTCAGTCCTTTCCAGGGAGCAAAGTGAGAAACACATAAGCAGAACTAAACAGGTAGTACCTGGAGAACCAGATCTGATGCTTTTACACACGAAGAAGCAGCAACAGACAGAAAAAGAGGTCAATAGAAAATAAACAAATCAGGAAAATTTGCCGACTCTGGCATCACAGACAATCTGGGGAAATGCACTTAGTCCTTCTCTCCCCCTTCCCTTTTTTGCATGGAAAGAACCAGGATAGAAAGTAAAGCCTATTACTGTATTACTTTGATATGTATTTTACTCTTAACCCAGAGACATACCTAAAGTCTATGAAAGTGTTCAGATATCATTTTTCAACTTTTGGCCGTTTTTGGGGCCTCCTGATAATTGTATCTCAGTCTCACCTAAAACACTCACTTGATCTTTTATCTATGCACAGATAATGATAAATGCATACCCAGGTGATTCAGGTGACAAATCATCCCTACCAAATAACCACAGCTGTGGATGTAGGCACAAGTGAGGAAATTAACTTGAATGTTTGGCTCCAGGGGCATGAGTTGGGCTACTCTCTTCTCTCTAGAACAAGGGTTTACACGTATCGAGTCCAGCACTGACTCTCAGAATAGCAAGCAGCTGCTGGCAACAGTTACGTTAAAAGTATTCAAAACTCACTGGACAAATAACAAGTACATTCACAAAAAGTCAAAAACCAGTTTATAGATAATTTGTGAACAGAGACAAGTAGTGTACTTGCCTGACAAAATATGTATAGTAACTTGTATTCACTAAGGCCTATAATTTTTTTGTTATCTAACTCCTTGGAGGGAAAAAATGGTAACCTGTTCATTTTTCATCTGAAAATCTCTCACGTGAATTTAACCTTTTGTCCCAGCATTCATGAGTTAGACATTTTGTTTAAAAAAGATACTCTTGTTCACTAAAGCACCCACAGTCCTCCCAGCCTACACAGGTCCATGTTTGTAGGAAAAGACACAGGTTTTAACTGGGAAGTAGCAAGAGCATCAGCTGCTGAAACAACTGTGTACCTTTCTTTCAGACAGTGGAAAAGGGGTATTAACAACAGCTGTCAAAAAGACAAACCAAATGAAGCCAGATGAGATTTGATCTTTCTCATCAGAACAATTTCTTCTTATAAGAGCAGAACTTCCAGCTAGTTCCTTTAGGAGGAACTCCTTGTGTAATACTGTTGTTAAGTATTCACTGTATGGAAAAATTTATAAATTTATTTATTTATTTAGCTAGTTATTTATTTAATTAATTTATTTCAATGTTTATTTATTTGTTTTATTTATTTTTATTTTTATTTCTATTTTATTATTTATTTATTTTTTATTTATTTTATTTATTATTTTGATTTATTTCAATCCTATTCTGTGAATTTATTTTAATCCAACAGGCAGCTAAATGGGACTCTCTCATATGATCTTATTCATCTTTGTATTGCATACAAAATTTATGCAGTGCCTCTGTGTTTCCCCAAAAGGCTTTTTAATAGAAATAAGAAGAATTAGAGATTTAGCTTTGTGTTCCTTAGTTTAAGCAAAAGGCTCCCATATGCAGAAATAAGAAAATATTAAGAGATATATCAGAAATAAATGCTTGATTATTGGATATAACTGTTAACATATATCAGCACTGGAAAAAAATAGCTTCAAAAACTTTATGGGGAACAATTTATCTTTGTGGAACTTGCACAGGAGAGGGATTTTGGGAAGAAATAGTTTGCAATAAGTAAGTAGTGGGTAAAGGCCACAGAGAGAAAAAAAATCCACTTGTAGCTAATGAAAAATTGAAGGGGTAAGATTGTTAAAGGGTTCAGATTCTTAAAGCCACGCACTTTGTGCCTAATTCAATTTTGGACTTCAGTCCTGAAGCCTGCACTCCTGAAGCCTGCACTCATCCTGGCCACAAAGATGCCTAAACCTTACAAGTGACCCACAGATGGATTAAATTATTCTATGTTACATGAAACATTAGAAAGTGAACAGTCCTGGCAACAGGATATGGAATCAACAATTTTCCCCTTCTTGGTTGAATCCTTAATTAAGGAAGTTTGAGTTATTTTCCAGAGGGTGATGCTTCACCTTCAGAGGGAAAGTAAGCACTACCTAGTGGAGATGCAGGTTCCTGGAAGACGCAGCCTTTGCCCCTTCCAGCTGCAAAAGCAATGGACTCTCTTTTGGCTGCTATATGGAACAAAGGCACCACTCCCGAGAGGCTCCTCTTGCAGGAAGGTGCTGTTATCCTGAGTAGGCAGAAGCAACAACTTGCCTTCTGAGTAAGGCCACCAATCCCTAGGGAAAGGCAATATTTATAACACAGCCTGTTTCTTACCGTTTTATATGTGCTAGTTCTAGGCGGCTATACAGCGAGGGACCACCCAAACTAGTGAATACCGAAATAATGATGTCAGCACAGCAGTGCGATACACATACACCTGAATGGCCTGTACCTTAGCCAGCTTGCAGTTTAACTATACGTAGCCAGCAGCCGCACCCCAGCCATTCTCAGCGCTGTAGTTCTCCTTTCAATATAGCAGGTGTCCTAATTCAATTTTGCGTCGTTGATCTCCCATTGTGAACTTCATTAGCTCTCTCAGTGCCTAGCAGGGGAAAGATCCCCATCCCCATGCTGGGGCCAGGTATCTGAACCTTGCTTGGGTCACCCTGCAGTGCTGAGAACATGGCTCATGTCAGACCAAGCCAACACCCACCTAGTCTGGCAGGTGCTTTCCAGTAGCTCTCAGGTGGATGCTTTGTGAAGAGCTCAAGAACAGGAGCATTTCACAGTGATAAGATTCTAGACAAAATTATCTGAGGCTCAAGAACTTTCCCAAAAGGCCACAATTCAGGAGTGCCAGAGATCATTCTTATTTAGCACCTCACTGAAGAACAGGATTTCCCTGAACTTCCATCATTCAGTGTTACTTTGATACATAAAACACTTTTCCAAGTGAAGGAAACAGGAGCAAGATAAGTTACCATACAAACTGATTAAACAGGAGTCAGGATTAATTCTTATTAATGTCTACATCAGCTTGTTTGGGACTAGCTCAAGTATGTCTGCTTGAGGTGCAACCATGTGTTTGGATTTTTGAACAAGGACTTTTTGAAATTTGATATTAAAGTCGAATAATTTTTTTCTACTTCTTCCAGACCTTTGATGCAACTAGATTTTCAGAGCTTTCAGACATGTGAGACTTTAGCAGGTGTAAATGGGACAGGTGGGTGTTCAACATGTTGGAAAATTGGATTACTACAGTTTAGGTCAAAATCAGAAATGTGGATGACTCTGTAGAGTCAGGATTCTCTCCTTAGGACTTTCTCTCTTCTGCATACAGAAAATTCATCAAGTTAACTTAAGACCCTTCAGTTGTCCTACAACATGATCAGAGCAGACATAAACTGTAGCAGTGACATTTTAGCCACTGCCTGTCTTAGAGATTCTCAGCTGAAGAAAAAAGTTCTTGCTTCACCTCAGAGTGGGTGTTTATCCGATACAGGCTAGAGAGAGAGGTCATTTGATCGTAACTCATAGCAGAAACATTTTCATCCTTCCTGTCACTCTTCTGCAATGTGTTTTTCCTTGCACATTCCTTAGAAAAAAAATCACACATACAGGAGGGAAAAAGGAACAATAACAGTTGATATTGTCAGTACTGCAAAGTACAACTTAAGGTCATGGTGAAGAATACTAAGGTTTCTACTCAGTATCACACTTACAAATATGCTGAAATGCACTTCTGGTTACCAACACTTCCATCAATCTTGGCTCAGTTCCTAAGAGGTAAAGTCATCAGTCATGATGAAGCAGCTCTGTTATCATTCATTTAGTGTCCAACTCCTACAAACAAAATGGAATGAGTTACACTGACAAGGAAATATCAGTATATCACTATTATGCAACATTAGCTGGCTATAAAATGAAACTGTAGGCAGTCATATGTTTTAGAAATCGGTTTTCCTTATGTTGCATTTTATGTAATAAACAAAGAATATATCACAAGTACCGCCTCCCACATTTGTAACTACTTCTCTATGGAGGATTCAGTTTTCCATTTTATTTTTATATCAGTAGCAAACTGGCAGTCCCTCAAGGGTATTCTACCCTGTCTCTCAGAGTGAAGAACGTGTTCCTTAGTGATGTTTAAATAATATAGTAGTGAAATGCTTAAATAACACACACATATATACACACATACATACGTAAACACACACAAATATATATACAAAAAAGAGAAAATGAGAAATATTCATAATCAAGCACCTTTGGTACCTTTTGAGGAAAGGTCAGAAAGATAGTCCCAAAATAGAAGGTGCCGCATTTCTCAGCAAGTGTATTCCCTGGTTCTGGATGTACTATTGATTCTCAATTTTCTTAACAGCCTGTATATTTGTAACTGGTGCTGCTAAGAAATTTATCTTTCTTTCTCAATGCTAACAAAGCTACCACCTGGGACAGTCACCAGGGCATTGGGGAAGATCTTGGATTTCTCCAAGAAGATTCCAGGGGGAAAGAAAAGGCACAGAGATAAGATTTTATGACCTGCATTTTACTGATCACAGAGAAGTTATCACTGACACTTGGGATATAAAGTCCTTATGATGTGCCCATCTCTTCCTGTGCACTTTCAAAGAAAGGACATTAGAGCTATTTTACTATGGGTACAGTTGAATGAGAACAGCTCTGAAACTATGAGATATACCACACATGATGTAAAAGTCATCCCAGCTGAGTCACTCTCTTCTCATGTGGGCACAAACATCATTTAATGGGGACTTGAATATGCCTATTTATTTTAATAAAAAGTATTGCATGCCGTATATTCCCCCCTTTAAATTTCTCATTTTCAGGCTCTTCTTACGATTAGTGGAAACCGCAATATGATATCTAATTATCTGTATATTCTTAAATAAGAACTATTTATGCTTCATTAAAATAAAACTAATTTATAAGTATACCAAGAATTCCTTTTGCTTCTGATACACATGCACTTAAGAAAAGGAAAATTTCCAGTCCAGATATCTTAATTCTGAATAGATATAAATGTTATGTTGCTTAATGAAAGAAGACATTATCCTAAAATAGAATAATTGCTGTGTCTGAAAATCTACCAGGCAAAAAGACTACTGCTGAAAATAAAAGTCAGAATTTCATGTCGCTCCTATGCAACAGATGGCTGAGACCCAGGCTAACTCTAACATAATCAGGAAAGGAGAGGATTTCAAAATCTTGCTAAATTGACTCTCTTCCCTTCAGGTTGGATATATATCAATTTTGAAACTTCGGTAAACTGATGAGCACCTCCTACAACTAAAATCCTCAAAAGTGTTATTTTCTCTATCTTCTCATCAGGTACTGAGTGCTTTAAAGGACTTCTGAGGGGCTGAGCCATTGATTCTAAAGAAATAATACAGTCCTGCAACAATCCCTGTGTGTGGGTCAAGTGAGGGAAATGTTTCTGTGTGGGAGATCTAGGCGGACTGAGGTGTTTAAGGGATGAGAAGAGCTGGTTTCTGTGCAGGTTACTGAGTGCTCTTGGTAATACCACTGCTATCGTTTTAAGAGATGGCTCCATTTCTGTGGATAGCAGGGAATGCTGCTGTGGTTGGGACTATCTGGAAGAATATGATTAAACACACCGATATTCTCTAATGAGGTAATTTTTTGGGACCCTACCCCACACAATGCAATTTTTTTTGGTATAGAACTGGCCTTTTAAAGAACTTGTTGGAAATATTGAATTACTTCTTCATGTTTAGACAAATGAAAATGAGGTTCATCTATCTGGGACTGGCAGATAAATACAAGTGAAGTCATCAAACGCAGTCTGTAAGCTTGGCCACACTACAGTCTGTCCGAATGTAAAGGTGAACTAAGGTTAATATTCATTAGGATGGGAGGAAAGCACTAAAGGAAAAAATACAGGAATGTATAATCTTATTTGGCTCCCATATTACAGGTCATAAGATATGTTTTATTCTGTATGGAATTTTTACTTTAATGCTGAGGAAGGAGGGAAGATTGTAGGAAGTAGATAACAAACTACAAATTAGAAAGGAAAATACATCTGAATATAGATGAAATATATCTGTAACAACAAAGCAATAGCATCCAAGCCTAATTTATTTTTGAAAACATATATGTGTTTGCATTAACAATATAATCTAAATGCTTTATTAGAATATGTATCTCTTCTGCAACTTGCTTTATATATTGTTTTCTGGAGCAATTTATGGTTAGATATATTTTGAGTAGCTATTACTAGAAAAATGGAAAGGAGAAGGTAATTGATTGTCAGAGTATTCAGGAAGTAATTTCTATTCTTATTTCATTAATACAAAAAGCTCAGGTTAAAAATAAAAAGGTGAAAAATAGACAATTTTTAAGGTGATAAACAATCTAAGTGACTCTGTAATTGTTTTTCTATCATACAGTGTTTTGAGAAATTATGATACTTTCAGACCAATAGAACGCAGTTAATGAAAACTGTTATCAGAAAGGTGCAAATGCTCAATATATCACTTTAAAGAATAGTATTTCTTCAAACAACTTGTAATAGAGGCTCAATTACTAATTTTCATATGTTCTTTCTAATGAACATAATCTACTAATTCTGCTACTAATATTCATACTAATGCCTATTATTCCTTGAGAATATTTTAAAAAATACCTCTTTGTATTTTGAATGCTGTCAAAGACTGTGGTATTTGGTTTTTTTCACCCCAGGCCACAACCTTTTAGTTTACTTTCATTCAAATATTGAGATATCCTTTTCACCATAAGTTTTATGAAGACAACTAACAAAGACTATAAACCCAGCCTTGACATTTTGCAGTTAAAGACAAAATGACCTAACAGCTAACTGCCATTGAAAAGGTCCATTTTTGGCCTGGTATTTATGCCATTTCCATTTCACTAGAGCTGGCCCCAGAATGACATGATGCAGAGAATCGGTGCAGAGTGCACTTTTCATTTCTTTCTTGTAAGATTGATTTTTGGTTTGTTTAACTCCCTGGCTCAGTTCATCAACAAGTCAGAGAAGCACCAGGGGTGGCTCAAAGTGTTGAGAGCTGTAATGTGAAACCACGCTCTAAATGGCATTTATACGTTACAAAAAAAAAAAAAAAAAAATCAGTTTTAAACTGAGCCGCATAAAGCAGAAGGTATTACCAACATTTCTTCATGAAAGATACTTGAAATAAGATTCTTTAAGTCAAACATTTGTTGCGACAACAATCAAAGGAGCAGAGGTGGTAAGAAAAGTGTAACTTGCATAGAAAAAAATGACCTTCTGAAAATGCATTACGGGAATGGTTTCTCAAGAAACGTGCTTCTGGATTAGTCCATAAAAAACAGCTTTTGTGGCTGACATATATGTAACTGTTTCTTTCTGCCCTTTACGTTCATCTTTACTGAGGTTTAAATCCCACTGAGTTATGTGTAGTTTTGTCTGAGTGAGGACTGCATCGTAACATAACCAGAAACAATTTAAAACTGATCCATTCTATTTAAAATCCTGTGTCAAGTCTGAGTTTACCTTTTGTCAGCTCCCTTCTGTTCCTAACACACACCATATGTGTTTCATTATAATCGTAACTTCACTCATGTTAGCATATGGCACAATTCAGTAAGGACAAAGGTTCATGTGTGAAGTATATAAAGAAGGAAATTTCTAGCACTTGTAAGAAAATGTTGGGAAACTAAATTAATTCAGCTGTGTATGCCAACAGTTTTCCATGCCCCTCTTATCACCTTCTTAACTTTTAAAATTAGTTATTACTTCAGAAATAATTTAAAATATCTTCTGCTGGGAGGAACCTTTTAGAATACATCCTCACTAAACAGTTTGATGTGTAGTATCATAAGCTTACAAAAGAAATCCATGTAATGTGAAATTCAGTTGAACAAATCAAAATCTAATAAATGAACTACAATTGCAAGTGCAAATTTAAGAACTCCCTGAGTTATTTTAATAAACCTTGCCATACTGATGGCAAGAATGGAAATCAGATTCAGCAGATTTAAACTGATGGAGCAGTTTTGACAGCAATGGCAGGGTTAAAATATAACCCTGTAGTCACAAAGTAGCTTATACATATAGAAAAATCACAAAGGTGGAACACTAGTGGGAAGTGGGCACTTGTTTCTTATTCAAGGGATTGCTCATTTTGTATGCACTCTATAAGTCACCTGAAAGAGAGAAAGGGTGAGGAACGTACTGAAGGAAAGGAACAAGAAAGGACACAGAGAGAGGTAAGGAAAAAAATTATATTGGATCCTATATTGTATTATAAAATGTAAATGGTAGTTTATAAGTACACATCTTTATCTCTAATGAGGGTGGGGGTTTTGTTTTATTGTTCTAGGTTTATAATTATGTTTGTATTAACTAATTTTATGCTTTGTTGTGATACTGCCTTAACTCAGATTCTTCCTGCTCAGTGGTTGCACCATGCATGGGCTGAAAACCACTGTTATGCATTTCTATGTCTTTATTTTTAGGGTCTGAAGACCTGACTCCTCTCCACCATAAGATGGGGCCAGTCCTATTGGAATCAATGAAAGAGTCGGATCAGAACCTCCTTCTGTTTCCAGCCTGAAAGACATATATAACTGTGCACCATTACCTTCCATTACCTTACCTTTACTCTCTATCAGTTTGAGCATCTGTCCTGGTTTCAGCTGGGATAGCGTTGATTTTTCTTCCTAGTAGCTGGTCTAGTGCTGTGTTTTGGGTTTAGTATGAGAATAATGTTGATAACACACTGATGTTTTAGTTGTTGCTAAGTAGTGCTTACACTGGTCAAGGGCTTTTTAGCTTCCCATGCGCTGCCAGGTGCCTAAGAAGCTGGGGGGGGCACAGCCAGGACAGCTGGCCCAGACTGGCCAAAGGGCTATTCCATACCGTATGGCATCATGCTCAGTATATAAGCTGGGGGAGTTGGCCGGGGGGCAACGATTGCTGCTTGGGGATGTGCTGGGCATCGGTCGGCAGGTGGTGAGCAATTGTATACTGTATCACTTGCTTTGTATATTATTATATTATTATTACTACTACTATTCTGTTTCATTTTACTTCAATTAATAAACTGTTCTTATCTCAACCGATGAGTTTTCTGACTCTCACCCTTCCAATTCTCTTCCCCATCCCACTGGGGTGTGGGGGAGTGAACGAGTGGCTGTGTGGTTAGTTGCCGGCTGGGGTTAAACTACGACAGCATCCAAGTGAAATGTTTTAAGAAAGCCGAGAGCCATTTTAGCAGCAAACTCTCTGTGGTTACCAAGGAAGGTCTTGAGTCTTTAATATGAAAATAGATTTTAAAAAGTCTTTTAGCTGAGCTGTGCTACATCTCAATGTATGCTGCTTCTTGCACCATGTGAGATAAGATTTGGTTTTCTCCTTAAGCTTAGAACCATCTTTGTCCCAAGAGTAATTTTCAAAAGAAATATGTATCAAATGGTCTTCATGTGTTCCAAGTCATGTTTAGATGTTAAACCGTACAGATACAGATTAATGCTACTGTAGAAATTTCCAGTGTGAGATTTGATTTTGTGCTTGCCTTTTATAAGAAACAAAACCAAAACCCACAAACCTTAAAGATTCAAGACTGTCAGCAGCCTCCTAAAAGTGTTCTGTTTAATCTGTAATAAAAAATGAACTCACAACCTATTTATCTCACTTCAACTTCCACAGAGAAAACAGTATCCAGCCATTCTACCTTCTCAAGTGTTTCTCATGTATTTCTTTGTCTGCAGATGAAAAGCTTTCTAGAATATTGTTTCCCTGCTAAGAACATATGTTTATGACTTCAGAATTGGATCAGATCTGAAAATCACCGTGAATGTAGAAATGGATTTTAATAGATTATTGAATGCAGATATAATGCTCTTTTCTGGGATTTATTTCCATAGCAATAGTTCAATTCAACAACAACATACCACACTCAGTCTCTCTGTGTGTCTAGAGACTATATTGTTCCTACTTAAATTGATTTTGAATTATTTCTTAGCCATTGTTTAGCCTGCCAGTGGGAAATAAAGTGTCCAGAAATCACCAGGGAGATTGCGACATCAGCTTTTGCATAAAACACAGATGCTGCCTAGTTCTCTTGTGCTGTAAAGGAGGTGTTGATTTCTCTAATTCTCAGGAGGAACAAGAATCAAGAACTGAGCAAAAATTGAGTGGGAATGACACAAACACCACGAGGAGTTGGGACAGTCGGCTTCCTACCCCACTGCCAACTGTCCAGATGCGATACAGCCTGACGGTCTTTGGAAGTGTGTACACATTTATCTGCCCTCTGTCTACCAGTTGTGTATGACCAAAACCAGCCAGGAACCAGACCATGAAGTCCCCTTTGAAATACATTTTCACTTTGGGACTTTATAGAAGAAATATAGACCCCTCTCCTTCCTTTTCTTATCCTTTCTCCAGTGCCATATTTTGTTACAAGAGAAAGATTTCCAAACACAGCAGTAAGCAGGAGATGCTGAACTCTTGATGGAAGTTAGGTAATGACAGCTTCTGCTGCTGTTTTGAAGTGTTTTTTTCACACACCTTTGCCTTTGGGCTTTCTTGGACTAAGCCCATTACTTCCACAAAGGTATTTTTGGATGCTGTAATGATCTGTAGCATCATTTCAAATTTGAATGATATATATAAAAACCCCCAAAACTCTCTTACAGACATGGCAGCAACAGTTCACATTTGGCAGAGCTTAATTTTTGTTATAATATTCCCTATGAATACATTGTGGGATAAAGTCAGATTTAAGCAAGCCTGATTATGCTCTCAGCTGGGTAGATATGAACCAGCTTTGACCTGGAAGCCTTATAACTATATTAAGGCTACATTGCAGCTCAGCTGATATAACACAGAAAAGATGGGAAAGAATTGTATAACAGAAGATGTACCATTAGAGTGTGCAGTTACATAGCTATCCAGCATGGTCCATTTTGGATAATGTCTCTGGATGAGATTTCCAACTGCAGGCCAGTAGTTTCTCTAATAATATTTTGGAAGATCAGAAAAAATTTCTCAGTTACAGAACAGCTCAGAGAACAAAGGAATATTATCTATGACCTCAACTGTGCCCCAAAAGTATACTTTTCCCCTTTTTACCTGAGCTTGCAAAGGGACATATCTGGTACAACTTGTATTTGTCTCTCACAACATTTCAGCACAGATTAATTTTCCACAATAAACAAAATGTTTCTTCAAGGCTAGTTCCTCACCTGTTTAGGCAGCAAAGAGCCAATTCTAGTCCCTAATTTATAGGGTGAGTTTGTTTCGGTTTTTTGCTAAACTAATATTAATCAAAAATAGTTTTGTCCTAAAAGATTAGTTTGTAATCCAATGTGCATGGTGACACTTTCTGATTACGTTTGTAGGAATCAAAGTTTAGTAACATGTTAACGTACTGAATTAATCTTAATGCAGTAAAAAGTTGCTGTTTTAATCCTTTCTTACAGACAAGTCTTGGATATTACGGAGCCTTCTTATATCCTCAGAGAACGCTAGACAGTATGCGAGATTTGAGTCAGACTTGAACAGATATTTTGTTTTAAAGAAGGGCACTTTGAACACAGATCTAGTTTGAAGCGTACCAGCTTCGAAGAGATACAATTTGTTGCAGTTTTTAATGGATACAGCAGTTATAGCATCAGAACATGATGCTATTCAACCTAGGAATACAAAAGCATTGCAGCTGTTTAGAAAGGCAGAAGCAAAGCTTTTGGTATTTAGTGTCCTTGGAGACTATGGAAACTGCAAGCTATATGTTCTGTTCCCACCAGGATATGACCTCTTTTATTCTCCTTCCCAAACCACAGTGTAGTATTGGTATGCATGCTGGTATCTTACCAGGATATGGCTGCATTTCAAGATCAAAGGAAGAAATCACCACAATAGTTTATATATTGATTTAGTTCACATCCCTATATTGCTTTGGCATGCCTGTAAAACAAAACAGCTATGGAGACATATATTTTCACAGACTTTAGTTCATTGTAAGCTTCACAAATGATTGGGCTTACCCATTGATGGTGCTCAATGGATCTTCACTGCCACGGGAGCAGAGACTTAATGCTGCAGAGCAGCTGGAATGCTAACACATAAGTTGCTGATGCAGACAGGGCTACACTACAAAAATTTGGCACATCTGATCCTAATTTGGAAGTGAACATAGGAACTTGAAAGTCAAAGAGCTACCTCTACTAATGTATATTTCTGAACATGGACAGTATCCAATATTTTAGTGGAAAAATAATCAGTAGTTCTGCAATGTGGCAGGTTTCTTCCTAACCTTATGGTAAAAAGCTGGCTTAAGGCTTGAAGCATGAATATTCTCTCAAATAGAGTTCTGCATGTCAGATGTAAGATGGGGTATTCCATTTATCTATACCATTGTCAAACTCTTGACTGAGTCCTTTTCTTTAATCGGATTAATTGCGAGGCAAATTCAAATTTCAGAGAATGTCCTTTACTTACCTTGTAGACCAATGAAAGCTGGGAAGCCTAAGGCAGAGTTGTATTCTGCTCCTCCTAAAGTCCACATGAGTCACTTCAGAGACAAAAGGACAGTAGCAAGACATTGGTAGGAAAGACAAAATGTCTTTTTTATCCTTATCTGAGAAACTGTGTTTTTTGGAATACCATCCAGTGAGCTTGTGAGAATTGGAAGACAAATAGAAGGCAGATTTCAAAGGATAGTATGCAAAGGCAAAGACCCAGCATGCAAGCAAAGACTGGCTTTAAACAGATAAAAAAATACGTTTGTTTGTCTCTTGATATTCCCACAGCCTATTTTTATTTTTATTTCTTTTCTTGACTATAACAGCTGCTTTCATGGTAGTTCATTTTCTCTCCCTCCAGACTGCATTGCTGTCAGGTGAACAATTATGTTGTTTGCTGGGTTTCATGTATGCCCATTATTATCCCACTGACTCCGTCTCCTGGCCTGCAATTATCTACCAGCTACAGCAATGGAGAGGAACACCCAAAAAGAGACCTGTGAAATTGCACTACTCCTCAGTTAATACAAAAAAACAGGAAAAGAAAAAATCTGTTTGTCCCCAAGCAGAAGAAAACAAAAACAACAGGCAATCGCACAACACCTATTCAAACACAGCACACACCAGGAAAATAAATAAATAAACAAATCCCAGTGCCAATAGCTTGTGCCACTCCAATGGTAACAAAGGAGCTAATGTACATAATAACAAATGCTAAATCCCTTCCCCATTGTATTTCAAAGAGAACAAAAGTAGCTTTACATACGTCAAGCACATCACTGAGAGAAATAACAGCAGCCTCAAATCATTCGCTCCTCAAGAGACTGAACTTGTAAATTGGTCATCGGAAAGGCTAGAGTGGTGGAAAACACAGAAAAGAAGAAAAAAGTTAAACCATCGGGGACAAAAAATAGGAAAGTGTTACTACCTAATGAGCAACGTCAGTGATTGCCACCATTAAATGGTTAGAGTTATCACACATATCCAAAAATGTTTACTACTTGATATATTTTAAAAGTTAACAAAGCAAACACAAAGTGAAACACACTCAAATATGTATGTAGTATTCCTCTACTTATTAAAGTTGGGATCTTCCTATATTGGCCTTATCAGTTTCAAGGAAGCTGTGTAACTCTTTCTTGACAATGCCATTATAGGTATTTGTCTTTCCTCCTGCTGTGCCCCTCATGAATTCTGATGTGGCCTCTAACCTGTGTCAAGCTACAAGCTTACTAGCTGGGAATACTCCTCCTCCCAGAGCTACGGATACCTAGCTCATCAGCCTGAGTTACATGCATAGTTTAAGTAGAATTTAATTGCCAATATTCCTTTTTAAGAATAGCTTTCCTAGTGTATTTATACAGTGGTTATAATTCAGAAGTTTCTTCCATTAAAAACACCCACCCACTCAACCAAAAACCCCCAGTTTGAAAGATACTTCCAGTACTTTCCAAATATTTATTTCCAGTGCTTAGTGGGGAAAACTACTGAAACTCATTATTTTGCAAGACAGGAAGAATTGTCAAGGAAACATCTCTGTAGTTAAAAAAGGAAATAGTGTACTCTTCTATTAGCAATGACAACCACCAAACAAATAATGGGGTTGATGAATGAATAATGCAAAATACTTACTTTAAAGTTAAAATTAATTTGCTCAGCCTAGGCTGAGGTAGGCATCTACCTTGAGTTTTGCGTGTCCTGTTTCACAAACGCAGGATGTAACTGC
Source organism: Platalea leucorodia (assembly GCF_965183815.1). Taxonomy (NCBI): domain Eukaryota; kingdom Metazoa; phylum Chordata; class Aves; order Pelecaniformes; family Threskiornithidae; genus Platalea; species Platalea leucorodia. The sequence goes on from NC_138824.1 coordinate 111,851,286, forward strand.
CAGCACTTATAACCCAGAGAGCTTCTATCAAGGGAGCACATGGAAACGACATAAGGCTGGGTTATGAAACTGTCACAAGAGAGCTGACATATGTCACAGAAAACATGCTTTTCGGGTAAGTTGAATATATGTAAAACCATTCTTCAAATTAATTCTTCAAAGTCTAGTTTTGTATTCGGCTAGTTTTTGTATTGCCCCTGGGTGATGCATTGTTTTACCTTTGTAAAATCCTATCCCCAAAACAACACCAAATCTGACTTGCGAGGGCATGAAAGTAACGATAACACTCTAGACAACTAGTTTGGAGACTGCCACACTTTGCAGTCTAACAGCTAATGCTCACTTAAACAACTATTTCTTACTTATTGATACATTCTCTCTGGAGCAAAACCAGTGATATTCAAGCTGCCCTTCCATTTTTGTTTATCAGTACAAAAACTAAAAGCAATTTACTTCGGAAGACTAGTGTATTATATTATTCCATGCCCATGTTACATCACTTTGAATGCTTGCATAAGAAAACTGGTTATTGGCTGCTGAAAATCCAACCCCCATCTCTCCAACTGGTTAACAAACCATTATCAGACATCTATCAGTGAAACAGTAGTCATATAAAACAAGTGCTATAAACTTCGTGAAAGGTGTGCAGACATCAGCACTTGCTAGTTCTGTGCCTTTTCACAGCTCGTAACATCTCTACAGCTCAACAAGCCTCATGGCTATCTACTGAGAATAACTAGGAGAGCCCATATTGTGGCTTCTCACAGTGCACATGGCAAGGCAAACCAGAGATTTCAGCTTGCATGGGAAACAAACTGCTTTTATAGAGGGGAGAATACTCAGTTTAAGAACAAAACAACAAGCAAAGGTATTTATTCCCAAAATACCCACTAGTAGTATCAGTACAGTCTGGAATGACAGTTATCTTGATTTTACACTAGAAGAGATGAGCCTTTGAATTTGTGGACAGACTTTGGGAAAGGAAATATATCTTAAAGAGATGTTCTCTGTCAATACATCTCCTTGAACTGCAGCTGAAGATAGATATTATGCGTTTAATTCAGCTTCCTTCCCATTTCTATATATCAATCCAGCTAGAGAGTAAATGGAGTTCTAAAGAGTTAATATATGTAATTAGAGCTTGCTCAGACATGACAACTTTCTTCCTTCTGCCTGCCCCTAATAATAATCCCTTCTCTTCCCCAAGGAAAACACAGACTTTTCTGAGGAGGGGGGTGCAAAAGGAGGGAGAAGGGAAGGTAAAAATCTGTTTGTTTGGTTTTTTTAATGCGCACACACACGTTTAAAACCCCTCACTTTTGAGTGTGGGAGGAGTTCTAGTCAGCAATAAAAATCACTTTTATTTTTCTTTCCCCCAAAATGCTTTGGCTGTTTATTTTTATTTTCTTTTAAATCAAAAGCTGGAACAAAGGGCGTTTAATTCTTCATTCATAAGAACCCTGAAGCACTTTTAGCCAATATCAACAACCACTATTGACATTTTTCCTGAGTTGATCAATAACAGAATAGTCCACAATGTTCAAATTTACAGAATTAATATCAAACAAGTTCTTAAGTTAATATCAAGCAAGTTCTTTCCTTCCAGGTATTCTTTCTAGTTTAAGATTTAAACTCAAATACCTGACATCTGTTTACATTCATTTAATAGTCAGAAAGAAGTCTTGCAAAAATAATAAGAAAAAAAATTAATAGCTGTTTTGTTTTTGAAGGGGGAAATCTCATATCTGGAAGGACAATTATACAGTTCATAGAGCTGAATGATCACACCACACAAAAGGTATTACATATTTTGCTCTGATGTCTTTTTTCAGAGCAAAATCTAAGTTTGTTTCTGTGATGCCTCATGATTTTTGAAAGGGATGGAAACACATAGCATGCAGGTTTGCTACGCACCAGGAAAAATCTTCTTGGACAATGCGAACACTCACCGGCTTGAAAAGAACAAAGAGGATCTGCCTGCATAGGAAATGCAATAAGACAACATTTATATTTATCTCAATGCAAGAGAGCTTTTTTCCCCCCATAACTACGGTTTAAAATCCAAATAGTCTTCAATTCACTTATTGAGAAGGTGCAAAGGGAAGGATCTTATCATAGAATAACAAGCTGCTGCACCTCGTCTGTGCCACACTAACTGCCTTCTATATGCTCTTATGGCAAATCCGAGTTCTATAATCCCTACTCTGAATTGCAGTTTTCTAAATTTACATTGTATTTCCAAAACCAACAATGACCTAACACTGGTAAATATTTAATTTCTGACATATTCTTAGCATAAGTGTGGTAACAAATAACGAACTTAAATGCTGTTCAAATTGCTGGGAGATGAGAGCAAGGATGGTTTTCGTCCTTGTTTTGGAAAATACCTGGTAGGGTGCTTTGATATCACTGCTCGAGGGTGTTATTCGTACTTGCAGCCTAAGACCTTTATGCATCATTGAGCAGACTTCATTTTAGCATCTGTTTCAAGCCCAGAAAATACAGCAATAAACCATGAGTGCTTTAAAATATATATATATTTATTATTATTTGAGATGATTTGTCATCATTCATGCTGAAGCTTTTCTAAAAAAGAAAAAAAGTAATTGAAACGGGTCATTTGTTGTGGTTGCAAGAAAAGCTATATATATATTATTTTGATTTGTTTAGGTTAGTTGGCTGATGACAAAGTTCCTTGGGAATTAAAAAAAGAGAAGGGAAGAGAGAGAGAGAGAGAGAACACCAGACCAATGCTTCTTTTCAAGCCAAGGACGAAACGTTTAGGTACTATTCAGTTTGTATATATGAATTATACCATTAGCAACACACCCTGTGATCATGCCAACTGGAGGTTTAGAACTTACATTTTGAGCTCAGATATCCAGAAAAGTAACTGAAGAAAATGTTATCAGCATCAAACTGTACATCTGAAATAATGAGACTAATTCTTTCTGTAGGCTGAATTTGTCAGTTCTGTCTGGTCAGCTCAGGCTGCATCAGTTTACCTGCTGGGATGCATTGAAATGTTGTATAGAGTTCAGGTCCCACACTCATATCAAACAGGCACCTAATGAAGTATGTTTGTCAGGAAGGAAACCATAGTCTTCTCTCCACAGAAATCAAGTAATAGGATAAAAATCGGGGGTGATGATGGTGAGTAACCAAATCTCAATCCCAAAATGGGATTAGAAGAGTCACACCTGCTAATACAGATATAGGCTTTATTTCCAGGTTAGAGAGCAATTGAATAGGGATGATTTGTGAATTTTCAGTTGACTTCTGAACAGCTTTCAGAGTACAAAATGGCTGAACTCCGCAGATTTTGTACTGTCCCTTAATAATCAAATGTATTCATAAGCATATTTAAAGAAATATCATTTGTTTCAGTTAATGGTGTACTGATAATAAATACTGCAAAGCTCAACCTTCATAGGCTTCCATCTTGTGCTGTTAAGCACATAGGTAAGTTACTATATCTATATGTCAGCTGTAGTACTAAAATTAAGACTTCAATTTCATAGCCAATGTAAAATCTCTTGGACACCTAGAATAAATCTACAGTGCTTAAAAAAAAGGGTCAAGGACTAAGTCTGAGCACTGGACTCATGCCTGTCCATCTTGTTTAATTTTTAGCTCAATTCCTGACTCAGTTTTGGACTCCTCTAACTAACTCTAAGACAAATTTCCTACAGAGAAAACTAGCCATAAACTCTCTACAGGGAACCAACCCATGCCATCTAGTTTCCAAACCAGTAACTGGTCCTTGGCCCTCCTTTCCAAGACAATGATTTTATAAAATAACTTTGTCCATGTATGTGTTTACAGACACATATGTACTGTGCATATATGTACACACATGCATTTTCCTCTTTTTCTATGTATGCACATTTCAATTTTAAAATAAAATAAAAAAATAATGCCAGATTTACCTCTCTTTATTTAGCAATAATCAGAGTTGCCTACTGGCTAATGTGGGATAAACTAAAATATCAATAGTTTTTTTAAAGCCTCTGTCTTCTTTACTTTAAATTGAGATTAAATAAAATGAACATCTGACACATCGGGGAAAGAAAAAAAAAAAACAAACCTGACAGGATTTTTTTCCATCCTATTTATTTTTTCTTTCAAAGGACGCTTTCTTCTCTCCATTTCTAATCTACAATAAATGCCATGCACTAAGATATATAGTATTTATATACATGTACTACTACTTCTAAGCACTTCAGGTGGGTGAGATGTAATGCAAAATCAACACTGCAGGAAACACACCTTGTGCTCTCTTACTAGATCTGTTTGTGTGGGCGCAAGTTGTCAGATATTTGCTTATAAAAATGATTGTTGTGTTCTGTAATTTTACTGTTTTCCCTCAGAAAAAGGCCCACAACTTGGAGGATAAGAAAAAAAATCAAATTTCTTTACTTCATTCTTTCTCTTTTTTTTTTTTTCCACCCCAGAAACAACCAGAAGCTAGGGGCAAAAAGAGCAATAGAGGGCACTAAAAATGTGTTCTATGTATATTTTTCCTGAGAAAACTAAATCAGTGCTGAAGGAAGGGTGGGTTTTGGTTTTTGTTCTCTCCCCAATTGCATTTGTCTTTATCTGTTTAGGGGAAAATTAAGAGGTGGGACCAAGTTATAAGATTTTTACACACACTGATGAGCAAACACGAGCTTAGTAGAACGGCAGAAATATACCACAGTTTAAGTGAAGTCTGTATTACAGAAAATTTAGTTAGCGGTGTGGTCTCCTTCAGGATACACAGTCAGCTGAAGTCATATTGTTAGACATGAATTAACACTATTAAAATTCTCTTTAATTATGTGGTTCTGGTTGTACTGAAAAGGAGTAATGACCTGAGTTATGCCCACTGAGCACGGAGGTAGCACAATGGCATGAAGCCCAGGTTTAAAGTTTATTATTCCATACAATAAGCATCACTTCTGGCAGCCTTATGAGAGGAACTGAGAAATTTCAATTTTATTTGGCTTTTACATTTGAGAAAAAAAAAAAAAAGACATAGGACTAAGTTATGAAATTTCTGTATCGTTTCAATGATAGAATAAAAGTGGTATTCTCCTTCCATATGGAAGTTTTCAGGTTAACCTGGGACTTTGAATTTCTGTAGGTATCATTCTGGCAAGGGTGTTAAATTTTGAAAGAGCAAAGTTGGGGTAGAGGTGTACTGGACAAAAAAGTTGTTTTTTAACCCAGTATTTTTTCCTGTGTAAAGCTGTCTTGATTTGCAAGGCTTTAAAGATCCTATCAGGAAACGGAGCCTACACAGCATGGCATATCTGGGCTGTTTTTGAAAGCTGTAGCTAATGATTATAGAATTAGCCCATGTAAAGATCTACAAATACTTGTGCAAACAATTCACTAAACCAAAGACAAACAGCTGTGCAAAAACTGTGACCTCTTTGTGACTTGTTTGCAAATGGAAGAGATTTGTTTATTTAATCACATAAGTTAGAGTTCAGTCAGCTGAAATAACATTAAAATATCACCAAACTCCCTCTGAAAAAAAAAAAAACAAAACCCACCATACTGGAAGTCCTTATTGTGCCAATCATTTATAACCCAATAGAACTTGATATACATGAATATGCTTACTTTAGTCACGTAATTCAATTCTATTAATTTTCAGTAGAACTAGCCTAATGATTAAAGTGATAAATACGAGAGTAGCATTTGCAAGACTGATGCTTCAGTAAGCAAGCTTTAGAAAACCTGCAAACCCATGCAATACACTAATAAGGGGCCACCTGCCTGACTCCCATGGGCCAGCTCTATGCTCCAGTGATTTTCCAAGGTGGGTATGATGTTAACTACATGGCAGAGAGCATGCTGGGGCCATCACACAGAGAGGAGAGCAGTGATCCATGTCTTTGTTGTAGCAGAAAGAAAACAAAATAAGAAAAATGAAGTTTCAAGTCTATGTGAGTGCCCATTCTCACCCTTGACACAGTGCTTGGTGCATTATTCTGTATGTTATTCTAGAGCTAATGGAGTTCTCTGAATCCTATTTGCAAATCAGCCTTAAGAAAGAAAAATTGCAGGAGCCTGGGTATAGTCAGATGAGCGGGACAAACCAATACGGCATTCAGACAGCATTTCAATACTTGAATTTCATGCTTTTGAAGCTGTTGGACACCTGCTGCTGCATCAGCATTTGAAAATGCAAAGGGAGGGGAAATCACACTTTTCTTCTTCTGGCAAGTGACTGCTAATGTTGTTCACCTTAGTAGTAATTTCTCCGTTTGCATCAGTAGATAATTGTTTGAGGAAACATCTTTCTCAGCATTCTATCCTTTTAAAGCCAAAGCAAGGCATTTACTTTTCAAACAGAAGACAAAATATTGTGTCATGCAGTTTGGCTGTAAAGTCTTACAGAGAAATTAATTTGTATTAGAAGTAGAGCATTCAAGGCAGTTTTTGTTGGAAATGAACTTTGGAAAATAGCTGCACTATAATTCAGTGGAGCTATTTGTAAGAGATGGAAGAACTATGTTTTGATGTTTCCACTACCTGTGATGAAGGTAGTGGAAACATCCCAGAGCCAGAGGTCTACATGAGAACTGGTCCAAATGACAGCTACTGAGAGCACTCAGGAGGAATATCTGTCCTCTCGCAGGCCTCTGGAGACCCCCATCACCTTCCATCCTGGCTAATGTCCCAGCCACCACACTGACTGCCTTATAATCCCTCCACGCAATTTCCCCCTAACAGCAGAAGACAGTACTGAAGAATATTCCAGTAACTAAGGTAGCTGTGTTAGATAGGTTATACAAAAGGCTGACCAACTCTTCCTTTTAAGAGGGTGCTTACAGAGTATCCTTATCCCCTCCTGGCAGATAGGGCCTTTGTTCAGCTTGAAAATCTGGCCAGTACTCATTCACCTAGTAATCAGGTGATTACTTGAACATGAAATGCCAGTAGGATTGTGGAAGTGCAAGGATAAATTCAGCTATCTTTACAAGGAAAGACTTACACAAGCAAAGCTGTTCTCTAAGACCTTCAGTTACTAACAAACTGGAAAGGTATTTCATTCTTCCTGTGAAGTAGAATTATCCCAGTTCTCCATTTCATGATGATGAATGTCATCAACTCTCTGTTTGACTAAACCTGCATTCTTACCAAGACTCCTTTTGTTCCTAATTTACTTAGAACCTACCTACTTCTCATAGTCTTTAAACACCAAAGGACCTTTGGAATGGGAGTATCAATAATTTTGCAGATGAATTTGGGTGCATTTTGAAGGATTACCCTAACTTAAGCACTCTGTGCTATATTACAAGACAAATATAGTTCTCCATGAGGAGAGATGTAAGTCAATCAGTAACTTGCTCTCATTCAACATTTCACTCAAGAAAAAAAAAAAAAAAAAACAGAAAATGCAAGACCGAACACTGCTCTGGGTTTTAATTTCCCTGTAAGTTGAAGAGTAAACAGACAGACAGACAGACACACACACACTACCCTCCACTGCCCCTTTTGGCGTATACTTTATGTGCAGGACTGAGTATTTTTATGAGATGTGCCTAGGGGTCAAGATTAGCACCCCTTCCTGATAGGGCTTTTTTCTCCCCTTTATACATAAGAAACAGTGTTTTCTCTTTGTAATTCGTAGAGATGAGACTGATAGATGTTGAGGAAAAAAAAAGTAAATGATCTCTCTACAGAGAGCAGAAACATAAGGAGAGTCATTCACTTCATTATGACATCTGTACAGGAAGTAGACAAAACCCACTGAATTTCAATCCAGTGTTTTTAACATGAGACAATAAATTCCTGTTTGTGTAGGTTATATAAAAGGTTATGTACAGGCAGTTATATTACATGTGAATTTATCAATATATACAATGAGGTACACATTACACATACCTAAATGTATACATAGAGCTCATTTTCCTACCCAAAAATATGCAGTCATATGCCTTCCTGTTAAAATCATGTGTATGAGGTAGTGGCTACTTAAATTATCATTTCAAACCTTAAATATTTCAAATTCTAGGCTGCTTGTTTCCAAGAGCGAGGAGAACTGAGCAAACCGCAAAAGCTGAATTTCCTAACATCAGGAAATTCCAAAGATTTAGAGTACTTCAAATGCAGTACCAAGGTTTTAAAATTGCAAGTTTTTACCGCAATTAACCTGATATTCAGTTGTGCTTAAAATACAGCAATGTACTTCAGGACACTCATCAACATGAAACTGAGAGCTAAAGTGCAAGTGATGTTCCTCCATATAATTTAGTGGAAGGTAACCTTGCCTAACAAATCTGAACGGATCTTTCTGTTATAATTACAGTTTCTTCAAGGCCTTGGGCATAACACCTTGATTCAGAGCAAAAGGAACACATATAAAACTTGACCACAACAATATTGTAACCACTTTTCAAGTCTGAACTGAAGAAAAGAGGAGGAGAGGAGGAGGAAAGGAGAAGGAGAGGAGACATACACTGTGGGGAGTTCAAAGAATGTTGCAGAGTCCAGTCTGTTCATCAAGTTTAAAGGAAAATTGAGCAACGATGCAGAGCTTAGCTACAAGTCAGCTTTGGAGTGAGATGGTAAAGTCAAGGAAAGAGTGTGCTGGACAAGATGGTAGGGTCTTTAAGAAAAGACTTAAGGTTTTCCTAAAAGACAAACTGAAATGTCACAGTTATGACTTGTGAATCTTCTGGGTCTATTTTTATCTCACATTGTCTGTATTATCTTCAGTATTTCACAGCATTTCTTGCTGTGCTATAAGACAATGTTTAAAATCGCATGTTTCAGGTCTTCAGTTAGTTGATTATACTCTTTTCCTTGTGGTTGATCAGAAATGGTTTCAGTAAAACAAAAAAAAACCCTCACCAAAATACTTGCCACTGAAACAAGAGACTTTGGATGCCAGCTGGATATGAAATACCTCTATGGCAAGTCAGTGCATTTAGTCTTCATTGGTCACGAGATTTGGACACAGCAGGAATCTTACCTTGTGATGTAATGGTACAAATTTGAAAGGTGAAGTAGAATAAGGGAAAGTCAGAGGATAAAAAGAAGATACTTCCATTATCAGAGGCATGGGGAATTGGCTAACTGCTGGGTCAGTCATACTAATAACCCCTCGCTGTTGCCAGATGTGACATCTAGTGCCATCGCAGCCTCAAAGACTGAAATGCATGAAACTGAAAAGACTCACTTGGCTTTCATGAGCATAATTTAAAGGGCTACGGTGTACATGATGTCAGATTAAATGATCAAAGGGTCCCTTAAGCTCTCTTAGGTCTTACATGCAATTTGGATATTGTAATAAAAGTAACTTGAAAAAAAAAAAAAAAAAAAATCAAAGTCCAATGCATCTTTAAACATTTTAAACATTTCAGGTTTGTGATTGACAGGCTTGCAACTGCCAGTGATATTAAGAACTCAAGTAATATATTTCATCACATCTTTAAATTGCACTCATGGATAAACCACATTTATAAAGCTGATGAGTTAAATTATCAATTAATAGATTACCATCATATAAAAACTACAGAATTTGGATGTCAAATGTACTATAGCAGAAGGCTGTCACGGCACTAATGAGGGGTAACTGATTGAAACCATTTTGTAAGTCTTGGTTAACAGCTTTCCCTTCATATCTATTTCAGTGTTAGACATCATTGGTATACTGACCAGTCCTTTGCCCAAACTCCACAGCTCTCTGCATTGCGTAATAAGTGTTAGAGATAACATTTAAAGATTCATTCATTAAGCTTTCTTCCTCCAAGGGATATAGGCAATTTTTGTAATCTCCCACGAAAGTTTGGTGATGATATTTTTTCAGTCTCTGATAAGGTAGGGTTAAACTGTTTTCCTCACTGCTGCTTTTTAGAGTATATCTGCTTAAAGTGCACAGCAATAGCTAAAGGGTTATATTACTCAGACTAGGAAGCAGGGTCACAGACATATCCATCATTCTTAAGCCAAAGGCTGAGAGACACAAAAATTAGTCTCATATTTTCCAGGGGTTGCAGGAAAGAAATCATGCTCAAGGTTTTTGTCTTTTAATTTTGCAGTGAAATTGCCTATGAAGTTTCACCCAGAGTCTCTAAGTATGGACACTTGAAATTGCATGTCGTTTAAAGTGAAATGGGATGCAATTCATACCAGCAGATCCTGATTGTCGACAACTAGTGAAATGAGCTCTACATATTAATATGTGGCAGGAGGGGTGGGGGGGCTGGGAACGGGGTAAGAATTTGCGCTGTGACAAACAGCCAATAGGACTTGGTGTTTGCAGTTTGGTGAAACCAGCAAGAGGCAGATGCACAGCACAGGACACTTTGCCTATCACACCATTTGCTTTGGCCTTTCTACATACAATAGAGGGATTCTTTTAAAGAAAAAAAGCACATTTCAATTGGATTTAAGAATAAGAGTGAATGTCAGTTACTGATTTAAAAAAATATGCAAAAGAATATAGACTCCAAACAAAGAGTGATTTCTTGATGTCTTGTCATTACCTTTGTTATCACAAAGAGTTGTAGAGTCCAGGCAAAGCACCAAACTTAAATGGCAACATGTAGTAGTAATTTTCCCGTTGGAAAAGGGGAAATCTATTGATTTGTCTTTCTATGAGTTTCCATTCTTCATGTGAACATGGGGGAGATCAATCCAGCCCATAAAGCTCCATGTTCTGCACAAAATTAAGAGGTGAAGAGATGGTCTCAGCAGATGTACAAAACAGAACACTTCGTAAGAAGAAAACTAATAAAATTTAAGAAGCATAAAAACATACTTTTCATTTCATAGATTTGGAAGAAAATATGAACATTGTACATCTTAGCACCAAGTAGGGAGATAAGATCAGTTTAGTAAATTAATTTTCTCTTTTTGTAGCAAAAAGAGCATAAACCCTGCTGAGAGTGTTTGAGAGCTGACGTGATGGATCACAGTGCAGTAGCTCTATTATGATTGTATTATGCAAATGTTTTTATGCAGTCTTTTAAAATGTGTATGACAAACACATTTTTGATGATTCACTGTACATAAAGACAGATTCTTGACTTCATGCAACCCCAATGACTTCTGCAAAGATGTGTGGGTCTATTAAGTAAATACATACATCTATTACCAAAAAAAATACTATTTGTAAAAATGTAAGAAAAGGAGATGCAACAAAACAACAGTAGGTATTCTTGAACACTAATGGCAGAATTCATACTACCACTCCTCATTCTTATGTTTGCATAAATAAATACAAAACCAGTAGTATATAAAGCAGAAATGGGATCAGCCTCATACAAATCTCCAGAATTATCTTCATTTAGGATTGAAAAGTGGCTCAAAACAATCTCATGATCAGCAAAGCCCTTTTGAAAAAATGAATTGGGTAACCCAATCCAGAACTCATTTGCCTCTCCCAGACCTGAGTATCCACTGTTGGGAAAAGAGTAGTTAAACATGTTAGCACGTTCAGGGAGACCTTACTGGGAAATAAAGTTGTATCAGTCCTAATTTGTATTACTCATTTTTCTTCTCCATCAACTAAGTTTGAGCATACCACGTGTAGTCTCCAAACTCAGAGCACCTCAAACTTATTAAAGACGTAAATCTGGAAGATGAACCCACTATCTCCTTGGTTAAAATCGAGAAAGAAGAATTCTGTCCTTGACTACTGAACACAGGTGATCAAAAGTTCCTCAAAATTTGAGGAAGTGTTGAAGATCAATGTGCCAAAATTGAATAAAATATACTAAAGGAAATACACGGAAGGGAAAATACTGAAACATCTACACAGTCGTACAAGGAACTGGATGGAACAGAGGACTCGGCATTAATGCAATGACCTTGAGACTGCTCAGGGTAGTGATGGGCAGTGGCTCTTGCAAGGACCTACACAAACACAAGTAACAGATTTTTCACTTGCTCCCTGAACCCAAGATATACCGTGACTTCAGCCCTTTCAGTTATGAAGGGGAATATTATCTGTGCTTCTTAGGTCCAACTCGGAACTGATGTTCCTCAATTCCCAGACATTTAGGAATCCATACCTGAACTGAAAGGGTGGAAAGAAAATCATCGTTAGTTAAGATACTTTAAAATTAGACAAGTGCTGGCTAATGTTAAAAAAACTGAATTTAGTGATACCTGTTCAAACTTCCGAGTATGGCGGGGGAAGAAAAACAAAGATACCTCCTTTTCTCCAAATATCTGCACTTATTCACAATAGAGCTAGTAATGAATTTTCTGTCACTATCAACCTGAAATAGATTTAAGTAGCTGAAAGGCTCCATATTCCATTACCAAGTCTTGCAGTCCCTTCTAAAAAGCAATCTGCCAAGTACTAAATTGAAAGTACTGTCTGATTTGCTGAGACATCAAAACTTCACAATTCCAGAAAGTTCTTAGAGTGACAGCTGTGATGAGCTGTTTGCTGCAGTGATACATTGCTGTAGAGAGGAGAGTGAGAAATAGGGAAAACAAGACAAAAAGAAGGTCACCAAGCCATGAACTAAAGGAATATTTAGAATAAGAAAGACTTGCTTTTAAACTTCAGTTTACTGACACCAACTGTGACAGCAAATATTTAACAAGACATACCCATGATGCAACTGGTGAGTCCTTCTATGCCCAAGCAATGTATGCATAGGAGCGAGTTGCCCTAAGCTGTTACATATAATTTCAGCTGAAAACTATGATTTTCTGACCATTTGCTGAAGGAAACAAATGTATTTAAATTGCTGAATCCAAGATATGCACTCAAAAGTCTCTACTGTTTTTTTCATAATCAGAGGTGGACATCTTAGAAAGTGAACATGTAAATAAATATAAAACCAATGCACCCACTTGCGTTTCTAAGACATGTAATTGAAGTACAATAACACTAGACAGGATGTACAATAGTACTAGATAGGATGGATTCTCAGTAGCAGAAAACAATCATCATGGGGCCTGGAAGCAGCAACATATTCAAACCCAAATTAGCGTTCGTTTCCCTCTGAGCTGCTTCGGCACATCCTACCATCAATTGTCTTCTTCCTTTATTCTTTGAAACTATGCCATTTATCTGCAAGAGCTCACTAGACTGCTTATCTTTAACAGGATTGCCAATTCTAGCCCTTCCTTTGCAATCTCTCTTGTTGTGTGGTGCCATTGCTCTGGGGACGGAGGTGTGTGTTGTGGGGGAGACTTGCCTTTTCCTGTTAAGCAGGCCATCTTTTTCCTTCCTCAAAGTAGGCTGTAGTCATTTATGCACCCATTTCACAGATCAAATCGGTCTTTCAGGCCCAGTGGATATCCTTTAACTCTCTCTCGCCAGGCTGTGACTATTTAAAAATCAAGTACTGATGAGACAGAGAGATTATGCAGTTTACAGAAGGTGACACACAGTGAGTCTGTGCCACAGAGAGAGCTCAGGACTTAGGCATTTCAGCCTCAAGCGGTGTATGTTCACACACAGCTGCTACCTCCTACCTAAAACATAATTAAGCACATCCCACACTGAGTCTGAGCTTTCTTTAAACTAAACCAGGAATTTCCAGGATCTTTCTCTGGCTAAGCCCTACCCTAGACACAGAACAGGAAAACAATCCTTGAAGAGGATTTGGAGGCCAGCTGATCACACTGGGTGAAACAAAGATTGGTACTTCAGTCAAAAGACATTTGGTGCTGTGGGGTTTGTTTTGTTGTTGGTTTTTTTTTTTTCCCCATTGATCTGGAATAATTGAGGTCATGGAATTAGTTTTATTATTTTAGATGATGTTATTACAGAAACACAGCAAAAAGAAACCATACAAACAGAATCAGAGAAGGCTATTTAAGACATAAGAGGAAAACATCTTCGAAATGTGGGAGGCTTGATTAGCTAGTGAACAAGCAAACTGAGTTCTCTGTGAAGGGCAGGAGTAGTCAGAGCATGGCCATTTAATGAGACATGTAAAAAGTAAGGAATAAGCTGCAGGGAGTTAGAGCAAGCATTTTGTGCAGCTGTTTTAAAATCCCTAGGGATGAGATCAGGATTAGTAATACATCTTCAGGCTATATATTGGTGTACATCCCCTAGTTCCTTCCTTTTCTCCTTGTTTCCTTTTCCCACACCTTCAGATTGATATGAAACTTGGGTTTCTACACTTCTTCATTAGAATAAGGAACTCTAAAAATGTAATACATTGTGTTTATATTCAGTAGACAGATACACATGTCTGGAAGAGTGAAAGTAAAAATCACTTCAATACTTAATTGGAAGCAACTTGCATGAGAGGACAACCTTTCCCGCTGCTATGACCTTGATTTTAATAACATATGGCTAAACTTCAATTTTGCAACCTGCAAATTTCTGCAATATTCTTGACATCCAAGAATAACTCTGCTGTCCCAGCAAGGTGGCGTGACAGTAACTGTGACCACTGGTATTGCCCTCCTCAGTCTGAGAGTGAGCTGTCTGGCATTTTCCAGGACCCAAGCCAGTTGCTCCTGGTGGATCCTGGACTCCCCACCCTTCACTACTTGCTCACTCATGACCAGTGGATCCTTGCTGTCTTTGGGACCACAGTGTCAGGAAGGGAATAAAAAGTAGTATTCCTGTCTGCATAAAGAGTACTATACTCTGTACTGGTTTTGTATAGAGTTTGTAAATGAGTACTTCTCTCCATACATAACAGAAAGTGAGTTGCTTTACTGCATTGTTACCACAAACAATACCTTCTTCTGTCCCTTTAGTTGCAGTTTGTCTTTTCCCAACCTTCCATTTTTCTTTTTTTAATTATTTTTTTCTTCCAAAAGGAAGTAAACATGTTCAAAAAGTCTTCAGCATTTTAATTCGATATTATGCTGGATAAATAATTACTTCTTACACTGTAAACTAGGCATAATTTTCCTTTTTTCATTTAACTTCATAAAATAAAAAAATGGGCACACATTCTTATAAAAGTGCCTCTGGAGGGAGACACAGCCCAAAAAGTAGCTTGTGCCTGACATAAGAATAGAATTAGCATGTTCTCAAATATCTGAGGATATCTACTTTAAAACATGCATCAATATATGCACAATAGTCTAGTGTGGCGAGATGTGGCTAGGTCTGAATTCTGCAGAATTTAACCCTTCATTTATCTTACACATCATAAAACAATTTTGCTGCACTGAGTTATTTAAATGCTGCATTTAATAATAATAATAACAATAATAAAAAAACCCAACTACTTATTTTCTGAATTCAGCATTAATGGTAACTAGTATGATTAAGTAGAGTTACAGAAAATCATAAATCCTTTTTCTTCTTGAGATTTCTAAGGTATTGTTTTCAGTTCATGTGAATATTAAATCACTCAGGGTTAATTACCTGCATTTTGATGTTAATGCACCACCCCCAAGCACAAGAGCTTTAAACACCGTATTACAAAATTTCATGTTATATGAAGACATGGAGATTAAAAAAATGCCAACCCTACAGCTGATTTAATGCATCAAGTAGAATCGCACTACAGGTTGAGAATTATAGTAAACCATAGCTACGAAAAAATTCAGGAGGAAAATCTATAAGTTGTGGTTTTACAGCATGAAGTTTTGCTGCCAAATGTAGGGTCTGACTCTGCTTTCATTAAAATCAATAAAAATTCTTTACTACATATCTATAGTTACAGGATAGTGGTTCTACTACCTTCCATGCAAACAAACAGCCCAACAAGTCCCCCCCTCTCCCTCTGTGCTCCTGAAGAAAAAAAAATAATTTTACAATATTTATCTATTATACAATTGGTGCAATAAACCCATACCTTGTAGTCCCTCTTTACTCTTTTTTTTTTTTTTTTTTTTTTTGGGGGGGGGGGATTTTATTTTTTTTTTTTTTTTTTTTTTTTTAAGATGGAGGGAGCATTTTGATAAAGTAGAATCTGGAACAAGCGAGATATGTTACCAAATACAATTAGAGAACATATTGGTACTCTATTTGAGCACTGCTTTGTTCTACAGTGTGCCAGTAGCCATTCCTAATTATTTTACTCACCAAATATTTAACCTATCATTTTCTCTTAGAAGCTCCATATTACAAACTATAGTGCTAGGTGAACAATTCCTCTAACCTGTTATCCTACGCTCTAAAGAAGCCAAATGTAGCCCATACACAGGCCCATCATGTGAATTCATGGTCACATTTTGAAAGACTGTGCCTTCAGCAGAAGTACCAGCTAATGGAGCTCCTGCCTTCCACCATTCTTTATTACTCCAAATCCCAGCAAAATGCACTTTTGCTGCCACTTTCTTTGTCTGACCCTGGGCACTTAACATAAAGCTTTTTTTAAAAAATAAATAAATAAATAAATAAAAAAATTCTAGGGCAAGGAA
Source organism: Platalea leucorodia (assembly GCF_965183815.1). Taxonomy (NCBI): domain Eukaryota; kingdom Metazoa; phylum Chordata; class Aves; order Pelecaniformes; family Threskiornithidae; genus Platalea; species Platalea leucorodia. The sequence continues at coordinate 111,867,591 of NC_138824.1, forward strand.
GAGGCTAAGATTTTTTTCCCCTCTCTTTTTAAGTTGGAAAGTTTCCCTGTCTCGCATTCAGAATAAGCACCAGACAATAGATACACTGGCACAACCGAGGCTATACTGTAGCTAGTAAAGATGCTGCACCACTCTGCCCCAACACAACTTAACAAAGCTCTTTATTCGTGTACATATACTATATGTATAACACGTTCCCTGAGGAATATGCAAGCTTAGAGATTGATTGATTTTCTATTCCCATCAATAAAATACTTACTAAAACCCCAGTAATAATACAAACAGAGTGGCCACAAGGAGATGTCTAGGGAACAAGAAGAACAGGCAGTCAGGACTCAATTGGGCAAGACCCTGAGCAACCTCAGGTCCTTTGGACGTGCTTTGAGCAGAGTATTGGACTAGAGACATCTGGAGGTCCTTTTCAACCCAAATTACTCTATGATTCTGCTATATCTTTTTTGAGATGGTGAGAGCAGACCCCCAACACAGTATTCAATATGGGAGCAAACCATCAACTTGTATGGAAAGAAAATTTTGTTTTCTACTTTGCCTCTAGTTCTTTTCTAATAATTTCTTTCATTAGATTTGTGGTTTTGGATTACGAGATCTGAGCTGATGTTTTTGTGTAATTTTCTATCATATCCCCAAAACCTTGCTCTTGAGAGGCAACAGTCAGCTCAGAGCTCATCATTTTATATGTGAAGCTAGGATCGTCTTTCCCCACGTGCACCACTTTACAGTTATCTGCACTATACTTTATATGCCAGTTCAATGTTGTAACTAAACTGAAGGTAACAGAATTATGCATAGATTTAGTGTAACAACTACAGCTATATTGACTATATACAACTAACCACGTATTTTTCAGAAACAAATCTAGCAATTCATTTTTGGTGTGCCTGTATTGCACTCTCCTCACACTGTAACTTTCCCTTGGCCTAAAGTTGTGCTAGCTTTAAGAGTGTAGCCACAAAAACCCGATATATATAAAGAATCACCACCAAAACCTAAAACACCTCTCTGATACCGGAGTCACTAGGTCACTTACCTGCTACTTTCTCAGTCTTTTGTAATGTTACCCTAATGGGTTTTGGGCATGTAAGAGGTCACTGTTTTGCTTGATTACCTTCATTTCTTTGTACTGTTTCCTACCATTAAATCATATAGAATTTGATAAACTACTCTGTATGAGGCAAGCCTCTTACTGATACAAAGTCACAGAAGATCAGGCTCTTTTGGTATTATTGCTCATTTGTTAGCATATATGCTTTTAAATATAATCATAAGTCAGTACAGAGTTTCGTAGCCACATATAAATTACAGAATGTTCTCATAAACTTTATGTTGTGAAGAAGGAAATCACTAGGTTTTGGGGTTTTTTTCTTTTGTTTTTTCTAGATAATTAGAACATTTTTGTCCTATACCATGAATCTAGACAATGACAATTTCATATTTTTTCTATTTTGTTAGGTATGTTATGTCCTGTTTTTCTGCATTGGTAGAAAGCATATATTGACTGAAAGAGGAACAGAGAGAGATAAACTATAGACAGGCAACATTTCCTCAGCAAAAATAGCCTGAAAAGGAACAGTTTACGGAGTGACTCATTGCCTCTGAAAGAACTTATGTATTAACATTTTCACGTATGTAGTAAATTATCTCATCTAGGTTTGAGGCTGAACTCCCCCTTTCCCCCCCCAAACAATCAATTCTCTGTACGCAAATAATTCCCATGTAATTTGGGCAATTTAATACCATTAACTGCATTGAAACACAGTAATAGAACAGCAAAATAGAGTTGCATTATCATGCAACTAAGATGCATAAAGATGCTTCCAAGACATGTCTCTTGTGGTGGGTTCACCTTATGTGGCTGCCAAATGCCTACTCAGCTGCTCTCTCACTCCCCCTCCTCAAAAGGACAGGGGGAGAAAAATAAGATGAAAAAGCTTGTGGATTGGAATAGATTCACCTTGGGGGTTGTGGTCAGTCCGTAACACCTCCTCTCTGCAGCTTCTTCCGCCTCACACTTTTCCCCTATTCCAGTGTGGGTCCTTCCCACGGGCTGCAGTCCTTCAGGATAAACCTGCACCTTCGTGGGCTCTCCATGGGCTGCAGCTTCCTTCAGGGCACGTCCACCTGCTCCAGCCTGGAGTCCTCCACGGGCTGCAGTGTGGATATCTGCTCCAGCGTGGTCTCTCCAGGGGCTGCGGGGGAATCCCTGCTCGGGTGCTGGAATTCCTTCTCCTCCCTCCTCCTTCCCTCACCTCAGGGCTCCCAGGGCTGTTTCTCACACCTTTCCCCCTCATTCCTCTCTCTGACTGTCCAGTATTTTGCCCTTCCTTACCCAGGCTTTCCCTGAGGCCCCACCACCGTGGCTGCGGGGCTCAGCCGTGCCCTGCGGCGGGTCGGTTGGAGCCGGCTGGAACCGGCTGTGACCGGCCCGGGGCAGCCCCGGCCTCTCCTCACAGAGGCCGCCCTGCAGCCCCCTGCCCGCGCCTGGGCACCTACAGTCAATACGTCGGATCTCCATCTTTCTCAGACCCTTAAAATCAAACCAGATCAACTATTTTTTAAAGTAGCTTTAATTTTTCAAACCAAGATGATGGAAAAGCCAGTACATTCCTAACCTAGAAAGGTAAAATGTTCCCATTATAAGCAATAAAGACAAAGCATTCCTGAGAACTCAACTCATTCACCCAGAAAGGAAAGGTGTTCTTGTCCAACGTACCCGAATTCGTGCTTTTGTACAGAGGTGCTCTAGAGAACGATGAGATGAAAACACTGCAGGTGAAGAGTTAGTGGAACATATAGTGACTCTCTCAACAGATACAGGACTCAAAATAAGACTCCCATCCCATTAGCCTGCTCCTTTTTGTCGAAGGATTAAACTTTCCCAACCTCTGCCTGTGGCTGAGGCACACTGGGCGCAGGATCCACGGCAAAGCGCGTCTGTGTGCTGCTCTCGTGGTGCCTGTCGGGCTGCCTGCCTCCAAACAAAGACACATCAGCATCTGTGAGTTGGAAATTCCTGGAAACTACTTTAATTTGCCCTTTTTGAAGAGCCCAAGGAACGGGGACTGTGAGAAGTGTTACGGTCCTCTGGGCCAAGCCAGTCATCAAAACAATTATTGCTCTCTCCCTGGGGGCGATGCTGATGTCCCATAGTATCCATACACCATGAAAAAATTCTCCTACAAGGTATCGCTTCCCAGTCAATGTTCAGAGAGGCCATGATCGCAAGAGCAAATCAACGCAAGAAATAACTACATAGTTTTATTTAATGCACAGCACTGGGCTTCTTTTAAGTGGGATTCATAGTATGAATTCCTGTTCCAAAATGAAGGAATTATGTGGAACTAGTCACTCCTGAAAAACATAAACGATGTGGGCATTTTAGGCAACCATAAAATAAGCACTGCATGATTGTACCTGCTACAAGGCAAAGGGCTACTGATACTTTACTGCCATGCTTTGCAAAGCAGGAGTAAAATGCTAACCTTTTATGTAATACTTCATTACACTTTCTTTGCAAAAATGAAATGGCTTCATAACGTGCAAAGTTCATCTCAAAAAAAAAGGAAGACCTATGATCAAAGGGACTGATTCCTCACTATCTGTGTATAAATATTTAATCCGTTTATAATAGAAAGGGGGAAATAAAAAAATCATTTAAAACCCCAGGACTAATGCATCACCAGTAGGCTGCACAAACTCAGAGTAAGAAAATTACAAGGCAAAGAGCAGCAGAGAATCAGATCTATTCAGGAAAAAAAAACTTCCAAAAAAATAACCCAAAAACCAAAACAACACCAAACAAAAACCAAGAGCCCCCCACAAAAGCCCAAACAAGCAGGGCAGTTGAATTCTGACCTTGTTTACAGATTGTTGCACTAGTAAATTTAGTGCAAATTACCTGGTATGCTGCTAGTAAGTAAAGACATTTTCTCCAAATGCTCTATTTTTTTCAGTTATAGTTAGCACACAGCTGCCCCTAGTAACCAAAGTCCAGTACGGGTAATAGGTAGAAGGACGTCCAGAGATAAAACCTGCCACAGAGAATTATGTCCTTTTTCCCATTCCAAGAGATTTTCCAAGCAAGGACAACAGGTTCAGTCCCTGAAAAACATTGCTTTTCAAGAAAGTCACATAATGAGAGGAAGAAGTAGGCAAATACAAGCTACAGTAAACCCTCAAATATCCTAGGGGAATCTTCCTAGTGCCACCACCTATCAGCACACCTGCTACAGAGCAGCACCCTCAAATCTGTAACATGGGGCACACACCACACCAAGCAGCTCTTGCTCAAAACCAGGACACTGGCTAAGAGCCTGTCCTATTGACAAAAATCCATCCACAAGTTTTCTCACAGGTAAATATACTAAATTCGGCTCTCGCAGCCTCATTTACATGCATTTCATACGATCTTCCACTAATATGGATAAATGAGAAACAATTAACTGTGTGATGGAGCTAGAAGATTAAAATCAGCCAAGAAAGAAGGTTAGCATAGTGATACTTGTACTAACCAGCATGGCTTCAGTTTGTTAAACGGTAGGATATCATTCTGCACATTTGCTCCAGATCAATAACAAGGTGTTTTGGAGAAGGCCCAGCATACATGCATCAGTTGTTGAATAGCCACGTGAGGCTATGCAGATATATAATTGATCCTGGTAGAGAAGCATTTGTAGCAAAGAGTTACTGTGCTCTGATCTGTGACACACACACACACACACCCCCACCCTTCCCCATTGCAACCTTCGCAGCGTAGCATCTGCTTTTTTTTTTTTGTTACATGGAATTATTAAGAATGAATATTAGAGGCTTTATTTAGACAAGGATCTTAATGTGCTGGTGATTACATAAGTACAGATCATAGTAAGCTCATATCCTAATCACAGTGTAGTCAAAACGTGTATATGGGGAGGAACGGCAGCAAACAGGGGAAGCTGGGAAAGAAATATACAATAATCACAGCAATGCAATAGCTGTGTAGGAAATACAATTTCCTACTCTAAGGCTCTACTTTTTAGCCTAAAAGAATTTAACCAGCAAGACTACAGCTCTGAGAAATTAAACAGATCTTTAAGAATCTGTGTTAATTTTTTTATTCCTTTGAGCATCTCTGGAAATACCTGCTATTGCAAGAGCCACACTGAACCTTCTCTCGCTGATATAATGCAATATTTACTGTGTCTATACACATTACCAAAAGTGCCTGCAATAACTTCTGAAGTTATTGTTTCTAAATCTTTACTTGCATTTTCTATTCAGTATATGAAATCCACCTTTTCTCTTCCTACTCTGACCTTATCCTATCCCCAAATATGTCAGCTGACAGATGAAACCCTCATACACATTCCCTGTGCAGGAACAGAAGCCTGGCAGTTATTGTGAGAGAAATTCAATATCCACAGAGAATGAAGATTTCAAAAGGATGAATGAGAATTTGTACCACAAATTGCATTTTCTATTAAATACTGAATTCCCTAAAAATAAAATGACCCTGAATACAAGACGACCCCTGATTTTTGTGTGCATGTATTTTAGTGCATGAAGATTACTTCTTACCTCCTCTCCACACCCCCTGCCCCACTCCTCACTCATCTACCTCCTACACGCTGCATCCTTCAGTCACGTTTTCCATCTCCCATTTCTTGACCTTTCCTCCCTCCTATTGCACATCTCCACTCATCCCATTTTTAGATAAAATGTATTCTGTCTCATACCTATCCTGTGTCTTAAACCGTAAAGCGTTAGTCCCCTCTGCTCCTGCTAATTTTCTGAATGTCTTGTGGAGGAGGTGCTGGAATCATTGCTTGTCACTGGCAAAAGCCTTGTCAGCTGGCTTTCCTGGGCATGAATCATCATCTCCCAAATCATCTTTTCCTGACTCTTTCAGCAAGGTCATTTATGAATTTTTTAACCATGTTTAAAAAACATGGAGCAGGAAAGCAAAAAACAAACTGAACACAAGAAAAGTGTCTTTATACTTAGATAAAGTAAACTGGAGCAAGGACTGAAATCCACTGCCTTAATATGTCCCATGGCCATTTAGTAAAAGAACGTGCTGCGTTGTTCTGCTTCTGTCATTAATCATTTCATAATAGAACTTCGGTAGGAGGAGCGAAGGAGTCTCACCTCAGACTCTTACCCTGTTGAACAGGGTTTTTGAATTCAGAGATGGGAGACCAGCATGCTAGGAAGCATGGTATTTGATAAATACTAACTACGTAGTACAGTCAGATGCCTCGAGTTATCAGTACTATATATGACCTGAACCTGACAGATTTGGACCACAGCTAAAGACCAAAGTTCCTTAATATCTAAAGACAACTGGACACGGCCTTCAGCCATTCCCATGACAGGGATCATTGTAACTGTCTTTTAGCTTTAGACCAAGCATGCGTGGCTGGATATCAACAAGAGCATGGCTATGCCTACATGGCATGAGTCTGTTGCGTGTAAATCATCGTGTCTTGTAGTGGCAGTGTTCACAATAAGAAAAAGCATGCTCCAATCTGTCAGCCTAAAAGGAGTGATACCACATGCTTCATAGGATATATAGGTTGCCAGGCACTGCCCTCGGAGAAAGTGCCAGATGGTTGCCTGCCCTCTCTGAAGCGGAGCTCACTGTGCAACACTGGTGTGATTTAGAAACCCCTGGGTACAGACAGCAGCTGAGCTGTTTCAGATTCCAAATTTTAGGTTCAATCAAGTTAAACAGCAGCAGAAAACAACATCCGTTCATGGAACCACATCCTTTAAGAGCCTAGGTCTTGCTGGAAGTGTTTCAGGTACTCTGAAAACAGTTTTCTAAGAATTTTACCCTCCTTTTGTATCGGACAGTTTTATTGGAGTGCAGTGAGAAGTTATCCTTTCTTAATCACAAATGGAGGCCTTAACTTTCAGTTGACTGGGCAAAGAGGTTAGCCTCACTGGAGGGCTGTGGATCTACAGCAGCTCAGGCTGTAGCTGCCAGCTCTAACATTTACAGGCTTTAAGGTTTTGTAGAAACTGCATTCATCTCTCTGCAGATCTCTGTCTATTGAGATTGATAATAATGAGAATGTTTAGGGTTATTACAATCTCTAAATAATATATCAGCTCTGGCTAACAAATAGCTTCACTGCAGTCTAATAGCTATTTATTAACATAACTAAAATAAATTAGGACGTAGCTTATTCATGCACTCAAAAAAAAAAAGCTGCTAAGATGAGAAAGATGAATGGAATTTATGATTTACCTATTTTGTTGAGGGATAAACAGATACATCATCACAATTAATGTGTCTGTTACTAATTAAAAACAATGTTTGCAATGATCATTTCTGATGTAATTTTACATTTGGGTGGCTCATACCAGACTAGGGAGGCTTTCAAATCTGTAAGCTAATTTTTGCTTTCCTTGCTTTTCTCTCCTCCTCCTTTGTGTTTATGGTTCCTATAATCATCATTACCATTAGCTATTTCCCATGTAGCACTACTTTGTACAGTACAAGGACTTATTTTTAAAAAGCCCTTCCTTATATAATGCTCTATCCCACTTTACATAGTAATTTTGCTCAACAATACCAAAAGCTACACAGCATGAAGGAAGCAAAACAGTGAATTAAGGCATTTTCTGGGTCTGACTGAAGAAGTAGAAGCATTAGAATGGAGGCCAGAGGGGGAAAAAGAAAAGTTAAAGACACAGATTAAGGAGAAAAGACATACTTTCAGATGCATTCTTGCATAGCAGATCACAAAAAATAAATAGCGAAAGTGGGAGTAGGTCTTTAAAAAGTGTAATATCTAATTGACATCAGACGAATTATGACAAATTACATAAGCTGACAACTTGCTCCCCCTAAATTTGCATAATTTACACTCCCTCCTGTACCAAAAAGCCTCCAGTTTTGATATTCAAAGGTTGATCTGAAGGTCTGTGGTATCAAGAGACACTGAACTGGAGATTAGCAGCCCTAATCAGTATGGAGTGGTTTATTAAATAACATTAGTCCTACTTAGACTCCAGGTTTTCTTGGGAGACAATGTCAGGAGCATAAAAGCAGGAAAAGAATTAGGGCAAAATCTTCTGGGAAAAGGGGAACGCTACTGAACTCTCAAAGAAACATCAAGGAGGGAAGAAAGCTGAAGTTCCAGGAAGTTTACCACTCATAGATTATTTTCCATAGAGTTTGAAGGCTGGATTGGGTTTGTGTGGCAAGGTTTTGGTAGTGGGGGGGCTACAGGGGTGGCTTCTGTGTGAAGCTGCTAGAAGCCTCCCCTGTGTCCAGTGGAGCCACTGCCAGCTGGCTCCAAGGCAGACCTGCTGCTGGCCAAGGCCGAGCCCATCAGTGACGGTGGTAGCACCTCTGGGATAAAATATTTAAGAAGGGGTGGGGGGGAGGGAGGAAAAAAAAAACCCATGCAACTGTAGCCAGAGAGAGGAGTGAGAATATGTGAGAGGAACAACTCTGCAGACACCAAGGTCAGTGAAGAAGCGGGGGGAAGAGGTGCCCCAGGCGCCAGAGCAGAGATTCCCCTGCAGCCCCTGGTGAAGCCCATGGTGAGGCAGGCTGTCCCCCTGCAGCCCATGGAGGTTAATGGTGAAGCAGATATCCACCTGCGGCCCATGGAGGAACCCATGCCAGAACAGGTGGATGCCCAAAGAAGGCTGTGACTCCATGAGAATCCCACACTGGAGCAGGCTCCTGGCAGGACCTGTGGACCCATGGAGAGAGGAGCCCACGCTGGAGCAGGTTTGCTGGCAGGGCTTGTGACCCTGTGGGGGACTCAGGCTGGAGCAGTCTGTTCCTGAAGGACTGCAACCCATGGAAGGGACCCACACTGGAGCAGCTCATGAAGAACTGCAGACTATGGGAAGGACTCACGCTGGAGAAGTTTGTGGAGACAGACGCTGGAGACAGAAGACTGTCTCCTGTGGGAGGGACCCCATGCTGGAGCAGGGGAAGAGTGTGAGGAATCCTCCTCCTGAAGAGGAAGGAGCGGCAGAGACAACATGTGATGAACTCATCCCCATTCCCCATCCCCCTGCACTGCTGGCAGGGAGGAGTTAGAGAAAATCAGGAGTAAAGTTAAACCCAGGAAGAAAGAAGGGGTGGAGGGATTGTGTCTTAAGATTTAGTTTTATTTTCTCATTATCTTACTCTGATTTGATTGGTAATAATTTAAACTAATTTCCCCAAGTTCAGTCTGCTTTGCCCATGACAGTAATTGGTGAGTGATCTCTCCCTGTCCTTATCTCGACCCATGAGCCTTTCGTTATATTTTCTCTCCCCTGTCCAGTTGAGGAGGGGGAGTGATAAAGCAGCTTGCAGAACATGTGAAAATTACTGGGGACGTTTCTACTGATTTTAATCAGCTTGGATCAACTTTTAAAAGCTCAGCAATATTTCCCAAATGACAAGCAAATGGTGCATTACCCTTCACCAACCATGGCCTATCTCCCTGTTTAGCTTTCTCTTTTTATTTTGTCGTAAAAGATATTTGGTGTTGACAGTCAGACCACAAAACGCTCATTACACCAGAGAGTTGGAAGAGAGGAAACTCCTCTACACAGTTCTGCCACTCAGTCTCTTTAGTGACACACATAACAGCTTTGCTAACATCCTTGCTGGGTAGAAACTTCATTGTGTACATCTGGCAAGGGAATATTGTAATGTCTGAAATTCTATAAAAACAATTCTCATGGACCTTGTTAATTTCTCATTTTTACTTGGCAAATTGCCTACTTGCAGTTAATATTAACACTTAAAAGGTGAATCTGGACCTAGTTCACCCTGTTCCTACTTGCATACCTTTTCAAGAGAGGAGCTGGACTGGGTGACATGACAGCAAATAACATTTGCCTAAAAGCAGTGATTGCTGTAAGAAGTCATCAACAGGGAAAAATATTTACACGTTGATAGGAAAGAAAGGGAGGTAACAGTAAGATGTAGCAGACTAAAAAATTAAAAAAATCCACACTTCTAACCCAGAAAAAAAATTTAAAAAAAAAAAAAAAAATCAGGCTTCAGACCTCTGAATATCCTTTTCAGAGAGGGTCAGTCAGCAGAGAAGCAGATTTTGCAGCTCTGATAGAAACATAGTTAGAGGAGGTCAGAAAGAAAGGAAACACTGAGAAAGTAATCTTTAGAGGGAATTGACCTGAGAAACCTACCAGTGATGAATTATTGCTAGTGGTCAATAAGTGTGGGTAGTGACTCCCTTACCTTACTTGGAATTCAGGTTAAGCTAAAGGAAATAACTCCCTTCTATTTTCCTGAAGGGGGAATATGGTTATCTATTACAGGATGTTGTTTCACAATGGTTTTCAGCAAGAAGCCAGCCTATGCTAAAACCAACCAACCAACCTTAGTTTCCCAGAAAAAGACTCACCATCTTTGTCAACTCTTCTATATTTATATTTCCCACAATAAATATCATATACCAAGTCTTACAGCATATTTGTGCAGGAAGCTTAAAGCTAAGGCAATGGCACTCCAGTAGTATAAATAACTTTCTTTAACCTCCAGTTTTTGGTTTATAAATAGTTTTCTCCAGTAAAAAAATGAATGGAGGACACCAAGTCTCTCTGGAGCAATGGTGAGTTTAAGATTCAAAAGAATAACATCCCTGGGACTGCAGGCTGTCAGAATAAACATGAATGTATCATCTCCCGAGAAATACAATAACCTCAGCCTGCCAAGGTTCTGTCTTCTTTTCTGGCCCTTAGAGCCCTTTGGTTTTTATATTTATTTAAATCTCCCATGCTTCCCTTTCAAACTTTTTATTAAAATAAAAAGGGAAAAGGAAAAAAGGGAAAACTTTCCAATTTTCTGAGTTTTCCAAGTGCTCTTAACTTTAGCTTATATTATAATGGAAGTACTGCCCGAAAACTGAACTCCAGCAGTCTGAAGGGTGACTGGGATAAATATGGAACTTAATGGCAGATAACTGACTTTGATGCAGTTTCATCAGACAGAGATAAACTGCTTTCTCCTCTTGCAATAACCCTTTTTAAGAAAAATGTATTGATTTTTTTTCATCAGATAGACATATTAACTAGCAAGACACACAATGCATTCTTCTGTCTGCATGGGCATTTTGAGTAGGAATTGATTTTTTTGGCTCTGCAGGAGAACAGTCACTATCGAGTGATAAACTCCAAAAAAAAAAAAAAAAAAGCATGCTTCCTCTTGCACTGCTGCCAGAAGCACAGAATTAACATTCACAAAACTTAATTTGTGAAAGATAACAAAAAGAATACTTTCCCCCCTCCAGTAAAACTTTAAATTTGTGACCACAGGAACTCATGGTAGGAGACTAGATACATCAGTAAAATTAAAAAGAGAAGTGTATTTGATTGCTGTAATCTTCCACTAATGAGCCTATCTATACAGTAATTGGGCAATACAGCCAACTCGGGTCCCTTTGTGACTGATCATTAAAGATCCCATGGCACTCTTCACAAGAGTAGAGTTATCCTCCCTGTCCTTGCCAAATTCAATCACAAGTGATAATTTTCTTCTGCCTATCTATATTTTCCCTGCAGTTTTATCCGGATAAAACTTTGCTTTTCATTTCCTGTACAAAAATTGTTGTATAATGTTTCTATGTGCTATTAAAGAGCTGCAGTTTTCCACCCTGAAGATTACAGTATCAGATGAAATGGTTTTTGTATTACAGATATGACAAAGTGTTATCATAGTCCTTTGAAAGTCCGTGGTACCTAGCTGTATTAGAGTAGGCCTATTTAATGGACTGGGTTCTCAGCTGAAAAGTGGGACTATGATAGGACAACTGCTTTTTCCTATTTTGATGACTCCAATTTAGAAACCCTGCCACTAATAGCAGAATTCAACCTGGAGAATCAGCATCACTTGAGAAGGTGTTTAAGCAGAGAAAAAAAAAAAAAAAAACAAACATTAAAAAAAAATGACTGCACTGGAATTGCAGTGCTGCCAAATGATCCGAGCATCACGGGTACGTGATTTTTTTTTTTTAATACACCTATGCACATCCAAAAAGACATCCTTATTATATGGATTTCTACAAGTTTAATACAGAATGACAATTGTCTTTAGAAGAAAAGTAACTCATGTTGGATTATAAAATTCTAGTCAATGCAATGGTAGTTTCTAAAGCATGCCATGTGGTCTTTGTGAAGGGAATACTGTAAACTGGACTCTAGTCCTGACTCAGAGTACAGCCTGATTGTTGAGAAGTTCTTGACTTCAGCATAGCCTCATAAACCATATAGTCTAAGACACAGTAGATTCTGGTAACTGATGTGGTAACAAGGTTGTAACTGATTAAAATCTTTTTTTATTTTTTTCGCTGGCTACCTATCCACTGACAGAAGGCAGAAGTTTTAAGTTCTGTTTTTGAATAAGGTAACCTCACATAATTCCTGAAGTAGTATAAAACACCCGGTGGTGTGGCTGGTAACCATCTCTGTTTCCTTCTCTTTGCAGGGCAAGAATCTTTTGTTAAAAGCATGTCTATAGTATGAAAAAGTAATCTTTTTAGAACATTTTTTAGTCCATGTTTTCAGGATCTTCTGTTTTGTTTTCTTCAGGGCAAATTATCCCCAAAATGGCTATCAGGTCTTTTTTTCTTCAAGGATTTTTCACTGCATAGCGTCTTATTAATTAAAATATCTCTAAAAATTTACAGATTTTGTCTTGAGCGGTCACCATGGTGCTACAGCAACGTGTCTTAATGTACAAAAACCTCATCCCAGTCATGAAATGGCACCCCATGAATAGTTATACAAGACAGCTTTGAAGGCAGTGCAGAAACTAAAAGCTTGTATTAGCATTTCTACCAAAGAAATGCTGCCAAGCTGTGTGACAATTTAAGGGCCAGATTCTCAACAGCAGCCCTTGAAGAAAAGGAAGATGTGGGATGCTGAAGAAGAAAGAGAATACAACAAAGCAGAGGTGTTATTGTGGTTTCTCACTTCATTTGGATTACTGGGAAGGGGGGCAGGTCCAAAGGCCAGGCTTATAAGACTAAGCAACCCCAAGGGTTGTTTGACAAGCTCCTCAGCATTATTAAAACTTGCTTTGCACTATATTTATCCCCCTATATACTTCCCACCCTAACTCCTCAGCCGCTTTCATATGAGCAACACAGGTTGCAATAACAAGCTTTGCCAGCACTTGAATCAAGTGACAGAGGATGGAGAGAAAGAAAGAAGGGGAGCCTTCTCAGAGCCCCTTCAACCCTCTAGAAAGATTTAGATGGCCACAGCTCCCTTTTTCATTAAATCATCTTTTCCCTAAGTCATTGCATAATAAGTCAAACTTTTTGTAGCACAGAGCCACTTTCCATCATAAATGGAGATTTAGTAATAATTTAAGAGGTGAACACTGAAAGTGCATTTCAGAGAATCAGAAAAATAGCTTAGTACCTTAACACTGCAGAGATCAACTTGAGATGCCTCTTTGGAACTTCCATACCCCATGTGATTAGACCCCAAATCAGAAAAAGTTAAGAAAATAGTGTTTTCTCATAACTTTTTTGCTTACTTTTACAGGCAGGATAACATAAAGGAGGCAAATCTTTTATAAGAACAAAATTAAACGAGTTTTGATTAGGAAAAAAGTCATAAGTTCAACTCTGCTCATACCTCAGTGGATTATTCAACTCAAATTAGGATATCATTTAAGTCATCAGCAAGACAAATATTCTGATTAACATGGAAAACAGCTTATGTTTATACAATGAAGTTTTAATATTAAAGGTTCTTAAAAATGAAATACCTAAATTCCCACTTGGGAAAATGTCTTATTTTGTCAGAGCGTGAACACAGTTTTCTAATTTCTTGAAGATCATACAAGTTTAATCAACTCCTGACCTTATTAGAAAGCAATGAGATCATGACATTTAAAATCTTAAACTAAAACTGTATATTTGTTTGCAAATTAAACAAAGAATTCTCAGTCTCAAACACTGATTTAAATCAAGTGATGCCTAATTCTTTCTGTATTCAGCCCATAATAAACTGCTAAAAATTTAATAAGTGAGATTTAAGCTCTGGGGGCTTGCTTCATATCAAACTATATAAAAAAAGTATAACATTAGTCATGCATTTAGACTTTGAAATAGACAGTTTCTGAAGTAAATATCCAAAGGTCTTTTTCTATTGTATAATCTTCTAGCCAGGGGAAGAGTTTAGGGTTTCTTTATGGTCATACCTCCCTCTCCGCCCCAAGATAGTACTTTCTGTACTTCAACATTTTTAACTGTAGTTCAAACTACAGTTTTGCTTGAATGAAGCTCTAACACTTGTGTACAGTTTATACTATGCTGTTTTAAGTTATATCTCATCAAAATGTCTCAGCACAGTGTGGCATCTATGTGTCTCAGCACAGAGTGTGGTGATAGTCTCAAAATATTGAAACTTACTGAAACTGATGGAAAGAGACTCTCAGGTGGCACACACCAGCCTAAAGACACCATGCTTCAGGTGAGTATTACAAAGGTATTTTCTTGCTGTTCATTAATAAAATTAACCTGGTTTTTAGAAGTAAAAGCTAATGCTAGAAGTTTAGATGAGGTTTTTTTTTTTTTCATGTATACATAAACACATAAAGATATTACATTGTGCTGATATATACACTCATCCTTTTGTATATTTGCAAACTCATCAGGGGTGGGGGGGGAATAAAAATTCGTCCTAACTTGTTAACAGGGTCTAAGCATACCCCATCTGGTTCAGGATGTCTGTGAACCAGTTTGCTGGATTCAGGAAGGGCCTCTGAGCAGAAATCACAACTACCCATTTGTACTTAAGCCTGGTTTTCATCACTGCTGGGGAAAGGGTACTGGGCTGGATGGACTTTTGCCCAATCTGCAGTTTTTATTCCCCAGTTAGACCTGATGCTAGTCCCTCAAAGCAAGCCAGAGCTGCCCTGGGTTATACTGGGGCAGGGACAAGCATGGGCTGCTTCTATAGATCAGTGATTTGTAAAAGCGTTTTTTTGTACATCACCTTTTTCAGAGGGAAAATAGAAAAGATTTAGGAAAGGCAAGTATCTGACCCAGATATGTTGAAAAATCACATTAGCTAATACTATATGACTCTAGGGATCATTCCTGGACCTTAATGCCACCTGTGGACACCAGATCTTGTGTGATGTTTAACATAATTTGTTTAACTCTTTATACTGAGATAAACTGGGGAAGTCAACTCCAGGATAGTGGTGTAGCATGAATTCAGTAACGTTCATAATACACAGAGTGATCACTACACCATACACATGTATAAGCATAGTAGTAGGAAAAATATTCACTAAAAATCTTGACTAACATGGTAAGAGTTATATTTCTTGGCATGCTACTGATTAAACTTTAACACATTCTCCTTTAAAAAAAAACCCAAAACCAAAACACAACAATTACCACTGCATTTATTCATTGTCATCTTATTAATAGGGAAATAAGTGATTTCTTGAGATGCCTCTTATGAATTATTAGCTAGAATATTTTCTCAGTTTCATTCACTTCTGTTAATAAGGGTGACAAAGAAAGATAAGCCAAGATTCACACTCTCTATTTCCTTCTCAGTAGGTCTTAAATACATTTTTCTCTATGGATTGACTGGGGTAGAGAAAGGTAATTAGGTGTGGCAAAAACCATGCATCTGGGGAAAAATTAAGCTTGGATAGATACTGTGGGATCTTGTGGCTCAAGATTGTTGAGGGGCTTTTTGGGTTTTTTGTTTTGTTTTTTAAACTGTGCATAAGATTATACAACTTTATTTGCTGTTTCTTTGGCCTCTGCAGTAGCTTGATAAGAAGCATTAATGTGTGAAGGTAAACAAGACAAATATATGCATACAGCCCTTCCTGCTTGTTCTGCAGTGCTCTGATATATTGCACGTACCAACAGAAAGGCATTATATAGTTCACTAATTGTGTTTTTACCTTGGATTGTCATTACTATTTATATCGTATCAACAATGGCTAGGAAAACCTGCCTGTGGAGTCCATTCTGTTAGTTACTGTACCAGCAGTATTAGCTCAGGGAGCATTTTGAATTTAAGCAGAGTCAAAGAAATGATTCTGTGAGTGAAGTTGTCCAGCTCCTTGCAAATGAGACCTAGTTATGTCTGTTACTTTCTGCCTTTAAGACAGGCTTTTGTGCCTAGGAGGCTGGTTTTATTTGCATTCACTGAGACAGAAGCGGTTAACTCTCCAATTCACTCTTGAAGACAGATATCGAGTGGCCTTTAAATGCTACCCTTGCTGTCATGTACACATTATGAGGGGATTAATGTTTAAAACTCACCTGCTGACCTACAGGGTCAATGCCTACAACGGCACCCACAATGGTATCTGTAGCTGGCCAACATCATTGGTACTTATATATTCTAGTAGAATTTCCCCCGCTTCTAATGTATTAACTATACTAAGCTCTTTTACATGTTAATAAAGGAAATATAAGGAAGCAGAAACAATTAAATAAGTTACTTTAATAACCTGTAATTCAAAACTACTTTCAGAAATCACTGAATTTTGTCTATATACTTAATTAGGAAAATAAATACTCCAAAATACTTCCATACTCCGGTGTGCAATTCTGACATGCTAGCAACATATAGCATAACACCATCTGTTCAACATTTGGGTTTTTTTTCCTTGAGAAGAGAGAAAAAAAGTGAAGCATGAAAATTTTATATTGTTATGTTACTCTGTAGGAGAATACAAGTTGGGTTTTTTTTGGTTTTGGTTTTTTTGTTTTGTTTTTTATGTTGCTCAAATGCAGTTCATCAGACCAAAATCTAAACTCCTATCAGAAAGGATCGCTTTTACATGTTTATATCTGGGAAGAACTGAAACTATTGATTTTTAAATTTAAGAGTCTTACCCTTTTAAGTGTGCCCCCAAAAAGACATCAAGACTGATGGAACTTACTAGTCTCAGTTTAAGCAGAGAGTGGGTTGAAATAATATAATAATTTTATTTAATTTTAGAAAATTTCAGAACCTCCTATGCACAAATCACATTTCATTCTACAAGAAAAAAACAGCCTCAAATTCACAAGAGAGTAATTCACCACTTCCACTGAGATTCTTCCTTAAATTATTAGTGTTCAACAGAGACAAGAAGAGGGAAGGAATCTTTCTTGTATTTATGCCTCAAAACGCTTCAGAAGATTCAGCAGAATTGTCATATAATCCATACATATGAACTATTTTATGTACAAGGCCTGAAATTTATGTAACCTCAGCTTGCAGTGTCCTGATTTAAGACACTGAGGACGCAGGGTATAGGCTAGGGAGGAACTCTAAGGGAAGTGGTAAGCTCCCTTAAGCATGAGTGTAGCAGAGGACCAGGAGCTGGTGAGGGTGGGGAAATTCAGGGATTCACCCATCTGCACCCACCACTGCCAAGCCTCCATCACCCCTTTTGGCCTGAAAGCTCCCACCAGAAATGGGTGAGTCCTCCTGTTATTTTACTGTTGCCTTTTGGGTCTATACAGATTTCTCGGCAAAACCACAATGGAAAACAAGCAACGTTTTGCCTCAGAAGAGAGATTAGGGATAAATTTTAAGTCTGATTCAAGGCACACTGAGCTCAGAAGATATCCCCAGGAACATTAATGGACCTTTTCAGGGCCATTCTTCTAATAACTGTTTGCAGATACTTTTAATTGATTTTATACATTTAATGTAATTTTGTTTGGAAAGACTGGTCTCTCTGGCACATCCAGATGTGTTTTCTTTTCTGTTCAAAATTGTTTAACATTCATCCAGATCCAGAAAGCCTCCTAAGCCTCAGTCTACTCCTGGTTCTCCCAAGGCCTTACCACAGAAACCCATAAATACAGAAATAGACTAAGAGCTTAATTTTAAAAATAAATTGTTTGCCTTGGTACAACATATTTTATACCTAAAGGCAGCAAAATCAGTTTTTTTTCCCCCTCTCCTAATTAAACCCATCACTTCCAGTTTGTTTTGCTTAACAAAATGTCATAGTTTTGGTGGAGGGTCAAGACAGTAACAGCTACTTCAGTAATGTTTCTCCACCTAAAGAAAAGCTGAAATTCTTCTAATACAGTTGAAGATATTTTATTTTTACTGTACATAGTTCATAAGCTCCTAAAAAAATTTATGAGAAGAATAACTATCAATTGACTGACATGTCCTCCTGATAAGCACTTCAGGTCTCCACACAGATGTTTGAAATAACATCATATAATATAGAAATAAAATTGTACTGCTTCCTATCATTGAATGAAACAAATGTTCTCCTTTGTTTTTACAAAATTCTTTAAAAAAAAAAATTGTTTTTTTAATGTTGCTTTTTTGGTTGGTTTTTTGTTGTTGTTGTTGTTTTTAAATGAGGGAAACCTCTGTTCTGGGTCCTACCATAAGGTTTCTGTAGCTAAGGCTTCAATCATTGTAAATAATATTCTAAGGTTTTTTTATATCATACTTTTTACAGTTGACATATTTCTTTCTCACAGCTAGAACAACTTCTTAAAAAAAGTTAGTTTTACGTACTAACACTGTACACAGAATATATCTACACAGTGTTATTTACTTGCTAAATCTTAAAACAAAAATTAAAAACATCCAGCTTTGGTAAAATATTAATGATTAATTGAAATGAATAGATAAAAGCAATGGTGAAAAAATATTGAAATGTTATAAAGGATGTACTTAGTGACCATAAAGCATTTTAAAAAATTAATATGTTAAAAACAATATTGATGGGCTATTTACAGAAAAAACATACTGATCAGTGAGCCAGTAATTCAAACATTTGATTCTTTCTGCAGAATTTTTATGAGGGGGTGGATGCCTCTTTGGGAGATTTTTAAGATGCTCAGAAGACCTTCCCTCACCCTGAGAGTCCAGGACCTCTGTATCACAGTGGGTTTTTCCTCCCAGTAACATCTTCTAATAGCCACAGATCATGAGTTTTCAAGCATAGCAGTGGGTTAATGCCATGTATACCCCACTGTGGCAACTGTTAAGTATTTCCTGGTAATCACTAGACACTTTTCTGTGGTTCCACTTAAATAAAATCATCTTCAGAAGCCTTCTACACAAGATCAAGCTACCTGAGGAGCTTGACCTAAGATTAACATTTAGCCACAAATAGAAACTATTAAACTAGGTCTAAGAAGATAAGATAAAATCTTCTGTTTGTAGTGAAAAGAAAGTCAGTAAGAGGTCAGATTTATACTACCTCTTGGCTGGCTTACGCCTCTCAATCAATCATGAGAAATTAAATGAAACCCCACTGAAAAAGATTCAATTTACCTGATGTTATCCTTGCAAAACTATAAATTTGCAAACTGGCTGTTTGGCTGGAAGGGGAAAAAATGTTGAATGAACTACACCAGGGAGTTTTGCTACTCAGGTACACCACACTTAGAATTAGTTACAATAGTAGGCATTTAACACAGCAAACTCAACACTTTGCACTGGTGCAAATTCGTGGCATAGTTATCTGCAGAACCAATCAGGAATCTTAATTCTTTCCTTCAACAGAAGTAGCTTCGAACAATGTTTCAAATGAGGAAGCATCATGGAATTCTTTGCTTTCCTACTAACAAACTGGAAAATTCCAGTTTATTTGTATGGGAGTCAGCAGTGCCTGCATAAGGTTCAAATCAATTTCTGAGGGTAAAGACAGTTTCCCTAGCACATCAGGTGCCCTTTGTTACTCTAATTGGTTCCAGCTGTAACATACTTGAAACAATAGCAATTTCTGAAGAATCCAGGCATGAGAATTAGACATGTGGCAATGAGTAGTTAAGTGACATACACCACTCTTCCCAAGAAACATCTGAAGAGTCAAACAAGGGAAAAAGATTATTAATTCTTGTGTTTACAGTTGTGTAATTGTTCAACATGGTATGAATTAGTATATATTAAAAAAAGGTAAATCCTGATAATGCTAGAAGGGCTTGACAGTGGAATTCTACTTAGGACTAACCAGTTTGGGGGTTGAATAACATGTTTGTAAAAAAATGTGGTGTATGGTCAATAAAAATCACTTATAAGTTCATGCTGAATTAAGCAAATAACAAGAGAAAATGAAAAATTAAAACATTTTGTTTTGATCCTATTAAAAGACATTTCAAATATCTGAAAAATTTACCAGTTTGATGTAAAAGAAGAAAAGAACAGTAATTAAAACATTTTCAAAATAAGTGGCTTGCATTAAGTTATTTAGATAGAAAAAAAGGCAAGACTTTTTCCACTTTGACTAGATACACTGTCCATTTTTTTTATTTGTAGATTTTTCTGGCTAACAACCAAAAAAAAAATCAGCTCTTTGTATACCTTTTATCCCAATGCAGCTTTTAGACCAGTAGGAACATTTCCCATTATTAAGCGAACCCATGAGCAGCAGCACTAATAAATCTGAGGGTCCACCAACCTGATTATTACATTTCTGTATGCAACTCCAATCTAGAACACCCAGCTGTCCTTTCCTTAACGTTAGGAATTTCAACCCAATAGCATCTTTGGTTGCAGCCTTTATTCCCTAACATACGTTCTCCTCTTTCACCACAATGACATCTTTACCCTTCAATGCTCCCTGCTTACCAGGTGGGAAGGTCACAGCACAGGTCTATGGCTAACTTGAGGGATGGACTTGCAGACTCTGGCCTCTCACCAGGGCAACCAGTACACACAAGAGGATTAGGGAATTTTTGAGCCCAGACTGAAGATTTCAGCTTAATGAGGGCACTTACTCTAATTCTCTATTCTCCTCTACCCCAATTTTCCTCTCACACACAAACCCTTACTCCTTTGTTCCCCTTGTGAAATTGTTTTAAAAAAGGAGATGGAGAAAAAAGCATTGTGAAATTAATATCTGATATAATAGACTCACATCTGCATGACAAATTATTAGAGAATTTAAGTTTACAAAACACAACATAACAAAATGCACGGATGATAAACAGTATTAGAAATAAAATTAAACCAAAGTAACATACTACTTTGCAACACAGTTCCCAGAACTGACAATGACAGAACGAAAATTCATTGCATAGGTTGTTCAACATGTATTGCTGCTCCGTGTCAGACCTGGCAATGTATTATTCACTTAATACTTGCAATACATTATTCAGCCAAATATACAGCTGTTGAACAATGGAAAAAAAAAACCCAATGGTTTCTAAATGTGTTATTTTAATGAAAACCAGAAATACCATTCATAACATATTCAGCAAATACTGTCTAACCAGCTTTCCTATATGTGCAGATATTTATTTATATACCAGATACCTATGCTTTTTATTTCCTAATAAGAATCCTCAGAAACCAACTTCCCATTTAATGTCAGGTTACTTAATATCAAAAGAATATTAATTTGTGTATTCCACTTAAAAAAAAAAAAAACAAAAAAAAAAACCCACAGCAAACAAGCCCAACAAAAAAACCAACCAACCAACAAAACCAAACACAAACCACAGAAGTGAAATAGAACTTTTTGACCGCTTAGGACACAGCCAAATCTAAACAGAGAAAACCTTAATGTTGTGCAAGCACTGTTAACAATAACCAAAACACTGGTGTATTATCAACACTATTTTAGCCACGAACCAAGAACAACACAACCCCTTTTGGGCTGCTATGAACAAAGTTGGCTTGCACTTGGCCACGGAGTTCTTTGTTTATTTATTTCAATTCAGCTATCTCCTGATAAAGATTAAGGCTAGTGCAAAACCCATACTAACATATTAAAGCAAATATCACCACAATAAGAGGCAAATAACAAGGTTAAAATGCTGATGGTCCATTGACCTTACAACTCTGACTTTTAGCAAACCACCTGATGGTTTTGTAAAGCTCAGGACTGCAAAAGAAGCATTTAGAGAAATCAAACAGCACAGAGAAAATCTGGAACTAAAAAAAACCACCCCAGACCTTTTGGACTTACATTTTTCTTTCTGCAGGACAACTCCAGCCCTACTCCGTCCTTACTTTGTTGTTTTAGCAGGAGTGACAAGAATTAAAACTCACTGAAGCAGTTTGAAGCCCCAGGTGATATCAAGACTTAACTTATTGCTGGAAGGATACCTTTGAGCTTCACCTCCACCACAGGTGTGCCGAACACCACTTTGATGCAGCTGATTTCAATAGCATTCTCACCTGAATGTAGTCCATGGGAGTTTTACCACTGACTTCAGCAGAGTCAGGACTTCACGCAGTGAGTTAGTATAATTTAGATTAGTCTTGTAACTTGCTCAGAAGCTGATTCAAAAATACAGTGAAGTCAAAGGGAGCTGTATTGAATTAAGTTAAAGTCAATTAATTAATTGTATTTCATAGTATTTGATTAATTTTAATGAAAGCTAATCAGATTTTTAATGTTTTTCTAGGAGGCAAAACTTATTTCACTCTAAATGCTGTATTATGCCAAGTTTGATGATATTATGAGATACCTTTTAGCTCTTTGTAGATAAGTTTATGGTAAGGGGTCAGTTTTTTTAAAGAGTGCTTTCATTCTTCCATTAATAAAAGGAAAAAAACCCACCAACCCTAATTACTAAGTTATAGAAACTTAGTTGGGTTAAGTGGTTAGGATTTCCAAGACTTCTGCCTTCCCATATTGACTAAGGCAGCTGAAGCATAAACAGTTTTAAATGATCTTGCAATATTTGCCCTTTATTAGAGTTGGTGGTCCCTTACAGCTCTGATATCCATTTCATTAAAGTTCAGCAGATCAGCAGTAATTAGCTACCTCACATGTGAGCGCACGTTCCGATTTTCAGTTATTGGACTTTAGAATAGATATTGCATTGCTCTAACTTCCCTATTGTATTCCTGTGCATATCTATTTTTTTTCTTTCTTTTCTTTTTGGATCCACTATATATTAAGTCTTTTGGCTAATCATGTCAGAAACCAGAATATTCTAATGGTTTTTTGAAAATATATTTCCTACAATTATGCTGTTATAGAAATCATGCTATAAACTAAGATTAAATGCTTCTCATTTAAAACCACTTGATAGTAAAATATTCTCAGCTAAAAAGACTGTAATTTGAAGCTGTGTTCTACAGAAAAGGCTGTTATTGGACAATGTGACTTAGCTCCTATGAGCAACTTAGTAAGGGCATTTAAGAGACAACAGCTTAATATCACCAGTATATAGCAAGAACAGAACACTCTCCCAAATCAGAAATACCCTTCTGTTGATTTCTATGCCTCTTTCTGTGCAAGTCCAGAATCTGACTTTCCCATTAGTCCTTCAGGACTGGGGACATCAAAGTGCAAGTACTGTCTTAGTGTGGAGACTTCTACTTTCCCTCCTCCCTGTGTGTATTCATAAACTAAGTACAAGAGATAACAATCATTTCTGGAGGTTTTGTGGCTTTGCTGCACTGTAAGTGTTAAGCAATAACAAAGATGATAATATCAGCTATGTACACTTTAAACGTCCACCATACAATCAGTTCAGAAAGTAAATAAAGCTATATAAATTAAAATAAGCTTTTATGATTAATAAAATGTGCAAATATGGTAATCTGAATAGTGTGGTGAAAGGCAGAATTTAAATTTCACAGAGAATGAAATCAGAGAGATTTATTTTCAGATTGAAAGTAAACAAATGGGTTTGATTTTTCTCTGCACATCTAAATTGAAGTTTCTTTTCCTGAACTGTGCAAAAACTACGTTAACACCTGAGTCAGCAAACTTTCAAATAGATCATAGAACTTGCTGTTATCTTCCAGGCCCTGGAAATGTAATGGCTGATGGTCTTGGGGCGTTTTTGCTTGCCTTCAGCATTTGAAATGTTTTTCACTGTTTCAGGAGGTTATTCGTCCGTCCACAGAGGCCTCCTCTGATCTTCATCACTACCGGATTTTACTTCCTGTTTGAAGACCAGTTGGCCTAGGAAGTTGTTTTTCAAAAGGAAGGGATAGAAGTCTCATGCAGTCTCATTTGGGGAGACCTGTGTCAGAAGAATGGGAAGAGGCTGAGCATCTCTAGGCGTTGTTTTCTTCAACTCACAAAAATTAGTATCGGTTAGCAGGAAGGAAAGTATTCACTTCGTCTGTTACTACAACATATCCAGTAAACATATTTCTAGTATGAGCCGCTAATTTCCATGTACAAAAGCACTGAAAAATCAGACAGCTTCCAAACACAAAATGCTCCAGTATGCTTTAGTAGAGAAAAATCACCAAAGCTGGATGGTTACTCTGAACAAAGCTTCATTTGCCTGATGTTGAAAAAGGCAAAAAGGGGGCCGAATTTATCACTATTAAATAACATACATATGTAATGCATTTTTGGCTATTTTACTAGCTTAGACACAATATGTCATGGGAATGTCTACTGAGTTTAAAGATTATTATCCTTTTATCACATTTTATATTAATATATTTAAGAAATAAAAATGCTTCTATTTTTTTAAACAAGGATCAAAATACTATCCACTCTATAGAAAAATAGTTGTTATTGTAAACTTGTAAATTCAATTATGTATTTGCAACATTTCTATATTCACATATTCCCATTCATTACAAGTAGCTCCTCAGCTTTTCTAAAATAAACCAGGAAGAAGCAGTAGGGGATAACACTTCCTAAAGCAGGCTTGTTTTTGAAGTTCAAAATAACTTGATAATTTGGGTAGATGATTTTATTTTATTCACAAAAAGTGAGTTTAAATTAATATTCAATATAATTTTAAAAATGGTCAGGAAAAGCTGAAGCGGTCTTGCATGAAGAACATGCAATATTTTGTCATTTTCTCATGTACATTGACAATTAGATAATTACAATCTTAATTTATAAAATGGATTTAATAAGAACATGATCAAATTTGATTAAAATTGTGGCAAGTTAACTGCAACCATGTGTCTAAGTGCTCTCCTGAGTTGGTAACTAATGTAACACACATCAGGTTGTGCTCCTTGCATCTACTTATTACCTTTTATTAATTTGATAATAGTTTTCTCTTAATATAACTGAAAGATGGATAGGGACTTTCCCATCAATATTAAAATGGAAAGTACAATAAATCACAGTAAGTTTTAAAATTTATCATTTATATCTTAAAAAATTATTTATAAACATATTCTTAATGTGCAAGTATTAGATGGATTCTCTCATGAATTTTATCTCAGTAATGAAGCAGACATGAAAAATATTATTGATATTATCCAACAGAGTATGAAATGTTTCTTGAAAGATTTACTTCGGTAAGGCCTGCCACAGACTTCACATGTGATCTTTATATTGTAATTAGATCTAAATCTCAGAAATTACTCAGGCAGCTAGCTGTCAGTAAAATCAATGTGAGATAGTTGCCTAAAAAGGAGCTGAAAGTTTAAATACCATCATGTCTCTGACCCTTAATCTCTATGAGAAAGTTCATCTAAAAATTACACATTCAGTTTAATCTAATTACAAAGGCTCCCTTTTTAGTCAGAATAAAAAGGTAGATGAAGTGGCTCCCTTATTAGAATTTCTATCCACTGACCTCAGGAAAAGGGAAAGAAAAAAAAAATATCTAATTAGTCCATTGTCTTTGAATGCTTTTTGGTTAAAGGTGAGATGATTCTTATCCTCAGTGCTTTATTTTTCTGTCTTTAACCAAGGACAGTAAGACAGGGTTTCTGTGCCTCGCAGTCAGGTGTGGAGGAATCCTCACCTGAGCAGAGGAGGCATCAGTCTGCCTATGCTGCCGATATTGGTCAAGGGGCAGGGTGACACTTCCCTACCTCACAGCAGTGTTTTTCACTATGGATGGAGATGTGTTTAGAAAATGTACAACATCCATATACATTCACACAGGCTAAAAGCAGAAGAGGTTTTATCCAGCACTGGCATTTTCCAGGATCCCCAAATCACTGCATGAACAAATTTTTCTAGGATACTTCACCTGTAGAGGACACAGATAAAAACATTGGTTTCCAGAATATTAAATAGGGAAGACCCAGCTTCTCCCCTCAGGAGCCCTCTCTAGCCCTGAGCTCATGCTCAAGAGTGAGTCAGAGTAAAGCCAGCATGACCCCTATAAAAGCTGTGACTCCTTATAGCGCTGTCCTTATGGGAACCAGGTGCTGTGATCATTCTCAGTGGATCCTGTGCCACTTATCAGAAAACTATAGCAGCTGTTTTGTAGGTTCTGACTAGGTGTTCTGGCTCTCCATTTTATGACCAATTTGCTCCTTCATGTAAGTCTTTCCCTTAAAAATGTTTTTCTTTTAAATTCTGGTTAGCTCCCAGTTCCTAGGATCTCCAAACCTACAGATGCAACAACACAAAATCTGATTAGAAATTAGGAAAAATAAATTCACACTGAGGAAGATCAAGCACTGCAGCAGGTTGCCCAGGACAGTTGTGGAACCTCCATCCTGGGAAAAATTCAATGCTTAACTGGGTATGACTCTGAGCAACCTGATATGACTTGATACTTGCTTCTAGATTCAAAACTAACTCTGCCTTGAGTGGGAGCTTGAGCCAGGTGACTTCCAGAAATCCCTTCAACCTATGTTGTTTTAGGATTCTATGTTTCTGTCTTTGTCAATTGTTAGTCTGTTATCCAACTCAGCTCACGCTGTAATTTATCACTTAAAAAATGATGAGAGCTGTTGACCTTTGAAATCAATCCAGAATCAAATAACATGAAGAATTTCACTGCTTGACTCTAGTACACATAAACCTTAACTCATACATAGCTATAACTGTGTTTCAGGAAGGAGCATGCAATTTCTTCCTTATCCTGAGTCCTGTGCATTTATGCATTCAGCTGGTCCCTGCGGAAAAACTTCTTCACCAAAAGGGTAGTCAGGCATTGGACCAGGCTGCCCAGGGAAGTGGTTGAGTCCCCATCCCTGGAGGTATTTAAAAGATGGGTAGATGTGGTGCTTAGGGACATGGTTTATTGGTGGACTTGGCAGTGCTAGGTTAACGGTTGGACTCGATGATCTTAAGGGTCTTTTCCTTAACGATTCTATGATTCTATGATTTCTGCCAGCTATGCAGTGAGATATTTCAGAATCTTTCTCTCTCTCTCATATGCAGAATTTCTCCTAATTTCTTTATTTCAAACATATCAAAACAATCGCGTTTTTTTCTCCCTTACAAACCAAGAATTCCCAGCACCTTAAACTCTTATAAAGTGCATCATTTGATCTGAAGATGTTTTGTAGGAATTTTGGGAGAATTATATATATATATATATTTTTTTTTTTTAAAAAAGATACTTTCAGAGTAAGGCTTTTTTTTTTTTTTTTTTTTTTTTCCTGGCTAGCAGAACATGTAAAGTGAATAAAGTTAAAATAGACTTTAGTTTTTACAAAGATAGAGCAATTGCCTTTCAGGGACTGCCAATCAATGCCAATTTTAAATCTACTTCGTGCCTCCAGTCCTTCAGGTATTTGGGGATTCTGAGGTTTTAAGAGATTAATGATTAGAAATATTAATAGGCTTTAAAGGAGATTCTATTTCATATGAAATTGTTGCTAAATTGAAAGAATGTGTGTCTCAAATTAAAAAAAAAAAGTCCACTTTCTACTTTGCAAATTCAGTACACAGCCAAAAAGAACCAAATTTAATCCAAGAAAAGAGAGATCTGTTTTACTTTGAACAGTGATTAAACTTCAATTTAAAATACCAAGGATTTTATTCCTGGTCATTAAATAATGACAAAGAAATGCTAACTTTTATGATTGCTGTTTAGTTGATGTTTCAAATACATGGCCAGTGGAGCTTGAGATGCTTGCCCTCCCTTTTTAGCATTAGTTAAGAATTGAAAGCTGACCAAAATCAAAACAAACTTGGTCTTTTTTTCTTTTCCTCTGTCATATACATTTGCGTGTTCTTATAGATCATGGTTCTAAACAAAATGCAATAGAGTCTTTATTGAATCACTCCCTGCTGAAGAGCTCCTTTTACTTTCTGTTGTTGTTATAGATCACATTTCATTTCCTTCCTTCAGCAGTTTGAAGGTCACCAGTGCAAAGTGATGATTCCAGAGACAAAATTGTTTGAAAGCAAGTTCTGATAGGGATTTATCCAAAGAAATAGAGGTTTTCCTTCTACAGAACAGTTGAGATGCTATTGAGACTCACTAGTGTAGAACTGAATAACTAAGAAAAATGAGATTGAAAATTAGGAGTTCTTTAAAAGGACCAAATAAGATGCCTATTAAGCCACAATTCAAAGAAAAATACAATAGCCAAGACTAAAATTCCATCTTCATTCCGCAGCAGAACTCAGAAATAAAAAGTAACAAAGAACAAATGAAAAAAAAAGCAGGACCTAGCATTTTATTTATATTGATTTTTGCCTATGAAGTACCTAACTGGGCTAAGGAAAGTCAAAAACACAGAAAAATACACCACTGGCAGGGCAAGAAGAAGGACTTAAGAAGGAGAGTGATTCTCGCAATTGTATGTTGTATGGACCCATAGCTAGATGGAAATAAAAACATTTTTAATGGGGATACCAGAATGATAGAATTTTTTAATAAACATATCTTTTCTGTACTCTTAATCACTGAGAATTATTTAATAGTTTCCAGCTCATTAGTAACCAAAGAGAACGTTAAATAATATGTGTAAGGAAAAAAAAATGGTTTCGTACACACAAATATTTTAATCAGCAAATATAAATAATTTTATCTCCAAAGACATAAAAGTACCATCTAAGGTACTTGTTTATTTCTCAGAAATATTAGAGAAATTTCTGAAAACTGGAACAATGTCTTTAATGCTATTCAAAAGAGGCAAGAAGGACGATTTTCTTACTATAAAAGAAAACATTTATATTTGATTAATATGATTAATTTCAGCCATGAACTTGAAAAGAAGATTTTTTGTTATGTTGCATTTTTTGGCAAAGTTAACATGAAGAACTATTGCCTTTTCTGTCCCTCCAATTCTTGTTCCCATTTACTCTTTTCTTTCTATCTGTTTAACCCCTTCTCCTTTCACTTGTTTGTGAGGCTGGTCCTTGTGAACTGGATCAACGATATAAACAAAGTTTATAAATATTTCCAATTTTTTGGAAGCCAGCATGTCATGAAAGACACAATCTCAGTGTCACTTGTTGCTCCATTTAGCAGCACCAAATGGATTAAAATA
The DNA here is from genome assembly GCF_965183815.1 of Platalea leucorodia. Taxonomy (NCBI): domain Eukaryota; kingdom Metazoa; phylum Chordata; class Aves; order Pelecaniformes; family Threskiornithidae; genus Platalea; species Platalea leucorodia. Next base: position 111,896,658 of record NC_138824.1, read on the forward strand.
GTGTTAAAGTCCATGTTAAAGAATTAAGAATTGACTGACAAATCATGTAAAAAGCTTTTAAATGGAGAACTCAAAAAGCGTCCTTCCTCTCTCTGCATTTTTGGTTGAGCTTTATGGATCTGATATCTTTTTCTTCCTGTGGTGATCTGGATGTATATGATTAATAACCAATGAAAGCTGTCTATAACAAAGGTAAATTGGAAATAATTAAGAGGATATGGCAGGTATATAAGATGTAACTTCCTATAGAGATAGATGCTATCCTGGGAAGCAATTACCCTGGAAAGGATTTAAGGGCTGTGAGGATTAGGCAGTAACTAACAAGAGTCCCCAGTGGAATAAGGCTGCACAAAGGGCTAGAGATGGATGGATATACAGACCAAGTAATGAGAGGGATGGAGGAATGATTTTACCTCAGTCTGTGGCATCAGTAAGACAGGTGATGTAACACTACACACCACTCTGATCCCCATAAACAGTGACCATTGAGTAACAACCATAAGAACAATTCAGGGCCTGGGGAAAAAAAAACCTGTTTAGTGAGTGACTGGAAAATCTCAGTCTGTATAATTTCTAACAAAAAATAATTGTAACATTATTGTATAAGTATCTGCACAAATGCACACACACACAGACAAAATTAATGGATATTAATGAGCTCTTTAACCTACACAACAAACATAATTTATAAATTGTGAACTAAAATACATAGCAGTGATGGTAACTAACCAGTGAAAGGTCTGGGGCCTTCATCTTGCAATAGCTGCATAATCAGACAGGATCTTCCTGAGCTGTATGCTTTAATAAAACGTACACTATTGGATTTCGGATAAAGCTGACATTCAACAGCCTGAGCATATAAGAGAAAAGCAGTCCAGATCATCCCATGTTCTTTTCTGTCCTTAACCATTATGACACTGAACACCTTTACACATTCAGAATATTTCAGCAGTTAACATAGACTTTCTTAGAAAATACCTGCCTTAAAAAAAAAAAGAAGGGTAAAACATGCAACATAGTTAATTGAATAGCGTGAGGTAGTATGAAGCTCATGATGACAGGCCTAACAGGTGTTTTCTGGGGAAAGAATAGGCATCAGTGAAAAATATGTGTTAAGAAATGTGCAAAACTCTTTAGCAGTGAGGGGTGTGATCCACTGAGAGGGCAATTTCCTCCTCAGAGCTCCCTGGGGCCACAGGAGATTGGGGCTGCCTAGGCTCCATGCCATCTCTTGCCCACCTTAGGAAGGAGGATCCCTAGGCTTTGTGCTTCTTCCACGCCATCTGCATCCCACCGGCACTCACACAACATATAAGGAAAATGTGTCTCCAAGAATTTAATGCTACATTTGTCAATTTTAAACTGACAAATATTTTGATTTCATATGTATTAGAAGTCAAGTTCAAGCAATCTGCAGACACCAACCTCATCCATCTTGGAACATAAAACTCCCTTTGGACCATTATTTAGGAAAAAAGTCTCCTCTTTTCCCTATATTTCTCTTGACTCTTCCCAAAGAAGCTCAAAACCTTCTCTGGCATTATAAGCTGAGATGCAACCTGTTGTTTCCCCAGTCCAGAGGCCTGGGACAATGGCTTGCTGAGACAAGCTGTGAACCTGACTGATTAACAATGTTGGTGTAAAAATAATTCCTATTTCTTTTTTTGCTGCAATTTTAAGTGGTGCTTTTTATTCAGATCATTTCAGTGATCTGAAACAATCACTGAATCATAAGAGGAGTGGTGTAAGCAGATCCCATGCCCTGCTGCTCTCGCCTGTCCCCTTGCCATTATCACCTCAGTTGAACAAGTACAAGCATTTGTTCAGCCACAAAATGAGAAATGGACCTGGATTAAAAATAATCCAGCATAAATTCAGAAAATTGTTACTTTTCATTGATTCTTTTCTTTGGTAGGGAAGAGAAGTGTCACTAATAAAGGGTCTGCAATAAAATGAAAACAAAGGTGTTTAAAATAGATTTACTTCATTATAGCCATTTTAATATCAATTACACTTAAACTTGACTCTTACTGGACTGATCCCAATGGTTTCAGAGACATTTGTGGGGGGGAAAGGGAGGTCAAGGTGCCCAAAGCTGAATTTTTGTCATTTTAACAATGGGAAGAAGAATAGAGCTTAAAGCAACGGTTTTGATCCTGGTGTAATATGCAATAAAAGTTACCTTAAAGTTAGTTCTCTCCTAAAGTTACGGAGATGGAGACAAGAAATATACCCAGTTCAGATTCCTTAAAACTAATGCAGCGTTCATATCATATGTTCTTTTGTTGTTAATTAATTAATAACAAGTAAAAATCCTTGGTTGACTTCTGATAACCAGAAATTAATGACTAGAGTAGCTTTCAGCATATCAGTCCATGATTAAAAAATTTAGAAAAGTAAACATGGAGCCAACACTGTTTTAATTAATTCTGGCAGCTTTTTTTCCAATTTCTGGTTGTAACTGAAGTATGTATGCATGTGGATGTGGATATCTGTGTGTATGAGAAGGAGAAACTCAGATACAGTCACTTTACATTACCCTGTGAGCTGTGAAACAATATTTCCTGCTGAGGCTTAGTGCTTTATGCCTATAGCAGACCTCAAAGAACTCAATATGCCAAGATGACATTAACTGACCAAAGGACAGGTCTTATCAACCACCTGTTCATTTTTCAATTGCTAGTTCCTACCTCGTATTGATTCAAAAAAGCTACAGTTTTATCTTAAAATTGCTGTTAATTTGCCTTGCTTAGAACAAGCAGGAACCTAAAAACCTGATGGTCGCATCAGTAACCCTGTGATTCAGCTGACTGTTAAAAAAAAAACACAATGTGTTTTGCTTCAGCTGAACAGTCAAAATAATGAAAGACAATTATAAAAACTGACAGATAAAAACAATAAATTGTGGAAGTAATAAACTTGTCACAAGGGAAAGACAAGAAAGAAGATTTAATGAGACAGAATGGACAAGTAACTAAATTATTTATTTGAAGTCTCCATTCAGACATGACATGCTTCACTATCTTTCATTAAGCCTTGAACCCATGCATAGGCCTGACCTGCTGTGCTGGATGTCCTCACTGTTCTGTTTTCTTCCCTAAATGCATGACATTTATTGCAGACTAATCATGAGTAGCTGTTTTACTGAGAATTTATTGTCTTCATAGTGTTGGCCAGTACTGATAGACTCAGCCTATGTCCAACAGATGATTACCTGGTGAAAAACCTCTCTATAAAGAATGATAAAAGGATTTTTTCCTGCATAGAGATCAGAGGTCTTCAAACAGCATGGTTCAGCTGATGAGCATACAGTCAGAATATATGAAACTAGAGTTCTACTATTTTCACCTGAATTATTTACTCTTGGGTAAAAATATATCCAGCTGGATTTGATGGACCAAATACGTGCCAGCAGCTCCAAGAGCCTAGGCAAGCATATAAATGGTTTCTACGTGAGTTATTGAGAAGTCACAGAATATACATGTTCTTGGCCTTCTTGGATGGATGGATAGAGATTGATACTGTAGATGTAATGAAAGCAGTGGTCTTCAGGCTCTGCTTCCATTTCATTTGGTTCAGATACCTGACAGGAAACCTTTCATTAGCAAAAGGCTGGAGTGATCAGCTAGGCTTTAGTATGTTCTTTTGACTGCAGAACTAACTCATTCACCATTTTAGATTTCCAAGCACTAGCATACTTTTTTCATCTAGCCGACTGGGGTATGAGAAAGAAAAGGTAGCAAATTATTTTACAGGCAGGAAATAATTTAAATGAGCTATAACTTATTGCATGCTGAGTGTTCCAGTCATCTAGATTGAGGGGACAAGCCAGAGAGAAATTTGCCGCTTCATTCTGTTTCATTTGATGATTGCCTGACTTTTCTTTCTAGCTCCGGGAGCTACATCTGTGAGACATTTTGCCAGTGGTTTGAAGGATGGTTGGAAGCGTGAAATCTACTGAGTAGACTGAATCCCCATTTCCAGTATTTCATGGAAAACTAGTGACCATTTTATTTCTGCAGTTCTTCTTGTCACAATGACTTTGCCTAGAACACCTTTATGAATTAAAGCAATTCTAAGCAATTTCTTTAGCCCAGAAGCATGGTGAACTGCCAACACAGAATACATCACAAATTTTACATAGCATGTTGCTAGTCTTCAGTGAACCAACTCTCAAATCAATTACGTCTGCTGCCAAGGAAGCCTTAACACTCTAAATAATTTAAAGTGCAAACTGTTTGGCATACAATTCCTTTCATCATCAGCAAGATGGATTTCACCTTGTAGTATCTCTGCCCTACAGAAATGGCCTTTTTTAGTTAAGTTTTCAAAGTTACCGCAGTAAGGCAGTAAAGTCTGCAGCACGTAACACAAGTTACATCTGTTCTTCTCAGATCGGATAGACAGTCATTAGTCAAAGTAAAAAATTACTGAAAAGGCAGCATTAAACACTCCTTTCCATTCTTTGTTATAGACTTGCAAGAGGAGTTTATAGAAAATACTTTATTTTAAGCATTGATAAAGTTTAGTACTTATTCAGGACGACATTCAGAAGGAAAAATAGATTATTTCAGGGTACATATAGAGCTTAGTCACAATATATTAATTCCATTTCTTTTTGTTAATATGCTTGCCTAAACATCCTAAGCAAAGTTGATGTGCCAAACAAACAGATCTGTATGGGTCAGCTATATAGATCTGCCTTTTTTGAACTTAAGGGAGGACTGTAAGCTCTTTTGCTGAACCCAGTGGCTAGTAAGCTCAAGATGGTTTTACTTTTAATGGTTATTAAAACATTCTCCATTTTCCTTTTTCCCTCCCAGGTCTATATATCAGAAAACACCTCGAACTAGGAATGCCTTTGCCAGTGTGGTTTCCCCATTGCTGTACTTGGCCCTCAAGTGTGAGGAAAGAAAAGTTCCAGAGCTACTGGGGATATAGCATATCCTTTAGATCAAAGTCAACTGTCTGTGGCTACTTTGACAACATACTGCCCTAGTAGGGAATCTGCTTCCTACAACTAACCTAAGCAGATCTGAGGAAAAATCACTTTCTTCTTTAATACATATTGAAAAAATGCCGTTTTTATTAAACCCATAAAAATTGAACTAGCTTTTCAGTTATAGAATATGCAATTGGTTTCGGCAAATAAAGGATGAATTTGAAAAAAAAATAAAATATTTTACCCACTTAGCTTTAGGATTACAATCAAGGGCACTCTAATAAAGTACACATTTCTCTGCTTATGGAATAGCCTTTGAAAGCTGAATGGTGAATACGTTTTACAAACATGTTCTGGGAGTCCAGAAAGAAATAGATTTCATTAAAATTGAATCTGTATGGCTACCTATTACATTACTAGATCAGAAGGGCTGATATTGTGTATGCATAGATTTTTTAAATATTAGGGGTGTTTTTGCAAACCTTGCAGTTGTAAAAGGAAGTCCTTGGACAAAGTCAGACAGGAATTTTAGGGGAGAGAATCTCATTTGCACTATGTATAGTGGTCTTTGTTTCTAGACCAGTTTGCCTGCAGAATACTGTAATTAGAATCAAATCTGAGGTATCCCATTGTGGATGACAATCTTTCCGTTGACTTCAATCTTTGAATCAGGACCTTTTTCAGTAACTTAACAGTAGTTCAAAAGAATAAAAACCTGAATGTTTCAAAAACATCCCCAAACCAAAGGGGTTATTCAGTCACTTTTGCCAGGCCTTCTATTTTTATTTTCCTACTTGCCTTCTGTTTTATCGTACATCTTTCAGATCCCATGCTGCAGCATCCACAGTACCCTTTCAGGCTTAAAACACCTGAAAAATGAAATGAGAAAGAACAAAGCTGATCTTTTTTTCTGTACGTACTGACATAAAAGTCTTCTGTCCGTGATTGAAAGTCCAAAATCAAACCTTATACAAAATCCAAATAATGAAATATATAGGAATTTCACAAAACTGAAAATTCAAGTACAGGCCAATGCTTCCATATAATCATGTATACGAAAGTCATGCTGCATGTCTTCCAGCTCTACTCACTGGGTCAAGCTGAACCATGTTGTCTGAAGACTGGTGACCCCTATTTATTCACCGTAACTACACAGACCTCCTTTCTATCATTCTGTGTAAAGGGCCAAACCAGAACATTGTTCAACAAAAGAAAAGATGACACTCTACATGCCTGCAGTTTTGATTTTTGCGTAGATGGACTGCTTAGATCAATGCTCTGCTATGCTGCCATAGCAAACCAGAGTGTGTTAGAATCAAACTTCATATTCAAATATGATTTTAGCCATATGTGTCCTTGGGATTGCAGAAGGAGGAGATGTTCACATTTGGCTCAAAGATAAAGCCCCATAACATTATTGCTACTGTCTTTTGTTTTTCTGAGAGAAGAAAGAGAGCAAAAACATAAAATGAGCCAGTTGGGCTTCCGGCCCAGTCCTGGGTACTCTGTTTTAAATAAAATACCTATCAGCATCTTTGTCGGTGTGAAAGGGGACTCTACTATCTGAAAGATGACTGCATGTTTTCAGTGTGCTCATCATCTAAGTCTGAGAAGCTTATTAATTTCAGTGGAGTTTTGTTAAAATCAGGACCATTTTGATCTTGTCCCAGAGGGCTTGATAAATGCATAGCTGTTTCCAAAAATTGGTTTTCAAATGTTTGTTAGTACAAAGATTGTGATCTTGGAAAAGGCTGCAATGAATCAATCCCAGTTTTAGAGAGGAAAAAAAACCTCTTTGGAAGGAGTTTCTTTAAGTTTTTTGTTCTAACTCCATAAACACATTATTTTTTTTTTTTCCTTATTCTCATTATTGCCTTAATTCCTTTATTTATTTTTCTCATTCAAAGCAACTTTTCTTTCTGCTTAGAAAGCATAGCCAGAAATTAGTACAACACTAAGTCACACATCTGAAAGGCATAACTCTACCTGTATTAGCTGTGAATGTCACCAAAATTAACCAATATGATTTGTAGTTCATGGACAATACTTCTTTACCTCTAGTTCATAGTTGAGTCCTCTGAGAGAAGAATTACCTTTGGTAGAGAAAAACCTACAAATACCCTTGTACGCTAGAGCTTTTTGCATACCTGGCCTGTTCACTGCTTATCACAAGATGAATACTTTGAATTCTAGCACAATAACAAAAATGCCATTGCTCTTCTGGTTTACTCTATTATTTAATGAGATTTCAATAACTAAGGAGAATTTGAGTTTTCTGATGGGAAACCAAAGAATACCTTACAGCAGCTGGATTAGATGTTCATTAGAAAGCAGTCTTCTCAGGACAATACACAAGCATGTATTTATTCAAGCAGTATCTTTCTGATGAGGTAGAAAATGGCTTGAAAAACTCTGGGTATCAGAGGTTTTGCAAGTGACAGATGGCCTTACTCTCTACTGGAGAAAGGCAAAGGCAGGCAACCGTTCTGCCATTGGAGGGGAAGATGGTACCTTCTCATATGCAAAAGCTATCTGTTTGGGCTTGTTTGTGCATTTGCTTTCTGTTTTTTTTTTTTGTTTGTTTGTTTGTTGGTTGTTTTTTTTTTTTATAGCTTGCTGACAGATTCAAGAAGGTAAAAACCTTTTTGATTGCATTTTGAGTCTCATTTAAATATATACTTACTGAAACAAAGGCTGTTCAAATGAAAACACTTAAAAAAATTAATGCCTTATTCCAAGTACTCAGTTGCTCTAAGGCAAAAGACATTATTTTTAGCCAGTTTCATAGAAATACAGTAGTTCTAAGAGACTCAATTTGACAATTTAGGTGCAAATTTTGCTCTTCTTGCTGTGTACAGAATTTTGCTGTAAAGAAGCTCAGGTTTAACTAAGTAGGATTTTTTATAAAAGGTACTTAAATTCTTCAGGTGATAAAAGTAGCTTGTAGTTGATTTTTTTAGGAAAAAAACATGCCAAAAATCCTGTAGTGGGCAATTGAACTAGAAGGGGAAAACTTCTTCCTCATTTTAATTTTGTTGCTATCTTCTTAGACAGAGTTAAAGTCACCCACTTTCAATCATCTCTAGCATGAATGTTTCCCATATCCATGCAAATGCCCCTTCTTGTGAATCTCACTAAGCTTCTGTAATTAACTTTCTCTCACAGCAGCAAATTTGACAGACTAATTAAATGTTTTGCAAAATGGATCTTTTTTCAAATTTGAATTGTGTAGTGTTTCAGTTTCATCGACTATTCTGACAGCATATAAAGCAGCATTTGATTTATCTTCTTTATCTCATCCTCCTTTAAATTTATGTTCATACAAAGCCTGACTTACCCACCAGCTGCATTAATTAGCAGGAACTGCATTTTCAAAATCATATAGATTAAACGTTCTTAAAATACACAACGGATTTAGAAAGTCTTACTTGCAAGTCATCTTTTGTTTTGTTTCATCCTCGTGACCGGCTTTCTGAAGGTTTTAGCTCCTGAGACACCATCACAATCCCTAGGAAGAAGATAGTGCATTACGTCATCAACTTTTACAAACAGAGGGTTTCTCAAAATGCCAGTTTTCAGTTAAATTCTTCTGCTTGTTTGCTTTCAGTGTAAATAGTATTGCTGTTTATACTCCTATAACCATAACACACGTCTAAGGCAGTAAATATTGCTCTCTTGATCTACTCTTCTAATAAACAAAAGCATCTATGTTTCTTTTTAAATCTACTACTTAACTATGTGCTATACACACTACTGAGAGCCCTTCTCACACTCAACAATGCAGGAAATATGTCAGGTGCAGCAGTCATCAGGGGAAACAAAATGCTTATTTGAAGAGGTAAAACCAAAACAAAAGAAACTGTTGTGTAAATTATTAGCCATTTACTTCAGAACTTTGCTGTTTTTGCAGATATAGCCTATGGTTTTCTCACCTGGGGATTCACCTGAGATTGTCAGAAGCAGCCTATAAATGCAAACTGACCAAATGCATGTGATCTGATTCACATGTATTAGTAAAATTAGATTTCATAGGGATAAGTTCCCCTTTAAATGGGAACCATCTATATCTTTTAAGCCAATAAACTCCCTCAGGCTAACACCACCTCTGCTGCTCAACCTTCAATTCTTCACTTGAACTTCAGAGACAAGGGATGTGAATTACTGCGCAGAGGAATGATGATTATTCACCACAACCATCTTTCCTAAAAAACGAGTTGTCTCACTGGACAGGACATAAATATTAATAAAAGCCATCATTGCAGGAATCAGTGGCAAGATCAGAGAAGGGAGAAGTATCCACAACCTCTGTAGTAGAGCTTGCCTACAGGGAAATGATACTACCTTGGCCATGATGAATCTGTGTATCTATGAGAAAGGTAGAAAGTAAATCTCAATATTCAAAAACGGAGTAAATTACAAAGGCTCTTGATATTGTCTGGTGTAGTTTGCATTTGTGGGGCAACCATTTACCTTACCACATCCTCCATTTTAGAAGTACAATGTACTTAAACAAACAGAAAAATCAATGATCCTTTTGTTCAGCTGGCTGGAGGGGAAGGAGGACTTCCACTTGAAAGGCCAGGGTGTGTTTAAATAGCACCTCTAATCATGCACCTTACAGCTAGGTTTAGCACAGCAAAGCACGCATTGCACCTTACACAGATTGCAGCAGAAGCAGCATAAGTCAGTGGCTGTCCATTGCCCTTCATCTCCTCCCGTCATATTCTCACCTCTCCTCTAGGCGCTGGATTCTGGGAAAAATTTGGAGCCTTCTCAAGCTGAAGTATAAGTAAGAAATTCCCTCAACTCACCATTGCACCAAGTATCTTCTCCCTCCCCCCTCCTCAAAATGATCACTAATAGGAGGATCGGCCAGAAACTCTTACGTGTTTCCCCACAGGAAAATAAAACACTCCAGCAGCACTGAATACCTAACAACAAACTGATTGACAAAATATTCTTCAGGGAAGTGGAAGACCCAAGTTTAAATCTCCTCTGTCTTGTCTGATCCAGCTATTTAATCCCAAACTTTTAAATCTGAATCAGTTCTGGGGCTGAATCTTCCCTTCCCTACACCTGGAGCTGTGTGATGTGTATAAGTGATACAACTGTGAATAATTTTGGAAAAAAATGAAATACTGGTTATCAAAAGATTTACAATTTGAAAAATTTCCACCTCTAATCACAGAGGTAGGATCATGCCATGTATGCGTGCTATTGTCTAAATCCCTTAGCCCCACAAACTAATAATTTATTGTGAAAAATACCTTTTTGAAGGCTCATTCTTTGCTAAATGTGGAGAAATAAATGGCAAATTGTGTCTTTATGCCATTACTAGGTACAGAAGAAAGCTGTACTTTTCTGTCCTCTCCATACTGATGACACTGCTGATCTGCATATGCTGGCTGCTATGCTGGTTTGGAAAGCGAAATTTAAAAAGTAATATGTACTGTTATACGTTCTGGGTAGCTCTACAGGGAGGAGGGATTCCAACAGAGATGGTGTCAGAGTTATGATCATCTCTAAGCATCAGAAATTTATTCTAACAAGAGTAAAAGTACCGTGAAATGGCATAACATTAGAAAAGACCAAGTACATTTGGATAGTAATAAGCAAAACTAAAAAGTATGTGTGAGCCTGGGTAAAATTTTGAACAGCTGGAAGATCAGCCGTAGTTAGCAGTATGATATCAGGCAAGGTGGTGAGCAAGAGACGCCATTATTTCTATGGCAGTTTGACAGCATCATAAAAGCCAGAACGTTCCGATAGAAGTGGGTCTGTATTTCAAGGATGCCTACATCTCATCTTCTTGGTAATCTCAGACTCTTTTGGTAGTTTGAATTAATTTCATGTCCATTACTAAGTTGGGTGTAAGCTCTGATGTGCAGTTCATTCAGCTGTATAATTGTAAGAAACATCTGATATCAGAGTGCCTCAGTGTTATGTAAAGACACTGCGTCAGCTGTGTGAAGTCATTGGAAAACATAGGATGCTTGCAGCTTTGTTGCTGATGATCCCTTTCCATGGAATAATCTTCCTGTCCTAAACTTTGTTCTGAAAATCCCATAATTTTTTTCAGCTTCTTCTAAAGACTAGACAACTTTTAACAATTGGAATAGCATTTAATTACCAGGAGTTCAGACGGGAAGAAGGGGAAGGGACTGCTCTCACTTAAATGAGTTTGGCATGGGTGGAGATTAATAAATTACAGGGTGTTTTAAAATGAAAAGAAAAAAATTATAGAGCAGAATGTGGGAGACCTTCAGAGCCTGTAAAACCACTACAGCAGGAATTAGAGGTTTGATAGAACTAGCATGACATTTACTTCATGGACTTAATAACATTTTGCAGTACAAAGGGATTCATGACTAACAGTAAAAAAACATCTCAAAAGGCCTGGCAATATGAAATTACAGAATGATATGAGTATATAGGAGTAAAATGGTATTGGAGTCACAATTTATACAGATTTTGCTTTTGCATAGACAAAATGCTTTATATATGCTAGAGTCCACTTATAAACTGGGACAGCATGCCACGAAAAGCCTTCATATGGACAGAGTTCCAATAAATGCTCCCCTGTGTTTAGTTTGTTACTGCACCATGACTAAACACATACAGATGAGTTATAAAAGCCAGATATATAGTGGAAGAAGGATGAATGAATGCGCCAAAAAAAATTATCATGCATAAATGTGATTTAAGGGGCTTAAAAAAGACATAGCTATCATAATTGTAGTGTGCAGTAAGCCAGGTGTATTAGAATCATCAATTATTCTGATTTTTGTTTCTAAATATTTTCAAATGTTCCTTAACTGTTCTCAAATAAAAATATATAGAAGTAATTACTTTACATACAACATCAATAGTACAAATGCCTGGATTTTGTCCAAAGTGATATTCAATTCAACACAAGAAGCCCGTACAAGAATTTCCTTATTTCTGAAGCCCTGATCGCAGCTCTTGGGGCTAAGACTCTTGGTACTTCTGTATGCCAGATACTGCAGGCACTCTTGCAAATGACCCACTGATATGAACTTTGTGTTTGTATCCTTCTACTATTACTAATTTAGGGAAAATATTGAAGCAGAAAAAAAAGTTGGTATTTCCCAGAGGACAAAAATTCTGAATTTCACTCAGAAATGCAAGTATTTCCAGTAGTGGACAAGACCCTCATCCAGCCTGTTGCAGTTGACTCCCTAAGAGAAGAAGGTTGGACTAGATGAATTCCAGAAGTTCCTTCCAACCTTTTTTTTTTTTTTAAATTATTATTCCACATCATAAATGTGAGAAATGTAAGCATAAATATTTGCCCAAATGGCTGTCAGCAGACATCCACAGTAAAATCTAATACATAAGTAAATATTTTCTCTGTGACATACCTACCTTCATTTACTGTCAAAAATTTTCCATAGACAGAATCAAAGGTTATAGATTGTGGACACACAGTTTACCAATGTTCTATTTGGAATTCCTCTCCCAACTTGCCAATTGGAGACCAAAGTGACAAAAGCAAGTGTTAGAAGAAAAATGGAAGAATGAGAGCTGAGACCGAGTACTGAGAAGGCAGATTTGAACAGATGAATCTCACAGAAAAGATACTAAAGTTAAGCTGAGATGATACACTTCAAAACCAAAGACAAATTTTAGAAAGAGTGAAAAAAGGGATCAAGTAGAAATGTGTATTAAAAAAAAATAATGCTTTTTGGAAGCATTTTGAATGGGTTTAAAGGAAATGAGATGGAAGGAAACAGTTATCAAGGCATGAGACAATAACATTTTTCTGAGGCGATTAAGCGTTACCTATTATTTTCTCCTTACAGTTGTCTTTTTGATTTGTTGTGAAATGTTGAATATTGTGTAGACAATTAACCTTTCTGATGAATCCCTAACTTCTGTAGTCAAAATTTAGTTCTACCTTTCCAAGTTTATAATGGGTAATGATATCTTTTTTTTTTCTTCTCATTTTTATTATATTTTATATAAAACTGTAATAAATATAGTGTACCAGATGCACTTGCATTTTCATAACATTTTTGCAGATGTTAATGTCAGGTATAACATAAAACAAAACATAGGTTCAATAATGGCGATGGATCTGCTGCCTACTCTATTCACTTACATATGCGGTTGCAGTAAACATAAAAGAGAGTTTGATAAAAATGTTTTATATTTGTGTTGAATTTTCCATAAATTCACAGGAACCCACTCACTGGCCTACCTGGTTTTATTTCTTGTTAAGCTATAGTTACTATTTCTTAATCCATTTACTATTTAAAATGAGGAAACATTATTGGGGTTTCTTGCAGTTCTCGTCTCCTAGCAACACAATTTCTTCTTAAATTGACCCTTTTCATTTTCTGTGGATTGTGTAAAGCTCACGTAGCCTTTTTACAGAATTCCGATATACCTTAGCACTAACTCAATCTGTATGTTTGAATTTTTATCAAAAGATTAATTTAGTTCCTTAATTGGCCAAGTGACTATAACATTAGGTGTAATAAAAACTTAGCTCTTTACCACATTAGCATTTCAATAATCTATTTAAATCAAGAAGTGAGAAAAAAGGGTATTCCTTTGAAAATTTACTAAAAAGCCATTTTGGCAACATATTTTTAAGCATACTTCTGAATATCTATTTATAGGATGGTGGAAGTTATTGTTTCTCTGCAGTTTCACATAAGGTCAGGTGAGCTTAATTTAAGACCTTAATTCTTGGTCTAGAATAACATCTTGCTAATATATCAACATATATACCAGTAATGCTTACAAATACTGCAAGAAACATGCTGTTCCCAGAAGAGCCTTGGAAGACCTTGCTGGCAGTCATTGTGGAGCAACTTGACAGGCATCTCTGTCTGGAACAATCCCAAAGGTGTCCTGTGTGGGCTAAATAGAGCTCTGCTCCCTTTCTGCATAAAATCTTATGTTTAGAATGAAATAGAATTACAGAAAATCAAGATGATGAGCCTCTGACAATAAACTATGGATTTGATATATAGAAATCTGTAATCTACGCTATGGTACAGTAAATTCCAACAGGGACTCACTGACAGTAAGAGGTTAAACAGATAGACACAAGGTGTTAGTGAGTTCAAGTTAAAAGTTTTACTGGACCCTGCCCCTTCTTCACCCTGCATGAGACCGCCTGAGACGTGAAACAGTACTAATTTTCTTTTTTAACTGATATTTGTGTAAAAAAAACCAAACTAATAAAGGCTGTGTGCTCAAGCACTAACCTTTGGAAACACACTTCCTGTGAGTGATAACAACAAGAATTACAAAACGTAGTCATCTGGTAGATTTACAAAATATGCAATAATTAAGTGACACTTGAGCTAAATGCATGCAAGTCTGCGTATTCCTAAGTGACTTTCTTTTAAAATATGTCATATTTTTTTTCATCGACACTCTTTGGCCTAATGAAACATATTACTTCTATCTACTTTAACTATATTTTAACTGTGCTTAATAGGAATGCTTCTTTTGCTTTAAGCATATCCTTAGGCCATCAGTACAACAGTAATGTTAGACCATTTCTGACAAATTCCATCCAATAACTTACAAAAACTGACTAATAATCTTGATATTGAGTTTTGCACTATTGTACCAAAATAAATTTCATGCAGCCTCAGCCCTTAAAATGGATTGAAAATTCTTCAGGACAGGCCTGATACACAAAAAAGGTCCAGCAGACAAATATATTGGTAGTCCTCTCTCTGTCATCATTCCCCCATCATGCTTTTCTCCCTGTACAAGATAAGAAGGACTACCAAGAGAAGGGCACCTTTCATTCTTGGCGTCACTTGGCGCAAGGCCGCCCTGGTAAAGGAGTCGGCACAAACCACCTAGAGGATCTGTATATCACTTTGTTTAAGCTGAGAGTGTGTGTAAACAAATATCATATATTTAATGCACTAACAGGAGGAAGAGGCATCGCACAGTTGGTGATTGTTTTATGTTGATGTTGTACCAATCTTGCTACATGATGATGTGACAGTGTCATCTTTTGTAGTAGCGAGCTTTGCTTAAGCTATATGACCTTTTAAACAGTAATGGAACTAATTAATTGAACTAATTAATTTCAGACAGAGAGAATTTCCCAGGTAACATGCAGGTTTATGCACAGAGCTGTTAGCTATCATTTGGAAAAAAGGGAATTCCTATGGAGTAAAGATTAAATCAAACAGCTTAGAGTGACTTTTCCTCTAAGAGAGATTGTCATTCTTCCAGAGGTTCCTGTCTGCTTTAACTTCTGTACGAAATGCAGATGGTTTCATTTGATCTACTTGGGAGGCCCCTCAGTTCACACATATGTGCCCATAAAATTGCTTCTGGTGACTTGTGTGAGCTTTCCCCATTGCATATATCAGCATTTAATATCTGCTTGTTAAGGAAAAAAAAAAAAAGACAAAAAAAAAAAAAAAAAAAAAGAGGAGCATGAAGAACAGAAACAATAAGGGCTGTATTAAAAATGAGTTACAAGAATATCTTTCACATTATATCTGTCACAAGACTCTGCCTTATCTTCTATACAACTCTGAAGGTAAATCCAAAACAATGACAAGCATCAGGGATCATATTGGCTAGAAAGTTCCTGATAGCTAGACAGTTTTAAACAAAAGCTGCTAAATGCTTTGTCCTGTGCCTTCAACCTGAGGAGTAGACTGAAGAGGTATATGGCTCCAGTTTTGACATACAACTGTGTTTATAAATGGATTCAGAAGTGTAGAAAGGAAAGAGAGAATTCAAGAGATGTTTCTGGGCTCTTGTTGCTTATGAAACCAGTTCTTTCATCCACGTATTCAGGGCATCTGTCTTATTCTGTGTGAGTCCCCTTGAAAGGAAACATTAAGGATTTTGACAGAAAAACGGAAAAGAATGGGATAAAAGAAAATAGAACAGATTTCTTAAAATATAATTTAGGTGTTGACCAATGGCCTTTGTTCTCATTTTTCTTCTACCTTCAGTACTAATACACACACATATGCAATATAATATAGATATTTATCCATGTTATAGCTGGATGGTTTTGCATCAGTGTGATCCTCCAACTTGTGGTAAAAACAATTGGAAAACATTAATTCAAATCTATTTCAATTAGCATGATTTATTGCCATCATATATAAGCAACAAAATGTGTACATAAGCTGTCAGTCTAAAATATAGTATGGAGACTGCACTTCATCAAATATATGTGTGTTACACGTCACATGTCATACTCTGTTTGATTTTGTCCATTTTCCTTGCTAATGGGCAATACAGATAGATTACCCCACAGGTGCTAGCATAACATATGGAGTCACAAGGAAAGGAAAATAAAGGTGCACAGATGCTTTCTTTGGCCCTAACAGTGTATATAACTGGTAACAGAGCCAATATGGGAAAGTAAGTGCTTTAAAACTTTAATTTGACAATATGACCACTATTATTACTTATCTTATATTCACTTAGAAATATCTTCCATATTTTCAGGGATGGGTCAATACTTAATACTTTTGCTTCAAAGTAGCCTTTACTCTCAATTTACTCTCAAACTAGTGACTAGAGGCCATTTCCATAGGTTACATTCTTTCCTAGTACACGTAAATGACATGGTTGTATTTTTTGTCTATGAGCAAAAGTGGTGAGCAAATACAGGATTTCTCATGAATAATCTTGTGATTAAAAAACCTAAACAAACAAGACTGACTGCTTCAAATGTATTCATAGCCCACTTGCATTCACTAAGCTTTCTGCACCATATGGTTTTCTGAACTAAAGTGCTCAGAATACACTGATGATTCAGTTCAATTGATTTCTAGTATTTGAAAAAGCCTAGACAAATGGTATCCTTTGCAAAAATCTCTTTGAATCCCAAATAGTCTGGAGCTGGGTAACACTGTTTTGGGGGAAAAGACAAGACGTGGCCTACTTACAAATACCATAAAACTGAACAGCCTTGGATCTTTTCTGAAAAATTCTTTTCTTCCAGATCATTAACAGAGGAGACTGGGCTGGGGTTTTGTTTGTTTTGTTGTGCTGTTTTTGTTTTTTTTTTAAAATTTCATATAATCATAGAATTATTAAGGTTGGAAAAGACCCTTAAGATCATCGAGTCCAACTGTTAACCTATCACTGCCCAGTCCACCACTAAACCATGTCCTCAAGCACCACGTCTACCCATCTTTTAAATACCTCCAGGGATGGAGACTCAACCACTTCCCTGGGCAGCCTGTTCCACTGCCTGACTACCCTTTCGGTGAAGAAGTTTTTCCTTAATTTAATTTAATTGAAATTAATTTAATTGAATTTAATTTCAAAATTTAATTGAAAGTCCCCTCCCATTTAAGTATTTTCTATAAACATACCTGTTTCTGGAAAGACTGTATGTTGGTTCTACATCAGCAACCTGGCCAGTGGGACAGACTGCCTTACCAACCTCACTAAAGAGAGATGAACAAACTAGGGACAGTCCAGCCAAAAGCCACAGCAAAGGCTCTGGGGAACATGATGGAAGTGCTGACTTTGCTTAGTGTGAGGAAGGAAAGGCTAACGGGGTATCTCTGCAGTCTCTGAGTCACCACTCAACGGATGGCTGTTATGGAGAAGACAGAGCCAGAATCTTTTCAGGGGTGCACAGCAAAAGGGCAACAGGCCCAAGTATGGCGTGATGCCGTATAAAAAGACAATTATCCCCATTGGCTGTGGCAGAGCAATAGAACAGGCTGGCCAGAGCAGCTGTGGGTTCTCCATTCTTGGAGATTTTCACAACTCGGCTGGACAAGGCTTTGACTACTCTCTCTAACTTCACTGTTGGATCTAAATTTGAAGTTGGCCATGCTCTGAGGAGGATGCTCAACAAAATGACCTCCAGAGGTCCCCCTCCAAACTCAATTATGCAATAATTCTGTTGAAAGTGTTTAAATTTAGAGCACAGTCTTTTGGTATACGATAAGTTAGACAGATCAGGGATTTGAATTTCATTTCACATATGCCAGATAACAACCCTGAACCACTGAGAACAGAGTTGTTCAAGGTAATTATATGTAAATGAATTTTTAACCAGCCTGAATTATCCACTTTAACTTCTCAGCCTGGAAAAATCAACAAGTGAGATTAGTCATTTTTCTTTTTATTTTCTGTTCCCTCAGGAAATTAAGGTAAGATTTTTTAGCTTTTTTTTTTTTCCCCCTAAGACGACTAACCAAAACCCTCACAAAGCTCATCTCTTCTGAATCTGACTGGAACTCCAAAGTCCAGTCATATTGGACCTTTAGCTTTTAGGCCTTTCCTTTTGCAAGAACAACATTTGCACCTTGATGGCAATGCAGCTAAACCCTACCTCTTCACTGTGGGAACACAGCTACTAATATTTTAGTGGAAACACAACATGCCTACTGCATGAAAAGATGTCGATACAGTTTAATGAGCATTAAAACCAATCTGCAAACACTTCCATTCATGATTAGATCTTCTGAAACGGGAATAGTGTCATAGTGTTACATCTGAGTATTCCTGACACACATGGTTGAATAAATGCACATGTTTTCTAGCACTGGACCTCAGGTTGCAATCTTTACCAGTTACTGATTGTCTCTTTGCCAACCAAATTCTTCATTCATAAAAAATAGGGATGAATTAAAATGTCACAGAAGGAGGCAGGAAAGTGAGTTAATAAAAGTTCACACTTCAAAATATAAAATACTGGGTTTATATATTCATACTATTATAAATTTTACTTATTTGTAAATACCTATTAATAGTTATAGCTATTATTACAATAACAGATATGATGACATAACTATTATTATAATATTTATAAATTATGTTTATGTATTTATATTTATATTATTTAACACCGTTGAATTAATTATGGTTACTCTGTATTTGCAACACTTGCACTTCCAGCAAAGATATTGATGGAAGGATAGGAAATGCACTTGCAAATGCTATTGCTAATGCACAACTTACAGGAGGATTTTATATTCTCCTTGTTAAATGTGCCTGAAAATAGGCATGCTACTGCCTTTTCACTGTGTGGATTTCAAAAGGGATTTGGATTTTTCTCTTTTATTGTCTTTATGTGAAAGGAACACACAAAAGATAACAGGGATTATGATCAAAAGGAGAGCTGTGGTTTTTTTTGCAGCAATAGCAATCACCTTCTACTGCAAAGCAGACGACTGCTTTATAAGTCTTTCACCTGTTAAAAACTTGGATTATGGCACCAAGGCTCTGTTTCTAAGCCTCATTTTTGCTAGTTTATTTCATCATAGCATGTCTCAGGCAAAACACGTGTTGCATATTTAAAAAAAAAAAAAAAAGACCAATGCCATTCCCTGAATTGAAGGGGAAAGATTGGAGATTCAAAGGACACGATGATTGCTTCTCTTATCTGTTTTTGCCATCTTGGTTAATTGGTTGAGACACAGGAGAGAAATGGAGTGGCAGGTTATCTTTTCTGCATAGAGCCAAAAGGTACTGTATCACTGAAGGGCTCCATATAATCTGAATTAGACCCCGGGGCTCTGATCCATCAAGTTAGGTGACACCACCATTTTGTGCTGAAAGTTGCATTTGTAGCTCAGATTGCTCTTACTCTGAGAAACTACAGGCATATAAAAAGGCATGCATATTGAAATTATTTTCAAGCGTTTATTATATGTCATTAATGTGTGATTAAAGAGTATCTAATGTTTACCCACCTCTTGTCTTCCTCCTTAACCATTAGTTGGGCTAAGAGACTACTGGCAGAGCTCAGAGGGTCAGCAATATAGGTAGAGGTAGAGTGGCATGCTGTGCTAGATTCTGCTGTGGATGTGATATTCAGTGTGAATTTATTGCAAGTTATTCTTCCAAGAGTCTCTTACTTTAATACTGTCTTTTTAGGATGTTGAATTTTCTCCATATGTCTAATTAGAATCCCAAGGCTCTGTTTTCTAGTCCTTCAGTAATTTGGTAATTCTGTTTTAAAAGGCCATACTCATCTTTAGTAGATTTTCCACATAGAAATGATTTGTGTCTATTTTTCTTTTAGAATGTCTATTTTCTAAATAAACCTGGTACTCATTAACAGTTAAGCAAAACATTTTTTCTTTTGTGTCATTATTTTGCGTTGGTTTCCACTTTGAGGTTTAGCCAGCCTACTTAGAGATTATCAGTCTACATGATTTTATCCATTTCCTCCCTTCCCTTCTTACCTTTCTACGGACTTTCCAACATAACTACATGTGATATATGCTGAGTATATCTGTTACATTTCTTGAAGACCAGCTTCTGCAAGTCTTAGTTCCAATGGAGGACATTCACTTACAGGAAGACTCGGGGCAATGTGTGTGTGAGTAACTCTGAACCCTTCAGCCCCTCTCGTAAGCAATCGAGTCCTTAATCTGCTTGCTAATTCCCTTAGTTATCATTACTGATTCCTTGGTTTTACAGACATCTCAAACCGCTGTAATCTCATGTACCACAGATACAGAAATACTGTTTTGTAATCGCTGAGATACGAATTTAATAGTTCCTTCATATTTTGCCATCCCCACTAGATGCAAGAGGGTGATAATTCTTACATAGTTTAAATCTATTTCAGAGGCAATTTATTTCAGTAGACTTTATTTCTTTTTTTATTAGTCCATGGCAGTTTAATTTAAGATTTAGAAGCTGAAAGTGCACTTTCTGTAAAAATAGAAGATAGATATCTATAATACATCACAACATAGCCATTAATAAAACAAGTGTGTGTATTCACATGTACAAAATTCCCCTCAATTTTATTTATTTTATATACACAAATGATACACGTGCACAGAGCTGTTATACTGCTATATAAGACTGTCACAAAAATGTAAAGTATGTATCAATATGGTATATTAAAGGAGATCATTGATATTTACCAAATTTATGCTTGCCTGGTTAAAATCAAATCATGCAGCTTGTCTGGCTTAATTTTATATTATTGTTGCCTTTGACATTGATAGAAATATTCACAGAAAATTCCTTTGTAAGGAAAGATTTAAAAAAACTCAGAATATATGAATTAACCATGAAAGACAGTTCTGTCTGCTATAACGTCTTGTCTTTGCATGGAAGAGGGGAGAGAGCCTGCATCAGCACTTTGCATGGTTGGGCGAAAGCTGCTCCAGAGCTAAAGGTCAGTTTAATATACCTAACTGCACAAACCAAAAATGTGGGATTCATATACTAGCAAAATGATGACACTGTACACAATCTTTAAGCAAATTATAATGATAGGCTTTGTCTGCTGCAACTTCATCATTATTTTCAAATTTAGCTGGGCTGTGTAAACACCATTCAATTGTACTTCCATAACCTAGAGTTTCCCTCTTCCCACATGATCAAGTAATTTTCATCTGTCAGCATTTCCATTGTACCATGTTTTGAAAACTATCCATATTATTGCTATTATTTTTAAACAATATTCTTTTTTATAACTTTCAAAGCTAAAGTTCAAATACTTAGGCGATATCTCTGAAGAGAAAGACACACAAAAAACCCTAAACACCTAAACCATGTTTGCATGCATCACTTTTGAAACTTGTTGCTTAAGCAGTAAGTTGCAATGACAGTCTGTATCTTACTACAAATGTATTCCCTAAACATAGACTTACATGACTGGTCACCCTTCTCTAAACCAGAAATATTTAGTCATAATGGAAGTATGCATTTATTTGTTCTGTCTAGATAACATATATGGAAATTATAGGTATTCAGAACATTCCTCTAATTTGTGTACTAGCATACTGCTGTAATTTCAAGCTTGTATCCAGATAGCACTATCAGCTGAAATATCAGACTATTTTAAAAACAGCTGTCATTGGAGGAACCACTCTTGGGGATCTTCAAATCAAAGAAATCAGAATGTGTTGGTACATGAAAGGGAAAAATCCATAATGATAGAGAGAGCAGGCACTGAGTCAACAGGCATCCTTGTTCTAGCAGTGAGCTTTCCTTCTACACAAGTTTGGGGGACAATATGAGGACATCATCTTTTGAAGGAGATATAACAGTACTTAAGATTACATATACAATTTGTAAAATTAATGAACTGTTCACAGATTTCCATTTTCAAATGTTTGCCTTTCTTTTAAAGTCCCTGCATAACTTCTTCATGCTTATATTTCTTTTCAAACAGTCTGAAGTCTGCCAGCTCACCTACTGATACCATCTGGCTTTTCATCAGAGCAAGGACACTGATAAAAATATTCAAATGTAATTTTTAATTCTGAATGTCTTAATTTTCCATACTCTATATGAAAAGCCATAATGGGACCTGATTTCTTTCAGAAGATTCTAGTTGTCTGTCTTCTAAAAGTCAATTTCTTTTAATATACCTCAAAGATCCCAAAATTGAGGCATATAAACCCCTTATTTCTTTTTGAGGTTCTCAGTCTAGAGACTCCTTGTGTCTTTAAAGTTCATACTTGCAGTCTGCCTACCCAAATTCACAGCCAAGTTTTAAACTGGATATGGTATTCTACTTCAATCCCTGTTCTTATCCTTAATTAAATAACTGCTGCATAACTTTGGTTCAAAGTGAAGTTATATATTTCTTTTCTCTGCTTTGCAAAATTTTTCTGCAATTTAAAGTTTAAAAGTGGTTTGAACTTGTCAGTTCAAAGGTGACATAGAAGAACAAATAGTATTCCCAGACTGCTGATATTAACACCTGCTGAAAAAGTGTGAGGAAACATTTTACATCTGTGTAAAAACTGCTTGCATAGTAGTATATAACTGAATGGGGCGGGGGGGGGAACGCGGAATAAAATTCCAATGGGTCAAAGTAGAATTTTTGTTGTGTTTAAGGAAGAACAATATCTACCTAACTGTAGCCTGAACAAAACCTGTAGAACGAAAGTGAATCTTTCCATTGATTTCTTTGACTGCAAATCAGGTGAGAAAGGGAAGAACTAGTGCCTTGAATATACTTAATTTATTAGAAATTTGGCTTCTATTATTTTCAAGTGATGCTAATCCAAGCAGTTCTCTCATCTACAAGCTTACCTTCCATCTAATTTAATTATATAGTATCACTCCTGGTCACTACCTGCTATAAGTGGGAAAGTTAAAAAAAGAATAACTTGAGAGACTGATGTCCCTCACATCAATTGTTGTCTTTTTCTCCCCTAAAAAGACACAAGAATTTTCATTTAGTGTTTTTTTTTTTTGTTTGGTTGGGGTTTTTTTGTCTGCTAGGTTGTTCAGTTAGGTTCTCTTCTCCCATTTTGATTGACTAAAAAAACATGGAGTGCCTCTTTACAGAGATAACGTAAAAAATGCAATGATATACGCTTGTTTCTTCTTTACAGAAAAAGTTGTATATACATCAGGTCTTGTAAATGCATTTTTTTACAGCCCCAAATACATTTATTAAAAGAAAAGAAAAAACACCCACAGTATTTTTGAGCTTAACCATGACACAAAAAACAAATATATGGTATATTGCAACAATCTAATATTAAGAAATTGCTCACCTTCCAGCCTTACATTTCAGGTAGTATTTTGGTAGAAGCCGCCAGACAGAGTTATGAAAGGCTTGCCCTGGTCTCCTTTCTTCCCCCTACCATATGCACTTTTCTTAGCATTTTGAGGGTCCTACTCAGCTATGGTTATTGGGTTCATTTATCAAACTCCCAAGCTTTGATAGCACATCTTTCCTCAGTAGATAGACATTATGTAGTTTTGGGCTTTTGTGCTCCACTGTGCCAAACAAAGTGAAATAAAGTAAACAAGGTCCACCATTTTGTGAAAGTCTGGCAGTCTTACAGAGATCTAGTGTTGTAGCATTATTTTGGTATCTGTCTTCTAAAATTATTTTTTTCCCCCTTTGTTTTGAAGCACGAATGGGGCAATTCTTGATGTATATATTCTCCTAAATTTTCACCTATTGCACTTCATGAAGATGTTATTGAGAATTACAGAAAATCAGTGGGATTCATGAGTAAAGGGAAAGAGGAACTCATCTGAGCATTTTACTTGTTAGCAATGGTGACTTAAAAGAAATTTGCTTTGCAATAGTCATAAAATTAGCATGACACAATTTAGCCTATATTTGGAATGCTACGGGAGAGTATAAGTAAGACTTGAGGCACATTTGCAGAGTTATATTTGCTACCTGTATATAATCAGGTTTGTCTCTAGTCTACGCTACCGAATTTTTGCTCTCTTGACTGCAGAGAACCTGATCTAAAATCCATCCAAAGTCTCTGAATACACACAAATGTATTAATTTAGTAAATGGAAACAATAATATACTCGGTCGATTGCTAGTCTTATTTATCTACTTTTTGAAAAAAATAAGCCAATCTATTCATCATGCATATTGGCCTAATCTTCTGTCTGGTGATTTCTGTGACTTGATAACTTATTCTGCAAATCTCATTCAGTTTAATAGGAGGCAGTAACTTCTCTACTAGATGGACGGGAATGTTAGAGAGGGAAATCTGGACCATTATGTTAGCCACAGAATGAACATTTCGTGAAGTGCAGTTATATGTAATTCCTGATAAAAGCTTAGAGCAGCAGGGCTAAAATCTGTTTATATGTATGGTGCCGTCTTTACTTCTAAGAAGTTGAATCACAAAGATTCATTCTTTAAATGTGATTAGATTTATAAAAGGTCTTGCCTGTTTTTTTCTTCTCAGTAACTTACACTGCAAATATGAAACTGCAAATGCCATTGTCTTGAAGTGCTTCAATTGTTGTGAAGTAATGAAATCACTAGGTTACTTAGAATACACAATAAAGATTTTTGTTAAATAATCCAATTTCTGTGTGATTTTTCTCTCTCAATGCTTTCATTTTTTTTATTTATAGACAAACTTCATTATTTAAAAGGTGTGAAGGAAATAATTTTTTATAAGTAAATATTGTAAAAAATAATTAAAACTCTCAACTAATAATTGTGGTCCTTTTCATATGAACCTTAAGATCATATATTATGCTCCTCCTATATTACATCATAAAATAATACTTTACATAATTATTTTCTTGCAATAATTTCAAAATAACACAGAAGACCCTTTCTTCATACCATCCTATAAATTGCAGGTCAAATTATGACATCAAAGTTTAAAAAAATATTTTGATATTATTTTAAAAAGAAAAAAAATCTCATCTATACTTACATAATTCTTATTAACGTACACTTACTAGTATAAAACATATGAAACTCAAACATGATTGATTACTTACATATCTCTGAAGACAAAGCAGATTTTTAGCTGTGGTAAATTATTCCTGTAAGTCTTGATAACCTTCCATTGACTACCATGGGTATTGCATCAGCCCTTAAATGAGTGAAAAGAGAAGAATTTATGGCTCCCACAACAATAAACACAAGGTTATGTGTTTGTACTGAACATACTTATAAAGGAATATTCCTTTAATCCCTTTGCTTCCTTCAAAAAAAGGAAACAAGCAGAAAAATTTTTACCTTAATACAATTTGTTTTAACAGTGTCAAAGTGTTATCAGGAACACAAAAAATGTTAAGAATTGTGGCTTTAGGACCCATTTTGGATTTACAATACGGAATGATCCTTATAGACAGACACATCTGTACAGAACAGTGTAAGGGAAATACTTCTTTGAACAGAAACGCTTGTAAGCATGTTGTTTCTTCTTTTTCTCTTTCCATAATTTTTTTTTTTCCTGTCAGAAATGTATGTATTATTTTTATTGAGGAGTCAACCTTCATATATATATATATACACACACACACACACACACGTGTAAATATATATATATATATATGCTACCTAATACTACTGCCACCTAGGGAAACTGTTTCCTTTGGTCTTTTCAGTTAAGTGTTTAATAAGAAAAATCACACTTTAGTTTGTTTATTTGGGCTTTAAGATATAGGTCCAAAAGTAAAACTTCATTGCAGTTTTGTAGCTATCATTTGCACCACACACATGTTGAGTCCAAACTGTCTCTTCCTGGGAGGTTTCCCATTGTCATGATATGTTCTCACTGTCCCTATAAGCAATAACAAAGTTAAGTCATTTGCTAAGGATTCCAGATCTATTAAACAATAGTCCATGTTGTTTGCTTTAATTAAAATTCCTGACAATGTTTATTGGAGAAATATATTCTTAAAGCAAAGGAAAATTGCCATTGTAGAACAGCTACCCAGCTTGATAAATCACATTATAAGAAGATTCCCCTGATACTACAGAATGTAAATATACATGTGGCAGTGATTCACCAGTATTTGTGTTCCAGGTGGGAAAGTAAACAAATGTTACTGGATTTCTTCTTTCTCAAGTGTTCTGTTTAGTGGTTAGGAGACTGGCAGTTTAACATGGATTTTTTCTTTTTTTTTTTTTTTCTCCTCCAGTAGTCTTCAAATGTGGGGTTTCATTTTGATGTGAGCAAGTGCAGAAGTTTTCAAGAAAAGATAGGCACTCTATAAACTAGTTTAAGGCAAATACAAAGGACAACACACTAGAGAGAGACTCATCCTGGTACCTGAGGTGGTACAGCATCATATAGAGGACTTAGCTACTTTTCAGAGCAGGACCAGAAATTAACAACTGAAGGCATTGCCACTGCTAATCAAGTATTACCATTTTCTCACTCAATACTATTAACCCCTCCCAACCTCCTACTCAGCTGATTGTACTAATGCTTCCAAAATTATTTCAGTCAAAATGACTGAAGTTAAGTTTATATGGAATATATTTGCCACCCTAAAGCATTTTGCCTGGCCTGGGCTTGAAAGGGTTTCAATGAGGTTGTTTGTTAGCTGATAAGGATACTAATCTCTAGCAGGCAGAAATGATAAACCATGGTGGGCAGGCTGCAGATCGATGTCTTTGTTCAGCATAGTAAGATCTGGGAGAAAAATGGTGGTCAGCAATAACTTGAGACTCTATGCCCAAGAGAGAAAAGTGTTATTTAATGTGAGAGTTATATCACAGACACTAAAAGGTACTCTGTAGCTAAGAGGTAGGAATCTGATCTGGGTATGGAAGATACTGATTCAAGCTTCACATCGTTTCTTTCTCATTTTGACAGTGAAGTTCCCCTAAATCATGATTTTTACTTTTTTTTAAATGAAGGTTCCTTTGGAAACAAAGTAAAAAAAAAAAAAAAGTTTTAGCATGTCTTTTGACCAGAAAGATGTTCAGTTTTTTTTATAATTCACCACCACAGAACAAGCATGCAGCAAACACCTGTAAAATAATGGAACCCACACCCAGGAATGTAAGGAATTTCCTAGCTTTGCCTCTCTACAGTTACTGTAGAATATACTGACTCTTGGAACCTGACTTATTTATGAACACACATATGTATGTCTTTGTGTCCAAACAAATGAACTTCTGTCAGCTATGGTGCCTTGAAAGTGGCCTTACAGAAAATGCTCTCTTCAAATTGACTATATATAAAATGATCCCTGAGCATCTCAAATTGAATCACTAAAGCAGTCTCAGAGAAAGATGCATTTTTATCAATTCTTAGAATTTATAGATGTGAAGTCCTGCCAGTGAATTATGAGACTAAGCCCACAGGGTAGTATGGATTTAGCTGAAAAATCTTTGGAAGGACGCTTTCAGGGTCCTTCAAAACAGAAGTTCTTCTTGTTTCAATTTCATCTGATGACTTGAGTGTTATGTATCAGAGCATTGCTCAAACACCAGTGTCAAGGTAAATAAAGTGTGTTCTCTCCCACTGTCTCTGTCTTCTGCTGAAATCCGTATGCATTATAGGTGTCCAAGCCTTTCACTGTGACAAATCAAACCAGGCATCAGTCACTAAAAGATTATTAGAGAACAGGTAGCTCCTGCAAGTCCATCTCAGAAAAACAATTTTTCTGAGAAACAGAGTTTTACTTTGAAGAGCGGCCAAGAAGGGAATGCAGGGCTAATTGGTTGCAAAGATAATTGCCAGCAAAGTGGATTTGTTAGTAAATACTCATACATTCCAGAGGGGCTAGTCTGCTGCTCGAGCATGGAAAATCTATACACGTAACTCCTCTTTATGCTAAATCTTAAACATATTATGACTGATCTTCTTCAGTTTTAATGATATTTGTGAAATGGCAGAGATGGCACAGAGTAGCAATAATGCAATAAAATCCCCCTGCAATATTCATTTGCTATTTACAAGAGGGGGTATATTCAGTGTTTCATCTCACCACGAATTTTATGCAAAGATAACTTTTAATTCCCAAAGCAAAGTAAATACATCAGAGGGGAGAGTACCTGCTTGCAAAACAGTTCTTCCCTAACAGTTCTTTATAATGATGTGAAAATTCATCTCTTACTATTGTTAAGTGGGCAATTTCCAAGTACGACCCTTATGGGTTTTTTATGCTGCTGTGGCTAAGAAAGATACTAACTGTAGGTGTAAAATGAGATAATTATCTTTCATAGCTCTGAACAGAGATGAATCCATAGAAGAGTCATTTACAAGATACAGCAGGAAGAGATGTCATCTGAGTAGATTGTCTATGTTTAATAAGAAGTGAGGAAGAAAACTTCTTGCCATCCCATTCAGAAGCCAAACAAAATCAAATCTAACCGGCAAATGTTAGTATTTAAAACTGAGATTTCCTAAAAAAAAAAAATTGAAATTAAGAATTTTTCAGCAGACTACTTTTTCAACAGTTTCACATGACTTTTAGTTCTCCAGAGCAGCCAAGCTGATGGGCAGTCTTTTATTAACACTTGAGACCAGTATTTTCAGAGGATTTCCTTGCACATAGGTTGACTGAACATGTCCTAAAATTTTCTATCAGCTGCTCAGGAGTGCAGAATGATGTCACCCTGGTTTTTGAAGTCCCTGTGCAAACTGAGTTTCTTTTGTTAAATCTGGAAACTATTCCTTAAGCAGAAAGGTGAACTGTACTATGTTCAAACTGAATGCTCTTCTTATCATATTTCACAGGGGTTTTATAAGTTTTTTTTAAGGAACAATTAGGAAATCATATAATCCCTTTTCTAATCACTTCTTACATGTGACAGAGATGTGTGGGAGAAAGGTGGGATCTACTCAGATGTTGCTTTTAGGTTAAATATAATTTTAATAGTAATTACTGATGCTTAAGGTGGAATATTAATGGCATTCAGACCATTAGGATAATGTATGAACATTAATATCATCCAGGCTTGCAAGACCATTAGGACTTATTACATTAAGGGAAAACACACAAAAACCTACTCATTCAAGAGCTCAGTGCCATCAATTTATTCCTCTTACCTTAAACTACAGTCTGTTATGAGACTGGAAAGGTTTAAAGAGAAGCAGTGGAGGAAAAGATTTGTTTGTGGAAAACCATGTACTCAAAAGCTAAATAACATACAAAGTCATTTGAAAGATTCTCTCAATCTAATTTCCTCTGTTTCCATACATCAAAAGTAGATTACAATTTTAAGATGCATGCTACAATTACTCACCGAGCTTATCTGTAAATGAAATTCAAGAACATGACATGAACATAATGTGTTGCCAGAAGACACCGAGACGCAGCTAATCTGCCTTATATCACACTTTATGTCACTGTTCCGATTCATAAGAGGGACTGCACTTGCTTGAAGATACGTTGTGAACACAGTCATGCTTTCACTGTGATCCTTGACAAAAATCTCCCTTATCTCAGTGTAAAGCTGTACATTCACATTAACTATTATCTTCTGTGTTAGAAGTAAAATAAACCAAAATAAAGTCTGCCTAGAAAATACTTGCAGCTTTTATCAGAAAGGTATTGGCATGTAAATGCACATGAAAAAAGGGCCTCTCCAGGTCCTCAAATCCTTTGTTATCCATAAAAACACATAATGAAATGATGAAGCAAACGGCACTGGATTTACTGCTCTTGTTTAAATACAAACACTACCAAGAGCATTATAAAGAAAGTTTTCCAGATGCATTTTCATAGAAAATTGAAGACAGAAGCACAGACTGCGATAGCATACCTGTGTTTGCACACTAAATAGGAGATAAAAAAGAATGGCAGAGACCTGAGCTTTAGTATGTTTGAGGATCTTAAGTACTTTGAATTTCCTGGAGAATTTGCATTTTTCAGTATAACAACTGAAAACCAAAGGTAGTGCAATTTCATTGCAGTTCTTACTCAATGATTAGGCTTTGATAGTACACTGCCACAGGCTGCAGTTACACATCTGTATGTTTTACTGTTTATATATGTATAATATCTGTACACATATATACATACATATATGTATACTTACGTATATGTTTATGTATATACATGACTTTCACTTTCTTGCTTGTCAATGCCTTCTGAAACGCTTAACTGCATTTTCTTTAAATGCTGTCATCAGAATGGAACCCCTTCTGGAACAAAGCAGAGCAAAAAAGTGTTTAGATGAGCTCCTTTCCAAGAATTTTAGTTTAAGGGGATTCTAGGCTCCACAAGTATTCTGCTAGTCTCAGGGCAATGGTCTGTTACAATACAACCCAGGAAACATTATTTAGGACTTTACCGAAATATATTACTATTAGAAACTCCAGTCAGAAGACAACAAATAGCTATACTTCACTGATGGAATGCATTCTTAACAAAGCAGTTGGCATGTTTGATTTCTATTTCTAGTAGATTTCAGGTATGCAATTATTTAACAGCAGCAAAACCACAGCAGAAATAGCAAATGATACAGATCATACCAACTTTTTAAACTTCCATGATATACTTTTATGTAATAAATGCCAAATAACCAAACTAAACCAAGGTAATTTTGCATTATATCTTGCATGATGAGCTACTCGGAGAATGATTTTTTTTTTTTAAAAAAAGAACTACATCTAACTATTTTTGATACTCCACCATCAGTATTGTAACTAAAGACCTCTGGATCTCCATTGGTGTCACATAATACTAAAATTAGAAAATGTTGTTCTTGGTATCTGGAGAAGTAAAGACAGGTTAACTGACTTTTTTTGAAGAAAAACTCTGGTACAGAAGAGAACTGAATTCAAATATTTTAAGCCCCACACCAGCACTCATTAGACGAATCTTGCTGGTTTGGTAGGCACTTGCTCTTCTCAGGTATTGTAAAAGTTGAGGAAGGTTTGAGGTTGGTTCACTTACTATTTAGTTTGCACCAGGTTTTAGAAAATGAAATTATTCAAAAATACATTGTTACAATGCATATATACACAAATATTCAAAGTTTTCCATATCAAACTTTGCATATAAAGAAAAATAGGCAACAGTTTTTCACAACTTCTGAGTATTCATTAGAAGTTGCCATGAAGTAAGTACTGCATTCTAGATTTATTGACATGTTTCTCCTGCAAATAGTGACCTGGAAGAATTAAATTTTCATGTTTTTGTTCCCTCTGCATGTTAAGATTTCTGCTGACATCCATGGTGATTGCCAATATGACGTTTTGCAGCAGTCTGAAGTCACCTACTCTCTGTAATTTGCTCTTTTAAAATTATTATTATTAGAAAATTCTTTTTAATAAAATTAAAGGATATAAGTCATGGTAGCTTGATGAACCATCATAGAAAATTTTAAGACATTTCTTCTGTACCCAGCTGTTACAAGACAAGCAATCCCAGAAAGAGGTCCCAAACTAGATTTCTGTCAACAGTGCAATATGATTTGTGTATTGAAATACACCCTGAGATTTTTTTGCAGCCAGTTTTGTTACCTCCTGATTTTTTCTCAGTGATATGATATTGGTCAGGACTCACATGAGTTTTTGTTGAGAGACATTCTTATTGTTTTGTTCATCACAGAGAGCAACCATTGATTATCTGATTTATGCATGTTCACACCTGTTTCATAAAAGCAGCTAATTAAAGTCTCAGCTGTCCTCCCCTGTTCTCAAATGCTAATGATATATTCACAGGAAGAAAGCAATGGGAGGAAGCGGAGAAAAAGTTCTTGGTCACTTCCAACTTCTTTGGTAAAAATAGGCCAGTTTATTCTTTGCTTCTTCCACCTTCCTTCACACCTCAACATTAGTTTTGGGAGGGGAGAAAGAGGAACACTGCAAGCTGCAAAAGCACAGCTGAGATTGGGGAGTGTAGAGTAAATTGCTTCTGAATCATAGTGAGGCTGTGGAAATGCCAAATTAATTAATTTGAATTTTCAGGTTTTTGGGGAAAAAAAAAATGGAAAAAATATTTCCATGCCATCAGAGAGAAAGGTTGAGAGAGCTTCTCAAATGTGTCAAGAACATCACCTAATTCAACAGACATGAAGTCAATAAAAAGTATTTCTTTTTATATATTCTTCTTATACAGTAGCTACTTCTCTATGATCAAATAAATTCATTTGCTTTTCAGCAATATTAATAGGGATTTTTAAAATCTTTCCATTTGCTTCCTGCTCTTCATTCTGTTTGTATGTATATTCTGATTGTTTGTATATTTGATTGTTATGTATATTTGTGGTACTACAAGTAGGCTACAGCAAAAAGTTTTACCTAAGTGGAAAGACTGCAGTTCTTCCCTTCAACTAAAGCTCACAGCACTTCTTGAGGCAGGAACTTGGATAACTTTTTTTTTGAAACGGTGAAAAATTAATCATATAAAATAAACATTCAGTAAAATGTCTTGCCTGTTTTAAAGACAAGATGCAACAACTGGCCCTCCCCCAAAAGTGAATTCTACCCTGCTTTTTCCAATATCTACTTCAAGTTAATTCTTTTTGATCTTGGATTTTGTAACAGGGCATTAAAAGGGAATTATTCCCTTCAACATTGTGAACTCCTCTGTCGAAGTGTCAGATCAGAGTATTTAAGTAATCTTATTCTAATAGTGCAAATTTCTTGTTTCAACAGTTCATTTTGGTTTTTATACATTGAATTACTTCAGCTCTTGTAATGGTCTTTCATCACTTGGGCATGCCAGGTTAAACAATACTAAGATAGGACTATGCCCTTCAGACAGCAGTCCAAAACCAGTGCAAAGCAATAGCCCCTCTACGGAGCAGCCTCCTTCTCTGGCAGAGAGGAGAAATGCAGCATTTTTTCACCTTTAGGTTTACTGGTCATATGGGACACACAGCAAGTATAGAATACATCAAAATAAGTTGTTCACATTCTTCCCAAGCAAGAATCAGTCTTGAATGATTTCCAGTTTCTCTGGAATATGCCACTGATTGTGGTAGGAGGGTTTCTGATTTCAGTTGTCTCTTCTGAGAAAAACTTATGTCCTGTTTTTTGACTAAGGATTACAAGCTCACACTGCTTGGCATAATGGTCATTTCTATACAGATAACAGTATTTTAATTGCCAGGGCATTGAGGCACTTTGGTTTAGTATAGATGAGTATAATTCATCTTGACTAGTCTCTCAACTATTCCTCTAAATTGCCTCTAATTTCTTTAGAATTAATTGTGGAAAAGTATAATGTAAATTCCGTTGTTTTTGTCATAACTCACCATTGCTTGAAATCTTCCAATGGTTGACAAATGGTTTTAATGAAGCACCTGACCTTTCACTAGTCATCTCCAAGCTTGTTAGCTCTCACGCTAATGACGGAGTTTGAATAGATATTGTGTTATATGTTCAGGGATACATGCACACACAGTGCTACATGAAAAAAACTCATCACCATGCTTATCATATGAAGCATTCCTTAGCTGAGAAATTGCAGAACTATGGTTTCAAGACAACCTTATTTAATGGACAGATACAAAAAGAAGTGAATTATGATTTAATTACTGTATTATTTTCCTTTTTTTCCAACAGGAACCAAAGGTATTTATTCATAACAGTAAGTATTTTTATTGTACCCCACAATTACTGTGTGGTACTCAGCATGACATATTTTTCATATTTGTTGTGGTTTAAGCCTGGTAGGTGGTTAAGCATCACACAGCGACTTGCTTACTCCCTCCACAGTGAGATGGGAAAGAGTATTGGAAGGGTAAAAGTGTGAAAACTCATGGGTTGATATCAAGACAATGTAATAGGTAAAGCAAAAGCTGTGCATGCAAGTAAAGCAAAATAAGAAATTCATTCACTGCTTCCCATTGGCAGGCAGGTGTTCAGCCATCCTCAGGAGAGCAGGGCTCCATCATGTGTAATGGTGACTTGGGAAGACAAATGCCATCACTCCAAATGTGTGTCGTCCCCCCCCCTTCTTCCTTCTCCCCCAGCTTTTATTGCTGAGCAGGATGCCATATGGTGTGGAATATCCCTTTGGTCAGTTGGAGCCAGCTGTCCTGGCTGTGTCCTCGCCCAATCTCTTGTGCACCCCCAGCCCACTCACTGACGGGGCAAGGTGAGGAGGAGAAAAGGCCTTGGCACTGTACAAGCCTGCTCAGCAGTAGCTAAAACACCCCTGTGTTATCAACACTTTTCATCAGAGATCCAAAACATGGCACCATACAAGCTACTATGAAGAAAATTAACTCTATCCCAGCCAAAACCCCTATGATACTCTAATTTGAAAACAGAACTATTAATTTCCTTGTAGATTTTTTGTATTTTTGGTACTATACAATGAGGGTTCACTTTATTTGCACAATATTTCCCAAACATGAAGATTGGCTTTTTCAATGTACTTTTCAGATCAGAAATTGAAAGAAAGTTCTATGATTTACTATCTTCAGATCAGATTTTTTAGGATGTGGTTTGTTTTTGTTTTTTGTTTTTTGTTTTTTTTTTTTCTTTCTAAGTAGGAAGCATTGTAGAAGTTTAGTTTCAAATACTCACTGAATTCATTAGCACATCTGTGCGTTGGCCTCCAAAGTACTGAAATGGTGTTCAAATTAAAAAAAACCAGCTACTACTCATGGAATATTTACAAACTACAAACAGTTATGGATCATTTGTAGAAAGACTCAAGTGAGTTAACTAGAAGCATATAAAATACGTCTTTGTTTCAGTCCCTATCTGCGGCACCCCTAATCTACCTTGGTTCCTGTGTCTGGCTCTGTACAAGGCTATAGTGATATTGTCGTGCTCTTAGAAACAGCTGAGCTCCTTCGGCTGAGGTTGTCTAGGAAGGCTTCAGCCTGAGGCAGAGATCAATGTAGGATATTTACAGAATGAACAAAGGGATCTTATTTTACAAAGTGTTAGTGAGGTAGCATTACCAGCCACACATAATTAGAAGTCAGCTTTTTTTTTTTTTCATCTTTCTGTGTTTGATTGCTTCTCTTTTCTGTTCTGTACCGTACAATAGCTTGTCTCAACAGTCAGGGGATGGTATCTTTAAAACTACCCGATTACTTGAAAGGTCTATTAATTTCATTTTGCAAAAGCTATCAACGTTTTGCTATTTTGTGTTGATTTTTAAAATTTTGTTTATCTTCTGTTAACCAAGTTAGTTATAAAGATAACCTAGACAGTAACAAGCGATAAAAGGTGATAA
This sequence comes from Platalea leucorodia, assembly GCF_965183815.1. NCBI lineage: Eukaryota > Metazoa > Chordata > Aves > Pelecaniformes > Threskiornithidae > Platalea > Platalea leucorodia. The sequence goes on from NC_138824.1 coordinate 111,931,906, forward strand.
AGGTCAAGTAATTCAGGTAGTTCAAAATCTTTAAAATGCTTTTAGCTACAATATTTCCGTAATTTCAAAATACAACTATTAAAATGTTTTTCCAGATTTTATTTTTTCCCCTGAAAACTCACACAAATAAGAATTTACAGCATAGATGAAATGCTGGCCTTACTTAATTTTATTCTATGTTATAATTTCTAAAGTAAAAATTAATTGCACAGAAATTTTAAATAGACTTTAAGTGTACATTACACTGAGCAAAAATGATTTACAGATAAAATCTGACTACTTCTTTGCTTTGGAGTTTTAAGTATACTCACTGAGACAAGAAAAATTCGTGATTAAATAAGACCAAAATTAATTTGGTTCAGACATTCTCAAAATCAGGAGGTGAACCAAATATTTCTGTGTGACCATCCTGAACTTGCCTGGCAAACCAAACTGTCTTTAACTGAATGGGGGAAAAAAAAAACTTCAAAGGAACAAACACAAGGAAACGTACTGATTAAAAAAACAGAACTAGAATGGCATTTTTCAAAACTATAACCTTGGTCAACATTAGTTTCAAACTATTCCTTAAATATCCCATTGTTAATTAAACAAAACCCTATTTTTTATATTTTTTATGTATTCATGTACATTTGGCTTTATATGCCATGATCATAATGAAATTATCAAATTAAGAAAGTATCTAATATGAATCATGGAATTTTTAATTTTCATTTCACAATTTCACTTTTCTAGGATGAGTCAGGTTAAAGAAAAGTTAAATAAATAAATATATCAATTGATGCTCACATTTTGTCTCTCCATCTGGAACTACCTTTGAAATAGGCAAAATGAATGGTGTGATCCTAATGAATGAGAAAAACTTGCATCAATATTTCACAACTTGTCGGGCCATTATTGTCATTGACAAATGAAGGATTTAGTGTAATGTTCTTCTAAAGTAAACTCTGTGTAACAGATGTTTTTCCTCCTGATATGACAGAGTATTAAAATGTCTAGTGTGTGTCATGGTATTATTCAGTCCTCATAAGCTGAATACGTCAGAAGTAACACAGACAGAAGGTACATAAATAGAAGTGCCACAGGCAGCCAGTATGCCCAGTGGAGTGCACATCTGAGCAGGATCCAGATCTCAGGCTTACACTTGGCTATGACACCAGCCTGGGACTTTGGGCAAGTCATCCTCATCTCTTTTTTTCACTTGTGTAATTGGTCTTGTCTACTTGTAAAGGTTCTTTGGCTTAGACTGCATCTCATAATACTTCTACACTACAGAAATCAGTAGAACACAAGTAAATATCTCTATCATTGTGCAATACTGAAATGCATATGATACCTCAGAAGATGTATAACTCATTTATATAGCTGCTGAATCACAAAATATGAAAATAAATTACAAGTTTGCTAAAATTCTTTTCCCCAGTTGTATGCCATCATCCTCAGAGAATTTATGTGATGCATACCTGCAGTGGCACTCTAAAACACATTTTTATTTCAGTAGTTCTTAACGATCTTTTAAACTTGATTTATTATATAAGCACATAATGTGCTATTTACAGAAGTAATATATTTCCCACTAAATTTGGTTAAACTCCTTTTGAGTATAATAGAAACTGTAGGAACACGGCACCTTCTAATTATGCAGCACTTTGCTAGCCTGAAACCTAGAATAACCTTAGCAAGTCTCTATGATTATATGTGTTCCACTGGGAAGCAACTAACATTGTGAAATGGAAGTTTTTGAAGTCTGTCTTATTTTTTATGACGTTACTTGAACCAGGCCTATAAAATACCAGTATATAATAGTAATAATTTTTAGAACCACCAAAATATAGTTTGCATATATTTATATATAACGGTAAAAAAGTATAATTTATACATATATGTATACATATACATATATGTATTTACGTTCTTATACACTCATTGCTATACATACACACATACACATATAAATATAAAACTCAGGTAGTATGCAGACTATGAACTTACATTTTCCTCTCTTAACACTAGGGTTGCTAATCTCACAAATCATATTTCTGTGGGAAATGAAAGGTGCACTGTTGCCAGCATTTTGTAAGAAATAATGACACACTTTACTACCTGTAAGTGCTGACTGAGTGCTTCTGCTTTTCCTTCCCAAGGTGACTGTAACACAGATTGATGAAAGATTCGGCAGGACTACAAAGGTTAAAGATGCAGACCTGGAGCTAGAAGGCAGCCCTGACACTGATGGAATACAGTACAATGAGAGTGCCCACATTATTGTCCTATCCTCTGATAACCAATGTAATATGAAAACTGACTACGGGAGAAGGGAACAAATTAAATCCATTAATCAAGCATATCTGTGCTAAACAGTTGCTCTAAAGAGGTGAGCAAATGAAAAATTTACTGTTTGTTTCCATGCTTGCTAGCACTGGAGAAGAAAATTAATTATAAGACTGTGGTTAAACTATTAGTTAAGTTTTTTCTTGAGAAAGCTATTTATTGCTTTGTCAAAGAACAAATGAACCTCATTAGTGAGATTAGTTTCAGCTGATCATTTTGCATTAGGACAATCTAATAATATACCCTTTAAAGATACATTGAAGGAAATAACTTCAAAGAAACAGAATCCATTTTATACCTCTTACTGTATCAGACTGCTAAATGAGGAATGTATGATTTGTCACCCAGCTAAAAATCAGCTCCATTTTCTTCATATTGCTCTGGTAAAGTGGCTGTTAAGTTGACTGTAGTCAGCTGTTTGTCAGGGATTCACAAAGGGATCTCTCTTGTCAAGGGGTCTCACAATTCACTCACAAAACTCCACTCTTGAAGTGCATTATCTGAAACCTAGCTAGTTCTTAAAACAAAACAAATCTCCAAAATAGGGAATATTTGATTTTTTTTTTTAATAAAATGAAATGACAGTTTGATTGAAACTCAGTGAAATTTTTTCAAAAGCTTCTACTGATAAGGGGAAGCAAGATATATGGAAGTTCTCTAATCTACAGAGCAAAGAGTACAGGCTGTTTTCCTATATTGCTCTGTCATCCTGCTTGAAACTATTATTAAAGTCACTCCCTCTTGGAAAGAAAGGAAGCTAGCTCTCTATGAACTGTAAGCATTCATAGCAAATTATTACCTGCAGAAGGTCAGAGAAGTTATGTGTCTACCAGCAGAAGTGGATGAGGGTTTGCAGTACAGCATTTATGCTGAAGTTTCTAATCTCTTTTTCAAAAAGGAAGTTCTTCACGGTGAAAGCCTCTGGCTTGCAATGGGCTCTGCTGCAGTGCTGGGTTTCTCATGATGTAAATGCCCCCCATGGGGAACTGAAATAAAATCATGAAGATAAAACAGCCAGACATCAAACAGTAATTAGCTTGTCACTACTCAATTGACCTGATTCACACTGGAAGTCTAGAGGCAAAGAAGTAGTTGTCAAACATCATAGCTAATGAAGTCTGCCTCCATTGTTTTTATGTCTTGTGAGTACCAGCCTTGATGGGTAAACCTATGGGAAGAGCTTACAAAGCTCTTGGAGCGTTTGAGAAGTGCTTTCTCCCATATAGGGTCCTCATGTCCCATACTGCAATAGCAATCTGCTATTATTCACATTTGCAGCATTGATATTGTGTATATTTCTGCCCCAAGATTTATTTTCATAAATCTTGAATAAAACTATATTTTGCCTGTGTCCTCTGCAGGAACTGACCAACAGATTAAAATGTTACTGAGGGGAAGGAGAAGAAGGAGTTATAACAGCACATGGAAACACATAGACATGCCCAACTCCATAGACCTGATTTCCTTAGAAACCCAACTAAGAGTTGCTATATCCCATTATTACTTATCTCCTGATCCACCCAGCAGCACAATTTGGGTTCTTGACTGCTGAAAAACCAATATTTAAAGATGAAATTTTGTGTAACTATGAATGGTTTCCTTTATGTTTCAACCCCACCCCCCAAACCAAACACCGCCCCCCCCCCCCAAAAGACCTGTTAGCAGACTCAAGCAGTTCATTTTTAAAATAGTTTGTTTAACTATTTTTTCAAAATTACCTTGAAGATTTAACTGTAGACTTCACACCTGTATCATATGTTCAGGCATTCCTTCAGTCCTTAAACAAGACAACCTGTCTTTACATTGTTTTAACTCCATTTAACTCAATTTTGGTAACAAATCCATCCAGCCTTAAGCTCTTTTAGCAGGAAAGAATGTATTCAATACAAGTCTCACATGGTGTTTCAGTGTTTGCCTTTCATAATCCAGCTATGTGGTAGGTGTCCAGAGGTTATCTTTAACTATATTTCTCTTTTCGGTGTATGACAGGATAAAATCTTTGATACTATGTCCTTAGCAGGAGATGACTGCATTAGCCCGTATTTGCCGTAGTAACATTTGACAGATTGAAGTGAGAATGGTGATATCTAGAAGGTAATGTGGCATGGGCATAAAGGCCCATGATTCAAAACCTCCCTTCTTGTTTTTCCACTGCTGGAGCACTTAGCCTTAGTAAGAATTCAAGTCATCCTTTGTAGAAACAGCACTTTAAAGATTATCCAGAAGAGTCTTCTCTTTTACTGCAGTAAATCTGTGAATAACAGGGAACTGGCTACCATAAAAAGACAATATTTTCTGCAGTCTGTACAGTCTCTGATGACTCTGGCCTATAGCTGCACTCATGATTTTGAATGATAAAAGTAGCTTCTACTTTGTGCATGAAGGATGTGTGGTAAGTTGTATAGATGATGCAAACAGTAAATGGAGACGGCATGTAATAAAACTATCTGAAATATCTATTACTGTGAGAGAAGTTTACAAGTCAAGGTAGGTGAATAGAGAAATATAATAATGGCAACAGTAAGTATTTGTGAAACAACCGAAATAATAATTTGGACTACTGATGCTTAGCCACAAATGATAAAAAGCACGTTTGGATTTCCTTCTAAATGATACGGAGGTGGTGGGTGGTGGGGCGAGGTCTAAGTAAATGAACTAGAAAATGGATAGTGGATGCTATTATATCTACAGCATTTCACAGAGCTGAATAGCAGCAAATAATGGATTCACAGAAAAAATATATATTAATAAAATGGAAATAACATGTTCTTTACCCAGATTTCCTATTGGAAGTAAGAGATTAATGAAAACTGGAGAACCTGCGAGCATAGGATATTTGAATTTTGAAGAATCACAATAGATTACCAAAATAACTTAGGGTTGTTTTAAGATGAGCTTGAAAAAGACAAATTCCAAATTAACCTTCCACTGACAGTGCTGTTGTCTGTGATGTGAAAAGTTGGAGTTGGTGGTCTGAAATAGGCAAATCTTGAAACTCAGTGTCTCGTTTTAGAAGGCAATTGTTTCATTGTTTGTGTGGGATGAAGTATTTTCTTCTGGTTGGTTTTTTTTTTTTTTTTGTATGAAATGATTCAAGAAGTCTCTTTTTTTTCAATGCAGAATAAGAAGAAAAAATTAGATTTCTTTTTATGCATTCAAAAACTATTTCTTGACAGATTTTTTTTATAGGCTGGATTTACAGATGAGTTACAGCGTGCTAGATTAAACTTTGGACTCCCTGGAACACTTGGATTTTTGTCCTCTGCCTTACCAAAGTAATCTATTGTAGTCTCATTTCAGGAACTTATGTTGACACAAACTCTTTTTGCAGGTTTGTTCACTGAAAACTCAAGTGTTTATTTTATATTTTTTTTAGATATCATTTGTTCTGGTAGAATGACCTCTCTTGAGGCTTTCTTCATAGCTTTCAAGATAATTCTGTATTTCTTAATGTGTTGTTCTGAACTCTAATGGGTTTGGATGCCTGCTAGATATGGAGTCTTCACAAAATCATTTATGACTAAATTTTTGAGACTATCATCTGATAAATGTGCTGGTATTAGTATTTCATCAGAAAGCTGAAGTGACACCTAGAAGCGTAATCAGTCTGAATTCAGAGATGCATCATGTGGCAACTCAACCCCCTCCCCCCTCAAATATCCAAACCTAATCAGGTTTAGCCTTGAAAAATTTCTGTTTGCATTAAGCAGTTAGAAGAGAAGAAGTTAAAATTCTTCAGTAACGTCCCTCTGGAGACTTCATCTCCCCTGAACAAGCAGGAGATTTTATTGCAAGGGCCAGGGTGGTGTTTCTGGACACATCCTTCCTAACACCACTCCATGTGGCCGTACAGACACAGTAGGAAGATTTCTCCTCTTTACGCTCTCAGAGCTATCAAGAAACTCTGTGAGACCCAGGCTTTGGTCATATGAACAGAATTAATTACCTTAAACTGCAAACACACTGTGACTCCTTGCAAACTCTCATTCCTGCCAAGAGCAAGTTCAAGCTTCCCCAGTCAAGAATTTTGACCACTAAACTGTTCTTTGTTTGTTATGAACAAATGAAGCTTCTCTGTCTTCAGAACTCATTAACTTTTCTTCCTTCAGAAACAGCTAATTCCTAATGGTGCTCACCTAACGTATTTCTTACCTTATTAAACTCATATCTCAGTGAGTGCTGAAAGCTGAATTCCTTTCAAGAATCAGACATTTATTAATAATCTTCTCTATAATAGAAGTAGTTTGCTTTCTTAATATATTCAAATCCAGCTTTCACCAATGAAGGCATTTCTTCTTGCAGTGTTAAACCTAGTGTAGAGAAACATAAGAAAATATGAAAAACAGAAATTATTTTCTTGGGTCTCATAAATTATTCTATTCCAGTTTGTTCAACAATTTGAGACAGTTTTTATTTAGGTTTTTTATTACTTTAATAATATAAGAAGCTGTTTCTCATACACGAAAAGTTAATTTCTAAGGAAAGTAATGTTGTTATATACTAATCTAATATTACAAACAATTTGCAGCTAGTGTTATCAAATGTATGATAATTTCAAAGACCATCTGAAGTTTCAAATTCTCCAACTATTAAGCCAAAACCAAAATCTAGAGGTATGTCGAAAAGGTTTTTGTTAACTAGATTCATTAAATAGAAAGTAGATAACAGATCAAAAGAGCAAAACAAAACCAGATGTTTTTTCCCTTAGAACTTCATGTCAGAAAGTATAATTCCATATCTGATGAGAAAGGAATAGAATTCAGAAAGAGAAGTCAAGTAAAATTTCTCTTCATTTCTAACTATCGGTATTTGTAATGCTTTAAAGAGTTTCTCTTGCAAACAGAAGTTTTGTTCTCTGGTTAAGCTAGATTATCAGGGACAAGAATTTGATTTCAGTTGCTCCCATCTGGAATGACTCAGTAGATTTTAAAGAGATAGAATAACAATAGCAAAGACTAGAGTATTACAGTTTAAGTCAACATAGGTCATGAGGATTTACATTGAAGAAACTTAAATCAGGTTGTGGCCACTGACAGTTTAGTCAAAAACAAACAAAAGCCTCAAAACATTTGTACAAAACATTTGTAAAAGGAATTCTTTTAAAAAGAAAGGAAAGTTATTCTTGAAGACTTTCTATTCTCTTAAAGAACCTCCAAAATAAATCTGATTTTGCCCAGTCATAAGGCCCACTTTTGTAATTTCTACCTATGGGTTGAGCTCCAATTCCACTTATTCAATAACTTTCATTTAACAACAGTATTAAAAATTAAGTGTAAGCAAAGGACAGATGGTTGGGGGCTAAATTCCAGATCACAAGACAGGTTTCATATACCTGCTTCTCCCATCCATCCTCTGTCACCTATTCATTTTTTCCAAGATGTATTGCTCTGTACTGAAAGTGAGTGAATTTGCAACAAAGTAAAAAAATAATTTTACCCGTGTCTCTGAGATGAATGGAAACTAGCTGGAGTTCAGCATTTTGAAAGCTTGAGCAGGTGCCTAACTGCAAGTATGGGCTTGTTTCTGAAAATCTTAATCACCGGATTTATTTCTCTGCTGTAACATGTAATAGAATAAATGAGATTATGAAAACCATAAACTACTTCATTTTCACTTGGTTGGATTTCTAGACAGGTAAAAAATAGATAAATGTTCTCCAAGTCAGGCTTCTCATTTTGACATTCTTATTACAAATAATATGAATTGTATAAGAAGCCCTCCCTCAGATGTGAGGGAAAGGGCTTTCACGTAAGGATTTGCAAATTCATGATCAGCTTTGTTGCGTTGTGTGTATTTGGAATGGCAGTATTTCAAAGATTTTTTTTTTTTTACTGGAGATAAAGATCCTCTGTTTCCCTATGGGAGTATGAATTCCTTTTCGAAGTCCACCACCCAGAAAACCCTATCAAGTGGACGTTACTGCATATATAACCCACGGCCTCTTACTGATGCAAAATAACTTAGTGGTTATCCCTAATTTTGACAGCTTTTCCACATTTCTTTTTATTATCTGACATGTTTCAAACACTACATCTTGTCATCTGTTAGACTACTGTAGTATAGTTGGTTTAGCTACTGCATGGACAGTGATATCACTCAGGACACAGTCAAGAGTTATATCTGCTTTCTGTTGTTATATGTACCCTACTCTGTCTAATAATTCAAAGCCCCATACTTTATAAAGTCCTTCAGCACGGGCAGGATGGTTCCTGAGAGCATGCTGCATCTTGTAAGGGTTCTTATGAGCTTCTCAATTACCTGTCCGCTCACTACATCATTTTCCCTTTAACAGTTGGTCTGTGTTCTATGTTGATAAACCATGATCTTGTACTAGAGGGTCCCAATGCGCGTTTTCCTTTGTGGCCATCTCCTTATTCAATAGAGTCAATATCTTCATTAAGAGAACTGCATTCACAAGCACAGTAGGGACCACTGAAAACTGATTATCCTTGCAAAAAGGGATCTACAGAGTCTGAGGGGACCTACAGGAAAATCAAGGGAGCAAAATTACAGTATGTTGCGCCTTGCAGAAGAGAATATTGGAAACCCCTGCAGGAACCCCTTGGAAAAGTGAAGTGCTGAGAAGCAGAAGATCATAAAAAATGGTGTTTTGACATGGGCCCTAAGATTTGCCCCTTTTTTTTTTAACTCCTATAGAAAAAGACCTTTGAAAATAAATTTGTGTATGAAAAGAATTAAATGTTCAGATAAAGGTGTGAAATAGAAATTCTAAATAGAAGGCACTTGATTATAAGTTCTTTAAAAGAATACAGTATTTCAATACTACATAGTAAGTAGACAAAAAGATAAATAGAGCTTGTCATCCCTTCATTTAAAGCATTACTAATGATTTAGGTCAACAAAATTGTAAAATAATGCAATTCAAAGTTCAGGTATGAGAGAAAAAAAATAATTTGAACTTGCACTGCACAATATTAGAATATAATGCTTAGAAATAACTACCCTGCATTTGGAAGTAGTCATTTATCATTTTCACAGCACGTTTAGTTTTGTCCTTTTACCAGTTGATGTACCATCGCTGAAGTCAGGAAGGAACAGCTTGCCCTTGGAGAAACCAAACCAAACCAAAAAAACCCCAATACTTTAATTCTGTTGAACTGTAAAGGATTTACCCTGAAAGCATAAATGCCTTTCTGGATCTTTTCAAGAATAGAAGCTTCATATATATACGTGTATTTATACAGACCTTGAAAGCTGTTTAGAAGTCTGTAAGACTGTTCCACAAATGCTTAGGCTGACCAAGGAGATGTTCCCTAGTGTGCAGAGAAAGCGTGGGATGCCTGGCTGACACCGAAAGGCTGAATAGGATCTGACAATGAACTTCTGTCAGAGAGCAGCAAGGAAGGAGGTGAGATCGTATGTAATCTGAGGGCAATAAACAAATGTAAACAAAGAAATTTGACAACTACTTCTAATGTTGTTACAATTAGTTAGACACAAGTAAATGAGAAGTATTACATACATAAATACCTTATTATTCTAAGAAACCATTTCAATGTAAAGCCAACAAGCAATGACCCAAGAATTCATGCAAAATGAAGGACTGTCACACAGACTTCTTGAAAGTATGGGACATGAACAACGTCCTATGGATGTAATAGAGGTGGTCACTTATTGATCCACCTGGACACAAACAAGACTTACGGCACAACAAAAACAATGACAAATGTATGTATGTCTTAATTTGTTCTGAAGAATAAGGAGCAACACAAAAAAATGCTGAGAAAAAACTCTTTGTCATAGAAAACTTGAATCTTGAGGGATAATTAGGAACAGCAGGAACTTCTGCTCAAATTGCCTATTCTGTGAAATAGCAAAGAATTGCATATCAACCAATAAAACCTGTACATATCTAATAGCATAGACTGGGTGGTCTTTAGACTGAATCCACAATGAAAACAGCTGGTTGGGCTGGCACCTTACTTCAGCATCTGGTATGCAGACTATATAACATAGTACTATGTATGTAAGTACTATTTTGGTTGTCAATAAAGGAGAATTATATTTTTATTGCTTGTGTCTGGTCTGATACCCTGCCCTTGAAGCTGGGCCTTCATTGTAGATGCAACAGTGAATGATCTCTAGACAGCAATAGAAACGAGATTACTGTTCCTGGCTCATACCAATAGAAGTTGGGAGTCTTTATCTCCAGCTTTTGATTCATAGATAGAGACAAAAGATATTGTGAATTTAATAAGGCAGATAATGAAAACAGAAGAGCACTACATCAGTGCTGGCTTTCACTGGGTGTTTTACTACAACCTCTACCTCTTACATTTCCAACTTTTCGAACAAATTAAATCAGTTCTTCACTTTGAATACCAGTTGGATTTTAACAGTTAAAAGACAACATGATGTCCATATATTCTGAACAACTCAAAGACCCTCATGCTCCAAGTATTATTTCTATAACTGTAATTGCTTGAGGAATGAAACTTCCATTAGAAATAGGTAAGAGTTTGTGTAACAGCATCGTAGATTAATGCTCCTTAATGCTGGAAGGCAGCTATGGCTGCCTCATCTCTGATTCACATTGAGTCACTGCACCTTCTCATGGTTTCAAAGTCAAAACCTTCCAGTCTAGATGTAAGATGTATTTAATCTTCAAACAAGCTTCAGAACAGCCCGTCTCTCTTCTGTCTTTATCAGCATGAGCTCAGTGACACCAGGCTCTTTGTCAACATTAACAGTGTCTCCTGAGTGAACGTCTAAGAAGTAAAATGAAGAGAACTGAAAATAAAATATGCCTACCTGGGTAGGTGGCAAGAACATGAAGTTTAAGGAACAGCGTGCTGCTTTGTTAGTGTTATCTATTTTGGATTAGACAAAATAGAGGGGGGGAAGTCATTTTTCTGTAGAATATTGTGTAGAATCATGCCAAGGCTATAAGACCTTTGGTCTGGGTCCTGACACTGAAGAATTTCTTTACTGTACATTATCCACTCTTTGCCCCATAATAAAAAAATGCCCTACAAGGAATTTGATCGTATCTCCGGCTAAGATTACTTTACAGAAGATATGTTTTAACATAAAGGAACATTTTCCTCCTAATCACTTTGAATGAACTTCATTTCAAATCTAACTCAACATTTCTTCTAATCATATCATTTGATGATATTTTTCTCTTTCTTAAAAAGGGAGGAATATCTGTTAATATTTGAAAGTCATTCTGTTCTCCCATTGTCAATCACTCCAGAAATTTCCAATAGCTTTATTTTCTTTTGTTTTCTAAAGTTAATCAGCCCTTCCATACTAATGAACTAAGAAATAGGTAAAGAGAGAAAATGGTTTTGAAGTGAAGGAAAAAATAGATTTTACACAATAGCAATTTTAGACTTGAAGTCCCTTCATTTCCCTGTTTTTGCCGAGATAACCACTCCCCATGCCACATAGAAATGTGTGAGGTTGTCCTCCAGGTCCCATGCTAGAGGCTCCTCAGCCTCTGCATCCTATTGCTTACTCCTGCCATAAAAACAACTCAATTATTGCACCATTACTCCAGTGTCATGTGAAATTACTTTGATAATATGAGATCCACAACACATTCTCTCCAAGAACTTGCAAAACGCAGCAGGTTCCCAAAGAGGCAACACATAAAACTGCTTCCCAGGCACCAGTATTAGCATGCATTGGTACTGGAGCAAGATTAGGTTTTATATAAATAATGGTCCCCTTTTATATTATGGAAAGATGGAGATTTATCAAGAAAGTCCAAGAAAGTACTTACATAAGGATGAGATTTTGGAAATCATAATTTACAAGACCAAAATGCTTATCTATTTTAAATAACAAATCTCTGCAATCAGCATAAGGAGGAAACAAAATAACAATTAATTTTTCCATAGTTATTTTATAAATTTGAGATTAAATACTGGAAGAACTGCAGGATTCTTTCATGAGAGATGTAACAAAACCTTGAGATTTTTGTTTTTTAAAACCTCTTTTTCCTTTATCAGAAGTTAGATAGTCATTCATTTCCTAAGTCCCAGACAAAGGGGGTTTTTTTCCATCCTGTATTCCAGAAAAAAGGTGGAGCTAATCAACGGGGACAAAGTGGGTATATCTTTCCTACCATCCTTCATTTTCTTCAGCTTTGTATTCTCATACATATACATACCTATATATATAAAAAACTTTGGATATCTGCAATGCTGAGGTACAAATCATGTGGGTAGAAGTGAAACATTCTCCCTTCTCATCTATAAAAGCCAACTTGCTAAGCTTCATGTTTAGAAATGTATGGGGAGAAAGACGACACTTGCTGTCGCTGTGGCTTAAAACATATATTTTTAACTAAAATTTGGAACTCAGATATGGGTTGCCCTTTGAAATGTCAGTGTGTAACTATTTACTATGATCTATTTTTCTACAATATAAAGACTAGACTTTTAATACTTGTAGACATAATATTACTTGTGTAAAGAGGAGATAGGCATGTAATATTCCCTAGAATTCAATGTGCATTATAATGCCCTTTGCCAAAACCTCACATACACTCTTTTTTGAAGAATAAGCTAGAATTTGGTCATCTCACAACCATATGAAACATCAGTAATAATCCAACAAGCAAAATCCAGTGTTAGCATATGTAAAATCCTTTACACAGAAAAAGCACATAGAAGAATTATTACAAAATTTCTTAGCAAACATGCATTTAATAGTCCCAGAATATTGCAAACAGTATTTGAAGTCTAACCTTTAAATTAAACCTACTAGATAATAAGGCTGCTTTATCCAAGACTTTCTCACTCATCTTTGTCCTTTTCGTTCTTTTAAACCTCAGATTAAAGCATTTAGCTGCTGGCTATATTTAAGCTCTAAAAGCTTTCTACCTTATAACAATGACAAAAAGTCCTGTCTGTGTCAAAGAAATGTTCTGATGGGCTGAACAATATTCCAGTGATGGGCCTCGACAACCTCTCAAACTATACCTGAAAGTGACATATTAGACTTCATTTCAGATGCTTGTCTTGGTTATCTTGCATGAAACTGCACGACTTCCCAGAGGCAGAGAAAGAACATATTTGGGGGAAGGAGGCTGGTTGATTTGTTTTTAATTAATTATTCTGTTAATTTTTAAGCTTCTAAGAACTAGCTAGCCATTTAATGTCACCAAGCACAAAGATGAACTTTTTCAGTGCTGTGCCTTCAGCCAAGTTTCTTTTCAAGAAACAAAACAATGTAAAAAGAAGCACTGTTTAGTGGATTAATAGCTTCAGAAGATATATGTGAAAAGTGTTGATGGAAAGTGAACTTTGACAGCAAAGATTAACACTACTGTCCTTAAACGTTCTGTGTTGTTCAATGTAATAGTTATAGTCAGTCATACTTAAAGTGTTCAGTATATATGTTCATACTTTGTTTTGTACCATGGGTTGAGCACAATAGTCATACTCTTGAAAGGGGTGAATGGTGAGGAAAGGGCCAAGAGGGGAAACAACGTGGTGGATGCTAAAAAGCTACACAACGCCAAGGGAAAACAGAACAAGTTCACGAAGTGGAAGACCACAATGAATTATTAAATATACACTTACATACAGGCATCCCTGGGTCAGACAGTCCCTGAGCAGCAAATTGGTGGAGACTGGGAAAGCGTTCTGGGATGTATCACTGAGTGCCTGCTCTTTTTTTGCCCTGGTTCCTAGGCAGCCTGTTTTGGTCATTCTCCAAGATCGGATACAGGACTAACTGGATTCATCCAATGGATATCAATACTGCAGCTCAAAAACATTCTTATCTATGGCCAGGTTTTTTTCATATATACAGTCAGGCTTTTACAGGATGTTATCCCATTTGTTTTAGGACCACTAATAAGGTGCACCTTGTTCTTCATCTTTTCTGTAGCTTTATCTTCCCTCAAAACCTGCTTCAGAAATGAATAGGTATAGTGAGCTAGGCAAAACCCATCAGACTGCAAGCTCTAAGTAATTTAAAGAACAAAGCCTTGCAGTTCCAATGAAGTTCTTGGAACTAAACCAAAAAACATAACCAATGTCACAGAACACTACAGTTTTCTCTCTTAATCTATGTTTGGAAGGAGCAATAAAAAATAGTTCTTGGCAGAACAGCTGATATAATTCGATGGACATTTTTCTTAACAATACTGAAAATTTAAATAATTTTTTCGACAACTAAGATTTGAGCAATAATCCACATAAAGGGTCTTCAAATACCCATGGAGTATCACTGCATAAGCCTGGAATGATGGTTGCAGTAACTAAATGAGCATGTGTTTTATAGGTCACATAGATGAAAAATAAGAGTTGTGATTTCTTACAGAGTAACATTATTGATATAATAATTGCTATACTATCTCATTCCATATTTAATTTCAAACATTTACGTTTAAACATTTAAATTTCTCATTCTAATAACTTGTTTAAAGGGTCACCAGTATCCTTGATAATCACTCCTATTACAGTCAGTTCCAAAGGTCTGCCTAGCCCAGTACTCCATCTCTTGAGGGTGGCCAGCAGAGGATGTCTGGAGAAGCATCCAAGGACAAAGCACTCAAATTATGCTGGATTCTCTGGTAGCTTCCATTTTTTTACAGTTTATGGACTCTCTGAAACAGATTAAATATTAAACATCAGTATTTAATCTTTAATAATATCTTTGTGTTTAAAATAGTTAATAACCCTTGATTGCTTTTTCTTTCATCGATGTTTGTGGTCATTTTAGAACCAGTCTAATGCCACAACATCCTCTGGTGATGTGATCCACTCTTTATCTAGCCATTATGTGAATAAGCATCTGTTTTGTTCCATTTAACAATCACTCCCTCCTTTTTTTGAGAAACATCATTCGTTTTCTTCATTGCAGTCCTGATTTCAGAGTCTTCTATCATATCCTCCCTTCAGTGCTCTTTCAGTCTGAAGAGTCCTTGTCTATAAAATTATTCTTCATACAGAAAGCATTCCATAACTCCGTTGATTTCCCTTCTATCTTTTCTAATTCTACTATTCCATTTTCAGATAAATGATCTTGACAGCAAAAGATAATCTTATGGATAAGGTATTAGACTAGAGTCCTGGAAAAAGAGATTATATTCCTGTTTGTGTCACAGATCTTATGCATTATTCAGTCTTCTTGTCTGCTTAATTTTGAGTAAATTCATTCACCGCTAAGTGAGAATATTCAGAAACAGAGAACATTTCTGCTTCCAGCATGTAGAATATAACCACTACAGGATTATTTGATTTGAAATTAATACTTAAATAACACTATGGCATGGGGTTAACTTGGGTCTTTTTTAAATTAATTGAGACCCTCACATCTTCGGACCAGACCCTTAAAGAGTCTCAGAGGTATTTCTAGGTACCTCATTTCTCCAGTGTTCATCTCAAAAAAGCTTTAGAAAAAAGAAGCAGTTTACAAAGGGTTTGCACTTAGCCCAGAAAATCAGGCATCCCTGATCACTGAAACAATTATGGCTATTAACTTGACTCCTTTGTTTAACCTGTAGTCAAGGCCACTGTGCCAGACATTGCAGAACAGTGGTGACAATACTGTACCTTCAGAAGGAGCTGTACTTCTGTGTCTCTGCGTCGCTCTTTTTTTTGAACAGCAGCTTTTCGGAAGCAGAGTTTCCAAACTATAAAAAACTCCAAACTATGAGTAAACTTGTGATAAAAATTCAATTGTCTGGATGATTATGTAAATTAAAACAAACTCATCTTCCATTTAGATCATATATACCTGGGTATTATAAAGGTGTGAAAACCAGACAAGCAAACAAACAGTTCTCAGTTTCCATGAAGCAAGTGAATTGCTTTTATAAATGAGAAGAACCCATTGATTTCTCCTAATACAGACACACTGTTTAATAATTTGTTTTATGCCCTAAAAATGGGTAATGCTGAATATTTAGAGAGAACATTGGATTTTCTTTTTGTAAATGCGTGGCAATTTCTCCAATGATATCCACTGATTTCTGATGCTCTATCATCCAAATGCCATCTTATTGCATCACCTTTCATTGCAGACCTGTCATTTATAAACAATATGAGGCTTTTATTTTTTTATTTCCTAGATTTATTTCTACTGATTAAAGAGAGAAGCTTCAGCAAGAGCTCATGTGGCATGATGCCAGAAAAGCAAACGAGGAGGATGCCAAACTAAATGAAAGAGCAGTTGAACTCCAAACTCCATATTAAAACATTGCTTTCTAATCAGTGGATAATATCTCTGAATTTCTGTGCCTTGCCACAGAGCCTTAGGCATCTCAGCTGGAGCCCAACGAGCCCTAAGGCCTTACTCACACTCACATATCCAAACTTAATTTACATACAGAACAGAGACTAAAAAATATCCACCATAGGAATCAAAAACTTTTTATGAATTTTGTGGGGGATTTGCAATATTTTCCAATGCACAATGCTTGGTGTAGTTAATAAAGACAGGGAAATACTATAAAACTTACTTCTTTCTCTTTCTTAAACATTTATTCACATGTACATTCAAATATGCTGTGGCATAATATCAGAACATGTCTTAAATATTTAACAGCTACTTATTTAATTGGGAAAAAAATTCCAGAATCAATTAAAAAGAAAAATTAAAAAAAACCCACAATGAAATGTGTAAGATAGGATTATATTCAGTTGGTTTCTCTGTGGATGTATAATTTGAGAGTTTTGTTTTGTTTCACTCAATGCACAGGAAAAGTTTTCAGGATTCCCCATGCAAGCTAGCACATTGAGTCAGAGGTCTCACTGTCGGGTCCAGCCCATCCTTTACAGACAACAAGAAAACAAAATGGGAATTCCTTTTGCACTAAGTGATTTCCTGGGTCACTGCCAAGAGACACACTGCCTTTCCCAGCAGGTTTCAACAAAATACTCCAGGTACTTCTTTGAGGAAGGAGGTAAGGCGCAACCAGGCTTTTTCCTCAATATGATCAGCAAGTCAGCTCTATCCATGGCAGCAACACAATGTTAATGCATCAAAAGCTGCCAGTATTTTAGGCATCAGATTACATAGGCAAGAAAGAAAAGGAAAAGTGCATAGTAGCATCTTCCAAGGATGACTGCCCTCCTCACATACTTACTCCAACCTAACAACAGAGTGCCATAGTTTAACCATTCTAGTTTTCTGGCTTGCATTTAATTTGATTTTCCACTTAGGGAATGACTGCACTTAATCGATCCATGTAAGCCCATCTCAGTGGAAGAAGTGAAGCCTCCAAAATTCATCAGGGAAAAGCTAATAAACTTATTAGACCCAAGCATCTCCCAGGCATGGCCCAGTACAGTTTTATTTCATTTTTAAATGAAAGATACTGAAGCAAGGTCTATTTGAAGGAAGCCATAAATAAATAAAATATTGTGGACGACTGGTTACAGAACTATAGAAAATTAAAAAAACCCCAAACTTGGGTATTGTCTTATATAAGGTAAAAGCTTGTGATGCAGCATGCATTACAAATGAACTGCACTAAGAGGAGAAAATTAGTATCCATTCAGTTTATGTAATGAAACAAAACATATCCTATAAACTAGTAACTACTGGCAAAACTCCAATATTTTCTATGACTTACTCTAAGATGACCCAGACAGTGAATTTTTCAAGATGACTTCATTTGCAAATGTTGCAGACATTATTTACTATTTCCAGGTATATTATTAACCACACCATAAGTATCAGTAACAGTCATATTTGTTATTCAATCCAGTGTTTTTTCAGGCTTTTGCTCTTGAAAACAAATGTGTTTAGGCATAGAAAAGATACTTTTTAGAAGGAATCTTCCTGACCTAGTATACAGTCTATATATGCAGAAATAATGTTTAAGCAATTCCATCACATTTCCGAATTCTGCTTAAAAATAATCCTATTCAAATTAAACTTTGTTTTTGTCCACACTATTGTTCCATGTGGCCAGATATCAGGAGTCCTGGAGATTATTTTCCCTTTATAAAAGAATATGTAAAATTTGTGTATATCTTTTTTTCACTATGACTGGACAAACACAGAAGTTTTCAGCGAGCTGAAGTTTTGCCCTGTAAGAATCAGCACAAAGAGCTGTGAAGCATGTCTTCTAACAGCATCTTCAATAAGAAACTTAGTCAAAATTACTTTGTTCCATCATGGTTATATTTTATGATTTTAACTGATCACTACAAACAGACCTGCTCTGCTTCCAAACAAAATTTACAGACAACATGGACACTCTTAAAAGTCCTTCAAGAAAGCAGAAAGATCACGCGATAAAAACCTAAACCAGAAAAACCTCTCACCCTTGCTAAGGCATACTTGTTTTGCACAGGATTTCTTTCTCTGCTGGTTGGCAAACACTAATTAGTAGTCAAGTTTGTCTGCCTCTCTTCAAATCCTTGAGTCTACACAGCTGACAAATATAACTTGCTTTGCAATAAACAGAAGACTCCGGGGTTTAGCTGCATTCAGAATCTACTTTATAGGGGATCTTCAGGTAAACTGAGATACCATCTCAGATCCTTTATTGATCTTTTCAGAGGTTTCTAGCCTTTTTTCCATGAAACCATATAGCTGGCTCACAAAACACAGTTCTAATTCTGGCATCCATCTGGATGCTGTAGCTCATGTACCGTGCTGTGAATTCCCTTCCTTACCTGCAGCTGGAGCTCAGCACGTCTGTCAGTGCCCCACATCTGCTTGTTCATGATTGGGACTTCCAAAGCCACCTCCCAGATCACCTGCTGTACTTACCGGCTACTGATTATCCATTATTATTCATTATCCACATTAATAGCAATATTATTAATGGAATCAGTAATAATAAGTCTAGAGATGCAACATCTCTATAGACTATTTTTTGCCTGTCTTTCATTTTCTCTATAAGTGCAGCATCTTCTTCTAGGGTACCACTTACCTGTCATTTTTGTCTCTCTATTTAGATGAAGAACACCTTGAAGATTCATCAGTCTTGTTTATATCTTAATTGCTTTCTTCTGACTGTTATTGCATTTAAGCCTCTTTCAATGTCTTCCTAATTTAAAACAAACAAATTTTTCATTTCCCTTTCAATTTCAAAACTTATATTTATACTTAGACATTAGAATCATGGCCATGTGGGTAATCAGAAAAGCACAACAAAATTTCTGGGTGTATCCATTGACTGTTGATTTCCAACATCAAAAAAAGGCTGGGATCTTTATAGCAATGATCACTTATTGAACTATCTATTTTTATTTATCAGCCAGTGAGAACACTTACTGAATTAGTGTGAACAGTCTAGTTCCTGGATATGATGTTAATGAGGATCGATGTTCATAATCAGGAATAATAGAACCAAAACGTACTCATGTACAAACAACTAAACCCTTTACCAGGCTGATGAATAAATATAACTTTCCTGAAAGATTTACTTACTTATCAGATCACTTATGCTGAAATTTCTATGATAAATTAGAGATGTGACATATGTCCTAGACAAAATTGCATGAATAATTATTTGTGTCACAGTTCAAGAGTTTAAAAATATATTCTGTTCATGGGATACACAGTATTAACATATTTGTGAGCTCATCATATACTAGATCAGGCTTCATACAATCATTTAAACATGGAGAGATGAGTTGATAAAATTGTATGGTGGGGGCCCTATGCAAAATCCACTGAGGTTACAAGCAAAATTTGGTGGAACTTTGAATTAGAGTCTATGAGACCAGATCTCAGTACTTACCAGATGAAAGTGAGTCTTCCTCCTTTCCCTTCTTTGTGTAAAGGAAAGACATTAAAATAAATATATATACATTTTCACATTTGCAATACTAATAGACTAGGATATTGCCATGAATGTGTCTTGTCTCTGCAATTTCCAGGTAAATTATTTACCTATTCAGATTGTTGTATATGTTTGTTTATACATATAAATATTAGTTTGACGTCTCTTATTTTAGCTTCCCAGTTTGCAGCTCTTCACTTGTACAGTGTGAGGACTTTACGCCTTTAATTGGCTCAGCCTCTGACTCAATATTTGCTTGTGTTAGCTTTGTGGAAACAAGGTATTGCAATGCTTCACTTTTATTTGTAGAATTTATTTTTTTTCTGTCATAGTGTTGGTCCTTTTGAGGTTCTTCAAAGGAGTTTCATCATCTTTTCTTTTTACAGTGCACAGGACTGAAATATCTATGGAAGATCTAATAATGAGATAAGGTTGCTATTATACTTATTTTTCACCTTGAAAGATACATTGCCCAAAAGTACGTTTCTAGCTAGAAACCCAGTGTGAATAAATACACAGTGTCTTATTCCCCATTAAAAGGGCGCTGACAGTTATGTATTCTGTATGCACATACATCTTCATATAAAACACATATATATATTTTTAGGTTCTCCAGATTACCAGATTTACTCACCCCTGATCCAGCCTAAATTAATTGTATTCAGACTATTATAAACCTGATACTTTAGGCACAGAAACCTGTTTTTGGCAACAAGGATTATGTCCACATTAACAATTTGGCACAGATCAAAGCACCTGGTGCTGAGACTCTTCAAATCTTCATTGTATGAGGCTTGCAGAATTGACCTTAGAGTAGCTTAGCCATGCCTGCACTCTGCTTTCCCACCAGCTGGGCCAAACATCTGCCTTACATTTGTGCTCCAAGGCTTGCTGAGGCTACCCCATGAAACCTTCCTTCTCCCCCTGCAGGCACCTCTGCGGAGATCTTCAGGAAGCACCACACTATGCTTTTCTTCAGCTCAAGTAAATGACCTTCATGCACCACTGTTCCCCTCATGTGAGCAGAGGTTGTGGGCTTGAGACAGGACTACATCCCCTTTGGCACACGGGAATGATAACCCGTCAATGCAATCCTTTTGGGACAAAGAGGTACATGAAAATTCTTTGTCTTTAACTGTGCTGTGCCTTCATCAGTCTTTCACAAAGTGTCAGGAGGTGGCTGCTGAAGGGAGCCGCAACCTGCTTCTGGCCAGCCCTGAGGCAGAAATCCCACAGCAATGATGGGGATTTCCAGGAGCTGGGAGTTCAGACATGCAGCTGGCTCGCTGCTGCATTCATGCCTGAAGAGCACTTCAAAGTCTTCCCAGTGGCTGCACAACTTCCAAGCCACCCGCAGACTCTTCGAGAATTTTGCACGATTTTTCTTGAACGTAAAGCAGCATTGCTTGTTAGTCTTCTCATGCCCAGCAGCGTCATGTAGACTGCACCCTCTGGGTGTGCCCCTGGTTTACCCTGTTGCTTGAACAATGCACGGCACTCCAGCAGCACAGAATTTGGAATCTGGAATTAGGAAAATTCCTCAGCTGCACTGGTTATTCCTCTGTGAATCTTCTGAGGCGTGAAGAAGGGCTGTAATCAACACAATTGATGAGAGTTTATTAGTAAACTACTTTCCCTATAATTCACTTCCTTGTATAACAAAATTTGTTATTAGACTAGATATTAGTATAACAAAACAGTACATTATACTTCATATATATCTTCATTTAGCAAAACCTGTATAGTATATGCTTTGTTTTTCCTGTTCACCAGTTTGTTGATGGACAAAAAAAAAAAAAAAAATTCAATTTGGTTTTAGTGTTACACAAACACACGCATAGCAAGGTGTAAGCTGTACTTCAGCAACTTTGACTATGACAAAATGTCATCAAAACATAACTGATGAATAGCTAATAGATACATTGACGGTAAATTCTAATTTCTATTCAGAAATTCAGTTTATAAACAGTCCCAAAAGAAAAATTTGCTGTTTGAAACATAGAAGTGTCAAATCTAATGAATGGTCTCTTAACTTTTACAATACTTCCTGAAAACTAGATTAAGGTATAGTAGAAAACCTTGCAGGAATCAGTGAAGTATAATAATTAATAGTGGAAATATTACAAAGTCCAATCAAATACCCTTCTAAAAATACTCCCTTTGCATCATTAACCTTGTCAGTCATTTCTTTAAATAAATCCCTGTTTAAAAATAATAAAAAGAAGGAAATGTACAAGTGTGTACTCCTGAAGTAACTTCGCAAATTGATCAATTTTTGAAACATTTGACTCTGATTAATGAGAACAAGAAGCTGAAATATGTGAACTGAAGATATAAATACACTCTACCTATTTATACTGCCATTTTTCAAGCTGTCTTTTCTAAGGATTATTTAAAATTAAATATCCTATGCCTTGCATGGAATCTGGCAACCCAAGGATATATATATTTTTTTTTAAATCATAATGACAAGACCTTTTATTATTGCTCTTTTGAAAATAAAGGAATTGGTGAATCTATAGCTCTAATTTATACGACATCACATGTATAGTAGTACATATGTGAAATTATAAAATTATTTCTGTGCCACCTCACTAACACTGGTGTAGATCTTGAACGTACAATGACCCACCAAAGGTGAATCCCTCCATTTGTACTCGAAGGGAGCTGAACTCTTCAAGGACTCCACCGGGGCACCAAAGAGCATGAAGTTCCTTCGCCCCCAGCTCATTATAGCGCAAGGGTATTAGTTACACTACGCATTTCTACACTACTGTCAGTGTGCAAGAGAAAAACAGATCCCGAGAATCACATCAAAGGATATAACCAGAAGCTAGCATATGCAGTTAAAAAGGTAGAGGTGACTCATTTTCCAGGGATTTACTTTAAATATTTAAAGACTGTTCTGACTCGGGAACATATTTAATATTTAAAAATAAAGTAAAAAAACCTGACTCTTGAGAACTTTTTTTCTGTAGGTAACAAATATCGCTCTGTCTTCTCTTATGCAAAAGTAAACATGCAATTATTTCAAGCATAGTTTTATCTTTAAAGTTTCACTTGCAAAGCAGCAGTGGTATGAATAGGAACCACTGAGAACTGGAGGTGCTTCTTTGCCATGAAAGATGGTACAGAGTTTGTAGTAAACTCTACAGACTTTTACTGCTCTTTGGCATATTACTTTTTTTTTTTTTTCTGAAGGTGATATATCAGGACTAAATCTACAATTCATATTCCATAAAACCTACGAATAAAATTATTCTCATTGGTGACACAGATGGCAAAAGTAAGTCTATATTGAAATCGATGGGAGTTTTGTGTACATGAAAGCTACAAGATATAGGTGCTTATAATTATCATCTTTAAACCTAATTTCATTTTCTGTGTCTTTGTAAAGAATTCAAAGTCCTTTGGAAGGTATTTGGTATTTAAATTCCAAGGGCTGCCCAAATCCAGTAGCTGAAGCTGAAACTTGAGATAAAAACAGAAATGAAAGATTTTCTGAAAGAGAAAAGTAGTTTGTGCTTCAGCCTTAAATGATCCTGATATCTGATACAATGGAAAAGCTGAAGAAGAGATTAGCTGTTTGAAAAATGACCATTTCAGAGCTGTTCATTGATTTCTTAAAGGTCTATTCACTAAAAATACATTTAAAGCATAAATGGCAAGGATCCTACTGGTAGGTCATTACTTGGATTCAAACTGCTTATATTCTGCTGCCTAAAAACAGTGAAAAATATTGCTATCCTAGTCATGAGTTAGCATTTGCTATGATTGTGGGTGCCAACTTGTGATGGCACATGCAGGCAAAAAGGTGCTACCAACAGGATTCAGTATAACTGCATGTATATAAGTCTAAAATTGTCTTACATGTTACAATAATTTTAATATTGCTGAGGATGCCTGGTGGATAGTAGCTGAGGTTTTTATTACACAAAAAGATAATGCTCTATTGTGGCAGAAGTAAGGACGCATCCAAAGGTCCAGCAGTTAGGGTCACATGCTCACAGCTGGAGTGCCAGTGCTGGATTCAGTGGCGTGGGAAAGCAAATATGGTAAAGGGAGAGGAGACAACAATTTATTTGTAGCAAATTACTGTCTTTGGTATATTTGGACTGCTACATTATTATATCAGGATCAGATTATTATTTTGTGGTCAGCTGCTATTCAGAATACTTGATATGTTGAAGACAGATGAGGTCCTAGAAGACAAGAAATAGAAAGGATAGTGACATTCTTTTAGAAAGGACAACACCCCCCCCACACCTCCACCCCCCCCCCCCAAAAAAAAAAAATAAAAAAAAATTCCAGGACCAGGGAATTACGAACAGACAGCTTAACTTCACTCCTTAGGAAAGTTCTGGGATAAATAAGCAAACAAAGTACACAACATCTGGAAGATTACAAGAAAACAAGTAACAGCTGTAAAGAGCAAATAATGTCAAATCTTTCTAAAATTTTTTAAATCAAGTTAAAAAGTCTAGGGGCAAAGGGGGAAAAAACCCATAAAACCAAACGGCAGGGATGGGATTCAGTTGCTTAAATATAATATTCATTACCATGAAGGCATCCAAGACAACCACACAAGGCTGGCAGATATGACTTACAACCCACAGCAGATCTGCTCTCTTCTAGCTGACAGCTGGAGACCAGGCAGGATGTTTCATGTTGCCTAAAATGTTACTGAATGTCTATGCAGAGGGAACCGAATTAATCCCAAATGTTGTATGCCTTGACTTTCAATATAGATTTCTAGGAAATAGGATCTAGGTGAAAACCTGATAGAGTGGAGGCAAAAATGGCCTTACGGCTATACTTGGAGAACAGGTATCTATAGTCATTGCCTAACCAGAAGCATTGAATCAAAAGCGGTCCTGAAGGGCTTTGTCATTGACCTGAGTCTGTGTAAGATTATCCAAGTCACTAACAGATAAACCAAACTGAATTTCTTAAAGCTTTGTGTTATTTGCAAACATGCCAAGTGATACTTCCCCTCTATTCAGCACGCCTGGAGTACTGTGTCCACTGCTGGGCTCACCAGGACAAGAGAGAGATGGAGCTAGTGGAGAGAGTCCAGGGAAGGGCCACAAAGAAAGTTTAGGGACTGGAACATCTCTCCTACGAGGAAAGGCTGAGAGAGCTGGGACTTAGCCTAGAGGAGGCTCAGGGGGAATCTCATTTGTGGCACTACTGGTATTGACCAAGTTCCATCTTGCAAGGACTTCTTTGTTGTAAGTGATGAATGTAGTGCATTATCCCCGAAATTACTATGCAGCCTATGAGGACAATTAATTTTTCTGAGAAATTACAAGGTAGTTAATTAATCTGACTTGAAGTTAATTAAAATTTTACTCCTTTAAGAAAAGTGTTGGTCCATTTAGCATATGTCAGTCTTTTTCCACTAATGACCTCAAAAAGAAAACATTATATGTTCTTGAAGTTTATTTTTAAAAGCTGTTGAATTCCTGTATGTAATCCTCAGTGCAGGAAAATTAATAGTTAAGTTTATTATCTGTTATTATTAGTTAATTTTACTTAACCACAGTAAGACTAAATACTGGTAAGCTATTGTGACATCAGAGCTAATTAGTCAACCAAACTTGCATGCAAAACTTCTGGTGTTTGTAATATATCAAGAGTCTGAATGACACTGGGTTAAAGACATTAGAAATGTAATGCTGGGGGTACTCAGCTCCATTCTCATGGAATTTAAAAATCACATGGCCACATACTGCCTGGGCAACAGTTCCTGAAAGACTCCCTTTCACACCATTCCCTCTGCTTGGGGGAAGCAGCACTATCAAGAAAAATGTAGTCATACATGTCCACAGAGCTTGTAGCAATTGTGACTCAGAGATTGAGCTCTCCCTTTTGCCCTTATATAATACATTGATGTCACCAATATTTCAAATCAAGGGTCTTATGCATCATCAATGTGCTTAGCAGTGCCGGGGAGAGGCAAAACAACCATAAAATCCAGCTTAACTGGCTGGCATGCTCTACTTGCTTTAGTGTGTTGGTGAATCTGCTCTTAAAGTTAAAATAAAATATGATCTAAGATACTAGGAAAAATCAGAATTGATACAGAAATATTACATTATTCTTGTCCATTATTAGTATGTGAGTTCTGAAATAATTTAAGTAGAGTAAAAACCAGTAGGCAAACACATTCCTTAGACTATTTAGGATATGAATTAGTTCTTCAAGCACAAAAATATCAAAAGGATGTGGTAATCATCCTGAAATAATTATTATAAAATAAAAATACCTCTAAACTTCACACAAAGCAACGTTAACCCTCATGTGTAGTCCTACCATGACGAAAATATTTTGAGGAAATGGGAAGGTGGTAACAAACAAAATTAATTCTAGAACATTTTTTTTAAAAAAACAGTATTTGGATACCTGAGAGATGACAATCATCTTGCATCATAACATATGCTATAAGTTCAGGAATATCGAACTATTTTTTGTAAATATTTATGTGCATAATACACAGACTTATAAATACTATTTCTGAGAAATTAATGAATAAACATATTCTGGCATTTCCAATAAAGCCTTCAGCATCCTTTCTTATTTTATCTTAAGTCACCTTTATCCTTTCTTATTCCATCAGTTTATTTAAAGTATTTTAATACACTGAAGGAAAAAACTGTGATTTAAATTGCACAATAAGAAGTGGAAAGAGGGTTTTTTTATTTTGCTTTGGGTTTAGATCTTCAGGTTTTGGTTTTAGTTTACAGGACAGGAAAACAGAGAGAAACTTGTCTGAAATATGTGTGTATGTGTATCTATAGGTCTTGGTTGTTGTTTGTTTTGTTTTGTTTTTTTTTTTTTTTTCTCTCCAGAGTAGACTAGATTTATTTGAAGTATACAAGCCAAAAGTTAGCAATTTCAAAGATATCTGGGTAACTTAAGGGAGAAAGTTTGAGCGACGGCCACCAAAATTTAGGCCTGTAATTTCCTTATGAACTTTTTAATAAGTTATAGTATTATGCTGTGTTAGGTCTAGACATCAAAACATAAAACTGATTCACAGCCTTTGCTATTAAAAAAAAAAGAGCGTTAATGTACTAAATGAATGTATTTTATAATTATTTTAGAAGTACAATCACAGATAATGATTATCCTTCATGAGAACGCAGAAACCACCATGGCATTTGACATTTTGGCTAAAATAGTCTTTTGCTGAAGAAATGGTTAACTGTAGCCAATTAGGGTCAGCGACTGCAGACAAACATAACAGAAATTGCTTCAAGTGTGCTCCTAATTTCTCCAGTTCCTGGCACTGGCAGACACTTCTCCTTTCATCTCCAGGGTGCCTTGCAGACACCTGCGTGCCCTGACGATGGGAGCAGACTGTCCCACCAATCCCAGACCAGCCATTTTGAACAAGGGTTCAGGGGGCTGGGTAGAAGTACTAAATGATGACTTCACTGTGATCCAATTTTAAAAACTTCTAAAGCAATATTTTTAGGCAAAACATTATACAGACGATAATTACTGTTATTGACAATGATCTCACTCACACACTCAAGGACCTGCAGTTGAGTGTTGGTAATCCAAACTGAATTCCAAGGCTTTAGGAATAGGTATAAACTAGTTAGGAAGGTTCAGTGTAAACATCAGTTCAAGGTCTAAAGTGTTTATGACTTGAAACAAGCTTAGCTAATTGCTAATCAATGGGCTGCATCCTGAGAGACAGTGTTTTTACCAGGATATGGATAACGGTAAACCTGATATACAGTCTTAGGGGGGAAAAAAGAGAAGTTAAAATATATAGTCTGAAATGATAAATCAGATCTAAGCAGCACAGTCATTTACAGAAAAAGGTCTTTCTCTTCAACAGGGAAGTATTTTCCTGCATGCATCATCACAGAATGAATCGTTACCCTTCCCTGATAATAAAGCAGAAAAATTAAAAAATAATTGTTTTTGATCCATATTTAGGCTATGTAAACTTAATTTCTAAAGCAATATGAGTTATTTTCTGCTTGCTGTATTTAGTAATATGGTTACAAATACATAACAATGACTTAATGAAACTCAATCTTATTGAATGAGATGTTTTGAAGCAGCTCACAGAATGCATATGAAGTTACAACAGTATAACTTCTTCTGCTTTATACAGCAAAATTTGGTCCTTTTGGTCTTTTGATGGATGCAGTAGATATCGTTAAAAGCAAGAATCAGAAGATAGGAATTAGAAATGATACAGGCAAGGTGAATTTGCATATCAACTTGAGAATACAGATGGAAATGAAGGTGTATTTAATCAGGCACTTTATATTAGCATTATTGATTATGTAAAGGGTTCTGGATGTCACAGGCAAATGTCAGATGCTCTAATTAGATTACCGTACAACTTGTATAACTTGTATATGAATTAGTTGCACAGGGGATTGCATATAAAACAAATGCAGTCTTTGTTTTTCACACTTCTTTTTTTTCCTCAACAGATCTTTTACATCTGCTGGATGATGACACCATGAAATACAGTTTCTGAATGCAGATTTGTTTTGGGATATTCAATAATTTTATGTATGCAGACTGTGTGATTCCTATCTCTGGTTTACCAATGGGTCTATAAAGCCTCACAGAAAGATTAATTACAGCTTACATCAATTTTGGCCTCTAGATGTCATGTAAAGAACATAACACCAAAGAGGAAGCAGAAGAATTTTGATTATGTCCATCAGAGAAAAAAAGAGAGAATAACAGGTAGGCAGTGGAATTTTAAAAAGGGTTGGGTTTATTGTTTGCATCTTTTTAAATAACTGAAGTTCTTAAAATTAAATGGGAAGTAGGAAGAAATAAGTTCAATGGAAAAATGTTACTGATTGAAGAATTACTTCTATAAATCAGCAAGATTTGAGAAAATAATAAACAACGTTCAAGAACTCACAGATGTCATATAACTGATATTCAAGGTTAAAAGCAGTACAGAAAATATAATAGCTGTCAAGGATGCAATAGAAATATAGTTATATACCTGACCTTTTGCATCAAACTCTGCCTGCAGTTCCAAGCATTTCTCAAAATACTTTTGATAACACTCATAAAAACAATTTTCCAAATATTTTATTTGCAGTTTTAAAATGCATGGTGCAAACACCATAAAAGCACTTTGTTCCATGACAGCATTTATCCAAGGATCCTAAAATGCATTAGTCATGCAAGTACCATATAAAACAAATAAATAGAATTATATTCATTTTTGCAGGTCAGTGAATAAAAAGAAAAAGTTATGGAAATGCAGGTCCAAACCCCAATTCCAAATTGATAGCAAGGCCAGAAGAGAAGCTTCAAAATCTTTTTCCCACCTAATGTAAACAGTCATTATCAAATATAAATTAAAAATGTGATAGGAAATCAATTTAGATTCTATAAGGGATCTTGCATGGAGGGTTTCTAAGACGTCGTGTTTTTCTATGTAGTAAAACACTTTGGAAAACTATGGGTGCCTGCAGACTTAAATGCCTCCAGCAGACATCATCTCATTTTTATGCAGGCACTGTGCATCCTAACAGCACAAAATGCCCATGTTAAGCAGAGACCCAAAAAAAGTGTGCATCCTAAAGGTCGAGTCCTGTACAGTACATGTAAGACAAACCAGTAGAATAAAGCTGACGTTATCCTTAAGGCCACAAAGCTGATATTTATAAGCTACGCTAGGGTTCTCTGTTACTTCTCCACTCTTGGGCTCTATTAGCCATAAATCTCTCAACTGTCCAGCACCTTGTGCCTTTTCCTGTCTTACACGCTTCTCCTAAGGTTATCACCAGGCCTATCAACCTGCCAACACCAAAATTTTATCCCACAGCTTCTGTTCCCACTAACAATCATTTCCAAAGAAAGCAGCACAGAATAAGCTGGGATCCAACTTGTGTCAGTTGTTCACCTCTTGGTAATGGTTACTTCGAAATGACACCACAAGTTATAAAATGTTACTTAGAGCATGATAGTACTTTCATACTGCTCTAAGTGTCCATTTTTAATTTTCTCTCTCCTCGACTAAACCATTTTTTTTCTTTTTGAGAGAATAAATGCATTAATCAAAAATAGCTGCAACGGACTGACCGTGCTAATCACACTAAATAGATCTAATCCTTTAAGTATTCCTTTTCCAGGGCTTAAAGAATAATGAGAGTAGACTCCACTTACAACCAATACATTCTGCTTGTAATTTCTAAGTGTCTCAAATGTATAAATACACTCAGCCTTGATACACAACATCAAGTATTTTTAATAAATCTTTGGTATGTTTACACCCTTGTAGCTTTATTTCACTTCTATTAATAGTAAAGAGCGGAAGAGAAGCATTTCAATATAAAGTAACTCTTACCTAACATTGTAACTCACAAAATTGGACCCTGTTCCTCACCTTGCCTTTTTGTTATGTTATTCTCTGATTCTGAGGAACATCATTAACTGTTAAGTAAAAACCACCTTTAAGAAAATTACCTCTAGCCTCAGCTTCTGGCAGCTTGTGCCCCAGCTGTGTCAGCCACTTTCCATCAGTCAGTGCAAACTCTCAGTAGGAGTCAAGAGTGCAGTTTCAACCTTATTTTTACCATGCAAACAAAAAATTGTGAATTATTTTGTTCTCATGCAGGCCATTTCTGCACCATAACAGAAATCTCATTTCTCAATTTGTTTCTATGTAGCTGTATATAATACAAAGTTGCCCCAGTCCATTAAACAAACAAACATGATATGAACTAGCTTATAACAAAACGTAAATGAAATTCTATATGACAAAACGGTAACACTTCTGCAAATGCATGGGTTAAATGGTAACAGCTTGAGGTCTTTTGCGGTCAAAACCATCTGCTCAGGTTGGCAGGTTCTATTCTGGGAAGTCTCAGATTTCTGCTAAACTGGCCTTTGGCACATCAAGTCCTCATAGGCTGAGTTCAGAAGCTTTGGAATAATATTTATGAGTGAAAAGGATTCTCTACAAGCATAAAAAGTATGGGGGGAAAAAAATGAAAGGATTAAGCAGGAAATTATTTTAAAAGTGTGTTTTTTCTCTTGTAAAAGATTCTAACCTTGAGAAGGAAATAGTTTCTAGAAAATTAAACAATGAAATACAAATGAATTTTTAAAACACCAGTTAATATTTTGTGTCTTGAAATTAATTAAATTAAAATATATTTCAGGCATACAAAGTGCCTTTTACTCAATTTAATCACTGGTTAATTTGATCCTTCATTTAATTTGATCAAAACCCTAGGAATCAAATCAGCTGTATTAAAAATAGCAAAACTTTCACTCCTTATTTTGATTAATTTTGATCGCCGTAGGCAAGTAATATCATATAATTCAATCACTGGTTATAGAACATTGCCATTTTAATTAATTATGAAAATGAAAAAAAAATTGAGTGAGAACAGAGATAAAAGCCCAAGGAAGAAAATGTATTTATAACAAAAGGACAATTACAACTCAATGTTGTGTTATTAAGACATTGTTACTAAAATTTTAGTTCTATCATTTGTCATTGTAACCCACTTACTTACTGTTCAAGCCCAATATGCAGCTTCACCTATGACTATACTGTAAGCATAGGAAGATCAAAATTCAATAAAACGTGCCACGTCTTGAGATTTTCTTGCAAAAAGAAGTCACTCATACACTGGTATGCAACATTTTAGCCTTCTAAGGAATTTCAGTCCTGCCTTGAGGAAAATCTCCTCAAGGCTGTTGTCACTGCTTTCCCACCTCTTCAGGAAAAATTTGCTGTCAGAACTGGCTCAGCAAGCAAATGAAATTATTTAAACAAAGCTGAGGAAAGAAGAGGGGAAAGAAAGTATCCAGCAGGTCTTTTAATTACTTTCCATCCGTCTTGCTCTGTTCTCCTTTCCTTCTCACTACCCACAGTGTCTGGTTGGAGAAGAAAAAGAGGTGATTCTGGTGACTCAGGAGAAAAAGGCAGATTCCCTGAAGAAATGTTGAGGCTGGTAGCACTCAGAATAATGTAAAAGACTGGTGCCATAATTAATTGCTGGTCAAGCAGACTAATATGATGTAGGTAAGTGATTCTGTAACTTCTCTTCATAAATATGGCAGGAATGTCAAAATAGGTGATGCACATAAATAAATCCAGATCCAGGGAACCAAGAGAATAATAGTAACAACAACAACCACCACCAGAATGTAGAAAAAAAAAAACTGTTAAAAAATTCTTATTTCCTGTTTGTTTTCTTGTTTTTCTTTTTTATTTGTTTGTTTGTTTTTTAGGATTAATAACATTGAATCACCTGTCCATGAACACAAATCCATTTGTCAAAACTAGTGGAAATCCAAGATAGAACCGATCACCTCCCAGTTAGGCACCAGCCAAATATTTAGAGTTTAACATTTTGCAAATTAAGATTTGTTGAGATCTGGCCTTGAGGGAAAGTATGCACGACTCCCAGCTGCTCCCAGATTTTGTTGATACATGTGATACTAAGAATAATGAAAGGATTCTGAGTGTGTCAAGGCTCTGTTCAGTACCAACATGCAGAGCATTTTGAAATGACTCATCAAAACATTGAAATATATTTTCCTCCCATCATACATCATT
The DNA here is from genome assembly GCF_965183815.1 of Platalea leucorodia. NCBI lineage: Eukaryota > Metazoa > Chordata > Aves > Pelecaniformes > Threskiornithidae > Platalea > Platalea leucorodia. The sequence goes on from NC_138824.1 coordinate 111,964,536, forward strand.
TTTTGACTTATAACTGGGACCCCATTTTCTTGAATAAACTGACTTACATCTCCCATGCTGCGTAGGTGTAATGGTAGTCAAAAATTTTTAGGGAGGTTTTAGGTATAACGACTCAGATCAACAGAGAATAAAGTTCCCATTATTCATCTTCCTTGAGAAAAGGAAATATTCTGGAAACATCTTTTCAGGCTCAATAAACCAATGTAAACCCGTGAGATTTCATAGCTAATTATTTTTTCTTTCTTTCTTTTTTATTCTGAATTTTTGTTCCATTGCTCAATCCAGATCGCAATGCAACAAAATTCTGAATTATTGGACCATCCCTCAGAATTTCTGAACCATACTAAGCCCTGGCCAGGCAGCAGTGTTCAAACATATGTAGTCTCGTAGCAGATTCTATGCTGCCACAAATGTACATTTTGGGACTGGCTGAAAAAAAATTTTCACATTAGATACAGCTATTTAAATTTTACTTAATTTTATTCAAGTTACCATAGTCATGACATGGTATATTTTCTTGTTTAGCCATCTCAGCTACTCCCTGTCCATCCTCAAAAGGCTCCTACTTGTTGAGATTGTTCTCCTTCCACATTCCCATCCCAACACTTTGTATTTAAGATTATTTTTTTCCAGCACAAAAACCATCACTCTGAGGACTGACTGTGCTAGGTTTTCTGTTGTTGATCTTTCTCATAACCTAAACAGCTTGTAAATGTTACTCTGTTGTTGAACTAAATCGCTGAAAGGTTCCTACAAAGGAAAAAATCCTTCTTAGTGACCTTACAAATTAATTCTGTGTATTCAGGCATTTTAAGTGAAACGCTTTGATAGCAGGGGGAAATTCTCTCAAGAAGTCGGTCCATACATCCAATTCCATCTATTCTGAATTGTTCAGCTTTACTTGTGTTTGTTCCATACTTCCTTCAGGCTCAGAGCTATTCTTCAGCACAGCATACCCTGCATTTCAGCTGGTATAATTAGTAATTTTTCAGATATGCAGGAGATGATTTTTACGGACAGTCTATACTGAAAAGCAATTTCAGGCCCTAAATTTCATTTAAAAAAAAATAAAAAATTGCTTACAGTAATGCTCAAACAACATTACCAAGCTTTTGCGGTACTCTCTTTTTGTGTGTTTTTTTTTAATGTGCCATCTATAAAGATAACTATGATGACAATGATTCAGTCCTTTTTTGGTAAATAACCTTTCAAAAGTAGGAGAACACAGACTGTAATTAAGAACATGTTTGTGAGTGTAAAAGACAGTCTAAGAGACAGAAGCAACGCTGGAACACAACTTTGCAAGGTTTTGAAAAACAAAGGAAAAGAATGCATTTAGGTCACAATTTTTTCCTGATTTCTACATGTTTTTTCCCACCAGCAGATACTGTTATAGAGAAAATGGAATAAACTTATCTCCTTTCCTCTTCCCTAGAATGTGTCTTGTTGCCCATCTTAAGGACCTGTGGTATTTTTAGATTTCCATGTTTAAAAACAAACTGTTGAAATTGATTGTTTGGGGAAAATATGGCATAATTTTCATTTTAAGCATTTTTAAAGTTGTGAAAATACAACAAAATATGGATTTAAATAATTTTCAAATATTCTTTTATTACTTTTCAAATTTAATTATTATAAGACAGTATCACTATATTAAAACCTAATTACCTTATACTCTTTCTGGCTTCATGACAATGCTCATAAAATGCTTAATATTCATGTAACATGCTACCTCACCCTGTAATATCACCATATTTATGGAAAGAAATTGTAATCCTCTTTACTGGCTCAGGTTAATTCCAATAAAATATTAAATCCATTTTCTAATCTAAATGAGTTCATTAGGAGAGGCATGGTACTGAGAATACCAAACTCTCTACAGAGTTCAGCTTCATTACATTTCAGCACTGTGCATTTCCAGAGCTGTTGTACTACATTTATGAGGATTTATCTGTACTGTTCCAAAAACATTCATCCTAATTCTACTCCTTCTGTGCATGCTAATCATGAATATGTTAAGTGGAAATACTAAGCTAGCAGCCAATCTCATCCCCAGATGAGTTCAAGTTATGATTACAGAAGCAAATTTGCCATAAGCACTCGTAAAGCAGTGCCAGAGAAGAGGAAATGAAGGTTTGGAGATTCTCTTTTTTTTTTTTTTTTTTTTTTTTTCATTTTTTCCTTCCCCCCCCCCCCCCCCCCCCTTTTTTTTTTTAGCTCTTTAGTATAGTGAGGGAAAAATGATCTTTGATAAGGCAGAGAAATGTCATAAGATGCTTAGCGGGCTGGTATTTCCAGCCTGACGTAAACTATTTACCTTGCGTTAAGCCTTTAAATGTTATGCATGGAACAATTATAAACAATATAAACCAAACTCCTTTGGGCTGAGTCCTGGCATCATCCTCAAGTTTAAGGGCACATCTCCACAAAAATAATCCCACTGATCATGAGAGAACTGCTGGCAAAGTACAGCCAGCTCAAACTGCAGAGTGTAAGTGAAACCGTTATCTTCATTAAACTAAAAAGCAGTGGATACAATTATTTTTACCCAAGCTTCTACAGCATCACCGCCACCAGTATCTCTCTCACTCTCAGATAAAATCTGTATTTTTAAGGAAGAAATCATAAACTAAAATGCAGACAACACAAGCTATTGTCAAATTATTTATATTCAAGTGCTATATATTATATGTATTAACTGCCGATCGGTAGAAAAGGATGACCTTTTTCTTCAAACCTTTCCTTTTCTCTTCAGAAGAACTAAAGCATGATTGCTTTGCACAGTAAATTTGATTTGATCCGTGTCATATACCACCAGCAAGGCACTGAAACCTTTCCATACATACGTAGATACACTAATGAAATATGGACAACAACATGGGTCAGTAGCTACCTTTTTGATCTAAATGCGGCAGCTCTGTACTGAATTGCTAGAGCACATCTATTCTTGAGAAGAGAAGCACTCTCTTCTTTTAAACTCATCGCCAGAGTTAAAACAAGTAAAAGGAAATAAATTAGCTCTGTCCTTTACCTTTGAAGAATGGATGTGGGTGGCTGGTAATTTGAAGGACATCCACGACGAATAACTTGGCCAACTTTAGGTGACTGGCCGCTGGTTGTCACTGTTGCTCCACAAAACAGGAGCTGCAGATGGGAACTTTCAAAAGTAGTCCGCGCAGCCCAAAGTTGCAGACTTTTGGCTGATCCCTTTACGTGGCCTGAGGTAAAGGCATCCGCTGAATTTTAATAGCTTTCAAAGCTGGATTGGTATGTTAAAAAAGAGCAGCTTGTCAAAGACAAAGAGATCAGATAATTGGAAGCTGTACAGTGTTATGACAAAAAACACAGCAGGGCTGAATATACACAGACGGAAATTAAATGCAAGTGATAAAAAAAAAAAAATCACATTTTAATCACAACTTGTTAATTACCTTCTAAAGTCCAATATGCAATTTAAAGATGTTATTTTATACTGGTTTAAAGCCCAGTCATTCAAAAACTCCTAAACACAATGCTACTCACCCCAAATAGTTCTCTTCACTTCACAGTTGTTGTTAGTCTCTTTCTATAATTCCTGCATATTATGGAGCTGAACTCCAACTATGCAACCCTCAGTGCTTCTCTGAGTAGCGTCAGTGGGAAATTTGCTTAAATTAGAGTGTCCACAGACTCCAGCTACTAACACAAACCACCCAGTGGTGCTATTCAGAGGGCAAGCGGTGACAGTTTGCAAGAACAACTCATTAGTATGTAATTGCCACAGAATCAGACCAAATTCGTTGTGAAGCTGGTCTTCCACTTGTTCCCTAAATTCTTCTGAACAACTTTTCTTCTGGAGATAAAGAGATGACCAATTATTTTATTTATATGGAAAATACTATTTTAAAAGTCAGTGGCACAAGATTTCAGGGATTCTTAGCAATATGTCCCACTTTATCCTGTTAAGAACTTTATTCTGTCTCTAATACAGGGATGTTACGTGACAGAAGTGGCTGAGTTTCACAACAATTTGCTTTGAATTTTCACTTTAATCACAAAAAATCAAAGAGAGAAAATATTCAGATAGCAGTCAGGATACAAATTCTAGGTTGGCTCTTGTAGGCTCCTGTTTAGTCAGAAAGGAAAAGAATGTTAATTTGAATTTCCTTCAAATAAGTGAAAATCAAGTTTTTAAAATCAAGGAGCATTGATTAGACTACCTTTTAAAAGAATATTCTTGAAAATATGAACAGAACATTTTACCAAAAGTAGAAAGCATTCATTAACACTCACCCCTCTAAATAGCAGTGCCTGCTTAATTAGAAGGAATATGCATTTTGCTGTGGTATGTTTATATTTCATTTCAGTAACCAATTAACAAATAACAAATAGTGACATATCAAATATACTTCGTGGGTATTTCCAATGTTGTCCAGTAACATATCTTCAGATAGCTCCTCCATGCAGTTAATTTTGCTCAAATTTTTTGTGGTTTTCTCTTACTTTCACTATTTTAATTAGCTATTTATTCACGTATTCTTAGTTAAGCAAAAATTCATTTACCTCATTTATGTTTTTAAAATAATCTGTACTAACTTCCCTCACACAGAGTATATTTCTATGAGCCCAGACAACGACTTCAGTGACTGCTATTTCCACTTGTAGTGATGAGCATCAATTAACTGTACAAAACCTCCCAAGTTCTCAATGTTAAAACATGATTTCTTTGAGTTCAAAAGGTCACAAAGCACAAAATCAATTAAAAAACCAGAAGGCTGAAAACAAACGTGATAAGTGATGTAATTCCCACAATGACTGAGAAAAGAAAGACTAAGACTGTGCTAAGCTTTCCGTCCCATCACACACCAATTTCTGCCCTAAGACAAAATGTCAGCTGCAGTCTGTCACAGGAGCACGGCTCCCCAAGCAATCCAGCAGTGGTACACGAGTTCTTAGCTTGTTAAAAAGAAACCTTTGATTGTATAGCGCTGTGGAATAATTTTTGTGTTCATTTAAGCAGAGCTCATAATCTGCCCAGCATACAGGATGGGGGTTCCTTTTCTGTTCTGTGCCCTGCCTCTATGATTTTTAATACTTCATTCCGGTTACTTCTGAAGCGCAAAAGAGTCGGCGGAGCTGCAGAGGAGTATCAAATTTTGCAGTGGCTTTCCAGTGTGTCTGAGTACCCAACAGAGAGTATATTAAGGAGATTATTCAATTATTGCGTAAATTGGAGTCTTCTTTTGGAGCCTACTGTGATCTTAGAATCCCCATTCCTTAAATCAAAAAAATCCTAAAAAGGTATTTTATTTGTAAGTATAATAATAGGGGGAAAATTACTTCAACCCCAGAAAGCTATTTTAAAACCCTTTGTAAAGTATGTGAATTACAGGTTATTCACAACCTGATTACATCTCACTACATTCAATGGTAGTTAGCTTTCTTCTGACACTATGGGGTTTTTAAAAATGTCTTCTTCTATTTTCAGATAGGGAGACTGAATTTCTATAATCAATCTTTTTACTGTGGTACTTTTAGAAAGGAAGACATTACTGCATATAGACAAATCAACTTTTATATGTTTATTTGGAGGGACTCTTGGTAGGGGTTTGTAAACACCTTGCCCAGCAGCTCCCTGAGGAGAAGGTACATCAAAACCAAGCTGTGACATCAAATTGAGAGATAAATCCACACCGAGGCGAATTTCAGAGCTGCAGAACTCCCGCCCCACAGGGAAGTGATGAAGGGCTGCAGAGTCCAGTCAGGCTCCAAGCTAGGCTGCCAGTTTTGAGGGGAGACAAAGGAATTTTGCTGTCCAGACGCTAGAAGCAGATGCCCTTGAGACAAAAAAGCTGCTATAGTCATATTATTGTGGGTGCACAGAGGCTTTTATTCTCAATTTTTAAGGATTTCAGTGACATGAATGACATGAATGAATGCTTGGGGTTTTGACTTGGCTTGTTTATGCTTTTCAAAAGAATATAGAGAGGAAGAAAAAAAAAAAAAAAAAAGGCCCTGGAACACTAAGTGCCACTTTAGTTTAGGCTAGACCTTCTTTGACATTTTTGTCCAGGAATACACAGGCCTTGATTTTATTAAATGTGGCTACTGATTTCCAGAGGCTGATTAATGACTAGTTCTTTTGTAAGATCTTCTTTCAAAGCAAAAATGTATCAAATCTTAAACCCTACTTCAGTGAAGCCATTCAGCAAATGCTTAACTATTTCACTGTATCAGAAGCAGTGCTGGACAACTGATACATGGAAGCTAAAACACGGATGGCAATTCAAGTATGAGGCCAAAATAAACATAAAAGCTTTTCCTCATAGGATTTTTTTTAAAGAACTTCTGTTTTAAAAGAACATTTTAAAAATTATAGCTAGCAATCATTTTTGTTCAGAAAAAATCTGCAGTCAAAAATAACCATTAAAACCAGTTAAGATTAATCACAATCTTTTTATCAATTCAGTTTTGGCAGTAATTTCCCAAATTGCTGATGTCCCCCCTTCCCCCAAACATTTGGCAACACATTACATACTGCTATATACAGTGATAAAGCAAGACTCCCAGAACCCTAAGCATATACTGGTCTTGCACCCATTTCTTTGGGTGCATGTCACCAATCCTCCTGCCAGCAGACTGTCCTGCATCATTAGACATGTGCCTGTTTGCATGTTTCTGCTCTCAGAGCACCTACAAAATGAGAGGACAAGGAGGGTATTTAAACCTTCTCCTGGCTTCTGGTAGAGTGACTTACAGATCCTACCAAAAGAAAAAAATCCTCCTGTGGTTACTCTTTCAAATCTACAAGTAATTTCAAAAACTCAGGTCACTATTGAGGGTGTTTAGATACTCTTTTGCATTTCTACTACAATAATTCCTCTGTATAGTGTTGAATTGTAAGAGAAAGGACCTTTCCCCTTTATCTCTAGATGTCAGAGAAGAAGAAAGAAGAAAAGAAGAAAAAAAACAGATGGTGCTTCTGTTATTTTGCTTATCCAGAGCCTGACAGCCAGACAGACCCAGAGTATCAAAGCTTTTATCTTTTTTTTCAGCTGGAAACTACCAGCTTCTTAAAAGCATTTGACCTGAGGAGAAGATACATTTCAGTCAGCTTATGGAATGGTATCTACAGAGTCCAGCCAGAATAAGCTGAGCAACCAAAATGTGAGTGAAGAAATCAGTGCAGCAGGGGAGTGAAGGAGGAGGGTAGGTATTGCTGGAGTAACAGACCGCCTAGTACAAAAAAAGGCATATATTTCAACCTGGCAGGAATGATTTCTTAAATAGGACTAATCAGTTAAGCTATCAATTAAAGATGAGCCTTGACTGCAGTCACTGATGAGAAAAAACAAGGTATCTTTATGAGTTGTCAGTATTTTACTATTTATTTTCCATGCAAAAAAAAATTTGATACACAGTCTCAAACAGCACAAGAGGGAATACAGGAGAAACAGACTGTATGTAGATGTAAGACTGTACGAAAGGGATGTAAAAGAGGTAGAAAAGGGTACTGTTGGCTGGCAGCCACTTGCATGTCTCATTATGCACTTATCGTTATTTCTAAAAGATGCTTTATTTTGCATTTTGAGAATGTTTCACGTTATCCAGGAACAGAAGCACCACTACAAAGTTCTTGAGGGAAAAAAAAAACAAACAACGCAACAATAAACACTGCGTGATTTTCTGCATCAAATCAATCTATTTTGGAAGGCTGCAGTCAGGTTAACCACCACTCCTACTGGATCTTCTCAAAGCTAAAATATGCATGAGCAGTGAAGGCACAGGAGAAACCATCATTAAGATGGTCACAGAACTACTCTTTCCAGTGCACTCATTGATGTGAGAGGAAAAATACATAATAAAAAGAGAGGGGAAAAATGGCACAGAAAATGACAGCCAGGTTTAACTCTAAGCAACAGAGGACCTTAACTCTGTTCTAATTTTGTAGATTTAGTCCCTTAATATTTTGTTGCAATTCGAAGTGACTTCTGAGATATAATAGTTAGATATACACTAGACACTCTATCACACTTTTCATCAAATCCATTAGAAATAGTTATCTAAAACAAGGACAGACAGTCAAAACTGGTAGGCACATACTTGCCTTCGCCATTTTCCAAAACCAGCTGTTCTTCAAGATTCTTCCTTCTCTATTTATTAGGTAAACACAAGCAAGCAGAATAATAACAACTTTCTAAAGTATTTTATGATTTAACTTCAGTGACACTCATTGGAACTTGTAGATTCTTGGGTATCCTAACCGCTACTGAAATGACCTTGATATTAATGAAAATTTACCTGTAATTATTATTCAGTTGGGGGTTGGTTCATTTTTTTTGTCCCCTTTGTTCCCCATAAAATGTCAAATACACTCAACTATTATTTTGGACATTCACATGAGATCACATTTCTCCTATTAATATACATTTCCCTAATTTTTCAAGTAAATGTATATTTTATACACATAATTGACATTAAAATCTTTCAAAAGGACCAAAGACACTCAAGACCTTATCATGAGGTGATTGTTTTCCACCAGGACCTTACCAGATTCCATTGAAAGGTAATACCACTTTTAATATTGTCTACAAAGTCAGCATTTACCAGCTACAGCATTAAAAAGAACCCCAAGACAATGTACTACCTCTATGCCTGCTTACGTACCAGCTGAGAATTGTACTCCTATATTAAATTGTCATGAATAATTCCCATCCACATGGGATTAACTCTGAAAGAAATTCCAGAGGGAGCCAGCCCAGAGGGCCAGAAATAAAAGGAAACTCTTAAGCAGGCAGAGCAGTGGCATTATCAGAGTCCTTCCTCACTGAACGTACCTTAAACATCTGCCTCTGATGCTAGCCCCCCAGGACGGTCACGAGGTGTAAAGGCATCTAGCAAGGTGGCATTACACAAAAGATGAATTGCTCTGATCAAATTGCATGGTTTAAAATGTGTGATTTGAAATAACATATATATAATTATATTATAATGTACAATAAAATACTTAATAAATAAGACATAAAAGACTAAAAAAATATTTTTAGGTGAGGAGGGTAGGACATATTAGCTAATTCCCTCACGTATGAGAAATAAAGTAACATAAAAATGTAAAGTCTTTTCAACACACAAAAGGTAAAAAAAAAAGGGAGAGGAGAGGAAAGTGAGTGAAATTCCACAGAGTAATTGTAAATTGTATAATTGTGAGAGGAAACCAGAATCCAATACTTTAGTTATTCTTTATGACTCTATTTAGACTTAGGAGCAATATTTTTTCTTGAAATATTTTGCATGGACTTATTTAAAGGCAACATCACCCAGGGAATACAAGACTTGGTCTGGAAGTTGGTTGTGATAATGTTTCAGACTTTCCCTGCATGCACAGCCTTGGCAAATCACTGCACCTTGGAGCACTTCTGGCTCCAGGTTCCTTTTTCTCTGCCATGTACAAAACAAGCTCTTCAGACACACAGTGCTTAAGAGCCATTATGAACACAAGACCAGACACCAATCTCAGCTTCTTTTTCTAGGTGCTGCAATAATGTTAAAACCAAAAGCAACTGAAAAAGAAATATTCTTTTTGCCTATTGTTTGGCAGTACTCTGAGGCTTTGCAGTTAAGATTTGAGACTCAAAAAAGCAAACTGGTCCAGCAAAGCCTTCTAGTTATTGATCTTTGGCAATTCTAGCTACGCACAATTTATTAGAAATGAATTATATAAACTCATCAGCCCCTGTTTATTTTCATGATGATTTTTTTAAAGTGATTAACACTGAAATAACATAATTTAAAACCTTAACCTTCCTGAAGTACTAGTCTCCTATAGGAAAAAAAAAAAATCTGTATATGATGTATTACACAAGCATCACAGTGATGTATCTTACTATGCAAAAAGATACATACCAGAAAAAGCTAGACAAAAATGCAACCTGACTATTTTCTCAGCCAGAACTCGTAAGCTTTTTGCTAAAAATCAGAAGCCAGACTTAGTGGCAAGCTTCTGAAAACTTGCACAGCTCTGATAAGAAAGGACATATCTCATAAATATTCATTAAAAATTACCTTTTCTGGATCATGAATTTTTCAAACAGACACTGGTTTGACCTCTGCAAGGAACAAAACCCAGCCCATAGCAGAACGTCTCCATTTTCTGACAAAAAAAAAAAAAATTGTCTTTTCTGGGTGAGCATCTACTTTGTACACTACGTGAGGCTCTGGGTCAATTACCTTTGCAATCCAAGCATCCAAGCATTAATATTAAATTCGAATTACAGTCTTTAAATTTTGAAGTGTTACCTTCTTATTTTCTTGAAAAATTGATTGTGAGGCAAGACAATGATTTGCATTTTAAACAATTTTCTAAACTAACATCACCATTCCTCACACATCTTTCAGTTCAAACAAGACAGTTGTAATTGGTAATCTTAAAGCACTTCATTAACATCTCCTGAGCTGGGAAGACTAGAATATGTTTGTAGGTCTTCTCAAGCTGTTTCATCCTGCTAGCTGTCTGGAAACTGGGGATTCCCTTTGCATTAATGTTATCCCACCAGATAGAACATGTAGCTTATTCACTGCCATTATTGGCTGGCAAGAGAGGTATAAATGGGTGCTGCGATAGCTGGAACCCACGTGTGCTGTGCTGAAGAAACCCTTGTTGGGCATACTCTTTCCCTAAGGACTGTTTCACAGAGGCATTTCAATCCAACTTTTGCTAATAGCTGGTAAAGGCTTGTGATACCCATTTTAAACAACCTTACGTTTTAAACCATCATCATGATGTTGGCAGCTTCAGCTCTTTGCTGATCACCTTTACCCTAACATCTACTTGATGGACAGATAAAAATACCATCAGCCAATGCAGACAGAAACAGTAGGCTTTATATTTCAACCCCATACACAAAAACGTGGCTCAGAGAGAAACAGAGAACTACCCCATACAACTATATTTAAATTTTGCCGGTACAGAAGAGAGAAACATCATGCTTTGTGTGGCTTGTCGTACAAGCATCATAATAATTTCTCCTTAGAATCTCACGATTTTAGGGTTACTTGAACACTAAGGATGGAAATGAGAGATTTCCTTGTATTATTTCTCTTAGTCATAGGAATCTGTGTAGGAGATGTGTTAAGCAAAAGATACAGATTACTTTTTTCAGATGCTCTATTCAATTCCTCCTCCTCCCAGCTTCTATGCAGGCAAACCTTATAAATGGAGATGTAAATGTAACAGAACTGTAGCTAATAGGGAAAAAACTAGGAGGCTGGAAACTTAAGATTTTGGCATGCTTTTATAAAATTCAGCTTAGCACACCGTTCTCAAATGAGATAATTCATTTAAGCAAAATTGTATGATTTATTGCTTATGATGAACATAAAATCCTTCTAGTGCAGAAACTTAACAGGACAAGCAAAATTGTATGATTTATTGCTTATGATGAACATAAAATCCTTCTAGTGCAGAAACTTAACGGGACATGCTAGCAGGGTCTAAGCTGCGTATTCATAGAACTTTAGCAACAAAAAAATTATATGGGAAGAGAATGAATTGTATCTCCGCTAGCACGGTAGGGACAGACATCTGGCTGCATCAGCATACTAAAACCTAGGCACAGTAATAGCTACATTCTAGCAAATGCTTGGAAATGTTCAGCATGGACTTTTAGAAACTTTAATATTTCTTACTTAACTCTTTGTTTTTACATGCATTTCTTTAATTTGTCTGTAACAGAAAAAATATGTACATTTTGAATGCCAAAGCAGACTGGTTTGTTTGGTATAGAAGACAGAAATCTGTCAGGGACTTTTATTAAATTTTACATTTCAGTGCTTACGTGCAGTGAGAGAGAGGGAGAGGGAGAAAGGAAATGAAGCAAACTGGTTCCCAAAGATTCAAGATGTGGCAAATAATATATGCTCCCCCTTTCAAAGGCAAGGTGCATATACACGTATAGGCTATTCATTATGAACAACAGAATTGCTATTTGCCTATTTCAAATGGAATCCAAATGTGCCAAGCACAGCAAGAATACTGAGAGCAAAGAGTGCTTAATATTCTAGCCCAGCTCACTGAAAAAAGCACTGAATTGACAGAGCAGTGTTCTGTAGAGCAACATGATGTGTCTGCTTTAAATGGAGAATAATGGATTTAAGTTTAGTGCAGAACTAAAGGGCTCAATTACTATTCATGAATTCTGAAATGTTCTACTACAGAAACTCCTTTTGCATGAAATGTTCATCAGAATCAATGTGTGGAACTACAAAAAGTAAACCTTGCCCCCTCGCACAATACAGTACTTACCTAGATTTGTGCCTTTACAAAGAGCATTGCTGTGGCATTTATCTAAAACCACCTAGACTACAGAACAAACTATTTAAAATAAATATGCTTCAGAGGGTTGTTGTAGGGAAAGCTGCTCTGCTAGTGCCATTTTCTGTTGCTTTTAGACAACCACTTTACCGTTTGCCTAGCCTAAGATGGGCCCAATGCTTCAGGAAAACCGTTTTCATGAGGTCTGAAGGTAGCCTTTTGGCCAGAAAACTGAGAAGGCTAATTTCCAAGCCCTTTGAGGGGTTTCTGTAACATAGCTGCGTTTTTGTCAGAAATTGTATTAACATTGAAACTGAAAAGTTCCAGAAATTGTTTTGTGTTATTTCTGTAATTATTCAGAGTCCTCATTCAGCACGAAGTCAGAACCAGCACTTACATGCTGTACAATTCAGCATTTCACTTGAAATATAGACTTTATCCCACAACTCAAAAGCCTCATCAGCTTCTACAGTTTTAGTCAGTAAAATTTTTATACAATATGGGTTTTGATCAGTTGCTAAAATGTAAGCAGAGAACTGTCTTCTATCCTGTGTCGTATATACAGACATACATGATGTCTCATGGAAATATTCTTGAAATTTAAGCACATGAATGTTCGGATATGGTTGCCCTTTGCAGTTTGCAGTACCCATTTTAATTAGGACTAATCACAGAGAAAATTTTTACTGAGAATGAGAAAAAGGTAGTGCAACATGTCTTTAATATAAGAAGTTATTTGTATATCCCTTCTAATTATGTTCAAGTAATATTCTCCCTTAAAAATTCATGTATCTTGTATTTCTTTGTAACTTAGGGCCAAATTAATCATCTATCTGCTTGGAAAACATCTGCCATTCAATATTTATTAGCATATAAAGGATAGTAATTCTTCAAACATTTGTGTTTCCTGCATTATAATTGAGATTAGCACAGGATTTTTTTTGTTTTGTTTTGTTTTGTTTTTTTCCCTCAAAACACTATCTTTTAAAGTGTTGAAAGTTTTATTTGTTTTCAGAGTGTACAGATGACTGTCAGTCCTGAAGGTGGCTTCCAGGGGCTTTGTGTTAACAAGCTACTTCTGTTTGCATATCCCATCCCTCAAAGTAGCACATGCATAATTTTATCATCATTGTGTGCCATCTGGAGTATGCTGATTGAATTGCAGTTTTAAAATGAGGTCTAAGGAGTATTTTGGTTGCTTGTATCTGGGACTATTATATATTTCAAGGCCTCTTTCTTCTATAATGTGTGCAAAGCTTGGTTAGGACTTTGCCAGTATTTGCATTAGAGTGTGAACTTAATTTTGGAAATCGGGCTTTTTTTACCCTGTCTGCTGTCCTTTTCCTCCATAGTGAGCTAGAATCCAGTACAGATGAAAAACAAATCTTATGCCTATCACAGAGGTGATGTCCTTAAATTTTCGTGATTCCTCAACCAAGAGGCACAAGCTATGAACAAAAGAGGTTGTGTTTGCTGCTTTACACTTCCAGATCTGAAGAATTAAAGGGAAAATGAAGTAACAAACCACCTACAAAGAAAATGTAATAAACTGATGACACTCATCCAGGGTCATTTGACAAAGAAACTTGAAAGCTATGTAAGTTCCCTTCTATGTTTTAAGCCATGTTTTGAAGAAGAAGACCAAGAGCAGGTCTGGAAAGAGAGATAATTACAAGAGCAGAGATGTCTTTACTAATTGCAAGTTTATCTGAAGAACGAAACTTCACAGGAAAAAGGGCTTCCACTGCCAGGGAAATGCCACAGGGAACAAACCCCTGATTCCTTAAGAAGCCACAGCCTAAGGCCAAAGAATAGAAAGAGCAGACATGCATGATATGCAGTCATTCCTTAACTGAGATCTGCATTTCCTTGCACTAAAAAGGAGATTTTCTTTTTTTCTTTTACGCATAAAAATCTATGGGGATCTTTATTTGGTTCAAACCCATATATTCCTAAAAGGTGAAACAACAATGCATCTGCATTGCTGGCACCCTAGACAAGGTTGAATTTAAGCCTTTGAGGGATCTGGGTATCTACGTGAGCTGGATACAAGATCCTGTTTTTCTAAGGCACTCACTGACCCAGGGTGGTGGAAGCCAAGCTCAGAAATCTTGTGAGGGTGTCTTCCTAGCTGAACTTCTGCAAGGCTGTGTGGCAAAGTGGTTCAAATAAAATTTTAATTTTGAGCGAGGTTAAATTTCAAAATGCATCCATTGCAGGTGATCAGACAAAAGGTAGAAAGTCAGATTGGTTAGACTCAGTTACTTCAGTAGCTAAGAAAACATGATGTAGAAAAGCCAGTTTTTGTGCATCACAATGTAGTACTGAATAGGGACTGCTGTGTTGCCTTACTCAAATTCTTTAATGCATCTTGGTTAAACAGTGACAAAGACTAGACTCAGCCAATTTATTTTGTGCAACCTAATGTCACTAGGACTGCAGTTGAGATTACTTTAGGTAGCAAAATTTATCAGGGTTCATCCAATTGAAACAGTATAGATTAACTCTGTTGCCATAGAAACACATGATTTTGGCATAGCAAACACAAGAACAGTATATCTAGCCTGGTATTTCACTTCTAACTAAGGACTATAATCTGATTCTTCAAGGGATGATTAGAATAAAACACATATCATATGCACCTCTCCATAAATTGGAGACTATTAAAACACAGCATTCATGGAGTTATCTAAAACTGGTGCAAAATTGCTTCATGCTATTCTATCCACACAGAAAACCACAAAAATGGCAATCATTAAATGTATGCAAGTAAATTAACTTCCTGTAAAAATTAAGTTCCTTCTTGCAAACAACATAAAATTAAATTACATGTTAAATTGTATTAGTAGCTCAACCAGTCTTCTCTTACATGTCTTTAAAACTTTGAGTGGTGCTTGAGCTTGCTGATTTCCTACAATTTAATTTACTTAACAGCATTTTTTCTGATAGCTATGTCTGTTCTCTAAAGAGAATTTCCTTTCTTGACCACACAGTATTATTCCATCTCTTCACATGTGGGCAAGACAGACAGACAGAAACTCACAGATGTTTAAACCAGAAGCAACCATTTTGAGAATGTGGTTTGACAGTATGTTCAACAGAAGCAATGCCACTTATTTCATCTGTTCCTGTGTCAAGTTCTGCTCACAGCTGAATTACACTGTATCTTGCAGACAGAAACCCACTCTTGATTTAAAGCCTCTGTGTCAAAGAGAAATTATCACATTTCTTCCTAATCTGTTCCAGTGGTTAATGACTATAACTGTAAACATTTTAAGGCATACTATTAGTTTCAACTTAGCTGCTTGTTTTCAGCCACTGCATTTTTGCATCTTCAGCTAGTAAATTTCAGAGATGCATAACGCTGGGCATCTTCTTCATGGGTAACAGGTTACTGACTCAGAAAAACTTTTTATTAACCTTTTTTCCAAGTAAATAATGCAAATATGTTATTAAGTATATGCATAAAGATTAATCGAGTTTAGTTTTTCACTCTCCAGATTGTCATTTTAGATTGCAAGCAAAATTTATACATATATACATTAAAAAGAATGAGATACTGGTAACAGTAACTCAGTGGGACTGGATTCTACATTTTATCTCTGGAACATCTTCACATTAAGAAGACGTTCATTCTAACGATAAATGTAACTCAGAAACTGAAAAATATTGAGACAATTTTCACTGAACTAAATGTACTCTTTCACCCCATATTAGATGTCACTTTCTTTTCCCCTTGCGTAAACCACACCAGTATTAAACACAGACGGAAGCTCACAAGTTATCAGAATCCCACCATCTCTGTTTTTGTGTGCACAGTCTTTTATTAACTGTTCTTATATAGCAGCTCTGGTTAGAAAGCTCATATATATTATACTATATTCCTCATTGCAAATACAGGAAACTTCAGGCAGGCAAAGTGTTTTAAAATGTGCTACACTTTTTAAGCAAGATGATAATTCATGTATATAACTAAATACATCAGTTCCACCTGAACTTAATGATTCTTATTAAGCATGTATTCTGTTTAATCCTATTGGTATTTGGGGTCTGGAAAAAACGATAACTACTCAGTGAAAAATATACCAAAGATCTTTAAGATGTATTCTGCCTTAGTAGGAGACTGGAAATGTATGTTATTTAGGAGAGCAGGCTTTTTGATAGGATAAGATCTCTTTATTCTAAAGGAGATTTATTATCTTGAACATTTTTTTCTTAATATTGTAGGCTCCCTATAAAGTCTTTGTCTTTCATGCCCCCAAAATCTTTCCACAATAAATAGTACTGTCGTGGGCTGACCTTGGCCAGGTGTCAGGTGTCCACCCAGCCACCCTCTCATTTGTTCTCCTCAACAGGACAGGGGGAGAAAAAACAGAAAAGCTCATGGGGCAAGATAAAGACAAGCGAGATCACTTATCAGTTTCCATAATGAGCAAAACAGACTTGGCTTGAGGAAGATTAATTTAATTTATTAGCAATTAAAATAGATTTGGGTAGTGAGAAACAAACACAAAAAATTAAAACAACACCTTCCCACCCTTGCCCAGGCCCCACTTCCATCCTTCATTCCCCACTACTCTTCCTACCCCAACCCAAGCAGAGCAGGGAACAGGGGCTGTGGTCAGTGCACAGTGCACAGCTCCTCTCTGCCGATCCTTCCTCCTCACACTTTTCCTCTGCTCCAGTGTGTGAGTAGTTAATAACAGGTGGCAGAGCCTTGAGGGTTTTTCTCTATTGGTTTTAAACACAGTTTACAGTGAAAATCTGTGTATAAAGACATATTTTTAAGACTGGTCCCCTCTTCCTCATTCTACTTTCTACTCATGAGCAGGGGGGGCGACTTCACATCTGCTTGGGATCAGAGAATGAAAGAGGACAGATGGAAAGAGTCTGAGGATAGATAAGACTGGGGACATTAGAGACCATGTTTCATAACTCTTGTCACCAATTCATGGGTTTGGTGTGAGTTTATCCTGTGGTACATGTATTATGGCTAAGCTGTAACGTATATATATTGTGAAACTTCAGTTTTGACTACAGAGTCAGAATGGCTTTTCATTTTTAAAGATTACCAGGCTGTTGGAAGAAGCTTAAAACTGTTCAGCTGCATTCTAATGATTCAAAAAAAGGTAAGAAAACCCACAGATTTAATTCCCTTTTTATTTTATGATGAATATTTTTAGTGGTTTATGACTAAAATTTGTATTATTATTTGGCAATGGCTTTTGAAGTTCCACATGTGCAGTCCCAGAATTCTGCTTCCTTGGTCTCACTGTCTGAAAACAGTGGGTAGACTACCCTCTCACATACAGTTTTAAATGTGTGAATTATATTCCCTCACATTTCTTTTACTACCCCTTCTCTTACTGGATTTTTTAAAATAGAGTTGATAACCCATTACCTTTTCTGTACAGAATGATCATTTAAAGAATCCCTATAATACCTACACAAACCAAGAATAATTTTTCTGCAATGATTAATCTCAGTAACATGAAGAATCGGTAGAATTAGTCATGTGCACAAAGAAATTTAGTTAAGTAAGTATAAGACAATACTTCCTAACTTGATACCACTCCATTTTAAGTCGAAGGGAATTTTCTCCTCAATTGAATAGGAGAATGCTTGTGTCACTGCCTAATTTCCACTCAGTTATTAGAAATGGCACTTAGAGCTATATATTCTGTCAATGCTAGGTACTTGAACTCAGCTACTTTTGCTTTTAAGAGTATTCCTGTTGGTATTCAGGAGGTTATAACTTTTATCTGTACATGACATCGACTTTTACAAAGTAAACCTCAATAAATTTCCATAGCAGAAAATGTCCCATTTAGTATCATTTTTTTAACTTTCCCCAGATAAAATGCGGTGCTGGCAGTTTGTAATTTGACCAAAAAATGGACGCTTTTTTTATACTTTCTGTGAAACACGATACTGTGTACATCCATCCTAGATAGCAGTAAAAGCTGCTGTTCAAGAAGAAAGGCATGAATGGTACTAGTGATGAACAAACCCCAAAAGGTAAGCTTGCTTTGGATGGTTTCCAGAAGCTTGGAACTTTAGAGAAAATATTTAAGCACTTCAATTTTACTCTGCCATTCTACAAATTTCAAAGACAGAGTTGTTCTCATCAGATACTTAGTATTGCTAGTTCCAAGCCAAACCGAATACGCCACCAGAAAAACAACAATATTTCTCCAGTTCTTACTTCTTAATATGGCCAAGGGTCCTATTTGTGCACTTCTGCCAACGAGCAGGAGCTCAGCCTTGTTCTGGTTTGGTTTCAACTAGCTGTTCTTCATCCACTAACAAATATGAGCCAGTACCCATGTTAGGTTGGCAACAATAATGTTTTCTTATGCTGCAAAGGATAAGCAGAGAAAATTACATCTGCATATTGTTGAAGTCAAAGTTCAAATATCTCACCAGCTCCTATAGATCTATGAAATGCTGCTAATAACAGAACAGAAAAACAATCCTTACAGAGCTTTGAAAATAGAATTACTTATAGTTTTGTTTGTTTTAATCATTCCTGCTAGGCAAAGGGAAACAGACTGCTTTAGTGCCAGTGTCTCTGTTTTGCAATCTCTATCACATAGGACATCATGTTACTGTGGGCAATGCCAAAAGCAAGGCACAGGTCCAACCTGATTTGAATGGGGACATGTCCTCTGTTTATTAACAGCAAGCAACCACCTCTAAGTACTACTAAACCTGATGCAAATCCATAACTTCCAGTTTCTGTCAAGTCTAGGATGTTGGCTTTATCTGGGATGCTGTAAGCAGCTTTTATTTTGCTTCTCAGTGGAGTGTACCATTTGATCCTGGATGGAAGTCAGACATAGCAGGTGAAATCTCCACAGTTCATAGGACCTTAGATGTCATTGTGATGTGCAATATTGGCATTGTTATCTCCGATTGTTTTGGTGTAGGGTAATTGAACTTGAGACTCCAAGATCTGTATCATGAATTCTTCAGCTAAGTAGCTAGCCTTGGTTGAGTCAGACAGTGGCCAACCCATAAACCACTGTAGGTACTAGTCAGAAGTGATGGACAGCACGTTTTAGAGCACCCCACTGTTACAGAATCATAGAATCGTAGAATGGTGTGGGTTGGAAGGGACCTTAAAGATCATCTAGTTCCAACCCCCCTGCCATGCGCAGAGACACCTTTCACTAGACCAGGTTGCTCAAAGCCCCATCCAACCTGGCCTTGAACATTTCCAAGGAGGGGGCATCCACAGCTTCTCTGGGCAACCTGTTCCAGTGCCTCACCACCCTCATAGTCAAGAACTTCTTCCTTATATCTAATCTAAATTTAAACTCTTTCAGTTGGTTTGAATGCTATCAAAGAATT
The DNA here is from genome assembly GCF_965183815.1 of Platalea leucorodia. Taxonomy (NCBI): domain Eukaryota; kingdom Metazoa; phylum Chordata; class Aves; order Pelecaniformes; family Threskiornithidae; genus Platalea; species Platalea leucorodia. The sequence continues at coordinate 111,984,178 of NC_138824.1, forward strand.
GTTACAGGTCATGTGTCTGCACTAGGTGGATTAAGACATCCTTCTAAACATGAAAGAAGTAGAAAAGTCATGACTGTTATTCAAAGATCTGGACTGGAGGCACAATGTCAAAGGACAGTGAAACACTTTCATATCTCATGCAGTCCAACACAACTTTGGAGTCCATGCTAAGCTAGGGATCCCATGCATGCAAATTTCCTCCTATGTGTGAAACTCCATTTGACATATTCAAGGTTCCAAAACTTTCAAATGTTTTCTGCTTCACACATCAGTAATTTTCTCTATAAGGAAATGACATATTTAAAACTCATATACTTTCCAGCAGTTTTGTTGCATCTGCATCCACTGTACCTTCCCCAGAGCAGTAAACACCTACATTATGGCTCTTCTTAATCTCCCCCTTCATAAAGACTATGGGCTTATTTTTTCATTTCCTCACAGTTATAACAGCTGCAACCATTTTTCATCTTAATGACAATATTCTTCTACATTCCTGCAATATGGTGCCCAAAATACATAATTGTTTTTAGAGGTGTTTTCACCATTATTTAATTTATCTGGGGGGCAAAAAAAAATTAGAAATCTTGATTTTCTTCTACATGGTTAGGCCAAAACTGTTTTACTTTTCTCCAATTTTTCCTCAGATTTTCTGGACTTTTTTAAACCGTTGTCTTTTTAAATTAGACACAGTCAAAATATACGAACAAATATAGACTGAGGTTTGATCAATTTTACATTTAAAAATAACCTGATGCTAGACAGATTTTAGAGCAAACCTGTCAGAAAGTCACTCACACGTATGTTTCTTTAGAGCCACGTTCTGCCTTCACTTGCCTTTGCCTATCTCACAGTTGTTTGCTATCTAGATATGCTGCATCCTTCAATTCAGTGAGGCATCCTTTAAAGTAGATTGAACAAAATTCTTTGTGGTCATTCATTTGCTATTATCTTCAAGCATGCTATCCACTGGCATGACACTTTTTAAATCTTGGAAGCTAACCCAGCTAATATATATTTCAGAATTTGACAAAAAAAATACTATAGCTATTGCATTCTAATGACAGGACAGAACTGATTACTTTGATACAGAGAAGTCTGTCACCAAAAAGTACGGACTGCGTAAAAACAAACAAGCAAAGCAGACACCTACAAAGTGGATCATATCACCATTTAACTATTGGAAATGTGAGAAGTTAAATTACTTGTACTTACAAAACATTACGTCCTTGTAGACAGTTCAGTAGTTTGCAACAGGCATTCCTCTAGAGTTTGTTTTCCACTCTGCTTTGAACAGAAAAGATCCATTAAGCATTAGCAAAAACAACTACTTTTTTCTAAGGGTTTCTACTATTTTACTCCTTATCCCCCACTGCAGCATTGGGTCCCCAGTGCAGCTACACTGGTGGGCACCTCCAAGCCTGACAGCTCCTTAAATCAGGCCTCACCGGCAAAGGGACAACTGACAGGTAAAACCAGAGTAATAGTAGGAAGCCTACTACACAGCAAAAAAGGGTTAGAACAGGCTATCTCCAGATTTCCCTTCCCACCTGAATCTTGCTGCATTTCTGGGGATGGTTTTTCCCAGCAGAGCACCTCCACCAGTCAGGGGCAGACACAGCAGCAGCCATCCAGGCATCTCCAAACATCATCAGTTCCAGAAAACATCCGGGCTCTGTCTAAATATGAAGATGCCCCTAATGCTTCTGCTGGTAGCATTTAAAAGAATAAAAAAGGATTTTTGAAGAGGGATTCTGCTTCCTTCTACCGCTTCTGTTAGGCTCAGGACATGTTATCACCAAAACTGCTGCAGTCCACTTCAGTAGACTTAACAGGGACTTATAATTTGTTAAAGGTATCCCATTTTGCCACTCGTTTTCTCAATACTCACTCATTCATTTTACCATCACAGCCTGTGAGTCTGAGTATTTAAAAGCTTATGTAAATATGCTAGCTTTTTAACAGTCATATAGGCATATGACTGTCAGCTTCATGCTCTCTTGCTTTCACTTACCATAGTTACAGAAAGTGCAAAGTGTAAATTTTCTAAGAGACCCTTATAAATAGGAATAAATCCCTTTCTCTCCTCACTGTTTCCTAATCCCGTCTCCAAAAACAGTGAATTGCAGACATTCAAAAGCCATCTGAACACAGTCCTGGGCAACTGGCTCTAGGTGGCCCTGCTTGAGCAGTGTGGGGTGGACCAGATAACCTCTGGAGGTCCCATCCAACCGCAACCATTCTGTGATTCTGTGAATTTGGAGCCATGACACTTTACATCCAGTGACAACTTGTGTCATAGGATTTTCAGACTGTGTTGAGATATGCTGGTTTCCAGTACTCTGAAAGGTAAAAACAGTGAACAACCAAGTTTAGCAATATACTTAAACACCTCTTGGAAGTTAGAACATGCAGGAACATGAATTACTATAGTCTAAATACATTTACACTCATAACCAGAGCTAAAATGTTGTTACTTAAGTCAACATGCAAAAAACATTTTGCATTTCCCAGCAGGAGAAATTGTTTAGAAGGACTTATATTTGTTAAAATTGCTTCAAGCATTCTCTGACAATCATAAAAAAGAACAGAAGTGACATTTCGCTGGATTCTGTCTATATAACTCTCTATTGATCTTGGTTAATCTTTAGATGTTAGCCTTCTTTCAAGGTCACAAACTTAACAGTGATATCTACATTGCTTATATGTTGGTAAAGTATTAGAATCCATGTAACATCATTTTTTTTTTTAAACAATATTGCACCTTGCCATGGCAAGAGCCAATTACCATACCGAGCAGACTATTTTGGAAATGTTTGGGCTGATTTTTCAATTCAGTCTGGAACATAAATATAGCCGATGTATGTACACAAGAGTTACTGTAAATGAAAATTCTGACATTTTTTTCAGAGCTTCTGGAAGGAAACATTTTGTGCAATAATTCTCTCTATCATTTCATTTTACAAGAAACATCTGGAGAAATTATTTTTAATCTATGTGAAATCATATACCTTGTGTTGTGAAGATGAAAAAAAAAAAATCTATAGTTCTTTATTTCCAAAGAAACCACCTTTGTCACTGATGTGCTTCATAGCACAACTGACAAAAGTCAGGAAAAAGAGACATAGTGGCAGATATTCTCAGTCCATTTAAAAACACACACATACACAGCCAGCTTTGTATGAAAGCACTTTTGCCCTTGCAACACCTCAGTTTAGACAATAATACTTGTACATTTTCTTCACATTAAAGGAAAATAACAGGCTTAGTAAATTTAACACTTGTGGAATATTTAAGTCTCCTAAATTTGATCTCCTTCATGTGTCCTTCCTCCATGCAATATTTACTTTCAGTCTTTGCTATGCAGCTCTGACTTATCTGTTGAGGCAGGCAAAAAAGGATTCACAAAATCATATGTGGCTTCTAATGCTGGTCCTGCAGGAGCCCTGGTATAAAACGCATTAGTTCTCCATGACAAGCTCCATCTCTGTTATTTTAGACAACATGCCAACATCTTCACCAGAACTAGAGGGGGAAGAAGCACCCAGGGAAGGTTATATTTTAGAAGAAGAATATACTCAATCTGAGAGTCCAGGTGCTTTTGGACCTCTTCCCACAATGACATCTTCTCAATGGAGGAATCAAAATATATTTTTTTAGACTAAAATGAGGAGGACTCCATAGAAACTCTTCTAACAAGGTGATTGTGGCTTTCTATTCTCATGGTTTCCTGCAGCAGTATCCCAAGTGAACTATTATTGAATGACGAAAATGTGATTGAAGTCCAGGAGACTTGTGTGCTTTATCTGAAATATTGATGGAAATAGAAAATTAAGGACATTTTGCAGGTTCTCTCTTTTATTTCACACAGTATTTCTCTCAAAGGGTGCTTGTTACAGCACTGCTTCCCGTTCTGGCCCCAGGTCCCTGAGGAACTCATCAGTGGTCCTTCAGGGATCAATAGAAGACTTTTACTTAACTGTGAAACTGAGCCACCATTTACAAACAGGGGTCTTTGCAGGACAGAGGAGGTTGTTTCTGGGGAGTTTTAAAGTGGAAAGAAGGAAATCAATATGTAGTTTTAAAAATAACTCTGTTCAGAGAAGAGAGGAAACAGTCATACAATGGGACATTCTATAATTGTTTACTGTGTGTGTTACAGTATCGGGCAGCAAGCACTGGGTTTTCTGTGCCATGCATTAAGCAGAAGGCATTTTTACCAATGGAAAATAATGCCAAAAATTTATATATGAATTTTTAGCATGTTTCAGAAACAGCAATAATTTTAAAGAAAGAAAGAAATATCTATAGAAAAAAGAAATGCTAAAATACGTGTAATTATCAGCTCCAGTTTCAAACATTACTCTTTCTAATGAGTTATTTCATTTTACCTTTTTTTCATTGAGCAGGGGACAGCTTCACAAGTTTACATTAAGTGGTTTGCATTTACCTTAAGTGGTTTGTAGAGTCACATTGTAACTGGCCATTCAACCTGGAGGCAGGTATCTCCTACAGTGGGGGGATAGCAGCAGTTAGTACCAGGTTTTCACAGATCGATCAGCTCTCACCTGGTTGTGTGAATTTTGAAAAGTGCTTACCGCTTCACAGCTCTCATTTTGGAAAATCAAGTCATCTCTGTTTCCAATTCCCTATCCTCCTGAAATTTAAAAATCCATTGCTAGATGCCCAATCACCCCCTAAATTCTTTCGAGAATCTGCCCAGACTGTAGCTCAGATTATGGTAGTATACCTGAAACCTGTTACGCAGACATGAATAGGCAGAGCCTTTATTAAAAAACTAATTTATTTTTGAGATCTTGATATAGATTAGTGCTTGCAGGGAAGAGAGGATCAAATCTCTTAAACCAGATGGTCAGTGGGGGCTTCTGTTACAAAGATCCTTGTAATGACATCTTCCGCTAGATTGGGCAAGACCCCCTGAACCACTGCTCTTCTTGGCTCCTATAATCCAGCTGGCCCATGGTCTTAATGTGAGCACTCTGGCACATGCATGATCCATTGCAACTGGCTGCTTCAAACTGCATTAAAAACACCTTCTAAGTACCTTACATAAAAAAGACTGCCCTATGTGACCTTGTCTGCTTCTGCAGGAACAGTTTCTATTGACTATTTAGAAGTGTCTTATCTCTGTACAATTTCATCAATTTTGCAGCAGGAACCCCCTGGGGGAGTGTCTGGAAGGAAGGTACAGATTCTCCACCACAGATGTTGATCACCACATTTCAGGACACAAGCCGGTCTATGCACAGCATATCCGAAGAAATTTTTTATTTGTTTGGATTTTTTTCGGAAATCTTCATTAAATTTATATAATTAAAGCATTTATCAAAACATCATCAGAATACAGCTGTTAAAAAGCACGTGTATCTGAGAAACCAAAATATTTCTGCAGTACACACTGCACCACAAAATGCAGCAGTAACACATAGAGCACAACAGAAACTTTCTCCCATAGCCAATTTCATTTTATACTATTTTTTTCAACTTTAAGAACTTGCATCCTCTTTGTCATTGAAGAAAAACACAACATCCTCAAAATAAAAGCCCTGCAAAATAGCATCAATGTTAATATTTAACAAGAATCACAAATTCCTGGTTGTAGAGTTTTCCTCTTTTCTTCTTTGCTTTAACAGTCAATAAAATGTTAGTTTAAAAAAACAAACAAACAAACAAACAAAAACAAAACAAAACAAAAAACAACAAACCAAACTAACCCAAATTGGGGAAGAATGGGAGGAAAAAAAAGCTTTAATATAAACAACAACAACAAAACTGAGTAAAAATTTCTAAAATACCAAAGTATCTTAGTAGCTTCATCTCATTTTCAAAAGACACAAAGGGGAAGTAGTAACCTAGAACTCCCAGTGAATTTAGGGAATTATATTTAGACAGACATGTACAAAATCCTCTACTTATGCTCCACACTAACTAGATGCAGATCACCTCATTCTGTAAGTTAGACACCTGCATTAATATTTTGTTTAGGGAGAGCTAATGTACTGTGATAGAGCAACTGGATGGTTTCTAGTTTGGAGATTGCTTGCATTCAGCCACAGGAGATGAGGGTTGCCTGCACAGGAGCAGACACACTTCATGCATTTTGGGAACAGTCATCCCTAAGGCTGAAGTCAGTAGGCTTCAGGCCTCTAAACTAGTATGTGTTTTCACAAGTGGCTTATGCTAATCCAGGTCCATGCTGCTGGTGAAAGGGATTGTTCAAAGCTCTTTCCTCTGGGTATGTTCCTGCCCTTTCCACTTTGGTCAGCGCTACCTATGTGCAGCTATGTCATGGGCTGGACCAAACAAAAATACGCACCTATTGGATCCCACATGGCTTAAACCAATGATTTAGTGGGCTTTGGGATGCAACTATGCAAGAGGCATAAATATGCTGGGGTTTTTTGTTTGTTTGTTTGTTTGTTTGTTTGTTTTTTACAGAACACCACTTCTATTTTTCATATACCAGAAAATGAGAAATGAAATAGACAGGATAAGTTTTCCTTTACCTCAGCAATCAAACTATGTGGTTACAGAACAAAGCCATACTTTCAACTACTATGAAAACTGCCAGCATATCATGGTTAACCCAGTTGTATAGTTAAATGGCCTTAAGAGACTGGGAAGGCTGGTTTGAGAGGGCTGCTGCTGTCACTGGTGCATTTTAGCAACCTGACAGAGACAAGCTGCTGCACCTTTTGCAACTTTTGTGTCACCTGTATGTTAAGTATTGCAACAATTGTCTCTCTGTTTTGCCTCTTCTATATTTGTATATATTCTTATTTTAAGACAAATATCAATGGGTCAGGTGGACCTTTCTGGTGGAAAGAAACCACTGAGCCTCCTGCAAGTGCTGGAAGAAGAGAGCAAGTGCAGGGAGCAAGAAGTCTGTAATTGACACTGAAATCTAGAAAATGTTGGGAGAACAGGGTGCAAAAAGCCTACTGTTAGAAAGAACTTCTTGGTCTCCCAGAGGAAGCTGTGTAGGGTTTGCTACAATTCAAAGCTGGCTAAAATGCAGCCTGGAAATACAAACCTTCCTGCAGGGACACTGAGGTTGGGGAAAAAGTTGGTTATAAAGCCTTTATTCTCCTTTTCTCCCTAACCCAGCTTGTCTGGCTTTCTCTAAAAAGTAAACCCAACTAGTTTATAGTCTAAAAACCCATGAATTTTCTTTAACATAAAAACCTTCGATCTTCCTTGGGAAGCTCACTGTCAGAAAAAAAAAGGTCTAGGCAGCTCGGCCTGCTGGTTTGGGGCCTCATCATAGTTGTCTCCTTCCTGTATTAACAGGCACCTAGCAGTTTTAAGTGGTGACCCTCTGCCCCTGCAAACCTTGTCAAGGTACATCTGGTATAAGGAAGGAGCAGAAGAACAAATCTAAAAGCAGAACAAAAGAGAAAGATTAAGAGTAAAGGGAATATGGATCTATGCAATCTAGGAAGTACAGCAGACAACTGGAAGAAATTAAAGTAAGAGCTTTTTTTTTTATGAAGTCAGGTGGAGATACACTAAAGAAAACAGCCTTCCTAACATTACCTTTCAGATACTCAGAAGCTGTTTAGCAACCTATAGATAACGAAGTTGAAACCAATTAGCAGTTTAGCCTACAAAATTTGAAAATATTTCTCTCCTAGAAAGAATTATTTTTGAAAGTGAGTAATTTCATCTGAGAACACCAAGAGAGGAAGAAACTTGAGGAAGAAACTTGTGAACCCTTTTCAACAAATCTGAAATCCAGTCCAAGTTCTGTTGAATTAGAGGGTTTATGAAATCATAATCTGAGGTCAAACAGTAACAGCATTAGAAATCAAAACCTGAGAAAAAGAGTGCTAGGAGATCTTAACTAAGATTAATAAAATTATTAAATGATTAATTAATTAATAAAAGAAGGCAGTATCATAAAGAATAGAATGAAAACAGATGGACAAAAACTGTTGGCCTTGGCTAGTAAACATCAGGGCTTATAGAACAGGAAAAAAGAAGACAGAGCTGAAGGCTAAAAAGAGAGATCTGCAAAATACTATGAGTTGATATAAGATAGCATGAAAGGTTACTCAAAATCTTGACGAGGAAATAAACCGTGAGCAGCACTCTATGCTTGGACGGGGTCATTATACTTGAAATGAATATATTTTGCAGAAGCCTGCAGCCAAAGAACTGAAACTACCCAAAGAGAAACAAAATATGCATCCTATGCACAATGAACAAAGAACAAAATTCCTTTATGGGAACTGTTGAAGAGAAAACCACATTCAGAGGCTGTGTTTATCTCCTTGAATATGAAAAAGCTTTATGACTTACAATGTAGACACTGATATGTAAGTTAATATGATCTCCTGTATTTCATTAAATGGTTTTGATAGAGAGAAAAGAGAGTCATAGTGAACATGGAGAGATAAAACTCAGATTGTGCAGTGGGGAAAACACTCTTACAGTGAGTGAATATGAGCTAGTTGCAAAACAAGATCTTTAAAAAGTGGTTTGCATTGTTTCAGGAAATAGTATCTCTCCTTGGATTGAAAACATGGCAGACTCTACAGCTCATTGAAAGATAATGCTTTGGAAGAAAAGGGGCAGGCAATGAAGACTAACTATAAAGAACGCAAAGCTACAGAAAGGCACAGAAATAGCTAGCAAACAGGCAAAGGACAGGAAGACAAAAAAATGGTAGCAATAAAAAAAAGTGGCAAAGACAAGAGCAGAAAGTGATGCTATGTGTGTGAATACACTCAAAGGCAATTTAGATCAATGATCATAAGAGTCCATTATGTGTTGAGTCTTCTCTTATGAGACAGTGAGTAGGTACAGGTTCAAGGTTATTCTCCTTGTTATCTAGAAGCTGTAGCATTTCAAAATGCAAGTCTCTAGCATGTAAGATCAGACATAACATGGATATGTATCAGAGTTGGCACCTTGGCTGGGGTGAGAACAGGCAGTGGACTACAACTTGACTATTATGCATTTAAAAGTTATGTTAATGAATGTGATTTTAAGTGTATTTTAAAATTCAAGCTTCAGCTACATATATTCCACAAGCCTGTAGAAACTAGTGTCAGTGTGGCAAAGCTCAGACTTTTGTCTGGCACCACAAACTTAGCATTTTCAAAATGAGAATACTGAATAACTGCTCAATATTGAATAGTTATTTAATAGAAGGCTTAAAGGGAGACCGCCTGATTATGTAATAGCTTATATTGTATTTTTAGTTATGTTATGCCTACAAAAAGAGCAGGGAAAAAGTGCTATTGATAGCTGGCCACCTGAGCTAGCTTTTGCAGACACAAGAGAGTGCGCATGTGATGCTATTCAGAACAGCTAAAGCTGAAATCATAGGAAAGACTAAATCTTTTCACGTTGCTCCTGGTTTCTGCACAGAAAAGAGAAACCACTCTCAGCTTCTTCCAGAAAAGATGGAAAAAGAAATGGACATTCAGAATTTAAGGTCTGACACAGAATAGGCAGGGGAGGAGATGCTGCAGGAAACATCCAGGAGATAGCTAAACCCGCTGAGGTACCTTGGATGCTGCAAGACAGGGCGAGCTCACAGGCTGCCTGCAACATCTTGACATGAGGCTCAGAGTGCCAGTCCCAGCTCACTTTTCTGTTCTGTTCGACACGGTCTTCTGTGTGCCTAACCCATCCGCCGAAGGTCAGGCAGTCCCACTCTACCTCCCTCCACCTCCCACTTCTGACTGCTCCCTGTCTTGCCTCTTGTGTAGAAAGAGGGTTTTCTCCAGGGAGGCAGGTCAGCACAGTAATCTGGCAGAAAACATGTTGCTTTAGTGGGTTTGTTCTCCACCAGGTCAATGAACCAGCTGAGCAATCCCAGGCTCGCAGAGCCTCCCTTACAGCTTAGTTAACCTGATTCATTCATTAAAGACCCACCTTATTAGTCCTGACAAAAGATACCCTGAGAATATTACATGACGTACAACAGGGCATTTTTGCATGGTCTTCATACATTGGCATGTGCCCTATCAGTTTTGTACTCAGACTACATCACTGGAATAACTATAGTAAGATCTGTATCTAGAGTGGAAAAAAAGATGTAGTCTCCTGCCAAGAAGGGAGTGAGGGGTGGGGAGAGGGAGAAAGAAATTAGGAAAAACCAAAACCACCAGGAATCACAGATCTGTTGACTACAATGTGAACAGCTCATTCCAGCAGCTGAGATTTTTTTTAAAGGGTTCTGCACTGGCCTAACTTCTTTCCTCACTAAAATCTCACATTGGGATATTTCATGGATAAAACTTACCGTGGCACAAGAAAATGTGAGCTGTAATAAGTAACTGGCATGTATATTTCGGAGAAGTTGAGAATAAGCATGCCAATTCACTGCTTATTAGAAATCAGTTTATCCAAGGGCTGGTCACCTAAGTGACCTAATTATGCTATGCATGCAATCTGCCTCCATTGAACGTTCAATATCGATCATTTTTTGTGACTGCTATATAGAGAGGCATAGACCACGTCTGGTGTCTGGAAGTGTGCCATGTCTTTGTAAGACAGATGAAGTTTACTATTATTCTATGCAGGAGAGTAAAAAAATTTGTAATTCAGACTCTCTGACCTACCATTGTGATCTTGTATACTTTCTTCCCAATGGCTATGTACGGAATATAATTACAACCTGCCATCTTTTTTTTTTTTTTTTTTTTTTCCTTCTGCTAGGAAAAATGCAATTTGGCTGAAGTTAAATGTTTTGTGAAAATGAATCAATTTCAATTAAACATTTGCTAGGATGAATTCTTATACGCAGAAGTCTTGGATGGAGAGCTAGGAAAGGACAGGTTGTGGAAAGAATCTCTCAGATCTGAAATAACAATTGCTTGACTCAGAATGGGCAAAAATTAATAAAACCTCTCTGCTCCAAAAGAGGGAAAGCAAAGAATCTAGTTCAGCCACCCTCACTCCGTGCTTTAAATACTCAGTAGTAGACAGTATGAAGTCTTTCTTCCTCTGTGAAAACCTAGTCTCACATTCATTTTACTGCAAAATGAAATAGGCTTCAAACCTTCGACGTTTCATAAAATGGATTTGCTTTTCCACTTTAATTATAACAGTGCCTTACTTTTACATAGTTGGCCAGCTTTTTGTCACCACACAACCAATGTCTTATTTGAGAAAATCCTTCCTACTCTATGCTAAGTGGAAAGATGTAGCCCATGCTAAAGCCCCTTCAAGTCAGACAACAAAAGAAATTAGTACAATGCACAGTTACATTTCTGCTTGCAGTGGCTTCCCTAATATTTTATTTATTTGAAGAAATGTCCATTCAAAGAATAATGATGAACTACTTAGATGAGCAAAGGAGCCTTGGGAAGGATGGATAGATAGAAGAGAGAATCAATCAGGTGGGACAGATAACTTTTCCAGTGAGCTAACATACATATATATATATATATATATATATTCCTTTTTAAGATGCAAGGGTCCAGTTAAGTACTGCTTAAACTGTGCTGTTTAGACACAGCCACCAGGTCAGATAAAAATCTGATTGGCATCAGTCCACTGCTGGAATTACCATGGCTAAAGTACCATATTGTCTCAAGCTAGGAACCCCAACCTAGAAATGCCAATATCAACAATAACTTCTATTAACTCTTGCTCTGTACATATTTACAGTTAATTCTAGTTCTTAATACAATTATGATTTTAAAAGAAAAGATAACTGAATCTAAGTCAGTGTTTTCCCTAACTCAGCCTTTTAAAGTGTTTATCAGAAAAGTAACTTTTAGGTTGATTTTTCTTTCTTTGAAAACTATTGCATTATCCTAATGGCTGTAATGTTCATGCTATTAAAAGGACCTACTAAAAGGTTCAAATGTTTAGTGCAATAATTTCTGCAATAGTATATCTTAAAAAGAAAGAAAGAAAAAAATAGAAATAAATCATTTCACTTCTTTTTGAAGGTCATAGCTAGCACTGCTAGGCAAATGGTCTGGTCTAATATGAGTGCTGGGGAGGGGGGGCTGAGAAAAAAGGGAAAGAACCATCTACAAGAATGCTTATCAAAATGTGAAAAAAATTGATCGTGCCCTTTTACTGGGAGCACTTTAACAAATTTTTGCATTTGACCTTCACTGCTAGGCCATACGAACTATGAATTCATAGCATAACTAATTACCTGATTGATCACACAGTATATGAAACTAAAATCCACGTGGTTGCACACTTTGAATGGCACAGGATGCAGCTCTGTGTGTAATTCCTCATTGTGCCAGTTCAGTGTGCTAAAGTCCAAACAATCGGTGCACACCATGCTAGTCACTCTGTATCAGTTACTTGCATGTTTCAAATACACTTACACACATACACGAATACATATAGAGATATGCTCGCACAGTTTCTCAAATGATGCAAAAAGGCACTTGTGAAAATGAATCAATTTCAATGAAACATTCGCTAGGATGAATTCTTGTACGCAGAAGTCTTGGATGGAGAGCTAGGAAAGGACAGGTTGTGGAAAGAATCTCTCAGATCTGAAATAACAACACTAATTGTTCTCTCTTGGTGGAAAAAAAAAAGGAAAAGGAAAAAAAAAGTCATCAAGAAGGCATGTAAATAAACCTGAAAAGCAGCTCTCACGTATTCCTGTGCATTGTGCGGAGCAGCATCCTTCCTTTAGGCCCCAGGGTGGGAGTGCTGCCCTGCACTGCCCCACACCCCCCGGCCTGGCAGCAGCCCTGCGAGATGGCAGGAGCCCTCGCCCTCCTACTCCCCCTGACCTTTTCATTACTAAGCACATCATGCACACCCATATCTTGAATGCAAGGCAGACGGCACATCCCATTTCTTCGACAGACTATCCATCTGTGACCACTCCTTTTATCCTAAAGCGATGAGTTTTAGCAAAATAGGTAACCTATGTGAAACTGATGTATATTCAATCTATTCCCACCATGGGACAAGATGTTTCATTCTTTTTTCTGCATCATGCTGGTGTTCCTGAATGATGTTTCACATTTCTGGATGCTGCTCTGCTCTGATGCAAAGCAGTAATCACCAAGTGAAGTGGTGGAGTCCCCATCCCTGGGGGTATTTAAAAGACCTGTAGATGTGGTGCTTAGGGACATGGTTTAGTGGTGGACTTGGCAGTGCTAGGTTAATGGTTGGACTTGATGATCTTACAGGCCCTTTCCAACCTATATGATTCTATGATTCTATGTGCTGCGTCCTGATTGAAGGACTAGAAATGTTAGCAAAGGTTACAGTTGTAACATACATCTGGGGAATAAGTGAGGAGAGTCATGCACAAAGTACAAATAAAACATCATAATAGGTTCATACTAAGCCAAACCTAATCTAAGGCCCCTATGGTTTAGCATTCTGTCTCAGGATAGGCCAAAGGAAAGCATCCAGAGAATATAAAAATAAAACAATTGTACAGCAATACCTACCCAAAATAGCAGGGCATGTTTGCGGATTGGGTTACAAATGTGTTCCCCCTGCCGCCTCCCTCTCTCTCACATTGTTTGTTTGGAACCAGGTATCTGTTGACTTAATGCCCCCACGTTATCACACTGAACATGATGGCAAACAATCGATTTTTACTCATCTTCTCCCAGCCATTCATCAGTCTGCAGGTCTCTGCTATATTCCAGCAGCTCTTTCCTTGTATGTTTTCCAGAAAGAAGAAAAGTTGTTCTTTCACACCATCTGTTGGAGTTCTACAAATAATCAGGAGTCCAAACATGACATTTAATAGCAACATCCTAATGAGCTTCATACTTCCCAAAAGTGGGTCAAAGCTCCTCAGTACTTTCCTGAAGGGATCCTAAGCTTTAGCTAAGGTAAATCACACAAATACGTTGAAAGAAATACACTGACTGCAAGTTTCTCAATTTTAAGGAAAAAAAGGCTGTTGAACAGTGGTTCACCAGCACAATAATGTCTTTGGACATTATCTAAGTCATCTAAATAACCACATCTATTTGGTAAAATTAGGAAACTTAAAATAAAGAAACAAAGGAAATTTAATCAAAAGCAATGTCTTGGCAAGTATTAATAGAGGTTGCATTTCCAAGATGCAAAAAATTCTCTTCCAGTCAACAGTATATCAAAAATGACTGAAGAAGTCAAAATATTGCTATAAGTTGCCTGGTTTCCCTGCTGTGGAAGTAGTAATCAAGTGATTAAACCTAGTTTCTCAAAGGTGTGTAGACTTCCAGCTTTCTCTGATATCAGTAGGATTTAGGCATCTAAATACGTTTATAGATCTGGTTTTAAGTGTTTTTTAATAAAATATTAAAATAAGCCCTCAATTAGTATTCAGAGAGTTTAGACGGTCTCTTACCTGCTATTCAGCAATGCTCTCTCCTTCCCCTATAAACAGAAAGATACCGTGATCTTATGCAATACTCTATTTTACCTTTGGGACATAAAAAACCTTGTGTTTAACAGGGTTATAAAGCCATCAAGAGATCTAAAATGATTGGCAAAGATATCAAGGTTTATTCCATCCCTAGTGGGTGATATCGGGGCATCAATATGAGAGCAAAATGGCATGATAATGGAAACAAAATGCCAGCCAGATCATTTTTAGGGGACGGTGTTGTTCACCCCGAGTAGAAATTAAAAAAAAACCATACAGACTGGGCAGAGAATAGATTTAGAGCAGCCCTGAGGAGAAGGACTTGGGGGTGTTGGTTGGCGAGAAGCTCAACATGACCCAGCAACATGCGCTTGCAGCCCAGAAAGCCAACCGTATCCTGGGCTGCATCAAACAAAGCGTGACCAGCAGGTCGAGGGAGGTGGTTCTCCCCCTCTACTCCGCTCTCATGAGACCCCACCCGGAGTACAGCATTCAGCTCTGGGGCCCCCAACATAAGAAGGACATGGACCTGTTGGAGCGAGTCCAGAGGAGGGCCATGAAGATGACCAGAGGGCTGGAGCACCTCTCCTATGAAGACAGGCTGAGAGAGTTGGGGCTATTCAGCCTGGAGAAGAGAAGGCTCCGGGAAGACCTTATAGCAGCCTTCCAGTACCTGAAGGGGGCCTACAAGAAAGCTGGAGAGGGTCTTTTTACCAGGGCACATAGTCATAGGACAAGGCATAATGGCTTTAAACTGAAAGCGGGTAGATTTAGATTAGGTATAAGAAAGAAATTCTTCACTATGAGGGTGATGAGGCACTGGAACCAGTTGCCCAGAGAAGTTGTGGCTGCGCCATCCCTGGAAGTGTTCAAGGCCAGGTTGGACGGGGCTTTGAGCAACTAGTGGAAGGTCCCCCTGCCCATGGCAGGGGGGTTGGAACTAGATGATCTTTAAGGTCCCCTCCAACCCAAACCATTCTATGATTCTATTCTGCCTTTCCTAAACTTATTAACCACAATGTGGTAGTATGTACCAAGTAAGAAAGTTGCACTGGGAATTAGCCTCTCTGTGACCAAATAGATCATCTGTTCAGGGCCTTTCTTCCTGGCTAGCTCTAGTTTAGGCCACTGAAACCACAAGATTCAAAACTGTATCTCTAGGATGCCAAGGCAGTAGAATTGCAACCAAGCACAGCTCAGTGTTTGTCCCTTTGGGATACGGATGTATCAGGCATCTGGTAACTCCATTTGCAACGTGCTCCAGAACAAGCACGAACTGCATTGTAATACTAGATTGTGATTTCATGAGATACCAGGTTCACCAAACTGTAACACTAAAAATCCTTGAAGAGTTGATGTTAAAATACTGGAATATTCTGACTAATGCATAAGGCTTCGTGGATAAAGAATATGATATTCTTTATATGATATAGATGAGTTATTTGCAAAAATAAATATCTCATTACTTTGAAATACTGAACACTTTAATCACAAACGGGTTTCAGAAAAAGAAACAGTAGTAATAGCAGGCAGCTGTAACTCTCTAGTATTGAATTCCATCCAGGGACAGAATGAAGCCAGCAATAATAGTAATAAAATGCACAAGAACTTACAATACTATAAATTAGAGCTTTAGATAAATGTTATCTGAGCGACTGCTCAAAGAGTAATAACTCTCAACATTATTTCTAAGCAATCCACAGTTCCAGTACTGACCCAAGTGATCTGGTTCTTACCTACTACAGTGTAGGAAAATCTTTTGTGAAGGATCCATATCCAAATTCTTCGCAGGCCCCTACTATGCTAAAACTCTTCTTCTCAAGAGATTACTCAGCTCATGATGTATGACAAAAAAGGTATGGATTTCTCTCTAAGCTTCTCTTCAAATCGTGGTCTGTCAATCACTGAAAGAAAAAGCAAGGGAGGAAGGGAGGTGGAGGGAAGGGAAGAAAAGGCATGCACATTAGGAGCTAGAAGGCATTCCTTGTGATGGATACATAAAACACTGCTTTCTAAAATCAAATCCCCAAATTCACCCTCCCCCTTTTCCTCTGTCTTTCATTTACGTACTGTTTGTCATATTCTGTTTTCCCATCTGGTGGCAGTTGTGTACATCTGATCAAGGCTCCAAAACTTTCAACTTTGTATCCTTCTTTGGTTTCTCAGTTCATTTACTGTTAACTTCTTAAAAGCTTTTCTCAAAAGTAGTCACTTAGGTGACATGTTTCCATTTTGCAGGTGTAAAGCAGGTATTACTTCTACTCTCTGTGCTGCTTGCCCCGTTCTAAAACCAATCTTTATAGCTTTTAGATTACAGTAATAGGCATACACTATATGGAATAATATTCACAAATGACCTCATTGTTCAGTATGCTGCATCCCACACGTTTACCTATGGCAATAAATCCAATCGCATTACTTCAGCTATGGCAGATTTATACCTGCTTCCTATCAGTCAATGCATTGACTTTAAAATTTTGCTCTGAGTTTTTCATTACCTGTCTGAAACGTCCCTTTCATTCCTATCAAAATTGGTCTCCATTTACACATACCCTCAGTCCTTACTTTCTAATAATAAATCTCAAATTCATCAGCCCCCTTGCCAGGTCTCTCATCCATGGGCAGCAGAGCATTCACCTGTTATGCCCCTGAGCTGTGGAATTCCCTGAACTGAAGTCTCATCTCCAAATCCCCTGAGCTTTTCTAATCCCTCTGTGATTCGCACTTATTAAAAATTACTTTTAATATTTGATCCACTACTGACACATGCTGTAGGCTTTACTGACATAAAAATACTTCTATTTTCTTTACAGAGGATGCACTGACAATTTCAAAACCTAAAGTGCCTTTTTAATGGCTTTCCAAATAGATTGCAAGACTTGCCTTTCTCCGTCTTTCATTTCTGGGGTTAAGCATCAGTTTCTCTTCTTAGGCTGTGCTGTCCAGAACCCAACTCTGAGAAAAAATTTCCTGTTGTTATTAGTACATATCTGGAATAAAATTCAAAGTACTGAGTAGACATACCATAAAAATGTCCTAATTTGTAGTAGAGGCACTTTACGAAACATTAGCTAATTAAAACTCAATATCCTTGTGGCCTAATTGGTTGCTATGCTCAACCACACCAGAACATTAGCAAAAGGGCTCAGGGCATTCCTGGACTGGGACAAGGTCTCTGTCAGCAGCCCGTATGTCGGTGTCTTTCCCACACTCCCCCCACTCACACTCAGTCTGCATTTTATCATTCGTGGAAGGACATGTTTTGTTACAGCAGCCAGCGCATTATTTGAGTACTCTGAGGTGAAGCACAAGCAGCTCTGAAGCACATTAGGACTGTACCTCCTGAGGGCAGGTGTAATCTTGACTCAGGATCCGCATCCAAGTGACCTAAGCTTCATCTCAGCCCTTCAGGGTGAAGTGATAATTTTGCAAACCCAGTGGATGCAAGAGCTGAAAAGAAAACACATTTGTACTTTTGTTTGGTTTTTTAATCCTTTCAAGTATGTCTGATCCCACGTATAAATATATATACACAATCATAAACTTGGGATAAACTGGCACCATATCAGAGAAAGCTAAAAGCCTGTTTAAGAATTGCTTGGAAAAGGCAATTATTAGGATGTTGTTTGATGGTTTGGGTAAAGCCAGTGGGGACTGAGGAGAAAGGTTAATATCAGAGGGTGACACTATATAAAATTTCACAACTTGTGAAGCTCAGAAGAGCATAATTGTGGGAAGCGCGTATGAGAGGGGGATTTATTTTCTGATCATGTGAA
Organism: Platalea leucorodia; assembly: GCF_965183815.1. NCBI lineage: Eukaryota > Metazoa > Chordata > Aves > Pelecaniformes > Threskiornithidae > Platalea > Platalea leucorodia. The sequence goes on from NC_138824.1 coordinate 112,002,286, forward strand.
ATGGCTGCACTTCCAATTATTTCTATTCCCTGACTGAGTCTAATAGAAGTCCTTAATAAACTGTGAGTTTCAGTGATTTCTCAAGCCTTGCGCATCCTACTGAAACCCATGCAACACAGCGCTTCCCAGCTCCAGCTACTCTCCGAGCACACACTTGGGACCCCCTCCCTGGCATCCCACAGCCAGGCCATGGGAAATATTGCCCAGTGGCGCTTGTTGCTGTATTAACAGAAATACTGAATAGCTCTGGGCCAAGAGAAAGTCCAGACAGAATGAACCAGCAAATAATGATGATTTCTCCTTTACATTTACAACCACCACCACCCCAGTTAAACAGTTTGTAACACAGCACAACAGGGTACATGTATTTATCTTTACTGATTGAGTTCCAGATCAGCCTTCCAGAGTTTTGGCCTGAGATTAATATCAGGTTGCCAATTTGACTTATGGTAATACATTTACTCCCATAACTTATTGGTGCATTGAATTTGCTTTAGTGCTCTGAAACTTCTTCATTGTTCTATGGTTTCTTTAAAATCAGCATTAATAGTTCAGAGAGTTTCTCAGTAAGCTCTTTTAATACTCTTGGGTGCAAGTTATCTGGCCCTGTAAATTCAAAAAACTGTTTAGCTCTGACAGTTGCTGTTTAACAATCTCCCAGTTTATTGATCGAGTAGAAAGTAGTCCTTATCACTGTCAGATATGAGTATATCATACTGGTTCTTTCCAAATCAGAACATTTATTGGGTCCTTTTGCCTTTTCTGCACTGTGATTGACAGCTTTACCATCCTTGTCTAGTATCAGCTGTGCACCACTGTCAGCCTTCCATGTTTCTGCTGTACTGAAAGAATTCCCTTCTCTTTGCCCCACATTGCTCTCTTTAACTTTTCCACACGTATCTATAATTCCTAATTAGCAATGTACGCTCCTCCAACAGCTTCTCAGCTTTCCAAATGTTTTACACTAGTTTTAATGAGGAACATTGTTCCCTTTAAACCGATGAAGCTTTCTTACACCATTTTGGAAATGTAATTTTCTTTTGCAACTTTGCAAAAGAAAAAAATTCAGCCTTAACTACAGTTGTCCGCACTACAGTTCTGAAACAAGTTTACTACTGGTTGAAGCCATAGCCTCTTTGTACTTAACGAACAGAACTATGCATATATATATTTATTTGTATAAATACTGCAAGCTGAGACCGAGTGTTGGTCTGAACATTTTTTCTGCCAAAAGGGTTTATCTACAGGAATTTTTTTTTTATATTAAATGTTATAATTTTAAGGAAAAAAAAATTCTTCTGTTGAGTATTTTTAGTTAACAAAATTAAATGGCTTTATTATATTATTAAAAAATTACTAACATTCAAATAAACAAACTCCTACTTTTCTTTAACAAGAATGAAGCATGTTAATAATTCTTTCTTCCCGCCCCCCCCGTCCTAACAGAGGGTTTTTGCGTTGCTGGAGAACAAGGTTGAAGATCCGAGAGTTCCCTGTGTCTGCTCTGAAAGCATCGTAAGGCAGGACAGATGCAGCCTGAAGGGGGAGGGACCTGGGCTGTTCCTGCCCCAGCTGCAGCAGCTCTCCCACTCAGCACCTGAAAGTGCAACTGATGGGAATTGTGTGCTTTTAGCCTTCTGAGGCTATTTGGTCATGCCACACTTTACCCAGGTTTGGGAGAATGCTGGCAAGCACACCTGGCTAGAGGCAGGATTCAGTTTTACAGATGCCAGAAAGGATTTTAATCAAAGCGAGACTCCTTCATGCTGTGCTGACTTTCCCACTGCCTCCCCTTCAGTCTGCTCCTTTCTGCTTCGTTTTGTTTTGCTTTTCACTAAACTTACTCCTTTCTGCCTAAACTTTCCTAAAATGCCTCGAATTCAGTAACTATCATACTGTTCACTGCTTTGGCAAGACGCTCGCTCATTTTTCTGTTGTGTTTATTTAAAATGTATGGTAAGGAAATGCCTCTATCCTGTCTATCACATGTAACAAAGTTAGGCCATGTTCTGGTTTTCTTCTCAGCACCTGTCATGCAAAAGTCAATTAGAAGTGATACTATAGAAGGGAAAAGAGGCAACAGATCTATTTCTCTCCTTTTTTTTGGTGAAAGACAGGAAAGCATAGCTTGGGTTTACATCACTCTTCAAAAAAGGCTTGTTGAAGAGAGTCCTTTACACATTGAGCTGGAATACCTGCTTTAAACTGATGATTGCAAGGTTTTATCAGAAAACAACCAACTTCTTACTGTGGTCTTAATTTCCCACAGCACCAGTCTACTTGCTGCATCAGGGAATGCAAAACGCAATGTTCCCAATGCTGGGTGCCCCAGCGGCAGCGTGCCACCCCTCAGGGCTTCGTATGCTAAATGCCCACCAGCATGAGTTACGGTGTTTCAGGGATCTAGCTATTTTTGCTGGGGACAGTAGGCAAGGGACAACAACATTTAAGGCTTTGAACTTACAGTTTAGAAAGAGAAGAAGGGAAAGTGTCTGTTTAGTTTAAGTTTCTGGATGGAGAAGCTCCTCCAACCTTGACAGGCAGCTCAGGAGTACATATACAAGTGGTCTTTAAAAATTTAACAAGTAGGCAGTGGAGGCTGCTGTAATAGGTTGATCAAAGGCAAGAGTCAGCATCGTGACAGTGAATGAGTGGTAATAGCTATGATAGGGTTGGACTCCAAAGGACCTAGAAGGCAAAAGCAGTTATTTCTGATGCAGTAGAGAAAAAGGAAAGATGCTAAAGGGGGATAATGAAAGAAAGTGATCTTTTTAGCACTATCCTCCATGGCTACAAGTGGAGCAGAACACTATTTGTCAAGGCCAGAGGGAGGGATGTTGCTGTAGCTGAGACAGAGGAGAGGATGAATGAGCTGGATATAAAATCTTCTGTATGGAAATCTTTTCAGAAGTGCTAAAGAAGGAGAATCTGTGAGGCTGAAACATTGTGGAGAAGCCTCTCTAGACAAAGCAAGCAGACTGTGCGCCTGACTGATGGGTACGGGTGAGGGCAGCAGGTGGGAGCTCTTCTAGCCTAACTGAGCTTGCCTGATGGCTACCTGCCTGAACACAGGTGCCAAAGGCAGGGAGACATGTGAGCTTGAGGAAAATGTGTTACTAATTAGGTGAGACAAAGAGGGAACTAATTAATGTTTGCAGAAAGCATTACCTAGAGTTAAACAGGAGGAGGAAGACAAAAGACATAAGAGTTTTTGGTGACCAGCTGAAGAAAGCAGGAAGGGGGTAGCAGGGTTAGGTCTCTTGTTGGTTAGTTTAACCCTGACTACTCAAAGCCCTGTCACTTCAATTACTTCATTCCTCTGGCTGATCCCTCACCTGCTACAAAGGACTGCAATGGAACAGTCATCTCGGGGTGGGGAGCACCAAGGTCGTCTTATGCCAGCCTTAAGTGAGGCTGCCGGAGCAGGACAGAAACAAAACACTGCCAGTAAGAAGTCTGTCACCTGTGCTCATTTAGCACAAGCAATCCCCATAGTTTAGCAAAAACAATCTGCAGGTTGGAGGCAATTTGGGAATCTTCTCTGAAAAGTAAACTATTGCCTTTTCTTTTTAATGTGCCATTTTAATTTTTCTAATGTTCTGCTTAGTCATTCTAAAATATTCCTCTTCCATTTAGCTATACAACACATGGCACAGTGGGAGTACTCTGTGGTTACAGACTAATTCTAAAACCAATTTAAATCAATGTGAATGTAATTTGCCATGTATATGCCTCTAATGTTCCCTTGTCAGTTGTACCCTTTATTACAATCCAGGAAGTATTTTACTGTAGTTCCCTATTTTTCCACACATTACTATTTTAAAAAAACATCATTATCCTCTAAATATGTATTACAAATAGTTATGATTCTTACAGAAAACTAATCCACTTACATTTCTAAGATCCATCCTGTGAACACACTAAGCTTAACCTTGCTTATGTTTTTGGGTCTAGAAGTTCTTGCTTGTAATTATTGCAAAACATTATAGTGTCAAGCGGGAAGATGAGGAGAATAATTCTGTTCATACATTGAAAGAAAGAGTCAGAGGACAACCTATTGAGAAGAGAGGCAAGACAGCCAGTGAAAGTACAAATCCCAGGACAAGTATGGATAACAGCATCAGAGGCAACTAGCCACTCAGGAAGTATAGCTTTGGCTAGGAAACAAAAATAAAAGGCTTTGGCTAAGAAACAAAAATAAAATCATTGGGAGAAGTAGATTACCAGGGATTGAAGCTAAATTTTAGAAAATCTGGAATGGAAATACAGTTAATACACTCCAGGTAGAGGCAAATGGGACACTAGCATTTATTTAAGGTGCGAAGAAATGAACCAAAGGAGAGTGAGGATGAAATACTGATGAAGGTATCAAGAATGGTTTCAAAAAGTCCCGGCCAAACAACCAAAAAACAGCAGGGAACAAACCAGAAACATCAATATCTACAGTAGGGAAAGGAAAGATAAATTGGGAAAGTTACTTTTGTCAGCCTTTCAATGGAATAAATTTGCAACAATCTTTGCAGAGACAGTTGAAATGAGAGGGAAGGAGAAAAGTTTTGAGATGTTACTTGTGGACCACCATCTGACCACCAAAGTAGAAATGTTGTTAGAAAAAAAATAGAAATGTGAGAAAACAATTTGACATTGGAAGGGGAGTGTTACCTGTGGTTGCTATAGAACCAGAGAGTACTTTATTATTTGAATAATTTCACTGTCAGTTTCCCTGAAAATATTAACAAATTTAACCCCCAAATTACAAAATAGTTACAGAAAGAGATGGCAAGTTGTAGAAGAGAATCTGAATTGAAAATGACCTTCCACTCTTCTGCATAGATTTATGACATGATCAGAGGATACTACAATTTCCCAAATCCAGTTGCTGCTTCATTTCACAATTTCCATCCATTTTTACCTACATTAAAATCACAGTTAAAGTCAGCTTGAATATAGAAGTACTACAGTTAGCTCTCATCTCAAATTCATACAATATTCTTAGAAAGGACATCCCCAAACCCTGATCTATCTACCTTGGCTTTTGCTGCCTCTTCTGTCCCTCAGGAAGCAGGCTGAGTGCCAGGTCCTGTCAGATAACAAGGAGGTAGGACTAGGACTTATTTTCATGTATGTGGTTTCTTATCAAATAGTGGCAACTTGATGGCTTTCTTATCTTGTGTCTGTCATCATCCAAGAGTATTTCACAAGGGCATTAAACTGAGTATTATTTCCCGAGTCTCCAGCAATATTGTTTGTTCATAAAAAGATGACGTTGCTGAGGAAGAGAATAAAGAGGTAAGTTTAAGTCGAATAGAAAAATTATATAACTGGGAAAACCCTACATATTATCCCTTCAAATAACTATGAGAACTTTCTGAGGTAAGACAGAAGCCCAATGCCTGAGTCAGTGTGCTCATAATCATTACATCAGAAATTAAGTTGCAAGTAGTCTGATTGCACTTCAATGAAAAAAGGTTATCCAAACAGGTAAGACTGATGTGTATGAAGGTTTCCCAGCGCTACAAAAATACATTTTTTAGAGGTCCAAACTGTACAGTGACTAATGTTTTATGATCAGTCTCAATGACAGATGAACCGAATCCTGCACAGGACCTCAGTAGCACTATTTTTGTGAGCAAAACAAAACTTCTTGGGAAAGGCATAAGTCATGCTAGCAATTAGTAAACTATCAAAGTTACATTCAATTCACCAGTTTGACTGTAAAAAAAATCATAATTGGTAAAATGCAACAATAAAATCCTAATTTAAAATATATATTCATATTTTTAATATATCAGAATGAAGTCTCAGATTTTATGTATGTGGAGTTGTAAATTTTTTAGATGTTGTATCAAAGTGAGCATGTGAACTCTACACACAGAAGACAACAATGGGAAAAGAATGGGCCAAATTTATCCGCTCTTGTATCTTCACTGAAGCCTATGAGATTCACAGAAGGTCAGTGAAGTTCCTTACAACAGAAAAGAGCAATCCGTATAGATCTGCCTGCAGTGTTGGAGCCAGCTAGAAGAACTCTCTGTAGGTGAAGGCTTAGATTTGATCAACTGTCAAAAGCAACGAATAGAAAGTAGCTGTAGCTATAATAAAGTTACACACTTTATTTCACATAAGGCTATATACATTACTGGAGGGAGGGAAAAATTACTTCCTTTCTCTTTAGGCTAGATTTCAAACAGCAAACCCCAGAAAAATCCCCACAAATGCCCTCTCTACTTAGATTCACTTGGATGACCTACCTATGTGATGCAGAAAGTGAAAATGATCGTACTTTATTTTCATGAAACAAGTTTGATTTAAAGTAAATCATCATTAGGATGCAGAATTTCAGTTAAGTTAAAAGTAGAAGTTTAGTTAAGACAGGAAAAGCTTTTCCTTGAATATTGGCAGAAAAACTGGGAGTGCTGCAGTACCAGGCACCATTACTGAAAAGGAATGTACAGAAATTAAATGGGACAGTTTTCTCAAGAGCCCTTGCATTAATTTTTCTTGCCTTATCAATCACAAACTGTCAGGTCATCCTTTTCCCTACCATTTCCAAGAACTGTTACAGAGCAGAGCATGGGATGCAGAGGAAGAGTTTCTTACCTTTACTTTGAATTGTTAAGTTTCTAACAAAGTAGTTTCTAATGGAAAACATCAAATGGGAATTTCAGAGAAAAATGGCTCATGTCCAAGATGACCTGTGGCCAGAGCTCACTACAGCATTTAGATCCAAGATCTAAACCTTTCCCCCCCCCCCCCCCCCCCAGTTCAGAGCAGAAATCTGCACACACATACACACCTCAGATGCAAACTCTAACCAGCAGGAGATCTGCATGCAGCAGGGGAAAACAGAAGAGGAGGAAAAAAAAAATTCTCTCTCTACTCAGCATATCATGCCAGCTCCTCTAAAAGCAAAACTCATAAAAGCCAACCTTCCTCATTCAGGTATACATGCTCATAAGAACATTAAACTATGATAAGTCCAGCCTTTTGATCACAGGTCACCACAAAGTGCATGCCAATAAACTTCCCCTTCTGCAATGCAATAATAGTGTGCCATTCTTTAAACTTTTCAAATGTTTTTCAGAATTTGCCAGTCAGAAACAAAACCGGAGGAAAGAGCGGTGTGCTTTTTTAACCAGGAACATCCCGCTGTCCCTTGTTAGGCACATATTTAAAAGCAGAGAGCTGATTCTTTTGCTCAGACACAGGCAGTGCATGGCATGCAGAAATATGTTCCATGTATTTCATTAGTGTCAAGTGTCTAGCAGCAAAATTTTCCACTAGGTACAGACATTTGATCTGACTTGCAGGCATGGACGTATAAAGACAGCTTCATCAGTCCAAGTGTGCTGCTACAAAGGTCTGAGATTGTATCTTCAGACATCACTGAAATGGCAGACAAATGGTACTGGAGTAACAGCACATGATTAAAGAGGTCATCCAATCTGAATACACAGGCTATGCCACTGAGTGTCACTTACATAAAGCACAGGAAGAATTTCCCACAAACCAGTTTTCAAAACATACCTGTGGCCCAGGATCAAACAAACAAACGAAGTCACAGTGGCCACTCAAGAAAGGGTGGAGAAATGGCATTAAGAAGCTGTATAAGAAGAAAGGGAGATTTTGTGTGATTCGCACAAAATTTTAAAAATGGAAGAGCTCAATAGTTACATACTACAGAGGTGTAAGGGGCACAACTTTCACAGAAATTATTTCCAGTTCCCGGTTTCATCTCTTCCAGAGAAGATGCTGGTGTTTTAATGCCCAGAAAGAGAGCAAGCTTTTTATTTCACTGAAAGAAAGTGGTAGGTGAAATGAAGCACAGCGAGAAGCAGCTATTTCCAGTTCTAGCACTGAGAGTACCAGTGCAATCCTACTGTTCTTCGCCCATATTCTCAGAGAAAGCCCCTTGATCACAGCCATCTACAGCTTTATCGCAGGGAGTTGAAAACAAGCAAAGCAATCCAGGACATTTAAGGAGCAAAGAGTAAGTTACAGAGAAGCTAGAGAAATTTTTGAGCCAATCTTTAAGTATCAAGCAGTAATAACATTTCCTCATCTCCAAGTGATTCTGCTTCTTTGCATAAGAAGTGGTACAATGAAGAACAGGCAGCCAGCACATGCCAGAGCAGAGACGAAGAAAAGCTTGGGTCACACACACTAGATCCAGGAGTTTAAGTTGATGCTTCTTCATCAAACAATTTGAATAATGCTTCTTTTGACATGTAGATTGCTTCTTGAAAAAGAGCTGCCATATCCTTTTTTTTCTTCTTTTCATACCACTAGAAGTGGAAGAGCAATTTCATATCTGATTTTCTATTGAATTCTTTTCTTAGTTTAGTTACAGCAGCCAAAAAGATAAAGCACTGCATTATCCAGTTCCTCATTGCTTATCATTGTTTCATAAGGAAAAGGTTGTTTCTCAAGCTACCCCAGCCCATCCTCTTTTCTGAAGAAATACTGGCTTCTTTTGGGCTCCTTTCTTTCCTCGTTTCTTTCTCTTAGCATGAAAAAGAGCCTGATAACAAATGTTCAGGCAAACAAGCATTTTCACAACTATAAATATAGAAGGAAAATAGTGCATTTCTCTATAGCAAGATACTGAAAAACTCTGTTTACAGGTATACAGAACAATATGACTAATAAAAGACAACATACCTGACTTTTCAAATTTCTTTACTAATAAAGATGGGTACCCTGTTTTGTTTTCACATGGACACATGCCTCCGGAAAGTTACATCTTTAAAATACATCTATAAATCACCATCAGGAGCTGAAGTACCTGCCCTTTGCCATTTCTAGGGAAGAACCTCTAGCTGAAAGAAATAAACAAAAAAATGGTTGTTGGAAAGTTGATATCCTTCTAGCTATTTCAGTAAGTTATCTGGAGAGACAAAGACCTGTTTGCATTAAATATAATGTTTTGTGCGAATAACTTGAGAGAACCTTATCTTAGAAGTCCGTACACTTTGTACAAAGTCCAACCTACAGAAATAGAAGGAAAAGGAAAAAAATACTTTCTAAATAATCAAGAACTTCAAGGCTGCACCTTTGAAACACTGGATGGAAAACACTGTTTGCTTGCATAAGAATCTGTCTAGTCTATAAACTTCAAAAGTATTGTTTCTTATATTATTTGCAACTATAAAATGAAAAGCTGTAGCTGAAGGTTTTTACAGGAAGCTAAAAGAGTCACCGAAGTTTAAATGGCCTTAAGCTCAATTAGATGCTTTGGAAAATTCTTGGTTTGATATGGTTGTTTCACACTAGCTAATCAAACTACCTATTATCAAGGTTTAATTAATTACTAGTCATGTACTTGTTTTTGTGCAGCTCAGGAAGCTTTGGCAGTTGTCGAAATTAGGCCAACTTCCCTTGCCTGAACAGTCTGAAATAATAAAACCAAACTCTACCAAGTATGAACCTCAATGTCAAGCTGTGAATTTATATTTCTGTAAAGTGAAAACAATTACGACCACTACTTGAACTGCCTAAGGCAATAGGGGAAGGAAAAAAAACTAACTAGAGCAAATAAGAAGAAAATCATAATGAACCCCATAAGGAATGGACTAAAATGATTTTAGATTGTTGTTCTTCACCTATGGGCCACAGTCCACCACCATCAAGAGGCTTTCTGTGCCAGACAACCTGCGTGGTTTCCCACGCACAGCTTCAGGGACCTCCTGCAGTTCTGCCTCATTCCCCCTGCCCGAGCAGCCCAGCACATGGATCCTCCCTCTGTATCGGAGCCGCGGGCAGGGCAAGAGGCAGGACTTGGTACCCTCAGTGCCAGCCGTGTGTGCTGTCTGGCCAGCCAAGCCGAACAGGTAGCCATGGAGCTATCAGTGCAGCATTTCTGGACATAAATCGCAGGCTTTCTCCCCTGCTCAGGAGGTGAGTTTTGACAACGGGCGTAGGAACGCAGTGTCCTCAGAAGTGCTGCCTTTGTGTAAAGATCGGTCGCAAGTGAAAGGGTGGAGGGACTGACAGAGCAAATGCATACATTCTGTTGCCATGAGGAAAAAGGCTTTAGAGAGGGAGAAGAAATTACCAAGTTTCCTACATTCTTCAGTGTTATAATACATTTTTGTCCACTCTCAGCTATCGGTTCATTATTTCAGCTCCACTGCTACCTGCCATGTTATTCAAGTACTATACAGTAAATTTGTGCTAGGTAGTTTCCCTCCTTTCTACTATTCATATTTCCTAAGGAGACAGCGCAGTTCTTTCAAGAAGAGGCATTTAATTCACAGCCCTGCCATGGGCTCCCTGTGTGACCAGAGACAAGCCACTTAACCTTTCAGTGCTTTGGTTTCCCCTTCTCTAAAAAGGGAAGAATAAGAATGCATTTCTTACCTTTTATTTATTTTGTCGTTTAGACTATGCCTTTTTTAGGGTGGAGGTTATCTGCACTAAGTTACACTACTGCAGTATTTATCAGTATAAAGATACCAGTTGCTCGTGTAAAATAGTTCAGAATTTTTATTTTCATAGATGAAGTGAAGTTCATCACTATCTGAGTGAGTGCAAAACATTCAAATGCTCTTCTAAAAAGCAAGTAAATTGCTCCACACTGCCTATGCTTACAGATACTCTGCTGTCAGCCTCTAACAGTGGTATATAAGCAGCACTATGCCTGGATTCCCAATTTCTGACAGCTGAGAATCTTACAGCCGGAGAGGGGATTAGGGACTGCCTTGTCTCCCAATTCCCCAGCTTTCTCCTTCGGCACATCGTTAATGTGATTTTAATGTAGATTTGCCACTGCTATGTTCTTGCTTGATGCAGTGGTAATAATATGCAGAGTAGCCATAAGAAACACAATATTTCTTGTTTCAGCCCAGAATGTGTGACAATTTGGGGGCTTAAACTCTTAGACTGCTAGCACTTTAATCCAGCCACCTACTTTTGTATCACAAAGAAAGAAAAATAAAAAGGGAAAGAGAAAAAGAGAGAAAAGGGGGGAAGAGGGGGGAAGAGGGGGGAAAACCAGAAAGGGTGGCTTACCAACTGGCTAAGATTCCTGACTCCTTGTTGACACACGCCTAGATTCAAGCACACAACTTCCACCTTCAGCATGAGAATTTGTGACCTTTTTTTGAGGGTGGGGGGAATGGCCACAGTAGTCCATATTGAGACTTAGCATGGAAAATGGCAGAATTGCTCAATAACCTTGTGGCAAAGGAAAAGCATTTGTCTTTTATGCTATCGACCATGCAGTCGTGTCTACAGGCTTTTCTGAAGATGCCATAGATAGTGTGGTTTTGTTCTCCCCTACATGAGACACCCCCCAATAACAGGACAACTGTACCTGGCCTTGAAACCCATTTTACAGAGTTCAGCAAGGCTGATTTACCTTTCCTAGTAAATTTATACTAAGATCTTGGGGAAGACAGGGGAGAAAGTGAGTATGAGGGGCTGCGATGAAGAAATATGTCTCGTCCAACTACTAGTACTGTTGAATTATTAATGTGCTTTCTAACAAAGGCTATAACATGGATGACAAGAGCATTAGCAATTAGATATGTCACCACTACAAAAAACACTTTTTTCCCTATTCTTAAGACAGCTGGGACTTTCTTACGGTTGAACTTTTAAAAAAGATCTCAGCCTGTACTGAGCTCTTTTCCTAATTTTTTTTTTTTTTAGCTTCACACTCAGATTTATTCACCATAAAAATTACTAGTACAATCTGAATTTTGTGCCCAAGATTGTGACTTACATTTGAAGAAACAGCAAAGTTCCAAATCAGAGGGATAATACAGAAATCATTTTAGAAAATTAGTACTGTATATTGCTGATGGCCCAGGTTTCTAGGAATTTAGGAGGCTGAAGGTTCATAGCTCCATTTGGCAACAGAAGACTGCCTTTGAAGTTTGGGTAGGAAAATATTTATTTTAAGAATTTCAAATGCCAGCTTTATTTTTAATCAGCCAAGAGTGTTGTGTTTTTTCTTTAATTCTGTCCTCTGTCAGCTCTTTCCGAAATTAGCAGACCTGATTAAGTGACAGATAGAGCAGAAATTCTCATGACATTCACAAGTATTCACAAAAATCAGAGGCTTAGAGCTGGGTTTTAATTCACATTCAAAGACTTTAAATGTTAGTCATCCTGATTTATAAATTTGTTTGTTAGAATTCACATTTTTCAATGTAAAGCAGTCATAGAAAAATAAAATTTGGAATCAGCTGGACTGCAAAAAACTAACAAAACCTTCCCTAATATTAAAAAACTTTATTGAACTAAAATGAGAGAAAAATTTATTTGTGTTTTATATAGAGATGCCTGGTTAGATTGAGCTGTTCAAAGTTCTACCTGCTTCTTTGTTCAAAGAACAATGATGCCATTACCATAGGAAATAGTTTGGAATTTTTTTTGATCAAAAATGATCAGTATTTATAAGCATTATGGTATGATATACTAATAACAATTTTACAGTTTTACATGCAAGCAGAGGTTCATTATTTGCTACAAAGCTGAAAAAAAAGCAAAATTTTTGTAGGGTGAGATCATGCACACATTCACACATGAAATATTTCCATCAAAAAAATCTATTAGTGTTGGAGAGGACGTTATCCTGAAGTCCTGCCTCTTCAGGGCATTCTGAAAGCTGGGAACTTCCTCCTTAACAGAGAACAGTTCTCTATTAACAGAGAACGGTTTTCTATTAACAGTGAAAATGAAAGAGCCTGCAGTTTTCTTCTCAATGCAAATAGCAGCGTTAATGCTACATTGCTTCAGGCATAATTCCTAAACTAGGCCTGTGGTCCATAATCCCAAGAACCACAACCAAAATAATTTGTTATCAAAACAAAACAAGGAAAAGAACAAACAGAAGGCAGACACATATTTCTAAATATTTCTTTGTAACCACAAATTAGCAGAGGAAAACTGTCGAGGCTAGAAGCAGCAGAGAAAAGCTGTTCATTTAGTAAACAACTGTAGATAGTAAAATGTAATTATCACAAAAGCAAACTTTACTAAGGGGATAACTGTGGGACTGTTAGAGTAAAAGGTCTCTTTACATTTTTAATCTGACAGGCTGAGAGTTCTCTGGAGAAAATAATTTTTAATAAAACCACAGATGCAAGAGGTTCTTTTCAGCCCGCGTTCTCCACTGTGACTCTCATAACAAGCTTACAAAGCAAATTAAACTTATTTGTTTGCAGTAGTGACCACGTGTGAAAGATGAACAAAAGCCTTGCTCAGTATACATTGGCAAAATAATATAATCAGATTTTGGAAAATAAAACATTCTTGATTCACAGGCTGAACTACTAATGTGGATTCAAATTCTTCCAGCCTTTGAAAACTGCGATAACTCCTTCAACTCACTTTTAGGGATGAAGTAAAAGTGGCCAAGAGGAGTAATAAAAACCAAGTTCATTCTATGACCAGTTTTTTAACCTTAAGCATAGAGCTAGTATACAACTAGATACAGGAGACAACAGAAGTACCACCTCTTTAAGAGCAACCATACACATACAGTTTCTGTCTACATTTTCCCTCAAAGACTAGTTTTCACAGAAGTATCTTTAATACTGTAAATAAATTTATTGCTACATTTTAAAGGGGAAATAAAGTCTTCAGTTTCTACAGTTTTATTTAAATATGGCCATCTCCATCTTTGCCATACTGATTACAAAACTATTATCAAGAGCTCCTAACTGGCTTTGTTACTACTCAGACACCAAAAAACCAATCCTAGCCAAGGTCCTCTCAGCTTTTTGTCCCCTGCATAGGTACGAAGCTCTACTGAAAACAATGGAGGGACTCACACAAATTCCAAGGATCAGAGCTATAGATTGCAAAAGAACAAAAATAAGGTTGATAAGAAATGTTGAAGATGCTTATTTGTTTTCAGCTTACTAAAAAAAAAATCCAAATGCAACCCTTTAGGACTAGAAGAAAGTTTGGAATAACCAGAAGCAATCTATACCTCCACTTGTTTACTTCCCTTGGGATTAATTCTGTAAATCCCTGCTATGCATGTCAAAGTCCAGTCAGCTTTTTGAAGGTCCAAAAGGTCTTTTGAGAAAGACTTGGAATTGTTTCATCAGTTTAGCCTGTTCATTTGGGAACAGGCAGTTTGATGTTTGAACATCCGCATTCGTTTCTTGCTTTCCCTGTCCCCAAGGATCAGAAGTTCTTTGAACCAAGAAATCAGTGATGTTGCCTGTGTAGTTTGTTTAAAGACCAACCTGCTCTTGGTAAGTGACCTTAGCTCAGCAACAAATGTTTGATTAATAAATCTGGTGACATTGCTTCACATTTCTTCCATGATTCTACTGCTCTTTTTCAGGCAAAGCTCCCACTGAAGTTAAATGGAGTTATGCTCTGGTAAAGATGGTTGCTCTTAATTTAGCGGTTTCTTTGTGGTATCTTAATCACCTTTTCTGATATGATTAAAGAGCCACCATTGTCTTAAGTTTCAGGGCCATAACATCTTATTGATTTTTGAGCAAACTCCCCATTGATTTCAGTAGGAAGCCCTACTTTTAAAAGAAAGAAAAAATAATCAGTGGCCAAGTCCCTTAGAAGGTAAACAGGACAGGAGAAATCATTTGAAGATGTTTCAGGCATTACAAAGGGATTTTGTTTCAAAACATGAGGAAATAAGATTACTGTATTGTCTGAACTTTCTTATTGATTTCCAGGCACAGACAATGTATAAAGAACAAATATACAATGTTCATATCTGTCTGAGGGGAATAAAACCTACTGAAATTACGGTGCTAACCATGTCCAGTGCACAACTATAACAACAGCTGTTTGATGGTGAGCTTTGCAAGGGCAGAGAGTGACTGTAGTTTCATCTGGATAAGTTATTTCACAGCTAGACTTGGACAGAGAAAATATCTTTCTTCTAACCCATAATCACTGTGATTTTAAAGTTTGTGGGGTTTTGGTTTGTTTGGGTTTTTTTTTTTTTTTGGTCTTTTTACATAGAAATAAATAGCTATTAGTGTGCAACATTTAGGTTTAGAATACAGGTTTTTAGCAAAATAAAAAAACCCCCAACCCTAACAAATATAGAGAAAAACTTCAACTTATGTTACTAAAATTTTTTTTTGGGGGGGGGGGGGGGAAGAGTACTGCACTGAAAAAATCTTGCATGCTCTTCCTGCAATTTCATCTCTTGTTGGTGCTGAGAGGACATTGTAATGAGGAGCTACAAGACTCCAGCAGAGACTGGTTCTCTTCTCCAACAGCATCTCTGAACCTCTCTCTCTCAAAGCCCAACAAAACTTTATGGTGCATTAACCTGCCAAATAAAATTTCTAATATATGCTCTTCCATTTCTTGTTCATGTGGTGTTTAGCTTCGCTACAAAATAACTGTCTTCATCAGGTTATTCTTCACGTTAATGCAGGTAATTTATTGTGATCACTAGCATTGTAAAACTATCAGAGCCAAATGGATGATAGCTATCTATCCCACCCAGGAATAGTAGACTCATATATAACCAAGCATGGAGAAGAAGGAGAGGCAGCTTGGGTCCACCTGCAGCCAGCTGTGCATGTTGTATCAAATAGCAGTTAAACTCATTAGTAAGCCCCTGTTGATACCTTCTTCCTCCATTTGCTGCTATTTCCACTCTAACAAAGACTCAAAGAGGGGGTGCGCGTGAGCACTGCATAAGTCCTTCTTTGCACAGTCTACAGCCTGAGTGAGCACATTTAATCCCTTGCGTACAGACTGAGGTTAAGGCTGTCAAACTACAGCTATATTTCTAAAGCTGAAAATTTCAGTGGTTACTGTCTGAAATGAAGAATCAAGGTCTCTAGATGGGACTATAATAGACACACTTCTCTGTATATTGACATAGGTAGGTCTGTAACATATGCTCAGCAGTAGGTTACATGTTACCTCAATGTCAAACAGTATTATTCTCTCTACTTCCCTTTCTTTATTTGTGCTTGGATAGAAGATATTTGATCTTCCTTCCTTAGGAAGATCAAATTCACATTCAAATTACATCAAGAGAGGAGAGATACATTCCTTTCATGTCCTGGTGTGGTAGTAGCAGTCAGAACTTGGAAGGAAAAGATTCCTGTCCTTGAAGAGTTTTCTTAGGATCTCACATCTTTGCCCCCCCAACCTCACCCCTGCAATCAACTGCAGAAAAAACTTAAAATTGTGTAAATTGTACAAAGGAAATAAAAAATTAAATAAAGCTATTAGAAATTTGTTAGATTTTTTTTTCATTTAATTTGTGGTGGGTTTGCCAACAAGTCAACAAATAATTTTTTTTTTATCCAAAAATGTAGTGCAACAAGAAATGAATCTAAATGAACAACTCATTGCTCAAAATGAAAGCTCTATGTAATCAACTCCACCCTATGAAAATACCTGAGCACCCCTGTGAGTCCCTGTGATATTTCTCTCCCTGTCCCAAGGGAAAAATCGTTGCATTCAATATGGCACTTTCTTCCCCTTCTAATCAGCTGCTATGACTCTCCTAGCTGCCCAGCAAGGGCACCCCTAGACACACACACACTTCCATGGGACAGCTTCCCTAGGAAAACATACAACTCCCAAAATGGGAGAGAGAGAAATTGCTTTTCTAACATAGTGGTGATGAAGCTACCTTACAGACCTTTCTTCAAATGCTATGTGCTGACTATTCAAGGAGAAAAATAAAAATGATTGAGATGTTATTTTGTCTCAAAGTGAGGCTGAAAATGCAGTAACATCTCCAATAAAACTCTCAAGGGGATTTTCAGCTTGCAGTCCTAGCACAATTTCATGATCGATGATTAATCCATGGCTTCCAAGGTCTGTACAAATTCATGCACATGCTACCCCAGGACTGCTCAAAAAATAATGAAAGATGCTGTCACAATCTATTAGCTTACAGATGAGCTTTTGAATGAGCTTTTAATGACAGATATACACCACAGATTATAATAGTTCCGAAAATGAAGGTGAGTCAGATAAGTAAAGGGAATTCACACAATACGTGTTTTAAGATTCTCATATCAGTTTTGCATTTACCTGAGAGATGCAAATGGCTCCTACATAGCAGTTATGGAACTCCAGAAACATAGTACATTTCAGACAGTGCTGTTCTAAGAAAAACCACATGTAAATATTCAGAACATTCTTCACACCACAAGAACCCAATTCAGAATTCAAACCGGAGCCATGTCCTGAATGCATTGCACCCAGAGAGTGGCCTTTCCTGCGGCTCTGAGACCGGCTGAAAGCAAATTATAACGTGATCCTAACGAAAGAGGAAACTTTTTTTTTTTGTTATTCAAAATAGAATTCCTCTGGAACTGTAGCTGTAAAGTGACCCCTTGAATTGCTTTAAATTTCAAACACATCTCCTTCCTTGAGTAGTAGTGTTTAGTATTTAATAAGAGGGAGAAAAGGTGATTCCACTTTTTAAAATACTCCTGGTATAGGTGGTGAATTTCGAAGCAATCTACTTGTTTCTGCTGTTATCTCAGAGTGCGAATGTCACAGAATAATTCTGCTGTTATTTTTCCACGTTACTTCTTGACTTAAAAGACCTGACTGGTATACATTCCAAGGTTGCTGATTTCCACTGCAATTCTTCTGCTTTCAAGCTTACATAATTTATACTGCTTTGTCTGCCACCTTCATACCCAGCTGTTGTCTTTAATATTAAAGTAATATAAGCAACTTTTAGGCATGCTTTATACTTAAAACAATATCATATGGCACACAAAGTCCTTGTGTTGTCAAAGGACTACAGATCACAGACCAGCTTTTTTTCTTATTTCAGTTCTGTTTGGCTCTAAGCTAAAGTACCCTGTCATACAGTCTATTGTATTGTTTGCATTTGAAAATAATAGAGAAGCATTATCAAATGGCTCTGTAATCATACAAGATGATCTAACTGAAAGAAAGATCATATAAGCTATTGTCAGAAGCAAAGGACAGGTTAGTGAAACATGATAAAACAAACAAAAGAGCAGCAAATGAATCAGAAGAATTACCCCATCATACAGTGTCTGTCACTGAACTAAGGTTACATAGCAACAACAAAACTGTCTTCAAATACTCCACCTAGGTAACATCATTGATTCTTCAGTTCAGAAAGATGCTGCTCTTTGGGGACTAGATATAAATGCTGGTGTTCAGAGCATAAAAGCTCTTTGCTTCAGAAAGGAGCACACAGGTGGATGAAACAATTCTGAGACCTTCTCAAAAGACCTTTTGGCCTGCTAAGGAACTGGATGGTATTTGCCATGCAGTGCAGGGATTTGCAAAGGAGGCTCCCTTGGGGTTGAAACATCAGGAGCTTTTGACTCATGCTAGCCGTGGCCGTGGGCCTGGCCACCTGGGTGCAGGGCAGAATAAGGAAGCTTTGCAGCAGAGGAGGTTACTTGGCACCAAAGCAGACAAGGCAACAAAGGGGTGCTTGCGACAAGAAAAAGAGACTACTTAAAAGGAAGTCACGCTTTCAAGGGAGCACTGGCTCTTCTCGAGGTTCTGGCCAATTTGAATGGGGTCTGGCTTAACAATGATAGGTATTGGGTTTACTCTATCCTTTATAATATATGATAGATTTTCCTAGAATGCACATAGACACAAATAACAAGCAAAGCTTACCATTTCTTGGACCTTATATGAGAATCTCTCTGACTCTTCTGAAAGACAGCATAGTGCCACACAAGTGGATGTCGTGAGTAGATTTTTTTGTTGTTTGTTATAGGAGAGGGAGAAGTCCTTTTCAGTCTGTTTCTCTGGCGTTCAAATAACTCAGAAGAGAAAGTCACAGGCAGGCGCTGACTTATACGACTGCCTGTATCTTCCTTTTCTTTCTGGTTATTTGTTATTATATTTTATGCCTGTTTACCTGTTGATTAGGAAAAAATGCAATCAAATATTACAACTTTATTGAAGAACTGAGCCCTAACTAATCAAAACTACTATACTCAAAGACTAAAAAACAAGGACCTCAACAATTTGAACGTCAGTATGTGTCAATAACTTGTAAAAGATGGAAAAAGCTGACTTTCCATACAGACTCCTATAGTAAAGAACCAAATTAATTTTTAATAGCTTCATTCCTCTTCCCTGGGTTTACAGTGTCTAACCATTGCTGTGCGCATATACAGTAATGGAAATGCACGCAGGTAGTATAAACAAGAGGGTCTTTAAGATATGAAGGGCATTTATTTTTATTCTGCACTGGTATTGAGACAGAACAAACATCTCAGGCAAAATAAAATAATTTTTATGACAAAAGCGAGAAAGGGCAGAAAAAATTAACTATTTTTCTTCAGAAGGAAAGAAGTTTTCATCTAGGACACCCATGTTCCCTGACACAAAAGAACACTGAGTATTCATTTTGAAATAGCATTCAGACTTTATTATGGCATAGCTTCACTTTTAATAGGAATGGATTGCATTCTGAGTCTGCAAAGCTGCACATGAAATTAGCTTCTTCTTTTAAAAGAAGTGAAGAAAATTGCGCATTTTCAAATGTTAACTATGTCTTAAAAGAGAAGCTGCATAGAACTCTACCTTTGGGTAGAGTTGCTGTGGTAAGGCTAATTTCTCACAATTATACAGTACCACGCAAACCCCTGGGGATACTGATTCTACTATATTTTATTATTCCTGAGTTCAGTGAATTTAAAGAGACCATTTTACCAATCAAGCTAACAGCAATTCTGAAAATGTTGTAGTAATCTGTATTCTTTATTAAGCATACATTTGCTGACTAAACAAATGGCTCTTGTTTATTTCCATAAAATAACAGCTCTGATGCTGTCTTTGTCTGCAAGTCTATTGCATGATTTGCTGCCACAAAGAAATAATAGTTTTGGCAATGAACAAGATCCAACTGCAGAACCAAACCTTAATTTCACAGAACCCACCTGATCACACCCATCAAATAGTTATATTCTGCTGTCCTTTATTAACAATGCTGAACATTTAAGTCTATTAAGATGCATTTCATTACCTCGGCCAAATGCAAATGACTTTCAACCTTTTCAGAGCAGTAAGATTTATCGTACAGTTTAAAGAACAATTGTGCCTTCTTTCTTATACGAACAGGATTTGTTTTCATGAGTACCTTCCCAGCAATTTAGTAGCTATAATTCAGCGGGCTTGATATACTCCTGTAAATATTTGCAAAAGAATTTGAGTAACAAACAGCCCTGGCACATCTACCTTGATTTACTGAGAGATACTTGCAGGAATGCTGCCACGAATCACATTGCAGTTAATGTTATTAACTAGTGGAGTAATTACACAGTTAAAATACTATAGAGTGCAGAGAGTAACTCAGTCTAAAACTCCTATTACAAATAAGGATGACGTTTTATGGTAGGACATGGTGTGAGAGTTATGGCAAAAGGTAATTTTTAGGAGCACATTTTTATCCCCACTCTTCAATGTTTATACATCACAGAAAATAGGCTATAGAATTAATAAACTTAGTGTAAGCATATTAATGTGCCCTAGCATATGTAGATCAGAGAGGAAATAAAAGTTCTGATCCAGGTTCAGAATGCATGAGTTTTTGTAGGACTTTTGTAGCCTGAGAGGTTTGTTTCCCCATTTGAGTGGAAAATAGTCTGTGCTAGTACAGCATAAAAACATCCCTCAAATCACAGCAAACAACCATAATACTACAATCACTTCATCTTCTATTCATCACCTTCTGTTCCTTGTACCCACCACCACCCAGATATGATGGCAAACACAATGCTACAGTCACTGCTTCTTCCACCCATCACCCTCTGTTCCTTGTCCTCCCCTTCATTATGACAGATTAAGAACAACTCTAGTAAGTAAAACTGATAGTGGAAGCACATATGCAGTAGGTCCACCCCACTACACTAGTAATCACTACAGAGAGATGAAGGCAAAATAGCTACTCAGGTCCAAGCACTGATGTGACTGTTCCCCAGTCACTGGCAGGGCTGCAGAGTAGCAAACTGATCCACAGTAGAATCATAGAATCATTTAGGTTGGAAAAGACCTTTAAGATCAAGTCCAACCATTAACCTATCACTGCCAAGTCTACCACTAAACCGTGTCCCTAAGCACCACATCTACCTGTCTTTTAAATACCTCCAGGGACGGGGACTCAACCACTTCTCTGGGCAGTCTGTTCCAATGCCTGATTACCCTTTCGGTGAAGAAGTTTTTCCTAATAGCCAACCTAAACCTGCCCTGGCACCACTTGAGGCCATTTCCTCTTGTCCTATCACTTGTTACTTGGGAGAAGAGACCGACCCCCACCTCGCTACAACCTCCTTTCAGGCAGTTGTAGAGAGCAATAAGATCTCCCCTCAGCCTCCTTTTCTCCAGACTAAACAACCCCAGCTCCCTCAGCCGCTCCCCCTGAGACTTGTGCTCCAGACCCTTCACCAGCTTTGTTGCCCTTCTTTGGACACGCTCCAGCACCTCGATGTCTTTCTTGTAGTGAGGGGCCCAAAACTGAACACAGCATTCAAGGTGCAGCCTCACCAGTACCCTGGTCCTGCTGGCCACACTATTTCTGATGCAAGTAATGCAACAATAAAGTATTAAAATAGATTATGACACTGATCTCATTGGTTCAGTATTTATTTTTTCCACTTATAGGTGCCCAAAATGATCTCAAGACTTTAGTAATACTTACCCAAAAAGGAAATTCTTTTGACATAAAAATATTGCCCAGAACTGGAGTGCCCACTTACATAATTTTCCATACTACGTATTTTTTTTTTTTGTCAGCCTCAAAACTGAACGTAAGTAAAGATTCTGCAAGCAGCCAGGCTTTTAAAATGAGTAAGGTCATGCCTGTATCAGAAAAGAATCCTTTTGACTTAAACGCCTCTCTGTGTCCTGGTTTCCACTGGAATAGATTTAATTTTCTTCTTAGTAGCTGGTATAGTGCTGTGTTTTGGATTTAGTATGAGAATAATGTTGATAACACACTGGTGTTTTAGTAGTGCTTACACCAGTCAAGGACTTTTTAGCTTCCCCTGCTCTGCCAGGCGCACAAGAAGCTGGGAGGGGGCAGAGCCAGGACAGCTGGCCCAGACTGGCCACAGGGCTATTCCATACCATATGACATCATGCTCAGTATATAAACTGGGGGGAGTTGTTTGAGGGGGGCAGTAATCACTGCTCGGGGACTGACTGGGCATCAGTCAGAGGGTGGTGAGTAATTGCAATGTGCGTCACTTGTTTTGTATATTCTTTTATCATTATTATTATCATCATTATCATTATTATTATTTTCTCTTCCTCTGCTGTTCTATTAAACTGTCTTTACCTCAACCTGCGGGTTTTACTCTTTTTTTATTTTTCCCAATTCTCTCCTCCATACTGCTGGTTGGGGGGGGGGGGGGAAGGTGAGTGAGCAGCTGTGTGGTGCTTACTTGCTGACTGGGCTTAAACCACAACACTCTGACTGGATTTGAAACAGTAGTCTGAAGTCAGTAGATACCTGGAGCTATTTCTACTCTTCAACAGCCTACAGAAGTTGTTACTCCATTTGTTTTCCTGGTACCCTAAAAGAAATATGCATTGCAAGCCTAGAGGACAGGCTGTGTAATATCATCCCTATAACTTTGAAACTCTGCTCTAAGGCTCAAACATGGGAATTATTTGAAGCTAATTGGAAGAAGGAAAGATGCATTGGGTAATAAAATGAAGTTAGAACAATATATGAGCACCAGGAAGACCGTAATTACTCAGCACTTCTTTGAGAAAAACCTCTGCCTTCATTTTCAAATACCAACTTTCTAGAACTGTTGTGGCAAAATTACCCTTGAAAATAAATCTGATTACCCACTTAAAATATATTTCCATATTAGGAAGGCTGTAGACTTGTAAGGCATAAAATGTTGACACATAAGAGTTAGGTATATTAACAGTTAGTCAGAAATTATTTCCCTAAATGACTCTCCGAGCCTCAGACTACCTTCTCCAAGAGAAAGACCTTTAGCTAATCCTTTTCACAGTAATGAGGTCTCTGGGACAAAAGCCTATTGCTTAGTTTGGGGCACAAATGGCAGTGTAGTCTTGTCTGGTTTTTAGGAGGATCCAGGGCATCAAACAGGAGCCTGGCTTTCCTTTACCCAAACGAAGTGTGAAACTACTCCTCTTTCAGAGCTTTCACCTTCACTGCCAGATTCTCTGCCCCTGGTAGCTTTTTGGAAAGACCAGTAGTTACATGGGCCCTGAGCAGCATTAAACTGGGCACAGAAGGACCTTGCAGACCAGCTCCATAGCCTTCCTTGTGCTCTGCCTTTGGGCTGCAGATGAAACCATCAGTCGGCAGGGAATGTTGTGAGTCCGTGAGAACTCACTGGAAGGAAACAACTCCTTCCCCTGACAGGGAAGATCTCATGTGCTGCAATAATCTGATTTCCAGAGAGCTGAAGTCCCTACTAGTGTGACTGAGTCACCAGTAGGCAGTTACCCTACCTCTGTGAAGATCAGTCACTAAGGCTTTCTGCAAACCCCACAGCCACACCTGCCAATGTGATCTGAAGTAGAGACTTCAAGACATGCTTCTGATAAACTCCAGCCAGAACATAAAGATGTTTTAACTTGTGCCACTTTTGCAGTGCTGTAAATCCATATTGTTCCTTTCGTTTTTTTAACGAATTCTGAAAACACATGGATAGCATTACTGTATTCTCTCACATAACCAGCCAGGTTGCTTTTAAAAGTACAGTGACTGTCAGGACAGAATTAATACGTGGTACCTAGTTATGTGTCTTAATATATGGCAACTTTGGTTAGGAAAATTGTGATTTGTTAAAGAGACAAAAAACTGTGAACTCTTTCTTTGGAGAGGTGGTGAACAATATGATGCTTTTAAACTTGTATTTAGAATCTTTTAGCCCAAACACCTTCAGAATTTTCAGAAGTAAAACCCACATAACTCACTCTCTCTGTGAACATTCCTTTACTGGACCAGAATGCAATAATTACCAGGTGCCCTATGCCTCGGTAGCAATTACAGGAATAGACATTTTGGCTAAAGCTACTAAGGAAAACTCCTAAACTAGAGAATTCCACAAGAGACCTTTAACTGCATGTCCAGCCACCTTCCTTCATGGTCTGGCTTTGACCTGAAAGGGAGATTCTTTCCTGGAGTTAGTAACTAGCTTGCTTTCTTTTTTGCTAATGACAGATACTTCTTTGTTGTTGTGCTCATTTTCCAGGCTTGATATATAAAGCGTATTTTACATACTGGATTAAACAAGACAACAAGAAATACACGTTTTTACAGTGTGATATACAAAAGCTTTGGCCAATCCCTCCCTTTATTTTGTAGGATTCCAGGATAAAATGAATTCAAGTGAAAGAATTTCGAACACTTCATTTTGCTGAAAAGAAAAACCTTACATACAATTTGAAAGTAGACATGGATACAAATAATGGATTTTTCCCCTAGTTCTATTTGGAGGACTAGTATTCTGGCTATTCAAACTATTATTCAGGTTTTGTAAGCCTATCCGCCCATAATCTATAAATGTGTACAGTACTATTTATAATAAAATATTCTATGGCCACTTGATATATAAACACTATTTCAACTTGAAGTCTGTATGCACTAGACATCACCAAAAAAGAGGAGGAAACAATGAAAATTTGAAGTTCAACATCACTTCACAAGGTTTCCTAAGTCATGTAATTACATCAGAGAACACTGAACTAGAGCTACGGTAGCTCGTATTAATTCTGTCATAGAAACACTCGACTCAAGTGGGTCCTCTACCCTGCAATCCCTTCCTACATGCATATTATTCAAGTCCAATAACTAGTTTTGCTAGAATAGTACAGAAGCTTTCAGATATTTGCTTAAAGTTGTCACACATTTGCAGAGTAGACATCACGTTATTATTATTTTTTCAATAAAAATCATGGCCATGATCAAAGGGAAAGTTTAATATTATGCCCCCAAGGCCGATTTAAGGGTTGACTCCAGATTGATGTCATTCCCTGTGAATTTACTAACCTTTATAAAAGGAACAGTTAAGTCCAAGTACAGCAAAGACTTTCAATTCTATATCACATACAATCTAAATGCAGAAAGTGCATTAATGAAACAATATTTTACATTGTATGATCTTCAAAATCTGAATGTGATATTTACAATGTACTGGTTAACCTTAGCTATAGCTTTTAAATTCTCAGCAACAGAACTGGCTGGTAGGTATCAATGCATACGGCCAGATGGAGATTTTTACATTTCTGCATAAAAGCACTGGAAAGATGTGAAGCTTTCCATGCAAGCTGTTCCACATGCTGACTCCAGCATAGAGTTTTACTGAGGGGAACGTAAGAGGTTATGAAAATGACGTGCCTAAATCCCTTAAAGGAGGCCAGAGTTACTTTGAAGACCTGCAACATGCCAGGGGTATAAAGTTTCACGCTCAGAAAAATGGGGCATAAATCATTCCTTTCTTGACATCATGAGGACATTTGGCTGGACTATGATCAGAGTATATGAGGTAAAGTGCTGCACGTCGACAAAAGCCTAAGAAATCCAAGTAAGATTTTGCAACTTGAAGACTTGCACAGGCATTTGTTAGTATGTTAAACTATCTCTTTTTTTTTTTTATAATCATCATAGCACTGTTCCTAGGTCTGCACACATAAAAATATAAAATAATCTTATTTGTGAATTATGTATACGCCATGATCTCCCTTTTCCCACCTTCAGTAATATCAAATTACTAAAATACAAACAAGCAACATACAGTATTTTGTGTATTTCATGTCAGATAAATGGATTAGAATCATTATTATATTACAGTCTTAATTCTCCTGGCACACTAAACTCAGAAGTAGAACTACCCAAACCCTATAACATCAGCTGCTATTCAAAAACATGTAAATCAGTTACTGTCTTCTCAATCCAGCAAGCATATCTTGCTGCCCATTTAAACCACTGCACAACTGGTACTACAATGGCGAATTTGGAGTGGCAAAACAAGGTTGTATCCTTTATTTTATATATATATATATATATATATACACACACACATGATCTTGGAAAACATATAAGAACGTAATAGGCACCTCAATAGATACATTTTTGTGTGATGTGAGGTAGACGTCAATTTGACTTAACCTGTTTTGCCCTTGACTAGATTACAACCCTCTGCAGAATTAAATAGTGTTAATGAGCCTCGGACTATATTCAGAAAGCTAGGCCTTGCAAAAATGGGAGCTTCAGTTCAGCCGAACACTTCATTATGAGGGTATAATAAAGTACAGAACATGAATGTATCTGGTTGAACAGAGTGGTAGCTAATGAACCTCTTCAGAACCAACAGGCTTGACACAACCATGCCACACATTAGTGCTCTTGCCAGCCAGAGGGTGGCTAGATTGACCAGGGACCGGAAGAGAGGGGAAAAAGGGAAAGAGAAGGGAAGGAAAGAACAATTTCCTAGTAAAGCATTCAAAAGACAGACATTGCTATCTTTTACCTACCTTGAATATAGGAAATACAGTTTTTAGTTTGCAGCTGCTCAATTTAGTTCACTGCCATTTCACTGTCATAAGAGAAAAGAATTAAAATGAGTTCCTGAAAATAATCATGCAGGACTTCTCACGGTTTTGTGGGTTTGTTTGGTTTTTTTTGTTTTGGTTTGGTTTTTTGTTTTGTTTTGTTTTTTACATAGACCGATTAGCATCAATCCAGTTTGATGAGCTCATATGAAACAATAAATGAAACTCCTACCTTTTCCAACTCACTTCTATCCAAGCCAATTGGATAGTTTAACTCAAAAACACTAAAGGAAACAAAGACCCAAAGCAGGCACAATCCAATTAATATTTCTTTTGTTTTCAAAGATATTGTATTAGGGTACCACACAAGCTAAAAACTCACAATAATCTGCTGTACTAAAGAAAATTAGGAAGAAAAATAAGATGACAATATAATGCAACAATCCATGAACATTTTTAGTTTTTCTTAAGGCAGCGGCTGTTATAGTTTTTTCTCATGCCATGTTCTGTTCTGTTTCTGCCCACCATTAGAAATACGCTGTCATGAGCCACATCATATTCCTCCCAGGTGTGTGGTGTTTGGGGTCCACCAGCCCTGACCATGCCAGGCAAGGATGGCACAATGATGGGACTTCATCAGCTTCTGGACCTTAACGTTCCCTGTCTTGTTCTTCTGTATGCAGATAAATAATTGTGGTCTGACCATGTCAATGCTGCCACTACTGCCACGCTGTTGCAAGATCCTGAAAGGTAAAGTCATGAGTTCCCTCTGCTTGTGCTTTGTATTGCACGTGTACTTGCCACCAAATCTCTACCAGCTCTACTTCACCATCTAACCCTGGTCAATCCACATCAACAAATCCCTAATCAGCAGGTCCTCAGAAAACCTGAGACAGGATGGAATTTCTTCTGTCATTTAAAAGCCACCAACCTAAAATTTAATTTAGGTATGTCATCAGCATGGTATCTGAAGCTGCTTTAGAAAGATTCAGCAGTATTGATTGATCCTGATCCAGGCCTGTTTCTGATTTGCCCGGACTTCATAGTTACATAAAAGAAAGACATTTTTCTCTCCTGTAAAGGATTACATTGTCAAAGAACTAGAAATTAAACCCTGCCACCTTCTCTGAGGGGCAGGTTCAAGCCTAAGACCATGGTCTCAAGCAGCAAAACCCCCAATGTCTTCTAACTTCTCACTGGGTTCCTGGGCTGAAATTCCTTGTGCTTTCCTCAGCTCGGCAATCTTCTTTCACTGCTGCTCTCACTACAGCTCAGCTTCTTTCCACTTTCCAGAAGAGTCTGCAGCCTCCTGAGCTGCAGTTTTCATAGCAGCTGCTTTCGAGGTGGGAGCCTCATGGAAGCTGAGGGACATGACTCTCCCCTTCATGGACTGGTACAGCCAGTGGCTAGTGAATTCATTTTCCAGTGAAGCTGTTCGAGACCAATGGCGGAGCTAACAAGCTTGCCTGTCTCAGACACTCACAGGAGAGGTAAAGACTGCTTTTCTGGCCCTCTCTTACCCTAAAGCATGCTAACCTGGGCTGCTTTTATAATGAAAATGCCTCCTTCAATGCTTTTAAAATTACAATAATAATACACATAGGTTAGGAAGGTTTAAGAAAGGGGCTTACAGGTACCTGCTCCTGTTATTGATGTTCAGAACAAAGCTTCAACCAACGAAAAAGTGCTTGCTTTTCCATTTTTGTTAAAAATTATGGAATAAAGAGACTGATCTATTTTATTCCTCTGGACATTCTTTAAAGTACGGGTGGCTAGCTTGAGGCAAAAGAGAAGCTTAGCATATGGTGATTTTTATCCCAAAGAAGACTCCTTCCCTGCTGTTTGAGGATTCTTTTTTCCTTCCCCCAAAAAACAACATTTGATAGCTGTCTAATTCCTGACTGAACTGCACACAGTTGCCTCACACCGGAGTGTATGACCCAGATACGTAGCTTACTGCTTTGCAAAGCACATTCTCCTGCACTGACAGATAAATCAGTTTCTTGTGGCTGCTTAAAAATAGCAGCTATAGCTGTTGCAGAAGTTCTCTGCAAGTGCAGCCGAAACATGAAATTGTGAGAGTAATCCACCATGCTCTCGACAAGCCAAAGGAGAGCTTGATGCACATGCTATCACCAACCCCCACATGCAACCCCACTGGCATAGCAACAAAGCTGGAAAATCCTCGAGGTACAGCGAAGGCTGTCAGCAGCACTAACATGATTAGTTAAGGGGATCTGCTTGTTTTCCTCACGCAGACTTGTGAAACGCTAGCATCGTTCAACTTGGGCACTCCTCTTAACTGGGTCATCTCTGCTGTAGGCCCTAAGTAGACATAAAAGCCTTCAATCCATGCTAATGCTGTCAAAACCAGCCTGATAATCTTGTCACTTTTCCTCAGGTGTCAGCATAATTGGGCTTGGCCAAGAGGTAACTCAGCTACTTGTGTCTATGCCGCAGCTTTCGGCCAAGGGTGCTTGTTCCATTTCACCCTTATGTCATGTTTCATTACAGATGAGCCCCTGAAGTAGACCTGAATAGGTAAAAAAGGCTTGCACAAATGATATTTTTTCCCCACGCTAAAAACATTAAAGACCAAACAGAATGATAAATAAGCGAGAAGAAAAGAGTCTCCCTTCCACCTAACCTGACTTAATACAACATTTCTTCTCAGATGTTTCCCCAAACCTTTTGGGACAGGAAGCTCTAAAATATAAGCAACATTATAAAAGAACCAGTGGTAGCAGAGGTGGCTTTAGAAACTAGTGGAGTAAGAGGATCTCAATTGCAATCCTTTACCTAGCCAATATACTGTCTCTATCTTATCTGTAAAATGAGTATTGCCTGCTTTGGGGGTGTGGTGGGTTTTTTTGTTTGTTTTTTTTTTCAGAAGAACGGAGAAGTCATTAAAAAATGGAAGCTGGTGATGGTGACTGCCTAATCTTCGCTACATATCTTCCCTTCTGATGCAAAAATTATTATTTTCACTTGTGCATTTTGTGTACCATAAGGCCCACAATGGGTGTCTTTAAAGCCCAACAGGGGGCCCAAGTGAAAAACCCGAACTGTGCAAAAAAACGTCTTCAGAAAGGTGAATTCATCCACTGCAGTAATTCCATCACTAAGAAGAAGAAAAGAAGGTAAGCCATTCTCGGTAAGTGTTTAATCACTCAGGATGAGTAGGAAGTACGTGCATATATATGCACTAAAGAACAATACCGTGGTGACTGATTCCCCTGAAAATACCATATTAAGCTCAGACTATCTACCCATTTGATTTGATGGATATGTTTTCTAAATTCCAGCATATTTTCCTTGAAGCCTGCGTGCTGGTTTTGGCTGCGGTAGAGTTAATTTTCTTCATAGTAGCTAGTATGGGGCTGTATTGGATTTGTGCTGAAAACAGTGTTGATAACACAGGGTTGTTTTCATTATTACTGAGCAATGCTTACACAGAGTCAAGGCCTTTTCTGCTGCTTACACCACCCCACCAGTAAGTAGGCTGGGGGTGCACAAGAAGCTGGGAGGGGACACAGCCGGGACAGCTGACCCCAACTGACCAAAGGGCTATCCCACACCGTATGATGTCATGCTCAGCATATAAAGCTGGGGGAAGAAGAAGGAAGGGGGGGACGTTTGGAATGATAGCGTTTGTCTTCCCAAGTAATCGCTACACATGATGGAGCCCTGCTTTCCTGGAGATGGCTGAACACCTGCCTGCCGATGGGAAGTAGTGAATGAATTCCTTGTTTTGCTTTGCTTGCGCGCACGGCTTTTGCTTTCCCTATTAAACTGTCTTTATCTCAACCCACGAGTTTTCTCACTTTGACCTTTCTGATTCTCTCCCCCATCCCACTGTGGGGGGAGTGAGCGAGCGGCTGTGCGGTGCTTAGTTGCTGGCTGGGGTTAAACCATGACAGCCTGTCAGATCTTGAATATTCACAGTAAGCTAGTCAAGGTGAGCTAAAGGCAACAAGAAGAAAATCAAACTCCTTTGACAAGTTTTGTGGCACATGCTCAGACAGGAGGTCAAGTTCTGATCAGAATAATCTATTCTGACCTTAAAAACCTTTTGAACAATGTGAAAATACTAGTATGCCTAGGTTTTTCTCCACACTGCATACTGTCCAGAATGAAAACTTTAAAATGGCTCTCCAACCATTATGAGCAAAGTTTTTTTACCACTTGCCTGTCCCAGACATTTTTAAATAAAAAGTTAATTAAAAATTGAATAAAAATAAGCAAGCATAATAACCCTTTTTACTTCATACAACAGCAAAAAATAAATATTCTTTCAGTTACAGCACACTAGATTATATGACAAATGCCAAAAAAAAAAAAAAAAAAAATTTCTGCTGCTTTTCATTGAAGACACCATTGTTTTTTTTTTTTTTTTTTAATTGCTTTGTATCTTTACATACTGTGTAATGTTATCCCCACTTTTACCAGGGAGATCAGTCAGCAGAACTCATTCCCCCACGGGTACTAATTCTAGTGGCTTGTCCTGCATACCAACAAGAAACAAGCCAGCTCTAGTCTGGAAGCCACAGTGATGTGGAGTTCAATCAAATTGAAATGCAATGTTTCCCATGCAGCTTATGGCAGGGTCAGCCCTGAATTCATGCACTTGTGAAGCTTCCAGATCCCAGCTGATCATCTCTGAGTGCGGGCTGAACGGATGCATGACTGCCTCTGTCACAGGAATACTAACTCACTGAAAATGATGCTCAAGTTATACAGAGGCTGCATATTTGTAGCCTACTTGTGAGTCAGTTCTGCTTGCTGGGAACTGGCATCTTAAGATGGATTCACAAATACTCCTTTTGGCAGCTTTAGCCGTAAACCTCTCCCTCCCTTGTATCTCCTATATCGTTCATGCTCCAGTAGTACCACCCATGTCAGTAATCAGTAGGGTTTGTGGGAGCTGTGCAGTAAGCCTCCAATTAAATTGATACTACTATTGCAACACTGGTGCAAATGTGGCCTTAGTGGTATCCAAGCAATAAACGAGAAAGGAGGAAGAATAACTGCTGAAATTAATTGCTGTCAAAAAATGGAGGGGGGGGGGGTAAAAGTGTGCTCACTCTTGCTATACTGCAAATATACTGTTAACAGCTAACTTTAACCCCTTTCAGAGCTGCCTCTGAACTCAATAAAAGCAGGTGCAGACCCTTTGAATGCAGGCTAATCGCTTCCATGATGAGGATCATCATTTCCAGTATCATTATCAGGACAATTAATGGGACCACTGTAGTTGCTAGCATCTTTCACTTCATTTGTGGCAGCATCCATGGGCACAGTGCTGCTGAAGCTAGTTCCTCAACTAGATCAATGCAGGACGGTTATCTGCTCTCAGCTGACAGATTTACCTTAAAGTCTTGCCACTGTAACTAACTACAAGGCATTAAGCCAGTTGCAGATTGTCCGTCTTTGAAAAGCAAAACCAAAGAAAAATACCAACCATTTCATTCGAGATTGCTCCCATACAAGATCATTAAGCTACAAAAATGTCTTTTGTTTCATATACTGTATGTACAAAATCCAAGAGGACTCTTTTACTGGAATTTTTCTGCTACTTTTGATGAATTGCCAGAACCTACATGCAGAAAGGAGAATGGCTAATAAGTAGCAGTAATTTACAGTTCGGTAAGTATCTTTTACTCAACACTTAGGAACCTACAAAATATTAATAAAAGAAAACTTCAGCGTTTTACTAAATGATCTCAAGAATCCCTTCAATAAAATGGTCTGTCACTATTGACTTCAAATCAACATCTAGCTTTTAGCTAATACATGCTTCATTGGTAAGATTTAGTTGTATTCCTGTAAAAGGCAATATTTATTTAATGAAGCCTCACAATATCTTTTTTGAACCAATAAGTATTCACATTATCCTTAAGATGAAAAAACAAGGCACAGAGTTTCTGTAATTCACTGACTTGTCCTTTATTAACCCATGGCATGGTTACAGGAACCCACACCACTATCACGCTCTAGCAATAATCCTCAAAGCTTTCTATTCTACTAACCATTTTCATGTAAATTTAGAGCACTCAGGAAAGACAGAGTTGACAATATTCAAAAAATCTTCAACACACGGGTGAAGCGAGAGAGTTAGTTTGGAACCATCTGCCTTGATGCTCTCCGATGACTCAGAAAGTTAGAGTTTTAGAAAGGCAAGAAGCTCTTGCACTTAAATAGGAGGTATTTAAATTTATATTATTCTAAAATTAAAAAAAAAAAAAAAAGAGAGAGAAAATGCTGTGCTGCTTGGCACTGTGGTAGATGGTTTATATAGTAACTCATTATAAGTAAGCAGAAAATCCCCAAATCTTAAAACCTGTGACAACTTAGGTTAATTTTATCTCTGGGATTCATATCTAGTAGAAAACCTAGTAGCTGTATCAGTCAGTTTAAAACAAATCTTAAGAAGTGATCATATTTTTTATTTTTCTGCAGCTCTGGAAATGCACATTATCTGCACAACTCCATTATTACTGCGAAGCTTTAATCTCATTCGTATATTCTGGTTGTTCTCCAATGCTAAACATGCCTCTAGCAAGGCAGATCTCAACTTATTAGCACAGATTTTAATCATTTCTCCCTCCCTTTTCTCTCTCCCTTTTTTTTTTTATATTATCCCTTTTCAAGTGCTTTCTTTTTTGGTTAGACATTAAATTTAAGTTGATGCAGTACATAAAAACCTGCACTATATCAACTGGCAATAAATACATTTAACTTACAGATTTATTTCTTTACTAGCCATGTGTTCTTCCCCAGTCACACTCCAAGGTTTATTGTAATACATCTGGCTAAACAATCTCGGTTTATTTTTCAGTAAAAAAATGGATTCTTGCTGACAGCAAAATTTTATTGCAGAGGTATTGGAAAATAATGTCTGTTCACTATAACAAGCTCCCCTGAATCCATGCTATCAACCAGAAACCTGTTATGCCCCATTTGTTTTGTCTTTCCCCCCTCCCTCTCTCTTAAGCAACTGTAATTGGAGCAGGAGCAAAAAGGCATCCTTGAAGGACAGATCTCGAATGGTCAGCCTTCAGAAGTGTTAAGAAGTATACATTGCCTGTTTGGATGCTATCAGTCAGCGCACCTCAATTCCCTCTTGTATGAGAAGACTGCTTGTCTCGCATTTCAACTGCATTTTGACAGCTGAGTTTCCTTTTAGGTCTCTGAAATGAGAGTATTGCCTGACCCAATACACCTGTTCCCATTAACAAAAAAAATCCAAAACAAAAGTAAACAAAAAAAAACCAACCCAAAAAAACCCAACTCAAACACATGAGCAAGGAATTCTTTACTAAGACAACTCATCTTGAGCTCAGAAAACATGGGCTACATCTTTTGAACATGGCTGGATACAACTCCCTTGAAGTAAGCACCAAGTGTCAGAGAAATAGACTGGTCCAAATTCTTACTTATTCACAGCAGGTTTTATGAGAGAGAGATATTTATATTCCTTATTGAGCATATTGAAATGTAGGAATACATATTTAGCTGATCTGAACTACCACCACAGTAGGAGTTGGAAAGCAAAAGAAAGAGTGAGCAAGCTCAGCCAGGGATGTGGCACCAAGTACACTCACTCACTGACTCTAATATAATTGTGGTGGTACTTAAAAGAGCAAAGACAGCAGCAGAGACCTTTAATTTAATACATTACTAGAAAGGGGAAATTTTTGTCATAAGCAATTTTTTTACCATAGCTGCTTAACTTCCCCTAACATTGGCAAGATAAATTTGCCCCAAGATCCTCTGAAGAGACAATCTTTGCCCTTAATTACACCTTGTATTTGAGGTAGGTTTTTTTTCCAACAAGAGATAAAAGTAAAAGTCACTTCAGAAAAATAAAACCATAAAATTTTGCACTTTACAATTCCTGATTTATATTAGCATAAGGAAGAGAGAAACTTTCACCATCAACAGAGCTGGAAAGTAAACAAAATTTAAACAAAAAAACCCATGACTGTTCCCAGTATGAAGGCCACATGCATGTTGCTTTGAATCATTCCGAGCTCTCTTTCCTGGGTTTTCTGTTTTTAGTTTACTTATACTATTTTTTTTTATATAAACAGTTTTTCCATGTGAGATAGTCATAGCATCCATACTTCTGCTAGAATAGAAGATGCCTGTGAACATGTAAAGAATGGTCAGGGAGAAATCTAAGAAGGTTCAAATAATTTTTTTAGACCTTTAAATTATTCTCATTGATAATATTTTAAGGCTCCAAGACAAATCTGCTTCTGTGTATTACTATTCCTCCTAGAACTCCTCTGCCCCATTGGCAGGGCTGACAGGAGTTGAATTTTAATGATATTCCAATGACCTGAATTTTTCCTACACCGTTCTTTTTGTCACATAGAACCATTTTTATTTCCCTTGTATCTTTTAAATGTATGAGATTACTATAATAGACAATAGCTGATTCTTAGTCATAACAGACAGTTTGTCAGCGAATTGACAAGTTACAGTCCTACCCACTCAAAGTGGGTGACAGTGGCACTGGCTGTAGTGAAAGTTTAATATATAATATAATCTCTATAGTGTGCCAAATGATCAAAACATGAAGAAGCATTACTGGACAGAAAGTCACCTGCTTGGCATCCCCTATTCATAAGCAGTGCTGAAGTGATTACGGTACTCTATTCCTTCATGTACCGAAAATATTCATGTACTGCTTAAAATTTTAGCAAGTGTGAAAGTCGTCCTTCCCTTTTCACACTGTTCTAGGAACGAGAGCAGTTGAAGTGATGCCTGCACTCCGTGCAAAAAAAGTCACTAGGCCATTGGCAGGGGCCAGTGGGCTCAATTCTTTGTGACCTCCAGATACCTACCCGACCTTTATAGGCATGCTGAAACAGATCCATAAATCTATTTGGGCACTTACTTCCTAATGATTATTATAAAATGGGATAACTCAATGGTTTTGTTCAGCTCATAGGTCACTATCCGACACCCACCATGACCGAACTCATCATTGTTGAGGCCTGCTGTCACCATTCAAATACAAATAAAATAACCACAGCTGGCAGGACAAGCTGCAGGAGTTGGATTTGGTTGCCACAGGTGGAGTGATTCTAGCCCTCCATGTTTAGCAGCACTTCAGCTCACCATGATGTAATTATTCAGTCTTCTCTTCCTTGAGACCATCTCTCTTTGCTTTGTCTCTCATCTTGGTCGTCTTAGTTGGTTGTTCTCAACCCATGTAATCTTTTACCAAGTAGAGATTTATGAACACGTAACAGAGGATGTTCCAGCAGTAGGGGCCTTCTGAGATATTTTGGTCAGAGGTGATTTATTAAAATTCAAAAAGTCCAGATATTTATTAAATTTCAAAAAGTCCAGATATTCTGCAAATAGATGCAGTAGCACCTGAGGATGTGTTATACAATAATGATTTAATGTATTTAATGTATTTAACTCCTGCAACACATATTTGTCTATCATAGAGATAACTTTCTTCAAAGCAACATAGCTGTGACAAGTTGATCATGACAACTCAAGTCGGAGAGGAAAACAGGAAGCTCTAAAGAATGAATTACCATCTTTCAGGTGGCTGTGTACTTTGCCTTAAAAATTATTGTAGCATGACAGATATGCATCCTTGTGTGTCTACATACAGAATCTCTTTTTCCTCAGTTACTGATATTTATCAGACAGTCTATAAAAGCAAATTTTCAGGTGTTCTTCATATGCATGTATGGTCTTGAATGCATGCTCTGCTGTGTTGCTTCAGAATCGCAAGACTTTCGTTCTTGTGTATATGGTCAGTATAGTAAAGATAAGAACTAACTATGAAGAGCATCCTATTTATCAAATATTATGTCAGGAGAGATGATGAATCTAGAGCAACACTGATGGATTTCTCAAAGCTTTCAGAAACATCAGCCATATGGAGTCCATGACCTGGACCCACAGACTAAAGTGGAAATAACAATAAAACATGAACAGAAATCCACTTTGAAATTGAAGTTGACCTGCTGAATGTTAGTTGTCAGCCGCTTTAAGTTTAATTCCTAACTATATGTTCTCTTATGAGTAACTATCCTCCAGATGAGAAGCTTCAGCATCAAGTTCTGTTGGGACTATTTCAAATGCACTATGTATGCGCTGAATCATAATCAAGTTTCAGTCAGACAAATGTTTAAGAACACATTTGAAATAAAAGTGAAAGCAAGATAAATTTTTGATGTAAAGAATAAAAAGTATGACAAGAAAAAATGGCTCAGTTCATATTTGAAACTAAAAGGAAATTCACCAACTCTTAACATGAAAAGTTAGATATATTGAAAAGTCAAGATATTTTATCGTAAGATACGATAAAGGCAAAAGCATGTCGTTATTATTCTTTATACCTGAGAATACAGATCATTTCCACGTTAGAGGTCTAAAAATCTAGAGAAATGTCACCTGACATCCTCATCCCCATTTATGCAATTTTGCTTAGGAATTTCATAATGAACTTCTAATTTACATCAACCTGATATAGCTAAAATGCCAAAGATCTGGTTTAATATATATTATAGCCTGTGCAAATCTGGAGGGTAAGTGTACTATACAATGAGTATCAGAACAATCAAACTAAACCCAGGATACCTGCTCTAAGATAGCCAACACAGGAGATGACATTGGCCCTTTCCTCTCATGCTGCTCTGCAATCAAAAGAGACAGATCACCAGATTCAGGGAATCTACCCCTAATCCAGGATCTATTTTATCAATATGAATAGCCTACATTTTTTAATTGTAAATATCTATTTTAAAATTTACTAGACAAGCCTAGAAAGGATCTGACCTTGTGCTACAGTATACCTTGAGCAGCCACGCACTCTAATATAGAATGAATTTAAGGCACTGGAAGCATAGATCTTATTCATTGCTCTGGATCTACCTGTAAGAGAAAAGGAAATTTCCAAAACATCCCTGCAAATACAGCTTGAAAATCAGGTTGATAAATCTATCCTGCATGAATGCTAGCTAGTATCAACAGGACGGGGAGCAATGAATTCTTTTAAACTGAATCCTAAGTGTTGTTGACTAAATATGGATTCCAAAGGAGACTGTAAAAAGTAGCAATTTATCTTTAAGTCGCTTAAGAGATGCTGAGTTTCAGATACCAATATAGAACTGCCTGAGAGCTTCTTGCTGATACTGTACATATTCCAGATTATAATAAAAAAAGCCTCATCCTTATCTACCATATTTATTAAATCGAACAACGATCTATACTCAGACATTTAAGGGCTTGCCATTCATCTTCACTAAGTCTAGGAAAACATTTCCATCTCTGTGTCTCTTAGCACAGGCAAGGAATTCCACCATCCCCAAACACCCCCAATCTGCAAAATGTGCCTATGAATTAATTCAAGCCTTATGAAAAAAAAGTATTTGTTTCTTTAGAGCAGAATGTCTGTACAGAATGCAACAGACTCTGCGACAGCAACAGTGTCTGCTTAGGTAAAATGTCAGGCAAAAGGATGCACTTCATGCCACCACGCAGCTGGAATAGCACATAGTGCCTCTCCAGTTCTA
The DNA here is from genome assembly GCF_965183815.1 of Platalea leucorodia. Classification (NCBI taxonomy): domain Eukaryota; kingdom Metazoa; phylum Chordata; class Aves; order Pelecaniformes; family Threskiornithidae; genus Platalea; species Platalea leucorodia. The sequence goes on from NC_138824.1 coordinate 112,040,295, forward strand.
AAGCCAGTATCTGTATTGCCCAGAGTTCCAGGCTTTTCTGAGGAGTGCCTCTCCTATTCCTTCATTGTCTCATATCTTTCAATACAAGTCTATTTAAAAGCCTCCAGGCTTGCAGTCTTAGTGGAGGCTGCAAAAGCAGAGCAAAAAACTATTCAAATACATTTTAAAATACCAAGAAGTGCTTCATGGGGAAAAAAAAGCACATGAAAAATAATTTGCAACCTGTCTGCTCTCAGCATGCTTTTTCTTACTTTTCTCTTAAATGCAATAGCAACAATAGACTGACTCTAGAGGATTAAAGAGAGAAAAGAAAGAAAGCTGGTATGACCTTAACGTCATAGCTCTTTGAAACACCCACTTTTCATAGATGGCAAGGAGCTGCTGTTAATAATTTTATGACGTTATTAATACCTTACATTAAATTTGACCTAAATGACTAAATCAAGGCTCTTTAAAATCAGGGTTATGCCTTGATCTAGTACCATATGAAGTCACATGCCTAATTTCACGGTGGTGAGTCATCCCCTCTTATTCAGTGAGGCTATGTCCATAAAGAGCACTGCAGCAGTACGTTAGAGACACCAAGCCCATTCCAGGCACAGCATACATCTGTGCAGAGCTTTTGGGTTTCAAATGCATTGCAGCTGCGTTAGGAAGGTATCACACTTTGCTGAACTTACATACTGTTTGTCTGATTCTAAAACCAGAATACTGAATACTGCTGCAGGGATCTGACGAAGTTTCCTGGGCTATATACTAAGGCATCCAAATAAAACAAATCTGACATTGTTCACAACCTCATTTAAAGGCCTTGTCTGCAGTGGAAAACTACATCATCCTAGAGTATGTCTTGCAGAATACTAGGAATTAGGAGAGTTTTAAATGCACCATATCAAGAAGGATTACCAAATTTAGCAGTATGTCAGATAGTCATGGTTAATTCAAGGTTTAGTCTTTGCTAACACCAAGCATAATCTGTTTGAAGAGACTGCTTTTTCTCAAAAGAAAAGAGCTTACTGTCTTAACAAGTAATGACTAATCCAAAATATATTCCTAGCAAAAACAAATGAAGACTCCTACTACTACAGGTCATTAGGTCAAGGCACACTGTAGTCTTCATCATAATGTTTACCTGAACCTAATACAAAATGCCAGCCTTTACTAAGATTTCTATTGTGTTATTTACTACATTATGTAATGCCTATAAAAGATTTTTTTTTTCGACTGTGAGTTTGCTCTGTGTATGCAGTCACATCTAATACTGCCTTCATTAGCTGACCCGAGTGGGTGCTCCAGCATGACGTGATTTTTACTAAAGGGCCAGGATTGGGCAGGTCACACACGCTCTGCTAACTCTTCCAGCTCCCCGATGAATGCAGAAAGAGAAACCTCTGCAAAGGCAAGTAATTACAAAGCTGCATAAAGCTCTGTATGGGGTTGTACACTCCTTACCATCCACAAGGCACAGAAGCTAACAAAAAGAATAATTCCAAGTAAGAAAGAATAGACCAAGCTAACAAACAAAAAAATCCTTTCAAGTTTTAGCCCCATTTAGTCATTCTGTATGTAAGACTCTCTGTAGATCTAGTACCTATAATGTCACCTTTGGGGTATTTCATATTCAGCCTTCTGGAGTATGACAGTGTGCAGTGATTTATATGTAGATTCCATAGCAGTGAAAATCAGGACAAGAGCTACTATTCAGACCTTTGACAGAAGCCAGCCAAATGTAATTATAAATGGAATTAGGAAGAGTCATCTACTTCTACCCATCTATTCTGAGATTTTAGTGGGAAAAAAATGGTAAGGAAGATAACAAGCATGCTGAGAATCTCTGTTAGGCATTTCTACACATCTTTTACTCTGCACTCTATTTTTTTTTTTTAAGGTTTTCTTTCAATACTGCCTGCCTGAAAGAACAAATCTTTTCTATCTTTCTTTTAAAAAAACAAGTGTATAGTTAGGTCCTAAAGGGGTAGAAAAGTCAAAGCATAAATTATAGAGAAATGAACTATTTACTACAATGTAGTAATTAGAAGGCTGAAGTTTCTCCTTGTTGCCACTCTGTGCACATATGATGATCCCAAATGAACAGCCTATACTTTCAAACACCACACAAAGTGAATTTCCAGCAGGGCTACAAGAAGATTGGGAAAAATCACCTTGCAAGTCAGTTCACTTTATTTTTAAAAGCTCACCAAGGTCACAAGCCCAAGGAAAGCTTAATTAAAGTTGATGGAAGATGCAGAAGTGAGGCAGAAAGAATAAGATGGCAAGAAAAATCATTTTTTAAAACATATTAGATTATGTGAAGCCAGAGAGGCTTGACACCATCGATTTCAGAAATGGGTTAAAGATAAGGAACCAAGTATTGTAGGAATTACAATGAGGCAAAGTGGGCTGGGAACATCTGCTACACACATCCACTTTCTAATTCCAAGAGATACAAGGAAGGCTAAGACTTAAGGGTGCCTAAACCTAATAGGCTTTCATTAGGAGCCACATACTTGACTCCCAGGGCTTTGATGAAAAAAACCCAACAGGTCAGTCATGTTACCGAGCAAAGGTTTTAGTCTTTCTTCTTGTTAATTGCTAGTAAAAATCACAATATTTTCCCCCCCGTACGCTGTGCTACCTCACTGTTTTACACATCCCACTCTACCTCCTGCCATTAGTACTGGAAAAGATGTAATCATAATTATTTCCTGTCCAAGAAAACAAACATAGCTTTCCAGCAAGCTGAGAAGCTGCCTCAGGAAAGAATAGAAAATGAAACAACCCACAAGCTAAACTAGCACTTATTATGCATAAAAATATTGGCAACACATGATACTTCCATGAAGCTTCTCCTCCTCCTCATTGTTCAGCCAAAAAAAAAACTTCAAAGGTAATAAGGAGTTATGTTTAAAGCAGTCTTTTATACAACTGCATCTTAAACTGACCTGGATGACATAAGCTCAATGCTCAAAGGTGTGATCCCTGTCAACAGAGCAATTTTCATTGTCTGGATGAAGATTTTGCGTCTTAACCTCTAAGACACTCGACCCCTCTCAGCACTCACTGTCCACTAGTGCCTTCTGCTGCAGTTACCAACACAACAGAGGGACAAGAGCCAGGTTCAAAATAAAGATTAGAAACACCTCACATGCTGTCTGCCAGCTGTAGTTAGCAAGGCCAATTACAAACTTTGGAAACCAGCATAAAGGAAAGCTTTCTAAGGGTTTGTGCAGAAACACAGAGGTGTCTGGGAGTCCATGCACCACTGAACTCAATGGCGACGTGCATTTGTAGAATGAAGATGAGGAAGGGTCCTCATCCACAGAACTTCCCAAAATTTTGCAGGAAGTTTTCAGATGAAAGATGAATAGGATTATTCCCTTGCTTTTTAAATGGCAAAACACTGATGGCTCTTTTTGGCAAAGCATTTGAAAATGCAGTTCAGTATTTTATAATGCAGAGCTAGAGACTCTTGAGAAAGCAGAAGAGCTGTCTGATGCTAGCATGTTAACTGCTTTTTTAGCTTGAGGCTGTGCTGGCTAGAGGAATATTAGATTTGCAATCAATTTTACTGGCCCCTCTGTTGTTTTCTAGATGTACATATTAAATATTAGTTTAAAACAATAATACTTAATCTGAATAAATTATTAGTAGTTAAGAATTACATAGACATTAATTATTAAAAAAAAAAAGTGGATGAGTTAAAGGGCTATACATACACCAAAATCTACCACACCTTTTCTTACAATGTTGCTTCCCTTCAGGAGAATGCAATGCTTGCTTGATAGCCAGATGAAATAAGAGAATGAAGAAATTACATCCACGTGAAAATACTGGAGGACTTTGAAGTGACCTGATTGCTCTTAGAATTATCTGTCTGATTATCAGCCAAGGAAAGAATTTAGCCAAATACCAATATTGTAATAGGTTCAATACTACTACATTTATGAAACACATCCTCACTGTTAATTGGGCCACACTGTCTTCTCATGTTCACCACCAGTCAAGATACTCCCATTACTACTGAAGGAAGCCATTACCCCTTAAGTAACATGTGAACTATACACTTGCTACTGCCATTTGTCCCATCTATAGGCTATGTAGAGCAAACAATTAAGTAAAGGAATTGTTCACAAGCATACTTTTATTTTTATGAATCTGACTGAAGCCTGTAACTATTTGGAGATCTTACGTCAGCAACATTTGACCTATGATATACATGAAAATCATGTTTAGAGAATTAATATTGCCATTTGTAGTAGGTTACCTTGGGATATGCTTCCGCTCTTTCCTTTCTTGATGACACACTTCATTATATTTAAGTCCATTCATGGAGGAAAGAGACTGAAGCAAAGGCAATTAAGGGAAGCCAGGTTAATGGATTAAAAAGTTTGAGGGGTTTGGATTTTTCCTTTTAAGATATTCCAAAACTATGTCTTTCTGGGCACCTGTAAATATCTCTGGCCAGATGTTTTGGATTATTCTAAGAAAGTTAGCTGCAATCCTTAATGTTCATATTTTCTCTCACTGCAGTGATATGTGGCTTTGTCACTTGGAGTCCAGCCTACTTCAAAGGTTTCTGCTTGAGCTGACATGGGGCTCTGCGGTGAGGTGCCTGTCCGCCCAGATGTACCTCTTGGTATGGCACAGTGATGCCTTTGGCAATTCCTGGCCTGGCCACACATTCCTGGCCCCATCATGACTCTCCACACCATAAGGTAACTTTTAATGGGGGTACCTGGTGAGCTGACCGGAGCTACCTAACACCCCGTTCAAGAGGAGTCTCTGCTTAATGCAAGCTTGCTCGCCACTGTAGCTCAGGAAGCTGCTTGACCCAGACCACAGTCTGAGGGCAGAACTGTCCTCCTCACAGACTCCTCTGTCAGCATGGTGCAGCAGCTATTTGCTTGCATATAAAGAGCATGCATGAATAGTTTGGTCTTCAGAGTCCTACTATTCACCACTCTTCACCAGGGCTGCTGTGACAAACTAGCTGATTGACTTTGTGCCCAGTCCTCCCTGAGGAACTAAAGGGAAGTACCCATAGGCATTACAAGAATAATATCTTCTTGCTGAACCTCCGGAAGAGTGTATTTCAGTGCGGATTTGCTTGGTTCAAAGAAGGACTCTTTCTCTTGATATATCTTACTTATTCATCGGCAGATATCACCTGCATACAAGTGACAAAAACCAGCAAAGGCAGGGACATGTGCAGGAAGAGGGTGGGAATTTCTTTAAACAGGTTGTCCTTGTTCTAGTTTAGATATTCAATGACAAGATTCAAATTGTTATTAACACCAGGTCCTTCTCTGCCCATCAAGATAGCTCTGGTCGGGAAGAAATATGTAATGGATAGACAGAAAGAAAGCGAGATAATATAGAAAAAACACAATGAAGATGGACCAAAAGTCACCCTAGGGAAGGATATCAAAGAATTTTTACAATGGGACTGTTAAATATCTGATCTAGATAGAGTTTTCTGTGATTATTCTAAAAAGCAACGTATTACAGATGTCTCATTATTGGAGATATTGAATTGGTATATGGAGATATGTATTGGCAGTAGTTGGGACAGCAAGGAACTGGGTTTCATAGAATCATTTAAGTTGGAAAAGACTCTTAAGACCATCGAGTCCAACTGTTTACCTAACGCTGCCAAGTTCACCACTAAACCATGTCCCTAAGCACCACGTCTACCCGTCTTTTAAATACCTCCAGTGATGAAGACTCAACCACTTCCCTGAGCAGCCTGTTCCAATGGTTGGTAACCCTTTCGGTGAAGAAATTTTTTCCTAATATCATGGCCCATTCCTACTCTGAGTTTTACCTAGGGAAGAGAGAGGGAGCAGGAGAAGAGAGAGGAAAGTGCCTTCTGACAAATTTAATTGGAAAACCAAAAATCTATTACTTTCACTTTTACCTGAAATGGATTTGGTATACTATGAAACAGATTTCAGCTTACAACCTAAAAATCTATTTCTCATATACTTTTGTACAAATAAATTTCACTCACATGAATACAGATATTTGTGAAGAGATGAACATAAAAAGCAGGAAAACATGGCCAGCTGTTTCACTTTCCAAATAATTCCAAATATTTGTGATTTATTTTTCCTATTATTTGCCCAGCTTTAAGTTGAACTTAAAGCCTAACTATTCACAGGCTTTAGAGGAAAACACAAAGATTTCTGTTCCAGGTAGGCTACAACAATGCTCTGTTTACTTCACAACAAAGAAGTTTTACCATTTAGTTTGTTGAGCTCTATAATCCCTTACTAGACTTTAAATACTGCACCTTCATTAAAAGACATAACCTTTTAAAGACACCTTAATTTTGCTTCTAGATATTAAGCTGGCACAGTAGATAGACAACTTTGGCTTCTTATGTTTTTCACAGGACACTTTATTTAAAATCTCCCATGTCAGGCTCAGGCAGTTCTCTCAGTACTCCATAATGTCAAAATTTGCCACTGAGCACTGCCCTTATAACCGTAACTCTTAACAGCGATGATTAAATGAGAGAGAAAAACCACTTCTACTTTGTCTTTAGTTATGATAGGGTAATGGATACAGTGTAATCTTAGTGAAAACCAGAGATGCAAAGCATGGTTTGATCCTGAAAGTCATTTCAGTACTGGAAATAGATGCTTTTTGGAATAATGCCCAGTGAACTGCAACTTTCACAAAGTCAAGAGACTGTCCTATTAAATCTAAAAGGTTGGTTTGGCTGGTATACAGTATATATTAAACTCAAAGTACAAAAGTCAGATTGACTTATTGAGACATTTATCTGCTGGAATGATAGTCCACCTTTCACTCTGTTCTGCTGAACTACTGTGCTCCTAATCAGATCTTTATGCCTATGGAGGTATATGAGTGACATAAGGCAAGTGTCAACCCAGAGATCCTAAGGCACATGGCAGAATTATTATCACTTATTTTTCCCCATTTAGGAACTAAAAGTGCATATAGTGTTTAAACACTTGACAGGAATATTCTTTTCTTTCCAGGACTGACTTTTATGCTGCATGACCCATTCCTCTTTCTGGTATGAAGTTTCCTGCTCTGTTATCCATGGTGAATTATGGGGAGGAAGGCAGAAAGTGTTTTAAATTCTACCAAAACCCAAGATATATTTCCATAAACAGAGGAAAGGATTTGCTATGAAGCAAGTTACCTATTTTTTTTGAGCATTTGTGGAGGACTTAGCCCATTAGCAGAAACCCCATCAAGGATGCTGTTTCATTGCATCCTGATGGCTAATTCTAAAGGGACTTCTGTGGCCCCAAATAGAAGTTTGCTCTCCACAACATCCTAATCTGATCCTCTGAGGAAAGAATCCAGTTGTACACCAACCCTTTTCTCTCCCTAGCCCTCCTATTTCTACAGAAAAAAAAAAAAAAAAAAAAAAAAAAATCTTGCAAACCGGACAAGAGCCACATAACAGCTGAGCTGGTCACAGAGCGCCCAGGTTGCACTGTGGAGCACACTTAAAGATCATATTGGAGAAAAATTATTGGACTTGGTCTTTTCCTCTTCACCAGACACAAAGACATGTAATTCCTCCTCCTAGGCTAGCATCTCACAGAAATAATCGCAGAGCCAGGTTTTGCCCTTACTTGGTAGTCAGCAGAGAATACTAAGTCATCTGATCTCACAGGTATTGGAGGTGCCACTTGACTATCTCCACCCTCATTTTCCTTCAGTCTCAGACTGAAAATGAGAATGAAACTGAAAGAGGAAATTAGCCCTTAGGTCACAAGTATGAACATGTAATGGGATCTCTGTCGCCAGTGCAAACAGCTTATTTCTGCTCTTTCTTAAAAGCAGTCAGGAAAAGTAGTGTCAGATCCCTAAACCTTGTTCTTAGTTTTAATGAGCAAGAGAGAATAACACTGAAAGGACTTGTACATTTCAAGTTGCAATACATCAGGCTGTCAAAAACATTGGAATGCTACATACCCTAATCTTTTTTCACTCACTGTAGTGCAGTCAGTACAATTATGTTGTTGCAGTAAATTGGGGAAAAAAGTATCGAGAGTAAATTAGTGTATAAAAGCTAAAAATCTGCATTGCAGCTTGTCCCATTTCCTATTAAAATTAAATAAAGGAATATTATGAAAGAATTAAATAAGGATGTGACTTTTTAGCAAGCCTATTTCTCCTTTCCACAGCATTGCAAATACTTTTGGTGCACAGTCATGACATAATCTGTAATACTATCAGTGACAAGGAAAAAAAAAATACTAAAACTGGATGAGACCTGTAATTTTAGAACCAATATGTAACAGCAAACAAATCTGATGGAAAATGCCATGAATAGTGATTGTTTTCTTGCAAAAGATATGAAGGTCAGGAAACACACTGGATAAAATATAAAGATGAGAATACATACTTGGAGAAAATAAAAAATTGTTATTCATGCAGATACCTTTCTCAGTCAGCATAAGATTTTCTTTGCATCTTTACAGTGCTAAGTGTACTCTTCACTAAAAATAATTAATAGTAAATAATTTGAAAAACCTTACCTCTTTTCAGGTCCGTGGTGTTTATGACACTTTTCAAAATTGCGAGGCTGAATTAATCTACATCTACCTGCTCACAGAAGCTCAAGAGCCACATGCAGTACTTGGATACTCCATCACCAAGATCCCTCTATCATGTTAGAGGTACAAACCTAAAGGGACGTGGACAAATACAGAAATAAATGAGTAAGACCCTATTTGGTCTTGTCATTGTTGTTAAGAGGAGGAAGGTGAGAAGAAAATATTAGAAAAGCAGGCTGAGATGACATATTTGAAATTTTTTCTAAAATTAGTCTATTGTGAAAAAATAGACTATCTTTTGTCAATGATGGAACATTATTTTGGAAGCTGAGGTGTGTGTGTCCATGTCCCAAATATAATTAAGTTCACAGTTTCACAATTGGGCTCTTCGGGGGTGTTGTAATACATAAACAGTACAGCCCTTTTTTTTTTTTTTTTTTTAAATCAGTAGCTCAGTAATAGCACTTAATCCCACCAAGGTGATCATAGGAATTACCCCTAAATTCAGTTGTCCAGAGTTTATATCTCAGAGAAGTTTTGGACTTTGTTTTTGGTTTGCTTCTGAAGGACTTTGCAGTGAGCAATGAATGCTGATCTGCTAATGATTCTCCATGGCTGCAGTCTATTGTGGCTCTGGAACAGATGAAACCTCTGCTATGATTCAGTTAGTATTTCTAAACATATTACTCTTAACTGTTGTTTTGGAGTCTGGTTCTACTTTTAGTCAGTCCAATGGATTGCTAGTGAATCCTCAGTAACTAATTCTATTGTAAAAACTTACCTTCTGACAGTGCTTTTGCAGCTATAGTGATTTAAGGATGCAAGCCAGACAAAGTTTTTAGGATTGATGTTATATTTTATTGGGCCAATATTAATCTGTATCCCATTATTTCCACCAGCACCATTTATCCATAGAGAAGCTGGTGCTAGATTGGGATTAACAACTCAGTGCTTCTCCTTCTCAGTGTAAAAATCACAGGACATTCCCTTGGGTAAATCACATATTTTTTTTTCTGAGAAGTTGAGCAGAACTATCATAGGCTATCATCTACAAACACAAGCGTTAGCTGAATGCAATGTAGATGTTCTTGTACCTACCCTAAACGGTGAGGCAGCTTCATGCTGTGGTGCAGTCCACAGTCCCAGTGCCCTCCACCTTCCAGCCACTGACCTGGCAGGAGATCCCCTGGCTGCCCGCCAGTGCCATGACCTCACCTGGCTTCACCACAAAAACACATGAGGTATAGGAAGACTCATGCCAAAGTCTAGTCCTTAGGTAGACTTGGTGTGTGGCTGAGGTAGGTAATTTGGGAGCACAGAACTTCTTGATCCCACATTGTAGATAAATCTTCAGTTTCCTTGTGTATCTGTTTCCAGACTGAGTTGAAGGACTATTGTTTCCCACCTAGACAGGCAAGTGTTTATGTGGATGAATTATGCAAAGAGGCACATACTATGGTAATGGAAGCCATAAAAAACCTAAAAACAGTTGCTTCTGTAATTAAATCATCCATCTCAGGAGAATCAAGAAAAAACTGCAAATGGACACTTTTCAAAATGAAGAAAAATTAAGTGGTAAATAAATGTTTAAAAAACACACAGGTTAAATGAGTTTTCCTTTAACAGACTGAGTACCTTGCTCTTAAAATAAACCAAACCATGAAAGCTGAAGTTATTCACTTAGCACTCATTTGGTCTATTCTGGCTGACTTAGAATATGAAGTTTAGAGATTTAAAAACAGGTTTGAATGGGTTTTTTAAATTATTGTTGATCAGTTGTCTTCCATCATATGAAAACCCACAAACCAGATGAATGATAATTAGCCATTTCATATTTGCACTGGTTGGTGCATTATTCGCACGCGTATAAAATTTAACAAGGCTTTGCTGTTGTTCTTGTCCTTTTAAGAAGTCTAAAATGGCTTTTGTTAGTTCACTCTGGCACCCTCCTACTTGAAAATATCTTTTCCAATTAGATAAGGTGGCTTTGTTTCTACGCAATTACATCACTGTGCAGATTAGGAAAGGCATTTGCTTATATTGGTGAATGCTGCACAAGGGGCTGCCTTCAACATCAACATTTAATCGATTTTATAGGCACAAACAATAAAGTCCTTGAAAAGCAAATTCATACCGAAGTGGCTAAGCCTTTTCTGTACATCTCTCTAACTCCAGCATTCAATTCCAACTAAGAAAGATCATATTCTTCATGAAGTATTTTTCTCCTCTCTTTCTGGTGATTAGCTATAGAATGCAGTAAAGTGCCTGATGTACCACATTAAGAAGGATGCTAAGCAGTTTACAAGTCTCAGTAATTAATGACTATTTTTATCACAGAGAATATAGACTACTTTCTTATATCTATCTGAAACTCAATATAAGCCTCTATAAGCCTCCAGGCTGCATAATTGGTGCAATAGAGCTGAAAATGAGATGGAGGATATAATACAGCTCAAGTAATCCTGCCTTTAGCTGAAATGGAACAGTGGAGGCTCTGAGCATCCAGAAATGTTGTTTCCACTAAGATTTAAAGCCAGCCAGCTGTCGGTTGCTGCAGTGAAAATTGTAGCGTTATTTACTTTCTTTAGTGTACTTCAAATATTTAAAGTAACACAACCATATTTATGGGCATTTTTTATTTCTAGCAACTTAAGCAATGTATACTTTCACATTTTTTCTTGTTAGGGGACAAATGAGTGTATATTCTTCATAAAAGTTTCAATTCAAGCACTCTGGAAATTACCTCAGGTTACAACATCCTGGAAATGAAGAAATTGGTTTTACCTTCTCTATGCAGTAGCTGTAAGAAATAAAATCTTTTTTTAAATCATAATGGGTTTATAAAGGGTTTAGAGAACAGGAGGGAACATTGAAAAGGTTTACGCAGTGGTGACATTTTAAGATTGAAAGAGAGTGCTTGTTATACAGAGACCTGATGAAATCTGTCAGGTTGGGATTTACTGTTCAGCACATTTACCTCAGATGTAAAAAAAAAGAAAAAAGTTTTAAAAAGTAAAATAAAAAAACCCATTAATCTCACCTTCTCTTTTCTTTACAGTTTGCATTGCAGACAAGATTGGAATGGACTGATGATGATAATGACAAAATCATTAGTCTACCTTCTTGTATTTCTTCATGTCACTTATTAATAATGGTACATATAGTATATTGTATCTCCTTGCTTTGTGAGAACATTGGGAACAATCCCCAAATGCAATGTTCTGGCTGAAATAGGGACATTCAGTTTAGTTTTCCTTGATCCCCCCACCCCGGGAAATCTTGGTTATTTTAAAGTGATAATAGATGAAGTGCAGTCTATAACCTATGCTTTTGGATAAGGATTATCTTTTTTTTTAATTGTGTCCAAGGAGCCTAGTGGAGTAGAGCCCTGGGGCACCACTGTAAAACAATCACTAAATAACATTAAGCCTATGGCAAGGGAGAAGGAATCCATATCATCATTGTACATCTTTCCTCCCAGATCCACCCTCAGCCTGGAGTCTAGTTCTTGGTCTACTGGAAATGCCATCTTTTGATTACAACAGAAAAATCTTGTTAATGTTTCTGCCATTGCCACAGTCCTACTGCGTTTGTCCTCGCGACAGGTACATTACCACATTCTGCTTCCTCATCTGCATCACTAAAATAAGAACGCCAATTTTGTATCTCAGAGATATGTGGTGTGCTTTAATTAATGACAGTCATGCATTTTGACACTGCTGGACTGAAAATGATGTGGAACCACAGAACATTGTTATTGCTGTTTAATAATGTTGAACAATACTTAGGAGCTTCTTTAGCTTCCTGACTTCTGCTTAGAAAGTGCAACCACCTCTCAGAACAGAGGACTGACTGGCGATCACTAGGCAGTGTGCTTCATGCAAATAGGCTATGTAAATAATCTCTCTTAACACTTTGGCCACAGTGGGCCTTCCTTGCTTCTAAGGGAACTGCTCTCATGCTACAAACCATCCTTCATGATCACTTACACGCCAAACTTTTGTCCCTGGACAACGTCGTGAGACTGTGACCAGAGATTGCTGGAAGGAGAAGCTGAAGAGGCGATGGTACCTGGTCATTCACCGTCACTTCCATGACCCAGACTCAATTCATAAAGAAATGGGTTTCAGGTAACTGAGACCTTAAGAAGAGAATAATTTACCCTACAAGAGAACATACACCTCTCTCAGTGCTTTTAACCCAAGCATGGATGGGTTAATAAAAACACATTAATCCCAGAGATCCTGAAACTCTGTATTCTGCTGATTTTGGCCTAGGCAAAGCATCACTCACACTGATGAGAATTTAGTTTCAAAACTGCAGAGATGGTGAGACATCCTGACCTTAGTGGCAGGACAGAAGGGTATTCCCTTGGTATCTGAATGTGTTGCCTCTCATGGCACAGCACGGACCTCAAAAGGAAACCTACGTATGTCCTCTATTAATCTCTTCTGTGTACTGCATCTTTTATGTATTATTTTGCCTTTATGGATTACACTGCCAAAGAATCACTAGGTATTACACAAAGAGATAATATAGAATGTTATGCCAAAACCTGGTTTATCACACTTACATTAAGTCAGTGTTATCATGTATGTTTTGGTATTCACTGTGGCACAGAGAAATACTTCTCCTTTTTATGTTAAATTTTTACAGTTTTCCCAGCATCAGTTTTGAACTGCTTTGCCTGACTGGTTTCTTCAAACCCCAGGTGAACTGGGAGTGGAGAAAACTTTGTTAAGCTGGAGATTTTGTGAACCTCACATTATTTTCTTTGGTCCACAGAGCCCATTTGACTGTATGAAGCATTTCCTCCAGGAATTTAAGACCACTCTTTCTGAGAGGTGACTCTACTTATAAAATACAGGCTTGTGAGCTACAGAAAGTTTTGATGATGTTTTTGGAGCTATAGGTGACCAAGGGAAGAGTGATTTGGTTGCAAGGAATGCAGTATTGTCAAAGAAAACCTTCAATTAAAAAAGAAAAATAGACGAAGTAGGACTGAACATTCACTGTCTAATAGAAAAAGTGATAGAGCTGTCCTTATGAGGACCATGTTCTCCATTCATGTCTTGAAATAACTCATTAAAATTTGAATTTTATTATTAAAATCTCCTCTAATTTGCTCTACAGGTCTTTATATGTTTCAAATTTGCATATTTGAATACTCTCCTTATCTTTCTACTACCATCTGTTTCTCAGGACTTCTCATCAACATTATCTTCTCAGTATCACGTGATTTATTTGTCCATTTCTTTCTCAATATTTTCCCTTTGTTTCCTCACTGTATCGACCTGCTTTTAAGAACAGATTCTCTTATTCCCAGAAGGCAAATACAATAGTGTATACATTAGAATTAAGTTTTCAAAATCAATCCACAGGGGAAAGTGACACAAAAACCTTTGGCACTGTCATACTACTCTCCCTTCCCTGCAAAAAAAAGCTTAAGATGACAATATTGCTGTCTGGATATATACACACAGAGCTACTGGGTTTTAATATATCCTACACCTTTATGTGGCATGCTGGGTGGCATACAGAAAGATTGCTTGTTACACTTGAAGTTTAACAGACATGTGTTGCAGGAAAAAAGTTCTGTTAAAAATATTTTTTAAAGTTTACTTTATAGAATCAAGTCTTGCAGGTAAGTGCAGAGTTCCTAAACCTCAATTATACGGAGTTGTACACCAGGTTATCCATTTCTTAATGTTACAGAAACTTTAATGTTGGAAATTGTGCCACTTGCTCACAAGATAATATGTACCTGCAATTTTTGAAGCAGACTGCTTGCAGACCTGCGTCACTGAAGATGTATTTGACACATCAGGGTGGAGCTAAGGAGAAAGAAAAAAAAAAAGGGAAAAAGTTATCTGCAATCAGGAAATAATTATGGGAAGGTAGTTATTATATATTATATAGTATATTAATAAAGAATAGAATTGGTATCTGCTGAGCCTATGGGTGGAGTAGATGCCATATAAACTGTACAAGGGTGGTAGTCCAGGCAGCATCTGAATAATCTGACTAGGTCAGTGTGGGAAGCTGATCTAAGAGGCTCAAAAGGTGGGAGGCTCACGGGAAAAAGATGAATTTATTTTCCCATAAGATTATCAGGCCCAGATCGGTTCATTCAGTCTCCTGGAGACCCATAAACTTCCTCTGTCATATTGAAGGACAACAAGGTCTCACACTGCATGCAGAAGCCTCAGAGAAGTATTTACATCTCAGCTAGTTTGACCTTGATATGTCCATAATATAAAGCCTGACCTGCAGGAACGGCAGTCTAGGTCTGCCTTCATAAACTGGCCATCTCCCGTTGCCGCATGTGCTGTTCTGCGGTGGCAAAGGCAGGGACTGACAGCTCTGCTACCCCTCCCCACAGAGTCAGAGGTGCCACACATAGCAGGGGCAACACAGAAACCAGAGGGGAGCTAACACGCACTGCCAAGAAAGAAGGCAACTTCTTTTACTTCGGTGAGGCTGCAGGCTTGGAGGCCAAGGGAAGGAAAAATGCTGAGATGTTTCTGCTGTTTACCATGTGGAAATTACTTACGTATTTTTACCAGCCTGGTACTACATATATGTATATATGTATACGTGTGTGTGTGTGTGTGTGTGTGTGTGTGTGTATATGTAAATAAAAATAAAGAGGCGTGGTGCACCTGTGTGGGTGCATCTGCACAGGAGAAGAGATGTGAGCATCGCCCGGTGCAGAAGAGCTGGAGGCCGGCTCTGCCACCACAGCACTGCATGGTGCGGGAAAGGTCATTTAAACTCAGGTGCTGTCATCACATTGGCATGGCAATACAGCACCTGGGGCATCTCTACAGACCACCATGTTGCTCTGGAAGGATATACTGCAACAGCCAGGCTCAGCTCTGACCTCCCTCTGTGCATCGCGCTGCAATGGAGCCCCGTACTTACCTTCGGCAATTCAGGCATCAAGATGCCGCCTTTATTTTTGTGTTTTTGCTCAAGAAGGGCACTTTTGTATAGCCTGAACTGGACGCAGTAACTTCTACTTTGGTGTCTGGGATTTCAAATAGAAGGGAACAGGGCTTTGATCAGGGAGAGGGAGGAATTGGGAAGCGGGTAATGGAGTAATCCTCTCGCGAAAGAAAAAGGGCACCGACCTTTCCTCGCCTCTTCCAGCAGGAGCCATAAGGAGGCTGGTCACACTTAATGTGGCTGCTGAACAACAGGCCTAGTTACCGTCTGCACGCTGACAGGAAAAAAGCCAAAAAAGTAAACAACCAGTATTTATTTGTGTAATTAAAGGAGACTAAAACACGATAGAAATATCTAATCTCCACAAGAAATCCCGTAACCAATTTCCAACATGATTAAACTCTCATTGTTGCAAAATGAAACAATCTAATCAACAGTCTGTGTTCTAATTATGTCTACCTGATCTCGAAATATTTCTGAGCTTGTTTATATCCCCAGGCCTTTTTATCTTGACGTATTGTAAAATCATTTCTAAAATGAATCAAGTAATGTTTTTTTTCTTTCCGTGGCAGGTACAGCATTGCGAGCATAGGGAGGTTCAGAGACCGCTGCTATGAAATGATGATTGAAAATCTCAGGCAAGTGGGGGGAGCAATGGAGAGGGAAATGAAAGTGCTCAAGGGGAAGAAACATACCTGGTGCTGGAAACGGAAGGAAAATACACTGTATACAAATGAAGGTATAGCAGACTAACAGGGTGAGAAGAAACTATGCAGTGCAGGAAAAGAAGGGAGAGCAGAGAGATGAAGGCAGGGCAATCAGAGGCACCTAGAAGCAGGATGGAGGTAGTGGAGAGAATTCAAGGCTCTCTTTAAATTACCATTAAGTTTAAAAAAATTCACATTTCTATCTCTTTCTCATGCAGTATTATTTTATTCATTTAAGCATTTCCTCAGACCTGATCTTTGCTCTCATAACCATAGGAGTTCAAACAGTTAATGATGGTTGGTCGAGGGAGAGATGGATGAGAGGTGATATATGAACACAGCTCTATAGTTAATATTGTAAAACACATATTAAGTTACCTCCAAAAGATAGCGAAGGACAGGGACTTTGGAGAGTGGAAAAACTGTCTTCCTATTTCGCTGTACAGCAAAGTGCATTACAAGGTTTTGATCATGATACTGGCTTTTGGGTGCTACTGCAACATATAGAATTAACAAGCATGGCATGGCAGTGGGAAAAGACAACATGCTTTAAATTTGAAAGACTAGAGTTTGGAGCCTTAATACTTTTACCAGCAGACTAACCACACAAATGATGAAGAGGGAAAAAGAAATGCAAACTTTCAAGGTTTTATTTTCCATTATAAATTCTTATAAAACCCAAACGACTTAAAAAACATTTCCCCACACACATACACATTTTAATTCCAAGGTTATGATTTAAATCAAGCTTGCTTCCTGGAGTGCTGAAAATCAAAAGGACCTCTAACACACAGGCAGACTCCCAATTAGAAAAGCTCCAGACAAAACACTGCACACTGCTGCCCCTCATTTCTCTAGTAATAGGGACTTCAGGTAAGAAAATGGATAGTTACTTTTAATCAATATGACAACAGCAAGACCATTTGGACAGGGGAAAAGGTAGAGGAGATACCTTTCAACTGACAAATAAGCAATTTTCTGCACTTCTAGTGAAGGCAAAGATTACTACATTTTTTTAACATGCATAAACACTTCAGAGCTTTATTGTGAAACACTAGCTCCCTGCTTTCTTGTTTGTGTGGGTACCCAGAAGAAGATACTGCAGGAGAAGATACAAGAATTCCTTGTTTAACATATGTGGAATAAAATTCACTGCATGAAAGCTTTTTACTCCTCATCTTTTTCATTTTAGATCCCTGAGATTTAATGCCTTTCCCATTGTTAGTCACTATTAATGATAGCAACTCTTTATTATTGAGATCAATATCTGGGAGGGTGGTCTGCCCTCACTGAGAAGCAGCAGGGTTCTGAAATTTCGACAGGCTTCCTCTGAAGCACATCTAGTGGCCCTTCAGTGCAAATAGATATTCAAAGAGGCAGGAGCTGGAAAACTGAAGAGAGAAAAATATTATTTTGATAATGGCCTCTCTTTGGGGATTAAAACAAAAACAAAAAGAAAAAGAAAAAAGAAAAAGAAAGAAAACCAACAACAGCTCTATGAGCTGTCACCAGGAAATATCATGGATGCAGCTTCAGAGCTAGAAGAGAGGAAAAGCCTGTCTCAGTCTTTCATGTTTACTTTGCACAAGACAGAAGCATACAGTAAGATTAAAACAACTTTTTGTGTGGACTAATTGGCTTTGTTGAGAACCCACTGTATGACACACATGTCCCACAGGAGATTCTCCCAAGGTCTAAAGGGCCTTGGGTGCCTGATCCAAGGGCAAAGGCTGGAAGGGGCTTGGAGAACAATTCGTTATGGGGGAATGCCAGCAGGGATTAGACTAAGATGCTCTCCTCAACAGCTGAGAGACAGAAGGAAAATGAGAGTAGAACAAAAAAATGGAACAAAAAAATTATCTGGGTTAAAAAATAAACAAACCACAGTTTTAGAACACGGCTAGCAATTCCCAGAAGTACTTACACAACCTAAAGGGCTTTCGTTCAAGTCTACCAGTGCCTATAATACAACACAGAGACACTCAGACTACCTTTATACTAGGGCAGGCCTGATTATAGGTAAAAACCTAATTGTGGCTGCACAGAGCTCAGCATCTAATCACTTATCTTTTTTTCCTCACCTCATCTCTTCTGACTGCAGTATATATATATACATATATATATATATATAACTTGAAGTGCTCAAATCTCATTTATTTGTGTACTCCACCTTTAAGAAGCTTTCTGAGCTTATGAAGCTTTGCTGTTTCTCCAAACACAGAGAGACAGAGAAACAGGCTGATTATAAACTTCCAATTATGCAAAAAGTTGGTGTAGTTGCTGATGATTTATATGTTGTTTGATCTTTTATAGGTCATCTTAAAAGTTAACATTTAAATTATTTGAGAAATTCTGACTCTTAAATTGGCTGTTTCAATAACATTATTGCTGCTGACTCCCTCGAGTGCTTGTGCTCTTAGTTTCCCGATTTTAATTATTAAACCACCACCGCATGTTGCGTTTCTCTGTAGCAACAGAAAGGTTAATATTCATAACCGATTTTTTAGGTTATTTTTAAAGGTGGGTGAGGAACAGTGCAGGGGAAGACGAAGGAGGGAATCAAGTTTTAATTACTTGTTAATATCACTATCTAGGCTGCAGAGCTGATTGCAGCTTTGCTCCTTCCCAGGCTCCTTAAGTGCACACCCAGAAGTGCAATTCCACCGGAGGCTGAACCCTGCTCCCTGCCTCTCCGAAATTACCTCTGTGCCAGCTGCTTTCAGGAACCTGTGACCAGCAGCTTTTGTAACACTGGTCTGCTGAAGTAGTAAATGAAGCAAGATATTAGAAAATCGTTCACAAAAAAGAAAGCCTGTACACATATGTAATCTCATCTAGTATTATGCGTCATTACAATACAAATAAGGCAGACCAGCTTGTTTGTTCAGTTAGGAAGGATCAAATCCAACTTCCACTCTCACAAAGCCATGGAGCTTGCCGGAGACCCAAGCTTCTCTCTGCTTTATTCCTTAGTGTCTCCCAGACTGACTTTTCTCCTCCTGAGGGAAATCTAGACTTAAACAACCGCTGCAATTTCTTCCCTGCTGCCTATTTCTGATTCTCCAGAAAGTGTGAAAGATGGTGGTTTTTTTTTTTTTTTCTTCCCTACAAAGCCACACTGAGGAATCTTCCTTTATCTCAGCCAGGATTTCCATCACAGACCCTACTATACATTTATTATCAGAATGTAATATTTAGTCGTTTCTCAATAACAGGCATACTCAACTACATCATTTATAGTGAAGTCAAAGTGAGAAAGAAAAGAGGAAATGGAGAAAAACCTTTCAATAGCAATCTTGCCTCCAGTTTTTTCTTCAGGAGAAGAGCGGTTCATATAATTAGTCACATCTAGAACTTGAATCAAAGCTCAGAGTTGCCTGAGACAGATCTCTACATGTCCCTGCACAACCTCTCTGTGTTCAGATGGGGAGGTTCCTGCTGGGACTTCTCTCTTCCATTCTGCTCTGAAAAGAAAGTTGTAAATAGACCAAACTTGTACGCTCCTGTCTTTTAAACATACAGAGGAAGTTCAGAGACACATACTTATGTGCCATTTTAAATCCTCAGCCCATTTGAAACAAGACCAGAGGCCACCTGTTTCAACTTCCCATTCTCTCTCCTTCTCTTGCCCTCAGAAATGCACAAACAGGAGCTATGGGGTATAAAGTCAGGTTTTGCCTAGGAAATTAAGATGAGAAAACTGCAATCTAAAAGGTATCCCAAGCAGATATTTATGGATGACAGAGTAGGATGCATACTATAACATTATTTTCCCTCATCTTACCCAAAGGTTCAGGATCATCTTTGTACTAAAAAAGCCCTGGATCACAAGCATTACTCAATTCAAATTCAAAATTTACTGTTTACTTGGCACTCCTGCTGTATTCAATCATGCAAAAATGCATTCTAAAGCACATTCTCCCAAGTTTTAAAGTGATAAAACTACAGCCCAGCCACATAAATGAAATGCCCATTGCAGTCCTTACAAGAACCCCACGTTTAATTGATGAAAGAGCAAACTAAGGATCATAGATCTTTTTGGTGAAGGAAAAAAAAAAGTGGATGTAAAAACATGTTTTTATTATCTTGTAGGATTGTTACAGAATTCCTTTCTACAGAATGAACACTATTACTGCTACTCCGTCTTTTTTTCTTTTCAAGCAGAAGTTTCTTTGCTTTCAAAATTATAAAGCTTTGTTTCGCTACCTGTTAAGATACAGGCAGGCCCTAGGAACAAAAATCACTGCTGTGCACTCAATTCCTCATGCTTTAGATAGTTTCTATTGTCTATATTCACAAGAGGACATTTGCCTATGGCTTTGATTCATTTATTTTTCTTTACTGTAAAGATGATGCAACTATTTACTATGCAGCACCATTTGAAAAGTCTTTTTCATGTTCTACATCAAAAAGATGAAGTGAACGAAAACTGAGAGTCTTGCTATATACATGCAAGATAAAAATTCTAATCTGTAAACTGCAAGCCCATTTTAATTTTTTTTGGGGGGGTCAGGAAAATGATGAAACTAACGTCAGCTTATTCCCTGTCACCAGTAAAACCATGCACACATGCCCATAGTTTCATGCAGAAAGTTGAGTTTTAACTAAGATTACATACAGTTAAGACAAATTACTTACAGAGATACTATTGTGATGTTTCTCTGAAGAATTTGAAGTGTTATTTCTGCTCTGTCAAAGACCTCTAGATGGCATACTTTAGTAAACTTTTATGATTACACTCATTTTGGCCTCAGTGCAGTTTACAGTGTTTTCACCAATATTTTTGAATTAATTACTGTAATGACTGTCAGTTTAATGAGTTATTAAAAGATATTCATGCTTTTGTAGTGCAAATTGTAGTGAAAATAGAATAAATAACATTTCATTTATTACAAAATTTCCTAGAATAAAATATATTTCTCTGCCTGAACAGCATTGCAGGCTCTAGGGAAAATAAAAACAACAGTATTTTCAAGCAATAAAATATTTTCTGGAGCAGGACACACATCTGCAAAAATTATAGTAACCTATCTTCCTCCTGAAGTCAGTAAGGTCTTTATGAATAAGAACTTCACTAAGTTTGAATAGTTTATCCGGTAGGGATCTCTGAATGGTTTTACAAGCAGAACATCTAATAAACAAAATGGAAACCTGCTGCTAGGTTCCCTGCTTAGCATTACATCAGAATGCTGCATTAATTTGTAGTAGACCCCCAAATGTCAGTATCGTTAGATCAGCAAATACAAATTCCTGTATAACACAGGCGCTCTGTCACTGTTACACAGAGCCCAATAACTTGCATTTGGCTATAACCTGCCTTTCAATGCTTTATACTTTGCAGAATTAGATCCTAGCCGTAAGGCAATCTGTCTAGAAAAGGGCAAGTCAAAGACATGCCTGCTGTCACTGCCATCAAACAAGGTGATAATCTCCAACTATATATATACACACACATGAACCGAGACTTTCCTGTGCCAGTTCAGCACATGAAAACTGGACCCAAACAATGTGATTACTGTATGGTTCATGTCTCTTTTATCCAAGATTATGGCTATCGGGGGCTTCCTGAGTCACAGAAAATCAATGCTAGTACAGGCTCTCTAGGACATGGAGTAATCTTACACCCACTCAGATTTCCTACTGACCAGTGCAAGGTCTGGGCTGGTTCTCTCATGCTTGCACTGCTTCCAAGCCCTCATTCATCAGCACAGGTGGACTGAGGGCTGCACGCAACCATGTGCTGACTACTCCCAGATCATCACTACACAACTTGCCTTCTCTACATATACATGCTGCTTTCTCACCTCCACTTGACTTAAGGTGACTCCTCAGTCACCTCTTGTACTCCTTGCTCTCACCTGCCAAGCTCCTCACTTCCACCAAAGTCCTAAATGCTTGGAAAAAGACAACAGAGAAATCTTTTCCACCTCCCTCCGAGGCAGCTCGCGAATATTTAACTGGATTATAGATCCTGACCCACACAAAGCTGCCTAATAATAATTGCTCTGGGGGCAAGTCTGCAACTATACGCGCTTTGTTTAGGAATGCAGATGTGAGATGAGTAGATTTGAAAACCTACCCCAAAAGACTGAATCACTGGTTAGTTATGTTTGATTCAGTAAGTACATAAGTGTTCTGCTTAGCTTTTTAACCCCCCAGTTAAGCCACATATGCCCTCTGCCTGTATTCTAGCAGGGGGATGCTACTGCATGCCTTATTCAGAATACCATAGGAAAAGGGAAATGAACAAATGCTATATAAAAGAAGAACAAGCCAAAAATACCCTGGGGTTATTGCAGACTCCAGCAGATTTTTGCAGGTGTTCTGGGCTTCAACAGCACAGCGAGACTTTTTCATTCATGTTCTGCCTGCTTCCTGGAAAACAGCATTGATGTGAATATCCAAGCTAAAGAAAACAAAACCCAATGTATATTTCAAAAAGAGAACTCGCTTTATATCCCATAGATTATTATATAGCTGTGTTCACAAACTGTGCCTAGGCATCTCAGGCATGTTGAACTATTCAAGCATAAACAGAGCCAAGATTATTTATAGTTCTTTTGTGTCATATTGGATGAGGCTATGTTGCAATTGGACAAACAATAGAGCCCAAGGTGACACATACTATAATATTAATAGAGGGGAAGAGGGGGAAATTACCAAATTGAAGTGCTGGGAAATCTACAACCTATAGCAAGAACAACCAATGTCATAAGAAAGTCATTCCTCTTTAACACCACATGGATTCAGGTTCCTTTTAATCATTTTGTCTAGTTGTGTACTCTGTTTTATGATGGTTTAATTGTAGCTGTACTTCAAATGTGGTGCACTGATGGGGGACAGCAGGGGAGCATTAGGCATAAAATTTAACTGCAAAGCTCAATGCAATCCTAATTATGGTGCTGCTATGACACCTCCATAATTACTCATTCTTATCCACTGGCTCTACTAAAATAATTCACAAGACAAAAAGCAAGCTGAGAATGCCAGCATTGTCACTGCAGTCCAAATCCGGACAGGGCTAAAACATGGTAATGGTTGGCTTTTCGACACCCACGTGCCTCCATAGAATTTACAGAAACCTTATTTTACGCACTCAGTTTCCATATGATTCAAAGGTCATCTAAACTAGCTGGAAGGAAATGTGGGAGAGAGAAGTGCCCAAAATCTCATCTTTCTCAGGCATCTCTATGATCTGTATTAGTTGTTTTTATGAAGTCAGGATCCACAGTCCTGCAGGACTTGGGAACCTTTTGAGCACACATAGGCAACTTACACTTTTCCTCTTAAAAACAGCTAGGAATAGAAGTGGAACTTGTGCCACTATTTTTCTTTTCTTTTTATAACAACCTAGGAGCAGTGCATTTCATTCATGGACAAAATAAATAAGCATCACCATGCCTTCGTTCCTCTCTAGATCAGGGTTGCAGTGACAGGGCTGGTATTCTCAGCTTGCTTCTTGTCTTGTGAAACACTAAGCAGAGACAGTGGATAGGGAAGAGTAATGATAAATGTGTCATAGCAGTGCAGTAATTAGGATTGCACTGGGCTTTGCACTTCATTCAGGAAGGACGGATCAATCTTCAGTCCTCCCTTTGCCTGGGGAATGCCCTTATCACGGGACTGCAGAGACAATCCTTCACTCTTTTTAAAGACTGGCCAATCTAGCCTCCAGTTTTACAATTAGGATACTTTCATGGGAAAGTACAGGCAAGGGTCTGCATTCCTCGGGCAAAGGATCAATTAAAACTTCAACCTACATATAGTAATGCAAGGGGTATGTACCAGGTTTGGGGAACCCTCTCAGTACTTCCTCCTCCTCTTCCTCCAGCCACATTTATCCTGCAATGGAAGCTAAATCAAGACTAGACAACTAAACACTTTTTCATAAAGGTAGCAATCTTGGCCACACTCATAAAAAAACCCCTCTAGCTACCTTGAATAGTCCACTAAAAAACATAGGTATGGATTCACAGGCCTTTCAGTACTGCACTCTTGTACTTGTGCCCCATTTCACATGCTTCTGTGTTTTATAGTTTACATCTCAAAGTATCAGAGCTGGAGGAGCTACGTAACTCCTGATAACCTCTAACACGCACATACATGCGTGTATACAAAATAGCAGCAACCTCTTCTATCACAATAAGGTTAAAGAGCATGTGTTTTGACTGTGCAGTAAAGGTTGAGGACAATTGCCAAAACTCTTATTGCTGCATTTCAGTCTTTCTGTCCTCTAATTTTAGAGAAGTTTAGAGAGGATACAAACCCATTTATTGGACCATGAAGCAAGGGATCTTTACATTTTGGGGAGGATAATAAGAGATACAGATTTCCTCTAATACTGATAAGTCCAAGTCAACCAAAAATTTGAGCGCTTGGTTTGAAATAATTACCTTAAAAATAATTTGGAAACAGTAAAAAAAAAAATTCATATTTTCAAGTTTTTCCCCTTTAAAAGCAAAGACTACAGACTTAAAAAAAAACCCAAACAAACCTAAAAACAGATTCTCCAATACTAGCATACAACTGTGAAACTGGAATAAGACACCACATACTGCAAGAATTTCAAATAAATCATAAGTTTGCAACACTGTCCCTGCTCAGCTCATTCATTTCCAGAGTGCAAGGCTGGCTGATAGGTACTGACAGCAAAGGTTAGGTCAACTTCCCAATCTGCTGCAGGGTGCTTAAAGGATTAGTACCAAGGGACTTAATACTATTGAAAGTACTTGATTCTCTCGGCTACTTCTAGGTTGTGAGGAGCTTCTTCTGTCTGCCTACACAACAGCAAAATATCTAATCAAAGGTAAAATCAGGTATGCTTATTTCATTTTCTGATTCTTTCATGGCTGATTTCTGAAAATTGAGACCATTTCACTTAGTCAAACTTCTGAACCAATCTGGACTCATGAGGCGCAACTGTCGATCAATATATTGGAGGCCGCGGCCAACTAAAACATTAGAATGTGCATTGTTGACTCTAAATATGGTTACCGTGAAACAAATGCACAGTCATTTTTAACGTAACAAAAAAATGTATTCCTAGATCAAATTTTTGCTTAAAAACCATATGGAGCCACACTTCTATTATATATGTGTATACACGTATAGATATACACACACACATGCATGTATATATACAACATTAGCATTCCCTGAAGTGTTTTCTAAATGTGAATTAAAAGATTTCTTTTATGCACACTGATAAAGTGAGGCGAAGGAAGTTTCAGCACTTCACTTCTCTGATCTGATCTGAATTCTCTCGGTGCCAGGAGGCACACAAGGCGCGAACATCGTTCTTCCACTTCGATCGGTCTGCGGCTGCGTGCTCTGGAGTCCCAAGGGCCACAGCGCAGTCTTCTGTTGGTTTTTTCCTCAAGACATGACCGATCCAGTTCCATCTCCTCCTCCTCCTCACTTCATTACTGATTTTCTCCATCTCTGCCATTTTGGGTTTTTTTTTTTTTGAAAGTTGATGCTCGTCGTTTCTGCAACTTTTTATTTTTTTTTCCGGGAGGAGGTAGTTGGCCTCCTGCCCAACCCCCATGACTTGGAGGGCCAGTGGTTTTTCTGTCAGGGTGGCCTTCCCTTAGGCTGCGTTGGTTCACGGCACCTTCTTCAATTTTATCTGGTGCACCCTCCAGAGAGGGATCCCCTATCCACCACCCAGGGGATGTGCCTTCTAGCCGTGCAGCCCCAGCCGAAGGTCACTTCTCTGAAGTCAGACTAAAAGCCATCTGACTGCCTACAGAAATCTATAATGTAGATGGATATGTGAGAGCTAGTGTGGTGGGCTGACCCTGGCAGGACGCCAGGTGGCCACCAAAGCTGCTCTGTCACTCCCCCTCCTCAGCTGGACAGAGGAGAGAAAATATAACAAAAGGCTCATGGGTCAAGATAAGGGCAGGGAGAGATCACTCACCAATTAGCGTCACAGGCAAAACAGACTCAACTTGGGGAAACTGGTTTAATTTACTACCAGTCAAACCAGAGTAGGATGATGAGAAATAAAACCAAATCTTAAAACACCTGCCCCCCACCCCTCCCTTCTGTCTGGGCTTAACTTTACTCCTGAATTCTCTACCTCCTCCGCGCCAGCAGCACAGTGGGACGGGGAATGGGGGTTGTGGTGAGTTCATCACATGTTGTCTCTGCCACTCCTTCCTCCTCAGGGGGGGACTCCTCACACTCTTCCCCTGCTCCAGCGTGGGGTCCCTCCCACAGGAGACAGCCCTCCATGAACTTCTCCAAGGTGGGTCCTTCCCATGGGCTGCAGT
This sequence comes from Platalea leucorodia, assembly GCF_965183815.1. Classification (NCBI taxonomy): domain Eukaryota; kingdom Metazoa; phylum Chordata; class Aves; order Pelecaniformes; family Threskiornithidae; genus Platalea; species Platalea leucorodia. Next base: position 112,066,770 of record NC_138824.1, read on the forward strand.
TCTTCATGAACTGCTCCAGCGTGGGTCCTTTCCATGGGGTGCAGTCCTTCAGGAACAGACTGCTCCAGTGTGGGTCCCCCATGGGGTCACAAGCCCTGCCAGCAAACCTGCTCCAGCGTGGGCTCCTCTCTCCACAGGTCCTGCCAGGAGCCTGCTCCAGCACCTGCTTCCCTAGGTCACAGCCTCCTTCAGGGGGTTCGCAGCCTCCTTCAGGCATCCACCTGCTCCAGTGTGGGGTCCTCCATGGGCCGCAGGTGGATATCTGCTTCACCATCAACCTCCATGGGCTGCAGGGGGACAGCCTGCCTCACCATGGGCTTCACCAGGGGCTGCAGGGGAATTTCTACTCCGGCGCCTGGGTCACCTCCTGTCCCTCCTTCTTCACTGACCTTGGTGTCTGCAGAGTTGCTCCTCTCACATATTCTCACTCCTCTCTTCTGGCTGCACTTGCACAGGGTTTTTCTCCCCCTTCTTAAATATGTTACCCCAGAGGCGCTACCACCATCACTGATGGGCTCGGCCTTGGCTAGCGGCGGGTCTGTCTTGGAGCTGACTGGCAATGGCTCTGTTGGACATGGGGGAAGCTTCTAGCAGCTAGTCAACTAGACTTTTATTATAGTCAGCACAGAAGTGTAGGTTTATTCAGAGTATGATTGATCTCAGTTGAAGGTAGAGGTCTGGATGACACTAGAGGTCTGAAAATCTGGTAAGAGAAATACCTCTCTTGCCCATTTGCAGATCTGTTTCATAATATGAAAAATGGCAGCAGATTTACATTAATTAACAAAGAAAACAAGTAAAAATCAAACATGTTCAGAACTTAAACATACAAAATGTACTGGATTCACATCTGTCTTGCTTTTTCTTAAGATCTAAAAATCAAATACTATATCATCCATTAAATGGCATATTGACAGCTCTCCTGATTCAAAACAGGGAGAAATCCAAAGTTAACTAAATTTTCTTTACTCTCAGAAATATAATTTCTGATCTGAAGCTAGCCATGGAACACAGCAAACCAAAAGGGATCTGGCTCAGGAAGCTGTGGACAATTGAGATGAGACTGGTTAATGAAACACAGCCCTAAATACAGTCAGCAGTCATCGCAATACGCATCAGCAATACAAATATTTCAAAAGTAAAGATGTCATTAAGAAAGCTTTTAAAAATATATCTATGTATAATGGAAAAAATTCCTGAAGAAGTACATTATCCATAATTTTTTTATTTTATTTTTTTTCCCCCTAAGAGTCTGGAGAATATCCACTTAGTGCCTGTTACCTCTTGTAAGTGTAGCGGGGAAGGACTAGATGACTGAACACACCTGTAGCAAACAGGATCATAAGGAAGAGGTTACAGATTCATGCAGACACCTTCAGGAAAATTCAGCAAAAACAAACAGAAGAGGAATTAAAAATGTGGGAAATTTTTTCTGCAAAATGAATAACATCCATGGTTCATGTAAAGTGTTCTCTTTCATTATTAGTTGTTCACAGATAAAAGATAAAGTGCACATAAGAAAACTCTTAAACCTGAGTTGTTTTGGTAATACAGAACAGAAATACATGTCTAAATTTCCACATGTCATTTCTTAAGCTTCCTGTCTACTGTAGAAATGTTCATATATACATAGGGGGAAAAACAGATAATTATGGCGGCGACCTCTACTATTTATCGAAGAAGGAAAATTAGATGCACAATAAACAGGTAAATTTTGCCTCTTCTGTAGGAACAAATCATCCTACTTACCCTTTAACAATCTATCACAACTTTTTTTGCCATCAGCTCAGACCCAGTTGAGGGGATTTTGCTATTAACTACAAGTTGCAAGCTGCAAAATTCAGCTATCAGTTTGTTTCTTCTTCTTCTAAAGAAAAAAAAAAAAATCAGAACATGCAAACGCTCCTATTGGCTTTATCTTATGTTCCCTAAGTAAAACTGAGATATTTAAGATCCAGAATAAATACTGATAGTACTAACTAGTAAAAGCTAATGGATGATACAGGCCCCATGATGCTAAAAGTGAATGCCAAAATGCTCCAGCAACTAGGCCTTTAGATTTTCTACCCACTATACTGCCAATAAGGCAAATACAATTATTTCATTTATATAAATTTTATTCATTTATATAAATAACTAATGCTATTTACAAATAATGGAAGCTTAAGCTACTCGGTGTACAGTAGGCCACTTGGAGAAACAAAACAAAAATAAAGCACAATGCAGAAGAATAAACCAATTGTGCAGTTATATAGCTTATACGGAGAGTGACAGTGATTTCTGGTTACTGGAGTGAGCGCACAGGTGAATAAAATAACTGCATGGATAAACAAATGTTCATAATATAATTTGGACATTGAAAAACTGGCCCACAGACCAAACCTGCACAACCTTGAGCATAAATAGGCTTTTTTTTTTTTTCCTTTTTTTCTTTTTCTTTTTAATTCCTGCATGTACCAGATAAAGTCATACTACTCACAGCCAGTGACTAGAACAAATGAACTGGTTCAAAGGGCTGTTGTGAGGTGCTCTCTTACTATATGATGAAGTACCATTTTTCCTTTGCATGCTCAGTGCCATCTCTAATCCAAAGCAATTGCTCTAAGGTGCCAGACGTATACAGCATGACAGCCAGCAACAGCAAGTAACATTAATGCCTGCTTCCTCCTGATATTAAATGTTGTTGGACAGAAAACTCATGCTGTATTCTGTCTGTGCTCCACCATTCCAGAAGAAGTCATAATAATCTCAGATGTTGCTCCTCAAATAACCACAGTAATTCTGTAATGAACGTGGCACTAAGGAGAGAAAAGTAACGTAGATTCATTCAGTAAAGAATATAATATAACAGTAACGCAAGCCGGTTTAATTATAAGGAGGATGCTTTAGTTTTGGACAGTTCACAAAGTCAAATTTTTGCCCTGTCATCGCGGTAAAGAGGTTTTCGCTGATCACCAAGTAGACCTTGAACCACCATAATTCACAGTGCAGAACGGTAGTGTGAACGGAAGTAGTTGCTGCTTTACGCTGAAGTTATTTACCCTCTGCGGCTGAGGGCAGTAACTTTCTCAGCCATCTTACGCAAGCTACCCATGCTCATGTAGAAACCCAGGGGATAGAGTGAAAAGAAATAAGTAGAGGGTTTATCAATAAGTGTTTCTAGAATCGTTTGCCAGAAGATGGCAGACTCCATACGTCACGCTCTAAAGTGGGCAAAATAATAGAAAAACCAGTGAATTGACTGGATATTGGGTTCTCAGGCTGCATGCCAAAGGTCTCTGTAACCTCACTAGTACTTCCCTGAGGTTAGAGAAATTAAATATTGAAAAACATTTAAACACGTTAAAGCACAAAATATTGGGGGGGAAAAAAATGGCTCTGTTGGTAGCTCAAACTACCTTTGATGAGCAGGTACTCTAGCCTCCAAGGTGAACCTTGAAAACTCTCTCAAAGAGATTTGCTGTTGGCTCTTTTCTTGTCTCTGCCTGGGGGATTGATAGGTTAAGTGGTAGAGCAAACGAAATTGCCATTAGGAAGCTTGTGAAGAAAAATTAGCATCTAGGATACCAGTACTCACATAACATAAGGCTTAGAAGGACAAAAGTGAAACATGAAATTATCAGATGAGCTGTTCAATACCACTGAGGAAATACCCTCTTACCAGAAGAAACTACCACACAGGCACAGTGACCCGTTTTCCACCTTCTGATGCATGATGGTTTTCTCCCAACAGTAACTGCAGAAACATAACTTAGATTAATCTAACTGGAGAGACATTTTCATATAAAATGGACTGGCCCTCTCCAGGCTGAGGTGCAGATGAACAGAGTGAGGCTTTACAGCTGCTGTTTATTGGAGGGGTCAGGAGCACCTGGGCATGGAGGAAGACCATCAGCAGAGCCCCCAGCCTGGGCTTCCACCTAACAGAAGGAAAAATGTCTCTCATCCAATGGACAACTTTGGGGCCTCTCAGCTGCTGGAAAAATTAGTGCAGCTTCATTGATCATACAGAAGTTATCTCAGTATAGGTGTTCTTCCCAAATCTTGGACTATTTTGAACTAGCAGAGCTTGTGACCAGCTGTGCTACCATGCCAGTTAAAGTGATGAGAAACAGTTGGGTTCACATGTGCTTAACACGGGAGGGACAGCGAGGTACCAGAAGTCAGCATCAGTAGATGAGAGAGATCAAAGCACAGCTGCCTTTTTGGTCAAAAAAGGGCTTGATTTTGGTCATCTACTTGCAGCATTGCCATCAGCCGTAACCTTGGAAAAGTCACTTCTTTGCTTGGCTCCTTTGCCTTCCCACTTGTAAAGCATCTTAAGAGCTGCTGCTTATGTGACTAGTGCTATCTGAAACCTACAAGTTATTATTGTAACCTGCAAACTTTCATAATTAGATTTGATGGATGCAATTTTGATTTAGAACTCTGTATTTTAAGTCTTTCACATATCTCAATAGAAGCATAGCTCTTATTTTTAAAGAAACACTTGAGTTCTTTGTTGTTAAGCATACAAGACATATCTGTTCCCCACTAATATCTCTGTGATGTACAATTTAATTTACTTTCCACCGTTTTACTTTTAATTATTGCAAGACTCCCAAGCAATAAACTGAAGCAACATATTGATGGGATGAGCCCTTTAAATGATGAGACATAATAATTATTAATTACAACTTAAAAGTTCCTAGCAGCACTTATTTGCTATAAATACTAGCTGACTTCAAAAGCTGGAAAAGACTGGTATTGTGCAACAGTCAATTAATTAGATATACACTGCAGATACCTTTGTTAATGAATTTGATTATTAATAGAGCAACTCAGGTTGAAATACTGACTCAAGTGTAGCATCCACATTTTTTTCAAGGACAAATATATTAGCGTGTACAGGCCACCTAATTATATAATTATATTGCAAATTATTATTTTCTCTGCTATTGTGCAGTGTACAGTGTATGCGGAGTTCACATTTTTACACTTTTACAAACAGTGCTCAGCTAGATGGCAAAACTTTAAATCATAAAGGCAAACAATCTTTTTGCATTTCTTTGTTATCTGTTTTCTTCTGTAGAACATGACAGAATTTTATTGTTAGCTTGAAAAGGAGAACAGGATTGTAAAATAGCATGCCTGTCACAAGTAAATCAATAGAGTACCCTTCTTAAAACACATTACGAAAATGCTTAGCAAGTCTCTGCTTTAATCCCAAGCACATTCGGGAACTGGTAATTCCTTTTCAGAAGCAATGTCTCCACAGGTAGAGAAGTTTTTTTGGCAGTTTTGTGAAAGAGCTTTTAACTACCTGCAGTTAATTGAGTCTTGCACATACACATTGGGAAACCATTTGTGAGGTTTACTGAGTCTACAGCATAGCTCACACAATAAATCATTCCTTTCTCTATTTACTTACCCCACCTTTGAGCCATGGTTTGTTGGTGGTTTTATTTCTTTTCAAGAAAAATGAAAAGAACAGAGATATGGTCTTCTGGTACCAGTGAAAGCAGCATGGGCCAGGGTTTAGGGCATGCGGTCAGAACATGATAACTGGATTTTCTTCTCAGCTGTACCAGTTAAACAGTAGGAGACTGGTCAAGCCATGTCAGCCTCTGTCTGGCATTTGCATCAATGTGGAGGCAAGTACTTTTCCATTTCTATTACATTTTTCTGAGGAGTGGAAAAACAAAAACTGCCATATAGGAATAAAATATCAGGTGACTGCTTTGTAGAAGACCAAGCACCAACTCATGCTAAGATAAAATTAAGCATGCATTTCCTAGTTTGCTTTTATTTGCAAATTGGATTAACTTTAGTAAAATCCAGTACTTTCCAGTTGTGGTCACAACTTTCTGCAAAGAGAATGGGAAGGGAAGACAGATGACTACATGCTTGAGAAAAAATGCAAATATTTGAATTGCAGTAGCACCCAGAGGTCCCAGGAAAGACCAGCAGAAAACTGCCCCTGTTCTGATGTGATGCCCTCAGTAGATAGGATGGGGGGAAAAGGAGTAGCTCTGGTATTATTTAGCTAATTAGTATCTTGGGTCTTTATTTTATACAAGACATGAAGGTTTTTTTGTGGACAAGTCAGAGCACAGAATACACTAAGAATAAAGCATTAAACATCCTAAGGACTTGACTGCACTGGCTGCTACTGTGGGCTCCAGTATTTTCATGTCTGAGAAGGGTGACACCACAGCGAGGAAGATTTTTGCTGTGTTGTTACCTCAGTGTTTACTGGGGTAAATATCACTCAAAAATACATGCAATGCTAACTGCAAAATGAACTTGTGATGTCTATTTCTGCAAGCCAAGCCACCGAAAATATTGACCATACACCCTTGACAGATCCTCCCTCCTGGTCCTTAGCTCTTGACCCTGTGAAATTCTGATACGAAGGAAGATGAAAACAAACATATATATATAAAACAAACATACATATATATATATATTTATATATACATATATATATATAAAACAAATGAGAGGAAAAACGTCCACAAGGCTGGCACAAGAGTGTGGTACTAACTGTACAGGTATACCAGTCTCCTGAATTGTATTTTAAAAGTGGCTTTAATGCCTTATGAAAACTTTAAAGCATTCTCCTTCGGGGGGAAAAAAAAAAAATCCTATTGAGAGAGACAGAGGGAATCCTAATCATATTTCTTCTCAGTTCTTCTCCCTAGCCCTAACTAGTAGGGGATATTTGCATTGAAACAACCTCTTTTTCTCCTTCATTCATTTGATCAGCTGCTTATCCCTCACCTGGAGCCGTAATCTCTTGTCTGTAGCTTCATAATCTTCTACACCACTAAAAGGATTAGGTATCCAGGTGAAGCATAAACAGCAGGAACAGATGATCACATAGGAAACAAATACTGTTCTGACTTTTCAGATGCCACTTTCCCCACTGGTAATTAAGTGAAAAGAAACCCTAAACCACCACCACCTCTTAGAAAGTAAAGAAGCAACCCTGCAAACATACAGAAAAAAAAAAAAAGAAACCCAAACCTTAAGACATAGCTTTTGAAATAACTCTCCCAGAGTTAAAACTGCATGAAACTATAAAATGAGTAGTATAAAAAGAGAATAAGAAGATTTAAAAAAGAGAGAAAGAGAGAGTTGTTATTCTAATGCTTTAACAAAATTGCTGCAATCTTTACAATGCAAATATTTTTCACTCTGAAAATAGATGTCGTCTTCTCTGGGCTTTCTAAAAGAATGGCAAAGCTGAACTGGGGGTAGGAAGGTTACATTTTCAGCCTATAGTTTTCACTGGGCAAGATCCAGTCTGCTTCTTTACAGCCCATGCTCATTTCTTTTATAAACTTACAGGGCATTTCTCACATCCAACTTGTCTTTTTTTTTAAAGCCAGTACACCTACTGAAGTAAAGCACAGTGTTGCCATACCCTTCCACCGTGATTGAAAAATCATTCTGATTACTTGTGCTCATTAAAAATGTATGAGAGAAACATTTGTAAAATTCAATATGCTTTTCAAAACTGTAAGATCTGAATCTAGGCAGTTCATACCTTTTTGACACACCCTTTTCATCTGATATTTGAGTCTTTTCTTTCGCTATTTACCATTTCACTGTTTTCCTTCAACTAGACTTCTGACATTAAGCTCAAATACAGCCCTCACTAACATACTGTACAACTGGAAAATCTTCAGAAATTGCTTTGATTGTCTAAATTTGTGAGAAAAGAAAAATTTACTTGAAATGTATTACACTTCTTTATTAAGCCTGGATATACAATAACCTTTACAAAAGCAAAACAACGGCAGATGAATATGACTTTTTGATTATTCAGCTGTGCTTATATGTTGGAATTGGGTAGTCTCTCTCTGAAGCAGACAGCATCACCTGGAAAATGAAGCCACTGAAGACGCAAAAGAGTCAAGCTATTCAAAAACACATACATCTTCGTGATACCTCCCCTCTTCCCTTAAAGTGACAACCTGCTCCAACTTACTTATCTACCAATATTGTCTGAGGCTTAACAGTGTTGATTCCTTCCCTATTAGTTTAATAGGCAATAGATCTGCTTCTCTCCATCACTAGCCTATGGAGATTTACAGTAAGTAAAGCAAGCAAGCTAAAACCTATCCCCAAGAAGTTTACCTTCTGTTTCATCAATTAGAATAGATTTCAGTAAGTAAGCAGACATAATAGATGGCATAACATTGTAAAGATTTTAAAGGTCTGCAAAAATTCCAGTCAAATATAGATTGAGTTAACATAGTTTTAGTGATCTAACCAGTCCCTTCAGTACTCCTGCTGACGATATACAGGCAGTGTCTAGAGAGCTGTCAAAAGACCCTAGCTGAGCAGACAAAAATGAACACCTGAGCCAGGGGGGCTGATATTTGCCTATGCCTACATTTCTTCTGAACAGGTCTTTAAAATCTTATCATTTAGCAAAACCCACTGAAAAATAACACCCAAATGGATTCAAATTTTATCTGGCAGTCCTCCCTACTACACTGTTACAGACAACTTCAAGCACTCATTGTCAGGCATAGATATACCAGGGCATGAAATTGGTAGCAAAAATTCAACGATGTAGCAATGGTTTCGGCAAGACGGAAGATGTGGGCTGATGATGTGGCAAGGACCACTTCTGGTGGTGTTATACATAATTAGTACTTCAATCTAAGGTTAAGCTGATTTCAACACAAAAAAACCTGCAACACAATAAATTGAATTGAGTGATGAAAATAATGCAAAAGGACACTCACTGGGGGATTTTTTTTTTTTTTTTCTTCTTCCTGTGAAAAGGACACCAGTCTTCCAGGAGATGCATTCGCTGCCTGAAGGCTTACAGGGAAAGTTACCCTACCTAAGCTATTTGTTTTGATCTAAAAAAATCCCTCAACTCCCGCTGTGGTCAAAGGCACAGGAACCTTCTGAACATGGGGACAGCTGTGAGCAGGGTTTGCCACATGGGCAGCCACAGTGCTGGGCTCATTCCCCTTGTTCCCCGGAGCAGCCTCAGGCCACTGACCTGAGTAAGCTGCAAAGCTCATCTCTTCACCTAGGTCGTGGAAATGGCAAAATGACTTAAAAGGCAAGAGCTGAGACTAAAAAAGCTACGATATAGAACAAGCTGCTTTTTTCCTTCTTCGCATTTTTCATTACTTTAATCACAGGCTATACCAGAAAAGCCTAGAATCTAGGACAGGTGCTTTAAATGCCATATATAACTCCAACCAACTAAATATCTCAGAAAATTGGAACATCATCAGTGATCGCTCAGGAACTAATTAACAAGGAAGGACAAAAATCACTGAAAATGTGCTATTTGACCAAGAATTGACTAAAAAACAAGGTGTGGAAAAGAGAGTAGGTGTGTGTTAATGGAATAGTCAACATTTGAAGGCTTCAAGCACCTAGGAAGGAGACAAAGTTTTACTTTCTCAGACTGCCTTAAATAAAAATAAAAGTTATACAAATACAGAGATCATTACTAAATAAAAAAGTGGTCTGTTTTTGAGTAGCAAAGCTTTAAAATATTTATGTTTAAACATGAAAGAGTTAAGGCATCAGATTATGGAAAAGAAGAACTTAAATTAAGCTGGGTTTTATATTAAATATTAATTGTTCAAACCCAAATTTGACATCTATGCTCTTAAACCAAGAAAATGTTAAAGATGGATATGCCATGTATGTGACCTGAAAAGTGCTGTTGCCCAAGCACTTACAAGTTGCTGAAAATAAGGATCTTTTAAAGGTTACAGCTTGGACACATTTACGTTTTTCTGAGTACACATACAATTCTCTTACTGCTAGCTTACAACATTTTAACAGCCATATGAAGTTCAAGAACAAAGACTAGGTAATACATTATTTCCTAGCAAACAAAACAGGCAGTTCTTAACAAAAGTTTGATAACTTATTAATTAGAATACAACAGAGAAAAAGAATTAAAATACACAAGAGGAAAAAACAAAATTATAGCATGACAATTTGACTTGATATTCAACACTTGCACAAGATAAATTTAATAAAAGCTATCAGATTTACGTTGCTAGAGAGTGGATATTCAGTATTCTTGAACATCAAATAATCTTTCTTAGTAAAGAAGAAAGAAACAGTGTTCTTATTGAATTCTCAATTGATTTGTGCTACTTTGCTGCCAACACAGACAAACACAACAGATTAGTAAAGGGGAAAATGCTTATTTTATATATCTCAGGATAAAATGTGATCCATCATCCATGAAAGCACACGCTGTGTGTCTCAGCTAAAACTGCTTCTTGCAGCTGTCTGGTCTAGCCTCTCACCTGGTCCATCTTGGCAGGTTTGGTGCCTCAGTGGGTATCCTGACACCTATTAGTGCTGTTTGGGCATCGCCCCCTTTTGTTTTGGTGCGCAATCAAGTAAGTTTGGCTCAGGCACAGGTGTAAACAGAGAAACATGCATGCACAAGAAGGGACTAGGATGGATGAAAACAATGGAAGAACAAACGGGACAGGCAGCGGGGAAAGTAGCAGGGAGTTCTCCAGGGTATGGAGTTACGATCTTTCCTCTTTCAGTAAAAACTCCAACGCAAATGCTGAAGTCTATTTAACTCTCCTCCCCACCCTCATTTTTTTTTTTTTTTTTAATGTTGACAAATAATATGATAGAAGTTTACAATTTAATCCAGGTAGGTTCCATTTCTGACTTGTCACCTTTGGTCAACAAATTCAGAAAGTATCCCCCTCATGCTTCACTCACAGTCTTAAGTGCAGTCCACAGTTCCATCAAAATTCTTCCTGTCTGGGTTAAACCAGTTTGTTTCAACTTCTACCATTTTCCATCAACGTTCATCATGCTGGAGTACTTTGAATGTCCACCCGTGTTCCATGCATAAGCACCATGCATGGTGAAGGTATCATGGTCTGCATTGAAGCACTTGCTTATCAAAACATAGGCCTAGGTGTAGTTCAGGGGCTCAGTACCAGAGAAGTTTTAATGTTTCCAGTGACTCTATTTCATTTTTTTTCCTTTGCTCTTTTAATTAGTCTAATCTCTCTGTTTACAGTAAGTAGCATGTTAGGTTCTTAAAATCATTGTAATAGTGAAAGTAAAATCTTGACTATATTAAATAACGTAACTGTATGTCTGCCCTACAAGGCTTGATAACTCTGACCAGCATAGCTTTTTCTGAGAGCATACCAACAGGCTGCAAATAAGAATATGTGCACTGAGAATGCTTTGTTATCATGTAATAACAGTGATAGGCTTGCACGCAGACTGATCTTTTATTGAAGATTTAGGGAGATGTACTGGTAACATTTGAGGAAAGAACTAAAAAAATGGAGGAAAAAACAGAGAGAAAAAACGGGGGGTGGGGTGGGGGGTGGGGGGTGGGGAAGGGAGGGAGGGAAACAGAGGCTGATATAGCCAAAACCCTTATTGTCAACAATACATATCAGCCTGGAAATTGTGTCTCAAGAGAAACAATGGAAGTACCAATACTTATCCCATTCTAAAGACTCTGTAAATCACTAAAAGAAAAGTTCTACATTATAGAACTATACTGGCCTAGCAGGGACATGGAGTAGGTGAACTAAATAACCAGTTTCCAGGATCTTAGAGTAAGGCACTGGAAAGCTGAATTTCTAGTTTATTATGTGAAGGTTATATTGCTTGTTAGCTCAAGTGTTTAAGCTCTTTTTTCCTTTAGTTAAAAAATGATAAATTTTGTAATCCATCAATCCAACCATCTCGGAGTTGTTACTGAAGCTAGAAAACCTCAGAAGGCAAGGGAAAAAAAACTGAAAACAAATTAATGTGGGAAGATGAGATAAATCAAGTAGTGAAGTCAAGAGTAAATTATCAAAATATCTTTTATCAAAAATGAGTAATTTTTTCTACTTCAAGAGAAACCCATTAATTTTATTCCTCCCCACCCCATTCCTTAGCATGACTGTAGTTCAAGCAGCATAGTATAAAAATAGGCTTATTAAGATTTGAAGTGTGTTTAACTCTCATGATAAGTACCACAGTCCTTCAAAAAGTAATTTAAAAATATATATAAATCAGGAGAGCATAAAAGGGTTTACACTTGACAATAATTAAGGGGAAAAACTTAGTTATAATTGACAAACTGTAAGCAAAACGGAGCCAGAAAATAAATGGCATCAGTTGGATTCGGCAATGACTGACAGTACTGTAACTGCTTTCATTGACCTTAAGTGAGATTTTGGGGGGTTCCCTACAGAGCAATTCTAGTATTTCTTCAAAAGACAAGATGTAGGAGTTCCAGTATGATTTAATGTAAGTCAAGCAGAGTGATTTCTTGAATATCTGTACTTCAGTTCTATATGATACTGGGCTCTCCAGTCCTGATTAAAAAGGAAAACAAAATGAAAAGTATACAACATACACTCAACTTTAAGGCTTTTATCTCACTGGCATCCCTCAGTTAAGCAAATGCTTAAAATTGCTTTTAGACTGGCCAAACTGAAGTCATGGGGCATGGCAGCACCTCATTGACATGCAGCGTGTAATGCATGAATCATTTTGCAGTGGCTTATACTGCATGTAGACTTCATTTTGCTTATTCACTTCAACACGATCCTGTGCATCTCTCTCCCCTTTCCTCTCCTGAAGTAATTACCAGATGAGAAAGCAAGAAAAAGTTCCTTAGGCAAAGGCTGCATTGTGCTAAAAGGAACGTCCAAGGCACTGCCGTTCCTGAAGGCAAGTACCTGAGCACGCAAAGATCCCACAGCCAAAACACAGCACTACACGGGCGGACTGGGGGAAGTTAGCTGTAGTGGTTATCAAACACGACGAGATAACAGGCACACCACTTTCAGTGACTTCTGTGGACAGAGTGTGTTGGGAGAGCTTGCAATAAAATAACTAGGTAAGTCATAACACAGCAGATTAGTGATACAGCTAAAGTAGTAAGAATGGTGAAGGCAAAGCAATAAAAAAAGATGTAATAGTTTGGCAATCATTATCAGCTCTTATTAGATAATCATTATTTGACTGATATATATATCAGGACCTGTAGGAACCCAACTTCTGTTTCATAATCTATATGCAGTTTGAAGAGATAGGCAGAATTTTAGTGCTAGCTTACAATAGGCAGAATTTTAGTGCTAGTTTACAATATTAAAACACTTCTTCAAATTTAGTAGAGAGTCTTGAATCCTGCCTTCTACTTTGTGTAATTCTGATCCTAAGGTATCAGTTATGGTAATTACATCTCTCTATTACAAAGACAAAACCACAGCCTTAAGGAGGAAATATAGTAATTCCCACTGACCTAGAATTTGTGATCCCAGAACGTTCCTGATGGACTACATTCACTTGCTTAAGGGAAGCTAGTTCAGCAAAAGATTCAAAAGAAAGTACCGAACAAACAAATGGCTTTGAAACTACTTAAGCTAGAGCATTCAGGATTACACAGACTCAACGGCTGCTTTAGCAAGTTGTCAGGACAACAGTTTCACTTATTTAAATAAATACACTTAATGTGAAAGAAATATACCAAGAAATACCACAGCCATGTGGTATTTGCCTGTCTATTTTCCTTAATGAGCATCAAGCCTATAAGAAAGGCTCATTAGTAGAATTCCCCAACAGAAAGATCAGCCTTTTCATCCTGTTCCTGAAAAAAAAAAACTTTGTAAATAGCCTGATTGATTGCATGTTAAGAAAGTTTGTATTATTGATTTATTTTGCAGAAATGTCTAGGAATTTCCTGAGTAAACCAGAACTTCTTTGTGTTAGGTCTGTTCAGGCACAGAAAAATAAGCTGTTCCTGACCCTAAAAAGGATGGAATCTAATAAAAATCAACACAATCTTCTTGCACTCAAATAGAAGAATTAAAGATATATATTTGCGTACACATACATATGCCACACATACACTTAGAAACATACACACACGCTTTTTGTGGAGAAGACCCTGCTGGGGGCGGGGAAGAAAAAACCTCGGCCAGGATGATGACATGATTTGACTGTTCAGCCAAACTAATACCACGGACAGGACTGCAAGCACCACCACCACGTGCCCCTTTGAGACCGCATGGATGTGCAGGTGGGCTACAGAACAGCCCTAAAAAGGGGAGGACGGGATGCAGACACAGTAGGGCCAGGTATTGTAGATCACAGGACAAAATTGATGCTCTAGTGTCACTTGCACTTTGGGTCATTGCATTGCTAAGCCACAGATGTAAACTAGCTACATATGCGAGTTAAGCTGTGTCACCTGGAAGCCAAATGGGCGGCTGAGGCCATTGGAGGGCAAGGCGTCCAGCTTCCGTCTCGCTCAGCACCTGAGGCACAACCTTGGCTGCTCACCTCTCCCGACAGCTACCCTGACCCACAGAAAGAGAGAAACCTTAGGGCTGCCTTGTTGCATTAAAGGCTGCTTTGTTGGCACACGTGACCAACAATTTTGGGGGGACTAGAAATCATACCCCAGATATCTCACCTCCCACACAGGTGCACTAATCACTAGGGCAGAGAATCACAGTGTTTTTCTGAACCAACAAGCATTTGGGTAATTTGGTCCTCTGTAAGAGGACAGTCATTTTACACCTAGGTCCATATTACATTAACACTGAGACCTCTAAAAACCATGACTGGACTCTTGGCAAAACTAATCCATCGGTTCTGTTCTGTTCTTCAGCTGTTTCTAAATTAATCTTGTAATTTTAGGTCAAATTAAGTGTTTCAAGTATTACAAAACATTGTGTTTTACTTTGGTAACAAAAGAGAAAAACTGTTAATATGATCCTTAAATATTTGTACATTATCGGTGTGCTGAATAACTCAATAAATTCAATTATTTACCCAGAGAGGAGACACTGAGCTCTACTTAGACAGAGAGATCCATTTTAGTTATTGCTGGATTTTTATGAAAACTGAAGGATGACTTTTCCTGGAGGACTGGAATGAGAATGACAGCTTTAACACTTTTGCTTAGCCCTCTTAAAAATTTTTCAAGATAAATTTTTTTAAGCTTTAATGGAAGTTAAACTGTATTTATAAATAATCTTTGCTTTCTGTGGTATCAACTGAATACATAAACAGGGATTACTCTATAAGCAACAAATATATTTAAAGTCAGTATTTCCTAACTACTATGTTGTAATCTATACTCAGCAGAGCCAGAACCTGACACTGCGCTGGAGAAGTTTGTGTCTTAGATTCCTTATAATAACAATAAGCATGAATTACTGAACTGCTGTTATTCAGCCAATGTGCCTCTATGAGCATCAGATTCACGGGACCACTGTAACCATCCCAGCACTGACCTCTGTGTGAGATTTTCCAGTTAAAAATAATACTAACTTTTCCTCCTGCAGGTCCTTCCATAATCCTGATTTTAGTGCCTGGCACAAGGCTACAACCATTTACATAGGCTTTGGATTAACCAAGATGCTTGGATAACCTTGATGATTTAGTTTAAATGAAATTAATTTTTGCTTATGTTGACTAATGTTTGGACATAAAGGTATATTTGGTTTCAATAAAGTGCATGGATATCTACAGTAGGCACATTTAGTGTGTTTACATAGGAAAAAAACGTTAATCTTAGGGAAATCAGGCAAGGTCTCATATGCAGTGCCAGAGAACACACTAGCTATATATCCCAGTATATACAGCAAACACATCCTTTGAATAGGAATAGCTTTATATTTACTGGTATACATCACAATTTCCCTGGAGTTACTGAAGATCACAGGCGCTGGCCACGTGGCAGACCAACCTGTTGCCCCTGCACCAGTTTTTCCCGTAACTCCACAACAGTTCTGCCCATGTGACTTCTGGGATAATCCTCACCCTGCAGCCACCTGATGCCTGGGCAATGCATCCTTCCAGTGACCAGGTACGGGGAGCACCTGGAGGCCTCATTTACCTACTCCAGAAAGACACTTTTGCCCACCTCTGGACCTACGAGTGGCTGTGCACGGCTAGCCAGGCAAGAACCGATTGGCACTGAAGCTCCAACTGGGGAGCTGCTGCAAAGCTGCAAAGAGGGCTGACATGGTGAATACCACAGCATAATCTTTTATGGACATAATTTGCTAGAGCATGCAACATCAGAGCACGATGATAAAATGCAGCAGAAAATAAGCAAAACAAAATATGTGAAGGGCATGAAGGGCAGTACTCATCCCATCTAACTCACAGGTGGGCCTTTCCTGACTGCAATTAAATAACAAGGAACTTAGAGAAAAGCATTGCAAGATCTGGAAGCAGTGAATCCTTGTATCAGCAAAGTACTGTAACATACCTCCTGAAATACATCCTCTATGTGACAGATCTCTATCTGTAAACTGAGACAACATCACTTTTACTTCTCCTGTGCTTTTGTCAAGGACACAAATCATTGCCCACGATCCCTTATGTGAACATAATGTTTGTGGCACAAGGAAGCACCAATCTCAGTGTGGACTGAGAACTAATTCCTGGTTTTGAGCTTATGGCTGTCCAAATGGGAACGGCAACCCTCAGGTGCAGCAGACTGGAAATGAAACAGAGTCTTGAGGGGGTGGGATGAGTTAACTGTTCCACTATGTGCTGCTAAATTAAAACAAAAACAAAACAAAAAAAAAACAGCAGCAAAAACCCTCAAACCATAAAACTTGTTAACTTTTAAAAATCTTCTGGCATATGAAGACAAATTAGTCTCAGCTAAAAAAACCCTCCCAAATCACACTACAACTGCTATCCAAATATCCTGTTGGTAATGATTTTGTGCACTGAAATGTTACGTATACTACTTCAATTTCTAAATCTGCATTTCAGATGAAAAAGTGCAAAATAAGGTTTAGCAAATTAGATAAAGATTTTTCTACTGACTGCAGTTTCTGTTACATTAGACAAGCACATTATTTGCCTTAACAGGCAGAAGAACAATGACTAAAGGCTGCTATGATGCCATAACGGCTACATTAAGATAACTGTAAAAATAATTGTAGATTCACATCATCAGCTCTGTGTAAATATTTTCAGAAACATTTCTGTATCTTTAATTTGATTTGCAGCGTTACATAAAGGACAGGGCTTAAGCCAAGGAATATGGATTGACAATAGTAAAGTCTTACAAATTTATAAATAATAGTACGGGCCTATCACGCTACATCTATGTTAGCAAATATTTTAGGAACAGATCAACATGGCTGCTGCTGAGCTCCTCACACTGCTATTACATACCGTTTAGGCAGCATACTATGGATTAGACGCAGTCTCATCTCCTACGCTGAAAAGTCTTTCCTCCACGGACAATTTGAAGCTTCCTGATAGGAAGATTTATTAGATGCTCGTGGGAAGTCCTTGCAGTAGGTGGAGGCCATGCATGGAAATATTAGGGTCTAAAAATATTACACACCAAGTGACACTCAGAGTGCTTTTGGAGAAGAGGCTGTTGTTTAGTTCCACCTCTAAGGAATCCACTTTGTCCCAAAACTGCTCTGGGAACTGAGTTAGCACACGGAAAGTGAAGACTATCAGGGAACTCTCTTCAAAACTCTATTACTTCTCTGATCCGAATCGTTGTAGACGCAGACTTGCAGAGATACCACACCATTTGCAGCACGTTTATCTTTCTGAACTCTACTACCACTTCTTTGTTATCACTTCTAAGAGGTTCAGGCCTTTTAGGTAACGCTTCTAGAAAAATGTCATGTAGTATTATTACACATCACTTGGTTAATTAAGCAGTATCGTTTGCAGAAATATTGTGCAGCAGTAGGTTGATGTTGCTAATGATGTGACTTAGAGATGCAGAAAAGAAATAGAAGTGGGTGCAAAATACTGCAGAATGTGTGCTTAAAAAATAAAGCCCAATTACTCAAGTTTCTGTGGCCAAGGGATACATCAACAGAAGATTTAAACGCAAGAGAAACAGCTTCACCGAAGATACCTACCAGATACATCTGGATACTTACTCCCTCCCTGCTCCACATGGATTCCTCTATCATGTGCAGTCCATCTCCAAGCAAACCTGGCTTCTCCATAAGCAGCATTATTACATAGATACCTGCTGCTGGCTGCTTGCGTCTTCTGCCAGCAGCAGTCACCATGAAAAACAGGATGAGCACCTGATTGTTTCCAGTAAGAACTGGAAGAGAGTTAAGAAACAGTAAATGCTGTGTGTTTGTGTGTTCAAGGTTTCATGTCCTTGTTTGCTTTGGCCATTCTGTCACTTGATTTCTTGACCTTGTACTTGTAATCCCTTGAGCAGATGCAGTACCTGCGTACTGGTATGGATATGACCGAACCCCTTGGAAGAGATGGGAAGAGGGTGGATTTGATTGTACCAATCCAGTAGGTTGCAACAAGATTCACATCAAGTCTGACTCTTCCACTGGGCATCAAAGCAACCTCAGCAGGTGATGTGTCTTCACAAGCCCTTAATACCTTTATACTTTGTTTTGCTTCCCCCAGTGCACTGTACCCTGTGAGTTGGGAACTGATTCTCTCAGACCTTGGGCAAGTCATCTGCCACCTATCAGCTTTTCAGAGTAGAGATGTATGTGGCACAAAGGAAAAGAGACTTTGAAATATATGCAAGGACATACTCAGACTTACAATTTTTCCTCACGGGGAAAATTCCCTACCAGCAACATGCAAGCATTGCTCAGCAGATGATATAGAGGAATAAATTTAAGAAGCTGAAGATGGTTCACTTGCACATCTCTGACTGCAGCTTACATCTGCAGTGTTACAGTAATTGCTGTGAGAGCAACGGCTGAAACGTTACTACCAATCCTTTCAAGTCAGGGACAGCCCTGAAAAGGAGCCACCAAACCAGGGTGACAAAAATCTCTAGAACCTGGGGAAGCTAGGAGTTAGAAGCTGGGCCCCTTGTGACCTTTAAGGATAAAGTAAGACACAGGCCAACACGTTTATTTGTGCTGCAGTCTCCTCTGTCTCCAAGCACCCGAGAGATTTGGCCTTAATAGATCTTTTGATGGGCCAAAGCCCTTGCAAATACCTGCAACAATATACTCACGTTGTTGGGTGGTGGAAGCCAGAGAAATAGGAAGGGATAAGGACACAAGGGCTGCTCAGAAGGTCGGTACGGTTTGATGCAATAGACAGAAAATAGCTAGAGGCATGCAGGACTAAGCATAGCACAGTCCTGTGAGGTGGCAGGACTCCACATGGAGTGCAAGCACACCAGGCACCTGACTACATTGTCCAAAATAAATAGAAGATTCACAAGCCCTGTTCAGGAAAAAGCAAAAGCAGACAAGACAGGTTGAAAGCTATGCCTAGCATCAAAGCATATCATGGCTTGAAGCCCATCAAGGCTGTTAATACTAAAGGTCAGTGTATTTAATTAGTCATAGGAATGTCTACCTATGAGTTACCGCCAATGAAACATCAGCAATTAGCTTTCATGTCTAAACAACCTTGCACAGTGTTTTACATAACACTGTGTGTATCACCACTCAAGTTGAAATGGGACTATTACAATCAACCACTATAATAAGTATGCACTGCAAGGCAAGAATTTCCTGAAAAGAGCCTCTATAGCAGCAGCAGATGCGTAACTCCGGGATATTTGCTCCTTTCATGTTTTGTACCAGAACTAACATGAAGATTTCCAAAAAAGAGTAACCCTGTTTGCGCAGTGATGAAGATTAGGACTCTCCTCCTTCCACTCCATCAGTACGTAAATCCAACAGAGACCTGGATAATTAGATTTTTTTCTCTTTTTTTTGTATCGATATGAGAATAGCTGTCCCTAGTTTATTTCTAGCTATATATCAATACAGTTTTATGTTCCCTTTAATGTCTGTGTATCTGTGTTTGGTGACAGCATTTCTAGGGATGCATTAACCACCAGTGATACCTTGTGCTTACTACATCCACAGGAAAGATTAATAAAAAAAAGAAAAAAGAAGGAAAAAGCTAAAATTGCATTAAATATATCTGATTTTTTCATTATCACTTCCTACCTGCTATCCCCAGTGAGGCAAACCATATTCAGCTTTTTTTAAAATACTTAAATCACATCACTGAATGATTCTTTGGGGATTTAAAAAAAAAAAAAACCAAACAAACCAACAGGTCATTTCCATGAAGGACATGTGGCCGCTGTGTTAATCCATGCATATGATGTACTGTATTACTCTTGTCCGATAAGTTTGAGGAACAGGGGCTGGTAGATCCAGGAGGTTATTGAAAACCAGAAGGAAGAGTTCTGTGTAATAGCAGGCTGTTACACAGCACAACTAGGAAAAAAATACATATTGGATGCAGCATAGTCACCCCCCAACAAGTTGCAGGAAGACTGAGACATCAATTGTAAAGAGCCCATTTTCCAGCTAGGGTTACATATTTTGGCAGCCTTATGCCATTAAAGAGAGTTATATTCCCCACCAAACCAGTTTTCCAGTCCAATTCATCACATGGCATCACCAGCATTTGTGCAAGGACCACCACCGGGACAGCTTGACCCATCTGGGAAAGAAGATGCTGAGGCCAGCAGTCTGGCCAAATCACTGCCTGCCAACCCTCCCTGCAACAGGCAGAAGTTGCACAGCTGATTTGAATTTTAGAAGCCAAAGAAGGCCTATAGAAAGCTAACTCTCTAGCCCTATCACTTTACATGCTCATTAAAAAAAAAAGTTTATTTTCAGAAGAACAGTACAAGGATTCCCTTATGCAACAAATTTAATGAAAGCCCCCTCCATGCAGCTGCTTACACTAACAATGTTAGAGCTGTTAGTGTCCATGCTTTGCACATAAGGCAAGCATTGATTTTCCTTAGTGTTCTTATTTTTATAGAACTGTTCTGGGAGAGTTTTTGACAAATATCTTTCTATGAAAATGCTCACTTATCATAATCCAGTATTTCTCATGGAAACATCCCATATTGAAATCTTGGAATATTTTTTGCCTTGGGAAAATGGTTTTCTGCACAAAAAACCTGTTCTCTATGTCACACAGCCCTCCTGCTCCATTTCATAAAGTGATCAACACCAGTTCCTTCAGATAAACAATCCTAGATAGAAAAACACATTTCAGTTTTTGGACATGATGTGTTTACATAATTGGCTTTCTCATGCTAGTCTAAAGACATGCTTTTTTTGCTTGCCAGACAGGGTTTGCTTTTGTCTGACAAAAACATGCCACAGTCAAAGATTTAAAATGATTAGTGGAATTGCAAAGGCAGGAATTTAAGTGGCATTTAACAAAAACACCAAACATCTTAAGCCTCCCTTCTTATCTGTACCCTAGAAACCCTCAAACCAAAGCTAACCCCAACTTATTACTGAAGACTGAAAACTGTGATTGCCTCAAACATTCATAACTAGTATTTACACAGGTTACAGAATACAGAAAGACTCAAAGAAAACGTTGTGTTTGGTCTAATACCACTGTAATGAACAAAGAAAAAAAAATCCAAACAGAAGCAGCGGTCAATACATGAAAGGAGCTTTGTACAAAAGCAATGGTTAAAATTTCATACATTCTGAAGACGAGGTTTTCATTTCAGTTAATTTTCCATATCTTTACTGTACCAGAGGGTAGTGTTTTGATATTTTTTTCTCTCTTAATAGTGAATAAACTTTTATGACAGAATTTACATTAAAAATTACTTACATTTTGAAGTAGAGAAGTACTTTTACACTTTTCTACAGGGGTAAACATGTGCGAGCAAGTCAAGACTACTACAAAAGAACTGGTCCAAGAGTTTTTAGAATGAAATAGACTGAATACATAGACTTTGTCTGATCATTCACACAGGTGATACTTTAACAGCAGGAGAATTAATCTACATCAGTTATCTTGCTCTACAACCCAAGCAGGTGCAAGATACTCGGTATTTTGCAAAATGCAACTAAGCAAGGTAGGGATTTACCCGCTATCTTTCCCTTCAAATAACTTTCAAATGACTTCAAGCGACTTCCTCTTGCAAGCCAATTTCCTTCTGAGGTGGACAGCTCACTCGGTTTTTGGTGGAGGTGGTGGGTTGATCCCAGCAAACAGCCAAACACCCTCACAAGCTGCTCGCTCACTCCCCTCTCTTCTGGGATGAGGAGAAAAGAGAAGGAAGGTGAGAAGGCTTGTGGATCGAGATAGTGACAGTTTAACAGGGAAAGTGAAAGCTGCATGTGCAAGCAAAGCAGAAATAGGAATTCATTCATGACTTCCCATCAGCAGGCCCATGTCCGGCCACTTCCTGGCAAGGGGGGAGTGGAGGAGGAGGAGAGCAGGAAACAGAAAGGCTTCACACTGTGCAAGCACTGTTCAGCAACAGCCAAAACATTGATATGTTATCAACACTGTTTTAGGCACCAACCCAGAACACAGCACAACAGGACTGCTATGAAGAACGTTAACTCAATCCCAGCCAGACTCAGTGCAGCAGGACAGCTAACTGCTTGCCCCCAACCTCTCTCTCCAGTAAAGAGAATAAAAAAAAAAAAAAAAAAAAGAGACCAGAGTTGGTTCCTTTGCTACAAAACACTCAAGCAGACTACTGGAAAGTAGAAAAAAAAATTAGTGTGGGGAAACCACTATGACATTATAGCATTTGCAGCTTAGTTTCTTCAGTTTGCAGACCTGCCTTTCTTCCTAAATGTGCTGTATCTATATTGTCATAAGCCTCATACCCTGAGCAAAACCTGAATATTCAACACATTAAATTTACATCACGCTATCGTAGGCTGTCCTTGTTCTATACATTTAAATTGTGATTTGTGAGGCATAGTCCGAAGAAACAAGCAAGTTTAGAGGGAGTTCCCTCCTAGCTTTTAACAATGCAGAAGATTATCTTGCAGACAAATGGCACGGGTGATTAGTGTTGCATCAATTTTAATCCTCTCCTAATATTTTGAGAAATTATTGTCTTTGTCTTAACTTTAGAAGGCAGTTTTCAGAACTAGTTAAATTGAACACTTAGATCTTTTTTCAGGGTTCAGAAGAGCTTTGTAAATAGGCAAAAATATCAGCTAAGCTGAGACCTATTACTTCAATGCCTACACGTTCTTACATTTTCTCCTAATTCATTTTAGGCTTTAATTTACCATGAATATCTGAGAGCTATTTATATTTAAAGGGTACATGCTGTACTCACAGACATGAAAAATATAATTTGTCTCATCTAATGAGTCATAATTAGCTTTTGTTTTTTACCTTTCCATAAGCAGAGTATTTTTAACGTATTCAACTGGAGTTATTTTTACCCAGCGATTTATATACTTCTTTTTAATAAGAGCAGTCATATGTCAGCCTATCACTATTACTGCAACTTATTTTCAGATAAAACAAAAATTAAAAAGCCTACATAAAAGAAACAGTGCATGAAGAAAAAAATATTTCTCTCTAAATAAAGGCAAACATGACCAAAACTTTTTGGATTTTCTTTTTTTCTAATGCTCATGAAACTTTCAGAAAGATGCCATTTCTCTCCTCAAGAATTTGAACACATCTCTAAATAATCTGGAAATCTAAAGAGAGTTAGAACTTACGTTTGGCATAAGAGACAGCTCTCCATTACAGCAAATAACCCACAGCCTCAACCCCTTCAAAACACTTGCACCATATACTATGGGATGTGAACGCACACCCATGTGCAGAGTCTTCCTTGGCAGAAAAGTTCCCATTAGTTGTTAGAAAGACATCATTTATTGGCTGATTTTTATGAAACTCAGATCATAGCTAAGGTATGATGTATTAAAATATGTAAAATACTGCTTCATCTCTGTAGCAGTTCTACAATAACAACATGCTCAGTTTCAAAACATTACTCAATGCGGAAACTCTTAAATGCTGAATACTTAAATTCCTCAGAAAGTTAAATTATGGAGCAGAAGACAGACAGATCATAGATCTCAACATATCCAGAAGAGAATATCCACATTCATTTAAGTTAAAGGAAACAATTTCTGCTGCTCATTCAGTTAACCCTCACCTTTCACTACTTAACTAGCAAAGTTATTTTTGAGCTCTGAGAAGGGAGACTATTTAAACAAAGAGGAAGTTCTTCCTTTAACCACTAATGGGCAGTTAAGAACCTGGAGTCATGAAAAAAAAAAAAAATGGGGAAACAAACTTCTTCAAGCTGCTTAAAAAGCATCATTTGAAAGCAGAACTGTGACTGACAGATTAATATGGAAAAATATCACCTTGCATTATGCGCAAGTACCATACAATTGCTTACCTAGTGTGGTATCTTACTGTTCATACAGCTGGTCTCCCTTTGTCAGAGGATTAGCTACACCATATGCCTGTCTTTCAGAGCACACAGTTAACAAATTCTTTACTAATCTGAATATAATGAGCAAGACAAATTTCATAGGACAAAAAAATAAACAGAAAGGTCAAACAGTTTTTCCATTAAAAACTGTTTTCCAGAAGTACTCACCAAGCTGAAAGAACCACTCCATTCCTCATCTTTAAAATAAACCTTAGGGCAGGAAGACTTGAATAGCGTGAGGTGGAGAAAACAGCAAGGAAATCAAAACTTACTGCCCATAGAATATGTCAGTCTAGTGGATGCCTGCCTGTTACTGTAAGAATCACCTGGGCTGGAGAAGAACTTGAATTATTCAGTACAAAGAACCATTCTGCACACATGATGCAAGACAGAGGGAAGGTCAGCCTGAGTCTTTACATAAGCCAGCAGGTGAGGACAAACTTGAGTTCTCATTGACTGTCAGAGAGACTGTGGAGCAACAATTTCTGGGGCCAGAGCTACCAAGAATTACCAGTACTCTTCCAGGTGACAGGGAAGTATATATTTCTAAGTGTGGAAATATAAATCCTTATCGGTCCTTTACACTAAGAGAGGTTATCTTTAAAGAGATTTTTTTCCACGATCTGTGCCTAAATCTGTGGAGAGATTTGTGCCCAGGGATACATCGCCATGGACCACTTTGTCTACTTCCACGATGGAGCTAAACTATCATATTTGACTGAAGAGTGCCGATTTGAGGTGTACCCAAGTAGGAAAGCTCTGGAGCTCATGTGCTTCTCAGAATGCGTCTGAGGCTTCAACCAGTCATGGTGACAGGCAGTTACAAGCCTCAGCGCATAACAGTAAGGAGGGACCTTGGTTAAGTCTTGCAATTTGAGTGTGACACTAGACAGAAGGTAAAATGGCAGTAGCTGCATTCCTCTTCATAATCCATCAGAGTACAAAGAGCGGGAGGAAGTCATTGTCTCTCCATGGGTATTGCATGGGAAAATCTTCCAGCCTCCCAAGACAGGCAGGAGCACACCCACCATTAGAATGTACACATGGACTCCAAAAAAAGCCCTGATTATTATGCTTCCTATATTTACATGTTCATCTTGCAAATCTTGTAGCCTGCTTTTATTAATCTATCACTACATAAAAGAAAAATGTAGGACAAATATTCTACCAGTCTCATTAGACTGTTTCTGACCAAGACAAGTTCCTGATTTGAAGACGGAGCAAAATCTAATATGCTCCTCCAGTGTTAAGACTGCTGTACCATCCTTTTACAGCTCAAGCAATGAAACCATATATGCATTTGTTTTATCCTCCTCAGAATTTATTTTGCATGTAATTTTACAGTTTATACTTCACATCATACATTTATTCCTCCTCTGGAAAAAAAGGTTTGACACAGACACTTGCCTTGCATTACATTTTGAAACCTGGAACTGATGCCAGTAAAAAAACAAACCACCCTATAAAACATATTAGATCAATACAATGTAAATATAACATGTATTAGAAGTTGCTCGTTATTTCACTACAAGGAAAACAATCTTGGGAAAAAAAAAAAAGATAATCAGTTCCAGTTGCTAAAACAGTTCAGTGTATTTCTTTACAGTTTTAGTGTAACAGGAATGCTTTTTATTAGCCCACTACCAAACAATGATCAAACTGGTGTAGAGGAAAATGAAGCATGATCCTAAACAGTATTACAGTGTTCAACTGCAATATAAAATTCTCTGTCACACAGAGCATAGCAGACTGGGGATGTTCATAAAGTCCTTTCAGTGTGAACTCTACAAAAGACTGTTTTCCATCATGCTGCATTATTCCATCATATCCCTTACTTTGTTTAAGAAGTAAGCCACAAGTAAGCATTCCAAGAACCGTGAATAGATTTTCAGTGTTGGCACAACTATTCAGTAATTTACACAATGGTTCACATAGGAAACTGGGTAAAATTATGACTTGGAAATGGTCACAGACATCTTCCTCTTTGGCTACTTTAAAAGTTAGAAAATTCAGATTTGTACAAAAGACATTCATTTCAGAACCAATTCAAATATGTTTTTAAATAAATGGAACAAAAAAAAAAGCATGTCTCATTAATTTGGTATTAATTTTCCAGAATACTCTGCAATACATTTTCAAATATACAAAATCTTACTCTTTACAAAAAAGTTGTAGAGAACTCACTTGAATAATCTTAGCAGCACTCCAATAATTAACTACCTTGATTTTATCGAAAAAACACCTTAGTTCGATCACTGTATTTTGAGACTGCTTCTTCATGAGAAGCAATGTTTCAAAAGTTATAAAAGTGCAAGAACATCATCATGTTCCAAGCTGAAAGGCAGCTTCTGGAAATAGTGAAATCAGTATTGCAAGGTCCTGACATTAGTGAAACAAACGCAATGGGAAGAATTACATTTTAAGTACATCTTCCAGTGTGGTATCATTGCAGTAAGAACAAAACACTCTTCTCACTGAAGATTTTTGTCATCTAAATAAAACAGTTGTGTCATTTTTTTCAGCTGTAGCAAGTGAGAAGCACCGACTAAGTGATCTGATTGGGAGCAAATAAGCAACACACAGTAGCATCAGCAGGTCACCAGTCAACCGGCCTGCTCATTTTGCTGATCAGCATTTTTATGCAATTTTAATTAAATAAAAAATGGCAAAGTACAATACTCTCAGAGGACCTTCTCATCCATTTGCATAAACATTTCTAATTGCATGTTGGACTTCACTGAAGAAGAGGAGCCTCAAATTAGGTCCCACAAACCGTTAAGGCTGCCTTTTAGCCAAAAACTTCTGTTTTATTTAAGCAAACTACTTACTTTTAGTAGGAAGCATTAATATATAATGAACATTTGAATTCACTATCAAAAAAGAGGATTATAAGAAATTACAAACTTTGGAGCAGGATCACTCTTGTTATTCCTGATAAAATTCTGTAAACAACAATTTAATTGAGAATACCTGCTGCTTTGCAATATCTTAAGTGTAATTTTGTACTACTAGAACTACAAAACCAACGTTTTATTTTCTGCCTCTTTTGTAAAGTTTCCTCAAAAGAGGTTCTAGCAAGTCAAGAGCTCTGCAATTATATGTGAATATTAATCTTACATTTTAAACACCTAATATTACTATATTCAGTTTCAGAAAGTTTCCTTAGAGCAAGTTTTGTTATACTTAGTATTAGTACAATGTATCAGCACTTCTTCTATAACTTGCTTCTTCAGTGATAGTTAGAGATGTCATTTTGAGATATCCATATTCTGAAGCACAATAGCCACTCTGCTTGGAATGTACACCTAGTAAAAATATGACAAGAACAAGAACAGCTGAAAAAACCATCAACCTCACAGGACACAATTTCTAAATAACAGTAAGCAAAAAACCACGTGAAATATTTTAACTGTTAAGAATTTAACATTTGTGCAATGTTGTGGGTCATATTAATCACATTTAAAGAGTGATTATTGACTGCTTAGTCCCCAGCACTTGAATTACACAAGATAATCTAAAAGTTTAAAAGGCAGCTTCATTGCAATCTCTTCTCTTTTTTTTTTTTTTTTTTTTCCAAATCTTACCTTGATATATTTAAAGTGGTTACCAGTAGAGGGCCTCATATGACTTACAATGACCAGTCTCAAAAACCTGAGGACACCTAGGTCAATAGACCATACAATGATAAACGACAAAGTTTCGCAACAGCATTTGAACACTCTTCTGCTGTGAATTAAAGTTGCTGCAAGGTCTATGATGTCATTTCATACAGGTAAATACCAGCAACATGACACAGCAGTGTAGTCTTCTCACTCCTGGCATCTATGGAGTTTCAGTGGCTGAGCAATAAAACCCACTGTCAAAAATAGACCGGTTCAAAATTAACCATTAAATTATTGTATTTTGCTTTACTCTTTTTTCCTGATTAGCATGAAAAAAATCCAAACATATATAATCAAAAGACTTCTCATAGATCACAAAAGAACTTGTGGCAATACATTTTACATGACATTCCTCCCAAGTAGAGTCGAGTCACAATCTGAAAACAAGACTTATATGCACTACCTACCAATTACCTTGATATATGGTACTCCATCAATTGTCAAGCATATGAACATGTTTGCTGAACAAGTCAATAAAAATGCAATCATAAAAGGTAACACAAGATTGAAGATTATTTGCTTCATTCCGACAATATCCTCTTTCGGACTATCCTCCATCCCTGTGGAATGTCTAATATTCTGCAATTTCAACTATGTTATCTGCAAACTAGAGCCTGATGGCATGAAAGGCTTTCATAGTTTTCAAAATGGAATAAAGTAATAAAGCAAAAAGCTTTAGGAAAAGGAGAAAAATGAAAAGACCAGCTGATCTTCATTGAACCAGACAGAGCTATGTCCAATGCTTCTTGAAAGGCAGTGAACATAATGATTTCCCCCAAGGTTTTGGTGATAAATAGCTTCTATAAATCTGTGCAGGAGAGGAAACACTTAATGAAGACAACTAGCTCAGAATGTATAGATAAAGGAGAGATTTTAAAATAGTGTATTGAGAAATTCAGCGCTCTGGGTTTGTATGATGAAGGGAGAAGGAACAAATAGAAATAAGCTTTCTAAGAAACAATGTGTAAAAAGATACTTCAGTTAAGAGAACAAAAATTAACATTAATACAGGACACAGCAATTCTCAGTTATATTCTGGTCAATAATACGTCAGATCCTAGGAGGAGTAAATTAGTCCAGTTCCTTTAAAGTCAATTTACATCAGGTGAGAATCTGAGAGCAGTGTGGAAGCATCCCACCCCTACCACTTCATTGCCAACCAGAATTTTAAAATTGGTTTTAAGCAGAATTTCAGAACTTGTGCAAATGATTGTATTTAGACCAATGAGAGAGATGTTTTCTGTTTGCTGTGAAGAGATGCAACTGTCAGCTTATTACTTTAGTAACACCTTTTTTTTTCTCCTTACCTGAGCAAATTAAACATGTTTTAGTGTTTTGGGTTTTTTTTGTCTTGGTGGGCTTCTTGCTAAATCACAGAAGAGCCAAATATGGCATTATCTCCTAATCTTATCAACTTATTTCATTGGTCAGTGTAACCACCTCTAAGGCTTAAATAAAACTGCAAGAAGCAGCAAAACAGTTAGGGCATGAACAATGAATAAATATTAATAAAATATATTAATAATTATTAAATATGAATATTAATTATTTATTCCACTGCTGTACAATTTTTTTACAAGGAAAAATACTACAAAAGTATTAGATAATTCTTGTTACAAATATGTCAGGATTATTCCCCCCCCGCCGCGCCACAAGTATTTCCAGAAATACTACAGTGTGTATGCTCTGGCTTTATTATTTGTCTAAATAGACAGAACACAGAATATTTGTGTGAGGGAGAGGGGAAGAAAAATGTGACCAATGAGGTAGGAAAGATTGCTTGTCTTTCCTGAGGTAAAGTGAAATCTGGAAGATTATCTGCCCAGGATCCCAGCAGGGTTTTCAGCCTTCTCAGTCCAGATTTCTCACTTCTGCTCCTTCCTCTTCTGACAGCCTGAATCCCAGAGCTTCCTCAGCCTTTCCACTCCAGAACTACCTTTCTTTCACCTGAACTACCGCTCTTGTCATAACATATCCCCATTAATTTAAATTTATTTTCTCCATCCTTTTCCTGAGTCTACTGAGGTGTACCAAGTAGACTGTGCTCCAACCATATGCTACAATTTTCCACAAAGTGGCACAGTTAAAAAAAGTCAGGAATCCATTATGACAGGATAAGGTGAAATGCGAGCATCTTATTGTATGTTTGAGTCCAGACATTTTCAAATACATAAAAATATGAATAATCCTTAGCTAGAAGCCAATGAATTAGTAACATTAGGTATATTTTAATGGATGTCTCTATCTGATTAAGAACTCTGCTTGCTTATAATACTTTAATCCATTGTTCCAGTTCATATCAGAACACATACAAACAGTACTTAATATTGTATGCTATTGCACATTTACTTTTGTAATAAAAGGCTAACATCCTCAGACACTAAAACAACCATGCTTCTATTGTATTACTCAATTCTGTCATCCCTAAATACTGAAAAAACATGTCAACCACAGCACTTTTTGCATTTTCTAGGTAAAGTACTATGGATTTTTTTTTCCCCCTCTCCTTTTTTTGTCTTTAAATTATTTAGGTCCAAATTATAATACAGAATTTTAAAGATAATTCCAACACATTGTAATGCATTAATGAAGACATCTGTTCTGAAGACATCTGTTCTGACATGTTATGCATCTGTGACAAACTCCATGCCATTGCACTTAGTATCCGGCATGACCCTGGTCCTTCTCAGTCAGGCTGCTGCTACTCAGCAAGTTGATTTCTAAGCTTTACTGATGCATGGGATTCCCCTGCAGAATCTTTCTTCACTAATTTTTATGAAGTTTCTGCTGGCTAAACCCTCAAATTTATCGAGATGCATCTGGATTGAACCTCTAACATTCAGTTTATCAACCACTCACCCTAATTCAGTGTCATCCACAGATCTGCTGAGGGGACGCTCTGTTTCATCATTCCAGTTACTGTTGAAGACTCCAAACAGCATCAGTCCCAGCAGTAATTCCTAGGGCACTCTGCTTGATACCAGTCGACAGCTGGACACTGAGCTTCTGATTGCTAAAACCGCAGCAGCCCAGCCGGTTTTTAACCCACCTAACAATCTTATCCAGCCCATATTTCCTCACCTCCTAGGTAAGAATGCTGTAGGAGACAAAGCTGAAAGTTTTACTCCATTGACTGTAGTAACCTCATGCACACAGCTAGAGTCATTTCATCACAGAAAGCAATCAGGTTGATCATGCATGTTTTGCCTTTGCTAAAATCTAGGTTGGCTTTCTGATTGACCCATCTCATATACCCCACCTGTTTGGATATGGATTCCAAGAGCAGGTGGTCCTTGACCTCTCAGGGAACCGACGGGAGAGGCTGACTGGCCCTACAGATCCCTCAAGTCTGCCTTTTTGCTTTTACTACGGCCTTTGTTCAGCTGTCAGAACTATCTCCTGGCCACTATGATTTTTCACAAATGATAGTCAGCAGCCTTGCAATAACATCACTGACATCTTTCCAAACCTCTGGGTGTATCCTGTCTTTAGGAGGTCCCTACCCTATTGCTCTACTATTGCTGCTTTCTTTTCAATAGTGTAGTGGCACACAAAAGGGTTGGGGAGCGGGCTTTACCCTTGGAATCTGAGGCAAAAAAAAGGCATTGAATACTCCCATACTCTCCATAGTGCCCATCACAGGTTTTACTACTCCCTTTGTCAAGGGACTTGCATTTTTTTCTTAAGCTGCTTTTGCTATTAGTATACCTTAGAACCCCCTTCCTGCCACTCTTTATTATCTCTCAATAGTTTTTATATATAGTACATGGCCTTAGATATATATCTACCTATAGATAGATAAATATAGTAAAATTGTATAAAGGTGTCTTCATTAAAACCATCATGGGAAACAGAGGTATTCATCAGTAAAAGACATTATCAGAGACACGTCATTTCTGATGTTTTTCTGTACCCTAGGAGGAGGGTCTCAGAAGTTTGTCTTCCCTTTTCCTTTCACATACTGTCGCTGAATTATGTAGTTCCAATTACCAGCTTCAGTTCTGTTGATCTCTGCTCTTCTAACCTGCTTCTTTCTGATCACAAGTTGTATCCCATTCACATCTCCACCGTTTCATGAGGCTCACTTGATGAACATGGACAGAAGTGAAAACCTTAAGTACAGAATACTAAAGAGAATACATTCATAGCTAACCAACATCTTGCCTATCAGTCTATCAAATCATCCTCTGAATCTCTCTTCTGTTTCAAGCTTTCTGTGTTCACCTTAAAAGGCCCTACTCAGCTCCTTCCTCCCCGACAGGTTCATCCATGTTGGAAAGGGCCTCAGGTGGCCCAAACTCCCTGCTGAAAGCAGGGTCAGCTATGAGGTCAAACCAGGTTACTCAGGGCTTTACATATCTCAAGGAATTGAACCTCTGCTTTTACACCAGCTGCTTACTTATTACCTCATGTCCTCTAAGGTGTCACATGAACTCTGCTATTTTAGGAAACTGTGAAGACACCTAAAACCACACAGAGGAAGACTCATGAGGCCTTTTCTGATGGGGGAGTGGAATACAGCAGAGGGAGAACATCGGATCTGTTTGGGACAGAGTTAGGGTGATTCAGCTGTGAATAGAAGTTTTTGACAAAGTTAATATTCAAATGTTTAGACATCAAACTATCACTGAAAGTCTTTCTATTCTCAATGGAGTATTCAGCAGGAATAAAGTGGAATAATTGTGGTTGACTTCACAGGCAGATGTGAAGATGGAGATAGATGATGGAGGATAAGAATGTTGTTTGTAAGTCAAATACATACAAAATTGTTTTTTATCACCTCTGACCTTTCTATACTGCATGTTCATTTAAACTATGAGGCAGTTATACTGTCTGAAACTAGGCAAATCCCACACAGATCAAGGCTTCTGGCACTAAAATAGTACAGCCACTCTAAAACAGAGACAAAACCCCACTTATACAATCAACCTATTTTCCACCAACATGCAAGGTGTTCTGTCAAGACCATAGTCCATTCGTGTAGGCTATCTCACAAACAGGAAAGAACAACTAGTACTACTACTACTGCTTGCCAGGAACATATATGATGCTTTTCAGCCATTCAAATGCTTATTCCTTATACTTTTTTTCTGTAAATATCCAGGTAATTTCAAGAAACAAGAGATTACAAAAGCTAAGAGTACAGGAATACCAAATACACGAAGCACTCGTGAACAACAGCAGTTATAAGCAGGAAGCTCACCTTCGATATTTTGGGAGAGGACTACAATACACAGCCATCTCCACATATTTCTAAAACCCCACAAGCAAGAAGTTCTGCAAATGACAACTGTTACTTTCAGATCTGTCAGACTAGATTCAGTACCAGGTGCAAGCACAACTCAAATTGGCTGGAACTGCAATGAACTACTCTTCATCCCACTTTCAGGGCTGGAAAACACCAAGCCCTAAAAATCATTTCAAGGTCATTTTGCAACAGATGGGAGAATTACTGGAACTCAGAGCTAGATCAAGCACTGCAGAAAAATATTTGATAGCGCATATTGCAGCTGGTAGATGCAGAAGGCAATGTCACAAGAGTCTGTGCCAACGTTTTCCCAAACTTTTAATTAAAATGAGGGTTTTAGACAATCTCATGTCTCTGTATCACTACTAATTGTCAGACACTGACACTATTCTGAGAATATAATTAACCATCAATGAATAAGATACATGATAGCTTTTGCTTTCTGACTATAATTTGTTATACAAAACCTCAGACTTTTCAGATTTCATTTTGCTAGATATTGCATATGACAAAGAAGGTATGCTTAAAATAATGTGGAGTTCTGCCTTCCAATTTGTTTTTCAATTTACAGCTGTACAGCATGAATATGCAGAAAATCATTTCTCAGACTGTCTTGCTTCATTTATGCAAAAGGCCATATACTGCACAGGCTGTATCTCAAGATTTCTCCTCTATTATCTTCTGCACTCTTTCTTCGGGTTAAGAAAGAGTATTTTAAAAAGACAACAAAAACCCCTGGCAAACACAAACAAGTAAACTAAAAAATAAGAGACAATGAAAGAAAATGACTAACAGAATAACTTTGGAATCATTACACTTGATTGTAGTTTTTGTTTGTTTTAAGAAGTCAAACGGTCATTGAATATGAGCCAATAAATTTATATGTCTTAATCGTCAAGAGGTAAAAATAACAAAAGACCTTGCTGGTATTAAAGTCTTACTGATTCCCCTAGTGAAAACAGTTAATTTTCTAACTACTATCTGTGCATGTCAGAGGAGAAAACAGCTAAAAACTACATCAGTCCCTTAAAATTCAATACATAAATCCGTAGCATGAAAGTTATTCAAATGAGTATTTTCAAAGCTAAGGTCACTAAAAGCTTTTTAGATCATTTCAGTCTATGTGAATATTTTAATTTGTCAATAGACTCAAGGAAGCGGGAAGCTGCACTTTAACATTGAATACTATACATTAAGGTCAAGGTTAAAAACCCAACCCAGCAATAAGGATATTCTTAATATAAAATATATAATTTCAGTTTCATTTAATGTGAAAAGATATCAGTGGAGGCCAAAAATAGAGAATCAGAAAAAAAGACCCCAGTATTGAGGGCAAGGAGAAAGGAATATTTTGACATCTATTTATTTTTTAACTAATTGGAAAGAACTACAGAAAGAGTAAATCTATAAAAGCTGAAATATGTTAATTATATTTCTCAATAAACTGCATATTACTTTGCCAATGACACAACATGTTCTCCAATATTCCATTTAGTCTACTTACTACTCAGTTCTGTTGGTGCAAGAAGCACCAAAGTATAAACCCCACCATTTTCATATAAATCCTAACCTTTGGTGTGGTACAAAAATATTCAAGTTACTAGGACACACATTGATATCTAGTTACATTTTACAGTAAAATTCAGTCAAATCAGGTGCCTTAGAAAAGACTGACAAAACATTTTGAATGAGTGTTTAATAAATGGTTCTTTTTCTCCCCCTCCCGCCCCAAATGTAAGCTTCACATCCAACTACAACAACCAAGTAAGGTATCAACAAATGACTTTGTACATAAAGGGGCACTATGATCTGACTGGAGTTGAAATGTGTGCAGCACTTAATTTACATCTTGCAAAGAGATGATAAGACATGAGCAAAACTGGAAGTTTCTAGAAGCATTGAAAAAGCACACAACTTTTGTAAAATATACCTCAAAAAAGACTATTAGGAGAATACCACAGCAGAGACTTAAACAGAAATATAACTGTGGTAAAAAGAGTCTATTTTTACAATGACAAAGTGGTTAACAGCTTGTTATTAGAAAGTTTGATTATGTGGAAAGTTACGTACGTTTCATATATTTGTTAACAATCCAGAACAGAACAAGCAATGAAATGGAAAAAACTAGATTATAATTATTTAAATCAGTCATATCACAAAGGACATTTTTTGTGCATTTTTCTATGGAGTTTTCAAGGTGTGTCTCATGATTTTGAAATCTGTCCCTCTACAGCATTACTAAACAAACCTGAATCATCATCTGTTCGTCAACAGAATTTTACAGTGACATGCCTAGCAGTGCTTACAAAGCTTCCTCTTCATCCAGGGTTCTTTGCTCCAGGAATTTCATATCTCCCTTCTTCTCATTTTGCAATGTCACTCTGAATATTTCTTTTATTAGGTGATGTTTCTAGAATGAATCATGTCACATCTAATCTTCTATTTTTGTAACACATTTGTGTGCTATTTAAGCTTGACTTGAGCAGCGTAATTATTGCATGTGATTTCATTTTGTCATAGCCCTCTGGGCATGTTTTGCTGACAATGTTTACTTACACACCTTAAGGAAGGTGCATGTCATCAAAAAAAAAAATATTTCTTTGAAGTTTGTGGTGGAGGAGGAACTAAAATTTTTGAAACAAGAAACTTAAGTCTCATACATTATGTAAAGAGAATAAGGTAATTGTTAAACAGCAGGAAAAGAAGCTTTATGAGTTTACTGGGGCAGCATCATACATTTTTTGAAAAGAAATTTGAGCAGAAGACTTCTGCTTGGATTTTAGAAACTTCAGCTAAGACTAAAGCAACTCTCAGGGATAACTAATTACCCAAGAACTGGGATGTAATTTGCTGTTTTATTGTAAAATAGCAGCTGAAGGTATTTACTGTAACTTTTACTCTTTCTTACTTGGAGTTCTATCTTACTGAATTTAGTCACGTTTTCCATATTTTTTTTCCCCAGTTACTTTTACTTGGTGTCCTTTTACTAGCATTTTACCTCTATGTGGTGCTTGTGGCATCTTCTGGGGTGTTGGCTGAAGGTGGTCTGTGAATTGGATTGCTGAAGGACATAAAAAAAAGTTAACATGACCCATGCTGCTGGGTTTCTTTCTGACCCAGAAGTGCCACTGCCATGCCACAGTTTATGCTGCAAAAGTGCATTTGCTGCTTTGCTTGTCACATGCCTTATCTTCCACATGCTCCTAGCAAATTGCATCTTCACATTTCGTTGCATTTTTTTCTGTCTTGAATGACTTGCACTCACCATCTAAGAGTCT
Source organism: Platalea leucorodia (assembly GCF_965183815.1). Classification (NCBI taxonomy): domain Eukaryota; kingdom Metazoa; phylum Chordata; class Aves; order Pelecaniformes; family Threskiornithidae; genus Platalea; species Platalea leucorodia. The sequence continues at coordinate 112,103,133 of NC_138824.1, forward strand.
AAATGTGAAATATACATTCCACATTACAGTTAATTGGCTTGCAAAAGTTAAGTTAGTGGTAGATAATTAAGATGCTCTCCAATCACCAAAGCAAGATATTTGAATTGGACACACGAAGCAACAATTCTGGAAGCATTAATTTACTACATAACCTTCAGGAATGAGATCTTAGAGCCTTAGTTTCTTTGTGTGCAAATGAGCATAGATACTTACCCACACTATGAGGGCATTATCACATACAGATACTTAAAAAAAGTCCCCAAGATCCTTTACATCAAGCATGATAAAAGCACAAGAATTCTTTCACGTAATGGAACTATTTTAAAACAAGCAAACGAGAGAAATGCCAGTACCCTGAATACATTGAAACAGGGTGACTGCGAGTGAGAGAGAGAGAGATTAAAAGTGACAGTAATTCTCAGGAGTTTAGATCTCATGAGAGATGTTAAGATGTGACAATAGAAACTGATGTCTCCACTCTGTCATGGAAGAGGAGAGGTCCACAGAAATGTGGTGTAGATACTCCATAGTTGTAGCCTGTTAACATTACAAGTATAAATTATTTACAGGCGTAGTGTGTAGATATACCGACGCATAGAGATACGCACGCCTTCACCCATGTATATCTTTTAGATATGAAAATCTAGTCAGCAATATAAGCGTTCTCAGAAATTTCAGTGAAGTCTGCCTTAATTCATGGCCTTTTTGAATATTATTCTGCTGTGCTTGTAAACATATGCACACATATACATATGTGAATACATATGTAAAGAATGGGAAATGTGTATATATGTATACCTATACATATATACAGAATGGGAAAAATGACATTTTTAAATTGTTAATTGTGATAAATGACTATGATTTCAAGAGTAATGAAGAAAGGTAGAGTTTTTATTAGTCACCATCTCAGCTCACAGAAATTGTACGCAATGATATGTCTCCTACTTCATCTGAAGTGATTTGTGGGGAAGTCTTTGTCCATTATTCATATCACTTTAGGACTGGAAATTCTTGAAATTCTTGATGTGAACAGAGAAGGTCTGTTCTGTTTTGCAAAGTTTTTCTGTAAACTGAGGAGGAGAAAGCCAGCTGGCAAATGCATCATTTACTCTAATTCGTGTTTGTGGAGTTAAGCAAACGATTTTAAGAAAGCAATGCAAGATTCAGTTTCTACAGAGCTTTAAATCACAAAGCAAGCATGAAGATGGAGTTTCTCAGACATGAAAATAAAGCAAATGATGATATTAAAAATGACAATTCAAAAGCACGTTAGAAGGTTTTTCATGCATGTTGGCAAGGAACATTGTGTGCCAGACGCTAAATTTAAATTTTCATGCATTCTAGCAATGTCAGAAGAGAAAAATCAGTTAACATTATAGGTCATAATCAAATCATGGCATTGTCATCTCTACCGTATTCAAAGGCTAATTTCAGAAAATAAATTTTAAAAACCCCACCACCCCCCAAAATACTCCTAGAATAGACTCTGTATTTGTCCAAAGCATTTTAAAATTTATTCAGATGAAAGCAGAATAAAAAAAAAAAAAAAAATCTTACTTACCATAAGTGAATTAGGTCGATAATTGTGAGGATATTCTTCAGAGAAGTACTCTGTATTGTGGTCCAGCCTTTGATGCCCTCCATATTCTGCAGCATCAGAATCCAGAAGGATTTTATACTTAAAAATTATTATTAAGGAAGTATGCTAAATTACCGTTAAATGGGGAATAAAGCAAAAAACCTAGAAGAACTGCTGCAATGTAATTCATGCTAATATACTCAATATAAAGCAAAAATAATAATAATTAAGAAATCTAAGAAAACTTGGGAGTGCAAAAATATACAGAACACACAGTCATGCAGAACGTATGATGTTTTGTCTTGAAAATTTCATCTTAGCATCGTGACTTCTAGTAAAGAAAGTACCTTCCAGTCTCTTCTGGAATCTTCCATGAATGATAAGTTCATAGCATTACAGTAGATAAGCACTTTATTTGATGAACTAGACCAAAAATATATCACTAAACAAAATGAGTGGATTTGAATTGCATTTAAGAAGTTACATAATTGTGACTGCCAAAACCAATCAGTCTTTGGCAATATTTCACAGTCTGTCAGGATCTGATCAAGTGTTAATGAGAAAAGCATATAATTTTACAGAAGAAAACCCCACAGCTCCTTTGAGAGTTTTTCAGAAAAGCGTTTGAATTATTATAGCACAGAGGAACAAAAGAAAACTTATATTTAATAGAAGACCTTTTAAAAGACAAACATTCTGACTGCAGATGTTAAAACGGGGTGAGTTATTTAACAAAGTGTAACGACGAGTTGGAATACCTGTACAGATATTTAAAAGGATTCAAACAGCTTTAGCAAAAGATAAAAGATAAAATAACATTGAAAGAAGAAAATCAGAAAATGTAAGGAAATAAATGGGGAAATAAAGAGCTAACACATATTCAAAAGTCAATTTCTTCTTATTCTGGGACAACAACAAATAGAATGTTTTAATTTTATGATTAAAGTACCTTTGAATTTCTTGTTTGGACATAATTAAAACATCTTTTTCCCTCCTGAAGTTACAACAGAAAGCCTCAATCTCCACTCCCCACTGCCCAAAACATACAGAGCGGAAAATAACAGTACTCTATAATCCACAATCTGCTTCCTTAATTTTAAGTCATGGAAGAATCTTATTTTGCTAGAGATTGTATTTAATAGGATTAGGAAAGAGTGAAGCAACACACTCTGAAGTCAGTTGTTCTTAAACGGCTCTTGGGCTTCTGTGTTTGCTCAACCTTTTGAACATAGGCCCGCTCAAAAATCTAAGGATTTTGACATTAACAGAATTGTTTTTAAGTCTTTTTACATTACTCTCTATCAGATGAGTTTAGGAAATTTCCCAACCACCAGTCTTACTGATTTAAATCTGTAGCAACAAGAAAGACTGAAGCATCACATAACACAAAAAGTAGCCTAAGCTAAAAGTAACTGCAAGTTTACTCTGAGATATTTCAGTTTAGAAGATTGCACAGGTTTGCTGACAGAAGGCAAAGAAGAAAAATAGATGGACATGAGGAAAAAAGCAAAGCTGTCAATTAGCTACCAAATCACTAATGTTAAGTAATCCTTCCCCACAAGCATTTGAACCAAAATGAGAGAAAGCTCCAGAACTGCCTAGTTAGTTGTTGATTTCCAGAGGGCAGGTGCCCAAAGGGAGAAACAGCAGATCACCACATTCTCTGGCAAAGTCTTTGCATTTGTTACCTTATTTAAAAAAAAAAAAAAAAAAAAGTTAGGAAAAGTATACTTTGCCAGCTTTAGTCCTCAATGCCTTACATGTGCCCTACAGACACACCTCCTCCCCCTTTATTTTATAAACACATTCTAATTACCATTCATTTGTTGTCATGTACAACATACAAAAATACAAACTGCAACTTGCAGTTACTCTCTCTAGTGCCCTTTCAAAATGGCTGCTACTATTCCACTGTATATTTTATTAACATGGCAGGGGAATGTCTCCCTCAAGCATTTCACTCTTTGCTTCTGTGATGTACACTATACATGAAATTTAATAATTTATCAATGTTGCTGAAAGCCCTGACACCTCTAATGATTCCTTTAAAACTACTTACAGCAAATGCAATTGTTATGGCTATGCTAATTTCAAAATAATTTATCCTATTTCCTTAATCCAGGCTATAAAAGTATGTCTGGCAGTGCTTTCTAGCAATACAGAGTTAATATCACTGCCTCTCCACACCTCGCAACATTGAATATTTGGCGTAAATACTGTTAACCAGATCCTGAATAATGAGGTCAAAAAGAATTTTAAGATCTTCACAAATTAGATATTTCTCAGGGAAAAATAACTAGTTTGGTAAACATGCCCATTTACCTTCCAACTTAAACCTCACAGAAAAGCTGCTTTTCACATTTCAGAATTTTACAAGCATTTAGGTTTTTGAAGACCACTTTCACAAAAACATTAAACAACAGTTGTGCATTTTAATTAAAGCACATAACAGAAGTATTTTCTTTTGCAGTGGGGTCTCTTGTTTCAGCGACAGAGTGCTGGAAATACCAACTTGTACTTGGACTGAAAAAAAGCCCAATTTCTGTTCAGTTTGATGCTCTGACTAAATTTCCTAACCACTACAGTGGAGGAGAGTAGCAAAAGCAATGAACTCTTGTGTAGATAGAGCTGGAAATGGAAAGGCTGTCATTATCTGCCACATTAATTACTGAATTACTATGCTTTTATCATGTTTTGAAATACATATTTTAATGCAATTTTTTTATTTAATCTTATGCATGTTTAATCACACATAAAACACCACTAAGTAAATGCAAATCATAAAATAGGATAATTTGTATTTTGTTCCTCAGCTCTTACTGTTGATAAAAGAATCCAAGTGCTATTTGTGGGGGTGATGGTCCAGCATAATTAAAAGCTTTGCAGAAGAGCAGATAAGCATTTCTACTGACCAGCTGTAAAACGATGTAAGGCTTACTGAGTATTTAAAAAGAAACTACTCTTTTCTGTATGGTCTGGTTTGATTCACATAAACATCTATCATAAATCAAATACATTCAAATAACATTAAGTACATTGGGTCCTCTGTATTATACATGATAGCCCTATTACAGAGATTACCTATCTGACAGATTACCCATAAAGTTAAAGACTGGACACAACTGAGCAAGACTGGACATATAGGAACGGTAACCAAACATATACAAAAAGATTGTAGGTGATCCTGATGGTTTCATCTTCATCCTTTCATAACCTGTTGTAAAATGAGGATTAGGAACTGTTATAGTTTTGGTTTTATTTTACAATGAAATGTTTAAGCATCCATACTTCTGGTTCTCTGGCTCTTTCCAGGCCTGCAACTACAGCATAGGTGTGTATGTAAATCAGCTCTCATTTTCCCACTGCATTTCTCAATATAAAAAAGAATACCTAAAACAGATTTCATTTTTATCCCTTGCTACCATTTCTTGGCTAAAAGCAAAAGGATATGGTTATGGCAATACAGATGGGACAAAGATAAAAAGAAAAAATTGTGCTGAAACACTTAATTTCTGTCTGCGTATAGAAACTTTCAGAAAGTGAATTTAAGCTAGAAAGAAAGAAGAGTACGGACAACAGAAGACATGGGAACACTTCTGAAAAGCTTTTGATCTTTTAAGCAGTCGGGATCAGCCAGCTCTCCTGAACCAGTTATAGTGTCAGTGATAGTAACACTGGCATGATCCCATGCCTAATCCAGCTGAAAATTATAACTATATAACAAGATTAAATTTACTCATTCTCATTACATCTACATGAATTAAAAGATTTACTCACAAAAGTAATGGCTAAAGGTAACCCTGGATGCTTTGTTTAGGGTGTACAGAGAAAGCTTTGGGTGTTTTTTTTCATTTATATAAACCAAACAACTTTCCCATAAAGCCTTTTTCAGTATTTCCTAAGAGGAAATTTCTGTAAAGGGAAATCCTTTACAGAAGTAGCTACAGTATATATGCTGTCATAGTTGCACACAGCATACAAAAGCTCTCTCTTCTTAAGAAGCCTATATCTCATTAGATAGTTTCATATACTTACTTATTGTTCAAAATGTATTTGTAAAAGCTGTAGAAAAAGCAAGATATATATAACCAGGGCATTTGACACACCATGTAACAATGCAGGAAAAAATGCCACTCCACTCCAGCCTGAAATTCATTGTCATGGATTTTTGAATAAAAAGAGGCTCCAGAACTCCTGTAACAACAGCAGCCAGTTTGCACCCTCCACATGAGATCTTATACTATGCATTACAGAAAGAAAGAGCTTTCTAAACATGGAGAAATGGAGAAAGGAAATAAAATTTCTTAGGGAAAAAGTTTAAAAGTTTCTGTATCAATTTCAACCCAGCACTCTACTCCAGAAACAGATATTACAGGAAGGCTTTCTTCTTTCAAATACAAGTTATAAAATAGCAGACTAAAAGAAAAATTTTTTTCCTCAATCATTAACAGCACTGTGTAATACAAAAGTGCTGAAAATTTCTATCATTATTGAAACAAGACACTGAATTAAAACAGTTTAAGCACTGTTAAAGGAAGAATTAAAAAATAAACCTCCAAACGCAGAAAAAAAAATCTAAATTTAAAATTAACTAAAAAGTTTCTAACTCAACACATCTGCCTAGATGTTCTACATACCTTCTTCTAGAAATTAAAAATACATTACACTGATGAAAGCAGCATGTTTTCAGATTTTACCTCTTGCAAAAACATTAAGAAGGAGTGGTGACAGTAGAACATGCAAATAAAATGCTGGAGCAACTAGTCACTGTAATTTTAACATTAAAGTATTGGCCGCTGTAGTGGCCAAACCAAGCGTGACTCCATCTGATGCTGAGTGTTAAACAGCTTCTTAGTGTGGTTAGTTTATTAACTACATGTACAGTGATGGCATAAGGTAAAAACTTCTAAATAAAGTCTTTGATGCGTTGGATGTATTTTGACAAATCCAACCCTCAAATTCTTGGAAAATATTTTTGCCCATCTTAGATCAAAATCAAAGGCCAGCTTTCAAGTACTGGACCAGCATTTCTCCTTAGTTTTGTTTTAGCAACTAGCATACAAGCAGCTTACATCTGAATGATCTTCAATATTGTAATAAATGGATTCTCAGAGGTCAGGTTGAATAAACTGGCAAAGCAATGTAGAATAACTCACACCAGCATTTAACACCTCAACATCTTTCCAATTTTGCTTATTAAAAAAGTCACTAAGTCAACAACGTAGAAGACTACAAATTACTAAGGAGCAACCCTTATGAAATGTGGATTAGAAAACTATCATTAACGCACCAAGATTTCCTTGTACTACTTTGATTTAGAAAATGAAACAAAAATAGCTTCTCCTGTTTTTTTCAGTACTTCAGCAATTCAAAATTGGAAACTACACAAGGCAAACCATGAAGTTCACAAATGCAGGTTTCATGTTTTGTTTGAAGCTTTCATAGTTATCAATCACTAGCAGAAGTGCAAGTGCCCTTAGATGCACAAGTAAATACATATTTGAAATTACATTTTTTATTTACTCAGGCACATTTTTATCTTTTTTAGGTACAACCAGAGATTCAGATATACAAGATATCATGTTAATTTTCTCTAGGTGACTCTGTCTCAGGAGACAGAAGAGAGATCCTCCTCAGTTTCACTTTCAGAACTTACTATATTCCCTAGGTAGGGCCCTGTGTATATCTGTTTGTTCACCTTGAAAATGCAACCCAGGGTTATTCTAAGAAAAAAATTAAAATAGAGTTACTTCAGTTCAGGGTAGTTTATAGAATGAGTTAATTCACCATCTCTTTCTTCAAAACTGAAACTGACTGCACACAGAATTAGAGATATAACGTATGAAAAAGCCAAGTGCAATGCTTTAGAAGTGCCATTTTGTTGACCATGACTTACCTCTTGTATGCTTTGACATAGACATTGAACTGGGAGTGGAGAGTCGGAGTCATGGAACTGATGCTTACCTGCAGTGGTACAGCTGCCAGACAGAAAGCACAAACTGAACTTTCCACTACTCCATGTGTTCACTGGATCCTCATGTTCAATGTGAGAGAGTAGAGGAATCAGAAGGTGCATCTACCTTAACATTTAAGATGGGCTTGGGAGTACGCTTTTGGAGCAATTTTCCTCATCAACCATTATCATGCTTTGGTTCATGATTCAAAGCCAGTTTTTTGTGGCTATGGGTTTTTTTTTTGGGGGGTGGAGGGTGTTGTGGGTTTGGCGTTTTTTTGTTTGTTTGTTTTTAAATCTTTACTCATCTTTAACAACTTTTCTGATAGAATTAATACAAAAAGCTGTGAAAAGCTGCTATTTAGGAAAGCCACTGCTAAAAAGCTGCAAGGTAAGGAAAGAAAAGAGCTCATCTAGGCAAGAAAGGTGACCTCCACTTACCACAGGAGTTTACCCACAGAAGGTAAGGGCACAGTATCATAAGCAAGTCTGCAGGAGAAAACACAAGGATCACAAGTCACAGGACAGGATCATAGGGATGGGAACAACAACGACTCAAGCTGGAAGGGACCTAGTCAGCTACAGGGTAAGACCAGATTGCTCAGGGCTTTATCCAGTAAGCTCTTGAAAACATCCAAAGATGGAGCCTGGAAAACCTCTCTGGGCAACCTGTTCCAATGCTTGCTTGACTGTCAGCCCTGTGGACAAGTTTCTTTTAGGAAAGGCAAGATGTCTGCTATTACACCTGTAACTAGGAAAGTAGTACCAAGATTGCAATAATCCCCATCCCCGTTGGATACTCTGAGTTTTAGACTGGATTTACTGGCACCATGATCTACATTTTTCCAACAGCAAAAGATACCTCAGAGAATGCCATTCATTGTCTGTTTTTCAGAAGTATGTAGAAAAGCTGTTAGAAAAAGTGCCCAGATGGAAAAGCAATGAGGATGACAATGAAAATGATATATAACTTTGATGTACTGTGGTGTCCAGGCAGCAATTTTCATTGCCAAAATGCTACCTGTTAAAATAAAAGAAGATATCCTGGCAACAAGTGAAGACAAGAAACAAAACAAGAAAAAGGAAAGCCAGGCGCACCAACAGCTGTAGAACTGACAATTGTTATTCTCAAGATGGATTGAGAAAAAGAGAAAGGATACCAAAGACCAGCAATTCCTTGAAGAAATTGATTTTTTAAAAATCAAGCTGTGGGCACAAGCATAATTTATGAATTATTAATATGCATGCAGAACAAGAAATACAGCCACAGGCCAATATGGCTAATTAATGAACTTTTTATTCACCTCATATCCTAGAAAGAAGCCTAAAGAAAGTAGCAACTAGATTTTCAAGCTAGGCATAAAAGAATACAAAGATAATAACAAAGAAGTTAAAGGGACAAAGTGATATTCTATCAAGATGATATTCTATCAAGGAAAACAAGAACTCAGACATTAAATGCACCCTAAACACAGGGAAGATGAAGGAAAGTACAGCTGCAAGGAAGACTGTAAAGAACCTGAAGCGGTTAGACCCTTTTGTTTTTAATAGTTCTTGAACATCACTGAAAAAAACAGGTAACTAGCACAATTAATCTCAAGATGAAGGGTACCTCTGTTCCTCCTCTCTACACACTCCTGATTTTGGAGAAGACAAAGGGGTCACCTACAACTGAGAAAAGCATACTATTTAGATGAATTTTCTAATTAAACACCTCGACCTGATAAACTTCAACTCAGGATATGTAGAGGATAGTTGAAGCCATTTAGCATTTAAGTCATGACACAGTACTGAGGAGAAGGGGGTTACTATACCTTTTTGCTTCAACCAAATATGGATACTTTTTACTTAAATTAAATGTAAATCCGGAGGTACATAAATCCATACTGGTTGGTAATCATGAACATAAAATGCTGATTTACCTTTGTTCCAAGATAACAAGCTTTGCAAAAAAAAAAGGGGGGGGGGGGGGGAGAGAGAGAGAGTGCACCTGTGCTTAATTTTAATGAGACTTCCAACACTGCAGAAAAAATAACAAAAATCAGTGTGGGATCTTATGGAAGAAAAAGTTGTTGTTTCTGAAATCTTTAAAAAGTTGCTTTTACCCACTTACATTCATTCTGTCATAGACTTCATTCACTCTCACAGCAAGGCATATGTGCCCAAGTGGTCTGGCACATACACACAACGGTGATGACAAAGGATGTCAGCTACTAAGTCTTCATCAAGTCTCTTAGGTTCTTCTTGATTCATGATGAGGACCCAGCTTTTGTTATGATCTGTTCTTTGCTCCAGAATCTTGCTTACTGCAGTCTCCTTAAGCATTAGGAAAGGCTGTGGTTCACTGTCTGCTTACCCTTGTTCACTTGAAACTTGTCTGGTTTCCTACTGAGCTAATGGGAAAAGGAGTAGTGTATATTAAACCTTGTTGCCATGCCACTGCTGTTGTGTTGTAGGGTCCTCTGACAAGTCATCTGGGCCACAGCAGAGACAGGGACACTTATCAGAGTACCTACCTTCTTGTCTTGACATGCAAAAAAAAAAAAAAGCCCCTCCTTTGTTTTACTGCTAGAAACAGTATTCTCCATTGTCAATACAGGCCATTCTTTTAATCCTCATTTTGTTGCTTCTGCTAGTGCTTTCACAAACACATTTCCATTCACATATTTTGTCCAAATGTATTGGTATTATTACTACTATTATTATTATTTTGCAGGTGGCAAAGTTTACAGTGGCTTCAAGTAGGCCATAGGACCAGAGTAAATTCAAGAAACGGCCCATGGTGAGAGGGGATGTTCAGTTGGATAAAGGCAAAATGCTACACTGAGAGGAATAAGAATTTTTTAACTGTGGGGTAACAAATACAAGACAAGAAGGAGGAAAGAGGAAATACTGAAAAATAGCATATCACAAATGGATCATGTCTTGGCACAAACATCACATAGGATTTCAATTTTCAACACCATGAATCTACCTATTTCTCCAGCTTCAGTAAACTGCCAGAACTGTGACTTGCTTCTGGCACTGAACTTCAAGAAAAACTAATTCCAGGAGAATGGCTGAAAAACTTTAACAAAAGAAGATCAAAAAAGTGACTGCAATGCCATCAAAACAGAAAGGAAGTCTCTCCTCCTGTAAAAATAGGACGGATAACAAACAGTACCTAAATTGTGGTAAGACAGATTTCAATTAAACATTAAGAAAAACATTCTGATAGCAGAAATGGTGACATACAGGAATAGATCAGACTACAAAAGTGGGGGAGGTTATTTTGAAATTACTGTGGTTGATGTAATAACTTAAATGGAAAACAAATCAAAGCCCCTTTCCTGTTCTTACCCCTCCTTTTAGCCATGTTCCTTTCGAAGAGAGGAAACAAGGTTTCCATATTGAATTTTTACTGCAGACGGGCCTTGGAATCAACCTCTCCCCCACAGAAAGGTCTAATCAGTATTAAAAAAAAAAAACAACAAAAAAAACCCCAAAAAAACAAACCCGAAAACTTGTGAATGGTCTCCCTGTTAACGCTCAAAATTTTATCCACAATCAGAACTAGAGAGAGCTGACCTAGATGCAGATTATTCATCTATCTCCAAACCAAAGCAAATTAGGCAGAAATAATGTTAGCTCAAGCTGCCTGTTTCTCACGAAGAGGCTTCTGAAAGAGCATAATTTATGAAGTAAAAATCCAGCATGAGCATAGAAATGTTTTCCTTTTTCCTTCACATAATGGAACTGAAATTGGGCAATAGCACATGCTGCTCTAATAGTTACAGCGACTCACGGTGCTGGAAACCTGTTTCTTTGCCTACGCAGATCAAAGATGCATTCCCACATTAGTACGCTATATTTCTTATTCATACCTATTAACCTTAACATATCAACTACCTTAATAGAAAATGGCATTTGGCTGATCCTAAATTAAGTCCTGTGTGTCCACGTGCCAGATACCCCCTGAATTCTGACAGGCAGGGACAGTTACATAACCGCGCTTCAAAGCAGCCTGCAAAGCAGCATCTTTGCCTTCAGCAATCGCACGCCAGTGACTCATTCAAGTGACCTTATTTGCTCATTAGAAGCTCTAGGTACAGACTGCAAATGTCAGAAAGCCTGAATTAATGTGTTTTTTTTGGTTTTTTGTTTTTGTTTTTTTTTTTTTTTTTAAACTATATTTTTGCAGCATTTCGAAGGCAATATTTGTGATACCTCAGGTCTCATCTAGCTATTTGCTTATGGACAACTCTGATTTCAAATGTCTTTATGCACCCTAAATTCATGCCAACAATAAGTGTATGACTGGTATTCATTCACTCTAGCATTACAGTGCTTTGATATTTTATGCCATGTAAAAAATGGTAACATTTGTAACGAAGTAACCATTTCTTCCCATGACTTTTTTTTTTCCTTCTTGCACTTTATAAGTATGTGACAACAGGAAATGTCAAGACACAAATAGAGATAAGCTAGTAGTGATTCATGTTGCTCAACAACATTTATGGACTTTCATGCTCGCATACAAAATTAAGGTCTTGGTCCTTGAATGTCTCACACTAGGGTACACCATCTTAGGAGAACAAGATGTAGAATGGAGCAACCCAACATCACGGGAAATAAGCCAAGAGAGAAGACTGCAGTATAAAAGGGAAGGAAAAACTGACTCCAAGCTGGCTGTGACTCTTCGTATAGCTTTTGACTGGCTGACTGTTCAGGAAAAGATTTTCCAAACCAAGTGGGACCAGAAGGAAGCCTGCTCTTCAGGCTGGTTCAGTAACTGCCTTAGAGTATCAAATTAAAAATCCACCAATTTCTTAAAAAAACCCAGAGTAACAACAAACTCTTGTTTTTAAGTACTTCCGCTTCGTGTTTAAGTTCCAAACGGATCGTGAAGAATTCCTTTAAAAGTGGAGAGGTTGTTCTGAAGATTTAATGTCACATGTGATCACAATTCCTAATTACAGGACATAGTTGTTTGTTTTTTTTTTTTTTTTTAAATCTCAGGTTAAAAGGTTCCATTACAAAACTATACATAAAATTCATGGCTCTAATTGCAGGGCAAGAGTTAGAAAGCAAGCTAGTCAACATTAAAACATCCCAACATATTTAAAGAAAATAGGTACTAAAGCTCAGCCTGCTAGATGTTGGCAGGGAAGAAGAAAGGATGCTGAAAGCAAGTAGAATAGAATGGTAACAGTGGTTGTTAACTTTAAGATACATTTAATTTAAAAACTGATACCATAAACAGTTCTGCATTGTTTTTATACTATAAATGTTTGACTCCTCTAGGAGACGGAGCTGCAACAAGAAAGCATCGTGATTCTTTTTTGTTGCTTACAAGCGGATGCAAAGTATTGTTCAAGTCAGCTATTCTCGATTAATAGCTTAGGAATCTCAGCCAAGAAAGATTACCATGTCTAAAAGAAATGAACGCACATAATTTGCATCTCTCTTGGTTAGGTGGAATATAAACTGCACTTCCTATGGACTTGTGTCCTTGATAAAATACTTGATACCCTTGACTTTTGGTTCTAAAAATAAGGCCAAATCCTCCTTGAAGTACCAAAAGCCTCTGCCTCGTTCATGCTCTGGAAATCATGCCATCCTTTTCTTTTGCACTGGCTCACTTTTACCCATCTTAGTAAGATTACAGAAATAGTGTAAGTTAGCCCCTGTTTATTGCTAACAGTTACGTAGTTACCAACACTACAGAAAATAAGTAGATCCCCATCTGAACAGCACAGTTGCCCACATGCAAAACTTTTTCCGTTTGATCTTGCAACCAGAGGCGATTATGAATAGAATACAGAATCTTTAGGGTGTGCTGCTACAAACAGAATCACAAGTATTACACATGGCTCCTCACCTGTGAGAAGTGAGGCAATTTTAGTTACTCTCTTTCACCACATGCTCAATACCTCAATACCTCAAATTTGTTGTGACTTAAGACCACGCACACAGTTCATTACCACTACTCAGCTAAGTAGAGGATGCTTAAGGAACTACTATAACATGATTCTGCTTTTGAGCTCGGTTTCAGAGAAGTGTTTCAGTGACTATCTGCATCTTCTCTATTCTAATGCCAAAGTATTAGGTATGTCTAGTTTAATTAAGATGCAGTTTCCTGAAAATAACTGATTATGATGATGAGCCTGTAAGTGCATTACATACCAGCTATTACTAAGATTTCAGCGGTTCTCTAATGCACTTCATGGTAGTTCCACAACTTCCAGGGCTTTCCTTGAGTTAGAAGCAAAACTTTTACACAGAGGAATGGGATAACAGAGAGCTTCTGTCTTATTATCAATGAAAAGATACTGAGAATGCAATTGGTAGATAAGAGTACTGCTTAGCTTTCTCCTAGACAGAACAGAAATGAGAAGTTTAGGTATGTTCAAGGTGTTTACAGACACCTTATTGTCCAAGGACTTTGCTAGCAACAGGCACTAAAAAGAAGTGAGATTTTTATGGTGTAGGCATCAGGGCACGTTGTCTTATTTGATGCATACAGTCAAAAGCACTTTAGAAAAGGAGTCCCAACGGCTCATCCCATGTGATGGCCTTGGATGAGAACACAGTGACCCTTTTAATATGGATAATAAATAAGCTTCCCAGATAAAAAAAAGAGATCTTAATTAACATAAATGAGACTTTTATTTCAAAGGCCAAAGAAAAAAAAATAAAGATTCTTATGCACCAAAAAGTTTTGTGCACAACAGTTTAAGAAAAAATATGATTTTTAGTTCAACAATCAGAGGCCACTGCAACTTCCTAAATTTCGTTTCAGGGAAGTCTGATGAAAATACATTCAATCTGCTTTTAAGCTAAAACTACAAATTTGGGGCAGCTAAATTATTTGTTCAAACACACACACTTAATTCTAGCAAAGTGTCTTTATGAGATACTTTTTTCAGCTGAGAGGAGGTGTTTTTTTTTTTTCTCCTGACATAAGAAACACTGCTGTGTTCACCTTGAGAGAAAATCATGCAAAACACTGCAGCTTCTGAAACCTGCAGATCATTTCAGGCCAGCTTTGTGAACCAGAACTTGCACAAACTCCTGTGATATATCTGCCTAAGTATAGGTATTACTCAGAATGATTTGCATCTTCAGAATACAAGATACTGGAAGGGCTAGAAGGTTCCTACCTTCAAACTTAAAAATCCAAGGTTAAATCAGGCTGAGAGCCAGCTGGCAACAGTTCCCTCCCAGAGGATTTTCAGGAATTTCCCCTGGTTCACGCACTGAACTGCCACAGAATAAAATGAATACGGGAAGGTTGTTGAAAAGGTGATTTATGGGAAGATTCTACATTTGCGACTCCCAAGTGAGAACACTAAATTAAGAGAACTACTTCCTCTCAGAGTTGCATACAGTACAATACTGTAAAATGAGACAGAGGCTTCCTTCACCAAATGAATAAAGCTCTCGGCAGAGGTGAAGGTGCACTATGTTTCACAGAGAAGTAAGAGCAGTGGCAGCATATAGAGCCCTCTGCTCCTGCCAGAGGCAGAGGAGCATGTCACACACTGAGGACAGAGAACCACAAAATCTACTGTGTGCTTGGGGCAGGAGGGGTCAGTCAGACAAAGTACCTTAACAAAAGCAAATAAGCTGTTGGTAACTGACAGTTCCATTAGCAATAAAAACTTTAGGTTAGTGAACGAAAAGCTAATATGGATCTTTAAATTTAAAAGGTCCTTGTTAAAGCATAAACTGCCTATAATATATGATGTAAATAAAATTATACTGCACACACTTAAAAGGATGTGTACTAATGCCAACATTAAAAATATGATATAAACTGCAAATATGAAACATCATCTCTATGCATTGTTTATACCACACTTGTTTTGAACACACTTGAGCTGTTTTTTTAAGTTTCAGTATGGTTTTCAGTGAACCAACACAAACAAAGTATGTAAAAAATCCCTGATCATCTACTACTAAGTGAATAGCAAACATTTTCCAATGAGTTTCTGCTTACATTAAAAAACAAAAATTTTTTTTAAAAAAATCAATTAGCAAATGACTGTTTCTGGCCAAGATACAGCATAAAGCTGTTTCAATGCCCAGAGTGAATTAGCAAGAGATCAACTTACTGAAACCCAAATGGGCCTTGATTTGCAAAGCAAAACCAGTGAAAAGCAGGTTTTGCAATTTGCTTCAGGAGAGCTACTACAGAGCAGCATCAGCTGAAACAGGAGCACTGGGTTTAGGATTCTATACGAACAGTAAATGCCTAATTTGTAAGGAGAAGAGAGATTCTGGTGGTGTAAAATAGATATGTGAAATGTTTCTGAAATGGCTGAAAAATTTAGAGCACTGAAAACCCAAAAGGTTGCTTATATTAAATATTTAGTCAACAAACTGGTCATGAAAATATTTCCATCAACATAAAGAAAGCCCAAACAGCTTCAGAAGTGCCTGTGCACAGCTTAGTCCCATCTTAGCTGTAAGTGCCAAGGAGCAGAATTTTTGTAAGAATGTGTGGAGGGCATTTACACACCCAGAAAAACAATGCCTAGGTATTTAATTAATTTAGCACTACCCATAAATTAAAGTTAGGAAAACAGCCTCATATATAATTGTAATTAAATACAAGCCTGATGAAGATGTGCTATGGAAAAGAGAGAAAATAAGTGATACAGAAGTTAAGAGTGAGAATTTTTAAATATTTCTTAAGCATTTCTGATAATTGAACCTCTAGCATCTTTGAAAAAGAAAGGCAGTAAGCGAACAACAAAATGTGGTTTGGATTTAATTGTATCTGTATAAGTATGAGAGTAAAAGTCATGCTAATTCTGTTACACATTGTAGTCCTTAACATCGAACTTGCACCTTTTCCATCTGCAGAACTCAAACAATTTCATACAAGACAGATGAAGTGCAGTAGCATCAACTTAAAACAGGCGAATAACTGAAGCTTATGACAGTCAAGTATTCGTATATCTCACAACATCAGATTAAGATTTTACTACTCTAATTTACTACTCCATTCTACCCTTTCCAGGAGATCCAGTAGCAGCATAGAGGCAGCAGCAGAATGCGCTGAAGATACATTTGACATGATATTTCTAAACCAGAATCCTACTAAGTTCCTGAGATCCTGTAGGTCAATTCAGCAGTGCTCAGGAGTTAAGAGTAATGCATTGAACTAAAGCAACTGAAATATGGCAGTAGTTCTCTGAAATTGCTGACAAATAGAAAGACAACAGGCCAAAACTGGAACTGAAGTGCTTTAAATTGACACGGCAAGATTCACAAGACTGTTTGTAAAAGGACTTGAAACAAAATGAATTTGAGCAAATTAAATTCCTCTGGCAAGTTAGCATTAATTTTTGAATCTCTCTCAATGCTAAGAATTTGGACACAAATGCAAACCCAGCCAATTACTCAAGAGTAATCATATACTGCTCAGCTGAGCTAAGAGCACATTCTCAGTCCCCCCAGTTATAAAACAGAAATTGCACAACCTTCCTGATGAAGGTTTAAGCTAATCCACTTTCCTGTGTAACTGCGTGCACAGCCTCATCTTACTGTGGTCACTTTCTGCGGTTTATTTAAGAAGCAGGAGTTACTTGCTTTTTCATGCCTCAACATAATTCAAAAGAACAAGGCATCACAAGGAAACTTTAACATGTAGTCATTAACCTGTAATTTTTACATTTGGTTTCTACAAAATGATCTCTTAAGAAGGCAAATTTCTAAGTTATTTTTTTTGCTGTACACTAAGAATTAAATCAAGATTATACTGATGACAATTAAGGGGTTTCTTACCTTTTATCTACAGTTTGCACTCATATTAGAAAACAGAAATAAAATTCGCTTTCGAATTCTAAAGGTTTTCTGTACAAACAAAACAGTAAAGAAAAGGATATTTTCCTGGAGTTTCAATACCCACTCTGTAGTCCACGTAACTTTGATACGGATGGAAGTTGAAAATAAAAATGAGGCCTGCTCTCTCAAATGCTATGACCTTATTGGATTCATGCTTTTCACTCACAAAGGCCTAGGCAAGAAAACAAAACAAAACAAAAAACCCAATGCTATAAAATATTTCATTTCTAACTGAATTAACAAAATAAAGAAAAAACCTACTGCTTCTATACCTCATTTCAAGTAAAACAGTCAAAGATTCAAGCAAGATAGATAAAGGGCATTAACATGCAAACTGAAATTGTTTACCTATGTAATGTCATAACAATTTTGATTACTAAACTGTAGTTTACTTTTTATAAGGCAATGTAAAATTCAAGCAGCAGAAGCATGTTAGGTATAGAGCACTTGAAAAATTCTTGCTCAAAGATTGGTAACATGGTCTTTTTATCACACTTTCCTTCAGCAAAAAAATGGATTCCTTTTATCGAGTCTTCAATCTACTTTTTATAGGGATCAGCATCACATCTACTGTTAGTAATTTAGAAAATGAAGCACTGGATATGTTTTTTTGTTTGTTTTTTTTAAAATCTGTGTGAGAAATAGCTTTGATAAGCCACATTAAACTTCTGCACATACCACCTTTGTTCTGTTTCTTAAAGCCATTAATAAATAACTAGACATCCATTTAAAAAAATTTTTTAAAGTGGATTATGACTAGTATGAAATAATTAAACACTGAGAAATTATAATAATTGAGTTGCTTTGATAAAAAGTACAGTGCAGTATTTATGTAAAAAAGGCAAACACAAAAGTTACAGGTTGAAGACCTGGAGACTGTAACTTACACTATATTATACTGAAAGTGTTTTCTCAGTAAGAGCGTAATTATTTCTATAAAGCAAATAGTCAGAACAATTTACACTTTCCCAAAGCAATCCTTGGATTGGATTACAGACAATTTTACAGTCTGCTTTATCCAATCTGCGGTTACTAAATAAAAATAGCAAAAATAATAGGAAAAGAGCTTGCTATGAAGCTAAAAGGAGACTGTCTCAGATTTCTATTATCTGTGGAAGATATTTCAGTGACATGTTTTGACAACTTGAAATATATGGTGGGGCACTACGCAGTGCATAATAAAGTGCTGTTTAAAATTTCTGCATGCAAATTTGGTATTGTTGTTATTCTGAACATGTACCCAACTGGTGACTACAAACTTATCATTTGGTATATAGAGCTTACCGGGGGAGATGCAAGCCAGCCAAATCTTTCCTCCAATTTATTCATATCTCTATCAAATGTATTTAGGAATCTATAGCGAAGAAGATGATCCTCAGTAAGATTAAACTGTCTTCTGGCATAGTGGTAGCTCTCATTATTCCCTTTTCTAGGGAAATCAAGCCATTCTGGATGCCCGAATTCGTTACCTGTATTTAAAAATATTAAGGATCTGTGAAATCACATGCTAAAAATACACTAAAACCGCAAAAGTAAAGATACATTAAAGTATATTTCCTTTCCACAAGTGTTAAATTCCAAAGACTAACTCTGCATACAAAAACTGGTCATTATTATAATCTTTCTCATAACATTCATACTTGTTAACAGGTTTGTTTGGCCAATAAAACTAGCAGAGCATAATATCCATGGACTTCAGGGGAAGTATAAAGTGGTGAATGTATTATAACCTCTACACTATCATGCCATGCTTAAAAATTCCTCATTCCCATCTGTTAATAAGAGCAACAGAAATTCAGTCAACCAGGATACAAATTTTAAGGTCACTATGAAACCTAAAAATATCACTGTAAGAGTATAATTTCATTGTTTTAGAGTACTTAGAAATCAGCAATACCATTCACACTGTCAACTTCCATAACCACAGAGGTAGAAATCACCCATTTTATCAATTAAACTTCAAAACACTCAAAAGACCAGCTGGATGCACTTTAACCATTTTTTTTTTTGTTAACTTTTAATCCTGGCTATAAATACTGTCATCACTGTTCCTAGTATTATAAAAATAACTATTAAAAAAGGTGACTTGAATCTCTGGTTCCACACTTCCTAGAAAAATTCAGTAAGACATCGCAGTTCATGTAGCAGGCTAGATTAAAGTGAGTAAAGCACAATGCTTAGTGATGATGTATACAGCATTTGATACTGAAAACAAGTGCCTTAAGGGGTGTGACAACTCAGGGATCTAACAGCATGTGTCAATTCAGCCACCTTGCAAGGGGAGCTCCTTTTCCCAACAGAAAACATGGTGTTACGAGCACCAGAGACATTTTTCAGACTGGGATGAAGCATGTTCCAGCTCTGGGTTCCTCTGTGTGTCCACCCGTTCAGGTCCCTTTGAGCATGCGCAAACGCCATTGGATTGCAATTTGGTTTCCTACAGTAGTAATGCTTCACAAGTTTTTCAGTCTCATCTCGATTATCTACCCCACACAACTACTGAATAGACGTCACTTTAAGACAAAGAATAGGTTTATCCCGACTTAGATCACACCCCATTAAAAAAACGCAGGAAAAAAAGCTGCAATTTAATCAAATAAGAAAAGCTTAGCTTCTCTTATGTAGAATCTCTGAAGCAAGTCTCAGCTGTGAAAGCTAAAGATTCAGAGCAACACCTCATCTGGGACTCAGTATTTTGAATGACTTTCATGTATGCGAAGTTTTTTTGTTTTATATACTGTCATTATTACAGTTTGAGACAAATCCAAACGGACTTAACGGTTCTAACTCGTGCTATAACCCACTGCCTAGCAGACTCTCAGTCACTTTGGACTATTCATTTTACACAGGATTAAAATGTGTTAAGTACCTTGAAAGTTAAACACACAGTTCAAAGCCTATGACAGTTGATTCATCACAAACATTTCAGACTGCACATAACACCTACTCACCATAAAGCAGAGACAACAAGTAGTGTACCTGGAAATAACGTATGGGAAGTAATATGATCAAATTTAACAGGGTTTCTATTAAAAGAAAAGATCCCAACATTTCTACAAGTTTTGTCAATAAACTGGAGTATTGTGGGCAGACAAAAGGCAGGAACACTGAGAGAAGGCAAGCGGTGTTTCCTGGATGGATACGCGGCATGTGCAGCCACCATCTGCTGTCTCGCACAGCCTGTGCGGCCTGGAAGGCCCAGAGGATATGGTCAGCAGTGACAGCTACGAATTTAGATTTTTCGAAGTGATTTTTGTATATTTCCATGCTTCACGGGAACAAAGAAATGAACAGAGAACAAAAGAGAAAGGCTGCACATATATATTTAGGAGAATCCTTCACAGTGGTATCCGTTTTGTAAACGAACTGACAAGTTGTAAATTAAATTTCCCATTCAAAAGCTAAACCACTAAATTTCATATTCAGCTCAAAACCAGAGACAAATAAAAGAATCAGAATCACAGCAGGACTTTGAAAATGACCTTGGAATAATACTGGACTGAACTCTTAAACTGTGCTAACAATATGGTACAGAAAATGAGGAAAGATATTGCTACAAAACAGACACTGTATCTAACCAAATTCAATATTCTCTTAAGAGCTGGGCAAGGTATTACCTTCTTTCATGATCTGTGCACTATTGAAAAGATAAGACTACATGAGATAGCTCAGTTAAAGATAGCAAAAAACATCACAAAGTCAGAGATCATAGAATCATAGAACCGTTAAGGTTGGAAAAGACCCTTAAGATCATCTAGTCCAACCGTTAACCTAGCACTGCCAAGTCCACCACTAAACCATGTCCTCAAGCACCACGTCTACCCTTCTTTTAAATACCTCCAGGGATGGAGACTCAACCACTTCCCTGGACAACCTGTTCCAGTGCCTGACTACCCTTTCGGTGAAGAAGTTTTTCCTAATAGCCAACCTAAACCTCCCCTGGCACCACTTGAGGCCATTTCCTCTTGTCCTATCACTTGTTACTTGGGAGAAGAGACTGACCCCCACCTCACTACAACCTCCTTTCAGGTAGTTGTAGAGGGCAATAAGGTCTCCCCTCAGCCTCCTCTTCTCCAGACTACACAACCCCAGCTCCCTCAGCCACTCCTCATAAGACTTGTGCTCTAGACCCTTCACCAACTTTGATGCCCTTCCTTGGACACCCTCCAGCACCTCGATGTCCTTCTTGTAGTGAGGGGCCCAAAACTGAACCCAGTACTCGAGGTGCGGCCTCACCAGTGCCAAGTATAGGGGCACTAGCACCTCCCTGGTCCTGCTGGCCACACTATTCCTGATACAAGCCAGGCTGCCATTGGCCTTCTTGGCCACCTGAGCACACTGCTGGCTCATGTTCAGGCAGCTGTCAACCAACACCCCCAGGTCCTTTTCTGCCAGGCAGCTCTCCAGCCACTCCTCCCCAAGCCTGTAGCGTTGCATGGGGTTGCTGTGACAAAAGTGCAGAACGCAGCACTGAGCCTTGTTGAATCTCATACAGTTGGCCCCAGCCCAAAGATCCAGCCTGTCCAGGTCCCTCTGCAGGCCCTTCCTACCCTCCAGCAGATCGACACTTCCTGAAAAGATAGCCAAGGAAATCATACCTATTTGTTAAAGAAAAACAAACCCAAGGGAAATAAGCAATAGAAGATAGCAAATAAATTAGGCTAAACTAGCCCATCATTTCAATAGATTATTTCACTGTAAGTAGAGCATATCTCCATGTTTCTACCATGTACTGACTCTCCCACCTCCACTTGCTTTGCCTATTTCCCCACCACAGTAACCAGTGTTGTTTGAACACTGTGTTTTGTTGTTTGCTGTTTTTTTGTTTGTTTGTTTTTTAAAGAACAGAAGTGTAGCAAAACACAAAAGCAATGTTATTTCTTAACCATTACTAATGGCCACTAAGTAAAAAAATAATTTAACAGAGTGCAGCAACTTGATAGAAGACTAAATTACTTGCTGATGTCAGAAAAGCGTGTTGAGGGTCTAAACACTGACTGCTCGCACTTTAAACATCTGTTTCTATGGGCACCTTCCGGACAACACACTCGCGAGCCTTTTGTACCTGTTGCTTGATTTTAAAAGGGTCTCTTGATTTCTTTTTATAGAAAGAAAAATAGAAGTTCATAAATTATGACAGAACGAATTCAAGTAGGCTTTTTTGGTTATGTTTTTAAGATGTGGTATAGAGAAAAGGAACTAACATTTAGGATGCAAGCAGGCCTTATAATAAACTCTCGAGAGTGCTTCTGCACTTGAGATGCATTAAAGCTATGCATACTTTAACAAAAAATACATATCTCACACTACTTTTTTTTAATTGCTATTTTTTCCTACTTTAACTTTGTAACAAATGAGGGGAGGGTCTAGGAAAGGGAAGATACAGGTAACTGACCAACACTTACTTCGAGAGATAACTAATGGTACCTGTGAAGCATGCGCTGCCCCCTTTCCCATGTTCCATTTCTCATTTCTGACAAGAATCAGCAACATTCACTTCTTGATAATTGTGAAAGCCTCTAAGCATAGAAGTACTATTGGGATTTCTTTTCCTGTAATTAATTTGCTGTTTGATGGAAGGGTCCAAAGTACAGATTGACAAGAAGCCAGCTGCTACAAATGATGCAAATCAAGACAATGGAACTAATGTGGGGGAGGCAGAGAACAAAGCTAAAATTAACTGAAATTTTCATTAGAGAAACAAAGTAAAGACAAACCATTGAAGTGCAATGCATACTAATTTTATCTAGGAATTAATTCAAGTTTGCTATTTCCTACATATTGTGCACACTGGACAACTTCACTATGTACAAGATTTCAAGATCACAGTTCCAACAAGTAAATTAACTTTCTATTACTATAATGAAAATTTACATCACACTTGTTTATTAGGCTAGAAATGCATTTATGCCACAAAGTAGTTACGCTGATGATGATTACTTTGAAGTTGTGCCCCACAAGTCATTAAAGTTTTCTTGGTCTCTCTTCTTTAGACATCATTACTAGCAATTCTCTCCCAAAGAATCAGGCTAAGCAGAACTGAAGGTATATTTAAAAGATGCAGCAGGCAGTGTCAAGAGATGCCTGTTATTTTGGTTTGTTTGTATTTTGAATTAAGTGTAACATTAAATACTATAAAAGCAGTTAAAGCAAGTAGTTTATTTGATACATCAAAGGTAAGAAGTTTAATTAGGCATATAAGGCTGAACAAGTTTTTAAACAATCTAAAATACTATAAAAAGATACCATTTAAAGCTGATGAGCTGGAGACCGGACACATTGGGACAGAATTTCAACAGTTCCACCTTAACGTATTTCTATCAAAGTAAGTGGAGTTACACCAATTTGCACAAGCCAGATAATCAACTCATCCAAGAGTTGTAACTGATCTGAATTTAACTTCACTACCTTTGTGAACAATGATGACAATGCAACAATCTGCGAATTATAAATAGAATCAATGTAAATGAGATCTAGATAGCATATGCTATTTATCATTATTTCAAAAAATAAACATTTCAAAGAATTAATCCTAATTTTCCCTAGTTGTGAAGCTCTTAGATATTAAGCAATTCTGATACTTTGTATTTACTTGTGTTTGTACCAAACCTTCTTCAGCCCGTTCAGTAATTAAAACATAACACTCATACTACCAAAACCAAATAAGAAACTTCATACTGCCTTCAAATTATAAGAGAATGAGCATCATTACAAGCATTCATTTAATCTTGTCGGCCATGCAACAATATAATAAAGTGAAATTCCAAATGTACTCCTGCTGAAACACTTGTGTTAGATGACTTGGAGACCTTCATATTTTTTTAGTCTCTCTCTAGCAGTGGTATTCAATGACATTGGTCCCCAAAAGACTAACAAAAATCAATTCAGGCAAACAATTGTAATTCCTGCATAAAACACAGGCTAGAGGAAATATTACATATGGGGAAGTGGTAAAAAAAAGAGCTATTGGTAAAATCAGTTCTGTAAGAAAAGTATTTTTATCCCATTTTCTGAAAATATCAGATATGTTCTCTTTCCAATCTATGATAAGACAAAAATCAGGATAAACATTGTATTTGTTTTGAAACTCAATCTTCCATATCTCCTAGGGGAGAAGGGAGGGGATGCTTAACCTTGCCTGTGTTAAAGGACCAAAGAATGCATCTCCTCTGGTGTGATACAGTCATGAAAAAACACAAGCATGCCTCTAATGTATCAAAGACATAGGAAAGTATTGCGTCCTTACGGATCCTCAATGGTTACCCTAGGTCACACCAGGGATACCGTACCCTATCCACAGTAGCTGACCAGAAGAACCAGGCCAGTTACAGAATGACATTTTGAAGAATTCCCTAGGCTGTGTGATTTGTTGCTCCAAGAAGAAATCTTTCATTTTATTTAGAAACATAGTTTCTTGTTCTTCCACCAGAGTAACACTGATTTAATTTATATAGCGCTACATGAAAGCTTCTGTTATAATGACTTTTTCCTGCTTTTACAGCCTCTCTTTTCTTCTTTAGTATTTCTCAATCAACTGTTATCACAGCAAACTGTTTGGAAGTACGGCTTTAACACTATTTAGGTATGACACTCCAGCCCTATTTCTTAATATACCAGTAAACCCTATTGAATCAGAATTAAATGTCCATTTAGTTGCCTGTTTCCAACAGTGGCCAAAAGCAGGTGCCTAGAAAAGGACCAAAGAACAAAAGAAGCATGAATGATGCTTCCTCTTAATACACTCCACCAGCCTCCATTCATTATCAGGACACGGAAATGATTATTTTTTTTCTTTTTTCCTCCTCCTCCTCTTACAGACTATACTTTATGCATAAAACTAACATAGAAGCCTGTACTACATTTTCACACAGTCAGCATAGGAAGGTAGCACTTTCAAATGTCCTACCTATCATTGGAATATCCAAGCTTTTAAATAGTGAACACTCTCCTACTGAGGCTTTAAGCCTCCCCCTCTGCCCTGAGAAATCCTAAAGAAAATGATGGTGGTCCTCCCCAACATCATAAGGATCAAACTACAATACTAACTGCAATTTCTTCCAAATTCTATGATTAATTGTTGAAGCTCTGAAAAAAAAAAAAAAAAAAAAACCAAAAAACCCAACAAAACAAAACAAAAAGCCAACAAAAAACCCCACAACAAACATTAAACAACCTTCAAGATAACCTAAAATAAATTTTCGGAATGTTATCCTTAGATATATGAACCACAGCTTTTTGATAACTACTGGTAATTGTGAAACTTTCTCTATGAGACTGTTCCATAAAATAAGATTTGTGTGCTGGGGACTATAGGTTCTGGCAAAATCTTAGTCAGGACAATATACTCTCCATCTCT
This sequence comes from Platalea leucorodia, assembly GCF_965183815.1. Classification (NCBI taxonomy): domain Eukaryota; kingdom Metazoa; phylum Chordata; class Aves; order Pelecaniformes; family Threskiornithidae; genus Platalea; species Platalea leucorodia. Next base: position 112,128,858 of record NC_138824.1, read on the forward strand.
TCTTTTGGGACTTCCATATTAATAAACCAAAACTGAGTCACAGAGAAACTGCTTATGGATTCAAAGAATTTGGGACCACAGCTAGGGTGTAGGAGACTTGCCTGTCATGATCCTGGAGACTCTGCAGATGACCCTCTTCCCTTCACTTATCTGTCTACAATTCATTTGAATAAAACTCAAAATATTTCAAGAGCTCTGAAAATTGGTGTCTATTCTTACTTCCTAAGAAACAAAAACACAGATTTGCAAAAATCCAATAGAATTGGAAAGAATAAATTACAGCATAAAAAAAATTTACAAACCCATGAAAACTGTGTGTATATAAACACATTATTCATGACATGTACCAAAGCTTTTGGCAACAGAAAATCGTACAACGTTGCTCAGCAGGAAAATATTAACTTTAGAAGTTATATTCATCACGCTAAGTATTTTATTACTTTTTATACTTTTTTTAAAAGGGCATTTACTGGTTACTGACCTTTTCTTAATCTTTGTTGTATACATCACTTGCAATAAATGCCTTCTTGTCAAAGCAAACAGATCAGCTTTATTATTACCTCAGTCATTAAGGCAAACAAGCACAGGTTAATACAAACAAATCATCCAGGAAAGCAAATATTCTGATATCAGACACATTGTTTAAATTCAAGAGGCTTCAAAATTTACTATTGCTTTTTTATAGAAGCCAACAAATGCTTACTGAGTCTGTGCTCTTGCAAGATACTCTATTAATTTTACACTACTGTTAAAAGGTCTGATTTTCCTATTTTAATATACTGGCCACTTCAAATCACATCATGTTATTGCTTGGTGCACAATTAGTCAAGCCTAGATAAATACAGTTAATCTGTACAGTTAATTTTTGAAGGGATGCTGCACCTGTAACCTCTAGTCTAACCTGCTGCACTGAAGCAGGATCAAGTCATATGGGGAACCTGACCCTGCCTCAACGCAGCAGGCTGCACTGAAGGTACATTTACATCCTGAGGAAGAGCTTACACCGTAACTCTTGCTTTGTACTCTTACTCTTTTTAGTCTTTTCTCTCTGCAAGAACCTTGAAAAAATGAATGAAAACTATAAATGCATTGGTGTCTTTGGTAGATGCTTATAATATAAATATTAAGTCACTTCAAAATTTAAAGCTTTTTAAAATTTTTAAATAAATAACAGTTCTGTCCCCTCTTCAAAAAATGTTTAAAATTAAATATAATTTTCTGGGTTGCAGTATACCAATAAATGACTTGCTTCTTTCCCATTCCCCATTCCTATCGAGGTTGGCCTGTCTTCGGTCATTTTCTACTGATGTTAAAAAGTTGGAGTTACCGTACTGTACAGTTTTATAATGTTGATAGAACAGTCCCAAGTTCTTAAAGGAGGTAATTTTCCACCTCTTCCAACAAAAGTTCCAAGCATACTAAATAGCATTGTTTAGTCCTCATATTTCAAACCTATACCTCCCCTTTTGTCAGATCAATTACAGAAAAAAAAATATCCCAAGTAACAAGAAAACAAGCGATTCCACTCAGAAGCACCAACTCTGTATAACCGTATTAGGGAAGGCTGGATGGCTGAGGAGCTTGCTTACATGGAGGAGAAGCCAGGTACAGGCATAGTGGACAGACCATGGCAATGCGTAGTATGATTTACTTTACTTTTCAACAGAAGCAGAGCGCAGGACAGCTATGCCAGCATGTTCATATTTAGTAGAACTATATTTACACAGGAAAAATATTTATCTGGAATAAATACTTCTTTTGTGTATTTATTTGTAGTGTTCCATCAAGAGTATTCAATGAAATATTAGCGGCGCCACTGATAATAGTATTCAGTTCCTAGGGGCAGATTCATGTTTTCCCTTGAATGCTTTAGTGAGCAGAGCTCAAGAATTTTTGCAGTTCATACTAATGGACCACGGAAAGTCATCTAGGCTAGAAAGGACCCTGAGAAGGTAGTTATTTTACTAATCTACTCTTAGAAACTTTCAGTCCTGAAAGTTTACATTTCAGCACTCCCCCCCAGTGTAGAATAATATATTTCAGACTTAAAATTTACTCCATGCTCACATACAGTATTTAAAAAACTGAGTAACAACATAAACTATTTGTGTTGCTGTTACACTGAAACAGTTTCAATTTCGCTGTTTCTGATTAGCTGTATGTTGGTAAAAAAGAAGAGACTGACTTGGATACTGTGACATTTCCACTATGCTCTGTGTACATGTGCAGTATGCAGTATTTAGTTAACCACTTCCAAGAGTTCACTAAAATATTGAGGAGCAGAAATATTCCACAACACATACAAAGATTAAAAAAGAAAGAAAAACAACAACAAAACCCAACAAAAACATGCAGAACGAATGACAAGAAACTTTCCTGAACAGAAGATGTGGTCAAAAGTTCTAGCTAAATCTTTCAGTGTGGCATACTGCCAGGCACTGACTGGTACCACAGCTGACAGGGCCGTGAGCTTAAAAAGGGAATCGAGGACCAGACTGGAGCAGGAAGAGGTCACACAAAGATAGTAAAAGTTTTGCCATAACACATTAAATAAATAGCAATTCTCTTACCGGTGTCAATAAATCCAGAATTTCATCCTCTAATTTTGAAAGAGTATATAGAGGATTATGTTAGTGGAAGAGAAAGAACATGTAAACCAAAGAAAGAGACCACTTGACCACCATAGTATTTTATACATAGGAAAGTTAAAGCTTTTCGTATAATGTAAATCAGCAAATGGAAGTTGAAGTTGTTCAGTAATATTCTGTTCTTACTATAGGAAAAAAATCTAGTTAACATTAAAGAAGTATGCATTTGTTAACAGCACAAAATAAGAAAATTTGAAATGAAAGTTTGGACTGATTAAAAAAGCAGCTCAGAAGTAAAAAAAAAAACCCAAACCAAAACAACAACAACAAAAGAAAAATACATGAGTCTTGTTCCACATAACTGGCAACCTAGCATTTTTATCAAGGTGGTGATAGGGAAAAAAAAAAAAAAAAAATAGGCATTTTGTGAACAAAGAAGCACAATGAAGACTGTTAAAAAAAAAGAAAAAAGCAGACAGTACAGTCTAGAGTAAAACCCAATAGACAAAACAGAAGGTAGATTGTGAGAAGCCATGCAGATTATGGAGAAGTCAATTGAAGGAAAAGAGATATCAGGATGTAGAAGCAGGCAATAGTGAAAGACAAAGCAGAGCATCAGAAATACAATGTTTATATTAAATTGTCTTATCTGGGGTTGTAGCAAACTATGCTTGCATAAGGGAGATGTCATGTCCAAAAAGATACTTAGTAATTTTCACTGCAAGTCAGGTTTTTTTGCATATGCAGAGACATCCACCTTAGTAGCCTGAATGCAGATGGCCTAGTCATGCAATCCTCAGAAAAGTAAAAAATGCACAGAGAATGTCAGCTCTCCTCTCTTCAGGCACTACTCAAGCACGCACAGAGTCCACCTGCAACTGCCAGATCATCTGTTCCAGGAAATCACCTCCTTTCTTTTATATACATCATTATATGCAGTACAAATATTTATATCTATGTAACAAATACTTCATACACAGAATTGATGCAATAAGGAAACAAAAAGGCAAATAGGCACTGATTGGGAACTTATTCCACTGTCCATCCTTACGCCAAAGAAGAAAATAGTAATACAAAGTCTTGCTTTCTTGAAACAGTACAAATCAGCCATCAGAGAGTATTTCTGGTTGCAGTTGTGAACATCATCTTACCTAGTGTCCGCAAAGAAGTACATTCCCGAGATTCCTCCTAGAATCACATATAACTGCTTTGGGCCCCCATTAAAGCTTCCTTCTGCCAGCTGCCTCCTGCCCTCCACCTGAGGCTGACTCAACCCCGCCATACCAAGAATGGATTTATAAACTTCCTAAAAAACATTTGTTTTAATACTATCTTCTCAAGACCTTCACAATTTTAAACACCTTTCATTTGCCACTGTTTTCAGTGGTATTTTCAAAACCAGAATTCTGTGGTTGTTGTAAAGTCTTTGACAAGGCACAGCATCATACTGCTAGCCACACCACCTTTTCCTGAAAGAGATGGAAAACACCAATCAGCCAGTGCAGCACCTGATGCAAGTAGGACCTGGGCACTGTGGCACAGCTCTTAAAGAGCCCAGAGACCTACCTCTGATGTGCTCAGTCTCAAGGCTGTGGCTGACAATGTTAGATTCCTCTGATGTAAAGAAAACCAACCAAACAAAAAACCAAACCAAACACACCCACCAAAACTCACAAAACAAAGACACCCCCCCAAAAAACCTCCCCCCCCCCAAAAAACCCAAAAAACCCTCACCCTGCAATCAAAAGTATTTCCAAGTTGACATACCAGATATGTTTCAATGTAATTAAGAAAATGGATTTATTTTTATTCTGAATGTTACATAAGCTACATAAGCAATTTGTGAACTTTGAAAGTACAAGCAATATTCTGTTTGTACGACTTCCTGTAATGTCTCACCACTGTGAGCTTACATGTACACAAGTATATATACAATATATAAAAATAAAAATATGTAATATAAATTTATATAAAAATGTAATCAAACCATCTATTTGTTTCTAAAACCAATTCTACACAGTCGCTGAAATCTTAGATGTAACTAATATCTACCTCGAGTTGTACTTTAGATATGCAAGGATATTTGCTTAGGAATTAGTTGGAACAGAAAACAGGCAAAATCAAGCAGAAAACCAGCTACAGCGCTAAGTGTACTGCATGTGAGCTAGTCCTATTCTGAAACATTTCCAGTTTGTTAACATGCTCTCTATAGAAGACTCCACTGGAATGGTGATCATGCTATCCATGCGTTTTTCAGCAGTGCACTCACCATTTTGGATGTGCTACCTGCCTACTCCCCCCTCAACCTCTCAAGTGAAAACACATATGCAATAGTACTTCATACTGGTAGATGATCGTTGTTTTTTTCAAATGCATGTTTTCTAGATTTATATGAGGGTAGCCAAGCTGAAAACATGGCCTGCGCTTCTAACACAAGGTAGTGGTGTTGTGACAGCCCTTACCTAAGGAGCTTATTTCGCATTCTCTGATTGCATTTCATTGATATCTATTCCTACAAAGACCTGCTTCACTTACAAAGTTACACTGAAGTCAGAGAAGCCTGTTTGCGAGCATGGTCCTTAGCAGGTCTTTCAGACAGGTATCGTATCATGTCCTAGCACTACGCTTTGGTCTGAGATACGGAACAAATGAGAAAGTTTTGAAGAGCTCCTGAAGAAAGAGCACTAGAAATCTGATGTATTTGTGATAGATGCCAGCACATCTCATCATGGCACGCTGACTGGCGTATGAGCTTTCCGTGCTTAAACAGCCCAGCTTTTACAATTCAGCTCGGTTCTGATGGAATGCATAATTGACTGACTTGCTGTGAATGAATGCAACCCCTGTATAATTAGGTCTGGACATAGTTTAGTCTCCGAGATAAGCTGTAAAGTTCAAAGGCCTTCTTCAAGTCCTTGGACAAAAAAAAAAGCGAAGAAACCAGCACAGAAAGTAAAAGTCAATATCCTAACCTCAAAATAAAAGTTTCTAGAAATAAGAGTACAAAATTTGATATAAACTTATAACACTCATGCAGAAAATCTTAATGTTAGCAGAGAACTTCACCACACTGAAGTGTGAAAAAACAGGAAAATTATTCCAAAGTAAGTCATATATCACATTTGATAAGAAACTTTTTGCATTAAAATCCTTGGAGATTCCTAACTCAGCAATTAAACATTATGGCAACACACATCAAAGAAGTTTCTGAACATAATCCCATCTTCCAATTATATACTGTTTAGAAAATACTAATAGTAAGATACAGACATATTTTCAAAGTGTTTATTTGAGTGTTTTAATTATTATGGAGTTTGACAACACCGCTCCAACGTAACGCATGTAGGGCTTGGCTAGTAAATCTAAACTCATTGTTAAGAAGAAAGGCAAACGTTATGACCCAGAATTGCATATTAGCAATGTTTCAGAATACAGAAAGCCTTCCACAATGAGAAGAGTTGCAAGCATTTTGAAGTCACGTTTCTTTTAGAGTTCTCTCAAAATAATTTGTTTCAAGAAATAGACTTGCCTCAGTGAGCTGATAAAAAAGCATAGCCCTGGCAAAATCCAGCATTCCTACTGTTCAGCATAGTGTATTTTCTTTCTACAACTACTTCAATTCCACTACTTAGCAGGAAGACATTTAAATTTTTATTGTACTTCTACCTCTCAGCAAAAGAAGGTACAAGGCTGATGCGAAATAATCATGCACTGAGGATTTAAGGTTAGATCACGTTGGTTTGTTGTTGCCTTTTGTTTGTGTTTTTTTTTGTTTGGTTGGTTTTTTTTTTAATACACAGCAGATGAAAATAAATGCCAGCTACTGACACTGAAAAAGATTGGCCAAGTATCCCCTTTGCTTCAGCGCTACTGCTGTGGGATGAATGAAATATTAGCCATCTGTAAAATTCAAACATGCTGCAGAAAATATAAATACAGAATCCACATTTTGAGAGTCATATGCTTTGTTAATGGTTTAAAACAATCCTGAGATAGGATATATCAGTTAATCAATCTGCTTTCCTATGCACTTATTAAAGTAAATGTGATGCAAGAGATAATTGAAGAATTGAATGAGGAATTGTATGCATAGGCAAAGGACTCCAAGTGTGGGCAACAAATAAAACAGAACACTTCATACTAACACTTTCAAATGCTCATACTAAACCATTTTCAAACAGCAACTGCATGAGCTATAAGAGGTAAAAGGGTCCAAAATATATCCCAGCTACGTATGCCTGAGTTCACCAGTTGACGGCTAGTTTGTGTCACCTCAGTTATTTAACCCAACAGCAGAGTTTGAAGAAGGGAAAAAGTAAGGGTCAATCAGACCCAGCAGAAACTGGAAAACCATGTTTATAAAAAAGCCAAGATGCTGCATCAGGAGTAGTAGAGGCCCTTGCAGAGTTTAGGGTTAGCCGAGTTTGGACTACCCTGCTGGTCACAGAAGCAAAAATCCAGCGGAAAGTCTGAGCCAGCAGTCACTGCCTCCTACAGCTTTAAGATATTGCTTATCAGGTGCCCCATGCTGCCTTGTAGGGAGATAAGTGACACTGCACAAGTCCAGCCCAGGCCACTTGGGCTGCCTACAGCAATCAGCAGAAACTGCTGCAAGTCCTCCAAGCATAGCTGTTGATCCACAAAATTGCAACATGCCACTGAGAAAAGAGTGATGCTGCTCTCATTTGTAGCCCATAGTCCCACTTCAAGGACTGAACAGCACAGCAACTGCATAAGATATTACCTTGGGAAAGAGCGATGAGATTTACGTCCAGTTGCTAACGCACGCGTTAGTTTTCTTGCTCTATTTAAAGATGAAGCAAAACCACCAACCCCAAATCAGAACACAAGACAGTATTATGCATTACTTTTTTGGTATTTCCACTCAAACCAACACAGTGTTTCAGTATGATTTGCTGGGGTTTTAGAAGGAATTTAGTAACTCAAAATATGTTGCTGTTTGAAAAAACATCTAACAGGAGTTCAGATAGGGATTCTCATTAATCAGACAACATATTTAAGTGGTTAAAGAAGAATGACACTAACCGAAGTCAAAACTAACTGACTATTTAATTTAGGAAAATACAAGCCTGCCAAAACCTCCTTGTTGAAGCGTGAGTATTTTGAGCAACCTGAGGAGTAAAGGGGAAGCCTCAAGAGTTTCAAATTCTTATTTGCACTATGCCAAATTAAACAGTACATTTACATTCAGGTTCATTTTCCTTCTGCTTACTAGTAAATAAATGAAAACAGTACTATAAACAGTTTACATTCTATCAAGTGGAAATAATTTCCTGATTTTTCATTTCACAAAAATTTGACTTTTCATCTTAATTTGAAAGAAAAAAGAAAGCTAGCTTTGAAATATACCCATATTCCAAAGAATGAAACTGCTGCTTTGCAGAGCATGTTTCAAAAGCAGTATCATCAGCGGTTCATAAATATTTATGTTGGTATAAATATAATCAGTGTATATATCAAAAGAACATCCCCCATCAATTTACCTAATTTGTGTATTCATTGTTTGAGAATCTTTTTTTTCCCCTTCTTTCAACTTGCTCATTGTTATCTTTAGGGTTTTATTTTGTGGGGGATTTTTTTGGTTGCCCCCCTTCTTTTCTTTAAGGTACTCTTACATAAGAAATGAAAGAAGGTGACTGCTTTACTTAAGACTATAACCAGACACTCTAAAGCAATTTTTCTAAGTGATGGTTATTAGTTTTAGCGTATTTCCAATGTGCTAGCATAATAATTGTATGGTGACAGCATAATCTGTTGCAAGATCTCTGCTCATTACAGTCAATCATAACCAGGATGCCTAAAGCAAGATCATTTGTATTGTTGGGTTTGTTTTGTTTTGGTTTTTTTTTGTTTGTTTGTTTGTTTTGTTTTTTGTTTGTTTGGTTTGGGTTTTGGTTTTTTTTGTGGTTTTTTTGGTTGGTTTTTGTTTGTTTGTTTGTTTGTTTTTTTACACTATGTGGAAATGGCTATTGAGGCTCGAAAGTTTGTTTTTTTTCAGAAAGAACAGTTAGAGATCGGTAGTCAGGGTCTCTGGTACTTTGCCATGCTACAAAGGGGGCAGAAGAGTCCCATCTGCCTAACTGATGATCGACTGAAATGCTTACGACTATCAGTCAGTATATGGAACTAAGTAGTCAACTGTTCAGTCATGGAACAGAAAAGGTACGGCGCAAATTGAAACGCCTTGCCCGTCTGTAAATGAGATCTACTAATGAAGGTGCACAAAAGGTATGTATTAATGAGCAAAAACCTCCAATGATGTAGTTCTGACCTGATCAAGGCAGTAATTACCCTGGTATTCTCTCTCCCTCTCACTGGAATAGGGACCAAGTCTCACACAGTTTTCAAAGAGTTATTCTGAACTTTTTGCAAGATGTGATGTGTCTGTCAAACAGAGGGTGACTGCACCTGCATGATGTTAAAAATCAGAATTCATTTAAAATCATTGAGATATGCTGCTTCCACAAAAATACTTAGTCTTGGAACACTCGCTACATCAGCTCCTAAAATTTAGTATAGATATGCAATTGCTTCACATGGATGTTATGCATACAAAATGTTTTATATGGATAGAAGTATTACAAAATTTGATTTTAAAGCATCTTAAACCTGATCCTTAAATCATCTTTATTCACATCTCCGAGTATAAGACCCAAAAAAGTAAAAGTTAAAATAGCAACATAATGCTTTCGTATTATTAAAATACTTTTATGAGTGTTTACAACACCAGAACAGCATAAAGAAAGCCTGTAATTAAGAACCAGTCTCTGAAGAGCATTACCTTCTTATGCTAATCTACAATTAATTACATTAGACACCGAGAACTTCTGATGCCATGCTTTTAGAGTATGAAATAAAAAAAACAAAAACAAAAAACAAATGAATTGTTCTGCATAGCACAGAGTTAGCAACTTTATGAAGCAGGTCCCTGTTTGAGTTAGTGAGGATGGTGCTGCCAGTATGGGTGTGCGCGTGGAGAATGCAACTACTGCGAAGGCTAGGGCAGACCATTACAAGTATCCTGATGAACAGATGGGCTAGATTTACAAGTGTAATTTAAAGATAGTCTCAACTCACCTTTACATTAAACCAGTGTAAGCACAATTGAGAAATGGGTAAAAGGAAAAAAAAAAAATATACAGGCAAGAGAAAATAGAGGAAAGAAGAAAAATGATTTAGCAGGTTTAGATAAAGCCCATCAGGCAATTGCCCAGCAGGCAATAGCTTTGGAAGCTGAAGCGAAACATTGCTTTTCAGATAAAAAGAGGACCTAGAGAATTGGTACTGATGGCACCTTTGCTACAAGTAGCAAGTGATTTATAAAATAGTCTCCAAAAGCTGTAAGATTAGAGAACAATTGTCTAGTGAGGCCTTCATCATATTTTTGTTTGCATGTGGGCAGACAGGGAAAAAAAAAAATCTTGCAATATTGAGAGAACAGGCTTAAAACAAGATCATAGAATTATAGAACAGTTTGGGTTAGAAGGGACCATTAAAGGTCATCTAGTCCAACCCCCTGCAACGAGCACAAACATCTTCAACTAGATCAGGTTGCTCAGAGCCCCATCCAACCTGACCTTGAATGTTTCCAGGGATGGGACATCTACCACCTCTCTGGGCAGCCTGTTCCAGTGCTTCACCACCCTCATTGTGAAAAATTTCTTCCTTATGTCTAGCCTCAATCTACCTTCTTTTAGTTTAAAACCATTACCCCTTGTCCTATCGCTACAGGCCCTACTAAAAAGTCTGTACCCACCTTTCTTAGAAGCCACCTTTAAGTACTGAAAGGCTGCAATAAGGGGTCCCCGGAGCTCTGTCTTCTCCAGGCTGAACAACTCCAATTCTCTCAGCCTTTCTTCATAGGAGAGGTGTTCCAGCCCTCTGATCATTTCTGTGACCCTCCCCTGGACCTGCTCCAACAGGTCTAGATGTTTGTTGAAATTTAAAACATAATAGGGAAACAAACTAGGCTATAACTGAATGTTACCATGTTCTTTCTTCAAAAAAATCAGTTGTAGCAGAAATAATCTTTTCTGCATGTTTAGTTAACCTTTCACATTCTCCTTCCCTTCTACTTGCGAATAGGACATGCCTTAAAGGAACGGCTTTAAGAGACATCAGAAGATTCACAAGATGCACTAAAATGGCATTATTCCACTCCCCTTCCTTCAGGTAATCATCCTCACCACAAGCAGAAGGACTAGAGAAAAAATTTTGGCCATTTGCCCCCCAATAATACGTCTTTTGATGAAGAGCTTTTAAGAGGTACTCAGCATATCATCAGACAGAGCTTCTGACAATTTTTTAATTTCACCTACCCATTTTCAGGTTTTAGTAGAGAAAATTGTTCAAATAACTAGTAAACCCAAGACCAAAAAAGCACTCCAGCATTTCCTGATGACTGGCATATTACATATGTAACTCCAAATACACATCAGCCCATATCAGTATATCATTCAGTATATCTTATTCCTCACCCAAAGCCAACAGGAAAGCCTAAGCTACGTATTTTGGTATCTCTAGCTGCATTTATATTGACAGGAAGATGATGTCAGAGTATACAGTTAGGTTCGGGACTGAGACACCAAGAGTGAGCTAAGTGACCTGCCTGAAGTGACTGGCATAATACGAGATAGAACAGAAAAGTACGGGGTTTTGTTTGTTTGTTTGTGGTTTGTTGTTTTTGGTTTTTTTTTTTTTTTTTTTTTTTTTTTTTTTACAACTCCAGTTTACTTCCTGAATTTGAGAAAAGACCAAATAGAATTTTGTAATATTAAAAAGAAGTCTAACCAACACCCTCTGGGGGGCTTCACTGGGAACTGATTAAGTGCTCTTTCTTATTGGCCTGGTGCTGCAGGTGGGAGAAAAGTTGCATTTTGGACAGAGCATCCTTGTAGCAGCTGAGGAAGGGACGACTGACCAAGCGTCTTCATAGATCAGAAAGCTAACTTTTGTCTAGCGTCATTCCCATAAGAAAGGAAGGTATCAGGAAGCAAGGCTGGTTACCTATCTTAATATTCATGTTTTTTTCAAAAAACTTTGTTCAAAGGAAGTTAGGAAACAAGTAAATAGTTGTAAATGAATGGTCTAGCACTGTGAACCTATAAGATCCAGTTTTCAAGAAACAGAGATTTGCCATGAGCTATCCCCTCTCTTTGTTTCATTATATTCTGCCTCTCTATTTGCAGATTACAGCCATCCCTTCCGGTTTTGAAATTCAACAATTTGCTATATACACAGATGCAAATACAACAGTATTCATCTTGAAATGCATTTAAATTAGCCCTAAGACCTGAATCAGCTGAAGACATAGCAAAGCTGGGAACCTTTCAAGACATAACTAATTATTTTAGGTTTTGCTTGTGACACCAAGTTAATAGATACAAAATAAATTTACACTGATAAATGAGAATCAGAGCAGAAATTATTTCTAGATTACATTACAGCTGCTTAAAACATCATAAAATTTTAATTTGTTTTTCAGGTTTTGAAACAAATACTTCTGAACTAGCTGCATAAAATAATATAAGCAATCTCATCTAAGTAGCCACCTCCAACTTTTTTCCTTGACCAATTTTTTACCAAAAGAATATTTTAACACATACTGCTCCTTTCCCTAACCCAAAGTTTCATGTAATTGCTAGAATTTATTTTGTATGCATGCATTCATTATTTTATTTTAAAACATTATTTCCAAAAATAGCATTCCATTTCACTGAAATATGTATGCATTCAAAGTACTGTACTTCATGCTGTCATTGCACTGTATACAAAGCAATGATACAGCTTTCTTAGGGTCCAAGCTGAAAGTGTATTGCAACCATATTAGGAGGCACCTAATGCTTTTTGCACCTTGAAGACAAAAAAATTCTTTGTCAAAGGAAAAAGTAAACTTTGATCTCCAAAAAAAAAAAGCTTGCTTCACTATCAGAAAAGTGTTGTGTTACAACTGCTTGAGGAAAGCCAAATACATACAAACACTAAGATGATTTCTCCTCTCCCCCTGCAGCAATACTGTATGGAAATTCAAAGCGACAAAAGCAAAACACAAAACAGAGACAAGAAACCATTAGAGATTACTTGCACAAAGACATTTTGAATTGGACATATGAAATATTTCTCAGTAATGATTTTTCATTTTTTTTTTTATTTAAAAAAATAAACTTGCTGAAGTGATAAATGCTTTGCTTGAATCATTTAAAAAAGGGGAAAACAATCCTCTGAAACAGGTAAAATAACAACTTTATCTGCAAAAAAATCATTTGCCAATGTCATTACTCATTCTTTTTTATTCCATTTCATTCTTTTACACAGCCACACTATGCTGGTAGCTTATTTCACTACTTGTTTTCTTATTTAGATCTTAATGGGAACATTTTATTGTCAGAAAACAATGTATCCTTTGAAAACCTGATACTGCATGGTAACAGTGGGAGGGAGGAATAGAGAGACAGCGCTGTAACATGAGACTACTAAAAACTTCATGTGTTCCTGAGCGTAGCCTCTCGGTATCTCAGATACAGCTCACATCATCTCTCTCTAAACTGGGAGATGATAAAAAAAAAAAAATCTTCTTAGAGAAAGATAGATACGCTACAACTTCTAAACCCAATATACTCACTACTGCTTTCTACAGACTTTTAATATATATTCCTTGTAGAAATACTTCTAGCACAAGCATTTCCATATTTACAGCTCAGCACTGAGGAGGAGTGGAACATAAGCCCTTACTCACACATCACACTGTTTTCTGTCACTTGTTCAAAAGGGCCTGGTCTCTCTCAGTGTTTTCAACACATTCATAAAACAGAAAACACCACAAATCAAAAAATTACCGAGAGAATATAGCACACAGACAGCTCCTTTATTAAGATAAATTTCATTTATTTCTACTGGCCTCTTCCTCTATTAAGTTTTCAGAGACAAGCAATGGATTTAGTCCTGTATTCTTATATGCAGTGTACAAACCAAACAACAGAATTCCATGTAGGAAATGAAAAATTACAAATACAGTCTTTCTGGTCTACAAATATAAATGCAGTTAATAAATATGAAAAGGGAATTCCACAATTTTTCTGAAAACTTCAAGTATGCCTAGGTTAAACTCCAGAAAATGAAGACTATTTTAAATTAAGAGACTACCTGCTTCATCAGTTTTAAGGCACCCCCTTCCTTCACTTAAAGTAGAAAGGCAGGGTATCAATAAATAGCTTACTATATTTCTAAGACTAACCACAGCCAGCACCATTACAAGAGCACAGCATTACCCATTCTTCTTCCCTGCCCCCCCCCAACCAGAACAACAAATTTCACATATTGGAAATTTGCACAAATAAGGCAAATTCTCTATACATCTACTGAAACGAACATGTCAGTATTCTGGCATACTTTTCAACGTATGGACTTTGAATAGTCATATTAAATTTGAGATAAAAAAAGGCATAGCACGTCTTACAGCATAGCTTCTAAAACTTAGGATTAAACTGGGGGGGGGCGGGGGGGTAGGAACCCTCATGACAAAACCAGAAATAAAATAGAACTCAAAACAAAAACACACACTTCAGTTGAGGATATTGGTCTGGCTGAACTTCCAGTTTCTCCTTTGAAAAACACGTGCAGGCAGGAATAAGAGTTACCTCAAATAGCACCTCCTTTACTTTGTTCTAGATCATCTTCTCTAATCAGTATAAATCAGTGCTTTAGCACCAAGATGCTTGCAAGTATGAAATGTATTAAGACAAGAGAGTGCATGCAAGGCCCACATTGTGATAAAAAGCAATTTTAGAAACAAGGTAACCTAGGATTTCAAACATTCTATTGCCATATAGAATATTTTTAGTAGTACTTGCTAGGTTATATATATATTTTTTTTCCCTCCAAAAGAAAAAAAAAATAAGATTGAATTATTAGGAAAGAGACGAAAAGCTAGAGGGTTTTAAAGAATGAACTATGAACTATTCACATATTCATAAAGGTCTGCATAAAAGCTGCCTAAGTATAGATAAATAGAACACAAGGAAGAATAAAGCACAATATCACAAATTAGGACTTATTGATAATAGAATATACATTTACACAGTATTTTGGTACCTATAAATAGCTATCACTCTCACTATGCTAGCTTAGATGAAAGAAAAAAATCCAAGTTATGGAAATCCATTCAGTTCAGACTTCTGCACTTTTCCCTTCAAGCAGTATTATGCACAATTCCTCACTTTCTAAGATGGTGTCAGCAATTACGAACCAAAATAAATAACCAATCACAAAAATAAACAAACATAAGAACAAAAGCTCAGCCTGAACCAAGTTTTTTGTTTGTTTGTTTTTAAAAGGTCATATACACATATTCCCCCAGTCCTAGAGTGAACACATACACAGAAGACAACTATGCAGAAGTCTACAGTAAGGGAAAAATAAAAAAAGGTGTTTTACATGCACATCACAATCCCAACATTTGTATTTTTCACAAATTTAAGGAGTACAAGGTAAATGGTGGAAAGCATGCTGCTGATCCAACACTATATGTTAACACAGATTAACATTTTCCTTTAGATTTCCTTTTTTTTTTCATTATTATTTTGAAATAAGACCATATATTTCTTCATTATGAAGACAAAGGTTGTGACATTAGGCTGCACAAAGAGCTGACCTATCAGATACAACCATCAAGATGATCCAGGCTTTCCTGCAGTGCTTTATTTTTGTATTAATAGTTAGCCTGATAAAAAAAAAAATGAGCTTAAGGGAGCTGTTTCATGGTCTATGGATTGACTCAAGCCAAAAGTGGATTAATTGATTACTTCTAAATAAGATCTCTAAAAAAGGCTAGTTAAGAAACTGATAAATGGAAATACCTCGCTTGCAGGTCCTGCTCTGAATTTCGCAAAAAGATCCAAATAACTATCCCAATTGAGTAAAAGTTCTGGGCTTCTGGCCATAAAAAGACTGCACTAGCACTCTTGGCATTGTGAATAATCCTCTGTTCTCCTTGTGATGTTGAGTCACTTGTCCTGTTTCTCCTCCAGCCCCGCACTTTTACGTAATAGATTTAGAAAGTAGCCTTTTATATTCAACAAGACATTCCAACTCAAAAGGTACGTGTTCTATTCACCAAAAAAAAAAAAAAGAATCTAACAAAATTAATTTTCTGTTCAGCCAAAACTAATTTTATCTTCTTCCTAAACTCCCTAATTTACTCCACTATAAATTCCTCCTCTCCCTTCTTGAGAGCTTACTAAAATCAGCTCTATATTCATACACAAGATTAACCTCATAGCACGTAACTCTGAAGTAAAACTAAAATACCTTATTTTCACTATATTTTTATCGATTTCCATAAGCTCACGGGAATAATTTACCCTGAATTATGTACAGGAATGCATCTTTTTAGTGGGAAAGATAAAGTGACTGTCCTGGGTTAATGGAGCCTGCAGCTCCACTCCAATACCGACCTGATTGCGTGCCTCCTCCACCTCCATGTTCTCCTGGTCTGCCTTCTACCTTGCATGCGTTTCCTCCCTCAACACCAATACATAGCTACCTCCCTATGACTGTGACTATATAAAAGCATTTTTTCATTAAATCTCTCAACATATGGAAGCACATCAAATGGGTAAGAGCGCATTCAGATTTTCTTTGTGCAAACCTCAACAAGGTTATAATAAATTAGAACAGAAATGTACTCCAAAGCAAAGCATGTAGTCTACGCTTACAGTGATGAATTCTACTGACATTTGAAGCCTCCATTGTTTGAAATTTCAAACTGAAGATCTCAAAAGACGTCTGAGAAAGACAAGTCAACATTTATTAACGATGTTTTAATATGCTTTACTCTGCAGAATTTACCACTTCTTATGAAAACTTGCATAGAAAATACCTTGACCCTTGAAGATCAATGCAAATTCAACTACAATGTTTAAATTCCCATTCTAGTAAATTCCTGAGTGGGCCTCAGATTGATGGCCTCAGGTAATTAAGACAATGAGCAGATTTTAAGCTAATAAGCAGGGCTTGTGAAAATAAGTTCTTGAACTCAGAGACATCTTTTTTTTTTATTCCAATGTCATCACAGAACATGTTATCTCAGTTTAAACTACATTGATTTAGGGAATTAATGACACTACTGAGATGAACTCATTTCAAATCACCACAACTGCACACATTAAAATCCAAATTAGAATATATGCCTAAGGATCTATTATTCAGACTTTACTAATACAAAATGTCACCTGCTCAGTCATGTCTCAAAACAACAATTCCTTACTGAATAACATGTGGGGTTTAATTCTAGTTGGCTCCGCATTGCCTGAAACCAGTCTGAGAAAGAGCAATGCATCACCAAAGGTAGGGTTGCTGATTAACCAATTCTTATGCATGCTCTTACACCAGCTCACTAGTTTAGTGTTGCTAAATTACTTGATTGGAACATAAAGGAAAACGCAGCTTGTGTCACCTCTCTCTCTTTAAAAGCCAGCCTACAAAGTATAATCAAGAAGAAATTTTTTGCTCTTTGGTAGATGGTTTTGGACAAAATAGATCCATTTTTCTCTTGGTCATACAATTGCTGAGCCCTTTTCCAGCTTACTGAGTACAGACAGACTATAAAAAGTAGAAGTAAAACACAGCGGGGTGTGGTGAAAGGCTGCTGTAACTTCTTTTCAGCATGGGGGGTTTCAGAAATAAGTAATTTAAAACAAAACGAGTACTGGTAAATTATCATTATGCTCCTGGACCTGTTGTTTACGAACAGAGAAAGACTTGAGAACTTCCTTTCAGTTTTGCACCGTCGCCCAACGAAGGACCCAGAGCATTAGAAGCAGAAGTCTATAGGTTAGCTATAATAAGTGTAGCCAATCTATCATTCCGAATACATGCAGTGATGGACCAAATCTTCATGTGACCGTAAGAAAAACACAAACATACCCCCAAGAGTGCTCTCTACTCAGAAGAGGAAGCCAGGTCGATATTTTTTTCTTCTCTGAAACAGCATTATGAACAAAATCATCACATAAAGGCATTTTTACACACCTTACAATGTCAAGGCTCTTCTAAAGCCTTAACAGTTCACCAAGAGTTCATAAGATGAATCAAACTTTTTAAAATTTTTAGAATAATTACAACATGTAACATTTTAAAGCACTTCAAGACTACATAAACAGAAAACATTCAAAGTGCTGTTTTGTTAACCACAGCATAGAGTGTAAGATGACTACACTTAATTGCTTACATGCTTAATGAATCATTGTGCAAAGAAACCTCTTTTTATATAAATACATATATTTATATCTATAAAAATCAATATATTATCAAATTTACAAAAATTATCACACTTTCACACTAACAGGCAAGAATATTCTGTCCTCTACAAAAACCTTAATTTTGGACATCTGAAGACTAATCAAAACAGTTTCTTATGTACAAATATGTGCATTCAGATGCACAACTCCCAAAAATTTGAGATACATTTTTTAAGATAGAGCTTTTATTACAGTTCTTACATTCTGAATTAAAAAAGCAAAGGAGTCTGAAAGTGAGGTAAACATATTGATTTTAAATTTATTTCAATTCAAGGTGAAGAAACTGAAAACAAAAGTTTAGTCAGAATATTGTAGTTTTTAGATCTACCTTTAACTATGGTATAATTTTTTTTTTTCATACAAGACAGCTAAGTAAAACTAATCAATGCCATCTGTATATAGTTTAATTATAGTTTACTGAAAAGAGTTTCTGAACTTTGTAGCTATGGAGGAAAAAAAAAATTATGAAAGGACAGAATAACAGCCAAACCCTGCAGAGTTAAAAATCCAGAAGATGTTGAAAAAGCTTTTCATATCAATATGATTGTAATTTCTGTAATAAATTATAATTTTTAATCCTTGTAAAGAGAAATTCCTCCAAAAACCTGTGCTGAAAGTGTAAAGTTATAATCTATAGCGGTCTATTAGTGTGATAGTTCTTCAAAACAACAATAACGCAAAAATGAAGACTGTCATACAAACAGAAAATGGAACACTTGTTTCTAATATAACTTCAATGTATTTATTTTACAACTTCATTTATTATTCTTTAGCAAGTCCTCACATCACACAAACCTTTATATCTGTAAACCAGGTTGTATGCACTCACACATGGTGACAGAAAAGATGTTACAAGTCTGAGCTGTGAGCTGTAGAATCATACAAGATGCAAGACAACAGATGGAGTCTTAAGAACAAGGCTCGAGACATTAGCAGAAGTCTCAGTAACAGTATCACCATGGTTAAACGATGGTACTAAGCATAATTAAAAAAAATCAGTAGTTCCCAAAATAACTTAACTTAGGCTTAAAAATCAAATCTCCTTATATCAGTAACAGAGAAGAACAACCAGCAAACTACCCATTCTTTAAAAAAAAAAAAAAAACAAACCAAACAAAACAACCCACCTTGTAACCGAGACAAATTGTCAGAATGGCTTGATTTACTACAAATCCACTACACTAATAATACTGGAATATCTGATACCCTGCAGACCAAGACTTAGGAACAAACTAAGGAAATATCAGCATTGCTCCGAAAGAAAAAAAGGAGTACCACACACAGCAGCTACATCAATTTAGACAATTCTCTCTCCTATGCTGGAAAATCCTACCCAGATCTCAATCCATGAACATGGTTAGAGCAACTGTTGATTCTTGAGCAGTTCTGAGGATGCTGCCGACTATGAAGGCTTCTGTTTCAAGGTTCCTGGCTTGAGAAACCATAGTGTGGACACCGACGCACCATCACGTGTATAGACTGCTGCCAGTAACCATTTTATTTATGTATTTAAATGACATACATGCATGTATGGAGCTTTCTTCCCTACCCTCTCAAGGTGGAAGTACAATCAACTCCCACAAGAGATTTCTAGTATTTGGACATACTTAATTTGAATCATAGAATCATTTAGGTTGAAAAAGACCCTTAAGATCATCGAGTCCAACTGTAAACCTAACAGTGTCATGTTCGTCACTAAACCATGTTTCTAAGCACCCATCTACATGTCTTCTAAATACCTCCAGGGACGGGGACTCAACCACTTCCCCAGGCAGCCTGTTCCAGTGCTTGGCAACCCTTTCGGTGAAGAAATTTCTCCTATTATCCCATCTAAACCTCTCCTGGCGCAACTTGAGGCCATTGCTCTTGTCCTATCACTTGTTATTTGTGAAAAGAAGGTGGGACAGAAGGAAAATTAGTTTGTGTGTGTGGTTTAATTTTAAATTATGAGACAGTCTCTCTTTAATTGCTTTTCTCCCAGTCACTCTAACATGTTTTAAGCAAGCATAGAAATGAAGTTTGTTTCAATCAACTCTAAACAAACAACAAATATTAACAGTTTGCACCTCCAGACCATCCAGAAGAGACTCTGAAAGCAATTAATGAAGCCTAATCTATATATTTGGATTCTTCCCCTGCCATTGCCTGCCCCAGGTTGTGAGTGGGGGAACACAGGCTACTATGGAACAAAGTTGCATGTGGTCTATCACTATAGGACAAGAAGTCTGTGCCAAACTGTAGGAAAGATTTCACATTACACCATTCTTGTTTTCTACCTTAAAATGAAGATAATTGTTTTTGTCAGACTGCCATGAAATTAAAGCATCTGGTAGAACTGGCAGCACGGAAAGCACATTTGCCAGGTATACTAGGTAAGCATATTAAGCAGGATGATTTCAAGCTATGTATCCTAATCTGCAGTCTTTACCCATTGAGCACTTAAAGATTGTTTATCAAAAGGAGTTGACTGAAGGCAGCTAGTTTAAAGAGCATTTGTTCTTGCAAGGCCATTTTTTAGGTCATGGTCTAAAAAGTCACACTGTAACCAGCGCACAGGAGTAATAAGCATAAAAAAGTGTACAGGAAAAAAAAGTGTAAAAATTCGAAGTGATTTGTTTGCAACATGTCTAAGAAAACAAAACCCCCTAATTTACGCTAAATACCCTTGTTCCTGATATAACTTCTTTTTATCTACAATAGGTAGCAATAAAAGCGTTTCAGATTCTGTTTTAAGTAACATTCCCATTTATATTGTAAGTTATGCTGTTATCATTTTTATTTTGAATCCTTGATCTTTAATTCTTAAAGTAAATTGTATGCACATTTCTCACCATGATATTGGTGCTACTGATACAAGCTTTGCACCATTCCTTCTCTTGTTTGTCAACATATTTTCAAATCCTTATGTTACAAAATCCTTTAGTTTTAAAAAAAACCAAAACCAAAACCAAACAAAACCCCCCAAACTAAATTTCTCTTTCTCCAAAATAC
This sequence comes from Platalea leucorodia, assembly GCF_965183815.1. Taxonomy (NCBI): domain Eukaryota; kingdom Metazoa; phylum Chordata; class Aves; order Pelecaniformes; family Threskiornithidae; genus Platalea; species Platalea leucorodia. The sequence goes on from NC_138824.1 coordinate 112,149,754, forward strand.
TCAAAGCAGTAGATGATGCATTTTATTTTATTTTTAAGGCCAAAGGGAGAACAAGGTCTCACCATACCAAACCATTAGAGAAAAAAAAAAATGGTTTAAATCCATCCAAAAAGAACTCTAAGCATAGCGAAAGTAGATAAACTACTGTGTAAATGAACTAACAAGTGGGAAAAGGAAGCTTTACAAATAGATTTGATGAGATTAGTGGAACAGAGGTAAACATCAACCCAAACAGTAACACCATCAGTCAACACTTATGACTGCAAAAAATGTTCTAGCTACTGCAAATTACTTCCTATCTTCTATATATATATACACGTTAAAAAAAAGTTGTTTTGCAGGGAGAAAGACTTGCTCTCTGGAGTCCTAATTAAGAGTTGTTTTACTATAGAAAAGTCATGAAAAATAGTGCTAAGAACTAATTTCCATTTAAATAAACAGATTTGAGTTTAAGCCAATTTAAAATGAAGAAGCAAGAAAATGATTGTTAGCAAGCTGAAAAGCAAGATCTTACCGTGGCATAAACAAGTAAATATTTGTGCTATGAAGGATCCCAAGGACCTAAAATGCTATTTAAGGCCCCTTGGGCTGGATCTTATGTCTATTCTAGGCAAGAAAGCAGCTACCTCATTTGTATAAATCTAGAAAGACAAACAGATGTATCTTGCAAGTTAAGGAGAGAACATTCTCTCAAGTACACTGAAGAACTCGCACAGCTTTTTCCCATGTCCCACAGGGTTTCCCTAAGTGCAGGGCACAGGCAATGAGCAAGAGAAAAGAAAAATAATATTTAAGAGAAAGGAACAGTTACAGTTGTCTACAGTTTTACTTCAGGGACAGGATGGAAAATGAAGCCAAAGCAAAATGAAGGGATGTACAGACAGAGCAGTTTTGTAGTGCTAAGTTCAACTATTATTTTCAGGAAATATGTGGGAGTCCTTATGTTGAAGTTAAACATGGTCCAGTGGGTAACAACAGCGGTTGCTTTATTTTCAAGGTGAGATCATAAGATTCCTATAGTAGTCTAGAAGTCTTGTAACAACTTCTATTAGTCCTTGTTTAGCAATTGAGAAAGTAGACTCAAATCTTAAAATCTTGTTATTTTGTAGGGGGTTCAAATTGACAATGAAGAATTGTAGTCAGATACAGGGGTTTTATTTTGGATTTGTTTTCAAATCCTCGTATTAGAGAGGGCAAAGATCTATGTCTCCAAATATTTTTATACACACTTTTCTGGTTTTATTTAAGTTAATATTAGATACATATTGTATTTCAATACCACTACAATTACAAACCAAAATACTTGAGTACTAATAGAAGGGTTTTTTCCTATTATTTCCAATAATAAAATTACTTCCACTAATACAGACACACACTGTGAATGATTGGGGCTTTCTCTTTTTTTAGTGTCATTTAAGTTCGGAGAATCAAATGTGTATTATCTGTGTCAACATCTTCGTGGAAGCTTAGCTGCGGCAGAGGAAACCCTTAAAGAAGCGTCACCTGTGCCCCTACTAAAGCACTGTGCAGAAGAACTTGTAATTTTTGCAATTTCCCAAAGTTGTATGACATCTTCTGACTAGTACTGGCCAGTCTCAGTATTAAAATCTCTGTCTAAAACAGGAGTTGGGTTGAACAAACTACAGCTACCTTAGGATTGCTGCTCCCTACCTGCTTTGAAAGCAGAGGATTTAGACATAGCGGAAGTTTCAGAACAATTGCTACTTTTTTATTACTACTATTAAACAAACTGGCCTTCCAGAGCGTTCATTCACTACAGCAGGACGTTTATCATTGCCATGCTCATTTTCAGCCAAGCATATGGAGTTTTTCCCTTTCTAGGTTAAGTCTTCCATGCCAGATGGGCACATGAAGCCCCAGAGATTACTTGCAAAGCTGCACAGAAAACTGAAATACAGACTGGAGGAAAGCACACTCCTAATGGTTTGTGTTACAAGGGAACCAATTTACTGAAGTGACAAAACTTTTTCATTCACATTTAAGTTTTCATACATCATTGATTGCCTATACTGGGATATAAGCAATTGGGAAGGAAAATAAAAGCCTTCAGTCAAAATTAAACATCCAGAAACATGAAAAATAAGAATAACAACTTCCAGGATTTTTGCAGTGGTTTCTTATAGACACCTGAAGAAGGACAGAGAACCGTCCAGTGTGAAAAGTGAGAAAGACAACAGAAAGCCACAACCAGTGTTGGGCGTTCAACGGGGCACAACTTCTCTCACCAAGAATCTGCTTGCACATGTGGAGTACAAATGATACTCCGACACAGGTGTAACTAAATATTATTCCAGATTTTCAAAGAGAAATTCCAGCATACATTTGAGAACACAGATACTCCTGATACAACATTTTTTAGAAGTGGTTTGTTTTTCCTTAAGGTGAGCAAAGCATTGAGAGAGCAGCATGTTGCTTTGGAGCCTTTGTTTTCAGAAAAAGAAGGTACAAGGCATTTATGGAAGGACCCAGGGAAGCACAGAGGCACCCAGAGTGCCTTCTCCAGATATTGTGAAGGGAGATTTCCACCCTTCCCCCCACCCCACAGGAGGCTTCTCCTCCCCACCCTCAGCATTTGCTGAAAACTGAAAGTTAAAGAACTCCTTCGTCACTGTATTTGCTTAACTAGGTAGCATGCTGTAACATGCATTTTAAGTACACCGGATTGCAAGCATTCTGTATTTGTATGTTTTCTCCTCCAACATTTATTACAATCTTTTCATCTTTTACATATAGGAAACTATAATGTAGTTACTGAAACGTTTGCAGTACTCAAGCATACACAATATTAATTGCTCAATCAACCTGCATTGACACACTGGATTTAATATGCCACATTGAATTACTGATCATTTTTCTAACCTTACCAAGTCAATCTGGGGCAGACAGATCTGCAGTTTAGCTGGTGTATTTTTTAAACTCCTCCTTCCTTAACTATTGTAGTATCACTAGTTTGAACAGAAGCACACACATCATACCTTGCACATTTTGGTGCCTGACTATACGCTTCATAAATATTTTAACTCTTCTTCACTCTTGGGAAAAATTTCTGCATTTTATTGAAAACAATAGTTTTACTAGTATACCACATAATGAACTGATTTGTTCTGCACAGAAGTCGCTTTAATTCTTTTTAAGAAAACCTGCAAACATGGTATTTTTGAGTGTTCTTCTAATACCAAGGAAAAGAACATTTATCAGTACAGACATGCTTAAATAAAATGCCACCACTGCCTTATTAATGTTCTCCAGTTTTTTAATGAGAACAATATATTTGTTAAGTATACTATCATGGAAGAAGAGCAATATACATCCAACAATCCCCTTTAACTTGATAATATAAAACATTTAACAATAAAAGTTGAAGGCAATATTAAGCTAAAACTTCTATAATTTTCAATTGTTTCATCGTCAGAAAACTGATATGGTCATTTACAGCATGCTTTCAGCCTTTTTTTCCCCCCCATGAGACTATCATAACTGCTATACAGAACTTGTTGCACCACATAACAGAATTGTGATTTTTACTATAAAGTAAGGATTATTTTGCAAAGCAATTAAGGAACATGAATATGGTAAACAGCAAACATAAATAGCCTCAGCATTTTGTATAGAACTAAGAACAACATTCAGCTTTCAAGATGACTACATGGAACTGTAACTTGCCGATTAAATGGGGTTAACTATTGGATGTTCTTGTAGCAATAGTGCTTAGGAAGCAATGCAACAGTTGTATTTTGCAGCTTATGAACAAAAAGAAAGCATTGCTAACTCTTACTATTGCCCTGCTTCGATAGCAGGATGTGCCTCCTATCTCTATGATTTGTCCTTGCCTACCTTATTAAGCCCCTGCTCTTCACTAAGCAGCCATGAAATATAATTTCACTGATTCTAGGTTACTTCCTGACAATTAATAACTGAAATAAGCACAGAGCTATCTTTAGTAAATTCACTGTTACTCTAAAAAGTTTAGGAGAGTAGAAGAACAGAGATGAAAGACAACCCAGCTATGTAACGCAAGGTTCACCATCTGACAAACTTGCAGAACAACAATTAAAATACCAGTCTGAGCTGTAAACCAGAGTAACCTCAACTAGAGCTTGCCACATTTCTAAAAGTTATCTCTGTTACAATTAGGAACCACATTGATTTTATTTTCTTGTCTTATAATACATCTTACAGACAGAAAAACAATGCACATTACCTTTTGTACTAAATCTTTATAAAGCATTTATGCTCCAAACTTCAGCATTGTGATAAATACTGTGGATGTAAGATGATGTCAGATCATTTTATTTCCCTGCCAAGCATTCTGTAGATGAGAAAATTAAAGACTTGTTCCTAAGATTACTTACCCATGAAGTTCAGATAGCTCTCTCCTCCAAGTGCATGAGTAATGAGACGAATCATTTTATGAAGCTGTATTCCACGATCAATAACTGGAGTAAGAGGCGAGAGCACACTCATGTTTGTATACATCTCTGCATCCATCAGTCGAAACGCCAATGTCTTATCACCAACAAGTGCCTATAACAGTTCAAAAAAAAAAAAGTGAAGAAAAACCTTGGGTGTACTAGAAGTGTTTCTAATATTTTTTTAAAGCAGGCGCTTTTTATCGTAAAGGGAGGACCACGAAGATTGGCAAGGAGTCAAGGACACTGCTCAGTGTGCACGATCTAGACCCTGTTCACAAAGAAAACATCCTGCCACCGCCAATAATCATCAGGTCACAGTGACCCTAGTTTCTAATAACTGCAATTTTGTATTGTGCGATGTGTAATCACATGGATGTGATATACATAATCTGCTGCCAAAAAGAGCAAGTATGTAAACTGAGGCAGGGACATCCTGAGCAGTGCCTCAACTGGATGCTGGACCCGACTGTTTTCCCCTTGCAACCCTCCCCATGGTTACTGGGGCTCTCCGCACTGATGGGAGTGCAAATATATGATCAATAAAATAACAGCTGCCTAACCCTTGTTGTGGTCCTACATTTCACGTGATGGGATCGAACTGCATAATTACTTCCGAGAACCTTTTTGCCTACAGATATCAAATGTGAAATGTTAGTGTCAACTCAATAAGCCACAGGTGACCTACCATTTTGGATTTTTTATAGAAAATAAGAAAGCAAATATCTCAAGTAAAGTTTTAGGATGTACAAATAAAGGGCTATTAACAACACTCCTGATTTAGAGATGCAGAGTGAATTTGAAATATTCATTTATATGCAATCAAGAATGTGATTGGTTTTCTGTGATTTCACACAAGAGAGAAAAAACAAACTAGTAATTGTCCAAAAACAGTGACTGAATTACTAACTTACTAGTGTTTACTTGAGAAAGGCCACACAAATGCTATGTAATAAGGGCTATTCTAATCTATTAGCATGCATTATTATATTATACTCTATAATTATCATAGAGTATAATAGATTGTATTATTACAGATAATAGACTATTATTATAGATAATAATATAATAGATTATATTATTTTATGATCTATGATTATATTATACACTATATTATTATATTATACTCAGGCATTATTATATTATACTCTAGCATGAAAACTCACTAGATTCCAGAGAGACAGATGAGTTGTAAACAGGTCTAGCTGAAAAGCACCATCAGCCTTTAGTTTTCCAACTAACAATATAACAGCATATATAGATGATTCCCTCAAGTAAATATAATCTTTAAAAAAAATCCCTACACAACAATGGCGACACTGAAGACTGCAATGAACAACTCTTCTCTGGACTCAGAATGTGGCATTTTTTAGTGTCATTTAATGTCCTCTAATCTTTCCATTAAAAGAGGAGGTAAATGTTCCCTATTCACGTTTTCTCTGCCAGCCATGATTTTATAAACTGTTATCCTTCCCCCTTCAATGATCTCTCTTCTACCCTGAAGTCTTAGTCTATTTAGTTTTCTTCTTACTATGAAACCAATCCACACCTGCTATTATTCTTACTAACTCTCTCACAGCATTTTTTCCAGTTATGCTGTATATCCTTTGAGGTAAGAGCACCAAACCTGACTCCAGCATTCAAGATGCACACAAATCATTAAAGACTACAGTGGCATACCAATTTTGCTCTTTGCTCTCCATTCCATTCATAATTCCAAGCACTGTATCTGCTATTTTGACAGCTATCAGCATTGAGTTGCTATTTTCATACACTTATTATAACCACAAGGCTAGATTTTCTGACTGGTAATAGTCAGCTTGTAGACCATTATTACATACAAGAAACTGGAATTGCTTCAGCCCCTTATGTGCATCACTTCAAGTATCTCCACACTGAGTTTTATCTGCACCCCCATTTTGTTTCGCTGTCCTGCTTTTCACATATCCTGGTGTCCATCTGCAATCGTCATAGTTAGCTTTTTTTTTAAATTCAAAATATATACATCTTCTTCCCAAGTATGAGATTCTAAAACCAAAATACATAGTGATACAGAAAACAACTCAACTGATGAAATCCAGCATGAAACAGAACATTACCGTTGCTGTTCTTTTATTTCATGCTTTAGGATGAAGAATCAGCTTTTATAAAAGCAAATAATCACAGAATAATATGCATTTCCAAGTAATACCTGAAGTTCTTTACCAGGATTGGGACTCTTCTCTCGTGCCTTAAGTGCACACTGTGTAACAGTCTGAGATAAGAATGTAAATAGGTACACAAAAGGAAGCTGATAAACTCAGAATTATCTTTTTAAAATAAAATATAGGTCTCGTTTTGGACACTTCTGTAGAACTTTATTATAGAAGGTATAAGAAATAGAATGTCAAACTCTATTATGTAGAGGAAATAGTTGAAGGTAGGTTAAACCTTTTATCAGAAAATGGATTACATTTTTTAAAGTTCCTAATCTTAAATTCTCAACCAATGCGTTTTCTGATTCTTCAGAAACAACCATTACAAAAAGATTGTGAGATGAGTGTTACCCAAACTCGTCATTACTTTTTCATTTTTCTGTATACAGAACCATTACCATTGCTGTGTTTTGAATCAAACTGTTAAAGAGTATTTCATTTAGATCTCTAAAGAAGATTGGTGTTTGCAATCTTTTCAGAGAGAAAAGATTTTCTTGAATGGAATACAACAGTTGCAAACACTGATTCAGTGAACAAATTTGCTAAATTGTGATATTGTTCATGCTTATCATAAATAGTGCTCCAGCTTACTCTGTGGAAACTAGACTTTCAAAAATATGGATTATGCCTTCCTATGACAGGCAGGCAAAACAGGAAGCTAGGACTCATTTCTTAAAAAAACCCCAACAAAACAAAACTGAAAAATAACAACACTCACCCACTCCCAGCAGGATTCTTTTATTAAAAAATAAGGATAAAAAAGCCACAAGAAAACCCAGACAAAAAAAAATGAGCAGTAGTGCAGATCTACCTGTCTCTGAAATTGTTGCCTATCCTTCTCAACTCTTGCCTCAATTTTTAAAAAACAAACCCCACTAAACCTCTAAATCTCATCTTATACTTACTTACATATAAACAAATAGATACAACACCTGATCATGGCTCTCCGCATATGCAATGTACTTTTCTTCATACCGTCTGTTTGTTAATGTATGCACAATATTGCCCATATTCCAGTCTTCATCTTTCAGCTCCTTAATTATCTGCAGAAATAAAAAAAAAAGATCATTGAAAAATTATTTCTGTTTTAACTAAAAGCACATTACTACCTTTCTTCATTACCTTGGCACAGAAATTTCCAGTGAATTGTGAACTGTATTACTTTAACTTCTCCTATTCCCAACTTTGGACCAATGAGCTTTCTCTGATAATATGAAAAGACTTCTTTCTTTTGAATTCCACTACATAAATATAATAACTAGAACATTTTGTTTCTCCTGTACTTCTACATATAACCACAGGCAATTGGACTTGGCATCTATCACGTGAATCCTCTGATACAGTGGGCAATGCAATTGCTAGGAGCTGCAAGAGAGCACTGCACCAAAAACCACAAAAAAAAAAATCTGTAGGCATACACATCTACCTACACATGGCATTGAAAGAAGTTCTGTATTTCAAGTAACCCTGGCGTATGGCAGCTTCCAACTATAGCTGAAGCACTGGACTGCGTGGTAGAGAAGGGATCACTGCAAGACAGCACTATGCTACTGCCATGAAGTACACAATGACATGAGAAGGTGCTTGATGTAGGGAGTTGCACATTTCCTGATCTGTGAATTCCCGGTCAGTTCCAAACCACAGGCTGAATACCAAAGCTTTGGAATACAAAACAAGCTTTACATTTTTTGTCATGCTAGCTCCTGATTTTTAGGAATTTAGATTAAGTCACATCAATAGTAATTTTCTGTCTCATATGACACTACTTCCTCCCTCTTCTAAACCTAGCCCAATTTCAGTGTTAGTCCTTTCTTTTTTCTATAGAACTTTATAGACCTCCATTGATCACTACAACACAAATACGTATACATAAATATATAGACATAAAAATAAAGGTGATTAAAAGGCAATAACATCAAGACAGCTAATATGATGCTGTAAAATTTAACATTCTGATCGTAACTGGCCATGTACTCCTAAACAGCTTTTTTTTTTAATAACTCTACAAATTCTGGCCCTGAAAACATTCAGGTCCCTATGCAGCATCATATTATGTACTAGATCAACCTTTAACGGGAACTAGTACAGCCACTGTTATGACAATCAGCTTATCTCACCTACTTTTACAGGCCCTTCAGAATTACTTCATGGAACCCTGGAGATCCTTCAGATCTACAACTTCTTTTAGGAAGTTGCCTAGAAAACATACTATTAACAGGTACATACTTAAAAGCTGGAGAGAAATGAGAGCAAGCAATCTCAAGTTTAATGATGCTGTCCCTGTTGGAAAAGCCGGCAAGTTTGTCTTCTGAATGAAAAGAAGGTTTGAAAACTGTTTTTCAATCTGCCCTCCGCCTCCTAGTTACAAAAGTGAAAAGATGCTGAAAATAAAATAATTTGCTTTTTATTTTAAGCTACTCACTACATTTATTGAAGCATTAATGCTCCTATAAAACATTCATTGTTTTCAGACCATCATGATAGCCTGAGGGATTTGGATGCAATCTTCTACCTAACTGAAAAACGTTCTCTAAAACATGAGTAGAAGCCTTTTGAGATCATTTAGCATTTTATTCCTTTTCTTGTGATTCTCTGTATTAAAGAAAAGGTGATTTAAATCCTTATTGTAGTCAGTGTTTATTAGTATATTATTGTTCTTGAAGAGCATTTGCAGATTTCTATTATTCTTTTTGTAACCCCACTGTACTGATTACTGGTGTTTGTGTAATTCACTTATGTTTACTTTGGTTAAACTTCCAGCTCTATGTTCAATGCCAACTACTATGCCCAATTTCAGGAGGGTTCGTTGCATGTTTTCGGTTTTGTTTGTTTGTTTGTTTTTTAACTATATATGCATATGGTTAACTTATTATCTACCTGTTCATGCTCAATATAGACTACACATTCTACAGCTGTTGCAAGATACGGGTTATTTCAAACAAAATTAGTCTACGTGTATTGTGTAAAGAAAACGAATATCAGGTAGAATGCAAAGAATAGCCCCTGAACTTACTCATCTTCTGAAATCTACGTATCTTACAACTCTCATTTCAGCCACTAATACCTATGCTCAGGACTGTCAGAATTTATTTTAATAGGACGTTAACAGAAGAGTAAAATTTGTCAGTAGGATTCAGAAGTGTTTTTGTGTATGCAGACAGAGAAACATCCCACTTTAAAGAGCAGAATGTACTTTTTAAAAAAGTTCTCACCTGTATCCATTTATCTGGAATAGCCATGGCTAGTCGATAATCAAAACCCCCTCCTCCCTCTGCAACAGGACGACAAAGAGCTGGCATCCCAGAAACATCCTTAAATAAAAAAAACCACAACATAATTTGCATAGCATTGTAATTATTAGTTCAGATTTCCTACCATACAGTAATACTTCTATACGAACATTCTGTAAACTATAAACAGCTTCACAGATTGACCTGGGTAAGGAAGAATTAAAAAAAAAAAAAAGAAAAAAAAATAAAAAAATCAGTGAGCAATTACTATACCCAGATTTGCTGTTTGAACACAAAAGTTACTGGGAAAAGCATTATGACTTTTCTCATCAAATACCCTACTACAAAATATTTTAATAGAGTAGATATTTGAGGAGGTAGAGACCTCAGTAGATGCAGAACTTGAAATAATTAGCTCTCTTGAGCTCCAAATAATCAATAGAGTAGAAAGCAGTCAACAAAAGACCAATTAAACCTCCATTTTGTTTATTGATGGTTTGCATAAAGAATGGCATAAAAAGAAAAGGCTGAATATAAAGTACAGTAAGGAAGAAAAATACAATCTCTACTCTTTTCCTAAATGCACAAAACCAAAACTAATGATCCAGCTAGCCCTGGAAAGTGACATGCTCTTTCTGCATAATTTTCCAGTTTCATATTGATGAAAGATGATCATTCTTAAATTTGTAATTCAAAGTTCTTGAAATATTTATTTCACCATTTTATTAGGCAATTATATCACATAACACTCTTTCTAAAGTTAGCCTATCTGTATAGAAAATGCGCATCTCCAATCATTGCAAAATATCTATCAGTACTCAATTTTATTAACTTATGTCAGTGAGAAGCCATTCCACCACAATGGATTAACATACACCTCTTGCACCTACACAAGAGAATTTATGAGATTAAATTCTGTCTAGAACCAGGGCTTAATTAGGAAGCTCATTCTGGTTTTCTGGATTCAATCCAGTTTTCAATCCAGTTGCTGCATTAGACTAGTGAAAAAGATACTTACACTTGAAGTTGTACATACACACACACACACACGCATTCATACTGACAGAAGTGAGGAGACCACCCACTCATCATGGAGGTCCCGGATGGCATCCTGCGGGGTGGAAGGCAGGCCTGCTGTCCAGAGGGACGCTGACTGGCTGGAGGAATCGATCCACAGCAAGCTCAGGAAATTCAGCAAGGGCAATTGTGAAATCCTGCCCCTGGGATGGACGAACCCTTGTATCCATACAGGCTGGGGACTGCCGGGCTGGGGAGCAGCTCTGCTGGGAAGGCCCTGGGGCTCTGGGCCAGCAGCAAGCTGAGCATGAGCCAGCAGCCTGCCCTGGCAGCAGAGATGGCCAGCACCATCCTGGGCTGTATGAACAGCAAAGCCAGGAGATCAAAGGGGGGGATTATCCCCCTTGACTCAGCAGTCATTAGATCACACAGAAAACTGCAACCACATTCCAAATGCTGCAAATATCAAATAATGAAGCAAAAATCCTTTCCAAATTTTTAGGTGTTATAAAAGGAAGTTCAACAGCTCTCCTAGATCAGTCAGAAAGGATAAAAACAGACTAATGCTCTCCAAGTTATGCAGGACAAGATGATCTGAAACAAAAGCCTCTCTCTTTGATGCTGTGATGCTTACCTGGACAAGGTCTGAGTCTGATACTTAAGTAGCTCCCACCTACTTTAGTCACAATTTTGACTGAGAAGATTTATGGGAAGTAAAATTCCAAATTTAATACTATTTATATCTATCTATATCTACAGATTTTATCTGAACACTAAAAAAAATTCAGTGTTACTTTGTTCAGTATATTTTCTACCAAATGTAAACAAGCCAATGCCTAAGTGTTTGTTCAGACCTTAGTTTGAAATGTGCTGTATATAAAAAAAAAGAAGTCACAGCAGTAGGGGGTTTTTTGCCTGTTTGTTTTTATAATACTTCAAGCATGATGTAATTTTACTTAACATTTTTTTTCTTCTCATTATACAAAACTTTAATCACAGCTTTATTTAGAAGGCCAAACTGAAAAATAAGCGTATAGTCAGTAATACCTAAAAACTTGGAAATTACTAAGAAAGTGAATATACAGACTATTAAAAAGCTGTAAAAATTGTCAAATAATTAAGGAATATATTATAATTAGTTATAGCTAGACAAAAACATTTTTCTCACACAGCACTCATTCTATCATCATTATAGGCCAGCAGACATTCTTCATTGCCTTTTGTAATTTTCAATAATGTCACTAGTTTCTCCTCCTGAAATTCTCCTTTAACCATGCAGCACATTGACTACTTCGTGTAGCAACTCCCCCAGGCAGAAAAATGATGTATTGAAACAGAAGCAGTTTTCAACTCAAGCAAGATAAACTGAAGACACATTTTATTAAAAAACTCTTAGGCCAGGTAATACAAGCAGACTGATCTCGGCATTTCATTGTTAGGAATGCTTATAATCTAAGACTATCTAGAAAATGAACAAATTTCACTTCAAATAAGCCTACAGCTCAATGAAACCATCTCAAGTTTACTACAAGCTCACCAGATGCTGTTTTTGATAGCTTGTCATTATGCTTTTAGCAGTGGTTGTCTGTAACATAAAAACTTTACCATAAGTAAGAAAAAGGTTAAGCGATATTTTGTTTTCTGAAGATAAACAGGAAACTCTTAAGGAATACAAAAAGTTTTATTAGAAATCCATATAGCCCCCTAATGATATCAGATAGATGCAACTTCTTCTTTTAAACAAAAGTAATTGAACATAATAACAGAAAAATCCTCAAAGTTTACATGATTTTCTCTTTTAGATAAAAGAAAAAAAATCAGTGAAAACGTACCTACTTGTAGAACTTTAATGCTCTGGTGTTTCATACTATTAAAAATTCCATGTGCCAACAATAATATTTTTTCAGTCAAAACAGTTTAACTGATCTCAATCAACTCAAGTATTATAGTCTATTTATTCCCTCAGAAACCTGGAGAAACTTAATACTAAATTTAAATTAGCATACACAATCAACATTTATAAATTTATCACATTTATTTTGAAGGGGAATTGTCAATTATGCCAATATAATTCAAAATATACAAAACCACACTAAGGTTGTTAATCTTTAGTACCATGAATCACTAGTGACAAATGGCAGTCATACAAAAGCAATAAACTGATAAAAACAAATCTCATTACAAGTTCAAGGAGATGAAGAAAAAAACCTCACATTAATTAATGACCCATTAATGCAGAGAAAATTCCCAAAGTGCATATTCCAGTTGTTTTTCCCCACAAGGCAAAGTCTGTCCACTAATTAATATTTCTCAGCTCATGTCGGTCCTTTAGTACCCAAAGTATGACTTGATAATTAACAGGAAATTCACATCCCAAAGCAAACTAATCAATATTAATGTAATTGACAATGGCAAATTCTGATCTTACCTCTGCTATGGTTATGCATTCTGGATGCAAGAATTTGATCATGTGGTTGGCCAACATTAGATAACACAAAGCATCTTCATCCACATGTAGGCCAAAATATTCGTTGTAATCGCCACTGAATCCTGTGCCTAATAAGACAGGAAGTTTTAAAGGCAATAGTTGCTTTTTTAAAAAAAAGACAGATATTTTGCCATATGCAATTTTTTAAGCACCAAATTTATTCATAATTTCAGATCTATCCATATAGCAGCACAACAAGATATTAGCAAATCTGGAATTTTTGGAGCATTCAGTGAAAGTTATAGCACTACTTCCACAGCAACAGAGCTGCAATAGGACTGCTGAGATTAGAGTTGATTAAATTACTTACCAATCCCATGATGGTGATACAACATAGATGTAACACCATCAAACCGGAAGCCATCAAAGCGATAGTCTTCGATCCACATTCTCAAATTAGACAGAAGGAATCTCAAAACTTCCCAGCTGAAATAACATGAATATATTTTATAATCTTTAGGAACCTTGGGATCATCTAGAGTTCCTTATACCATGTTCCCACTTGCATATATGGTACTTCTACTGGACATTTTACCATTTCAATGACTTCTTCCCTGTTTTTCATTAGCCTTTTCCTAAAAAGTTTGTCTTCCTTAAATCTTTGTTTTTTACTGCACGCAATTTTAAGACTACAGATAGGGGTTTAGGAAAAATTGTCAACCATCTATATAGATATCTAAATAGGCTAGTGTTTGAACACATATATTACTTTTTAATACCCATACTTGCCACTGTACTTTTCCTTTGCCTCTCTAAAGACGGTTATACTCTCTGGGAAAAGATTTTATAGAAATGGAAAGAAAATTATAATAGGTAAGGTTTTATCCCCAACATTTTGTAGATTTACAGCAATTTCTAGGCATAATAAAAGTTGAAAAGCTGTCGTCCCCTGCCCCCCTGCAAATTATTTACAAATCACATGTCACCAGTAGATTACCAAATCACCTACTGTGTTGCAAATTTACACATTTAAAGAGCAAACCACCTTATGTAAGTTGAGATTTTTTTGAAATTCAGAACAACAGGAATGGGGTATAACATACACACATACACACACAAAGCATGGACACGAAATCAAAAAGAGGTTCCAAAGCAAGTAAGCACATGGAGGCATTTGTGAACAAAATTTGTATCGAAGAACAGAGTAGTTTCAGGAACAGTTTTCCTACTATTCATCACCTCCTCTCCCAGGACACTGGTCTCAGTAGCTTCAAAGACCCCCATATCTTGTTTCTACTGTTCACGCTCCATGCCACTACCCTCTCTGCCACCCTCGGCACGGGCTGCCTCAGGTGCATCTCCTGCAAGCTATGGCTCCAAAGAGCTCACTCATCTCAATTACCCATCCACATGAGGTAGTGAAACTTCTTTTGCCCACATCTTCAACACTTGTCAATATTATGATTTCTCTCTAATCAATTTCTCAAGACAGCACAACTACAACCCGACTTACTACCAAGTTTCTGTATATATATATACATATATATATATATAATATTTCTCTTTTTCATGTACTGCACACAGATATACACTTGTGCATATAAAGACCGAAATATTACCAAATCAAAACCTCCAAATTTAGGAATGAGAATCAGTTCAAGGCTGTTCAATACCTTTTCTGGGCATGCATTATATGACAAGATTTTTTTGTTTCATCCTTGTGTCCCCCCACCTCACCTCAAATCATCCAATTCACAAGATAACATTATACTAGGAAGATCTCGGGAGCTTGTCTCCAGAGCTTGTCTCCAGAACCTTTTATATATTTGTTTTTTCTCAGGTGACATGATTTGCAATGAACGAACAATAGAGAGAGAATGCTCTGACAGTGGAAGGAATAGAAAGGTATCAAGAGTCCTACGAACTGGCAAGCTCGTCACAAAAATACAGCTTTGTGCAAATGCTTGCTGTATCTTTTTCTGACCCAGCATCAAATTTACAGAAAGCTGTCTGCTGCAAGCTAAACACTGCGAGCAAAGTCAAAGCAGTAGCTGTATTGCAATAAAAATACCATCTCACACAGAATTAAGAACGCATGTACAAAGACTAGATTAATTGCTACAAGCACCAGCCAGACTTAAACGTTATTCCTCCTCATTACAGACTGCTTGACTTTATAACCTTAAAGTTCTTAAGATGGTGAAGAGGATTTGTACATTTGTAAAACATACACGGAAATCCCAAAATGGAAAACAAATGTAATTTTTTCCACCATTGTTGGCACTAAAGATTGATCTTCGGAAAAAGATGGAGAGCCAGTATGAAAATAAATTGTAATGACTTTTACATGAAAAAGTGACTACAGATAAGAACAAACAAGATGAATTTGTTGAACCAAAAGATTAGTTAGCAAATTGATGAGATCAAAAACCTGAGCAGGAGCAGCAGATGTTTTCCAACCATCTGATTGCACATGGGAGAGAAGAATGTAAATAAATAAATAAGCAAACAGGCATATTAACTCTGATTCTAGTCTAAACTTGGAAAAATTCAGTTTTAGGATAATTTCTAGGAAGGATGTCAAATACTAGCAACCATATTGACTTTTAGAGAGATAACTACACAGGTCCAAAACACAAGCCAGAACAACAGGTTTTTTTGAAACATGCAAATCACACAAACCATACAAAGGTCCATGATTTCATCCAAGTCAATTTGTTTATGGGAGCAGCAGCATTAGAAATAAAAGCTGACAGAAGTAACAAGTAACTTTGCAGAATGCCAGCAGAGGCCAAAATCATAGCATAATTGAAATACATCCACCATATAAGCAATAACTCAGGAACATTTCTAACAGAAGTACATCCTCATAAGTTTCCAAATAGTTATAGAAACAGGATAGCATTCATTAAGAATGTAACTTCTTTTGGGCAAAAGCCATATCTTAAATTATATCCTAGCAGTCTCTCACATTTTTGCACACCATAAAATTGAGAAACTTCTTCCATTGCATGCATGATCTAAGAGAGGAAAATATATGCTGTATTATCATTAAGGAACAGAATGATTTACACTGTAAGAAATTTAAGTAATTCAGAATTCACTCAGACATCATTCAAAACAAAGAAGGTCTTTGCAGAGAAGTCTTGCTGGTTTTTTTTCCTCTCCCCCCCTTGGGGCCAATAGCTCACACATTAAAAACCGATTTCTCGTTTGAAAAAGTGAAATGAGCATATCTAGCTAGATGACCCGGTTTCACAAGGTGATGAGAAATGTAACAACTTTGCTATACTAGGTCAGCAGAAAACCTGTGAAATTGCTTACAAGTCACACTGATTATTTACTTTTTTTCCTCCTGTACTCATAAAAAAGTAAAATAATGACTCGCTGTAAGAATTCGAAATTCCAATCCATGATGAACATCAAATATTTAGATGCAAGCAAGTAATGCATTTAAACCAGTTAATTTCATCACTACGGACAAAAAAATAATATTGGCTGTACCTAAAACAGTTTGAAGCTGCAATTCTTGAACCATATTAATGTTGACATTCAGGAACTGCATTCATTAATATGTATTATAGAAAATGAGTGGAACTGCTGACTGTATAAGAATCTAGACTTTTATGATATTTACCTGTTTTCAATTCTTAGTGTTTAATTAACTTAACACATAGTAGCATTGAATTGCTAAAATATTACTTTTCAAATTATCCCCAAACATTTCAACAGCTGACTGGCTGAAATTCCACCAAAGGATTGCTAAGCATAAAGAAACTGGCACTCAGTCTGATAATGCTAACTTTCAGCGAATCTGGTCAAGTTATTTTATAAACTAAACATCCAGATTTTATACAGAGATGTTCTTTTTTCACCACTGTTAACCAGCATACACTAGTTTGCCTGTTTTTTAGATGCACTTTGTTTGATCAGTGATACAAAAGGGTAACCAGTCTTACCCTATTTGGAAGACAACAACAAAAAGAACCAACTCTCTGTATTTCAACCTCCTTCATTTACATGGAGAAGTAATTCCTCACTGTCCTCTATGTAATATCGTTGCCAAGACCCCAAGCCATCTCTAGCCATAAAGGATTGAGAAGTCGAAGCAGTGCAGCAGGTGCCCACTTTTTAGCCAAGGGACAATCCTGGCACACTCCTAGACTGCTCTCGATACCTGCACTCGTAATTGTACTTAATGCCATTCTTTGGGAACATACACATCTCTCTATCAGTCAACAGAACGTGATACAGTCATTAACAGACCAAAAGAGCTTTTGCTTGGTGATCCAAGATGCATTATGCCTCCAAAATGAACTGTGCAGACAAAGCGCTATCTTCCTAGGACATACGATAATCTGTGAGCAGAAGGGGTCAGCAGCAGCACGTCACCTCCCCGTAACAATCCCAAGAAGAGAGAGAAGCAGTGAATTAACTTTTTTCCCCACAGTAGCAACCAGAGGCACGGATGTAGACTGCTACTTTTTCTGCACCTAGGATTCCTGAAAGTGCATTGCGTGACTGCATCCTGTACAGCCAAAAAAGAAAGAAGCCGTTCTGTTTCAGCAATATTAAGCTTGCTCACATTTCAAAGTTAATATTAAGACACAAAATAATTTTTAAGTAAAAAGCTTATTTTGAAAACAAGTAACACTAATTAATAGTAGTGGCGCAGGTATCAATAGGTGAGAAGTTACAGGAGACTAAAGCTTTGTTTAACATGCACTGAATTTTTAACATTATTTTAAAATAAACAGAAGACAACTGACAAAAATCCTGAGGACAGAGTCCTCTCTACACTCTAGCTTTGAGTTGCAGGAGAATTTATCTGGCAAAAGTTTTCAAGAATGCTGCAAGAATGTTGCAGCCATTCTGAACTATTCTTCACAGTGCCACGGTACTTTCGATATTATTAAAATAAGTATGATGAAATTGATTTTTTAACATCCTCAACCATAAGCAACGAACCCAAAAGACAATCGGTGTGGTCACGATCCCCTTGATCAAGCAGTTCAAGCTGTTGCATTGCAAAGGTGATCTGGGGGCCAAGAGAGAACCTACAGGCTAGATGTCCAAGTTGTACGGTCTCTACTTCTTGTCCCACACAATCTTGTACGTGGACGAGGCTTGAAATTAACACTTTCAATAGCAGTAGATCTTTACTCACGCAAAGCTTGGGAAGATATTACACACAGCGCATGGATTGTAACTGCACTTTCTTGGGCAAGCTAATGGGGATAGTTCCCAATTCTCTAAGTCTCCCATTGCTACTGGCTGAAGACTTCCTTAACAGGGAGCTTGGGTCATTAAAGAAGATTTATCTATATCTCTTTCAGCCATATTAATAAAGAGAGCCACTTTCTTCCTCTCAATTTAAAATAAATATTAGCTTTAGATCTATCTCCCTGATCTTTTTTCTCAAATTTATCAAATATCTTAATTACTACCCCACTGTCGTCTTCTTCCCCACTTACTGCTTACAATCAATTGCTTATCACTCCACCTCTGTTCTCTGCATTCTGAGGTTTCGTTTGTTTTAAAGAGAAATGGATCCATACCACAACCTTTCTGTTTCACTTGATTAGATTATGTTTGTTTTGCTACCTGTACAGAATTGGTAACACTGAAAGTGGACAATTTCTATACTAAGATACAGCAAAGATGTTGACAGTGCCAAACAAAAGACTTAACCTTTGAACTTTGGTCTGCAAAGCAGCTTTATCTTTTAAATGACATTTCAAATAAAAAAGCATTAAATAACACAAGTAACGGTGCATTACAGATCTCCAAGTTTTATCTTTCCTTAAGGTCCAGTATGACACCGAAAACATTAAAAAAAAGTTTCAATCAACAATTAGATACCTTAGTCTAAAAATTTCATGACCAGCTCCCTTACAGTTAATGAAAAGTCCTCACTTCAGAGATCTTGATTGACATTGCAAGCTCTCGGGACCCAACCATGGAACAAAGAGGACCTACTACTGATGAAGAATGCACATAGGTCACTGCAAGCAGATAAAAGGTTTATGACAAACTGTAATTGCTATGCAATAAAAACTTCACAATTATTTGCCTGCTCAGGTTAATGCATGAGTAAACAGTACTCTGATATTGGTAAGGGAAGAAAGGCCTACATTAAGGACACATGAAAGAATCTGAACTATAAGGAACTAAATGAATGAAGAAGAATGCTACACATCTGAAATCAGAAAAGACACACACAGCTGAGTACTAAAAGGCAGGCATTTGAAAGCATACCAAATCAACCTCAGGTGGTACAGGGACAACATCCCACTGAAACAGCACTAGATTACCTGACTTGCCAAACATCAACCCATTTGTGTCTCTCCCAGATAATCACCCTCCTACTGAATCCCAAAGAGCAGAGGTTTGCACCAGCACACAGCAACTGTTCTAAACTGGTCTGAAGTACACAGCCTACCCTGAGGCCAGAAAGGGATGCAGTCCTTATTACAAAAGTCTGGAACACTAGATCGGTAATTAGGATGGGGTCTCAGTATGGCCTTGTGACTGTGAAAAACTTCAGTATAAAAGTTTCCTGTATTCACAGCCAATACTGTGGCCCTCGGGAAGGTTTTGCTACCCAAAGAGACAAGGAAAAAAGCTAACCAGCCCTCATGGACTTAAAGCAGAGACTTACAGGAAGACATGTCATTCCTAATATATCTTGTCACAGTGAGGTGACAAAATGTCACATAAACTGGATGTGACCTGTTAACAGTCCCTCTCAGTCTGTTTCTGGTCAGGTATTTGAGTACCAGTCCCAGCGTTAAGTCTACCAGCTGTGAGAAGAGCAGTGGTGGCAGCAAAACCCAGCACTTGTTCAGATCAATGTCTATGAAACCTTCAGACATGTAGTGAGTGGCATCACTAAGCCAGAAAGCAGTTCCCACTGGGAAGTACAGATCCCTCTGCACAGCAACGCAAAAGATCAGGGCTTTTTGCTTTGCTTTTGTTTTCAACAAAAAGGGTGCTTAAAGCTAGTAATGGTCATTGATACCAGTTTTCCCAGAAGGAGCTGAACTTCTGATGAACTGCTTAAGCAGCTTTCCCAACTAGAGCAGTTGCCATTAAGCAGCTGATTCCTAGAAGAGTGAAGTTTCCAAATGCCTTGAGAGTAGGATAAACAATCTCACAGCTTTCTAAAACTGGAAAATATACAGGATAAGGTAGACACAAACATTACCAGATGTGGGTAAGCCAGTCATGTTTTTAAGGAAGTCAAGATTCTATCTTTTCATATTCCAGGATGGTATTAGGTCATCTTGAACACAACAGTTTTCAGGCATGTACTTCTCACAGCTACTAAATGCCTCTCACTCATAGAAAGAATCATATTAAATTAAGATCAAAGATGAATGGCTGTAGGAATGAAAGACCTTTCACCACAGCCACTTGCTCTCAGCTGTTCTGAGCATTTTTACAGAAGGATACAGATCTTTGAAAAGGGTTGATAGGAAAAAATTGCTTTCAATATTTTTTTACACAGGACATTATTCCATTAAGTTGGACTGTATAAGAGGTAAAAATGCTAAAAATAAAACCCATTAGACGACTAGTGCCTCACCACCATGAGCAGTAAGAAATAAGAGGCAGTTGAGACCTTCCATTAATTAGAAATCTGTGCTGGAGAAACACTGGAATCTTGCATTTGTAAGATTAAATTAATAGCAAATATGTAACTTGGGGACATCTAAATCCAGGAAGAAGGTTTTATTCTAAGCCACAGAAATTGAGGATTTATTTATGCCATCATAATTAGAAAGCCAATGATATTACATTATTACAACACTGTATCAAAAAAGTCACTGAAAGACTAAAAGTTTCCTGTAACAGTTAAGAATAATGGATACTTTTATCAATAATTGCTGCAGAAGCCATCTTTGCTTAAGCATTAACATCTCATTCCCTGAATTAAAATGGAAAAAGCTCAAAAGTATTTCAGAATTTCAAGGCCAACCTTCAGGAAAATAGTCCTTAATTAGTTAAGTAGTAGTATGAAAAAATCATGAGAAGGTGAAGTGAAAGAAGGATTACTTTCAAATTTGGAAGCATTTTTTCAGTGAAGATCTGAAGTCCTTTCACAAACTAAATCACACCAGCTTCTATGAGGCAACAAAAATTAATACTGGTAAATTAATTATGTACAGGATTGCATGATTATTTCTATACTGCCCTTTTCATGGGCAAAACTCCAATTCTGCAGAAGCCACTGACAAATATATGTATACACACTTATACTTTTCTATTTAAAAATTCTAATAAGCAGTACAATGGTTTTTATGACAGTGACATCCAATAATCAAGCTGTAACTTGATATTCTGAGACTGAAAAGTGAATAAATATAAAATATTAAAATACTAAATACTAAGAAATAAAAATAAAATAACCAAAATAGTTTTCCTGGTTTAATTATAGTTTAAAATATTTCATTTAACTATAGCTTTTCATTTTTTCTTTTAAGAGTAAACAAGAACAGCAGCATTGAAGATGCAGGGGATTTTCCATTTTAGTTAAAATTGGAATTCTAGAGTGCCATACCAGACAATACCCCTTCTGGAAGCATTAATCCTGGTCCCCCATAAGCCCAGGGTTATGCAGGGAGAAAGCACTTTCATCCACTATGCTGTAAAAAACATAATAGCAATATGCATTTATTAGACTTGATTCATATCCAGTAATTACTTAGGGAAAATGATTTCTTAGAGGTAGGCACATCCTTTATTCATATACAAGCAGTAGTTCTGAAGTCCCCCCCAAAATATTTATTCCCTCCCCCCTCGAAATTCTACTTCATCTGTTGGCACAAAGCAGCATTATATAGTAAGGTCCTTCAGGAGCTATTGGCACAGATGATACAATACACAGTTAAATTAGGGTGACTGAACATGTGCTAGGTAAACAGTGATAGATAGTCTAACATTTTGTCTAGGGGGAACAAAAAAAAAAAAATGATGACAGAGGGTAAGTATCTCTCCTTCTTGCAGGTTCTCCCAGCGCCACTATAACTGACCCTGGGGACACACTGCTGCACGTCCTTGCCGATTCCTCTCGAGCACTAGTGAATGCAAGTAAGAGCAGCCCCAGTCACGCACTGTGCAAACTCCGCTCCAAGCACCGAACGCTGAACGTCTGCCCATCTAATTCCAGAAAAGCTATACCTACTGTACACGCAGACATGTGCACACACCAAGAATAAGTTACAGCTATCTAAAAACCGTTAAGCTTTGCACACAAAAAGGCAAGTTTTCTTTGGTGAATATCAGATCTGGGCTCAACCCAACGAAAGGTAAGATTCTGATGCATGGGTCAGGAAGTCATTTTCTCCTCTGAATTTCCCAGTTTTCAAGTGCTTACAAGTTTGATGAATGTTTTGGAAATATCCATAATTTCAATTTAGCAGGTTAATTCTGCATTAACTATCTCTATTGTATTTTGCCAATGAATTAAACATGTTTATGAATATATTCACATGACTTTACTGAAATGTCATTTGCACCAAGACAAATTCTCTCAAACTATGGACTATATATAGGTTTATTATATCTAGTAAGCAGCACAGTGTCCTAGAATTAAATTTTTCAGGCAAGTCCTATCTATACCTGATAAGAGTAAACTAAATAATATCAAATAAAGCATTCAGGTATTTGCCATAAAAATTGAAGCAATAACTCAAGTATTACTGAGTAAAGGTTATGTCCTGCAAAATGTGAATATAAGAGCAGCCTTGGAGGCAAAGAAGATACATATTTACTACAATGAAATTTAATATTCTTGATGCTTTTTTGCTCAGAGGACTTCCGTAAGTAAATAGGAAAAAAAAAAAAAAAGTACTGAAGACAACTACCTGCAGTTTTAACAGAGCCTCCAGGACACACACATTTTAAAACAGAGAATGTCTCAAAAGTAAAATTACAAAACCCTTTATAGTGCTGACAAAGCCTACATGGATTTCAGCTATGATTTGGACAGCATTAGCACTTCTACCACTCATGTTCTACACAAGTAAATTATACACTAATAAAAAAATATCTTTGAGAAAACTTTTAATGCTTTTCTCCCAAAATAAATTTCCTAGCAAATATTACATTTGTTTAGTCACATAATCAACCTGCAAATTAACAAACAAAATTTGTTGTTCTGCGACATCCAACTAAATCACAATGTTTTTAAAATGTACCGTCAGGATTTTGCATACAATTTAATGCAATTCACGACTTCCATAATTGAACTGAGATCTCAAACATTTCAGAGTAGTTTACTGTTCAACACTGGGTTCGCTTTCAAATTAAGCCTAAATGCAGTGTGGAAATAGCCAACGAAGTATTACATATCAGATGACTCAAGATCTTAAACAGACCGTTAGCCTGAACTTTCCCCAGAAAACAGCACCAGAGTTAAGAAAGGGACTAGTGAAGAACCAAACTTCAAGAGATATTTAACTACTTTGTTGTGAGGTGCTTTTTTCTCCCCTGAAACAGTATGCTATTATACACATGTATAAGAATAGAAAACGATCTTCTTTGACCTTTTATATTCCCTATATAGGAAACCAAAATTATATTCTCAATCAATTCATTAACAGTGACAAAACATTAAATATCTGGCAAATTATTAACATTTTTAAGCTCTACTTCCCCAAAACCATCTTATTAAAAGCCTGAAACAGTGTTTTCTGTAAACCTGATTTCATTTATTACTTTGAAATACTGGTTCCCAAACGGAGACTTACACTTAAAAGGGACACTGAGGAAGTGTCTGCTTCACTGCCTTTCCCTCAATGTTTCTTATCTGACCAGCTGCTCCCAGCCTTCTGCCTGGAGAACCAAACAGCATCTCCTGCAACCATGCAGTCCAGCCACAGCTGCGAAATGCTGCTGTGACCTCCACCCAAGTCATGGTAAGATTTTGAGCACAATCCCTCCCTCTAACACGCAGAAACCAAAGCTACAGCTGACAATGCGCTAGCCTTTCTCTTTGCTGGCAGTAAACACAAAGTGTAAGAATGCCAACCTAAAACCAAACACACACAAAAAATATTTAAAGCATTAGTATTATGCCTGTACCTTCCAGATGAAAATACAGACTGTTTTCATTTGAATTCAGGTGGAAGTTTTAGTTCTTCTAATGCTAATGAATAGCAACAGGAATTTAAGAAGCAAAGTTCTTCATAAAAAGAGAACATTCTGAAAACTCTCAAGGAAAAGCATTAAAGAAGTCGAAGCAAGAAAAGCAGACCTCTGCCCTTGAGAAAATTCCAGCATTATGTTAAATGTATCATCAAATATCTGGTTTTCCAGAAGTTAGGTGCACTGACGATTGAGAGGTCTTTTCTGTGTGTAAAAGACAGCAAACCATAGTTGCTACTGCGGTAACAGAAAGACTCAAGTTCATATAATACCAGGAACACACTAACAAAACCTTATCAATCTACCATTCAGTGTCCATAGGTTATTACAGATTACTTTTTCTAATAGGTCATTACCTTGAAAATGCAAAACCAAAATATTAATCCTCAAGTAATGAAGTGCCAGCTACTTTTTTTTTTTTTTTTTTAAATTTTAACCTAGCAAAACCAACCCCATAAGGAATAGTTATTATCACATACAGAAGCCTGAAAAGGGGACGACTCTTGCATTTTACCATCCTAGGACTTTTACTTAGAAGAAGATACTATCTGAATATCCTTTTACTTTAGTCTCTCAGAGACTGGCACACTGGACCCCTGAAGTCTCAGCTGCCTTTCTGTATTTTACTGACCAAAAGTCTATCCTTCCCTTCCTCCCAACTAGACAGCTGGTAGCAATGCCAAACCTGTAAAAGGAGAAGAAAATTTTAAGATGGGTAGCTGCATTAATTACCAGTCATCATCCAGTAGAGACATTACAGGAGGCTTCCGAGATACTGACTCCATGTCCTGAGTGGTAATTTACTGACTTCCTCCCCTGGGGAAGCGGGGGGGTGGGGGGTGGTGTAAGGAAAGTTCACTCTTTATACTAATATTAGCTAACACAAAGCTTAGATTACTTCTTCTCACACTTCCAGATTGTTATCCTCAGCATAAACAATTGCTCTGGATACAGTCCAAAATGTTCTTTTCAGCACCACAGGACAAGACTGCTCAGTTACATGACAGACTTTGTCACAAAGGGCAGAAAAGTTTGTACAATGAATCATCACCTTCACAGAAAAGGAGATTTCCAGTGGAAGGCTCAGAGAGCCTTAAGACTGTCTTATATCATCCTTAGTACGAGATTCAGGAAATGACTGCAGAGGTACGCAGCCATCTGGCAAAACCAATTTACACATGCATCGGTCTCTATTATTTTTTAGCAAGCACAAAATGCAAAGCTGTTGCGTTTGCACAAAACAAAATAGATGATCAGAAGTACGGGGTTCATATTAAATAGGAATCCATTCTTAAGCACAGTGCAGTATTTCTCAATTAGCTGCACTTTTTAAAGTTACATTCTTCAGGAGCGTAATTAAAGAAAGATATTAGCTCATCTTGTTCTGTGCCAATAAAGTTGAGAACTTGCAAATGTACTGGTTTCTGTATGCTTCATAAATACCTTTTCACATAAGAGAACTGAAAAACACGTTTATATGCAAAGACACTTAGTTTTTACCTCAATTTCTTACTAGATACTACTGTTTCAGCTATATAATTTGTACTTCATGAAGAGGAATACAAGAACAATAAGCACATTTATAATAGATCCTTGCAGTAACTGTGTTTAGTATATAACATGTTGCAAGATTATTATTTGAACTGTCTCTGGCAAAAATAGCTACAATGTAATTTTTGTATTGATTCACAGCTATACTTTGTTTTATCTATGATTCTACTTTTAGAGAATTTTAAGCACCTATTTTAAAACCTTTTGCAATCTAAACATATGTTTTAACATATCCACTATCTTTCTATAGCCACCAAATTTAAGTTCCACTAAAGACATGTGGGAAAGATACTGTGCCAAAATGTATTCAGTTGCACTTCCACTAATCCACTGAAATTAAATTGTGACAATAGAAACCTTAAATAGCATCTTGAAAATATTCAGGGTTAGAATAATCAGTGTCCTTATATTAGATATAAATTACAAAAAGCATATACTACTGTCTACAGCTTATTTGGAAAGCTGCTTAAAACCAAAACACCCCTCCACACCCCAAAAAATTTTGAGTACTGTATTTATGTTTTCAAGTCAACACAGAAGTGGAAACTCGCAAAACAAGGCAATAGTATCTTTTGATAGTTTTAAAATCAACTTGTATTGCTGAAAGATGTCCAATTAGTGTACTACACCTTGTGTATTAATCACAGAACCACAGAATGGTTTGGGTTGGAAGGCACCTTCAAGATCATCTAGTTCAAGCCCCTGCCATGCGCAGGGACATCCTTCACTAGACCAGGTTGCTCAGAGCCCCATGCAGCCTGGCCTTGAACACTTCGAATGATAAGGCATCCACAACTTGCCTGGGGAACCTGTTCCAGTGCTTCACCACCCTCGTCGTAAAAAGTTTCTTCCTTACATCCAATCTAAATCTACCCTCTTTCAGTTTAAAACCATTGCCCCTTGTCCTGTCACCACAGGCCTCGGTACAAAGTCTCTCTCCATCTTCCTTATAAGCCCCTTTTAAGTATTGAAAGGCCACAATAAGGTCTACGCAGCACCTCCTCTTCTCCAGGCCGAACAACCCCAACTCTCTCAGCCTTCCTTCATAGGAGAGGTGTTTCAGCCCTCTGATGATTTTTGTGGCCCTCCTCTGGGCCATGTCTGTCTTGTGCTGGGGACCCCAGAACTGGATGCACTACTGCAGTTGGGGTCTCATGAGAGCAGAGTAGGTGGGGGGAATCGCCTCCCTCGACCTGCTGGCCACGCTTCTTTTGATGTGGCCCAGAATACGATTGGCTGTCTGGGCTGCAAGCGCACACTGCCAGTTTATATCTCATTTTTCATCCACCAGTGTCCCCACAGTTCTTCTCAATCAATTCATCCTCCAGCCTGTACCGATGCTGCGGATTGTCCCAGCAAAGGTGTAGGACCTTGCACTTGGCCTTGCTGAACTTCATGGGGCTCACATGGGCCCACTCCCCAGCTTGTCAAGGTCCCTCTGGATGGCATCCCTTCCCTCAAGTGCATCAATTGCACCACTCAGCTTGGTGTCATCCACGAACTTGTTGAGGTTCCACTCAATCCCTTTGTCTATGTCATTAATATTAAATGGTACCCACCCCAGTACGGCCCAGACCCCTGAGGGACACCACTTTTCCTGATCTCCATTTGGACATATTAAACTATCAGTATAATTAACACACTGGAAATATGTATTTATTTTTAACATCAAGGTTTTTCCATGAAATTCTATTACTTTAACCTAAAATGAAACCAACTGTTTCTACTATAGTTATCTATTATCAGACCATGTTTCAGTGCAACTATTACTGATCCTGGCTTAAGAGGTAGCAGAACGATAGCAATTTCTGATTAAAATGTAAGTCTGGATTGGAAACTTCATAGCCTTGTGAAAAACAAATTTTGTTGTCTAGGCCAGGATAAAACATAAAGAAAACTAAAGCTAAGATTCTCTGAAATATTTTAAAACAAATTTGCCCTTGCATATATTGACAGCTCAGCATTACAGGCAAACAAGTTGCTCATATCTTGCACTTTGTGAAGACATTCTTTCTAATCACATCTTTTCTTTGTTCTTCCAAATGAAGATGACTATGGTGCTGTGCTAAGAGCAACTGCAAATGCAACCTGCAGAACATTCACTTTTTCCAGTACACAGTTAATTAATTTATAAGAATGCTATTTCATACCACTTTCTGTAAGTCACTAGCTTTGTTAACCAATGTTGGATAGGCATTAGAAAGAACATCCAGCTTAGTTGTTTCTATTTATTCATTTCCTGATAGACTTTCAGTTTCCTCCCCACTTAACCCAATGACAAAATAATTACCTTGGAATTTCTTATAACATAGTCAAAGTAGATTTTCATCTTTTCCAATGCCCTTATCCAAGAAGGTGGTGGCAAAGGAAGCCTGAAAACATTGATAATGTATATTTTAGTGTTTCGTAGTTGACTTCTTTTTTCTTCTCCAAAAAACATTCACTTTGTAAATAATCTTTGGGGTTCAAGTATCAACCCCAGAACAGTCATAAGCCCCCAGCTGCTACTTAGGCTTTGGTTAAATATTTACTTCCATTTGGTAGGAAATGAAATGCAGAATTTCAGATTACAGGGTAGTGAAAAAAGCCTAAAAATCTGGAGTAACAAACATTAAACACTCTAACCAGAAGGGGGGGGAGGAGAGAAAGCAGTGGAAATCTTTTAGAACTTTTCTGGTTTTCTCCAGTGTTTGGCTGACTGTTTGGTTACTCAAATTCACTAATTCTTTGAACACAGAAAGTATCTAGGGAATCTAATGCCAAGAGCTAAATTTCAACAACAAAAAAGGAATTTCACCTATCCTCGTTGTCCATAAAGACCAACTGTATGTTTAGCAATTTGAAACCTTATGCTATTTATTTCCTTAATTTAAACACCAACTTTAAGTACTTGTTTGTGAATGTCCAAGCTTAATCCATTTCAAACTAAATAAACCTATCAATTCTAAATTACATAATTCAGAATAAAAAGTGTTTAGTCACAGCTATGAGCCAAACTTTTAAAACGCAAAAGGTCATTCTTTTAGACAACCTTAGTACATGAAGCAATGAAGCATATGTAAAAATTTCCTTTGCATGAACAGTTCTATTTATTATTATTACTTATTATTCTAATTATTTACCATTCTGACTAATGTGGTGTCATAATAAACAAAACAAAAACTTAAAAGTTTTTTCTCTTTTTTTTTTTTTTTTTTTTTTTTTTTCTCCTTTCGGGGCAGAAGGGAGGGGAGGGAAGGCAAGGGGGAATTTAGCATTGTCTACACCTGCTTGCAAGAGGTCATGGAAGGTATAGAAATGTAACATTGACCAAAACAAATAATTGCATAGTCCTCATAGGGATAATTTTACTTCCAGTTGCAGTCTAATAATGAATGGATTCTTTCCTCAAAAGACATCGATTTCTCTTTTACTTACTGTATTAGAAAACTGTCTTAGAAAACTTAGGGATACTAATAAGCCTGTGCTAAAATGTGTTCTAAAAATCTCATGCCCTAATCAAAGGTGTGCTACAACATTAATAAAATGTTACTAAATAACAGCAAGGAGGGGAAAAAAGCCGATCCCTGTAAAGCACTGAAGAAAACAGTAAATGATAATGTCAATCTCTGAAGCTTTGTGGGTTAAAAATACAGGCCCTAGGTTCTGGCTGCACTGGATGATCACTTGGACAGGGTGAAAGGAATATGGCTTCACTCCACATCATGAAGCAACAAATTCTGTGGTGTTTACATAAATCCCTCCAGCCAAGAAAAGGTGATCTAATGTGTTTATTTAATCGCGAAAATGACAACAGTCATTACTTTCTTTACGTATCTTAAAGGAAAAGAGAATAAAGACAGCAAAGAGCATTCTCCACTGTGAAGCCCTTTAATACACACACTCACTTAAACAGCCTTAGTGCAACGACTAAATATATCGTATATACAAAACCCCCATACTTTTACTTAATTTTCCAGAGAACTTCCATTCTCAGCTCTGTTTTAACAGATTAAGACATCTACAGAAGACAATTACTAGAGCACATAGCAGTGATTTACTATATGGATGTGCCTTTTCATTCTTGTGTTTATTTGTTCATATATATCTATCCTTATAACTACATTTGACAGGACTCCTATTGCACAATAATTAGACTGAAGAAATCAAGAGGAATAA
The DNA here is from genome assembly GCF_965183815.1 of Platalea leucorodia. Classification (NCBI taxonomy): domain Eukaryota; kingdom Metazoa; phylum Chordata; class Aves; order Pelecaniformes; family Threskiornithidae; genus Platalea; species Platalea leucorodia. The sequence continues at coordinate 112,179,914 of NC_138824.1, forward strand.
GGTCTACAGAGTATTACTTGTACACTTACTTCCCTCACTCCCAACTAAACTCATTAAGTTAATCATAGTAGAATAACTTAGAAAAAATTTTTGTGTCAGCTATCTAAACTAATAACGGTCATCTCTATGGCGATTAATTTCTTTTGTTTCTAAATAACTTTACACCAATTTTCAAGAGATTACAAGGGATTGTAATATAGATATATAAAAATTTTGGGTGAAGAGTTCACCTCCTTATCAAACAAGAGACACAGAGAGGAACCAAGACAAACAGATGATTGATTGCGATTCTCATGACAAACTAGAGAGAATTCTATAAAGCTACCTTTTTACAAGGAACGGCCCAAAATAAATACTGTTTTTTGGGAAAAAAACTGAAAACTAAACTCCAAACCCGGTTTAGAACAATTCGCTCTGTTCCTAGGGATAAAGCTTTTCATACAATATTTTCTTATTCGTTAAGACACACCTGACATGATACACTATTTCAGTTCTTCAGACTTGTCCTGTAACCATATTAGCCAGAACAGAACCTAGAAGAAAAATCAGCAAAAGCTACTCCCAGTCCATCCATTACTATTACAATGTGATCACAGTAGAACCAGTTTCTGTATCTTCATTACAATCTCACCAATTTTATAAGTATGAACTCTAATAAAATTTATCTCAATAACACATTAGTTCCAAAGTCAAAGTAATTCTGGCATTTAAATAACCCTAAAGAGAACATCCATATAAAGTTGAGTGAGTCCATATAAATCCTCCCTAAATTTTAGCAGAGAATCACCAACATAGTCCCATGGAAAACTGAATCTCAGCCAGTGGCTACAGCTAGTAAGCAATTGGGCAGGACAGAGACAGGTACCACCTGAAGCAGCAGGCTGGCCAGCTCAGTTGGATGCATTGACCTCCATCTTCAGTTTCAGTCAACTTCTAGGGACAGGAACTTAGTTTTTATGCTAGTCCATGAAATGGCATTCCTCAAGAAAACACAGCATCCCCTTCAAAACTCAAAGTAATAGATCAACATGATAATTTACAGATCATTTCTGATCTGTTGGCCATAAATACACTACTGACTTGCGGAAACGCATACAGCATTTTGATAGTTTATTGTTTTCTACTTTGTAGATATGGTTGGTAATTGTTTTTTCCTCTGTTGTTACCAATTTTCTTCCTCTGTCCAATGAGCTTTCCAAAAATGGATTTCAAGTGGATCTGTATGTTATACAACATATACACACTAGAATCAGAAAAAAAATTACAACTGTCTTAATGATCCCATCTTCTTTCCCTGCCATGAGCAGTACCATGCCTAATTTTCCTCCAACCTATAACTTCTTTGGATGAAACCCTATTAGAAGAATGTCAACATTCCCCATTTTATTTGAGGATTTTCTTTAAAACCTCTACCCTCATCTCAAGCTTATACAACCATGCACCCTTTTCCCCAGCACAATCTTCTATTCACAACAGATACTGCTCATATAAGCTGCTGCAGTAATCACATAAGAATGCTGTGAAAGTTGTCAATTTAAGTGTGGATTACTAAATGCAAGATCATTATTGCATTTAGACTGATGAGGAATGATTCTCTGCAGCATGTTGAATCTCATCTAATTTTAGATCTTTATTGAAATACCATAATCAACTTCAGGTAAGAGTGACTGCGTCTATTCAAGATATGATTGAATTAAATTGGTTACAAGTGGTGACCTCTACATTTCAAAATATGCTACCTGAAAAAAATTTAGAACAATTGGCTCCAATTTTTCAGTGTGCCTTTCCTTCATGTATCAATATAATGCTTTATTACTATACCAATTTTAGTGCAGCTACATTTTAGAAACCTCACACAAAGCTGTGATTGCTATGTTGGAGGTTAATATGGGAAACTGGACACTTCAAATAAAGTTACACATTCTTACGTGAAGCTGTGATCCACCATCTGTGGATTTAAAGCCTCCTAGTCTGTTATATCAATCTAAGTATAGTGCAGTGAAACAATTAAGCTTCTAGATGTGCGTCTAATTAAAAAATTAAAGCAATTCTACAGCACATGTAGACTGCATATAACTCATATGCTCATGGCTGGAACTTTCTTTTTCCCCACTATTATTTTAATCATTCTGATTATATTGCAGCAAGTTCCAATATATCATCCCTTCTGTCAATGCTTCCAGTACTCATCCTCTTCAAGAAAGGCAATTTATTAACTGCTATGTCCCCATACTTGAAAGTGCTTACTTGCTAACATTCACAATGGTTACTGAAAGGAAGAGAAAACAGAAACAAAGATTTTCAGACATGGAAGGTCTTAAACTTTAAGGTTTAAATTTTATAAAGTACTTTTGTGCCTCTACAGTCACCCTAAAAGTCCAGTCTATTAGAAGCAGACTGCTAAGGACATAAGCAGGCAGGTTTTTTAAAGTCAATCTGTAATCAAAGTAATTACATTTATGAGCTCTGGGGGGAAAAAAAAAATTCACTATTACATTACAAGCAGTGCTTTCTTAAAAGAGCCATTTAAAAACAATCTTTGCCAGCCAAATCCAATTCCAATGCATATTATGGAGATCTCTAAATACAGCTCTTTCCTAATTTAGTGAAGGAAGACTGGCAGAAAAAGAATTAAAATCAGCATAGCTGAAGGTTTTACATCATGAACACAACTTATATCCCTGTTCCTACTGTAATTACCCTACAATCAACAATGTACCAAAAAACATCAAATGACTGAGAATCTAGGTCATTGACAACTATCACTGCATTACCTTTGATCTAGCTGGAATTATGGCCAAGCTATCTCCCCCACGAATACATACTTTCGACAAACATGACCTGCCACTGGCTGTCATTACTACTGCAGAAATGCAGCTGGAAGAACATCACCTGTACCTGACAACTACATCCTCAGAAGCTGCAGAACACTGCAGTGACTAAAACTAAAATTTGGGAAGTCGGGTCTTTTGTATACAAAACACATTAGTTCTTCGGTAATTTTCCCCTCCCGCCTTCCCCCCTCCCCTCCCTCCTGACTGGGGGATCAACTGTGTCCCAAAACCTGTACAGCTTAAACTTCTAAGGAAATTGCTTAGTTGAGAGAAAGCTGCAAAAGAGTCTTTAGATTACCTTTCTTACCTTGCATAGCTCTAAAGTTACAAAGACAGGTTTGTTAGTAGCTCAAAGATTCAAAAGGAAGAACATGGAAAGGTGCAAAACTGTAAAAGAAAGCTATATGGAGTCTGAAGAGGATAACCCAGCACCATCGAGGGTCTATTACAAGTAGTGGCAGCCTCCTTTCTCCCACCTGACCAATGCCTGCCTGGCCAGCAGAGACTCTTCAGGTGTCTTATTGGAAGCTATGAGCATACTAGCAGTTTTTAAATCCTATCTAACCTTTGTGCATGTTAACTAGTAAGTAATAGATTGCAGTCAAGTACACCCTCTTTGCACTCAAAAACACCCATGAATAAAGTGACCCTGAGATGGACAGTAAGAACACACATATCACTTTATCTGCATTTTGTAAGTCATGTTCATGTGCCAACTTTCCTGAAGTGCATTAGGCAAGGAATCATAATCTTTAATACCTTAGTACTCCATAAAGCATTAACTTACATAAATTTAAAATGCTAAATGTGTAAGTGTGATAGAGTAGCAGCATATCCATTTCTTCTTGAAAATTGACTGTTATAAACCACGGTGATGCTCCCAGATAAGGCAACAAGTTTTCACTTCCACAGATATTTAAAAGAGCTCAACATTGAACTGCAGGTTACTTAAGCCCCAAAAAATTCTCTGGACAGCTATGTTAAAAGAATTATGAGCCCAGACAGGTACCCCTAGTAACCAAACACTTATCTCTGAAAGCTATATTTCCCAATTCATTCCACCTACTACTAATATTACCCCAGTGGCAGCTAAAGATTGGGAAAGTTTGCAATCAGAGCAAAGGAAAAAAATTTCAGGTGAAGAACAGCTGTTTCAGGAAAAATTAAATACCAATCTTGGAGGCTGCTAAAGATGTTAGAAGATCAACATGCCTTTAAAGAGTCAGATCCTAAAGTGAAGTAAATTACTATGTACTGGCATCAGTAGACCTTTTTTCTCCATAAAATAAAGCATGAAGTCTATGCAGGATTTAAACACTGGGTGGCAGAAAAGGCCATCATCTCAGCATCCAAATATAGGTGTACTGTGCCATTTTGCATGCAAGAGAGCACCCGAGATACCCACGTGAGGCTGGAACACAGGATCGGGAGGAGAAACTTCAGGTGACCCACACCATTCTTGAGGGGCAGCTGGAGGACAGGCCATCTAAACCAGAACTAAAACACACGCTTTGGCACCTGACAGCTGCCCTATTTCTGCTGCACTGACAGCAGGGCTAAAAGCAGTTTCTGAACTATAGGAGTTTATAATTCACTGTAAGAAAAACTGAAAAAAGGGTAGCACACTGAGCTGTGATCAGCTGCTCCACCAACGGTTCAGAAGACTGAGCTGGAGAGAACATCTGGTTAGGCAGCAGGGGACCAGCGTGTCACCCGTCGCCCTGATGTAAATTGTGGCTTGTGGGACACAGGGTTTATACTCTGAACCCTATCTATAGCATTTCAAAGCACACTTGACATGGATGTCACTTGAGACTTCATAAAACTGAAGGAGGAAGTAAATGCTAAAGAAAAGAAGAGACTTCTCCCATTATATGGCTTAGTTAAGTAAATTTCATTTCCTCTACAGCCCTTACAAGCCTTAATTACCAAAACAGAGGATATCACCAACAAATACAAACAAGACAAAACCTGTAGGTGGACGGGCCAAAGGATTCTGACTAGTTATAATCTGCTGTGTTCACAGAATGATCAAAGCATGGACACAAAATCCAGTCTAAAAAAGGCGCTGAAAACAGGGCCTCAAAAGAGATGCCAGGGATGTCTACTGGCCCCAGAACCTTGTAACTAACATAATTTCTCACTGATAGAACTGCTGCATTCAAGGAAGCAGGTCTTTGTAATTAAAACCAGAATGCAATTCAACCTCTGACTTTTGTGCCAAATTCTCCTAGATTGAGCAAGAACTTAAAATTTTGGCTAAGCGCTCAGGTGAAAAGGGTCACAGTATTAAAAAAAAAAAGACAAACCAAATAAAACTTACTGTGTTGCATGATTTCTGCCAAGTTTTACTTCTACTATTATTCCTAAAGGCTCACAGAAATATATGAGTATACCTATTGTCCCATAGAACTGGATTAAGCTAGTGTAGACTCTAACAAAGCCTAATGAGAAAAAAGGAAAACAGAGACTTAAAAATCAAAACAATTCTCTCAGATCTCAATAAGCCTAGAAAGGCAGCATCATTTACACATTTTAATTATGTAGTGCTTGGAAAAAAACCAACAAGTTATCTTTGCTAGGTAATACCTTGTTCTCAATTCCTTTTATATTATTTTGCCTGATTAGGATTTTAGACGCATTTGTTATGTGGAGAAATGAATTTAAATCAAAACACAACCAATCACTCTAGTTGTGATCCCACCCGGCATCCAGGGTCTACAGCATCACTTCTAATGAACTTGGCAGCTGAATAATCTTCAAATACGATTTTACGAAAGAAAAATTGTTATAGTTTGCTTGTACTAAATTAATTACAAGCAGAATCCTTACTTAAGATGGGAGGGTGTTTACATGTATTTTGAGTGAGCTATCTTAAACAGGATCACAATAGAGACAAGGCACTTAATTTACCACAAAATTAACTAGACAGTGCCAGCTAGATTACAGGTCCAGAGCTTGTGGCATCCCTTTTACCTTACAGCATTTCCTTTTCATGAATTCAGGGATAGGAAAGCCACATTTTTAACAGGAACCAAGACAAAAATATAGAAAAGTCTGTTTTTAAAAAGTATTATTAAAATAAACTGCAATCGTCACTCAAGCTTTGTGGTTCTGTTTTTTGGGTTGGCAGCTAAGCGGGGCGGGGAGGATGGATACAGACACAGGGACAACCAGGAGGGGATGGAGATGAAGAGGAAGATTCACCAAATTAACGTGTTTGAGGAAAAAACTGCCCAGTCCCAGATTTTAGAAAAACTGGAAAAATGTGCCAAAATTACAAAAGTGGAAGTTTATTTGAATTAATTTTTGTTGCTTTTTTAAAGCAGAATTTATAATACTTTTCTTGGAAAAAAAAAAAAAGTTATGCAGAAAATATTCTGTTACTTATGCGGCCATTTTACCTCCAAATTCTCATTTTACTGAAATTGAGGTTTTATTCTCAAGTGACAACACCTTGAACAGCAAAATTTTTAAGCTGCTGCTTACAATTTACCAAGAAGTTCACTGTTTGTACAACACTTGTATAAACATGGATTAAAAAAAAATATACAATTCTGCTGGTCATTAAGTGTTGTCTCAAAGACCACAATACAAAACACACTTTTATCTTCTTAAATTGTACTATGGTGCTAGAGATGCAACATCCAGGTTGCCCTTTGAACAGTTCTACTACTGCTTTTCTTGGAGCTACTCTCTACTGCTGTGAATATTACCAAAAACATAGTATTTAAAACACGATGGATATAGTCTTTTTTTGCATGGATATAGATCTTTTGCCACCTTCTGTTATAGTAAGTATTCACAGTCTCCTTCCCAGACAAGTGAATAACCTTGCAAATGCTGCAAGACAAAATTTACTTACATCTTGGCTTTCACGGAAAATGTAGACAGACTAAACTGATAAAGCAATTGTTTCTTAATCTCTTTCATGGCAGAGAATTAGTTTCTCTCAATTCCAAAGTAAATTGAGCATTCTTTGCATTTGATGTTTAAGTACCTGTAGATTTAACGGTTCTTCCCACTACAGAAGGAACGGGATTTAGTACACGCACTGTGCAGGAGAGAAGGCTGTACTAGCTGAAGAGATTTGTCTCAGAAAGCAAGCTTTTCTGTATACCATTCAATACTTTGTGTTTCTGAATCCGAATCTGAATTCTCTCAGTGCCAGGAGGCACACAAGGCGCGAACATCGTTCTTCCACTTCGATCGGTCTGCGGCTGCGTGCTCTGGAGTCCCAAGGGCCACAGCGCAGTCTTGTGTTGGTTTTTTCCTCAAGACATGACCGATCCAGTTCCATCTCCTCCTCCTCCTCGCTTCATTACTGATTTTCTCCATCTCAAAGTTGATGCTCGTCATTTCTGCAACTTTTTTTTTTTTTTTTCCCCGGGAGGAGGTAGTTGGCCTCCTGCCCAACCCCCATGACTTGGAGGGCCAGTGGTTTTTCTGTCAGGGTGGCCTTCCCTTAGGCTGCGTTGGTTCGCAGCACCTTCTTCAATTTTATCTGGTGCACCCTCCAGAGAGGGATCCCCTATCCACCATACTTTGTGTTTGGTGTCATTTATTTTCAGCAAACTTAGGACATCTGCAAGCAACTGGAGTCTCTCTCACAGATTTTTATACTCCCCTCTTTCAGACTAGAGTTGCTCATTTACTGGCATAGAAATTAGCAAGCATATCAATAAAGCCTAAATGGGAAAAAAAAAATTCAATAAAATGTCAGTTCTGATTCTTTCCCAAATTTGTTTGGGACCTGCACACACAAAAAACAGGAAAAAAAACCCAAACAAACCATTTTTTAATCAGTTCTGAGCAACCAAGAATAAACATGATTGTTCTGCCTTTTAAGCCTTAAAATTTCACTATAAACCCACACAAAATATTTAATGTTTCAGATATTAGGACTAAAGAAGCCCTTAATGACTAAAAATAGTTCACTGCACAGCTTGCTGTGCTTGACAGGGAAGGAGGGGCTTCCCTAAAAGTTTAAATAAGGAAACCCAAATTTGTTGTTGCATTTCACTGGAGGGCAGGGGATGGGGAATGACATACAAGGGACCCTCAGTCATCCAGAGCATTACGTTTACTCATCAGTAGAGCACAGATTCAATTTCTCTGGTCTCTGCTATTTCCTAATCTCTTCTCTCCCCCTCACAGCTCTTTCTACTCCCCCCTTCCAGCATTCAATCTGGTGTCTATTCCGATCACATAGGATGAAAAGCAATTATGCAGCGGTGTCCCTCCCCAACGAGCACAGGCACATATCACTGACTGAACAGACCCGTGAAGGAAGTTCTTCAGTTCTGAATAAATGCTTAACACTGCCAAGTGCTACCTAGAAAGCAGCTTGCTGTTTCTTTCATTTAGAAATCCTTCCAAAACACTCAATAGCAGCACCACTTTCTTTCCCAATAGGAAGAACCTGCCTCTGCTTGGAACAGAGAAAAGTCCATAATTGCATTCAATTTATTTTCTTACTAGAGGAATCTGTACCACACGCTTGTTTATACATAACCATAAAATGAAATAAGGTGCAAAATACCACTGTATTGATATTAAAGCTTTAAGATTATCTAAAATAGAATTTATTTGAAATTTATTAAAGATTAATAGGAAACAACTCAAATAGGAAGTTATTATTACTATTATAATAACAAATGCATTTGTTATAATAATTAAAATCACAACTGAAAAAGGCCCCCTGAATTCATCAGTTAAATTGTCCCAAATGAGAAGTAAATAAAGATCAGCTCATCCTCTTAAGTAACATAGTGCATAAGTCACTTCATGCACTGGTCACTTGGTTTAATTGAAATTGTGAGTTACTGTGCAAGAGCTTCCATTAAACCTATGCCAAGTAACATTACTTCTGGAATAGTGACCTTCTTGAACTGTTAGAACTCCCATAAGCTATGAAACTGCCAACCTCAAGAGTATAGCCTGTGAGTACAAGAAAAAAATCTTTTTTGGCAGCTAACTAAACATATTTAATTCTGATCCAAAGTTTAAGGACATCTGCAACGTAAGCATACCCAGTCAATGGCAATTCAATGCAAGTCAGGGAGAAAGACAAGGGAAAACAGTAAATTGAACTTGCAGCACACAAAACCTAACAAGTAACAGATTAAGAAGAAACTAGAACTCTACAGTTGCTAAGTGATGAGCCACTGAAGGAACCACTCAAGTGTGACCTTGAAAGGGTTAAACCAGAACTTTGTAATTGATAAGAAGGGCAAACAAGATTATCATGCATCTCAAGGGGAGGAAAAAAGCAAATTTATCATGGAATAAGAGGTGAGTGACACTGTACAGAATTAAGAAATGCTTTAAGGAGATTGTGGCGTTGTGCAAAACTTATTGTGGGATGTTTAGGGGAAGAATCAAAGACAAAGAAAGGGAGGAATCAAGGTGGTTCGGGGATGAACAAACATGGGAAAAGTGGGAGAAGGAGACTGAAATAAGCTGGCTGCCTGTGCCTGTTTCTCCATTTAAACCACTGAAGTATCCACTATACGCGATAAATCCCCTTGCCCCCAATACCTCAGAGAATACAAAGTAAGCAATAATAAATGCTAATCATCCATCTAGTATTAACACATGGTTTGGCACATACTATATTTATACTAGTTAATTAAGTGTGCCCAAACTGGGTCCCTAAAACTGCCTACTGAAAATGACCCCTGCTCTGTATTAACTGTTGACTGATCTCTGGAAGCCCTTTGAGAATGGAGTTAGTTGTCCTGGGGCAAAACTTTTGCTACATTTCAACAATCTGACAGTTTGACAATAGATTTCCAGAGCTTACAAGTTTTCTTTAGCTTTTCTTATTCTTTTATTCATTTTTATAGATAAACATGATATAAATTACATATGTAATATATTAATATATAATATGAAAACAAATATTTTTATAATCTATAAAATATATACTTAAATATAATATATGCCTACATAATAAATATTTATATAGGTATCTATATACAAAAATATTTGAATCTATTTTAAACTAAAAATAATTATAATAACTCCGTAATATAATTATATATAATACGTACAATGCATATAGTATATAATATGTACATATGTAGCCACAGATGACAGAAGAATAAGAAAACCTAAGTACTATTATTTAGTGTTAGATTTTAAGTGTTCAGCAAAGTAAAGGAATTTAACTCAGCATATCATAACTGTTGAACAATCCAAATGACTTCTCCAGTTTGGAGAATAGCATAGTTTTAATAAAACTGGTAAGAAGTAATAACCACTAACACACCTGAAGTGACATTTTATACTTACTTTGCATAGTCAAAAAGCCTGCTGTCCCAGAGCTGATGAGTTCCTTTAGGACCAGAATGGAAGAAACAAGAATCTGTACCATCAAATTTGTTGAGACCATCTTCAGAGTTTTTTGATGCATGGCTGTGCACAACATCCAGCAGAACAGTGATGCCCATTGAGTGAGCAACGTCAATCATTTCTTTCAGGTCATCTGGAGTTCCATAACGGCTGTCAGCATGAAAATGCAATGTGTTATGAGTGATACAATCTGAACTTAAGCTGACAGTATTTAACATTACTCATAAAAACTACATCGAAGTCAGAAGTTCTTCATCACCTAGTTTCCAGTTGTATACAAGTTATTTTCTCAGCCTCTTAAGTAGTAGCTATCGATTACAAACTGAAAATTAAAACAATATAATTATAAAAATTACATCACGCACGCAACATTTTGCAGAAATAGTTTCAAAGTTTTATTCTTCCCTTTTAATCTGTTAATACATCAAATTCAGTATAAAAGATAACTGATACAACTTAAAGCTTCTATTTAATATTGAACACTTCCTTACTTTGTCAGAGACAAGAATATATTTATATTATTGGAATACAATAACCCATGACAACTACAAAAGTAAATGCACATTCATGAAAGTTCCCAAAATACACCATCTGCTGCTGTCGTGCTTAGTTGTTTGTTTTAGGTACTACACTATTTTCCAACTTATTTTTAAATAAATTTTTTTGTCTCCTGTGTCCGACACACCTTTCTTTCAACTAATTAAGCCAGTTAAAACATCCTGTCTATCTAAATTTAGCCTGGTTGTCACTTGAGCATCACCAAGATGAAAAAAAATCACAACATTCAGGTTTATCATAATTTTCTTAATAATCACCTGAATTCATTTTCCATCTATTTTTCACCCTAGGCCTCAAATCTAAGTACAGTCTGTTACAAGCGTGGGAAAAAGTTCCTATAGAACACACAGAGCCATGATTTTAATCAAGTTTATTATGAACAAGTAGTGTACAGTTCTCTATCATAAAAGAATGATTTACACATTGCATTTGTGTTGTGAAATTCTTGACAGTAACAAAACCCATGAATAAATACTGCTGAAGCTGGATTAGCTGGAATATGCTATGACAGCTGAAGTTACTTATAACCTTTTTGTTTGTATCGTATACAAAGTGTTTCACAGAACAGCTGATCACTATGCCAATTGATTCCAGATTTAAGAGGAAGCTAGAGTATATACCTAAGTCATTACTTTCTCTTTCCATTAAACACTTAGTTACAAACACACATACAGGCATACTGATTTCAATGGATAAGGTAAAAGAACAGAGAAGATGCTGAAGTGCTTAAACCTACCTTGATGCTGCAAAGAAGCTTGTGACCTGATAACCAAAACTGGCATAGTATGCATGTTCCATAATAGCCATCAGCTGGACACAGTTATATCCTATAAAAATAGAAGAAATAAAACAAACCCCTGCCCTAAGCATAGTTAGAAGAGGATTCAACACCTGTAACATTCATTCCAGTCTTCTCTCATTTTAGGTGCTAACTCATGATTAACAACTAAAGACTCAGTCTCTTTCAAGAAGTAATTCTACCTAATAGTTTATACTTACAAGATCTTCCATTAAAAAGGGAACGGTCTGTTTGTCAAGTGATCTACATTAACTAGGTGTATTGAATTTCTCAGATTTAGAAAGCAGTACGTGATATGCAAATATAATCTTAATTTCACTTCAGAATATTAACTAGGCCAATCTGCATGTCCTGAACTTCCGCTTCACTTTTGAAACTTGCAGTCAGGGAATGTGGGGGCAGCCGCTGGCTACACGTACTATACATTACGCCCTATGGAATCTTTTTTTACCACTTCAAAAACGCTTTTTTCCAACTGTAATGATTACATTTCCCCTCTACAAGAGTTTTTCAAAAAAGAGAAAGCACAGAAGAAATGTGTTTTTGTTCTGAGTTTACCAGAAGAACCAAGGTAGTACAGGAGGGTTGGGGACGTGCTGTCTCGTGTATCACCTAAGATAGTTCAGTTCAATATTAAGGGAGGGAAATCTAAAGGGAAAATAACATACTAATGATGAAGCCACAGTACTTGCCACACACCTTAACTAAAGCTATCTTTAGTATCAGTGAATAAGTGCCCTAGATAGCTAGCAAGTGAGGACTATCAGCAAAAGATAACCTTCAGGTTTCATCTACAGTCTGTTCAGACTCCCACCACTACCACTTCTCTTTATTAGTTTAACCAAAATCTTCACTTCATTCTATAGTTTAGACAAGATACTGGTTTCTTTTTTATTGTTCGTGTTTTTAAATTTCGCAGCTATAAAAGAGTTATTATTAGAAGATAGTTGGCATGAGCTCAGGAATTTGTCAGATTCATTGCTGGTTTATAATTCAGGCTCATTGCACTTATTCTTATTTACAGCATTTTTATAAATAAGCAGCAACACAGCATCAAATTAATCTAATTTGATTTGCTTGCTATTTATTTTCCTATTTGTCATGCACATATTTCTGCAAACTATTAATATCTTAGCATTCTTAAATATTGATGTCTTTAAGCTTGTCCTAACAAGTAAGACATTTCAAAACTGAAACTAAGCGCCCTTAAAAATACATTTTAAAAAAAGACTTAATTCCCACAGTATTTACTTAATGTCAATAGGAACAAATATTATCTATCATTACTGTATACCCTAACTAAATTTGATATTGCTTTTATTTTGTGCTGTATCAGCCTCTTCATGACATTTTTCTTCCCCAAATAAAATATCTGTAGGTACGGCAGAAAGCTTAATTCTGTTAAACATATTGACCTCCTGGAATGACTGAAATTCTTTGGCAGTAAGGAAAGAGTCAGATACACAATGTGGAATCCAAATTTACTTTTTGTTGAGGGCCTCCAGATATGCAAACTCCCTCATGTCTCCTGCAAGCTCAACTTCACTGAAAGGCAAAAGCCACATTCTGTGAAACACTGACCCACCAAGTAAACCTACAAGAAAAACTTATGTCTTCTTCAGGCACTCTGATAAATTGGGGAAGAAAAAAAAAATACCCAAGAACACATAAGCACAGCCATCATCCACAGATGCCTCAGCCATGGATGTCATGATTGTCTTACAGTTGAGTGTAACAAAACATATTTCATCACAAGGCAGTAAAAGCTAGGAAGTTCTAATATTGTCCATTATAGAAACAGTGCAAAGACACCACAGGAAAAAATAATCATCAAATAGAAATTGAGGTGAACAGTTTTGCTATGCTTCCTGAGATAATCACGCCAGCCGTTCCATACACCTCCTACAATATACTAGGAGTTCTTTTCTAAAAGAGGATTTCTCACATTTAAAGTTTCCATATTCTGATACCTCACAGCAACTGTTCAGGGATAAAAAAATTTAGTGCACTTATTCTGGCAAACAGAAAGGACAATCCTTTCTATCCAGATATTTCTTTATCTCTCCTTAGAATCAAGATTTATATTAGTAGAACCAATTAAGAACACAGTATTTTCTGAAGACTGTCTCACAAAAACAGGTCCTTTTTCAAGTTGAAAGCAAACCATGCCAAAAGCAAACTGCCCTGCAATATTTATCTAGGCTTTTGCAACCACATTATACTTTATCTGTGGAATGAATTTTGATTCACATATCCTATTTCAGTCTTTGTTTCTTCTCCATAGATTTCACTTGTTTATAATTTTTGCTGCCCTAAGAATCTATTTTTATAGTCCATGTAATCTGAAAATGCAGAAAACCTATAGACACTTGATATAATTATCTTTTCCAATAAGAGCACAGCTACATAAAAATTTTATCTATGCAAGTATCTCTGTTATTACTTACCAAGATCCTTTATTCTAGGTAGTACGTTGTATGTGAAATTTTTATAAGAAGCTACCTTCCCTTCTGGGGAAGCAATCCCCACATGAGATTCATAGATTCTTAGGCTTTTTAATCTCCTGGGGGAAGGATGCTTGTGCTGTAAGGAAGAAAACAGTTGTCATTAGGATACAACAGCTTGGAAGTGTTGTCACAATCACATAATTTGCACAAGGTGAAAAACAATTTACAGTTTGGTTTTTTTCCCTCTAAGAGCACAAACATTTCAGAAGTAATTAAGCATTCTAAACTGTTAAAGCAAATGTCTATTTCAAATTAACATTCTTCATGAACAAGAAACTAGACAGCCATGATTCAATACTTCTCTTATACCCTTTTTAAATTACACTGAAGTGTACAAACTTATAGCAGCCATTGTACTATAAAGTTCTTCTGAACTATCACAAAGCTTGTTTGAAAATAAAAGATAATAGAAAGATGGGTTTTTATTTTTTAAGCAAACCCTTCACTTCTCAGGTAGCTACTTTAGTTCACTACTCTTTTTGTGGAACAACTGTTTTGTTTTTTTTTCTTCCAAGCAGGGATACAAAGATGACACAATACATGGTATTATACGTCTTTTGAAAATAATATTTAAGCCTTACTATATACGACTGTGGTGGATTCCAGTGTACCCAATCATAATTTACTTTGTCTTCATCACGGACTACGTATCTTGCCCAAGGTGAAATACGATACAGGAGTTCGCCATTTTGAGCACGAATCACCACCTATAAAATAACCACAACATATGCATGCAGTCACATATAATTCATAGAACACCTTCTGTGTAAACCATAGTGGAAAATGAAATAGTACACTACACAGAAATTTAATTTAAGGAACACTCAAATATATAATGCAAGTCAAGACAAGGAAGAATAACCCTGTTCACAGAGATGATTTGCAAAGGGATAGCAAAGCAGGCTTGTCAGACACAGGAGTGATGTTCACAAGCAAGAGCTCAAGAGTGAGGATATATATGTAAGCTTCATAAAAGTAATGAGAGAAAGAGCCTTCCCCAAATGGATTACTGTTAGCTTCCCTAATTTTCCTTGTCATTGCTATTTCCTCACCACATTCTTATAAATTTATAACAGATACACAGTATAATGCCATCAAGATGAGAACTGTGATTTGTTTACGCAGAAAAAAAAAAATCTAGTAAGCCAATTTTAATATCTTAATTCCCTCTTCTCTTCTATGCTTTGTGAGTCCTGACCAATATCATACAGACCAGAACCACAGATGAACACAAGCAGCACAGGACAACTTTCAGGTCAAGAAAAGGGAAGAGTAGAGGGAAGAGTAAAATTTAAATTGCTGGGTTTCTTCTGCTGCCTTTCAGTTTCTCTGGATTCCTTCATCATTCTAATGAAAAAATAAAGTATTATCATCTGTTTTACTTTCCATATTTGGTTTCCTCTAGTTTATAACGAGAGACTAAAGAGGACCATTCTTTTCATTTCCTTCAAACAGCTCATAGAACTTCTCCAGGAAGAGCGATGAAACACAAGAAACCTAGGAACTCTTTTGGAGTATTATGATTTTACACAACAAAAGCAAAATTGAAATAATTACTAGGATAATGTTGTACCAGGACCTTGCAGAAGACATTGTATTTGAGGAGTCGGTGATCTTGAACATGCCATCTCTGCTCTATTGAGTAATTAATGTAATCTGTAACTTATAACTTGGGAAAGGATATGAGAATCAAGGGGTGGAAGGTAGTATTGCTGACTGGGAGAGTGTTGCATGTTTAGGAGCTCAGGACAACAGGTCCGTGCTGTGCTGCACATGTACCTTAGCTGCAGAACAGAACAACCTCAGCCATCTCAGCATATGGAAGGGCCTTCAGGCAGCTCCCCCTTGGTACTGGCAACTATACCACCCGCACGGCCTTGTCTTTGTCGAAAAGCGCAACAAGAAATTCTCATGAGGACATGCTTGAGGAATAGAGTTGTTTTCTCGTAATGAAATTATATACTAGCTTGAATGACCAAAAGGGAAAGCTTCTCTCCAAGGGCAGGATCTGCACCACACAGCATGCCATGGGAAAATCTACCAGGGCACTGTCTGATGCCACGCTAATGCAGGGTGCCCAGGATTTGAAGATGACTTGCTCACTATCAGTATTCCTCCTCTTATTCTGTCTAATTAAAGCAGTTATCCTATGAAGCCAATTCTTGTCAGGCCTTTCTTCTTGAGATGCAGAAAGAACCCTGCTCCATCTCTCTCACCTCACTCCACCTCCCCCCTTCCTCAGTGCAGGAGAAACCACACTGGTTTTGCTTGGTATTTTGGCTGCCATTAAAACAATAATACAGAAGGTTTGCAAATTTAGAACCCAGAAATGTACAAGCAAGTGAAGTCCTGAAATTCTTCATTCTGCTTTTGTTAAGAAGTTGATGGTTGCTTTCTTGGTTTGGCTGTTGGTTTTGGGGAGCTTTTTATTTTTGTAAGGAAAGCTATGAACATAATAAGAAGCCTCAAATGAAAAGAGGGATGGGGGGAAGGGTTTGAGCCCCCCCCCCCCCGCTTTCTTTTTTATTACAAAAGTTACTTTTCTTTGCTCTCAATTCCCAACAAGTAGTTTGGAAGAAGACAATTATCAAAGAATTGCCTTTTCACCTGTGGCAAGTGTCTAATTATTTTGAAAGATTATCTGTATCCTTAACCTAACCACAGGAGAAAGTAAGATGAAAATACCTATACCCAGTAGGTTAATGGAAGCTGATAAAGCAAGGAAGTATAATAATACACACTGAGAGACACAGCAATCATAACTCTGACAATTCAAAACAAGTTTTGTAAGGAGTAATTGAGACTAATGACCTAATCAGAAAAAGCTGAGAAAAAGTTATTGAAAACACTGTACAGTTGCATGGAAAATTTCCTCTGTCAACTGTGCTAGCAAAGCTTGCCAAAAGGATATTTCTGCAAATTATACCAACACTATGAAGATCCTCCTGGCTGACAGCATTGACAATTTGCAAGTTACCCTTAAAATAATAAAAATTATATCCTCTTTCTGATATCACGCTTCTGATGATGCTATTACTTGTTTTATTAATTTGTCCCAATTTTTCACAGAAAGAAGATAATTACTGCATATAACCACCATACCTAGCTACTTGTGTCAGCATTCCTTTCTCTAATATTCTGGTGTAATTTATACTATACAGGCTTATGAGGGGTGGGCGCATTTTATTTTAAGAAATATGAGGTAATTAATCTAAATTCAGAACATTATTTAATTAGATTTAGTACTGGTTTAACCCAAAGATGATACTGGAAGGAGAAAAAGTTTATTTATTATGAAATACTAAAACCAGTCATGCATACTCTTTAATTTAATCCATTAAGCAATGAAAAACACTTAAAAACAGAGATTAGAAATGTATTTAAATGGGCAAACAGTTACTTCACTTTTTTTTTTGACCCACACTTCTACAGTTATGCTGCATGTGTTAATTAACCATATCTCTGCATCCCATCCTTCTGAATTCACATAAGAACTTTTGTTGTTCCATAGTCACTCAATTTAAATTGACCATCTTTTCCCTCATTTCCAATGCATCAGTGCACTTGATCTACCAGTTTTTCAGAAGCCATTTAAGTACTAGTTTTGATTTTATTCAAAGCATTTATCAGGTCAAGTTTATTGGTTAGACTTTCCAGGAACTGAGAGACTTTTATAGGAACTTATACAAGTTCCTACCGACTTTCACAGCCAGAATTCTAACAGCTACAAATAAAACTTCTGAGAAGCAGAGGCATACACGTATTTGTCATAATTGAGATAGTAACAGTGTAGAGCCAATCTACAATCTGTGGTGCTAATCTACCATTTTCTGCAAGGCCTGGGTTTACACACTTAGACTTAAGAGTCTGCTCTATTTTAAGGTTCACAATCTAAATTTTTGGTTTTCCTTTTTATTTTAGAACTTAACTTTCAGTTTTACTATGCAAAGATATAAGAAACCTTTCATGTTCTAAAGAAAACGATACATTTAACCAACAACAGAAGTCATACAATTTAACCATGCAAATGTCAGAAAATCTCTAAAAAAGTGGGGAGAGCACTTATTTTAAACAAGTATTAGGGAAAATTATTTGTTGCCTTCTTTACAGCGTAGGTCTTCTTAAGGAATATTTTCCAAATATATCCAGCCATGGTTGTATCTGGTTGAACCTCACCATGACAGTAGAAACCTCAGTTTTGCTCACGTGTTGCTGTCATTTTTGAACATCATGAGCTGTGCACAGAGAAAGCGTACTCCAGAGGAACATACCTAACCCAGAAAAGGAATCATTACGACCCTGAGGCTGGTAAAGACAAATCCTGTTCTTCTCCCATTTACAAGAGCATAATCAACACGGTTTCCTTAGACCCCTGTCAAGTGATCCCTAAAAATTTCAGTTCTTATTTTCTATGCTTGCTTAACTCTTGTCTTAATTTTATGTGAATCTCATTTACTGAATCTTTCCTTTCCTTAATTACCAAGCTCTATACTCGATCAACTTCTTATTCCTCTCTCCTGATATTGTAGGAAGTTGATTAAGTTACAAGTAGAAAGACTTCAGGTAATATTTTCTAAAGTTCCTTGAGACAGAACTCCCACACCATCATGCTTAGTTGAGGCATGAGCAAAAAAAAAAAACCCACAACCTTCAAAAAGTTGAATGGCACCCCAAAACAAATAGCAAGTGAGCCCAAGAGTGACAATAACAACTCTAATGGAAACCATCCAACAGCTTTCATTCCCATATTTGCTTTTGCATTTCTTGAAGCAGTTAATTACACATAAATAAAAGTTGTAATAAAAGAAGTAATAATACAAAGCACAAACATAAAACTGAAAGACAGATAAACAACTCTTGCTCCACTCACCCCAAACTATTACTTGTGGTCCATTCTCCGCAGTATTCAGCTATAAAAAGTAGCTGCCACATATATTCTGCACCTGCTGCTACAGGTTATATATGGATAAAGAATACTGGATATAGTGATTACATAGCCCTTTTAACAAAGTACCTATGAGTCTATTTAGCAAATACTGTACGTTTGCTTGAAAATTTGGTTTTGGGTGAGTTTTTTTGTTGTTGTTTTTTTTAACACTCATTTCAAGCTAATTCTTAAAAGTTATGATTCATAACCTAAGCTAGCCACCACTTAGTTCATCAACATTTTATAGCTGAGTTTACATTTTCTAATTAACTCAATCTTCTCTAAAGAACATACATAAAATAAAAAACAACCCTTTGTCATTAATCCATTTTCATATTACAGTTATGTACCCGCATTATGGCTTATCCTTGGCTTTCTTCAGCTTTATGATTTAAGTCACCTTTAAAACGCTCACCAATATGAACTATGTAAAATTGTCAGGGAGAAGCAGCAAAGCTGGTCACTACAGAACACTCCAGCAAGAGGACAAGCGCAGGAGGGAAAAGAAAATCCAAGTTTCCTAGGCAAAATAACACTTCCTCCTCTGTTTGTGTGTTTAAACTGTTACTAAATAAACAAAACTAAGTTAAAAAGAAAGAAATCTACATATCAGGAGAGTTACATTTACACTGCCCAAATTTAGAAGGACAGAAAAGCAAACAAAGACAAAAAAAAGAGATGAAGAGAACTTGTCACTATCTACATTTAACATCTCTTTTTCTGAAACATAAGATGGAGTACTATGTTACTGTCAAACTGCATAATACATGGACAATATGCCATTTTCTTTTGTTTGTGGAGAGGAGGAAGTCTCTTACAACAGCTAACCTGTTTAGAGCTCTGTACTAAAAAGTCTAAAAAAGACTTTCTTCCCCATAGTTTCCAAGTTGGCTTACACATTGGAAATTTCTAACACAAGATTCTGGACAATTCAAAGTTAGTCATGCAGAATTTTCCTACATTAACACTAGTGGTAAATACATTCACACAATAATATCTAAAAACTCAAAAACCTTTATGACCTTTGAATGTCACATGATTCTGGCTTCCAAGTGAAATATCAGTATAAACACATGTAAATAAGTGCTCTTACACAAATAAACAAGTGTCAAAGACAGAACGAAAACGTCCTTCAAAATTTGACATTAAACAGTCAATTTACTCTAAAAATGGACAGCGCAGAGAGATACAATTCATATAAGCACAACTATAAAACAACAAAAAGTGAAGAGCTTAACCTAAGCTGCTCATCTTTTGTATGTAAAGGTTAGAAATGTGTGTTTTGTTTGCATTTTCCATTATAGGGATGTTGGGTGTATTTTCAACATTTCTGTCTAAAATGCTCAGCACACCTGAAGTTTAGCATTTGAAACTGCTGTAATTAGTGCAGCAAATTTCATAGATGAGTACACCCAAGGTAGTGAAAAGACATCCTGGTAACCTGAGGTTTAAGGTGTCAATGCTGCTGAAGTGAATAATTTTGAAGTGAGAACTTTCAGATCTGAATAAAAGTCACTAGAAAAACTGAAACGTAGTAAGAGCAAACATATAGCCAACAACGGCTGGCTTTGAAGGTAAGTAAAAACTGGTGTGCAAAGTTGCATTCCAATTTTCAAAATGCTGGACTGCTGGAAGACAAAGCAGGACCTAAGTCTCACAAGAACATTAGTATCAAAGTGACAATGTGTTCCATGTCTGTCTCCCTAGAGTATAGGGAATTTATCCTGCAGCTTACTCCCCATTTGATAAAACTAAGTACAGTGTTTATGGGTCTGTTTTGATGATGTTTAAAACTCCCAAAAACAGTTTATTACAGTTAGGGAGAAACCATCACTCTGAGGGCAGTCTAGTGTCATACAGAAAAGGCAATAACACATTGGAGCAATTCAGAAGCTGAAACACGTTTCATTTAATTTAATGGTGCTTCCAATGCAGGACAAGTGAGATTCAGGGGCCTTAATTTTCAGAGACGTTGAAAATTTTTAAGACTCTTGGGTACCCCACTATTCTTCCTTTCCTAAATAGCATGGGTCTTCCATATCACCTACAGCACACCTGCCAAGCCCTTCTGGATGTCTCAGGGCATTTAAAGGAAAACTCGGCGCTTACGTTCAGGCAGCTTCCAACCTATTGTGACTCAGTGAAATTTGTTGGCTTTTTACGAACAGAACCCACACATTTTTTCTTAAATTATCAATAAAATGTCTGACAGTTTTGCAAGTCTCAACTTCAAAAGTTTAGTCACAAATACAAATTTAGATAAAATGTAAACCCGTGTGTAAAATGGAGCTTAATGGGGTTGTGCTATTGTTACGACAGATGAAACTGTGCAGTATCAGGCCACAAAACACCACATTTAAAATTTGTATGTTTATGAATATCCCTCTTCTTTCTTTTCTTGTTTGCCTACCTTCATCTTCTCTTCACATCAGCTTCATTCTGCTACCTCATCTTCCAGTGTTCCAGATCTTCAGAATGGTGTGGGAGAATAATTCAAGTGACAGTTACATACAAGATCAGACAATTTCTCTGCCCAGCATCCACTCATTTAGCTTTCAGTTGCTGCATCTAAAGCAGACTTTAATTCCATGAGTGAACGTTGTATTCAATTATGATGTGTTTCCGTAAGTCGTCTGCCTCTGTTTCCACTGATGATGATACAGGGTCAAACATTAGAAATAAAAATGAGCCATGCTGTCTTGATAATTCCTTATTTTAACAGATATTTATTTTCATCTAAAACCAGCATCTGCTCCCCTATTTTTTTTTAAAGAATAAAGAATTAAGACTGATATTTTTGCAGTTCAGGAAATTTGTTATCTAGTGGTTTGTCATTTATACTCGAGTTGGGGAGAGGAAAACGAGGCGACGATAACTAGATAACTGATGAATATATGCAAGCCAATAAACTGCTCTGAAACACTGTATTATTATTTCATTACTTTAATAGCTTGAAAGCACTTGGAATGATTGTTGGTATATGTGGCTTTTAATACAACGATGAAATTAAATTGGCCATCAAACCAACAATAGCTAACATAATGAGAGAGTGGACTAGCTTTAATATAAATATGGAAATGTCAGGGAGTTGTTAAGCTATTATTTCAATATTTTACAACTTATAGTATTTCATTAGCTTCATATTTATTCATTTCCGAGACAAGATTATCCAAATGTAAAAGCCACAAGAACACAGATGGAAACACCACCTCATCTCAATAACATGCACCTCATTTGAAAGTAAGTTCAACCCAAAGCCTAAGAGCATGACAGGATTAGGTCTTAAAGACTCTCTAGGAAGTTTATGTTAGATGCTGCAATAATGTCACCAGGTTTTTCCACCACATGAAATTTATTAGAAATCAAACATCAAGGTATTTCCCACCCTCAGTTGTTCTAAGAGTGCATGGGGAAGGAAAACAACTGCTTGTACACTAACATAATTTTTAGTATAATATACTAAAAATATACTTTGCCTGTACACCTTAGCTGCATATTTTTCTTCCACAAAGCATATCCAATCCTGTGTTTAGCACCCAGAATGGAACACACCGTTCTGATGATCTTTTGCCAGTGGATGATGTAAATTGAGCCCATTTACAGAAGTAAACAAAAACCACATCACCACCCCTGCCTTCCCCACATACACAGAAGAAACCACAGGGCAACTACTACCATTCTCTTTCTACAGGTCATACTGGCTTTAAGAAAAGCACCAGAATCTAGAGGCGATGTTTTTATACATTTGTATCTTGGGTCCACAGTAGAACGCTTTCCGGTAAGGTAATGCAATCTGCTGCAGAACCCAGGACCAGAATTCAGAGTACCTTGCCTGACAGTTTGCTTTAAAGAAGATTTACATAAAAATACAAAAGCCTGACAGAAGTTTGGGATAGAACAGCACTGTTACGGGCTTTATTCTGGAATTCTCATTCAACCTGACAGATTTTAGAGACCAGAAAAAAACATTTCCTTCTTTAATAGCCTCAGAAATAGAAGGCAAGGAATGAAGAAGTGAACACAGGTTCGTCACTAGTGCCTTACTCTTCTTGCTACTGCACAGCCCAGCCTAACAAAGCAAAGGAAAGGCAGCAAGGAGGAAAAGGGATCAGAAGTTGTTCAACACTTCAGCTTCCCCTAGCCAGGAACACCTTCCCAAATGGACCCTCCACCCAAGATCGGTGAAGGAAGAGGCATGGAAAACAGGAAATCTTTCCAGAACTCACCTTCCACTGAAAAACTTTACCATACTCTATTCCTACTGCACCAAATAACCAAGAAATCAAGCGTATCTGCCAAGGTACTTGCAGTCACTGAAGTTATTTCTTAACAAGCGAATTGAGTATAAAGCTTGAAAAGACATTTCTGGAAAGAATAGACAGTGTGTTGCTTTCTGCCAGGCTGTTCTCCTTCCTAAACTGCAGATCGGTTACACTGGAAAGAAGTAGTAAGAGAACACTCTAATCATGTTACTCCAAATCTCCCTTTCTCCAACTTTTTTTTGCCCTCATCAATTTAAGATTACTGTCAAAATTAAGTCAGTCAAGACAAAGCTGTCTGTTCTTTTTTTTTCCCCCAAGCCATTTTCTGGCAAAGAAATCTGCTAAAGAGACAAGCATTTAAATCAAATATTGAAAAAAATACTCCTTAGCTATCGGATACATAGTAATACTTGTCAAGTCATTTATACATTTAACAAAGTTCTGCAGAGGAATCTGTGTGGTTCAGAAGCCATTGGGAGAAGGGTCTATTTGCTGTGCAGATTATTTTTCTGTAAATATATCATCACATCAGCTATTAGACTCTATACTTATTAGGGATATTAAATATTTGCTCACAATTCCCCCTTTTTTCCCCTTCACTTCTCCCCTGGGGAAAGAAAATAAATTTAAAAAAAAAAATCAAGATAAGAAAGAAGGAAAAGCCTATCTTCAAAGCCAAGTCATGAAGTCATGCCTTGATTTTCCAAAAGAGGGAGATATAGCTCCATTTGTGAATTAAGCATGTCAACTGCAGTGAAGATCCTAAGAACATGTTTAACCAGTTTACTATATCAGATTAAAAAGGAAGCTTTTGCTTTTTTTTTTCCGTTTCCATGCTTCTCTTAGAAAACTAAGAGAAATCAGTAAATACTAACAAAAAATACAGAAAATACTATAGTATTTATTTGAGTATAAAAAAAATTCAAAAGATGAAGACAGTAGCCTAGTATTATAAAAATATCTATGCAGATAAATACACCATAGGAAAATCAAACTGTTAAAATCCAGGAAGCCATAGGAGAGTTGTTAAAAATTAAAGCAATATCACATGGAAACATTCCCAATAGATTTCAACAGGCACAAGTGTAGAGACAATATAATACTTAATCATCATGAACTATCCCAAAAGTACATGATTTCTACAGGAAGAAACAATAGGCTTTATAACTGTTAGTTACACAAAGGTGGCATTATTAGGTATTGCGGGACAACCAGTTTATTTTTAGAAAAACACCACATGTATCTGTGCTGCAGGACAGCATTCAAACTTTCCTTTCAGTCTAGAATCCAGATTTTGAAAACCTTTTTCAAAATCAAATTCGTAAGTCAAAGGTAAACTGGAATCTCTAAAGTACACAGTTCAAGAAATACTTCCCCCCCACACACTCTGACTTAACCAGAATCAAGTTACTATAACATCAGTGATGTAGCTTAAAGACTATAAAAACTGGTATGCATAATATAAAAGCATTCATATATGTATTATGTAACTGAGAGGCTTGGGGTAGGAGAGCACGATTTGAAAAGCAACCATAATAATAAAGCACATTACACACAATAAGTGTAACTTATTAGAGTTGTTTCAAGCCATGTCAAGTAGAAAAGAAGCTGCTGAAGTATGTAATAGAGGCACCCAAGCATTAAGTATTACTTATCTCAACTATAAAGCGTTTGTATAAAGGACAACTGCTGCATAATGCACCTTGCAGTTGGGTGGTTGTGGCATAGCATGCTTACTTTTTGATGCTCCCATTCACGGCTGTTTCGAACTGGGGATGAGGCAGGTCATGCCCAACATCTCCGCTTCCTGTCACATACTCCCATGGTGTCTTTTAACTGGGGTAGCCTACAGTCCCAAACGGTCCTTCCAGTGTCCTCTCCCGCCTCTTGCTGTTGTCTCCCTGCCCAACAACTCAAGAGTCCCCAACACCTCAGGTCACACTCTCTTTGGGAGATAATAAAAGAACGCAGAGAATTGTGATGTGTTCCCTCTAATTCCGAGGTCATCTGTCATGAATGAGCTCACCCGTCCATCTCCATGCATCGTTAGATGCATTAACTTAACTGCTTTCTGATATTCTAAAGTATCATACTTTGAACACTTTATCATAATGCCTCAGAGAAGTCCTCAAACAGCTCTGGTGTTGGCTGTACAGACCATCTGACAAGACTTGGGCATCCAAGGTGTGGAATAAGTCCATCAGAATACCAAAGTTTATCTTCCACTTTCCCCTTGACCTATAATCTTCTCAACTTTTAGACAAATACAGATGAAAATTCAGAAATACATACCAGTATGTCACACTGAAGAGCGTGTCAGAAGCTTTACCTAATTAGTGGCCCTATCTTCAAAACAAAAACAATTCCCCTAAAAACCACAGCCATGTTTCTATATACTTAATATGGAGTCTCAGACTTTAAATTCCATTTCAAGACCCCTTCTTTAAAATATCTCTCCCTTTTCCTCCAAAAAACCTCATGTTTTGCTTTAACACACACCTAATACCAATTGAAACAATTAGTCTTCTGTATGGATAAACTAAAAGGAAAGTATTTTTAAATAGCAAAACCTCCTACCAAAGAATTGTGCAGTCTTCAAGTCACAGGAGAACTAAGCCTGCCAAAATAACTGAACAAGAATACTCTGAAGTGCTGAGCTCAGCCTGCAAAAAAGGCTCCAAAGAGCAACAGTCCACTGCATTACAATGCTTCATCATTGCTACAACCTCTCCTATGAGTCCACAAGTAGTTGCACATTGTTTACCAAATCCAAACAGGCACAGTCAAGAGACCATTTACCTCCCAATGAGATAACAATTCTTCCTGCTAGTAAACCTAATCTGTAACCCAAAGAAGCCTACAATAACTTGCTTCACAATCAAGCAATGAAACATGAATGGCATTGCCACAGATTTAACTAATGCTTTAATTCCCATTCAGCACCACTGATGCCTAGAAATGTATATACTAGAGGACTTAAGTCCTTAAAGTTCAAAATGCCTGGAACGCCATGTCTGCTCCTTCTTGCATATAGGTTATATACCACGATGCTGCAGATCATTTGTTTCATTCACTGTTCAACTTTACAGACCTGGTGATTTTTTTTTCCATCCTACACACCATTTAAGACATTAAATTTAAGTGACATGGAACTTAACAGACTATGAGCAAGGACATTCTCCACCCCCCCAGCTGAGAAGAAAACAAGAAACATTAGAAGCATTTATATTTGTATATATAAGAAAACAGTGAACTTCAGGAAGCTTCCCATTGAAATCAAGTTTCATACCTCTGCTAGTGGTACCCAGGGCTCCCTTTGTAAAAGCTGTCTGACTGCACACAACCTATTTACATCTTACATTACAGAAAACCCACCACATCTTTAACACTTCTATACCTAGCATTCTAACCACCAGCCTGTTATCCCATTATTAAAAAGTTTCCTAGGTTTTCACATTCTCATTACAAACACCTTCACATTTTGACTGCAGACTGCTTGAAGCACATGAGACCTGAACTCAAAGCCAGTCTGATACTACACTGCTGGAGTTCCTGATCAGTCAGGCCAGCTGCAACACCATCTACTTCATCAGCGACAGTAATTACACTTGATGAATTTTACTAACAGTGGCTCCCTGACACTGATTAACCTAACTGCTCACCATATTTGATTCCTTTTCAAGGTTTACAAGTTAAACACAGAGCATGCAGATCTTCTACAAAGTATAGGATACAGTGGTAAAAACTGTAAGGATGAAGTTTTAATAATATTCCTTGCAACTAACTTTCTTCTCCCCAGCACCTCATGGGTACAAATGTACTTCTAGGTACCTCTAACCATAATTAATCTGTTAGTGTTCCAACTCAAAGTAATTCCTCCTTTGCACCCTTTAATATTGAAAAAGGTTATATATTTGGACTGGAAAACTACTCAAAACCAATAGTAATGAACTTTTAAAATAGTTTGTACAAACTAATAAAAAAATTGTGACTGTTCTTTATGTCAGGCCTAATTTTGTATTGAACTTGGCACCTATAGCTACTATTCAGCAATTACTAAAACCACTCAAACGTGCAAGAGTCTGGAATATCCATAGAAGAATGTGTTAACAAGTGCACAAGATAACAAATCTAATCACCTCATTACAATACAAGGCACTCCCTCAAAAAGCTATAAAGTTTACCATTTAAATATATATACACACACAGAGATATATGTGTGTATATATATGTGTGTGTGAAGGTCAAAAGGATACAGATTTAGCAAATGATGGAATGCAGAGTTTTTAAAAAGTTTCTACCATTTTCTGAGGTGACCTTTCCAGGGAAAACTTATTTGTTCCCTGAGCTGTATATGATCAGTTCTGTCAGCATACACAGAGAAATCACAGATCTACTGTCATTACTAGAAAGTTGAACAATTACTACTATTTTAGTATACCCTCTCCAGCTCACAGAAGAAAACTTAGTGGTTCTGCTATATAGATCTTCCCCTATTCAATGTTCCAGGGCAGCAGGTAGCTCAATCATAATTGCCAATATTTTGTAAGTACTGATCTTACTATCTCTTCTGATTTAGCTGTATGAAAATATTTTAGAACTTGATCATTAGCCATGAATTTGGAGATTATTTTCATCTAGGTTTGAATTCTTACTGGCTTCTGTTTTCCAATTGTTCTGCATTTTCTGTGTTGTTCCTTGGCATTCCTATGAAGAATATTAAGCAAATTCCCCACTGCAGATATTAAGATCTCAATTTTTACCAATACTGTCCCCACCCCTAAACTCCACTGACTATTTCAAAATTAGGTTCTTAGAGACTACAGTGAAAACTTAATTTACAGGTATTTTTAAGTAGTTGTAAACTCATTTATAAACAAACAGTAAAAGAACAAAGTGGAACACTGATTAAACTCCTGCATGCATGCCTATTACAACACATGACAAGACTTGCTAAGGAAGCCTATCCATGTTAATTTTTCTAAAAGCTTGCTGTATACTGTGAAAGATAATTAAGAATACTCTGGTAGTGAAGGAAGAATTCAGTCATTTTCAACCATGAAAGAAGATAAGCACACTTGCCCCTCAACTGCCATTGCTGTTAGAATGACAAATATGTTAATGTTTAAAGAAACTTTGGTTGTCCCAGACCATCTTTCAAACTACCCCCATTAGAATAAAGAAACAAGAGGTAAAGAGGCTTAATTTTTTAAAGCACAAGGTTTGGTGTTTGGTTTGTAATCTGTGCTCAGCTTATGACATGTCAGAAGTTTAAAAAAAAAAAAAAAACAAACACCACACAACCCCAACAGCAACTATATTTGTTCACTTAACTCACTCTAAGCTCCCCACTGATCCATGGAGAAAGAAAAAAGTGCCCTTTTCTAGCAGGTAACCTTATTTTGTAGATGGATGTCATAATCCACAAGGGAGTCACTCAGCTGTTATAAGCATCCATCCCTTCACACAGAAATGTATCAGAAGATCTATAGCAGGTTTTTTAATTACTCACCTTCTTCAATGTTTATATTTACTTATGAGAAGACTGACTGAAGAGCTACAGTAGACAGTCTACTACTATTGAAAACAGGCAAATGTTTGACCTCTGCTCTTCATTTATTTTCCTACAAAAATATTTTGTGACCTGATCTAAATTAGTGTCACCAGCTACACTCCCTCCATTTCCCATTCTGGCTTAGAAATTACTTATTTAAAAGGAATGACCTTGTCACTATTTCAGAACTTGGCATTTGCCTGTGTAGAACTAAAGATGAAAACAGTGTAGACAAAAGCGAAAGATACGGACCTTCTGGATGAGACTTTTTTCCCCCCTAGCAGATTAATCAAAATCACTACATAAATGTCTGAAGTGAACTATTTTAACTTAAATATTTAAGAATACTATTGGTAAAAATCTTTAAAACCTATGATTCCTTTATGCTTCTTTAGTAAAGCAAAAGAGGGAGTACCTTCATTACTATGAAGAAATAGTTTTTGTTGCCTAGTCTAGTGCACACAGACAGACAACAGTGCTTGTGTATTTAAACATTAGCTCTGCAATCTGCATAGTAATTTCCATCTACAGACAATCCAATATTCTCAGCTTCTGCATGAACAAAGGACTGCAAAACTATGCTCTACCACACAAATCCTCGTGTTCCCAAAAATACTCTCATTTAAGAACGATCATAATTAACAGAACCATGTGGTTTGAAGAAAACTTAAAGAGCAGCAGTTTTCTGAACCCATTAGTGGAATGAGAGAGGATAAAAAGATCAGCCAATAGCATGAGAGTTACATACATGCCTACCATGTGGAATATTCCAACCTCATTCCAGCTTTTGTGACTGATAAACCATTTTAGAACTACTTTAACTAGAGATTTCTTTCCATGTTAGTTATATCATCTAAATACATTCGAAGTACACATTGTGATGTGTCAGATTCAGTTGTGTAGGCACCATGGAACAAAAACGAAGTGTCATGAAAGATTATTAGCAAAGTTACAGATGAGGTTACAGATGAGGCTGTGAGCAGTTCCATACAGATGAAGTCATCAATTATGATTACGCACACTCGTGAATCAAGTTTCTAAGTCTTTGCACTTTTTTAAGACAAGAATATACACACTTAAAAGCAAATCCATCTCACAGGCAGACAGAACGGTCCAGCTACACGAGCCTGTTTGGCAATCACATATTTTGAGTGTCAGTATCAAAGGCATACATCTTCGTTTAGAACTGACTATGTAAAAGCACAATTAAAGAAGTGGCAGGGTAAAGAAAAAACTAAAAAAGGAAAACAAACTCGGATTCTGCTCTCCTAGCAAGAGTCTCATGGCTTTTCAGAAGACTCAAAAGCACCTACAGAACTACAGCAAATCATCTTACTAGCACATCAGTACCAAGAGTAATCAGTAGTCAAAAATTCTGCACACTAAACAAGTTACACACAATGCAGTCTTTGCTTTATGGAGTTTATATTTCAAAGAAAATAGTAAATGGAAAGAGTGAAAGTACTATAAAGACCTGTACTTCAAAAATAGGAGATATGACCAGCGATTATATAGGTAGACAGAAAAAATAATCTTAAGGTTTTCCAAATGTGTTTAAGAATATATGCTTTTTGCTATTATGTTAATAATTATCAACACTCCTCATTAGTCACACCTCTTATCTCTACACTGAGCACAGAATATTCTACAGTAGGTGAGCTCAATAGTCTTGTAGACAAAACATAAAAGGTAAATTCAGCAACAATCACAAAATCTCATCTACTTACATCATGTAATCATGGAAAATATTAAGTAACCATTCTGCAATCTCATACATTACTGCATAATCACTGTATTTCTGAGTTGAAGACAACTGTTTTCTTTCCTGCTCTGTAAAATAAAAACAGCTTTCTCATCCCTGAATGATTATTACTAAATTTCAATTTATCCATATTTATTACTGGGATAATTTCATAGGCCATAACAAAAAGCATAGAGATAAGCACACACATTGAGTAAGCATTTCTAGAGCATTTTTATGCATATCTTTGTTTCAGCAGATTACTTGTTTACTTAAGCTGATTTTCAGCAGAAAAATGAGGATTTTTTTTTTCCAGTGTGTTAGTTTTGTTGATATGAGCCCTGAAAAATACAGTAGTATTATACAAATGCTTCCAGTTTCTTAATTTTCCTAGTCTATAGATTATTTCAGTACATTTCTTTCCTTAACTACTCATTACTGCCCCACATTAGCATCCGATATCTCTGAAACTCAAGCTCTGACTGCAACAATTCAAATTTTCAGAAGTACATCTTGGACCGAAATCAGTATTCACCTATAAACAAGCAACTCTGCTGATAGTTAGTTGTCATTATGTATATCTGCACTAAGCATAACAACTATAGCATTTGACAGCTCAAAGAAACTTTCCATTAGTTTCTGGAAGAAAGTATTTTATGCTTACAGATATTCACAAAATACAACTGATAAAATAACTAAGTTTTCCCTGCGTCTGTATTTAGTTTAACTTACTTAACCTAAGCCTACTGGTCAGTACCCTTAATTCCTAAGTGATAGGCAGATATTTCACAAGACAGCACGTACCACTAAAGCAAAAAAAAGAGATCACCTGAAAAGACATAGTTAAAAGGATCACAAAAATTACCAAGGTATTGAGATTTGAATAGGATCTTAATCTTGAGTAGGTGCATCAAATACAAAAAGACTTTACCTATACATTACTTTATTACTATTATTTTTCAAATTATCAATATGTAAATACTGTTTTCATCTTGTAACAAGATACAATACGCTGTATCCACATATGCCTGTTCCTAAACATCATGAAGAGAGTTACATGTTAATGTTTCACTCATTGAGGTCACTTTGCACAAGTAGATAAACTCATTCTGCTTCTTAGAACAATTAAAAGAAGATGAAGTTATTTAAAAGAAGACAAAAAGGACAATTGAGTAAGAAGGGTTATAAGAATTGGACAGAGTAAGTCTAGAACCAACACCTTTAGCTTTGATCCATGGGGCACTGGAGGATAACCATCTTGTCCAGGTGGAATGAACAGCTCCCACTTCCCATACTCCATCTTCTTATATGGATGAGAAAATGGATTCCAGCCATCTGCAATTTAAAAAATAATAAGTATATTTATCTTAAAATGTGTCCAATTACAATTCAAAGGTGTAACGGTATGTTCCATCTTTTTCAGAATAAACTTCAGTGACAGCAGATACAAATACTTTTACATTTCATTCTACCATACACATTCAAAAGAGATTCAATAAAATGTATAATATTTTCATTAGGAAACCATACTCCAATTCCAATTTGACAATGATTAAATTATTTCTAATTTACCTTCTTTGATCAAAGTAAAACCAACCTCCTCCTCCCCCAATAAACACTACTGATTTTAATGCCACAAAATCATGGCAGTATGAAAATTAATGGCTGAAAAGTAATGCTTAATGTAGAATTAAAACAAAAAAAACCTCACATCCTAAACAAGCCAGTAGAAATATTTGCTACAACACTATGGGGAAAAAATAATTAGCAGCTGTTGATTATCAAGAGAAGTGAGTTTGGACAAAACGTAACCAAAACCAATCTCCATAAACTGAACACTCAAACCAGGTCTGGATACACAGGTTGCTCGTTGCCTCTATTTTGACAAGCTGATGTCCTATTAGTAACACTCATTAAGCGTATATAATAGGAAAAATAAAGGGGAAACCGCAGACAGACTTGGTAGCAACAGCTAGGAAACCACACAATACAAGACCATGACAACACAGTCAGGAATTTGGCCTGAAATGCCACAGTTTTATTTCAGTAAGTCTTGAAGAAGAATTTCTTTTTCATTAAAAAAGTTCAATGAACCAAGCTTAGATTCCATAATTCAAGATTCTTTGTTCTCTTTGGATTCACTGAGCACTGGAGACATACAGCGTTGGTCATTATGACCTGCACAACTGAACAGACATCTGCCAAGAAGATCTTGTTTGTTTGTATGCATGTTCAAGGTTAACTCATATGAACGTGAGTGAATATAAAGCTTCTGAATAGACCGACTTTGGCAATGTAATCATTTCTAGGCTAGAAGGAAATGGCAAGCCAAGTTTGAAAATTACTTTTTTTCTGCCTTGAAACATGTCTATCTCACATAGTTCAAGGCAGAGACTCCTAAGCTAAACCAGTCACAGAAAATTGAATTGCAAGACATTAAAGCGACACATGCTAATCTTCCTTCATGCTAATCTTTTTGTATGCCATGTCCTGTAGTTTAAAAAAAAGAGGTGGCTTACACCTCAATAAAAGAATAAGCTGCCTTCAGTGACTTATTTACAGGAAGTGCAGTGCATGATCTTAGGCAGGCATTCTGTAACAGCTAACAAACTGTTCACACCCTGAACTGTAGTTCCATGACTAGTTTAAGGTAGTATAAAACAATATTGCTACTAAATATGGTAGTCAGGGTTAAAAGCAATTCAGTAAAAAACTGGACACACCATTTGAGCAGGAGCATCACTTTTGGCACCACAGAAATAACAGCAGGGGAGGTAGAGAAGTGAAGAAGTTATCTATATTCATCAACATATGTATTTTCCAATAATATAGATATGTATTTTCCAGTAATAAAAAATATTATCTCCTGTACAACAAAAAGATAACCTTCTCTAACAGTATATGGATGTCTTGAATTTCAGAGAAAGACTAGGCTGCTTTCAAAGTAACTTGCTAGTTGCTCTTACACAGCTGTTTAAACCTGCGAACTGCCAATCTTTAAAGAATAAAACTGAAAGGCACAAATCGAACAGGCGAGACAATGTGACAAAAATAACTATGTAAGACAAATATTCTAGTACCTATTCATTTTACAGTAGAGAGCAACGTCAAAATCAATGAAGAGATTATTATAATAAAATGTTTCGCGTGCTCAAAAACAGAAATATAACTAACTCCGTACTCTAGATGATAGTTTTCATCACTATTAAGGTATTTGGTTAGTGCAGACAGAAAATACACACATTAGCAGAAGGAAAGTATTTACTGAACTATTGCTTGATTAATAGCAGAAGAGCTTGTATATTAGTAAGATTTAGATGGGTCTTCCCCTGCAGTTTTACTCCAAAGTTTCAATCAAAAAATAATGAAACAAACACTACTAATGACTTAGTAAATGACTAAGGCTACTAAGACCAACATTAAACAAACAATACCTTAGCAATAAAGCAATCCTCCTTAAAAGAAAGTCAAAACTGCAAACACTATATATAGTCTCTATACACTGTAATACATATATTTATTTTATTTCAATGCAGGGAATGGTAAAAAGACATAGAATACATCACTAGGATTTTATGGCTTTGGAAAAAAAAAAGTAATATAACATGGTACGTACTTCAAGTTACAAGTCTGTCAGTGATCATAACTAAGAAAAGAAGAGGGGGACATCAGTCATCTAAGGGCTCCTGAATGCTCCCAAAGCACTGAAGGTACTTAAAGGGCAAAAAGGGAGTTGGAGGTAGAAAGTAGGGCAATATATTATGCATAAACTAGAAAAATTACATGCTCATTTAGAACACATTTGCATAATCCAAGTGGCACTGATACAGACCTTAAAGCAAAATGAATGACAACCGAGGGGTACACAGCCAGCTAAAACCCTGGAAGCCTACTGGAGGAACTGAAGACATCTGGCATAACTTATGCCTGTGTCTGGACAATTACAGCACATTTTGTCCAAAGCAGGACCTTTACCTGGAGTACACCACCAGAAACAGTAGCTAAACTTCAAATACCAACACATGCTAAGAACCCTGTATCGAATGCTCAGAAAGAGCACCTTCAAACAACACTGCACCTTTTAACACAAAAGCAAGAACAAAACACACACAAAGATGGTAACAGAGTTAAAACTGATATTTTCTTTTAAATTGCAAACAGCTAAACTGTCTGAAATAAACATTTCGGGCAAAAACAGGAAAACAGAAGAAAGATGAAAAAAGTCGCAAACATCTTAAGAAGTTGCAAGACGACTATTTTAAGGAACCTGTTAGGATTTATGATA
This sequence comes from Platalea leucorodia, assembly GCF_965183815.1. Taxonomy (NCBI): domain Eukaryota; kingdom Metazoa; phylum Chordata; class Aves; order Pelecaniformes; family Threskiornithidae; genus Platalea; species Platalea leucorodia. Next base: position 112,214,737 of record NC_138824.1, read on the forward strand.
GTCAAGACCTTCTTATGGGAATTACTATCAACTCTTTCAACCTTCTTCCCCCCACAGATATCTGATCATCTTCGCTGATTTTCATGAAACTCTTTCAAATTGAGCTGTAGCTCTTGATTACAATGCATAAACTGAACCAAATATGTCAGGTGATGACTTGCTAATACTGAACAAAATAAAAAGTTACAGCAGAAGTCTTAGGCCCAGTCTCTACAAAACTTACTTGGGGAAATTGACTGAAGTTGAGTTCATTATGTACACCAAGAGCACTGAATGCTTACATTATTAAAAAAAAATTCTCGTGACCTCTGTTACAACCACCTCTCCTCCCTCCTTTAGAGGCAGAATGGCTGCATCTCTCTACCCACTTAAGTATCTCTGCTCTCCCCAGGCAGCTTTAGCAATTCTGTCCAAGCTGATTACACTTTCCCCTCCACCTGCTAACAATACTGGATGGTCCTGTTAATCCTTTCTCTTCTCAGCCACAGTCATTCATTACTGGGTGTCCATGATTCATGACTTAAGAATAAACACAAAGCAATACCCATCTGTCCCTGATGGTCCTACTTAAAACCATTGTTTACTACTTACCCCTGCAGAGGAACTCATTTAGGAAGGTTCTAACTGAAAATACTGCTTTGGATTAAGGCAAGAGGCATAAAAAAAAAGTTAAAATACCCTGAAAATTGAAGGCTTCCTTGAAAGAGGAAGTGGCTCAGGCTTCTCTCAGTTTTACTGCTTAGCTTTCAGATTTTTCAGCAAAACATAGCCAAAAATGCGGGGGGGGGGGGGAGGGCGGGACACAGGGATGACGGGACACAACACACAAGACAGGAACAAAAAAAACCAAACAAACAAACAACCAAAAACTGAATAGCAGACTATGAAAATACAGAGACGAGAAGAAATATCTTAGTTTGAGGACAAGGACTTCAAAGACTCTGCCAATAGCTACAAACAGAAAAAGGCTGACAAGATTACCAGCAGAAGTTCAAATAATCACCTTAAATACGTTGTAGAAAAAAGGACACCATCACAGAAAACCCATAAGCCATACACAAAGACAAGAGCTTCTATACAAAAGTTCAAGCCCCAGGTATGTCTTAGTCCAACATGGAAGACATCTTGAAGAACCTAGCACTTCTATTTTCTCTCATCTCTGTGACGGGATGTTCCAAAACCAGACAATTATTTAAACATTACACCCCACCTCAGCAACATGAGGCACAAGGGAACTTCTTGATCAGATCTGCAGCCTTAGCATGCCAAAGAATCATAAACTGAGCTTTAATCTAGAACTAATTTCACCACTATAATGCCTTGGACTCTACCATTTGTCATTAAAAATCAATTTAAATGCAATACTTCCAGCTAAATCATAGAAGAAGATTGACTTCTTGTTCCATCTCCTGGTTTTATTTTCACATTGACAAGTGTTTATAGCCATACAGCTCTGAGGCTCACGGCTTAACTTGGAGTTTCATATCAGAAATTAACACTGCTCTTGCTTCACATAGGGGAAAGGAATACTTTTTGCATATTGACCAAATCATTCACTTGTTCCAATGTAAGAGCTGATACATTAGTGCAATGTTGTAAACATTTTTTCAAAAGTGAAAAGCTTCATAAACTGAGATTGAATTCTCAAGTGCAATAAACTCATCTCTTAGGGCAGTTATATCTCTACATTCCACATACTTCTGATCAACTGAAAGATGCTCAAAGAGACCAGAGTCCAGCAAGCATTCACACATCTTCCTTGAGGAAAAGGTACCAGGCAAACAGCAGTTCAGACAAGGGAAAGGCATCAAAATCCCACTATCCCACAAGATACCTTTATACCATTTGCTTGGAATATGAAATCAGAACATTAATGGAGAGATTCTCCAAGGACACAATACTGTTCTACACAGTGGCCAATTAGGTCTTCCTCCTCCTACATTGCCTGATTTCCAACAGCTCAATAGCAGGGTCATTAACATAATCTGCTTAAAAAGTGATTAAACAGCTCAAACACTGCCATAAAAACAAACGTCATTACTTCTCAGATAGGATGTCTCCCTGGATGTTAATAGCAGCTTATACTTCAGTCTACTGCCTTCAGTTGTCTGCAGCCACAGAAGTATAGCACTATTTGACTTTACTCATGAAATCTAGGTATTTTCCTATAAAAAGCTTTGAAAAAAGTAGTAAGAAGTTCAGTATCATATCACAGTAGAATCTAGACTCCATTTAGGCAACAGTTTGAGTCAAGTCTGGGGAAAAAATAAATCATTTAAGATATGAAACGTTTCTAATCAGCTGTCAGATATCTAAATTGTGAGGGCTAGTGGCTTAAGCTCCCTTTTCTTCGCTCTGAAGGAAGCCTGTCAGAGTTTAAATAATAAATAAACCTCCCCCCAAAGCCAACCAGCTTATCCTCCCTCCACCCTCCAGCCCCAGCAGCAGCCTTCCCCACTAACACGAGAAAATGGAAGCAGAAACCAAAACAAACAGATATTCCACACTGATCAACATTTTAGATCCAATGTTAGCTGGGAGGGAGGGGAAGGCAGAGAAAAGAAAAAAGGGAACTAAAGAACAGAAACCACAAGTATGACAACGTATTATATTAAAAACCAACTTCCAAATTAGCATATACAGACTTACTCTTTCAAGCTTCTTAAAGCCAGTAACTTTTTTTTAATTAAAATATTGTTTACAGATAACATATGAGTCTCTCCGTGGCCAAATACAATTTTGAGTGTTCTAATTCCCAAACAAATTCTGTGGGTTATCCTCAAAACTTGGCAGTTCAGTGACTTATTTTGAAATAGCTGATTGTAAAGTAGCAATAAATTGCCAGTAGTCACCAAGCTCCTCAGCAATACAGCATGCAAATAAAATACTCAACATGTTATCACAGAGTTTTAAGGTAGCTATAATGTTGATACCGCCTCTAGTATCAGAAACTCAGATGACTAATTGCCTCATACACTTGATTTACTGAGAGGCTAAAAGTACTAACTGACAAATCTTAACGTTTTTGGATGTGCATTTAATACTTCTTAGATAAAGCATCGTACCAGAATACCAACAGACGTAATATCTTTTTCTGCCCAATTATGGAGTTTTAAAGAGACAAAAAGAACTCAGAGTATTGTGATTTTCTTGAATTTATGTTTTTCACTCTCCAATTCAAACACAGATTTGTGTGCTATCACTAGTTTCTAGCTTTTTTTCCAGAATGCACAGTGATACTAAGAATTATTCTACAAATAGGAACTACCCCATTCGTTACAAGTGTTTTAGAATTAGGTACAAAAATACCATAATTTGGGACAAAATACCTTTTATTATCTGCTATAAGACATAAAAGTCATTCACAAAAAACTTTACATTTGCAGGACTCACGCTTCGCATGTATATAATTACAGTAATAAATTATTCATGTTTATCTTAAGCATAGTTCATCATAAAGCTATTAACAACTATCAGCTTAATTATAAATTCTGAAAGAAGTTTAAGTTCTCTGTAACACAGTCTGCACTTGCCATTATAATTTTTACTAATTTTTGATCCTCAAAAACTTATCAGATTAAATATCAGGGACTAATACTTTGTGTCATTTCTTGTCTTTCCACTAAAGATCTAAGAGACTCACAGACAATACTGTTAAACGGTATGAGAAAACATTGCTATTCATCTCCCTACATGGGAACTAAAAAACAAAGCATGAATTGACTGTTTTTATATTACATGCCATCATATTTCAGGTAAAAACCTAAAGAGCTGCTGTCATTTAAGTTCTATGTTTCTTTGTATAAGACTTCCAACTTCCCCCCCAAAGTCATTCAATTACAGTTCCCTTTATAAAAAGCTGAGTTTTATAAAAAAAATTCTTATTAAAAACAATCCTGATATTCAATTTAAATACAATATAATCATAAATTTAGTTTGAGACTTTAACCTGCTTGAAAACTTAAAGAAAGGTTAAAAGGATTCAGTTTTAATTAAACATATCTGTAGCAACCTGAATCTAAATCTTAGGGTTTTGCAACCCAATTTCTCATCAGAATATTATTAAAGCTAATCTGAATTGAATGACAGTCTTCCATTCCTCTAGGCTTTCTGAGTACATTATCTTCCCCTTTGGGAATGAATACTACTATGACTGATGAATATGATATATATGACAAACGCAGTTTTTCCACATTGAAGTGAATTTTTTTTTTTTTTTTTAGTCTTCTGACTTCTTACTGCCACATTTCATTAACATCTAGATACAACTGCTCTAAGATATTAGTCCTAAATTTCTGCTTCCTATGATGTATTACATGAAATATTTTAAATGAAGGAGAGTTTAGAAGATCATTAGAGTTTTTAGCTACTGTATTCTGGTGTATGTGGACTTCCCCTGCTAAGCTGCCAAGCCAATTTACAAGTTATATCCTCTTTTTAAAATACTTGTTATGAGTTTCATTAAAAGTCTGTTTTCAAAATGGTTATTAAAATACATATTTAAAACAAATGTATTCTAGTCTTCAACTGTGTTGAGCAATATAACTTAAAGACTATTATATCCATCACAAAAACCTTGAGCAATGGGTGGGGTTGCAGGGAGTGTGGAGGGGGGGGTAAGGAGGAGAATTTTCTGTGTGTTTATACATATCAAGTTGAGCTATTAAAATATCCTCATCTAGCTGTCTTGCAGTCAGTATTGATAGCTGGCATCACTCATCTAGCAGTAGGGGAACTATACTTGTGATTCATTATCCAGTTTTGAATCAGAGGACATATCTGATTCCCATATTAAAATTCAAGTACTGCACTAACCTATTTTATCAATGTCTATTCCAATAAAAAACCCCAAGGAATATTTCAAGGAAAGCTACTCTATCATTCATTAGGTTAACCATATAAAACAGGAGCATGGTTGAAAACAGTGTTGCACTAACTTTTCTGTTTGTCTTCTGCATGAAAAACAAGATTTTTCTGAAAATAGTCATTGTCTATAGACTCAAATTACAGTGAATAGTGGACACAGATCCTCCCACTGAGTTCTTAAAGACAAGAAAATACAAATTGCTGACAATAAAATAGATGTGTGTTATGACTCTGATGTTTGGAAACTGAAGCATAACGTGACTATTTAAACACTTTCTTTTGCTTATTCTGTTTGTAAGTATATGGATCTTGGGACTATGAAACAACTGTACTAAAACAGTACTGTTTGCTATGAAGCATTGAAAAAAGTCTTAACAATGGATCTAAAAGACACTGCCAGGGTAGTCCATTTATTTCTTTATTACTGCATACATTTTTACAAAAACGTAACCATAGTACTTTAGAAAGCACCAGCAGATACTACAGCTAATGGCATATGTAATGAGTCTTATCATTTTAAAGTTATATAAGCACATACGATTTCAAGTTCATGACTTCCTCAAATAGAGTTTGCCCTTTTAATAGTTACCTCAAACAGGGGTAAGAAGGAAAACTCAACATTTAACTTTTTATTTAAGCAGAAGTAGTTAACTGCCTCAAATTGGCAATTCATATACTTTTTTGTAATATAAACAGACACACTGAACACTCACCAGGTAAGTATTTGCACAAAACAAAAGTTGGGTAAATATCACTGCATACTTCCGAAATGCAGTTAAACTAACCAAATCATTTCACAGGTAAAGTCCCGGTTCAGCAAGAGCCAGTAAGAAAATTCCTAGTATTCTGATGGACTAATACCTAACCCTGAAGAAGGGATAGAGTAGAGAGGTGAAAGGGAAAAAGAACGAACCCCCCCAAAACCTCAAACAAAAAGGAGAGTGGAATTAGTATCACAGGATTTAAGAGCAAAAACCTATCTGACTTCCATTTAAGAATTTGCAGAACGTGATTTAAGTTTAGCTAGCCTTCCAAACGAGGAACAAATTTATATTTGTCTCAAGTTTTAAGTGAATCAGCGTTCTCACAGTAAGCAATGCAATTCCTCCATATAATCCTGACATCTTCCTGTTCTACTAACATCCTTCCCTCTTCTCCCCTCAAAACAGACCACCACCTACTCTTTCGTAAATACGTTAGTTTGATTTTAGGTTACCATTTTCCAGCAGGACTTTTGTCTACAATCTCATGATCAGTGGGAATTTCAAAGGGCCTTGGTCCTTGGACAACACTGCTGTTAGATCAGTCAAAGATAAAGCAAATTATTCCACTGTTAATTCTCCTTCTCTGCATACAGTTTTATAGAAGCCTAACTGTAGAGCTTTAGGAAGAACCTCAGGTAGTTTAAACACATTCAGCCTAAAGCTGCAGTGTGATCAGGCTATATCCTTTAGACAAGTCACCGCCTTATGGGTATTAAATAGATATACATAATACTGACCATATAATAGAAACACATGTTCTTAGGCTATTACAATGTAGAGTAGAAGATTATTAGTTTAAGGTATGAAATGCCACTACACCAGTCAGCCACTACCTACAATTTTACTATCAGAATTTCACCGTTGCTACAAAATTGTCTTTAAGTGAAGAGAGTATTGATCTAAAACACAGTACAGGAGAAAAGAAATATTCCTAAAAATACTTACTGAAGTCACCTGTGAGAAACACTGCTTCTGCTCCTGGTGCCCACTCTTTGCAATATATTCCACCATCCACAAATTGGTTAACTCCGAAGGTTTTGTAACTTTTTGAAAATTTATCAAGGCCTCCTTCATTTTCCTCAATGTTCTTCAAGCGGTTATAAAACAGAGAATACCTTGCAATGAAAATAGATAAGATTTTTTAGAAAGTTTAGTGACTTTCTTACATTAAGATTAACAAGTGTAAGAACATAAAAAAAACCCCAACATTGACACACACTGTCACACTATGTCCTAAGGCTACAATATCGGATTCACTGTTCTCTATAGAAATAGAAAAAACGATCAAATACAAACCATACAATTTTTCCATGGTTGTTACACAGTGCAAAGTTGCAATCTTCATGTTTGTCTGCATTTTCTCTACCTTATGGGAACAGTTTGCACTTTAAGTCTAAGACTACAACTCCCGATTGGCAGTCAAGAAATCATAGTATTACTACACAACAGGAGAACTTCACACTCTGAACAGCCTAGCACTTTTTCCTCCATCTTATTAATATTGGACACAGGCCTCCTAGGGAGAATTGTATAGCCCTGCTACACCTCTCACAGCCAATTTTAATAGACAATCTCAGGACACTGAGAAGTTTGCAGTACAGCACATAGTAAGTATGAAGGACAGTCTGGCACTCACAGAAAGCAGCTCCTTAAGTAGCCTCTCTACACAGGCCATCAGCAAGACTTCGCAGTCCACTGCCACTACAACAATTTGGAAAACAAAATTACCACTTCATGGAAGTAATTATTTGGTCCGTACCCTACCTACCCCGGTAGGACATGGAATGGCCTAAACCACTAATGTAAAAATGTACTAGTAACAGCTTAGAGGTTGGTTTTTTTTAACATATTTTGCTATATTTTCTCCAAGAAGCTCCCACTGATTCAAGAAACACACATCAGGTGTACAATATAAATAAGGTGGTCAACTTTGATTCCTAAAATGTGAGCTATTATGTGAAGAATCACAGCTAAAAGCTTCAGTTGAGAATTTTATTAATGCTACCTGTATGGTTTGTTTTAAGTAAGCCATCCCCAGTGTGTCTGTGTTCTTCATAAATGGAAAATAGTCTTCTGAAATGTATAAAAACTAATAAGAATCCCACCAAGAACAACCTGTCTGCCTCATTACACTTACTGTATTTTGAAAAAAGAAATAAACAGTTAAGAAGCAAAACAGTACTGTGGGATGGTACCTTGTTGGTTAAGGAAAAAAAAAAAAAAAAACACCACAAGAAGTAACATAGCCTGTCTGCAGTGTCAGAACTTAAGACACCACCCTGTGATTTGTTTTAAAGTTTTGTTTTAGAATTGGCCCTTAATTAGTTCAAAGCAGAGGATTAAAATGTCTGTTTACTGGTTAAGGTAAAATAACATTACTTATATTAATTTAGAGTACTGTGACTACTTTCAAGGTTAATCTCCCAGCAAGTTTTTATTATGAAGACTGATGCTCACCTTTAAAGACAGCAAGATTTGAAAAATGCCTCAGGACACACTATAGCAAATACTTTTATAAATTTTTGCCCGTTCACCTGCATCATTCCTTTAAAATTTGCTCATGGGTATAATCCTCAGAAGTGCATTACTAACTACTACTGCTCTGATAATCAATTTCAGTTATAGTGCTTGAGGGAGAATATTTTGTCAGATTTCCAAGAAGTGTATTACATATATACACAAACCCAGCTGACTAACTTAAGTTTTAACCAGCTGCAATCACAGAAAGATTTATGTAAATAAAGTTTAAATACAGAAATATAAGCAAGTCAAACAGCCACAGAAGTTCAACATACAACATTTGGTAAAGACAAAATTACTCCATTATTGAAGGGTTCTCCTTGGAAAAAGTATTTTGATTTGTATAGCTTTTTTTTTTTAAATTTTAAGCCTTCCTTTAAAATATATCAGTTATACAAGAACACAGTGCTATTTGCAAATTCCAATTTCTCAGCTATATATAAGCTGTTTCAAAATTGCTGCCTGTCACATGTATTATTAACTAGTTCCAGCTGAAGCAGGAACCCTTTTGTATATGCTATAGGTAACTTGCAACTCCAGAAGAGATCTAACTGAAGTAATGAATTTGACACACTTAACCTATTCCAAAACAGCCTTTGTATTTATCTACTTAAAATTAATCCCCCCCCCCCCCTTGGTACAAATACATTTTCACAACTTTAAAAACACCTTTGGCTGGATGTGGCGTTTCCTACATTCAGGAAGAAGGAGAAGTGGCAAGCTTCATCTTTAAACAGAAGTCAATCATACAAATCTTTGAAAAATGGAGAGGAATGAAGTGATACATTTACTAACAGAGAAGAACAGCATATCACAGAGAAGGACGGAAATTTCCATGCAGAAAAGAAAATGGCTATGATAAGCTTCACGTAACCTAGAGGCACGCACATGCTGACTGCCTAGTACTCTTACTCAATGAGTCCTCCTAGCAAAGGAGGATCAACCCCATTCATCTCATTCCAAAGAAATAAGCAGCAAATTAATTCAGGATTTAAGACTGGGTTTATGGGGTGGGAGGGATGAAAATGGACTTTCAGAAAACAATTATACAATTTATGTCTTTGGGAAAAATCACTGTAAGCTCTGGACTCTTGTTACAGAAGCACTAAGAGTGCATCCAATGTTTCAATTTGTCTTTCAGTAAATTCAAAGTTTAGGCAAACAAAAATACCAAGACACTTAGCATGTGAAATGATCATGAGTATAACTGTAAAAAAAAAAGATTACTCTTTTTGCTCACTTTGCAACTGTGGTAAGCAAGATTGCATGCTCAATAAAAACAATTACTTTTGGAGGACAGTGGTCAAGGAAGAAGTAGATTAGAAAAGTTGTTGATCAGGTATATAAAACATTATTACAATAATAGCTTTTTATATGGGACAGATTTTGAGCAAGTAATACAGCATCAGGTACATAGAGTACAAATGCTCCCTCAATTTGTCCGTAAGCACGCTGCTTGTGATAGAGCAAGTTAATTCAGGTATCATTGCTGCATCATCATTGCAGAAATCATGATTATTGAAACAACTAGCGCTCTCCATAATTGTTTTTAAATTATATTCTAGAAAGCATTCCATTTTAATTTTTTTAACCACCTCCTGAAATTATCAAATATAGAATTGTAGTTTACTCTAAGTTCATGAAAAACCCACTAGCTTCTGAAATAGATCAATTACTTTCGCTGTAACTAATCCAAAAACTCATCTCATGAGATGAAATGCATCTGGACACAGAACAAGGTTACCTGCAGTAGAAGATCTTGTAAAACAACAGAAGCATAGTTCTGTATCCTGTTGCTGCTTTAATGGAAAGGATTCAGTTAAGTGCATGCTCATGATCCAGATCTAGGAAACTTAAGGTTTTGCTTTCACAGAAATTTTGGCTTTCATTTCTACATTGTTGAAGCTTGTTAAACATTTTTATCTTCCAAACTGAAACGCCAGGATTACATGCAGAAAATGACAGGAAAAAGTTTTTTGTTCAACCAATTCCAAAGACTTATACTGTTCACTAATAGCATACAAGTGTTAGAAGAGGAAAGGTAGGCATTAGATTGAAGAGACTGCATTTCGTGATCCCCTCAACACTGAACGTTATGTCATGTTCAGTTATGCATATGTGCTCATGACATACATAGACTCTGGACACAGAGGACACATTTCAAAGGTGAGACAATCTTGTAAAATTCTGGACAGGTGAACAGAGTCAACAACAGCGTCCAGAGCTACAAGTCAGGACAAAAGGCTGACTTCTGCCTTCATACTTTAAGTCTTCACAGCTTAATGAGTGACTGCAAAGTCTTAAGATTTCTCTACTTCCCTGCATTAAAGTTGACACTGAAGAGGATTACAAAGTAAAACCTGTACCCAGGTATGCCTTGAAAAGTACAACCATTACCTTTGGGACAAAAAACTAAATAAAGCAACAAGAGGATCCACGGAACTTCAGGTACAGAGGGTTTGAAGCAACCAGAAAAAGTTGTACATGAAGTCCCCTACTACAGCCAGGTACAAAACCACGCATCGGACAAACGTGGACAGCAGAAGGGGGCTGCTTTTGGTGTATTCCTTGCTCTCGGAATTCTTATGAAAAAACAAGCTTTTCAATTCAAGTCACACTACCCATTCATCTCACCTCTCTTAACAGACCAATGGGTTTCAAAACTAAAATACCGAAATTAGGTGTTTTCTTCAGACTTACCAGAAACAGAGACCTCACAGTCTCAGCATTTCCCTAAGCACACATACACCCAGCTTGACACAAGACATTTGGTAACACAACACTACTTTTATACCAGCATTTTTTCCCCCTCCTCTACCACTGTTTCACTGTGAAATACTGGTAATCGTAAACATCATTTGAAACAGGGTCACAACAGCCTTTTCCTATTGTTACATTCATAATTTGTAACACAGCATTGCTTTAAATCCCACGCTTTATACACAGCTTTGTTTAAACCCTTACAACAGGAGTGTAGGAATTAGCCGACTTTCCATAGAAACAGGATTAAAACATCAAACATGAATTAGTATAATGGCTATCCAGAAAGCAAGTATCTTGCCAATAAAATAACCTTCATAGTGAAGGAGTAAAGACAATATTAACTCGGTAGCCACTTCAAGGGTTTACATTTCAGGTGAGCACTTATTCCTACACACTTCTTTCACTAAAACACCCTCAAATATTTTGTCTTATGAATACCTAGAGATCTAAAACTTATACAGTAGAAGTATACAGTTACGAGAAAAAGATGGCCTGAAGTCTTTCAGTTCAATGTAAAGCTATACAGTTCGTATCCGAAGAAATAACGTTCTCTTTATTTGGTAACGATATATAAAACCCTCCTGATGCTGCAGTTCCTGTCACCACTGACTTCATTCAGCTATTGATCCCATTAAAAGTCTCAGGCATATGTTAAAATTAGTAGCTTCAACATGGAGCACAAGAATAAAAAAATTATGCCTCCCCTTCCTCCTCAAAGTCAACTACCTTAGTGAAATAAGACTTTTGGCAGACTATTGAAGAAGTCTGATGGTGAGTCAGAATACTGAATTAGGGCTCCACATAAAGCCTTCAGGTCTTTATTCTTCCAAACAACCAGAGGTACTAACTCCTTCCTGGCCACCTTGTAAAATGACAAAAAGGTATTCTAGAATTTTAAACTTGTAGATTTAACCAGATAAGCTTTAGTTTCTTAGGCATCACAGTAATCTAAACAGAAACTAGTATAACCAAAAAGGCCTTAGCAGCATACAAGATACCCTCATTTCATCAGTCTGGTGCTGAACTCCAAGATGGCTGCAAAATTTCAAGACATTTTTATGCCCATTCTCATACCTTTCTCTAAAGCTGTAGTTATTGCAGTTTATAGAACAGTCAATCAGCTTATTTTAAGACCTCTGGTCACCACTGAAATTACTACTTTTAGTCCCTCTTCTGCTTATGACACTGATTTTAGTAGCTATTCATCTTTTAGATTCTTTTTGTCCACACCAGCTTGTGTGTCATAATTTATTTCTACAATATTGGTCCAGTATTAATGCTAATTTATTCAAAACATGAAAGCAAATAGGAGAGACTTTGATAGTGGTATCTGGTGTCCATATGGAAAGCCCAATTCTGCAGATACCAAAGGGAAAAGGATATGAAAGAAAACTACCCGTAAGGTACTCTGTAGCCAAATCCTCCCATTTTCCAACAAATACAAACATTTACAGTAATGTCAGTGTTAAAAATAAAGCTATAGTCCAAAAGACAAGAAAATAAAACTCAGCTACTTAAGTCTGTCACATTTCTTTACATTTCTTCCAACGTAGGTGTTGGAAAGACTAAAATATCAAAAGCAGAAAGGGAAAAATGGTTTGTTTCCCCCCCCACCTCTTCATTTAAACAACAAAACTTACGAAAAACTGTTTTAGATTTTGAAATACCACTTTTAGATCGAGATACCGCTTATCCTGTTTATCAGCTTAATCCTGACGCCTCTTAGGGAAAGGCTGCCTCTTATTTTCAACCTTCCACTCTTCCCTGCCACAGAAGAAGCTGTATCAGCATTACAGTAAAACAGGGAATAGGAAAGCAGAGAGGCCATCAAATCCTGTCCTGTACCATCACTGACATATCAAACACAACACTATCCATCAAGTTACTGAGATTTCTGAACTCCATTTTCAAAAATGCCTTGGGTCCCCGTCCCCCCCACATATTACTATGACTGGAAAACTGCTACAGTGCTTTGCTGAAATTGTAGCATCTTCCTAACATCCCCACAGAGCAGCTCTGTTCAAGGGCTAACATACCATCATCCTCTGCTCCAAAATTACACTGACCCAAAATTCTCCTACAGCTTTCCAGTCATAGTACTAAGGGGTAAAGAACAGGGCTCTGCTGACTTCTCTGGGCATTTTTGATTTTAAAGCATCCGCACGTCTTGTAAACAAGAATGCAAGCCATCACATCTCTGGAATGATATTGAGATTGCATGCTGTGTTCAGAGCTGTTGAACGAAGCTCACTGTGACAGTGCAGGAAGACTGGGGCCAGTGGTGGGGAAAAAAAGTCAGGCAGCGTGAAACTCATTGACCTACTGATGTGGACAGACCATCAAAATATTCCCTGTTTTGGTACAGATCCACTCTATCTTATGATCCCTGTGGACAATCAAAAGGGTCAAAAAACTGTGCCAAAAATCCAAATCATCAGTGTAGATGCACCACACTTCCACCGACATAATACCATTTACAGATTATTTCTCTCTAGGATGTGGAATAAACTGTCACAATTTTTAAAGGTTTATTTTTCTACAATAATTTATTATTCAAATAAAGCCACACTTTGAAATTTGTCAAATAAGAAATTGAAAGTTGCCAATTTTAGTTCTGATAGTCTACTGCAGGAACATGCAAAATGATTAACAGCTGGTTTTGAATTATATACCAAGAAAAGCTCAGGAGCTGCAGTTCTCCTCCTGATATCACAGGCAGCCCGTTCTTTAGAGAACGATGCCCAAAATCTTGCAATGCTGTCATCAACTAGCAGTGATGGGTATCATCTAAGTGCCTACACTGAACATGTAAACAGGAACCGCTTCTTTAAAAAACCTTGATAGCTACAGAAGAAGAGGAACTGTTTGAATCTGAAGATGTGATGTTAACACTTAGGTCAAACTTATGTACTTAAGCAGCTCTTACCACTATGCATCTAGTCAAAGATGTTCACCTGCAGCAGTAAAATTTGTGCAGAAAACCATGTTATAAAAACAGACTCCCTTGTGGTCTGCCGCAACCCTCAGAGTAACCAGTCAAATTCAACAAGCAACATGCTGTGGCATTTCATAGAGCCTGCCTATAAAATAGGCATTCCTGCCTCCAACTTTGATCTGATACATTTATACAGAGCCACATGGTCCAGGCTCACTGGATCAGGGCGCTAGCTTTTTGATCTCCACGCTGCAGTCCACTGTGTGCAATAAGCATCTTTAACCACTATTAGTAAATCACAGAAGCGGCAATTGCTACCTCATGAAGCACAGCTGTAAGGTCTCTGATAAAGACTGTGCTGTACTCACCGAGTTTTCCTGGAAAGCCAGAGCAAAATTAATTTCTTTCAAGGTAGTCAAAGGAGGAACATGTGGGTATATGAAACTGCACAATCCTGAAACAATCATCACCAATAATCCCCATTTCTATTCCTGCTGTGACCCCTACCACTTCAAAAGAAGAAAAACAGGAAATGAAACGATGAAAATAGAAGTTGAAAATGTAGATGCAACATCCCTGAATACTTCAAAATAAAGCGCATGGGGCTGTTCACAAATTACCTTTTCTAATATTGCTGCTATCACTTTGAAGATGCAGTTACAGACCCTTTCATTGACACCAAAGTCAGTGCAGAGTCCCTGCTCAGATTAGCGAGTCCCTGATTCTCAGCTCGTAAGAGGATGGATTGAAGGAAGATAGGAGTAGGATGGATCAAGTTCTTCCTAAAGCAAGTTTCTGCAGTGTAACGAATCAAATGCAACAGACCATGTTGAACTAGAATTATGCAGCAGAAGCAAATTCCTGTTTACAGTTGCTTCTTCAACTTCATTCGTCACTAGTGAAAGTATATCAAAACAGATTGATTTGGATTTTATTTCATTCTTTTCTTTTTCACTTCCCTTTACTCACTTTTCATTTGACTGTTCAGAGTATTACACAAAGTAATCGCACTTAAGGAAAATAGTAAGTAAAGGCACAGTAAATATCAGATAGGTATGACTACTTCAGAACAGCAGATTCACTGTATTTTAACTTATATCAACTTTATAGTTTTAGATGATTGACTTGCACTTTCCACATAGAGAAGTCCTGTCCCATTCAGGTAATCTTTTTAATATGCATTTAAATAGATTAAGCAACACCTGAACACGTTACCTTTGAAGCACTAGAAGAATTCCAAGAGGTACGCTCTAGAAGTACAGGATAGCAATGGCTGATGTTTACAGAGATCCAGAAAGAGACAATAATTTAATTTTGCTTTTCTGCTGGTTAAAAGTGTTACATGTTTCTGAAATCATGATCTTAAGAAGCCTGTGCGTGGCTAAATCTGAATTTCCCAGAGGTTCTAGTTGCTCTATTTAAATTATTCACTACACAGGTACTTTGCCTCTCTCTCAAGTCAGTTTTCAGCTCAAAATGTGTTGAATTGCCTCTAAGGATTCTGCAGGTTGTCCAATGATATTATGTTCCTTTCAGGTGTAATAAAATCCACCGTTATCCAAATAATTTGGGGATACAGTTATTCCAATAAGGAACTTGCACAGTTAAACCATTTCTGCTATGATTCCTACTGAAGAAGTGCTTTTTTACGAGTTATTAAAAAGACCACCCAGCAGAGAACTCCTAAGAGCGAGCAAGAAAGGCAAAAATTTCAAAAGCAGCTTTTCCAGTTTTTCTCTACTCTGCATATAATGAATGCAAACATGCAATTTTTCATTTCTTCCTTCCCAAGAGACAGGACAGCTCTGCTCTGTGCTTTTGTGGTCTCCCCAGGAGATTTCTTTCAAGTTTACCCAAATGAATGGAGGGAGGGCAAGAGATTCAGTAGTGTCTGCTATTGCTGAATCCCATGAACATAGTGGTTTTTCAATAGCTACATCCAAAAAGCTCCTTCAAGTAAATGCATTAATTTGAGTGTCGTTATGACTTCCCTCCAACTAGAATAAATCTGTAATATTGGAAGCTACACTGGAAATGGAAGCAGAAGCAGTTTAAAAAAAAAAAAAAAAGAAATGCAATAGTACCCACAACACCTTACTTCAGTAGTTACTTACAATTTCCAGGCACTTTCCATGGTGAGCAAACAGATGTAAACTCCCAACTCTCCTTGGATGTTCCACGATTTCAGTATGGAGAAGTAACACAACTTTGTGTCTCAAACTACATGCAGTATCTTAATTAAGAAATATTTGCTTGGGGATGATTTATGAGTAATAACTTGCTCTGTTGAAAGTTATTCATATAGGACAAGTGACTGATGCAGCATCAACTTTTTTCAAAATAATTTAAAGTGCAGTGACATGCAAGTCAAGCTCTAACAACATACAGTCTAGTAAGGAGGAGCACAACAAAACATGAAAACTGGCAGAAAAAAAAGTGAAACTAGAGTTTTTCTTGACACCCTACAAGCAGTTGCTATTTCTAACAGAGATGTAAAGACCTATAAGCTATGAAGTCTAATAAAGATAAATACATTTCAATAGTATTTTAGCAAGAAAATTATTCGCTGACTTAAGTTCCAGCACTGTGCTTTCTGCACAATACACAGAACTAGAAGCAAGCCTCTTCCCTGCTTTAAACATTAGGATAACTTAGTGGCTTCACCAGCATTTGACAGCTGTAATGTTTTTGCCATCAGCTTCATAACGAACACACACAGTGCTCAATTCAGAACCAAATGCAGGAGTGATTACAAGATGTATCAAATGCAAACTTAATGCAATCATTTACTAATAATTGCTCCACTGACTTATCTAAACCAATCCCACTTCTAAGAACACCCTTCCCCACAATATTTAGAGGCTGTCTTACTCACATCTGCATTCATTTGTTCATCTATCACCCCCTTCAGTTTATTAGAAACACATGGATGCACCTCGCAGGATAAGTGTAACAAATTACTAGTGTTTAGAAGGAGCAAGAGGCAATTTCTTTCCATCAGAAGCCTAGCAAACTAGAGACATCAATTCAAGCAAAGAGAAGAAAGCAGTGTACACATAACTATTAACATTCGCTACAAGAAAGCCATTTTATCTTTTACCCTCTACTGAGACAGAAGGTATATAGTTACCTTTTTTTTTTAAACTAAAAGACACCCCCAAAAAACCCACAGCCACTCCCAAAAGCCTTATGATACTAAGCTGTGTTACAACTTCCCAGCACAGCACAGCTATGTATATTCTGTATCTGACAAAGCTCTCAAGACAGCTTCCCTGTCACGAAGGAACAGTCTAAATAGAACAGCAATTACAAAATAATGGGAGTTCCATATTTTTTTTTTCTTTGTATATAAGGAAACAAATTTACCACTAGCATACTTCGTTTATTTTGTTTTACACATCTGAACATTTATCAGATAAACTCTTTAGGTACGAGATTTCTTCCTTTAACAGTCATTGTCTCACTATCTCTCTGCTAAGTAGTCTTAATTATGCATGAATTGTACACTAAAACCCCTCTTTTAGCTACAGTAATTTGCTTCTGTTGTGATGATACTGAAGCAAGCTGATGGAATTCTTTTTGAACTAATGTAACTACAGAGAAACTCCATCATATTTGAGCAGAAAGCTGCAGAAGTGTAGACAGATTTCTTTCTCAGAAGCAGCAGACTAAGACTGCGTTAGCTCATGTTTCATATTACACAAGAGAAAATAAACTGAAAGGTCAGTTGAACAGTTACAGCATTGCCCTTTTCCAAGGTAATCAGCAGAGCATGTAGCAAAGACGTGAACACAAGCGTGACTGGAAAGACAGTAGCTGATAAAGAGGCTTTTGCTGCCAGAAGTATGTGGGACAAAATACCACACTCTCAATGCCCATCAAGGAGTGTGGCATACTGCAGGCCCTACTTCAGTAACTCTGATTTATTACTTTAATTTGAAATTGTGTTCTTCTTAAAACATTCAGGTTGTCATATTGCCAAAACATACTAGAATGAATATGTAATAGTGAACATCAATCACATTCTCAGGTAAGTTACAGGAACAGTATCATTATTAATTTGTTTGTAATATGGACACAATACAGTCAAATTCATTGGGTTTACTAATGCATTTTTATTTTAAGTATACAAATTCTTCTTGTTATTCAGTACTATTTAACTGGAAACTGTAGGGTAGTCCCCCCATATTAAAAGCAGTTTATTTCTCCTCTTAGAAGCATGTATTTATTAGTGGAACCTTCCAAAACAGCTTCTACTCATCATATTAACATATGCTTAAGAACACCTTAGTCTGGAAACAACTCACTCAAATATTCTATTTACCAGAATTATTTTTAATGAAGCTGTAAATAACAGCATATCAATTCCCATTTGATTCTACTGCCAACTATTTCTAACAGACTATCTTTGTATTAATAGATATTAAGGTCTAGTTGGGGGAAGAGTCAGTGATTCCCACAGCACTAGTACAAAGTTGGAATCAAAACACAAACTAAAAGCAGCAGCTGCACAAGAGGCTTCAGGGAAAAAAGCACAGAATTCCTTATAAAAGAATTTATAATGTGCCTTTTGGTGGGCAAGTGTTATTACCTCTTGAAGGTCTTCAGTAACCTGGAAGTGTCAGTCAGTACCATTTCTAAAGCAATTATTTGTGTGGGGAGAACCAGACCACACACCTCCTATGGCTTGCAAAAGTTCTGCACATAGTGACAAGATAGTTTGGACCTCAGTAACTATTTAATTTAATTTTAGTTGTTTAAATAAAGCTATTTTGAATGTTGTGGGGTTTTTTTATTAGCTTGCCACAGCAATAAACACAAGCACCCATCTGTTTCTTTTCAAATGTGGATTTCAAGTCTGCCACATCAGTTTGTCTTCCACGTTCTTAGTAATGCTGCAAGTAACATTAACTGGCATAAATGAAGCTCAACACAATGCTAAGAAACACTTATCTTTCTAAATAAACTCCCAAGAAGTTAAGAATCAAAAGTTTTAGTTGTCTACCAAACAGGAAAAAGCTTTTAAGTCAGAAGTCACTTCTGATTATTTCAAATAAAACACCAGATATTCCTCACTACCTTAAGACACCCAACCCACTTTAGCGGGCACATTATGTAGAAATTGTTATTTGAATTTCCTAACAGGAAACCACACAGCTGCTCTAGCTACAGCTTCACTGTTAACTTCCATAAGTCTTTCTTCACCTCCTTTTAAATATGTTCCAGAAATTAAAAACAAAGTCTTGATTTAATGGATCAGATCAATGGCTTGTATATTCAAGCAGTTCACTATTTGAAAGTTATGTTAGAAAATTAAATAAAAATCTTCTCTTCCCCTGATAACCATCAACCAAACAAAAATCCCTTACTACAGGGCTGTTTCCTTGTCAAACTTTAAACAGATTTAAATGGATAGCCATCTTAAGAGGCTGTCAAAAAGATGGCTAGAGGAAAGGTACCCACAGCAACATCCAGCTTCTTTACTACTGCACCAAACCTTGCTCCCTGTAATGGTTTTCCTCTCATCTAGTGCAACCATAAACCCCGAGTATTCCACCCAATTAAATAACTAAATCCTATTAGTTTAGCCTCAATTTTAGGATGTGCACGTATTCATACACCACCTAAAAAAGGTGGTTTGTTTTCCCTGTCTCATGCACACAAATATACTCCCAATGTAGGTTTCTTCCTGGCTTTTAAGTATTTGTTGTCCACTTTTAGATTACCTCTCTGTATTTTATTGTAACAAAGAAAACTTCACAGTACTCCAGAAAAGAAAAGCATGTGTGATATTTTTACATACGAAGAATAGATAGAAAAAACAAGTGCTAAACACGGGATAGGAAGGAAGGTATGCTTTCGTTGCTGACCACTGTGCCAGTTTTGATCAGTCTTCATTGGATCGATCAAGGAGTGTTTTCTATTTAGGCTCAGTAGCTGTATGGGGATATTCATACAGACCGCACATTCAACTCTCCAAGGATGCCTGGTCTGCTAGCTGGGCTCCCCATAACGCCAATGAAGAAAAGCAGCCCTTTTAGAACACAGTTTTAAGGAAGAAAACATTCCCTCCAGTGACTGGAAAATAGAAGGATCTGGAGGGATTTGGCAGGGGGAGGGAAGACCACTGAGCTACTTTACCTTCTACATTATCACACCAGCCTCAGGTGCCTTAGCAGAAGCACTGCACTGGCTTCACAGCACAAGCTTGTCTAAATTTAATTCTTAACTGTTTTCACCGCAGACAGACCAACAAGGAAAGCCAAGCACTCTGAAACATTTATACAGTCCACAATGCAAAGTGTTTATAATTTAGTATCAACATGCTAGAAGTATAACTAAAACTTGTGGACATAAGAAATGTCTGTAACTAGTCCCAGGCAATCAAGTCTATTCCCACAGAAAATGAGCAAGCAAAAAGCATGTATTGTTGTTGACTGCTGCTGTGAATAGTTGTATACAAAGGCTTACTTCATTCGTGGCCAAGCATTTTCAAGGTGCAGTCTAAAAGCTGTTCTTTTTCCAGACTTCAGTAAGAATGAGTGCAAAAATAAATACTAGGCATTAACTAATTTTCACCATCATCTAAAAAAGTAGTAAAAACATCAAATTCTCAAAGTTATTATACCAACTATTCAAACCTCTTTAGAAAACAGAAGAGTTCAGATTTTACATAGTCTGGCTATTCTGAAACATTAAGCTACTTATCTCCTTGACACAATCTTTAATCTGACTAAAACAATACGAATTGTTGCACGCCAAAAATTTGTTAAGCACCTTACTGCAGAAACAGCACTAGTCAGCAGTTGTTGGATTCATCCCAGCCACATACCCATTTTCACATGATTTAAGCTCCTAAGTACATATGACATA
Organism: Platalea leucorodia; assembly: GCF_965183815.1. Lineage (NCBI taxonomy): Eukaryota > Metazoa > Chordata > Aves > Pelecaniformes > Threskiornithidae > Platalea > Platalea leucorodia. The sequence continues at coordinate 112,235,458 of NC_138824.1, forward strand.
GCTTCCAAGACACCTGCCTTCTGACGGGATTGTAGCTGTATTTGATGTTAGCAGGGACAGTCTGATAATCATAGAAGTCACCATTACTTTGCAGCCTCCAAACACGTTTATCTCATCTATAATGCGACTTATCTGTCACAACATTAGAAAGCTTTGATTCAAGTTTTGAATTGATATGACTAAAGAAAATTGTAAACAAAACAGAGGGGATAGTATTAACTAATACTGCATTACTATGCAAGACTCCTAAGTCACCTACCATAAATGAATAAAGACTTAGCAAGGCAGTGAAGTTTACATCAGAGTTTTCAATATCTGAAGTGATGAGGTAACTTGGGACACACAGAAAGCCACCTGCAACAGTTCAGGGGTGGAGAAGAAGGAGGAAGCAAAACCCCACAAACTTTGAAAGCCTGGTATTGCCAGGGTTAGTCATCCTGATATGCGGCACACCCAAGTGCTACCACAGTCTTGCTCTTCCGAAGTACTACTGGGAAAGCTTCAGAGATCATGGAATATTAACTCCCAGTATTAGACAAATGTGAAGAAATACAAGAGGAACAAGCTATCTACTGGGTGGAGAAAACATCTGTTCTTAAAATTTCAGGTTCATCTTGTTTGCTTAAGACTATATGGATCTTCTAAAACAACTACTAAAGTTAGAGAAGTCTTTTATATCAAATTTTGACATAAGCTTTATTTACACAGAACTTTCGGTATAGAAAATTAATATTACTAAGCATTCACTTACTTCTGATGGATAAACTTGAATAGCAAAAAGGTTGAGCAATATAGTAATGGACTGTATGTTGGATAGGATTTCCCTTTTTAGTAATTTTCCACCCTCACTATGACATTCCTATGACTATTTAGCATGTTTTTTCCTCTTTATAGAGGATTTTAGACAATTTACACTGACTTGCTTTAAAAGTTGTATTTTAAAGTACAAAATAGGAAAAGCGGTGCACTTGACTGAAAAATATAAATATGTATATGATTATCTACAAATCTGGGTGTTTACATTAGCTATATACACATACAACATCCCTTCATTCTCCCCTCTTTCACCTGAAACACCTACAACGGAACATAGAAGTAATATCTCTTTTATTGGAACTAAGCCTAGAAAAACACTACTAGCTCCAATTCTCAGCCTGGAGAGCTGCCAAAGTAAAGCCTACAAACTGAAGCCAAGCAGGACAACACGTTAGTCCCAAAGCTTCAGTCAGCACAGCCTCCTTATTTGAGGTCAACTTGATACGTACCAGCACAAGGGAATAACACAGGAGGAAAACCATGAGCCAACAACTTTAGGTATTCACAGTTTGCCAGGAAATTAACCTCTTCATTTATGAGCTATGCATCAAGAATGAAGCCAATAAAGACTTCTGAGGCATCATGGAAGAAAAATATATTGTTAGGTATGCAAAGAATTAAGATGTGTATTTTTTCATCACAATGTATTCATTACATCAGAGTAGCTTAAGTATTTATTATTCCATAAATAAGTCTATAACCTGTAAGCTGTATATAACGCCTCAAAAATTCCATACTTAAACCTTTTCTTCTTCTCCTGGAGAACCTGAACTCACATTCAGCTTCTACAAGGCTACACATACATTAGCACCTGTAGGCATGACCTCCTACACTTTCCCTCCTAACCTGCACAGTTTGCGCGCTGCCAGTTAGAAGCCTTTTTCAATTGTCAACTGAATTGGTACAAAATAAAAGATTTCAGTTTAAAACATAAGCTAAAATTGACGGGGGGGGGTGCCAACTAGATAGGAACAAAAAAGTTTCCCTTAGGACCAGGGCCCCAGAGAGGGTGCAGAATCTCTATCCCTGTAGGTCTGACACCCAAAAGAACAAAGTCCTGAACAATCCAGTCCCAATTCAAACACTGGTCTGGTTCTGAGCAGGGGGCTGGGACACAGATAGCATTCAGAGGTCGCCTCCAACCAGAGTTGTTCCGTGAATATTTAGTACTTTACACCTACTGAAGCTTGACAGTTCTGCTTAAAAAAAAAACAAACAACAAAGAACATGGCAAGATATATAAAAACAACAATGCAGGTAATGACAGAAATACAAGCACTGCAAATGCCAAAGCATTCTAATGTATCTTAGATTACTGGCAATCACATACTCCTCCCCTAAGCTTGTATTATTTTTCTTTGTATGTGAATCTATGCACACAGATAAAGGAATTCCACGATGCTAAAACAGACAAAAATATGGAGAAAACAGCCCAGCTGCTACCTTGAAACAAGTTTTGCAGTTGTTGTTAGGCAATTTTTCCTCAAATACCTTATTACCATATAAGTTTCTGCCATATAATTTAAAATCAGTTAAAGTAGTTACTGACATATAAGGTGAACTTTTACATCAATATTACCTGTAAAATGTTACAATTACAGCAACCACATATTCACAAGGAATTGATATACCTAGTTATTTCTATTTTAATTCCTTATATACAAGTTATATAATTGCATAGTATACATTATACATATATGTGTGTGTATACACACACAAAGTTAATTTTAATATATATTAGGTATTGTTTCAAAGCATTCTGGAAACGTAAACCAATTTAATACTGACAAGAAATTCTAGAGTTTTCAGCACCAAAGTATATAACACTTTGGGTGGAGGATTATGGATGCAAGATTGTATACATACTAGATATTATCCAATACTACACATTTTTTTTCTTCTTCTTTCTTAACCTTTTTGACCAAATATTACTGGTGCAATTTTTGAGTCTTTCTTCCTGGATAACTAATTAGAACAAGAGACAATCCATACCCCTGAGTATTCTGCAACAGAGGGCCAATCTTCAGGAAAGGTAATGCTACCACATCTCCTTCCTGAACTGAAGCACAGAACTGCTGTTCAACAGTGTTTTATCTCTACAGCAAAGGGAGCCCTTGTTTTCCATCTCACCAAATCAGCAGAAATGTGAAGCTGCCACATCTTACCTTAGGTACCTTCCTGCTACTGATTGCCAATCCCCCTGTAACTGCTACCGTCAGCCTCTCATTTATGCCAGCAATGGGATTCTTAATGTAAAATTGTGTCAATATACGAGTTTTACAAAACCTAGGACCTTACCCTACACTTCAGTCAGCTTTTGGTAACTTTAAATCAAGCGCATCAGCCCTAATTCTACAAGGCTGAACTTAAAAATCCTGAATAAATCAACATGGGTGGGAGGGAAGTCCTTTACAAAGGATACTGGTCTCTAAGATATAAAATAACTTCATCCTAAATTTTCAAGACAGCCACAATGTTCTCTGTGGCTTTTGAAGAGGTGCCCATTGCTATTGGGGGCAGTCCTGTTTAACATGCCTTTCTTCCTTTGCAGGCCTCCCTTAAGCCAAATCAGCATAGCTCTACATCACCAGGGAGGGAACCAGACAGTTTGACTCACTGCAGTGTGATGGCTAGAATTAGTTTAATGCCCACACATTACATAGTCTCTCACACAGCAAAGGGCTGTAAGTATCTAACTCCCTCATTTTAAGATCTTTTAAAGGAAGCCTGGATTCTTAAACAAATGACAGACTACAAGAAAAACTCTTAATTATTCTCACATTTTTCTGAGCTGAGCATTTAATACCTCTAAGAATTTGCATGCTAAATGAACTATTATTGTCCTTACACAAGTTAAGCCACAGACCATCACTGAGTGCACTGTTTGACAAAGTTTACAGATACCTTTGTTCAGAAAGCCCTGTTTTGCCATCCCAATACGTTATGTTACACAACAGACTTGCATTTGGTTATGATAAAAAGCTTTCAGCAATAGACCAGACAGATAAGACTCTTGTAGAAAGGCCCTTCTCACTACCAGTCCTTTAGTACAGGTCAGACATGTAAACACAGGCCAGAACCACAGCCTCTTTCCCATACACAAAATATCACACAGCTGGTGCAGTTAAGTTTCATGCCCCACATGGAATCACAGGAGCAAGAGCAGCTCATTCAAGGTTACCAGTACACAAGTTATAGGTGCTCTATCACGTAAGTGTGAGGAAGACAACAATAAGCAAGTCTCAGGTCTAAACTGAACATACGTTCTTTTTTCCCCCCCTTACATGCACCGTACATACAGCTGAACAAGAGATTTTCAACTTGCCAGATGACTTCTTAAAATTATCAGTTATTCCTAAGTAAGTTTATACTTTCAGATTGCTTATGAGAAAAATCCACAATAAAAACCAAGATTTTGAAGGCACATCAGTATATGTAATGAACAATATGAACAAAAACTGATCTGGACAATATTAAAGAGCTCAAACCAGTAATTCATCCCTCTTTTGCAGCGTTGAAGAGTTGCTAGAACTGCATTGCACCTATGTAACACTTGAATTTTGGGGGACTTACATTTACACTCTAACACAGCTAATATGGACTTCAACTTCCATACATTATACGACACCATTCTATTAAGACCCTTTAAACAGCACACAGGACCTAGTCAGCAGAGCTGGCTTCCCCACCAGCCCTCCTTTTCAGCTCCTCTGCAGCGCAGGCTCCTGGCACTCCCCAGCTCGGGGGCAAGCGGCAAGCAGGGGCCCACAGCCAAGACCTGACCTGCTCTTTGCCCACAACCTTATCTTCTAGCAAGGCCTTCCCCCTCCCCTTCTTCACCTCAGTTTGGAGCAAAGCCAGGCTTTGAACTCCCCAAGCAACAGGGCTACTTTTCTCCATACAGTTCTCAAAACAAGCACAAGTGTCCATCATACAATTTTATGCATCTAACATTTCAAATAGCTCACACATAGCCAAGATACAAAAACAAAAGCCATGAAAATGAAATTAAATCCATTCTGTTAAAAGTTTAAGGTAGCATGAAGGGAAAAGCTGTTCTTTAACTCATTATTTACATATTAAGCTACGAGGCAAAACAGGTAAGCAGTTTCAAAACAAATATTTTGGTAGAGGCAGATGCCTATTAACACAAGTGGCAATGAACATGACATATAGCAACTTTTTACTGAAACAAACAGAATGCGAGGCTTACACTTTAAATCTTGTCCCATTGCTGGTCAACTAGCTCTTTCTAGACCAAATTTCAGCATCGGGCACCCTCTGTATTTGCTTTAAGAATAAATTTTGAGTAGCAACTAGTTGTCAAAGTGTTGATTGGTTTAGTTTTTTGGTTTTGGTTGGTTGGGGTTTTTTTTTGGGGGGGGAGGCACAGTATGAAAGCAACAGAAACTATCCCAGCTTGCTGAAGTTTAATAATTAATTTCCTTTTTTGTTTGTTCTCCCAGAAACAAAAATAAAACTAGAAGTAAGTTTAACTTGCACCCATGACAGCTATTCTGAAGACCACTCAGTGAACTTCAATATTTGCTGACTGCAAGAGTCCAGAAAATCCTTGCTGCTTGAACAGTTCGGAGAAATTCTGAGAGAAACAACAAAAAACCTACAAAAACCCATTCCCCAAAAAGGTCACACAAGACACTTGTACACAAACAGTGGCCCCCCATCAAATCCATGAATAGCATACCTTGCACACAGCTGAATAACCAAATTCGTCTCATTTCATTAACAACTTTGAAGACTGAAGAACAAATGCTGCCATGTTGTATGATTGCTTGTGTTTGCAATCTCCATTATTTGTGAGCTGTATGGTCCCATCCCACCGGCTCCATACAAACTGACAATATCCTCTAAAATTCTAAGTTTCAGTAGTATGCAGCGTGTTCTGATTAATGTATTTTAATAACACTGAAATATTAAGAGTTATAACTATGATACACAATCAGCAATTGGTACAATACATTTTGCTCCAGAAATACTTTTGTTCTGCAAGTATACTTTAAGACACAACCCAGAGGCACCATAGACATTACAGGTTACAGGAACCACGCATAAAAAAATCAGTTCTAGATTACTACCAAGTACATAAGTTTTTGATTATAATTTCCATCTTTCTGAAATCTTTTTCTTTCTTTGTAATTAACGCTCTGGAGGGAATTTCCTCCCAGTACCTTGTAAGCTAACCAAGTGCTGCACTTTGCAAAAGAAAGATTTATTATCAGCCTCAGAATCCCAAACTCCCCAAGGACTACGAAGTGCTTGTTCGCACACCCACAATACATACTCTACAGATTGCTCCCTGTGTAAAAAAGTACACAACAAATGCTTACAAGGCAGATGAAAAATGGTTCTGGTGGCAGGAGAAAGCACGAATGAGGCAACTAATGTAAACAGCAAATAGAAGATGCAACACAGAGTATCTGTCAAGATCTGACAACACACAAAAAGTTTGCATATTTTACCCTTTCATAATATTTAGTTAATTCAAGATTCCTCTGCAATAATCATGGGAGTTTTGTATTGTCAGAAATTTATCATGACATCTGTTTTGTTTGCCTGGGTTTCAGTAAGGTATAAACATCTCCCATAATATATGTCATTCACTGGAGTACCGACATGATCCAATACAAATTGCATCCTGAATAGTGTGGAAACTATTCTTTTAAGATTTGGCAGTCAGCTGTATTTCCAGGAATTTAAGAAAAAGTAGTTACGTGATTCTACCTACTAATAAAAATTTCTTAGTGATATCAGAACAGTAAGATTTAGTGGAGAGTCACACTGAAATACACCATTATTCTACCTGAAGGTTGATAGTATCTTACTCACTTACACACGACACAATGATGCAATTATTCAAGCTCCCTGCATTTGACCAGCTCTCTCATCAGCTATCACGGCAGAGCGCAAAGGAATGAGCCAGCAGAAGGAGTACTCTACCACAGAGGTTAGAGATCTTGCGTGATCTGCAGTTACCGTGTCACTGCAATGATCATCGTGAAAAGTAATACTACAGGTTGCAATTACAACTTGTTTGTTCCAGTCATCTTATAATCACCCTAACTATTATTAAAAAAAAAACTACCCACAAACAACCCCCACACCACAGACTTCCTCTTCAGAGCTGGAAAACAGAACACAGCAGCAGAGTCTGACACTTTCAGAAAAGAGATGTAACCCAAGGTTTTGCCACAACCTCTAGAGGTGGTCTGCAAATCTTCATCCCCTATTTCCCTTTCCCTCTGCTCCCAAGTTTGCCTGGACTCTCACCCACCCTTGTCCATTTTCTTTTTGTTGAGACAATTAAGTTTTTAAAAAGTTGCAAAATAAGTTATTTGACACAACAGGAATTCAGATTTATATTACAATAAGCACTGTGTGTGTACATGCATGCACGTGCATGAAATCCCACCGGCTTCTGCCAAAATTTGCTTTGGCTGTATTATGAAAGGTTGAGGAAGCAAAGTATATTAGAATCTTATGGTAGTATATGCAATAGTATCCTAACATTTTATCCTCAACAGGTCACCATCTATGCAGACTTCCAAGTCAATAAAGTTTTGAAATATTAGACTTAAAATCTGACATCCTACACTGCAACAGACCAGCTTGTTTGCCAGGGATATATTTATTAAACAATCTTAAAATTGTATATCTGTGTCATTCAAATAAGGTCATATATAATCTTGATACCTGAAGAATAGAAGAAGCAACAATAAAGCCAATAAAAACCATTGTGCTTATATAGCACAAAGCACACAAATCAAGAAGTACTAGAACAGAGCACAGTTTTCTCACCAACTAGCAAGTTCTTTAAACATGCTCGGGTCAGGGGGAGCACACATTGCACAGCCTGGCAAACAGTTAGTAAGCACTTGAGTTAGACACTTATTGACAGCTATTTAAGCCCTCAAAGCTTCATTTTATCCCCCCCCCTCAAGTCTATAGCATGTCATACTCCATGAGCAGAAGGAACTACACATCCCCCAGTTACGCTTCCCACTTTACTCCATATCACAAAGGGACCTTTCCTGAGTTCTTCTGTCAAGACCACAATTTTCTTTTCGATTCAGTTTCCTTATAGTTTCTTTCATAGTTTACAAGGGGATCAGTTGATGAAAGAGTATCAGTAGAAATAGCAGGAGAACAGAAAACTAAGGCAAAGCTTCTAACAATAAATGATGCATTCATTGCCAAAACACACGTACAACACTAGTGCCATCCCTACTGCTTTCTAGATGCCTGTTTACATCTTACAGACTATTAGATTTTTATATTACCAGGTGAAAGCTCATACCCCACTGAATTCCGAGGTTTCTACAAAACCTCTTTCTCTTCTGCATGGGAAAGCAAACCACAGCAGGAATACCATGTTGATGAAGCACAGCAAGACCCAGAGCACTAACTGTTTTTAACTTCCCTCCTATCTTCTCCAATAGAACTGTTCATGAAATCTCGGTCTTGGTCAGCCTATTCTGCACAAAGCTTTAGAAAGCCAGAAGAGTCATTTACAAGCTGCAGGGGACTGAGTACTTTCTTTGCATTGACACTTGAGGATCAAAAACGTCAGCCAAACAGATTCAGGAAGCTAATCGACTACAGACAGATATTAAAAAACAACACCCCGTACCTCCACAGAACACCCTTTCTGGTTTAAAAGAAATAAAACCACCCAGACGTCTGAAAAAATTTACTGAGATACACGATTACAAAGTATGAAATACATTACCAAGCCAGCCACAAACTACTGTTTATTCCTACTTTTCTGCTAGACAGTTTCTTTGCCACAAGAACTGCTGGTCCTTATACAACAACAACAAAAAAAACCCACTTATCCTTATTTTTCCTCCTGATCATCACTTGTGCTTTTGCATGATCAGAAACATCAAAGCTAGGGTTTGGAGCCATCATACCAAAATGACATTTCTCTGTGCCAGAAGGAAACAAGTGCCAGCTTTCAACCACTCCGACAAGGTGGTAAACAAGTTGATTTAGCAATTTTAAGGTTTTATGCCATTTTTTCCTCTGACAAAGTTCTGTCTTACCATCCTGCTCCAACTAGCAGCACTCACTGGAGATACCAGGAGTAATGCTACAAAAAAAATCCCCACAAACACCAAAACACAGGACAAGCAATTTCTGGTCTTTATTCTCCTGCTTCTTCTCAACCAGTCATCATCGCTATGGCACTTGATTTATGGAACACCAAAGGCTAAAACGTATACCTGTTCAACTCAAGATGTATGTATTGTGTTTGGATTAAATACTATAACAGACATGATGGTAAGCACCATGTTGTCTGACACCTATCATGGAGTGATATTGTCAGAATGAATGCCAGAGAAGGTTCGAGAGTCTGAAAGCCTTCTCCCTCTGACAAATCCCTGCATTTTTTACAGTTCCTGGCAGACAACCCACAGAGCCTGGGAAAGATGACCAAGAAAAACTTAGAAAACAGGAAAAGGGACCAATACAACAAAGAATCTTGACTTTCTCAGCACATCTGTTGTTTTGAACAAACAAGGGCTGGACAGATGAAACTGAGTTTAGAAAATGTCACAAAGAAATACAAAAATCACTGCAGTTTACTACTGTCCCATTGCTTTCCTTAGCACAGACTAAATGTTGTTGCTTGTATTAGACAAGCCTCATTAAACATTTAAAGAAAACCTATCTGTGAAGAAATCTCAGTGGCATTTTTACAATTACTTAAACAGCCAACTACATACATAGGCTGCTGACGAGCCAATAATACCAAGAGCAGCCTTTGAAACTGATGACCCACAGTAACCAGTAAAGCCAAATACCCGAAGTCCAGTCTGCTTCCTCTTACTGAAGTCCACAAGTTGCACAAGTGTGGTGTCAAAATTTGTACTTCAGTCACAGCAACATCTGACTTATGCAAGTGCACCTAGAAGCTGTCTCTAACCTTTCAAAACATGAAGACTATTGTTCTAAAACCAGGTTTACATTAGAAGTTCTTGTTAATGTATTAGCAAATACTACTGGTGAGCAATACCCTTTTTGTGCAAAAATCCTTAGTGCAGATGCCATTAGATCAAGCAATTCATCACTACAAGTTTTGTCTGGGTTGGAGTGGGCACCAGCAACAATTTGTATTCTCAAAAGCACGCTCTTGCACCTATAAACTGTATTCACTGTACAATCACTTCTCCAATATTGTATGCTATGCTGGCAATATCTTTCTGTGGACATTTTCTGCTTTCTGTGGACTTTCTACTTCAATACCTACCTTTTTTGGTTTCCCTGCCAAGTAACACAATGATTATCCAACCGACACCCCAGAACTGACTAAGCATTTTTGAGAAAACACTTATAATTGAACAACATTAACTGACAGGTACTGGATTTGCAGCAAATTACACTGATCCTCGCTATGTAAGGACAAACAAGCTGTTCAGAGGGATACCTGGAAAAGAATCAGATCTTGACAGACTTGGCATTTCCTACCTCTGTAGGGCCTGGGAGATGTTTCTGTCAGAAGTCATTATGGTCAAAGTGTTCTACAATGACACTTAAAGGACATAATTGCCACATACAGCTACCTCCATTTTAAGTTGGAAACCACTCAAAGTCAACCATGACTGTTGCTGAAAGCTTAGTGGGATGCCTACTTTGATGACAATACCTTATTTATAATATTAGGGAAGGTGACACCTTACTTCTTGTTCTGCAATTCAAAGACCCACGGCTCAGATGAAGTTTTGCTTCTGGTATTAAAGAAAGTAGGTTTTTTGTTTATGTAATTGTTTCTACTATTTACTGTTAAGCAAAAAACCAAATAGCTTGGCCAAAATACACAATGGCTGATAGTCACACTCAAAGACATCACTCGTTATCTTATAATGCTCAGTCCATAACTTCATGGTCCAGAAGATCCTATTCAGAATGCAAAGATACTTTAATCCAGTCATTGTTATTGTGCAGTTACAACATTCCTGGTTTACTGGCTGTGCTAAAATAGTTGACATCCAAGCGCTTTTTAGGTCCAAATTTGCTAAATTTTCAAGTGAGAATAATCATTATGTCTATTTAGGTACCTAATGTTTTAGGAAAGCTTTTCATGTCATTTCCAGAATTCACAAGTTGTAGCTGAAATACATATATCTCCATATACAAATTGACTGTGCTCTTCTTAATTTTACCAACTGTGGAACCTACAGACACCTTCTACCAGTTAAAGGTGTCAAGGACTAGGTTAACTTCTGTACTATGAACACTACTTTTTCATTCTGTTATCAGTTCATGGAAAAAGTGGCAGATTGCTTTCCTCAGAAGAAAAATTGTATTTTTGAAAAATCAGATTTACAGATCGAGTATTCTGCTGCCATTAAGAACTTTATCAGCATCAAAGAACTTGTATTTTTATTACTCAATTGAAAAAAGTTAAGATAAGCAGTTTAAGATTAAATAATACATGCATGAAACCTGTTGAAACACACTGTACCGGAGCCTTGCAGAAGACATTGTATTTGAGGAGCTGGTGACATTGAACAGACCCTATCTGCTCTGTTGGGCCTCATACTCTGGGCCTGAGAAGTCCGAATGTTAGCATGAGTCGCCAGCCACTGCATGGGAACCAGCTGGAGTGCCCCATGCCAGTCTGTGAGGACAAAGTGAATTTGAAACTAGCTTATGTGCCATCTTCAGCCCTAAAACATGCTCAGACCTGCCTCTGAGAAAAAAAAAAATAATCTTAAAATCAGAGAAGAGGCAGATCACACTATGAATCAGCATTAACTTCATGGCAAATTCTGGGGATAGAGGGGTGGAATTTATATACAAGTAACACAGCTAAATTTCCCCACATAATGTCAGTACCTGGTGTTATCACTCTGTAGATTAAATCTGGTAGTTAGCATCTCTAACCTCCCCCAGTCTTGACCTCCTTCTGCAAACTTGAGCTTTTTACCCATGGTGTACCTTAGCAACATAAAAAAATACACATTTCATACATTACACTTTTATACACTGACATTATAATCCAAGGCCCCTTTCTCAAAAAAGAATGCACCACACCAGCTAATAAAACACCTTGAACTCTTGAGGAAAGTTCTACAAACACCTACCACTAAAATTATGTGGCATCTAAAACTGAGAGGGCAGGGGAGGGAAATGAAGGGGTAGTCTTCCATTTTGAGGTGGTTTTATTTACATTAATTTACAGTGTTTAAGTGAAATAAATAATCAGATTTATGAACTATACTTTTAAGATAACAAGTTAGAAAAATAGCTAGAAAAATATTTTCTGTCCAGAATTTTTTGATGATATAAAGAAAATCCAAAGAAGTCTGGCAAATAAATCTAAATGCTAACAAGTGTTATTTATAATTTTCTGTCTGAAAGAACCAATCACTGTAATCACATTCAAATTACACTGCAATAGCATTACTATTAAAAAAATGTTTGCTGCTATTTAAAAAAAAAAAAAAAGACTGTTAGGAGCATGAGTTTTGTTTTTTTTTTTCTTAAGTACTTCCCAATTGTTGTAAACAGGATTAAAATAAAGCAGCAATATTTTGAAAAAACCTTTCCGGTGTTTATAAAACTAAGCATTAAAGAACTCACTCTTATTAGAAAACTCGTATCAAATATGCCATAGATTAAGTCAATGAATTCCATAAGCCATAGTTAAACTTGCCAATGAACCCCAACAGAGGCTGGATATATAGACGTGCTAGCTAGAAACTCCTCCAAAAAAGCTCAGTGTGTGTATATACACTAGTGCATTAAGTATATAAAGTGCAATTAATAAAGATGTTTTAATGTATTTTCTCCAAAAGCTATAAAGGAAGCTGTACAGCAAACAAAAGAAAAGCTAGCTTTCACACTCAAATGGAAAAAAAAAACAACAAAACAACCAACTTTACACCACTGAAAGCTAAGATCCAGCTAACTACCTTGAATTTTGCACAGACTAAGAAACAGCTACCTGCAGATCAAGTGATGTCTCCACACAGCCCAGGCACTGGCCTTTCTTTCAAAAGCTTCAGGGATCCCCTCTTTTTTTTTTCTCCTCTTGAGAGGGCAAGGAAGAAAGGAAAAAAACCAAACCTTTCTGATACTGTCACCAGTACCAAAGTGCTACCTCAATTGCTTTTTTTTTTTTTTTTTAAAACCCTTATCACTTTAGTCTTTCTCCCTTACTGCCTGACACAACATTGTAATGCCTATTTTGATTCGCTTGTTTTAAGAAAGAGAAAAAACTGCTTAGACAATGAATACAGACCAAAGTAGCTAACCTAAACGCTATGCTTTCCTGCAGCGTCTCTCTCCCATTCCTTTGGAGTTTGTCAATGAAAAGATAATTTTCTTACTGGTGCTACATGCTGACATCAGCTCAGTATCGCACAAGTACCTGCTGTTGTTCAAAACAACTGCTAGCCAGTGGCAAGAAAGTAGCAAAGAGCTGAACGCAAAGAGGGAAGGACAGGGGCAAAGAAGGTAGCATCCTAACTAAAAAAATGGGGGCAAGCAGATACAGCTATTTAGCCTCCTAAAAACTGAACCAAAGTCAGAAGATAGTACAACCACCATACCACTTGCAAGATGAAAAAATTAAAGTTATTGCTACACTGGTTATTTTTTTTAAGCTGTATTTTTCTAAATCACTTCCTCTAAGTGAGAATGAAAAATTTACGGAACACATCTGATGCCTATTGAAAGAAAGGGAACCGAAAAATCTTTTCCAACAGACTATGCTTCACTGGATAACCTCACACACATGTTCAGAGAGCCCATGCCATTGGCAGTACTGGACACATACTGCCCACTCCTGAAAACTGAAATATTTTAGTACAAACAATATCCATGTATTGAACTTGAAATATATGATAATCCATGAGCTTTCCAAAGATTGAGTTAAAGCTTGAGAGTTCACATCAACCAAGAGAGGATTTGTTTGTTCAGACAGTAGATTTGAGTCACCTGGCTCAATCAGCATTCAGAAGTTTTAACATGTTCTCCGCTACTTCAACAGTCTCATAGAACAACTGTAGTCTAGACAGACCCTGAAGTTGTAAAGCATGTCTTTTTTTCAGCTCTGTTACCTCCTTTCTTACAAAGGGGGGATTTTTCCCCTTTTCTCCTATATTTCTCCTAGGGATGTTATGGGTTTTAAGGGGTGAGGAGGGCAATTGCAGAAGGGAGGGACAGAGAAAAGGTAATATCAGATGACAAGTCCAATCAAAATACAAACCAAGGAAGGATTTGAGAACTGACAAAAAGTATTTATTTGCCTTAAGTTCTTACCTTTATACACAAAGCATACAGATTGTGATACTTTCAGTGGTTCTCTCCAATTTCTTCTTCTCAAAAAAAAAAAAAAAGTGGATTTTAGCTCTAACTACTGGAGAGCCCCTGCACCAGCTCCTGTCCCAAAACATCACATCTACTACTTCACAAATGCTTCTATGTGGAGTCATTGCTACTGTTTGTGTAACAATACGAAGCTATTGTGCAAGTATTTACAACCGGCATGCTGCCCAAACTTTCTCAAAAAAGCTGGCACACCAAAGCAGTATGCAACACTTTGTATTTCTATTAAACTTCAACAATTTCCTAGAGGAGTGGCATTTGGCAGGAAGAACTATTTATGTAGGACAAACTAAATCTTGCTGAAAGCAATCAAAGATTCATAATTTCAAAGTGAGCTGCATAAGTCTTAGAATGGAAAGCATTAATTAACTTACGGTTTACCAATCCCTGTCAAACCAGGAACATTTATACTGTGGATATCTACCACAATAGGTATCAAACAATGATGTTAACAGTAAGACCTGCTTGCATAAACAGGGATGTCCAAGGGCATTTTAGACAGCCTAAAATACCCAAGGTATCTGCTTAAGCCTGGCACATGCAACAGAATTTATTAAACTTTTTTTTTTTTGCTGGGATAGCAGGTACAGTACAATCAGGATACCCCCTAAAGCTGCTAAAATGAGCTGCTGATTCCTATATCTATGCAATGAATTCATTCTAGATGGTCAATTTCCAAACAGTTGTGGTAGTGCAGCATGTTTTCATTTCAAACATACAGTAACTCAGCATGATTTTAATAGGAGTCCTTTAGACAATCCCCCCAGCCCTCCTGCCTTTCCTCCAAAGCATCTTATCAAATGCTTATACACCCAAAAACTTAGATCTGATGACAGCGTCACATTCACATGCGACCATGCGGAATGCCTGGAGGCACATAGCCTGCACAGGCGTGTAGCCTGCCTATCAGTGGCATGCTAGGAAAAAGAGAGTGTGCTCAAAACAGAAGTCTGCCCGCCCCCCCCTCCCCCCCCCCGAGTGGGCATAGAGGGACTTGCTTGAACAACCATCTAATGCATCATTTTGTCAAAAAAAAAAAAAAATCCCCACACTAACTATAATAAACTACCTACATCCATTTGTGACCAACACTAAAAGTTTATTTTCCACTTGTCCCAATACCGTGTCTCCTAAAGAGCCTTCCCTATCAGCTCCCGCTCTGAAAAAAGAGGAGTGCAAATGAAGATCAGACCCTAAACATTGCCCAGAAATAGAAAAATAAATCTCTTCCAGTTGCACATCTTTGCAGTGATATTTAACCACCGTTCAAGATCAATGAAGTTTGTTTGCGCACGTTAGCTTATCCACATTCCTATAAGCCTTTTCTTGACCAAAAAGGTGGGGTTTTGGTTTGGTTTGGAGTGGGAGGAATCAAAGAAGAAATACTGATACACTTGAAGTCCACACTCTCCCAAAGTATTACTTTAGCAGGGTTTCTCTACTTTCCTAGTCCTACCACAAAGGAATCACCCTTACTTTGGTGCCTCATGCCAGCATCACTTGGAAGTGGCAGGACTCAGATCCCAGCCTCACTTTGAGGACTGTGGAACACACAAATGGAGACAAATCGCTCAATGAATGCAAGACTATTTCACACAAAGGTCAAAACTTATGTTTTCTATTCCATGAGCTAAGCACTTAGAAGTTAATTTTGTGTGTGACTGAGCATCACTCAAATCCTTCTGCAGATCTAGGCTACATTTTTTGAACTTAGCATAACCTTCTAGCAGTGGTACTCCTACTTTGGAGAGAGTAGGTCCACCCTTACCTGAACATCATGCCCCACTGGGAACTTATTTTCTCTCTCTAATGCTAAGCGCAATGGCAGACATGCTAGCACAAAGTCCAGCAACAAGGCACACCAGAACAGCAAGGACATGTGTGAACCATAACTATACTGTGCCTGAGCAACAGCACCAAAGAAAGGAGGAAGGTGTCAAATAGAAAGCATTAGAGCTACCACTACCTTCAAGTAACATTAGTCAATAGAATTGGAGCTGCATGTTTAAAGAAACTGTCAGTAAGGCTTCTTTTTTTTTTTCTTTTGAAGTATCCCAAGAGAGTAGGTTAAAATAAACTTAGCATTAGAAATACCCAGATTAACAGAACAGTTTCAAGATGTTCACGTAAGTGAACTAGTTGATCTGGGTCATTAGACACGTCTTCAGACATCTATTCTGAGAGATCAGATCAAGGGCCTATGCTAGATTTTAATCGCAAATAAGGTCCAGATAACATTCATTGGTAAGGTGCTTCCAACAGCTACACCAGGCAAAACAGACTGTTGTTCTAAGCAGCTTGGAGGCCTATTCTTCACAGCATGGCCAGGAATCATCACTAATAACTAGCCTTCAACTTGTTAAAATGAGGTGCTATAAGAATGTCAAATAAATTGTCAGATACTTGGGGAAGAGGAAAGCCATATTACACCTAGAAACTTTTTTTGCAGAATTTTTTTTTTTCCTCCAGAGGAAAACTCATGTTTTAAACATTTTAAATACAAAAACCTGATCTTGTTGCACTTGACACATTGCCTTAAGACGTTATTTTCTTTTCAAGCTAATGAATAACTATATGAAGAAAAGTTTCAGAAGTACAAAGTAAACTGAAGCATGAGTGAGAGGTTTTAGATCTCTGACACTGCACAAGTGAAAAGGAGCTTCTTTTGTGAAAGACAGAAGATGAAGGAGCAGCTAGGATTAGAAAGCATAGTGGGAGTAAATAGAAGGTAACAGGGAGACAGAGGGGAAAGAGAAGTGTGTATACATAAATATTGAAATTGAACAGGGGGAGAAAAGTATCTTCATGAGATAGGATGTCAATTTAAATTTATACCTATGACCAAGCACTATAGCCAGTATTTTGTCTGGCTGAACAAATCAGTGTCCTGTTTGATGCTTTCATCAAGATAAAGACTGAAGCTGTGCAGTGGTACATTTTTACTTTCTTACTCTAGAAATTGAACAATTAAAAAAGCTTTCACTGAGGACTATGTAGTCAGTAGACTACAGAGGCAGTTGCAGGGGCTGGTAAAATATAATAAGCCATGCGTGTTGTTATAGCAGAAAATTGTAATGGGCAGCACTTTCCAACACCAGTTTGTAACTCCATAAAAATGCAATTACACCACAGGCATTAATGGTTTTAATAGAACCAATTATGTTCTAAGAGGTAAAAGACTAAAAATACATACTAAATTATACAAAGTCTTCAGCCTAAATAACACTTGGGAGTTAACAAAATACTTGTGGGAAAACATATCACAGATGGTCAAACAATGTAACACAGTGATATCCTATGCAAACACTATCACTTGGGGGTTTTGTTATTTGTTTGGTTTTTTAAGTAGATTCTTGTTTCAAGCTCTGAATAGCATGTGATTTGGGTCAAGGCTGAATGGTTCGCTATATATACATTGAAAGGATTGCTCCCCTCCCCAAAGAAAATACCCCACCCCTCAACTCAGGGTCAAATTGAGCCATTCAGAAAAAGGAAAAATTACAGACTTCTATTTTTCCCTAACACACCATTTGCAACAACATGCCCATGCATGACAAACAACTGAGGAGGGAAGGTGACCAGAAGTCTTTCTTCCCATTAGTCACTCATTTAACTATGGTAGTCCACACTCCATGTTTAGGATCTAACTAGGTCCTAGCATCACATTTTAGGCATCACTTACATCGCAAAGCACTTTGTTCCCATCAAAGCACCCACTCAGTGCTTCACAAGGCTTTAATAAAAAAAAAAAAAAGGAAAAAAGCAGCTGTCTAAAGCAGGAAGTTATACTTTATGAGATGTTAAAGGAGACAGTCCTGGAAACCAAAATGAAAATTTTCAGAACTTGAGGCAACATCATAGAATCATTTCATCATGAATCTGGCAATCCTCAAAGTGAATCAACATAATTATACTACACTGTAGAATCCAGGCTGATGTAGGTAAAGTCTGTCTATCCTTCAACATCCCCATCCCACAAAAAAAAAAGGAAAAATAGCAGAACATTCAAAGATCTCAATATTAGGCACATTGCCAGTCCAACACCAGAAATGACCCTGCTTTGAGTGTGAGAATAAACCATCATAACAAAGTTAACCGTGCATCCTACAACAGTCATGCGTAACCAGTTATAAGATTTTCCACTAGCAATAATCTGGCTATGCTAATGCAGTGCTAAGGATAAAAGCGCAGACAGACTCAAGCCCCAAGGGTGAGTCAACAACTTGCTGATATTACTGCCAAGTATAGACCTAAATCTTTTACTTCCCCTCCCTTCTGTATAAGAACATACTGTTACTAAGCAAGACAAAGGGAGGACTATTTTTATATGTTTTTAAAAAGCTTTGTTTCTCAAGCATCCTTAATCCTCTATCAAAATCCCCAATTTTTATTTCTCTAGGAGATACACAGGATGATAGTGATAAACTACAAAATTCCCATCAGTCCCTAATTATTTTGTTTAATATTAAGTAAAGTCAACATCGTTACAAAATTTAAGAAGAAATTTAGACTACTACAGTAAAAGTACCCATACATATTGTATTTGATCAAGCCTGTTACACTTCTGTTCTTTACCAAAGCTTCCTAATCCAAGCAAGTAAATCACTTTTGGTGCTACAAGGTGCCAGGCACAATGGCTGCCTCCTGTCCCCTTTGTCAGGAATAACTCAATGTTCTGAACTGAGAGACTACCTGTATCTTTGGTGTTTAAAGTAGCAAAAAATGCCACTGGCTGAAGGTATCAGCAGCAAAGGTAGAGAGAAAAAGCCAGCCACGACTATCAGAAGGAATAACAAACAGATTGTTACTTATTCAGCAGTTGAGTGGTATCATTCCTATCCCGCTTTTCCTACTCTACAAGAATAAAGGAATTGCTAATATCAAATATATATTAAGAATTAGTTCTCCTGCCCTATGATGAGACCATGGCAAGCAGTTGACCAACTCCTAATACATAGATTTGCTCAACAACACATATTCCTGGTTGCTTTATCATAGCCTTTCCTACACTACGTGTGGGATCCACCTGATCCAATGGGTTACTAAATAGGAGGCCCCACAAATGTACAATCAACATTTAAGTCACCACCTAAATTAACTGCTACCTTTCTAGGGGCATAAGAATTTACCACCAGTAGGATTTAAGATTAGTATGTGCAACTTTACTTTGGATGCATGCTTAGAGCTTCAAAGGTAAATACATTAAATACATTTCTGCTTCCAGACAGCTTGCCAGATTTATTTTGCTTTACACTTTTACTTGAAGGATTAGTTATGCAAGTGCCATACCATTATGCAACTGTATTAATCCACACAGCATTCACCTCAAAGACTGTTTTCAGTTCTAACTCCCATCTCAGAAGGGGCCAGGAAAGACACACAACACGCAGCAACTCATCAGACACGTGGACCACCTTCATACGGTGACCAGTTAACACACCAGGATCCTTCAGCCTACAACAAAGATCATATAGCTGCACACTGCTCAGGATTTCATGGACACAGTCAACAGAGTTGTGCAGGGCTGTTCACCACCTCCTCCAGTAAAAGAATTGGAGAAAAGTAAGCAAAACTGGAGGCTCAAAACACCCCAGAGAACTGGTTCTTCACACAAGCAGCAATTAGGCTGTAAAACTCCTTTCTCCTGGGCACTCTTGATGCAATAGCTCTAGATAAAAACACACCTGGAGCTATTAAATAGACTGAATCACAATTCATGGAAGCTGGGATGAGCATGGCATGGAGACACCAACAGGCATTTCCTTGTGCTTATGCTCTTCCTCCTTGGCACTCTCTACCATCCACAGGATGAAAGACAGGGTGGGCTTGGAATAAGACATTCAGTTTATCACAGGTTGTCACAAAAGTTTTCCTTTATTCTTTTAAACTAATTAACAGTATACATGTTTCCACATTAATTATATGCTAAGTGACCAGTTTGAGTTTCAGAAGCCAGGAAGGGACAAGATACAAACAGGATCATGTGAAGTTCTGTGATTGAGATGAACGAACCTGGGAAGCACACAAAAGTTTTGAAAACTCACTGTGTTCAGCATAGCCGTACTATCCTCAGAAATACAAACACCATCATCCACGATGTGCTCATTTAGATAGCAGGCACATTTGGGAAGCTCAAATGTTTTAATGAATGGTTTTATTAAGAGCCAGATCCACCCACTTATTACTTCCTATACCCTGACACCCCACTGAAAGAATTCGGTGTTTTACAGCACTGCATACATTACCACAAGCTTGCCAGGAATCATTGTTTAAAACACTCAGTTATTCTATCATTAAGAGATTACAGTTTGAGAAAATGCTCTGTAAATCAGCCTAATAGTTTACTCAATCCTTAATCCTATTTTACAAGATCTAGTCTTACCACTGTTCTCTGCCAGAGCCCAACAGGACACTTGGTAATGCTAAGTCAAAATCACCATGTGTAACATAGTAAAGGAAAAAAAGCTAAATACTTTAAAAAAATCAAATTCCCTGTTACTTCCCTCCCACATACATAGACTTTTCCAGACTTCTGGGATATAGGGCATTGGTCAGTACTAAAGTTTTGATTATCAGAGGACCGCTAGTGAAATGCAACATATAAAATTGCACCACAAAAACTCCCAATTCCTGTTTCCAAAGAGCCAGTGAGGTTTTATCAGTCTCTCAAGGCCAGCCGGCCGCTCGGCTCTGCAGGACACGGGTCGCCCCTGCCCAAGCCGCTGCTGGCAGGCTCTCGCCCAGGCCTGCCACCCACCCCGGCCAGAGGGACAGTGTCGCAGCCCCCGGCGAGAGGCAACAGGAAGGGATGCTCAGCCCGGCAACCTGGAACCAGCCTAACGCACGCTCTGCTGCTTCATCCTTTGCAAGGCTGACGAACAGCTGAGCTGGGGATTCAGGGGTGTCTCCAAAAACGCACCTAAAGGAAAATTCTCCAGAAAACGGAGATTCAGGAGCAGTTTATTTACAGGTTACCACAGCTGGACTGAAAAACATTTTATGAGCGACAGCGGCCCGGCTAACCGCCCTCCCGAGCTGCCCACGGCCCCCCCCCAACACCCGCCTGCGCCCCAAGGCCAGGCTCGCCTGCGAACCACCCCCCCACAGCCCGCCGTGACGAAGCGAAGCCGCTTTCAGGCGGGCCCAAGGGGGACAAGGACGCCCGAAGCGCCGGAAAGGCGGCGGGGGACGGGGCGGCCTCCCACAACGCTGGGACGAGGCCCGCGGTGAAGGCCTCCCTGCAGCGGCGCGCCACGCTCGGCTCGGGAGGCCCTGCCGGGCCGCGGCGGCGGCTCCACCCGCGGCGGAGGCGCCTCCGTCGGAAGGGCCGGCGCGAAAGCCCCAGCGCCGGGTCCCTCCCCCCGCCGCCGCCGCCGCCGGGGCGGGAAGCGGAGCCGCCCCGGCGCTGGCTGAGGGACGGCCCCCGCCGCGACGGGGATGGGAGAGGAGAGAGGGGGAGGGGACACCGCCCGCCCCGCCGCTCCCCCCGCCCGCCCCGGCGCCCCCGGAGGCGGGCGGTCGCCGCCTGCTCGCCCGGCGCCCCTCGCCCCCGCCGAGGCGGCGCTCCCCTCCCCGCGGCGCAGGCCTAGGCCGCCGACAGGCGGGCGGCCCGGGGCGGTACCTGCGCTGGAAGTCCGTCTCGAAGGGGGCCAGGTAGGGGTCCCGCTCCAGCAGCTGCGACAGCTTCGGCGGCTGCGGGGGCTGCGTGCTGGCGGCGGCCGCCATCTTGCCCGCCGCGGGATCCGCGTCGCGCCGCGCCGCCGCTATATACACCCGGGGAGGGGGGCCGGGGCGGGCGGGCGAGGCGCCCCCTGCCTCTCATCGCCCGGCGCCGCCCACCGGCCGGGGCAGCCCGCCGGGGCCGGGAGGCGGCCGCCTCCGCCGCCCCTCCCCGCCCGCCGTGCCAGCCGCCTGGGCTGCGCCGCGCTCCCCTGCGCTTCCCCCCCCGCCCGCGGTGCCCGGGGCGGTGGTGTCGGTGCTCCGGGTGCCTCGGGGGCTGCGGAGGCGGGGGTGGGTGGTGCTGGGGGAACTCGTGTCCCTGCCCCCCCTTGGCGCGGACGAGCGAGGGGTTTGGGTTGCCGAGGGGGGGGGGGAGCGTGAAAAGAGCCGTTCTCCCCGAAACGGTGCGGCGTGTGGGGGCAGGCGGCGGCCTGGGCTGCGGAGCCGGGCCTGAGGCGAGGGGTGCTGCTGCCGCCCTCGCTGCGGAGGGGCTGGGCGGTGAGGCGCGGGGGCGAGCTGTGCTCCCTCAGCAAGGGAAGTTGAGCAGAAGCTGTTGATCTGGCCTCCCCGGCAGGGCTGGGCCCGGCCGGCAGGAGGGGGCTGTCGGCCGTGGCTCGGCGGTCCCCAGTTTGTTTTCTCAGTGCCTCTTTGATGTCTTTTTCAGTGTGTCTGCTGCTGGGTGAACTCTGCATTCCCACAGAAAAAAAACCAAACACACACACACACCCCCCAACAGATTTGGTGCCATCATGAGTGCTGGAATAAATTTCTGGACTGTTTGATAGGGTGCTGGCGTGCTCACAGACAAGCTCAGCAAAACAAGACTCCGCGAGCATCCGTGAGTTCTCATAAACACCGTGTCTGTACAGCAAAACGTCGCTTTACCGGACAAATAAAGAATCCTAAATAAAGTAAGATTAGTTCAGTTGATCCTAATGCAGCTCTAAATGCTGAATAGCACAGGTAGATTGCTGTGGAAATTTTTGACCTAATATCAGCATGTCTCGGTTTTGGATAGGCCACCACATATCCAAGGCAACTAATCACTAGCCTGTCCATGCCTCTAGGCCAGCATTTAGCACTTCTATTTAAGGTCCAGCAATTTTGCTTTGTTTAGACATGTAGTGAGAACGTTTATTTAGAGGCCTCTTTTGAATGTTTTTCAGCCACAGTTTATAAACTTTTCAGCTCCTAGATACCTTACCTCGTTTCCACAACCATCTCCTAAATTGTTATTCTCAGTTTGTAACTCATCTCCTCTATCTTGGCTTCCTTTGAATTTTAGTGCTGCTTGCCCTTCCTGTCTGCCAGATAACTAACAGCACAGTGTGTAAGGAACACTAGCAGTTCATTTATTACTTTACCCAAAATTGGCTACAGTGAAAGTTTCCATAATGATTTGTTTCATCAACAGTGTACGTTTAACTACACTGTATTTCCTTCCTTGCAGCAGTTTCTAACTACACACGCAAAAATCCAAGTATTTTCTACTTTTTTCCTTATGGAGTGCAACAGGTATTCCCTGTCCTAAGAATGAGTAGGGCAATACTGATATTGTTTGCTATAGCAGTGGCCCCAGCAGGAGGCCCAAGCGGTTTTTCCGTGGTTATTGAAAGAAGTAGCATCTGTGCTGTAGCAGAACTACCTATCATATCCAGCTCTGATAGATCAGGATAGATCTCTCACTGGAGACTGAAAAACTGCTTTTAAAATGACCTGTGCTTCTCAAAACTTTCTGCATGGCAGTGATTCCAGTGCCTGTGCCTAAACCAAAGTTTAACAACTCTTATCATCTTATTCTTGCTTCTTGCATCATACTATGGGCATCGTGTTCTTTCGCGAATGTGTCACTCATTCTCACAGTTAACTACTTTGGCAAACTGAAAGGAGAGAAATTCCAGCTAATTATGAAGAGCCAGGAAATTGTTTTTTCTACAATAGTTAGGTGTTACCTGTGCTGCTGCTTTGGGGCTTCCAGCTGTTCAGTACTGAAGGGGTTGCCTGCTGTTTAAGTGGAGCTAGGAGGGCAATTCCTGCAACCTTTGAGTTCACGAGCATAGGGAACAGGAGCTTCAGTCTTAGCACAGCCTCTTTGGTTTTCTTCATTGTCAGAAAGCTCAAGCAAGGTCACAGCACCGCTACCAGCTATTTGGCATAAACACAAGAGAGAGATTCATAAATCAGCATTAGCAATTTGTGTAAACAGTAGGAATATAGCTGTGATGACTTTCGGCTGCCTGGAGACAGGGACCCCTTCTTAACCTTCATTTGGAAGATTTTAAGTAGAAATGACACAGTATCCAGCCTCACATCCAAGCAACCTTGAACTTCAGGAAGTTAAATTCTGCAAATAGCCCCTATCCCTATAGTAGACAAAGCCCAAATGCTATATTTAACACTCTGTGATCTGGGAAATTGATAACCATACCATTTGTATCTACTCATGTTCCAGTATACAACTTGGGCATGATTTTATCTGCCTGCTATGTCACAAGTAACTCAAAGATACTAAGGCATATATTATTGTGATCATCTATTGCACCGTGATCTAGCTGAGACTCAAAGGACAAGTTTGGCTCTCAGGACGCTGCCATTTATTCCTCTACCTGGAGGCAAAAATGCCAGTTCAAACAATTAATATTGTCCCAACAGCTGAATGCGTCTTTGTGCATTTGTCAGAGATTGATACAAAGCTGACAGCTGCTGCTGCCAGTAGAAATAGGAAGAGGAGGACTGTGGAATAACTGCTCTTTTTTGGGGGACAGCAGGGGATCTGTAGGTGTCTAAGGCATGTGTCTGGCACCCAGTTACCACTGAGGCTGGAGTATATCAATCCACTCTAAACTAGTTTTTCAAAGGATGCTCATGCTTAAGTTATGTATACTTTAAAATGTTGCATAGCAATGCTGAGCAGTAACTGTATAGTTACAGTAATTATAATATCAATTTAGTTGTTTTTTTTTTTTAAATATGCAAAGTTCAAATAGAAATCAAAGAACAGTCAAGATCTGGAAAGCGTTGAAGGAAGAGAAAAATGGCTACTCTTGTCATGCAGTACATCCACTTTGAAATTCACTAATATTTTGCACTTATTTTGCAAACAATGACAGAGGTGTAAACTGTAGGAACTGTGTTAGGGAAAAATCTTTTTTCCTTAAGGCGCTGGTTCAGATTCTCCCTCATCAATGGTGTGTGTTTGTATCTCGGCCAGAACGGATCCGTGTGGTCTGTGGCCTTGACTGGCCCTTGCGGAGCCAGTTCCTGAGCTCCAGGTGCTTCTAAACCAAGTGTCTGAGAGCAGACCTGGTCCCTGGTCCTGGCCTGGCTCTCTAACACACTTCCAGACCTGTCAGAGTCATCTTTGGGGTACAGGATTCGGCACTACAGCTGTCATGCACTACTGCTAATTTCTAGACTGCCCAGTCCCATGGCTATGAGATAGATAGATAGATAACTCATACAAGAGTTACAGTGTGGTTCCTGCCATGCCGGTTCTCAGCTTGCGCAGAGCAGGAATATGATGAGGGTTTGCTGGAGTTACCTTGTAGCCTGCAGGGAGAGAAAAAGGGCAATGGCCAAGGATGACATGTGCCCAGTTTTTATTCCAATATAGACATAAATGGGGCATTGCAAACATCCATACCTGGATGCCGCAGTGTAGTCCCAAATACCACAAAGTACTCATTAGCCTATTCCATCAGCTGTGCTCCATTTTAGCTGTGGGAAGTCTAGACTCCTAGTTTAATCTGTCTGGGAAGAGATGGCAGGTACCAGAGACAGCAAGATATTTTTTAACTCTGCTGTTGAGAACATTTAAGAATTACTGATCTCTCAAAGTGACAAGTCACAAGGCATGTCCTTTGTATGTTTAATTTTAATACTTAAAGGCTATACTCAATATGTGTCATCATTTCAGTCTGGTCAGAACTCCTCCCAATTCCTTTTCCTGAAAGCCTTTTTACATTTGGTGTGGTTGGCCCAGTTTGCTTGCTTGCATGTGAGGAGATGTATGCTTTTTTTATTGCCATTGCACCTTTTAATGTCTTAAAGATGAGAAGTAGTCTGTGGCCAAGGACTGAGAAACACAGGAACATGAGCTCTGCCCTGTGCCTATGCTGGATCTCACAATGGGCACTGTCAAGAAAAGGTGTTCCCGTGGAAAGAGGCAGCTGTTCAAAAAGATTTGTGTTTCATTATTCCAGAAGAAAGAATTCTTGAAGGATTCTCTGTGTCCTTTATAGAGGTGTCAGACATCTGAGCATGTTACGGTACACATTGCAGCTTCCCACCTTTGGACTGGTTTCTGCACATTCAGTACATAACTCAAAATGGAGTTCAAAATTTGAAAGAAAACTAGCTTATTTTGCCACATTGGGCAGCCATACCTACCCCTATTATTTGTTCACGAATCCATAAGAAATTAATTGCACAGTTGTCATCCAGATCCAATACAAATGCCCTCCTTAAAAAAAAAAATCTGTTAACTTCTTTTTAATTATCATTTATCTTGGTAGTCTTCTCAGACAGGTCAAACATTGGGAATGGAGATTAAACAAGCTACTTATCCCTGTCTTTGGATTCTTCAAGGTGAGACACACAGAAGAAATGGTCAGTGTTGTACAGCTGCTGCCAAAGCTAGACTTCAAAAGCATGTCACAGATCCATAATTAAAACTGCACTTCTAGCAAGGATTCAACTATTTGATTACCTATGAAGAACAAAGCACATATCCTTGAAAATTGCAGCAAACATTCCAAGAATCCATTAGTATATCCATTAATTAGTTTGTAGGTTTGGGGGTTTCATTTTTGGTTTTTTTTTAAGAAATGTAGGGTATTCATTGAGACTATCTTTTAAGGTCTTATCTCTGCCCTGTCATGGTATTGGGAGCTTCAGATAACAACACATCTTTGAAGATCGAAACTAATGTACAATCTGAAATACTAAAAAGCCTGTTTCAGGATTGTCAAATTCCAGTAAGCGCACTTGATCAGAATGCCATTTGCACTTACCATGCAGAGCAAAATTAAAACATTCCAACAATCTGAAACTCCTAGATAATGGCTGGTTCTTGCTTTCACAATATTGCAGTATTATTATGATTTGGTGTCCTTATTTTGTATAACAGAGTATCAAAAAATGTAAATATCTTCCATAGTTTTTTACACAGTAATCAAGACACTTCAAAGTGTGATATCAATTAAAAAATATCAGCAGATGTAGAAAAATATTTGTTGTGAAAAAGCCTATGTGTCTCACTAAAAAAAGATTTAATTTAGCAGAAAGTCTTTAGTTTCAAGTAAGAATTTGTGAAACACTTCACAGACACAAACTATAGGAAAACCTTCATGAATATCATAATATTTTTTGGATGTTGTATATACTGTGTTGTATTTATGCCTTCTATATGTATTTCTCGAAAGTAATTACTGCCAATAGTAGCAACCTTCTACAAGTGCAAATACTGCTATTTCCTGGTATTTGTGTATGTGTTTGTGTTGGGGGGAAGAACATAAAACATTTGGGACTCTCTCCTTAATTCCATACCTACAATATTTGTTAACTGTCACCTCTGTCTTACCAAAGTGTGTTTAACACTTAGGAAATAAGTAGCGTTAGCTCTCCGGGATAGTTGTCCCAGAGGAACATTCCTGCTATCATTGCAGCGGGCTTCTGTAACAATATATTGCTATTAAACAAGCAGCTTATTAATGCTAGCCAAATATTGTATGGTTTATATCCAATACACTTAGAATTAAGAATGAAGCACCACAGCTTCAGCAGCAATTTTGTTTTCTTTTATTGTTCGTTGCCACGTAGTTCCTAAAATCCCTGAGAAATAATCTTAACTAGGAGGTCTCTTGAAGGCTGGTTGCATAGTCTCCTATTCCTCCCTGAAGCACTACAGGCATTTAGGCTGTCTGGCCTTTTACTCAGAAAAGAAAATGAGGTTGCCAGATATTCGTTCAGAGGGTAACACATCTAATCCTGGGGGAGGTCAAGTGAGGTGAGAAGAAAGGGAGAGATGCATATTGCTAATGTTCTGACAGCTCTGTCAATATAAATTCCTATGTGTAGAACTATTTTAGTTTTCAAAAAGCAGAATAGTACCTAAGTTGCATTTGTGAATTTAAGCGTGTACTGAGTTCACCACAGTAAAAGCAGATGAATCTGGTGCAAATTGTGGGTGAAGTGCAGAACTTTCAGAAGTCCAAAATGCTTTCTGCAGACAGTCTTTTAGATCTTCGCAGTATGAGTTGTGGTTTAGTTTTTAATGGCAGTCAGTGGCAGTTGACCAAATCGGTTCTCAGGTACAACCAGTAGTGTTTTGAATGAACAGAAAGATGGGACAGGGACAAATTCCTTAGTGCTACACTCAAAATCTTGCTGTAGGCAGAAGGGAACACCATGTATGGAACTAAGAATTTACTGTTAGTCCAGTAGATCTTTTAACAGTACAATTGTCCAAATTATCTAATAATTATGGAAAAAACCCCACCTTCATTAATAGTGTCATTTAAATTGTTATACAGAAAACTTTATAGCACCTATGCCTTTTCTCTTAACATTATGCTCCTCTGCCCAGTGTGCCTCTAGGTCCTAAGGTTGACAGTTTAAGTCTTTCTTAGGCAAGTGGGGGCATATGTGCAATGACAAGGCAAAGGCCTCCTGAGGTCTTTGTCACACACAGCTTGATGTTCATGGGAGGGGTGGGTGTCTCCCTCGTCAATTTTGAGGTTCCCTGCTGAAGTCTGACAACTGCAGAACAGCCTCTCCCAGACGCAGTTGACATTAAGGATGCTGTTGGTCATGCAGGGACTGTGCGGGGCTGTCGGATCCTTTCCCCCAGCCACACTCAGACACAAGCTCACGCAGGTTTAGCAACAGTCACTCAGCCACTAGGCAAGCAGTGGCAATGGCAGAAAAATCACATGTACCAGGCTAAAATTCTCCTTTTTGATAGATGGTCTGCTAACCACTGGCTAATCATTATGTGAGTCCAGCAGAGATGTTGCAAACTCTCCTATGACTCAGGACTTCTTAACAGGACTGAGTGACAGCTCTTGAAGGCGATCATTTTTTTCCAGTGTGGTCTTGTGTGATGGTTCACACTTAAGGCCTGAGGGTATAATGATGTGTAATCATTGTACAATCACCAAAGCTGGTATAACAACTAAAATTACAACTATGGGGTGTAAAGTTAAGTTTAGGTTTCTGTAGATGTCAGAGACCATAGTCTTCCTTTTAAGGTAATGATGTAATTTGTATCTTTACATTGCGTGCATGCCTATCATTGGGCATGTTACACACTATGAGATAGTTCACAGTGATTTCTGGATGTGTATGAACATAACTTCGTAGATAATGTCAACTTCATAGATAATGGCAAAATGACTGGAGCAATTTTGTAATCACATCTTGGTCAAATTCTCATCTAAGCAATTGTGAAAACATTGAAAACTAATATCCTTACATATGTTATGTATGTCTTGGGCTGTTGTTTTTCTGGAATCTGCCTAGAGAGACTGTGAAGAACATC
The DNA here is from genome assembly GCF_965183815.1 of Platalea leucorodia. Lineage (NCBI taxonomy): Eukaryota > Metazoa > Chordata > Aves > Pelecaniformes > Threskiornithidae > Platalea > Platalea leucorodia. The sequence goes on from NC_138824.1 coordinate 112,264,889, forward strand.
TGTCATGTTCAATAACCCATCTTCATGAATGCACATCTCGTATCTCAGAAATGCTATAGCTATACATCTCCAAAGTTAACTGATTAGCTCTAGTTGAATAATCATGCAAGATTACGTATTATAAACATAAATAACAGTTTGATACCCTATCAGCTTAGGGCCTCCTGATTTCCACAATTTTCTACATGTGTTAAAATATCCCCAGTACAATAAATGAAGGTTCAAGTCTTCACAATCCCAATGATACAGAGCTACACTTACAGGTATGCAATCCATTGCCATAGGTGATTGTATTGTATGCAGCACAATTTTCTGTAGGAAATATTTTTATACTGCGGTGATTCACTTTTTCTTCTTAGAGCACTCAGAATTCTATATTTTATAAATATAGAAGGTTTCATCCAGGACAAACACATACACACACATTTTTGTTAGGAGAATAGATATTTGTAGATCAGTGAGAAGTATATCTGCCTTCACACAGAAAAACAGGTTTTCTCTTGCTTGCAGATGAATCCTTTAGGTTGGATCCTTTGTCTCTTATTACCTAGGTTCGTATTTTGCTCTTGTTTTTAAGCTCAGCCGTGGCATTTGAGTTAAAAGAAAAGTAGTATGGCTTTCACTTTTCCTATATGCATGTATCATAACAAAAATATACAGTAAAGCAAACTAAGCGGTATGCAGTTTACAGTCTGCATACATTTGGAAAGGATTGCTTCTACTATGCTATCTGTGGAAGATAAAATAAGCAAAAATTATTATTATTAATTTTAGTTATCCAGGCTAAAGCACCTCCTTCTGTATGAGTTTCTGAGGATGTCCAGATTAATTAGTTGCATTTCTGTTTCCTGAATAATTTATGCTGAAGTACATAGTCATGAAATAACTACTACACTGCTACATGGTAAGAAAATTTACTTCATGTTATTACATAACAACTTCAGTAATCCTCCATCTGTTTTTGTTTTGCTTTGGTTCCATCTCTTCTTTGTAACAAACAGCTAAACATTTATATTTTAATTCAAGTAGCAGTGTTTACAATTATATGTAACTTTTCACCTTAAGATACTAATTACAATCATGTATTATACGGGTAACTTTCAGTTTTCCAAGTTAATGTGATCCCAATTCCATTAGAATAGTTTAAGGGCTGACGGCTCTCAGTCAGTGTTCCTCACTTTCGAACACCCTTCCTTTTTGACATCTCTTTGAGCCTTTGTTTATCTCTCAAAATTCTCCCTGGGTGTTGGATTCAGTCGCCTAATCCTACTCAAGAAATGGTTGATATCACTGCCCAGTCTGGTTTTAGTTTAACCAGCCACTCGGTGCAGGTATTTCTCACATCTGTGCGATCAGCTCCTGCAGCACGGCATCATGCATCAGCAGTCACGCTTCTCACAGCAGTTCTGGATTCTCCTGCTTGAATATTCAGCTTGTTTGTTTGTTAGCTCTTCATTCTCTTCCTCGGCCTGCTTAATCAGAATAGCCTTTTGAATTGCACAGATCACAGCCTGTGCCAGGTGTTCCATCTTTTTGCATTATATTGTCTTCTCAGGCAACATCCAGGCTCTTCATTTGCCACTTGTCCCGTAGTTCCACCAGGATGGCAGGCCATCCCCAGTGATCAGGTTGTACTTTGGTCTCTGTAAAGGTGAGGCACAAGCAATTTATTGCCTTTTTCCTTATGCTAGTGTTCAGTTAGTGATCTGGTAGGGGGCTTGTTGGAAATATTGTCTCAGTACCTCATGTCTTCCCCAGTTTTCCCATGTTGGTTGCATGTGCGTGTTTGTGCTAGGTCTGACTGTTTTCTTACTATACTATCTCCTACCGCTGCATATGTGCATGGACTACTTTTCTGCTGCTTTCTACCTTGTCTCCCCCTTTTGCCACTTTTCCCAGAGAAGAATATTTGAGAGTAAATGCTGACGAAAATAACATTTTTTACAGGTTCTAAGTTATACACTCCTATGGATTTTTTGTTTGTTTTTCTTGTTTACTATTATTTAGTGTCCCCTAGATCACTTCTTCCCTCATATAGGCTGCCAGCTCATTCCATACTGTGACAGTATCTATAGGCCGTAAAACTAAATGCATTTTTGTGTCCAGGATATCCACTACAGCTCCTTAAATGCATCCTGGTTCTAATTCAAGGCTTGTCCATCTCTACTGTGTACACAACTTTGAACAGAGTCTGCCAGCTTTTTCTGCTTCTAATACATCTCTGCTTTCTTTTGGCTTGTGATCATCCAGATGATACAGTCTTTCAAATTCTGGTCTCCTTTTTGAATCTCATACAGTGTTATACATCCACTCTTAGTAGGTGATTGCTACTGCAGGAGCAGAACGGGCATGTCTAGTAAAGGGTTGAATTTGCTTTTCTCCTTCCTTGATTCCCCTGTCAGTCTGCCTGGTTTTATCCTTTACAGATAAGCCATAATAAAAACAAAATCTGTACTCAGCTGGGTCATGAGAAAAGAGCAGAGACAGAGATCGCTGATCACCTAGGACTATGATCAGAGGCTTTTAAAACAAGTATCAGCAAACTTTGGGCTTCCATCCAGCTATCATCAGCTTGCTCAGACTGCTATCTGTTTTTTCCTCTTTCTCTCAGATTTTCAGCAAACTGTCATCTTCCACCACAGAGACTGCCACTTACTCAGGCAAGGTTTGCCTGGAGCGAGTCACAGCCAGATCACAGAGCGATGTAACTACCGTTTCTCTGCTTTCCTCAGATCGTTAGTGATCCTGAATCGCCTGGGCTGCCCAAAATTCATTTGTTTTACTGTAAATGAGATACCTGCCAGGACACAGGAATGCACACCTGCTGCGTTCCTGGTCTTCTATGATGACTATAGGCTTCTGCCTGCAAAAGTTTTTGCAGAGGGTTGGTTGCTCACCAGCGTACTGGAAGGCTTCACAGAAGGGTTTGCCCACATTGTCCACGGAGTTGTTACTCTCAAAATCTTGTGTACTACACGATATACGTAATGCTAAGAATTTACTGTTAGTCCAGTAAATATCCTAACAGTCCAAATTATCTGATGACTATAGAAAAGCCTCACTTCTCTGATGTTATGGTCAGCTTTCCGGTGTGCCTCTAGGTCATGAGGTTGGCAGTTTAAGTCTTCCTGATGCAGATCAGAGAGGGGGCTCGCTTTATGACACGTCATCAGCCCCTGAGGTCTTCATGAGAAGAACAATGATGTTTGTGTTGGGGGTTCTAATTCCTCAGTCTTGGGTATGTTTGGTTTTATTTTTAAAACCTTTTCCTTATACCATCTGCTTCCCTCTCATTGATTCCCAGCTAGTTGGAATATTGCACAATATCTTTACTCCAGGGCTCTCAGCAGATATCTGCCATCCTCTGCAATTTTATTCCACTATTGTACAAATGTTAACTCTACTAAAATCGGTAGTTTCAACAATATAAAACTATAATTCCTTAGTGGAGAATCCAGGAGACAGGTTAGAGAGCAGTGGTTGATTTTTAAAATTCACGGTAGTTTTGATGAAATACATAGTCAGCAGAGCTGTATAAAACTGGAGGTTGTTGCATCATTAAGTTCAAATTTGTCATTTAGCTACTCGAGTAAAGCATCTATAAATGGAACACATCATGAACATTTATAATGTTGCAGTACAAAGGCCCATTTTACAGTCTGCCTGCAATTTAGTAGTTTGTCAGTATAGAATATAAAAAACTTGAGTCCAGTATCTCTTTCCATTTGTTCTGGTTTTGCAGAATTTGCCAAATTTATGTTAAAATTCTAACACAGGTTATGAAAATACTTATATCCATGACTGTTAGGGCCATGAGCAAATCAGCCGATTGTACACTACTCTCTTACGTTAACCAACTGTTCTTAGATAGAGTAGAAATACTTAAATATTCAAAATGCTCTGTCCTGGTGAAAAATTACAAATATTTTAATGTTTTGTTTTATTCCAGCTCTTTTTCCTCAAAGAATCTGAAATATGAATAATTGTGGTAGGATAAATGACAATACATGGACCAGTGAGTATACTGAGTCTCTGGAACCCATCTGCCATTTGCTTTATGTCATCATTGACTCTCGTAACACAGTGTTCTAGGCAAAATTATTGTTATAGATACATATTTTTGCGTTAATATCAACCTTCTGTAAATTTAACGTTTTTTTTATCAGTGATACAGTTCACTGTCTCTGGTCAGTCAGGTCAGTAGTAGTCAAATACCAGACATATTAGCACACTATAAGAAGGAATCCTTTCAAGTGTCTTTCATGTTTTACCCCCATTAAAACTTAGTCTCACAAACCACACTAAGATCCTCTCCTGACATTTTCCTGTTGGTCATTATCTGACTCTTTCACCATTTGCAGTTAAGGCATTATTTTATGCAAATTAAGAGATTTCTTCATTCGTAAGATCATTGTCCAAATTGTTAGAATTATTTGTTCTATTTCCTTCTGCTGCTGCTTCAGCTGCACACAGTTAAAATACTGAATTGCTCTTACAGTTAATGAATTGTCTGTTGCTTCTTGACCTATGCACTCCTTCAGCTGTCTCCTCAGTAACTCCTATGTTGTCATCTGTTTCAACACATGCACAAGAAAAACTCGCAAAGGTTTCCATCCTGGGAGCTGAGTCATTCTCTAAATCAGGACCATCATCCTCTGAACACAAATTCTTCCTCTGCATAACTTACCTATGTGGTTTTACATAGGATGTTTTAGCTTCTCTTACTTTAAATTACTTGTGTGTCTGACTGAAAACCACATAATTTAGCAGTACCCACCAAAAGTTTCTTGTGTATTCATATCGTGTTACATAATGCCAAAACCTTAGTTATCCTTCTCAGTTCTGTGTTCTATTCCCTTTATTTTTTAATCAATTGTCATTTCAAAATATACTCACATCTTCACTGGTTTGGTTTTTGTACATACATCTAATTTCTGTGAACTGTAACTACTTTCCTGTCACCCAGGAAACCTCCAGTACTCAAGGAAGATAACCTTCTGTACAATCAAATTGTTATTCCAGTCATACCATTAAAAGACACTCATGGTGAATATCAATCTGACTTAAGTCATCTGATATACCTAACATTTAAAAGGGCTGACTAATGAGGACATGTATTAGACATCCTATAAGTGAGGAAAAAGCAAGACCAACTGTTTATTTCTTATCCTTTTCTTAGCACTATAAAATACCGTACACATTCTTTGTATTTTTAAATTAACAGACTTGCTTTTAATCTTGTCTCTGTGCTTGCCAAAAACGTATACTCTGGTAGGTTGAAACCACTCTAGCGCTACTACAAGTTATTAACACTATGATTTTTCCTGTTCATGTCCAAATTTCTGGGTTACTTGCAGCACTGAATAAGATTTACATGAAGACTTCTGAAGACCTCTGTGTTTGACTTGTATTACATTGCTTGAAATAAAGCTTTTCAGCTGATTTCTCCAGTATAATTTTTTTTCATGTTTTAGGAATTTTCATGCCAGCTCTGTTTTTATTAATACTGCCTTTATTAAATTTTTAATCTCCCAAATTAATATCCTTTTTTTTTGTTTTTTTTTTTCCTTGCTTTATTTGCTTGCATATTTATCTTCTCCCTATCACTTGTCCAGCTCTTTTTTGTTTTAATATGGGTTTCTTCCCTCTTTTTTTTTTTTTTTTTTACACTTAAGTCATGTGGCATTGCTATCCTTAAGGAATTTAAAGTTACACAGAAGAAAATTGAGACCCATGCTGATGGATGAGATAGGCTTTATGGCCTCTCTGTGATCTCATTGCATGTTGGTAAAGGGGCAGAACTGTGGAATACAAGATACAAGTGTCATCAAAATATTTCCCTGGTTTTGTAAGGAGTTGCACAAGGAGTCATTCCTTTTCTGTAAAATGAAGCATGGGTATTCATAAGTGCAAAAAAAAAAAAAAAAACCAACGCTGCCAACAACAGAAAAATAACTACTATATGTTGTTTTTCCAATTTCCTTTCTATAGAATGAAGCATGGATATTCGTATTAAAAAAAAAAAGCCAACAACAAGAAAAACTATCAGCTGTTGTCTACTGTTTTTCTTAAATCTAGAAATGTTTTGCAAATTTAACTTAAATCATTAGTCAGGTGTCTTGCCCCAGTTTTTCATCTTTAGAATAAACTGACGTATTTCAGCTTTTAGCACCTGTCCCACTTGTTCATATGGTTTCATTTGTATGTTGGGGACCAATTTTTCATAGACATCAAGACCTCATTCAACACTGACACAACAGCGGGGAACTAAGGTGGGTTCTGTTGTATTTCTGTAGTAAATCACATCATTTTATAACCTATTCAGTACTCAGAAACATGAAAACAAGCCTCTATAAATTTGAATCAGGTACATTATGCCTTTCAGGTTAATGTATTTCATGTACTGCTTTGAGTGCAAGTTTGCATATTAACTGAAAGAGGTTTGATTAGTTTTATTCTCTTCATTCTTTTCAAAGAAGTCTTTTGCATTGTATATTAGCTCTATTAGTAAAAAGTATAAAATCTTCTTTGGTAACTTTCTATTATGTTAGAGAAGATTCAGTAAAGCCTTTAATTTCTTTTGTCTTACATTGTAAACCTGGATAGTTAAGGATAAAAAAATCTTCTTCCAAGAACATAGTATCTGCATGTAAATATAATACTGTCATTTATAGTTAGAGATAACATGCAGAGGTTATAGCTGTGTGAGCTATTTAAAACTCAAAAGCAGCACAGTCAGAACGTAGTCGTGTTTGGAGGAGCAATACATAAAAGTTATCTCTCAAGAACATATCCTTGTAAAGGGTAACCAAATATAATTATTTCATGTGGTGCTGTATAATTGAGACGACTTGGAATTCCCCCTCCTGTAACACTTTGGAACTAGCGGTTAAGTTTGACAGGGTAAGGTTAAATCTTCTTTTCCTATCACGGGTTAGGAAATACTTTTAGTGCTAAGAATAGCTCATTGAAGGTGGATGGAAAGTCTCCTTTTCCAATGTACATATTAATTACCATAACAGTGAACTTATCTTTGCTGAGAGAATGACATACCTTGCTGCTGTATCAATGAAAACCGAGTTTCTTGTTTATTAAAACTGTCTTTTGCCTGGAATAACTAGGTCCAATGAAGTAAAAACAGAGAAAGTGGAGCAAGATTTTGTAAAAATATGGTTCTGTTCTAAGCAAAACAGCACCTATTTCTTTTTAGAGAGAATTTGAATTGAATGCAGGACTTCTGAGTCAGTAAACTCGGATGATCTGATCCACTGTTGTTCTGGACCTCATATGACCCTCTGCTGAATTACTGGCTTTGCACCAATGTCACTGGTGGCAGAAAACATGTTAGTAAGAAAACTTACCAGTGTGCTTGAACCTTAGAACTTGAGGTGAGCAGTGCCAGGGACATCTGTGGCCTGAAGGCAGGGGCAAAACACTCCTTTCCTCCTACAATGCACGTGGAAAACTCTTGGTAAGGAAGAAAGGCTAGAGAATACGTACATCACCAGATCTGTATATACATCACCAGATCTACGTCTCTTTGTTTCCACAGGAGCACCTTTACTCTTTCCCATATTCTCTGCCCCAGCACAGAGAGAATCACTGTGTAACCACGTTTAAGATGTATGCTACAATGACTTCTTCTGTTCAATCTAAAATAATTTTTTTGACCCACCTCCCAGAGTGCAGTGCACTGCAAGTAAAATATATCCCTAAGAAATTAGTAGTATATGCAGCCTTACTTGACTTTCCTTTCAGCTGCTGAAATAAGATACTCATTTTCTCTAAACTGTACGTAGATGGATGTCTAGAGTTTATGAAGTGCCAAATGTGTGACTTGGGGATTACTGCCAGAGTTGCAAGGCAAACAAGAAGCTGCCGAGCACTAGATAATGACAGTGCTTGTATAAAATCCAGTTAAGGATCCACTGTTCCTAGTAAGAAGTGCAATCCATCTGTAGAGTTTTTCCAATAGAACAGGCATCTTCAGGTCATCATCATCATGAAGTGACAAAGTATAGAAGAAAGATTTCAGTATACCTTTAAAGGTACTAGGGGCAAAAATGCTAAGCGAATGATCTCAGCATAATTAAGAAGGAAATTAGCTAAGGAGTTTGTTATTCAAAGAAAATGGCCACACTGCTGCTGCAGAGGTGAAGAAAAGTTAAAAAAAAAAAAGTAATGCATAATTTAGACTGCTTTATTTTCATGCTTTTAATAAAAATGTGCAGTATCTTACTGGAACTTGGCCAATTTTTCAACAAAAACCTAACCAAAAATATGACATAATTATTAAATGCTTAACTGTGACCCCCTCTGGTATTGAAGGGAAATACAAAGCATTAGTTATTTTAGAAACTTTTTCTCCAGTTGTTTAAAATCTTTTTCTATGAATTTTAAATCTTGTCTGTGCATTGTTTTTGGTCTGTAGGTAGTCCACAGATAATCTGGGATTAGCATTCATATCTGGAAATTTGAGTTCCTTTGGCTTGTTTTGACTGAACTTGCATGATATTCCTGTTAGCTGTGGATGCTACACCATTGCTGGTGCTGGGTGTTTTGGCATGGCTAGCTCAAATGCTGTTTTGAGTGATTTTTCTCAGACAGTCATTTAAAATTTGTTGTTTCTATGAGGCTGCGATCATCAAAATTCAAAAGGAACAGTAAATTACTGAGCATGTTATTTTACCAATTTGACCAAATATTCCCAGAAGTATTTTTCAGCATTCACTGACTGGCAGATAGCAGTGCTTTTATATCCAGTAGTACTGTCTCCAATGGGACAAGAACAGTTGCTGGACCTTGCTTCTTCCTAATCTCGTCAGTGCACAGTCTTTCTGAGTGACAGGGCTCTGCCCACATATTACCGTAGCAGAACTCCCCCGAGATGCTCTCCTTTAAACCTGGTGAGCCTACAGCATCCCGTGTTCTTTATTTCTGCATTTAAATCGCCTTCTCAGAAGTGCATCCCTTAAATGGCTGGATTTCAGTAGATTAGATTTCATTCGATTCTTCCTAGTTTGAACGTCCTACAGCTACCACTTTTTGTCCGAGCTCCAACTTTGTTTCTAACTTTATTAACACAGTGAGCCAAACGACAATTCATCTCTGCATAACTCTCTGGGTAGTAGACCAGCCTGCAGTGACTCGCAACCTCTCCTAGAATTGTTTTACAGAAAACAGCAAGATGTTTCTCCATCCGTATCTTGCTGTAAACTTATCCACTCCAATGCATGAAGTAAGTCAACTTGCCGCTGGTATGCCAAGCAATATGGCCACTGTCACAGGTCCCCCCGCTCAGCACCCATCGTTGTGTTTTTCACTGCTGCTCTGGAGATGCTAGCCACCTATCTCCTTCCCAGGCTGGGTTTGCCCTGAGTTTTGATTGTAAAACTTAAAAGTGGGAAGGCAGGGCTGTAACCTGGAGATAGGCAAAGTAGGTCATTCGTCCGTTAACAGTTCCATCATTTCTCTTTTCATAACTCTTGATATATTCTTGGAAATATCGCTAATCACAGTCTGATTCCCTGCTTCCTTGATTCTTTGATTAATTTCAAGCAAATTCATCATGAAAATATCAAGCAGTTAAACTGAGATACGTGTAATATTCATGAAGCAGATGTCCCCCCAAGTTCTAACAAAGTCAGAGGCACTTATCCTGCTGGTTAGCTTTCACTCAGCGTAAGGAAGGATCAAATTATGACCCTTTACTACAGTTGTCAGAGCAACCTAAGGCTGTTTATTTTAACTACTACATTAACTAAACATGATTGTTTTTAATGGGATGATTCTTGGCAGCATTACAGATGGCAAAAAGCAATTTTTTTTGGAGGACCTGATCCTTTAGCCACTCCAGGCAGCCAGCTTATGTTCCTCCCTTCTCAGAGAAACATCTGTGGGAGAAATGGTGGCAGTCTGAGGCCTCAGAAGAGTTCTCAAGGCACAGCTTACAGCTAAGCCAGTTTACTGTAGTTCATTTCCTAATCTACTTCATGCCGTTCTATGGTATTATATTCATCCTTCTCAGCCTCAGGACTTTTTTTTTTTTTTTTTTTTTTTTTTTAACCTGCCATACTGAAAGGCAAGTTACAGACCTTATTTAATCCTGAAGAGCAAGGATGTTAATTGGGTTGAAAATGGTAATGATGCATCTAATTCTGTCTTATCTGCGGTGCTCTTCCTGCTCTCAGGTGCACCTGAGTGCACCTGCATCCCAGAACAGAGGCTTGAACACATATTTTTCTGTGTTGCACCCAGCTCCTCCCTTGACCCATTATCAGTGGCACATTACACAGTGAATCAAATGTGAATCCCGCAATATTTCTCCTCATTCTGTTTCTGAGTAAGAGAAGGTATATGCTCCAGACTTTTTTGATATTTATTGCCTCAGTTAAAGCATAATTAGCTCCATGAAAAGGAAGGGGATTAACCACCTCCACTTTAGCTGAGACCTCTATCACCCTTACATTTCAGGCTTCTATTTGGTTCTTCAGCTATTTCAATTACCAGTCAAGGAAGGTTTTAAGTCTGCCGCATAATAATACTTGCAATTACTAGTAAATAGCATTTTACAGCATTAACTAGTCTGTCCTTACCACATCCTTTTCAGGTAGGCAAATAAATGTTATTATCCTCATTTTACAAACACATTGATTAAGTGACTTACCTAAAGGCCACACATCAATTTCAATGTCAGTGCCAAGATTAGCACAGAGAAACTTCTGCATTGCAGTCACAGAAAAAAGTGATCTGTATTATCAAGTCCACCCCCACTCAGAAACAAGCAATCACTTCTCAGATGTGTAGGCTAGATAGCATTTACCTGCTTCACATCCCCTGTATGCCCATACGCTTTCCCCACCTGTGAAGCTGCTCCTTGATGATGGCTCAGAAAGGTTCCCAGTATGTCTCTTAACATGGGAAGTTTTTCTATCTACCGGAAACTCCCACATCGGTGGCTGAGCTTGTGGAGGCAGAGGGCGAGGGAAGGAAGAGGGGCTCCTGCTGCTCTCTGAAGGGCAGCATGAAGATGAGCAATGATGTGAGGAAGCAGCAGAGGCAGGATTAGGAAGAAATTAGGAAGATCTTCCACCATTTTAAGGAATTTTTTTTGCCTTTCCAACCAAGCAAATTTTTAATTTTTAGGTTGTGTACAACAGGTTCAATTCTCTTTTCTATTGCTGCTGTAGCTACTGTTTGGAAATTGTGGTAATTGCATTGGTAACATTGGAAGTTGAGTCTTCAGCTCTGAAATACAGTACCATCTCTAGTCCTCAATCTGTTGAGCTGTTGGGTAAATTGCTCCATTTTAAAGCTTCTGCTTTTAAATTTGGAAGGAATTTTGGATTTGATCTCTATTGTCTGGTTTAGACAGACAGATTGTGTCTGTGCTCATCTCCTAACTGACTGAGATGAGCAACGCAGACCTTACTGTATGCATATGTATGACAAATGAAAGTATAACAAGTAACATCATAGCACACAAAAATCTGTTAAACAGTACTGAGTTTCTAATGTTAAAAACCTGCTCTGTTTACAGGCAGTTATTTCTAAGGAAAAATATGGTGGCTGTATTTGTTTCCCCTCCAGAACAGGTCTTCCATACCTGGAAAAACAAAACAGAGGAACTCAGGACAGCACTTTTAACAGCTAATTAAGGCTATCCACATGTAAGGGTGGCAATGTTTTGTTCTGATTTAGGTACAGTTCACAAGATCTTTCTGACTCAACTTCTAAATGTGACAGAAAATCAAAATAATTGTAAATCTTTTGAACCGCAGTAGTATAGTTTGTCAGCAGATTCACAAATCTGTCATTAAAGCCCATGGTGTCATTTGCCAACACCTGATTTTGACCTAGTCATTGAAGCTGATACTGTGCCAATGTCTGAAAGCAGATACATCAAAAAATTGTCCAGCATTTATGACAGATACTGGTATTTCAGACCAGACTCCTAGGCGATGAATTATATTCTTAATAAGCATACATGACAAAGTTAAATTTAGAAGTAGAATTTCAAGTAGTTGCCAAGTTTTTAACTAAAGGTCATTTGTACTTTTTTTTTTTTAACCCATGCACATGTACACTCACAGGAAATGTGTGAACTTACCTTCAAAATACCTCAAATATTAGCCGTATGAATTATACATTTGCCTTTTTTTTCTGGCTTTTAAAAGATTATTTCTTACATAAAACTAACATCATTCAACTTATTGCTTGTGATGCTGTATCAGAATTATTCAATAGGTTTATGCCTGTCAGAATTTTATATTAGTTCCATTATTCATTAACAGCAAAAAAATAAAGCATCTTTCTAAATGAATACTTAAGTGTGTGTGTTTTCTTGGCACTTCATTGGCTTGATCATCTGTGCAACTCTAGTCCTTACTCTTCCACCTCAGCATTATTAAGGTGTCATATACAGAAGCGGTAAGTTTAGCTGCATTAAACTGTGATAGAGGGTTAATCTCGCCTAGTGAAAAAGCAAAACATGGCTGGATGGCCATAGATGTGATTATGTGTTCTGAAGCTTGATAAATATTGTATCACGCCACAATTTAAGATGCTCAAGGGCTTCACAACCTTAATTGTGTTTTAATGATGGCAACTCTGTTCAATTATGTACTCTGGCTTCTTAAAAAAAAAACAAAAAAAAAACCAAAAAAACACGCTTCAGTCTTTAAAATGATATTGTGGTACATCTCACCTGCAGGGCTGCTGCAATATTTGGGGTATGCTCTGTTGTCCTCAGTGGTAGTTTGGGTGCTAAGAAATGGAAACCAAAGGCTTCTACGTTGGGAAAAAAAACAACAGAACTGAATATATAATCAAGAATAAAACAAGAGAAAGTAATAAGAAAGACAATAAAATAATGGAAGACGGTATTTGCATGAAAATGACATGTTTTCTTCTCTTTAGCTTGAATGTTCTGTGGAGCAAGTAGCATCTAGTGTTTTCTGAGGCGCATTGCACTGCACAGTTGGAACCTCATTTGTGGTTGATCCTTAGGTAATACCACGAACATGACTGTTGAAAAGAAGTTCTCTTATAGTTCTTTCTGTTTTGTAATTTATTTTACTGGGCTTCTCATAAACTCTGTACTACCTCCTTGCTAAAAGAAATGAATGATTTTGACGAGGCACTTGGATTCCAATTTACTAAAGCACTTAGAGGCAGGCCTACGCCCATCTTCTGAAACTTTTAACAGTCTCATTGCCTTTGATGAAACTTCTCACATCATGGGAGTCACAGGCATGCTTTAGTGTTTCACTGGCTTAAGACATTAGCCATCTTTCCTTTCTTTGCATTTATTTCTAAGACCCAGCTTCTTAAAGCTGCACTGGGTCAATGATACTTCAGCATTTTATCATGGTTTTGGCTCAGTTTTCTTACTCAAATGTTCACTGATAATTCATCTCTTTCATTCATTTCCAGAATCCACTCATGCTTTTAATAAATATCTCAAGTCAGAGTGTATAATGAAATGAAATGCTCAGCTGTGCTTTCAAAAGTAGTTGAAATTACCTAGTGAGCATAGAGTCTGGTGCAGAAAGCCTTATTTTCACTTTCAGAAGCCCTTACAAACAAAAGTATTTGTGTTTGTCCAGAAACACAGTTTGTGCAGGAACTGTGGGTGAAATTCTCTTTGCTTCTTGTGCAAGAAGTCAAGCTGGCTGATCAAAACACTCCCTTGTGGCCTTAAAAATCTCTGATGTATTTTGAAGCTTATGATTGCAGCATCAGATCAATGATATGTTACCTTTGTTTCAAAAGAGCAATCCTCTGTGATCATTACTGCTGCATTAGCTTATCATTTTAAATTAACATAACACAAAACAATTTCAAAATACCAATTCATATTCTTATCTCCAGAGTTCTAATTTTAAATACGGAAAAAGTGGAGTCAGAAAATGGGTATTCGCAGGAAGAAGGTGCCTTATATTTCCCAACCAACCCCTCTGTGGTGGGTTGACCCTGGCGGGACACCAGGCACCCACCAAAGCTGCTCTGTCACTCCTCCTCCCCAGCTGCACAGGGGAGAGAAAATATAACAAAGGCTCATGGGTCAAGATAAGGACAGGGAGAGATCACTCACCAATTACTGTCACAGGCAAAACAGACTTGACTTGGGGAAACTGGTTTAATTTATTGCCAATCAAATCAGAGTAGGCTAATGAGAAATAAAACCAAATCTTAAAAACACCTGTCCCCCACCCCTCCCTTCTTCCCAAGTTTAACTTCACTCCTGATTTTCTCTACCTCCTCTCCCCCAGCGGCGCAGGGGGACGGGGAATGGGGGTTGTGGTGAGTTCATCACATGTTGTCTCTGCCACTCCTTCCTCCTCAGGGGGGGACTCCTCACACTCTTCCCCTGCTCCAGCGTGGGGTCCCTCCCACAGGAGACAGTCCTCCACAAACTTCTCCAGCGTGAGTCCTTCCCATGGGCTGCAGTTCTTCATGAACTGCTCCAGCGTGGGTCCTTTCCATCGGTTGCAGTCCTTCAGGAACAGACTGCTCCAGCATGGGTCCCCCATGGGGTCACAACTCCTGCCAGCAAACCTGCTCCAGCGTGGGCTCCTCTCTCGACGGGTCCACAGGTCCTGCCAGGAGCCTGCTCCAGTGTGGGCTTCCCATGGGGTCACAGCCTCCTTCAGGCATCCGCCTGCTCTGGCGTGGGGTCCTCCAGGGGCTGCAGGTGGGTATCTGCTCCACCATTAACCTCCATGGGCTGCAGGGGGACAGCCTGCCTCACCATGGGCTTCACCAGGGGCTGCAGGGGAATTTCTACTCTGGCGCCTGGGGCACCTCTTCCCCCTCCTTCTTCACTGACCTTGGTGTCTGCAGTGTTGTTCCTCTCACATATTCTCCCTCCTCTTTCTGGCTGCAGTTGCACAGGCGCCCCCCTCCCCCCTTTTTAAATACGTTATCCCAGAGGTGCTACCACCATCGCTGATGGGCTCGGCCTTGGCCAGCAGCAGGTCCATCTTGGAGCTGGCTGGCATTGGATCTATTGGACATAGGAGAAACTTCTAGCAGCTTCTCACAGAAGTCACCCCTGTAGCCCCCCCACCTACCAAAACCTTGCCATGCAAACCCAATACACCCTCAATTATCTCATGGTGCTTTTCAAATAAATGATTTCATGTAACTCACAACTTCCAAAGGGATTTGAAGGTTATTGCATTCCATTCATTTCCAAGTAGATTGGATACTAAAAATAAAAAGTAATGACTCAGAGCTTACCTTTCCTGACTCTGGAGCTGAAATTGTAAATATTTAATAAGGGAAACTCACTTTCCGAGAGTTTTATTCTTCTTTGTCTTTCTCTATAATAAAAAGCAAAATTAATTTCTAAGCACATAGCTGTCCAGATATCACACTCATGGATAATCATGTTTCCATAGTATAGATGCACAATCCCCATCCTGCAAAAACATGAGGATTTTTACTGATGATAGTGGGCCCAATAAAGACAGTAAGAATATAACTGAAGAGCTACCAGTCACTGTTGAAAAAAATCACCTAAGTATATAATCTTTCCCTTCATGCAATGCAATGGCTAAATGGACTGAAAAAACCTGTTGCCATATACTTTACTGTCTTGATATCACTAGAACATCTGCAAACATGATATATGTATTATATAGATTACAGTATATATTTTAAAAGTATACGTAATATATATGTATATAAATATTATTCATGTACTCTTGAGAGCAGTGGGCACGGTGCAGCATTTGTACTTTAGCCCACTTTTCAAACAGGGAAAAATACAAAGGCATAAGGCTGACAATCTTAGTTCTTTCTTTGCAAGGTCTGAATAGCTGAATATAATTTGTTTCTAATTCCGAATGTTAAAAGACATTTACCTAGAAGAAAAACCTATTGGGAGGAAACAGATGATACTTTGTGCATAACCAAGTGAACAAAAGAATCTTTTTACCAGGAGCCATCATCCTAAGGAGACGCTGCAGCTTCTTTGGAAAATCTCTCTCAGAATAGCACAATATATTTAGCTCAAGGTAAGAGAGAAATAAGGGTGTGCCGGCAGGGAGAGAAACATGAATACGAAGTACAAGGGAGCAAGTACAAATAAAAATGCCGAGCTGGATATTTCAGCTCCCTTTCCAATCATCTTTCCACACTGTCAGATCCACGCAGACCCTGGCTCAGTTCCTTGGTCTCTGTCTGAATGATTTCAAAGGCACTTTTTTTTTTTTCAAGACAGGAAAATATTATTTTGTAGAAACTAGCTGGCATAGAAACAGTAAGAAAAAGTCTCCACAAATCTTTATTGATCCTAGCAGCTCCCTGCCAAAAGGAAATGCACATACCATAGGCACTGGAACTCCGAAGAAGTTCTTAAAATGACTTAGACGTAGGAAACGGCAAGGGTGTTCTCTGGGCCTTACCTCTTCACTAGGCTCTGATTACGTACCCTACTTCTTACCTGGCCTTCCCACGGCAACACAACCACGGTGGAGCCTTGGCATGGAAAGTGGACTCAGATTGCTTGGTAAGTGCACGAAACTCAGGAGCCGCAGGCTGCCCATCCTGTGTTAATCCAGCTTGCTGTTCTCAACACAATCAAGTAAACCAAAGCATACCCTGAAAATCCTCACTGCAAATTAACCTGGTTTTTCCTTCTGCTCTGTGGTTACTGTAAGAAGGCGTTATCATTGTCCTTTTGCTCTGCAAAGTACAAGAAAACGCTTTCTGCTAATAGCATTATACAGAGATTTCCATCTTTTAAAAAGCAGGTAACAGTACATCACTAGTAAAAGACACAGCATAGTCCACAAATATGTGTACGTGACTACCATGTTGCATGTTGAAGATAGATAGCTTTAAATCACCTCATGTGGCTACAGCTGTCTGACTGCTAAAGGCGTCATGAAGATCAGCATGGTGCAAAACTCACCTTGGCATCTGGTTTGATAGCCAGAGCTGGCTAATGTTGAGCTCCTGAAGCTAAATTGCCAGTGTTACTTACTTTAAAGCTATCTTATGAACTTTTGCACTCACCTGCAGTTCACATATCTTAGAGATACGTTATGGATGATGCAACTGCTATTCTTCAGATTTTTTTTTTTCCCCAGGTATACTAGAACTAGGACTGTAATGATCAGCTCTGGTTCAGACCGGTTCTAAATAGGTAAAATTGCATCCAGGATTAGGTTTTAGTTTAAATTCTACAACAGATATAAAGATGACCCATGAAGTTCACAGAGACATCTGGATTTCCTTAAAGTTCATGGATGACTGAATCTTTTGGTTTGAGACTATTTATAGTTCAAATCTAGCGGTACTTCCTAGAAAATTCTAGTACCTGAAAAATGCAATTTCTCGATAACTTGCACTGCAAGCTTTCTTTACTTTTAACTTTCCAAACTTTGTTAAGGTGAAACAGACATGAATAAACTCTTCATAAAGAAATAAAATGTTATTTTTTCTTAAAAATACATTTCTTCCACAAGACTTAGGATGCCTTGGGAAGGCTGAGTGGATGAAAGCTGCTATTTTTAATTAGCTGGCTGTTTCTGCCTAAGCATAGTAGGAAATGGAGATGCTTACATGCTTTACTTTTCTGTCATGTATTTTGCCGCATTTGGGGGAGGGCAAGAGGAAGCTTAGAGAGTGGTAGAAGGACCCAAGTGGAGCAGTCTTAACGGAACAGTTATAGTTTCATTTTATCCTCCAAATGGTGCCAACCTAGGTTATATCTGCTGGATCTGTATCCCTTGGCTAAGAATCTAACATTTAATTTCTTTAATCTCTCCCAAGACAGAGTAATGATGTTACCAAACCCTTCCAAACCTTGTGAACTACTCACAACAATATTATTAGCGTTATTACTTTTACTCTTCCTTGCAAAAAAACGGGTGATTTGGGAGTCCAGGCATGAAAGCCAAAGTGTCAGAGGTACTCAGAGGTACTGCTGTCTGTTTCCTTCTGCAGGCTTGATAGTTGATCCTCAAGCTGAATAGAAGACTGTCTCTTGTATTCCCCGATGGAAAATTGTCAGTGGCGCTAATTAAATAGTGTGCACAGCTCCAGGTTACAGCAAGTCACATATCACTTACTCACAGTCTATTGTTGTTGATTGTAGTTTTTATTGTTGAGCTATCTGTTTGAAATTGTGGATGTGTAAGATAAACGCAACAATTTTCACAAGACCCTTCTGCATCAGCAGTCATACTTACCACTTTGTCTCTACATCTTCAAGTAATACCATGCCTCATTATGTCCACGTGCAAAATGAGAGAAAAAAGGTGAAATGACTTTTATGAAATTGGACAGCAAATCAGTAGCAGAACGAGGAGAGAACCCAACCCCTTCTCCCTCCCAGCGCCCCCCGCCACTTGCCCTGTCTCCTGGACCAACTTGCGAACAAGTTTGGTGACTGCATGCTTGCTGACGTGCATTTGTTTGTTTTGTCTTGTCAGGAATTTAATTTCACAACATCACATGCTACCAACACAAGCGTGTCATTGCGATTTAGCATGCATTTTGTTGGTGTGTTCTATATCTCATTAAAGTCTCATCTCCTTAGCCAATAGCATATGCTACTCATCTGTAGCAAAGCTCTTAAACGTAATGAAAAACACATAATCAGAAACAAGAAAGCAACTGTCAGCCGGCAACCTACAGATATGCAAGTTCCACGACACTGCTGAAAGACACAATATTGCAAGAGCAATCCTTTTAAAACGTCCAGCATCGTTGTCTGACAGGAAAAAAATGTTGGGCTCGGGGGTGCACTTCAGTCATTCCTGAGCTGCTCAGTGCCATTGTAGGATTCTCAGATCACCAGACAATGCCATGCCAACGCACAGGGGAAAGATCAATTTCTAACTGCTTTTCTTCAACTGAGAAGAAAGTTTCAAATTATTGATATGCCACACTGGACACTTTATGCTTTCAAAAAATACTAATTTAAAAGTTAAAATATTCTGAAAATACTTTGAGAGTATTAAGCCTTCTTCTTAAACCTGCTGATACGTTTTCTTTCCCCCAGATTTTGATTGTTTTTGTTTTGATTCATGATAGGAATTTTAGCTTTTTTCCTGACAATAGGAAAATACACAGATACTTTATTAAGAATGATACTTTCTAATGAAAAATAATCATTATAAAACAAAAATAAAAGAGTTAGCGGCGATCAATAGCAGAAAAAGAGGTTAGTCAGGTTCTGTCCTCAGACATGTGAAGATAATTACCATGAATCAATATGAAATGCATCTGGATTAGGTAACAACCCAAGTTTAGAAACAGGACCAGAGGGACAGGCTCTAGCTTCTCAGAATTGCTGCTGATACTGTAATTCCTAAAGTTAGATGGAAATAGCACTGATGATACCTAAAAACCTCTGTCCAAGCATGTGGGGGTCCACTCCCAAGTACCCGGTTGCAGGACACAGACCTCAGGCGTGCTGGGGGCGATGCAGAGGGGAGCCGTGCCGGGCAGTACCCTGACCTGGGGGCACCACGACCAGAAAGTGTTAGAAAGGTGATGACCGGGCTGGGGAGGCTGGGAGCACCCGGTCTAGGAAAGAGAAGAGCTGTGTGAGGACTGTGAGCAAGCAGGATCCTATTCTGCCACAGTTTCATTCCCCGCCTGTGAGAGAAAAAAACAAGCACAGGGTTTTTATAAGCAGTGTTGACAGTGATAGATTGCCAGCCCCTATTTCTCATGCATACGTGAATGCTTGTCACCCTGCTGACAGGGGCACTAATTCTGCCCCAGGCACTGGTTTGAGAGCCCATGGTGGCCACAGCCAGCTAACCCGAAAGGCAAATTTTCATGGGTCACTATCAACTGGGAGGTCCAATAAAACAAAGGTAACTTTTACCCCTTCACTATTAACAACAGCTTATTGAAGACATGTATCTTGACTCCAGTCCATCTCTAATTAAATCTAAATTAAATTTCACCAAGCAGAATTACCAGGGCCTAATTTTTAGACTCTGTGATAAATCCTGCTTCCTCATCCTGACTAGCTGTTCACTAGAGACAAAGATCCACTGAAGAACAAATAATTTTGTCCTTTCTTGGTATGTTAGCTTATGTCACAAGAATTAAGCTAGTAGGTTTCTTTGGGTAGGCAGTATAATGCACATCTATATTTATGCACGTTTTAATTGTGCAGACCGTAACATATCTTTGGAACTAAATCAGAGTTCTTGCCATGAGAAAATAGCTATATATTCAAAATTTAAACTTTTCTATATTTCTTTGGTGAGCAGCTTCTTTAAAACACTCTCTTTTCATAGATCTTCCCATATTGAAGCTCTATAAATGTGCTAATGGTTGCTGTGCTAATGGTTGCCTTGGTCTCACTGAAGTTTTTTCTTTTTTCTGTGAATATAATCTTTCTTATGCATGCCTTCCATCTGGAAATAAATTGCACTGAATTAGATGGACCTTTTTAAAAGTGCACAACTTGATGTTAAGTTTTAATTAAGCAATCTTTTTCATTCATTATTTTTTATCCTAAGAGGCTCTAAATCTTAGCCTGTTTCTGCCTGAATACACATAGATTACTGCCTTATTTTATCTTTATATTTATGTATTCACTTTGAACGAACTTAGGTGAAGCTTAAAAAGTTTTTGAGGATCACGTATAAATTGTTTTTCATATGGTCCTTTCTTTCCATCTGTAAACATTGAATGAATAACAGTCATTTTGTGAATCAAGCCCTGTAATTTTCAGTAACAAAAATGATTACCATTTCATTAATCATTGACAACAAATTAGTATTGTGAAAAAAAAATGACTGTATTCTTATGAAAGCACCACTTTCTTTATAAAATTAAGATGATGACTGATAATTTTATGTGCCTCAGTTTCTGAATGCCCAACTTAAAGTTGAAAGACCCAGAATAGCAGATGGAAAACAAGATTGTCTAGATGTAGTCAGTGGATCAGTCTAATTTGTGCAATGTGTGGTGCTGAGGTGTATGATGACACTTGCAGTCCCTGCCACAATAAAAGGTCACTTCCCTGCCTTGCTTGTCATTCTCAGTCTTCCTTACAGCCTAAAGCATCTGCCTGTTCTTTGTCCAGGCTGTCGGGTAGTCTGAAGTCCTTAAGCGATGTTGCCTATTAATCATTAGAATTATTCTGGATTTATTATATAAAATGATTAAGAAATAATCTATTCCAGATGTCTACACAAAGCTTCACGTGCTACATAGATATACTCTGAACTAACAAAACTATTTCCCATGAATCTTGCTGCCTGCAGAAAAGGAGCGAATTAATTCCACACATCTTTTATTATTATTTATAAATTGATTCTTAAATAAAGATGCTTACATCTGCCTCTTGCTCCAGATGGTGCAATTTAGCTGCCTATGTTACTCACGAGTTGTTTTCGGTTTTAAACTAATACTTAACCCAGCAATTGCCTTATCAAGAATTCTCCATTTCTCGCAACTGAATCCTAAACTGCATTGCTGCTTTAATTCTCAGAACAAGGAGTTTCCTGTCTCAAAAGTCAAAAGTACGAGGGAAAAAAAAAATATCTTTTTAATATTTCAGTGCAGCAGCCACAGTTGTAAAACTGCCTGATACTGTACCCTCCAGTTACTAGCAAAAATTCAGGCAGCAAATTTAATCTAAAATTCTCATGAGGTCTGACAGTGTGCAGACATTAGGACACACCTGCAGCAACCTTTTTTTTCCACTCCTTTTTTTTTTCTGCCACATCACCTGGTCATTGAGTCGACATTTATGTTCCAGCCCCTAGGAGTATCAGTTCCAGCTTACAGCAAATCCTTCAACATATATAACAATGCTGTGTCCTTGTCCTAAAATCTGCCCAGGAGGAGGCAGTGAGCAGGCTGCAGCTCTCTGCCAGGACAGGCAGGTGCTGGATGCTGTTTTCCTAGTTAAGAACCGTAGTGGGATGGTGCAGCTGCTCCTGGGGAAACTAGAAAAAAGGCAATATGTATGGGATGTCCTGTAGGAATGTAAAAAACACAGCATGTATAGTTTGACAAGGTCCTAGCAAAGTTATGGCCTGGATCCACCATATGACTAGCCTTTATAGAGATCTTTGGATGTGATTCACCTGTCTGCTGGCATAATAAGCAGAAATGACTGAAATATCCCTCTAAGTTATGCGGTGGCTGCAATTTTTGCTGTGAAGCTTTATTACCAATAACATGTTTTGAAACAATATTAAACTCTAAAAAGTTATCAAATTATTTCATTTTGATTTTGTAAAATCTTATTCTTATAAAACCAAACTCTTAGACTTATTTTAAAATTTACAATGTTCTTGAGACTTTCGTAATAAAATAAATATGTAGTTTGAGTGAACCCCTTCAGATCAGTAATACATAGCTAGCTAAATTAAAAACAGAATAAGTGAAAGCTTTCCAAATTATTATGTTAAAAAATGATTGGAAATCTCTGGTTCAGGAAGCTTGCGGGGAAAAAATTGCTACTGCTTTTAACTATTTAAATGAAAAACTTCAATCTACTTCACCAAATTTTACTAGTGGAGTGATTTTGGAGCCAGCAATCATTGGAAAGGTAAAATTTAAATGAAGATAATTTTCTATTTATGTGTGCTCCTTTATTATTGTTGAGGGTATGGGGGGTTTAATTTTTTTGTGTGTGTGTGTGCATTTTTTTAATTGAGATAAGAAAAACATTTGGAATCTCTTAAACCTGATATGATTTACTGCTTCTATATCTAAGCTGATATATCCTTTCATTATGAAACTTTCTTGAAAGAGGAAAAATCTCTTCACTCTTCTGTGTCCAGCCAAAAACAGTAGCCACAGCCTCTAATCTTGGGGATGTGTGCTGAGCATCCAGGGTTTTCTACCAGAGTGGGCATTACCCAGATCTTGATCTGATTTTAACTGAAGCTACTAACATAACTGCTCTAAACAGGATTAAGCCCAGAAGCAGAACTGATACATAAAGAATATGCAAGTAAAAACCATGTCACCATAGGCAACCAGTGATCAGGAGATTTGGGATCATATTTTAGACCTAGATGATCAAAACTTTGGTCAGTTCCAAGTAATTTTCATACAGCTAAGCATCTAACCTGAACTACTGAAGTGCCTTATTGAAAATCTGCTAATTCTTTGGGCTGGTAGTCAGCCATGAACAAGTGCAAGACAAGGGATACTTTAAGAAACTCTTCCTGGTCACCTCTTGGCTATTAGTATCTTCTTTTCTCCTCTTACAGTTAACTGGCTGTAGAAATGCACTTTGAGGCATGGAGAACTAGCACCGCTGTGTGTGGACTCCAGTCTCAGCTGTGAAATGGTAGAGGAGAGGACCCTTTGTCAGCTCAGAGGCTACAGTCAACTACACAAGAGCTCTGCCTCTCCTCTTTCTTGAAAGAGGGGCTTGGATCTTACTAAGCAGTAAGCCACAATTCACAGTGGAGACTAGAGACACTTGCCAAATTCTTTGCTGTGGGTGTCATTTTAACTTACTGATACTGGCAGACACCTATGCCCACATGCCTGGGACAACAAACTTGGAATACCTAAGCCCAAGTCTAATAGTCTTTGCAAAACCAGCTTAAATTAAACTCATACTCTCCTTGGGCTTTTTATACTGCTAACAGAGAAAGAAATGCAGGCTGAATTGCTTTCTGGAGGGATATAAGGTATGAGCTGCTTCCTAACAGTGTCTCTCTCGCTGCATATGCTACAATTCAGAAAATTGGACTCTCAAATTCTGTTCTCAACTAGGCATCTAGACACAGGCTGAATGAATTGTGGCCACGTCTCGTGTGGAATTCAGCTTTTAGCAAATAACTGAAAAATATCCTATTGTTAACCTTCAGGCATTCAAGAGTCCTTGACTAGTTAGCATCCTGTCCCCCTCTAATAGGGGGACTTTTGTTAATGTGACGTGCCATGATATCCAGTGCAGAATTGAAGGTGGGAAATTCCCACCCTTTTGTGAGATTGAGGCGTCATGTCACCAAAACAAAACTACATTTAGCAAAGCACTGCCCCACTTGGTTCAGTATGTTCAGGCAACATCATGTTATCATCATTTGGCAGATACACAGTTTTTATAAACCTGCTAAGCTATTGCTAAGCTGTCGGTTCAGGCTATTTCCTCTAAATATCTAAGATCCGTGTGTTTAAAACTGAAAATTATGGGGTTTTGACTCTATGTTTTCCAACACACTTTGACAGCGGCTCCCCACCATTCTTTCTTCTGATGCACTTAGGCCCTTTTACAGTCAATGAATGATATCTGAAGCCATGATACAGAACCAAAATCTTCCCAGATACAAATAGCCAATTATAAAATGCAGCTCAGGGTTGAATAATTCTTTGCTGACCCCGTAAGGTGATAAAGTGATGGCCAGAGGCACGGGTTTCATTATCCATATCATTATCACAGCTCATATGACTCCCATGTTAATGCCAGCAATTAGTTTGCTCAGATTTTCTATGAGAAATTTTCTGTATGAACCTAGCAAACTACATCCTGATCACTTTGTTCCAGCTTTCTAAGATAGAGGCATAAACACTGTGAATGACCATATATCTATTGATTATGAGCTTGGACAGAGTTAACACCCACACAATAATAAGACATGTCCAAATGAGCATTAGGATCCAAGACAGATCAAGCATGCAGCAATTGTACCTATCAGCCTCATTAGCTAACCCTGACCATCCTTCATGCTTCACAGAAGTGCTTTCTGCATTTTAAAATATCGTTAATAAGGAAAAAACGTGTTTGGAATCTCAAATTATTGCTTCTATGTAATGTTTTTCTAATGTAGTTCTGTGAGCACTTAAACTAGCTGTTCATATTTCATTTGGGTTGCCTCTCTAAACCATCAGATCCACTCCTACATAGCATAATGCTGTACCAGGTATGTCTTATACAAAATGAGAAGTGCAACAGAGAAACGCCTAGAGACAGCTATTTTCAGGAGTAACAGTTTAGACTACTTAGATTATAACTTGCATTAGTTGTCTTCCCACACCAGGGGATTCCTTCCATTTATTCATGTCCCCATGAACTTCCCACTATTACCATGCCTTCCAATCTTCCATATATGAAAGAGAGAAGTACTTTCCTGTAGTCCTTGTGCTTTGATAACTGAGGGATCATCAGGAACAGAGAGTTACTCTACACAGTTCACAAGCCTATCCGGTAGAGCAAATGGATAATGACCCCTTAGAACTGATCGAGAGACAGCAATCACATTTCTGAAATTCCAATGTTTTCACGTTTAGCTTTTCATCACAGTGAAATAAGAAGTAAGGTTCTCAAGTTTCTTTGCGATAAAGAAATTATACAAAACAATGGTGGAGTGTGTGTGTATTCAAATATTTTCTTTTTTGTTTTAGAAAGTATTCATTAAGAGGACAGAATTCCGCCATGTGGTGTCAGGATACATGTGCTAGGATGTACAAAAGTAGCGTGCAGAGGGAAGATTTTACTTTATTGTTGTTATTTTTTATATATATATATATATATATGTATGCATGCGTGCGTGTATATATATGTATCTATACATATATCTCCCCAGGAACATTTTTAACAGAGCAAGAACTTGAGCAGGCATGTGTCTCCCAAATCTCAGGCCACTGTTGCAGTTGCCAGGCTACAGATCATTAGAGTCCTTAACTTTCACTGTACCCATTTCAGCTCCTGCAAAACAACATACTGTAATGACACGAAGGGAAACATTTTTCAACAAAATTTCAGCTACCTGTAGCAGAATAGCTTCTGTATCTTTCTAGATATTGACAAAGAATAGGAGAACCTAAATACAATAGGAAGTGTTTTTCTGATATTACAAGACTATAAATAGGACAGTGCAGCATGAAGAACGATGCCCTAAACCAGAAGTCAGACTATTATTTTAGGTATTATACATGAAAGTATCCCTTCTGGTCTATCTCCATTTGTAAGAATGAACCATTCCAATGCCTGCTTTCAGCCTGTGATCCTGCCTTCGTGCCGATTTGAAACAGTATAATTTGGCAGGCCCTTTAAACTGAGACCCTAACTGGCCATGCTTTGTGAGCACTCCCTTTAAGAAGCAATTCCAAAAGGAAGAG
The DNA here is from genome assembly GCF_965183815.1 of Platalea leucorodia. NCBI lineage: Eukaryota > Metazoa > Chordata > Aves > Pelecaniformes > Threskiornithidae > Platalea > Platalea leucorodia. The sequence continues at coordinate 112,290,962 of NC_138824.1, forward strand.
GGGAGAGAAGCCTGCCAGTGAAATAGAGTTATGGCTAAATCTGGGATACTCTGTGATATAAGTTCCTGAAAAATAAAAACAGTCTCACAGAATACCATTGTGCGCAGCAAATGAGCCATGAGAAATTTGGTGGGAAGAATGAAAGGTAATATACCACTATAACAACTCCAACAGCTTAAGGACAGCCTGTGAACTGAAAGTACATAACAGCTTTAGTAAACATGAAGTTTGAATGTCAGGAAAGGTCTTACCTACAGTCCTTTAAAACAAAAGGCATACTTCAACTTTCAGTACAGGACTATTGCTGATGCTGAAAATCAAAAAGCATGAATTACTTTACTATCAAAAACGTTAGGATGCCTTCTTCTGGAAAAAGACTCGTTGACTCGTTATCTTTACTTATTGCCTACCACATGTACACAGCAACAGAACTTAAAGGTCCACTTAAATAGAAACAATAGCATTTGCCCCTCTACTGTACTATTTCTCCAATGATTAAAACGACTACTGGCACATACTCTGAGGCCCATCTATTTTGTGAGTAAAATGCTGAGGGCAAGCACCATTTTTTTCCAGACAGGTACTGTGTATTGCCTTTTTCCTCTCCTTTTCCTTTCCCACTAATGAGCAGAAGCCACCCTGGCCAAATGTGCTATTTTTGAACAAGTGGCCTCGTAATGCATTCCCTCTATGCAAGAATAAACAGATTAAGAAATGCTTAACAGAGTGGTGTTTTAATAAGCAGTCAAGTTTGGCTTTGCCCCACCGTTGGTTGTAGGCTTTAGGGTAGATGCACTGCACATAGGTCAGGTTTGGATGGTTGGCAGAAGGCCCTGCAGAGCAGGCAGCAAGGTGTGTGTCTGAGAGCAGCTCTCGCAGGTGAGGCAGGATGCGTCCGGGCCCGAGTGCTGCAGTGGCCTGATGCATGGACGCAGGCGAGCGCTTCGGCAAGAGGTGGGAACGTGACAGTCTTCAAGGGTGTTGAACGTCAGTGTTAGTGTTGTGCTTCAAATGAAGGCTCAGGGGTGCAGCACTATCCAAAAGTGAAAATACCAGAAGTCACTAAAGTAATTTCAGAAGTAGAAAAGGATAAAGGAAGACTATGCACCATCTGAAAATTGAGGACATTTACTGCCAACATTACCCCCCCACAAGAGTTACACTGAAAAAATTACTTGCAAACAAATAACTGCATGTTCCTTGCTGGACAGTGAGGTGGTGTTCCCAGTCTGCTCTCCCTACTCCAAGCACTGAAAAAAGTAAAAATAAAACATTTTCTAAAGCTCTGTTATAAATGAGGAGCTTTCAGATAGCTTAGAAGGGCTTGTTTGCAGGAACTCATCTCTCATAAAAGGCTTGTTGCTGCTCTAGGGAGGAGTAAAATAGCTACTGATGACATTCAAATCATGATCTGTCTTCTCAGCCATTAATTTTAAACATGATTCATACTCCATTATGCTCTGGAAACCAAAGAAATTATCCTTTATTGTGTCTAGCCATTTTTCATCACTATGTACTCATAATGACCAATTCTACTCTTCCCTTCTGATATGCACTTGAAAATGTGCAGAAATTAACCCCGATGTTTACATTTGCCTTTAATTCAGCTTCATAAGGATTTCCCAGTGTAAATATATATTTATAAAATAGAACAGAATTATTAGCATCCAACATATATAAACAACATTAGCTTTTAAATTGCTTAAATATTACTGTTTGTAAATTAGAAACAAGTCCAGGTCAAACTTTGGGAACAAACACTACTGAATTTTGTCCTATTTAAACACAAATTCAAATAAAAATATACATTTTAATGACTGCCTAAGCCTATGTTAGGGCATTTTAATAACCATGGAAGTGAAGTCCAAAAATGGATGGGTTTTAATATTCATCCTCATTTGCAACATCAACGCATTTTTAGTTTAAAAAAAAAAAAAAAAAAAAGAAAAAGATCACAAAAAAAGGTCCTGGCTTAAGTTTTCAAAAATCCAGATGCACTTCCTTGTCTCAGCTTTGTGACTTTGCACAAATCATTTACTCTTTCCATGACTCAAAATCCCACCTGTAAAATGGACATTTTTGTTATATATTTCCAAACAAAACAGATATGCTATGTAAAGCTGAGAAGCCACTTCCTTCACCTTTAAGAGACAGGGTACATCTTCCTGCCTTTGGAGGAGGTGGCAGCTCTGTACCCCAAGCTGAGGTGAAGTTCTTCCTCAAAAGCCTGTACGAGAGGTGACATTGCTCTGCTGTAACTCTCATTAAGCTTTATTTACAGAGTGCACAGCAGTGGAATATGATTTTTAATGTGTCCAGGACCTGCCTCCCCTCCCTGCCCAGTTCCATACCCACTGAGGAACCACCAAGGGCAGTGGGGCCACCTGTGCTGGCAGGTGCCACATGGCCTGTGGCAGGGTAGCACAGCGTAACTCTTGGTCACTAAAGTATTACTCAAAGAAATAATGAGATAAGATCACTGAGTCAAGTCTCACAGCACACAGTTCAGTTTGATAAATATCTGATGGATTAGGATGGAGAAGTAAATAATATTTATTGTCACTAGCTACTTATTAAACAGTAGCTGAATAAAACCAGTAAGCAGAGCATGACATGCAGCATCCTCAAAGACAATGTAATTTCCATTCCTGTCTATCCAGCATAAGAGTTCATGGGTATCAGAGGTAGTGTCAATTGTTGCTGGGTTCATTATTAAAAAAAAAAAAAAAAAAAAAAAAAAAAGCCTCATTACTCTTAAAATAATGGTGATGAGTGCTGAGCATAACAAGGCTTGTAAATGTCTGGGTTTCTTTCCAAAGTAGAATAAGGAGTTACCTGTAGCAGTTAGGGATAGCAAATGATGTTATGCAGCTCATACAGCTTGTCACACGTGAAGCGAATCCCACACCTCCCACGAGTACAAGCTTCAGAGAGCACGTTTCCAGCGTAATCGCTAAGATTCAATTTTAAATTAAGTTATTGATGGATTGCAAATAAATATGAGATTTGAAGTGGGGAAGCTAGCCCTATTTTTAAATCCTTGAAAGTGCTACAAGGAAAGAAGGATGATGTATAGTTGTATTGGGCATTGGGAGCAGTGGGGCTGCAGGGGTGGCCTCTGTGAGAAGAGTCCAGGGGCTGCCCTGTCCTGGACACCACCAGCTCCACAATGGACCCACCGCAGGACACAGCTGAGCCCATCAGCCAAACTGGTGGCACCTCTGGGAAAACATAGTTAAGGAAGGGGAGAAAAGGCTGGACAGGGAGAAAAAGGAACAAAAAGAGTGTGAGAAACAACCCTGTGAACACCAAGGTGAGAGAAGAAGGAGGGGGAGGACCAAGTGCTGGAGCAGCCTGTGGAGAGGACCACACTGGAGCAGATGTCCACACTGCACCCATGGAGGACCCTGCGGTGGAGCACCAACCACAAGGTTCCTTTTGTTGCCTTGGTCTCTGATTCTTACCCATGAGCTTTCAATCTGCTCGTGGCTATTCTTCAGAGACAGCTCTTCACAGTCTATCCATTTCTTGACATAGAGGCCAACCCCTCCCCACCTCCTTACTTGCCCGTCCCTTCTGAACAGCTTGTAGCCATCAACAGCCACACTCCAGTCATGGGGTTCATCCCACCAAGTTTCAGTAACGGCAACTAGGTCTTATCTTTCTAGCAGCATAGTGGCTTCCAACTCCTCCTGTTTCTTGCCCATGCTGCATGCACTGGTGTAGAGGCACTTCAGTTGGGCTGTCAGCCGTGTCGCCTTCTTAGTGGACCACCCTTTAATTCCTTTCAGGTATTTCACTGGTGTTTCCCTGTCGGCTCCTATTGCCTCAGGAGCCCCTGGCTCATCTCTGTAAGACTTCAAGTGTGCTGCAGTGTAGCCAGCACGTCTCAGAGCAAAAGGTTAACTGCCCTCACTAGCACCCCGTCTCTCTAACCCTGGCGTGTCATCCCACAGCTTGTCATGGGCAAGCCTGATACTATCCCCCTCCCCCTTCAAGCCTAGTTTAAAGCTCTGTCAATGAGCCTCACTAACTTGTGAGCAAAGACCCTCTTTTCCCCCTTTGAGAAAGGTGAATCCCATCTAATGCCAGCAAGCCTGGTGCCATGTAAGCCATCCCATTACTGAAAAACCCAAAATTCTGGTGGTGAGAGCAGCCACGGAGCCATTAATAGACTGGGCCCATCTGTTTCTTCCAATGTCACTGCCCACAACTGGAAGGAGAGAGGAAAAAATTATCTGTGCTCCAGATTCCCTTACCAACTGTCCCAAGGCCCTGAAGTCTCTTTTGATTGCGCTTGGACTATGCATTGAGGCTTTATCGCCACCCACATGGAAGAGCAGTAATGGGTAATAGTCCGAGGGCCGTACCAGGCTAGGAAGTTTCCTAGTGATGTCCTTAACCTGGGCCCCAGGGAGGCAGCAGACTTCCCTAAGAGGAAGGTGTGGCCGGCATACTGGACCCTCTGTTCCCCTCAGAAGGGAGTTGCCTACAACTATAACCCGTCTTTTCTTCCTCGTTGAGGTGGTCGTGATATAGGGGGGTAGGCCTTTCTGACCTTGGCGACACCTCTGGTACAGATGGACCATCATCCACATAATCCATTGACTGGCCTTTCATATCTGGAGCCTCATACCTGTTGTACAGAGGCACCTGGGAAGACAAGGTGGGCAAGAAGGGGGTTTGCCTGCTGCCCCGAGCATGGAATTGCCTCCATTCACTCCTTTCCTTTAAGCTACTGCCTTCAGCCTGGCACAGGGAGGATACAGGATCCCCTTGATCTTGTTTTTTTTCTGGTGGCTGGCCCTGTTTCTGTCTCAGGGAGTGCACAGCATGGTTCCACGAGTCTCTCTCTTTCTCAGACTCCCTGATGCTCCTTAACCTTTCTACTCCCTCTTGTAGCTCTGCCACCAGGCTGAGCAGATAGTCCACCTGGTCATACCTCACACAGCTGTTCTCACTGCTGCCATCCATCACCAGTGAAAGGCTCTGGAACTCTCTGCAGCCTGAGACCTGGGTGGCTGCATGTTTTTGTGGGAGCTCGATCTGGGTTGATTCTGGTGAGTGCAGAGAACATGGCTTTCCACCGGGTGGATACCATAGCTAAGTTCCTTCTGTGAGGGTGGTGACCACCAGTTGAACTCACCTCTTGGGGTAGTAGGGTGGCTACGCCCTTCCGTGCACACTGCCATGCGAACTGCCGCACCACGCCCTGTTTGCCCACTCCATTGGCAGCACTCCTGGTGGCTCACGCTCCCCAGGCTGCTTTTTATATGCATAGGGGTGGTCGCGGTTGCTCTGCCGATGCCCAGGCCTCATCAGCATCTCCGGTGAGAGCTGCTGGCTCCCGGCAGAAAACCCGCTGTGCGCCAATACCTGCTGCTCCTCTGCAGATTGGTAATAAAGAAAGGTAAAAACATACAATTTTCTGCAGCCATTGTTCTTACAAGTAATGCAAGTAATGAATTTACATGATGCTGGACAGTCACAGTATTTGCTTCCAATATCAATCTTTCATTTATCCTTGCCACATATCTCAAGATTTTGTTAAAAAAACAAAACCAAAAACAAACAAACAAAAAAACCCAAACAGTATTTTTGCAGCATTTTAAGGAAAATATTGAAGTTGTTTTTGAATTATTTTTGAATAAATAATCCAAATCCTCTCTTAAAGTTGTTCCCATTTTGACCTCTGACTTGTCAGAGAATGACTAATAAGCAGACAAGGTATCTGTGCTGCCCAAGTCATTCGTTGGTATGTAAAGGTCCCCCATCCTTTCCTATCCTGCTATGACATCTAGCTTGCTTAAAGTCAAAAATCTTGACACCCCCCCCCCCCCCGACATTTTGTGCATTAAGTCAATTAAAACAGTACCAGAATAATAAACAATAACCTGTAGAAATCAGTAAAGACACTTTAATTGCTGAGTAGAGTTTCTGGGGTGGAAAACAGTATGAAGATTTTGTGTATACATTCTTATCATTCTTTCAAGAGGTAGAAACCAATTGGAAAGCAAGGAACCAATGCATTGTATAGCCAGTTTCCCTTCACCTTTTTTTTATCCTATCTCAAATGAGTGATAAAATTAAAATGAACACTGAAGCAACACAACATGAACCAATCTATGAAACTTAATGTCCTAAGGATGGTTCAGCATGCCTGAACAAGAACACAATGAAGGAAAAAAAAGTTAATCTAATTATAAAACTTATGACATTGTTATTTATGTTGCAGATATTTGCTGCAATTCTTTGAGAAGATTTAAATACGTAATCTAAGAAAATAATTTTTTATGGAAAATGCCTGAGATGACTGGTGATAAGAAGTTAAAATGAATTATGTAGAAGCAAATGTATGGTAACATTTGATGCAATTCAGCTATTGAAATTGACTTAGTGTTGTTAGCAGTTAAAAACCACTTTTCTCAAGTGATCAACATCTATTCCCAGAACTATTTTGGGTAATATGCACAGTTAAGAATGATGCTGAAATTCTTCCGTGAAGCAGCTCAGGAAAAGATATTCGGATATTCATTTATGGTCAGATAGGATGTTAGCAGGTTAGAAGGCCACACGCTGCAAAAATTTTACTGTACATAAACTGACCTAAGCAGGGCTCTAATTCCCAGAAAATGTAACCAGAGAACCACATTCTGCACTGGTTTGCATTCAGTAGTATTACATGGGAGAAACATAGGACAGAATATGTGTATGCAATACACTAAATATACCTATTAGAAGTTTCTTGTATTTTATTGTCTCCTTCTACACTGCTTTTCAATAATGACCATTTTTGAAACAATATTTAATTCATGAAGTATACAACTCCATAAAAATGATGCCACTGATTTCAAATGGGTTTGGATCAAACTTGTGAGATAACCCTATTTCAACCTTGAACTAGCCCTGCTCCTGTTTGTTGTGTACTCTTCTTTGGCTTGACCCTATCATCTTTTGTGTTTGTGAAAGTTCATCCACGTCGACAAGACAAAAGCATTACAAGTTTCGGGGAAAAAGGGGGAGGAAAAGGGGGGAGAAAGGGGGGGAGAAAGGGGGGGAGAAAGGGGGGGAGAAAGGGGGGGAGAGGAAAAAAAAAAAGGAAAAAAAAAAGGAAAAAAAGGAAAAAAAAAGGAAAAGGCTGTTAATTTCCCTGTAGCTATGGTATTTCGCTTGTTGTTATTACCATGTACCAGAAGAGAAGTCTTTTAAATTGCTAAAAAGCCATCTTTTTATTTTTCAGTGAAAACCTGAAATAAAATCTCGAAAAAACCTCATGGGTAGTATGAGAAAAAAACCCTGTATTTTTGTTAAGGGGAAAAAAAAATATTGTCGTGGTCAATGTTATTTGTAGTTTATTCTACCCCCTAAAAAAAGACTTAAGCTGACTTAAAAAACATTTCCATACTTCACATGCACTGCAGTCATATAGAATCTTCCATAGTGTTTATATTGGAGCATTTTCATATGGGTTTTCAAGCCATGTCTAGCTCTTAGGCTTCTTAAGAACCTTGGCTCTTCTAACTTGGGAGAAGAGAGTAGCTGCACTGCATACATGCTTGCTAGCACCCCAGCCTCTCCTACGACATCAGATGGGGGAGATGAGGAATCCCAGACAAACCCCATAATTATGCACTTTGCTGAGTGGGAAGCTTATTGCACAAGGAGTTTTTTTCTAGGCCATTGCTAAGGTTCCCTCATTTTGACATACACCATAGAAGGGTCTTAGCATAATGGAAATTAAGATACAGCTGCCTGTTTTTGACAAGTCTCCTACATACACTAAGGAAGAGCAGTCATTCTCTCTATATATATTTGGTTTGTATACCCCGGTATTTTCTTACCAGACTTCTCAGTTGTAAAAGAGATGTCAGTTAAACAACTCGACCAAGGGAGCCATTAGAAGTTTTGCTACACAACAGCATCCACAGAAGTAAATCCATTTCTGGTTTTAGTATTAAGAGATACCTCTATCATTGTAAGCATGGTGTGGTGAATGCTGTAGTTCTGAGAGTGCTCATTGTGCCATGTGATGGCTGGCACATTTGGCGTGCTCCGTGCCACAGATCCTATCTAGCAGCTATCAATCACATCTCTCGTGTCAGTCTGTTACCTTCTGCTGGAAATAACTGGCATATTCTCATCTTCTTAAATACTGATGTAAGTCCTACTTGTCCATGCTTCTTATGCATATAAACTCCTGTGCATCAGAATGAGAACACCATACAAATACACATATGCATACATATATATATACATGTAATCTCTATAAAAGCAGTAGTGCAGATTACTTTTATTCAGCTTTAAACAGAAATTCAGTAATGTAGTTGTAGATATACTGTGTATTGCTCTTGGCAGTGCTAAAAATAAGTCATTTGGATTAAACATTTTCAAGTAGAACATTTTAACTTAAATAATATTACTTTTATTCAAGATCCCATTCGGTTTAATGCAATTTGTCTGAGAGCATGCACTAATTTCTGTTCTCAGCATAGCCTTGGGAGGATAAAAATGTTAAATGCGATTCTTTGTGGGTTTTAAGATATCGTCTTGCCTTATTTAGTGTAGATTATCACTACCCAGTGAGGCTTATGTACCCATAGCATTCATGATTATGGGTATATGTATAAGAAAAATACTGAAATTATCATGTAACAGGCTTGACTATATTCTATATAAGTAGCTATTGAATTGTAGCCAGTATCATAAAATATTGGCAGGTTCTCATTTTCTTAACAGTTGGAGCCTTTTGGTCAAGCAAACTGCTATTCTTACATCTAACAAAATTTATTGCAGTAAGTTGTTAAATTGGAAGTTTAATTTAAGTTGTTAAATTGAAAAGCTCTGCTAATTGAAAGTGGAAAATACAGAGTAGTCTGAAAGTATGAGTGAGGAGTAAATTACAGATAAAAGGACTGACAAGAAAGGAACCCATATGGATAGTTTGATGTTTACAAATTGGGTATCAAAGTAATATGTAATTTTGTCTTCATTTTCTGTCTTCATTGCCTTCATGTGAAAGTAGTGACTCGATTCTCACTGTTATAAATGAAAGCCAAATATAGTCTGCAGAAATTATTTTTGTAAATTTAAACAAAGCATGCTAAAAAACAGTCTCAAATTTTCACCTTCCGTTTAACAGTCTCTTTAACATTTATAGCTCTCTAGTGAAGCTTAACAACAGCAACAGTATCAGTAATTCTTTCTGCAAGTCTATCAAAATCTTGGGTTTCCTCCATAGAATGAAAATACCAGGCTTTTTGCACAGTTTATAAATATATTAGACTGACTCCACATCTTTTATGAGTTACTTGTTTGCTTCTGACTGGTAAAAAACTAAAACAAACTGACTTTTAATTGTAGCCTTGAAACTTAGACATGAAAAGTATAAAAATAGGTGAAACCAATCATCTATTGCAGAAAGCTGAGGGCAGTTCTAAAGTTCAAGAAGCTTTTCAAAAAGGTAAAATGAATGTAATCTTTATGAGAAATGTCAATTTTATTCTGGGCAACTGCAGTCAAAACATGAGGGTTTTAGCTGGAACAGTTAAGAACCATATGCTCAGAAAACTAAAAGAAGGAAATAATAGTGCAGGGAAAGTTTAACATCTTGACATTAAATTATGGGCTTTAATAAAAATTATGATATGTTTTATATGATCAGGTATAACTGACTACTATGGCAGGTAATAAAACAAAAATGAAAAGTCTCGTTTCATCTGTCAGTCTCTGGTTGCAGTAGAGCTCTGCAGGAAACCTAAATGTGTGGGTCTTTGAACTAAGCTAAATCGCTGTGTGAAATAAACCATTTTTACTTTCAAAGTCTCCATGCTAGAGATAAAAGTATCATATTCAGACTAGTTTATTTTGTTCAATAGTCTAGAAAACTTTAGTCCAAGTTTCAGAGACTAGCCCCCACCTTTATGACCCCTTCTGTAGGTTTTTAAATTGCATACTTTTGTTAGTTAAAGTATTAAATTAATATATGATTGCATAATTGCAATATGGTCCTTAAACCATGTAAATCAATCTTTTATGAGCTGTAGTTTAGATTACTACTACTTTGGAAGAATATTTTTCTAGAAAAAATACTGCATTAGTGTAGTCAATAACAGCAATTTTATAGATTTTTTTTTTTAAGTCTTTAAAACAAATAATAATCATTACTGTAAATAAGGCAAATATTTCCATAAGTGTCTAAGCAGCTAAATCTGCTCAGAACAGTCTAATAGCTTCCCCCCTCCCTCCCCCAAACTGACTAAATAGATAAAGCCAATGGGAGATAACTACCTAACTTGTTAAAGATCCTTGAAAATCTCAGCTGGTGTTCATCAGAATCATTAGATGCTTAAATTCCTTAGGGAATCTGAATAATTCTTTCTGCAGACATCTATACATGGCTGATTTGATGTATAGGAAAAGTCTTGGTGCGGTTTCTGTATAAAGCTGTTCCTTTCATAAGCATGCTTGGCAAAAGCTATGTCTTTCAAATCTCCTGAATTATTAAAATGGTTCCTCAACTTTCTTGTTGCTGTGAAATTGTTACAAAGAAACTTGTACTAGTAAAGCTCATTTCCACACTGGAAGGGAAATAACTGTAGTGGTATTAGGCATATTCATAATGTTACAACTTTACCCACAAATGGGGTACTCATAACCCAGTGGTTTGAAAAACACATAACAGTCTTATGTACAAAACCTTTCAGTTTTTGTATTTTAAAACTGTTCATACTTTAGTGTTAAGCAGCATGAATTCCACCTGTGATTAACTAACTATAATTTTGGGCTCACAGAGTTTCAGGTAAGTCAGAACTTAGTTAAGCTCTGAGGTAAGGCTGAAAACTTCTCTTAAACTGACATACTTTATATGCTTTGGGATTCACTTGCTCAAAGAAGGAGTTATATGAAGTCAAAGCTACACACAGAACCTTTAGATTTTTTTTTTTTCTTTTACAGTAGTGCGGTTACCTCTATTAAGTGTGGCTGTCAATGCCTACAAGCCGTTCAGTAGGGACGGATGAGGAAGGAGAGGGAGAAGGGTTGGCCTCTACATCAAGAAATGGATAGACTGTGAAGAGCTGTCTCTGAAGAATAGCCATGGGCAGGTTGAAGATGATGTCTGTCTGGACTTCTGCAAGACCTTTGACATGGTCCCCCACAACATCCTTCTCTCTAAATTGGAGAGATATGGGTTTGACGGATGAACTATTTGGTGGATGAAGAATTGTCTGGATGGTCGCATCCAGAGGGTAGTGGTCAACAGCTCCATGTCCAGATGGAGACTGGTGACGAGTGGTCTCCCTCAGGGGTTCATATGGGGAGCAGTACTATTTAATATCTTCATCAATGATATAGACAGTGGGATTGAGTGCACCCTCAGCAAGTTTGCAGGTGACACCAAGCTGAGTGGTGCGGTTGGCACACCTGAGGGACCTGGACGCCATCCAGAGGGACCTGGACAAGCTCGAGAAGTGGGCCTGTGTGAACCTCATGAGGTTCAACAAGGCCAAGTGCAGGGTCCTGCACCTGGGTCAGGGCAATCCCCAGTATCATTACAGGCTGGGGGTTGAAGGGATTGAGAGCAGCCCTGCGGAGGAGGACTTGGGGGTACTGATAGATGAAAAGCTGGACATGAGCCAGCAATGTGCTCTTGGAGCCCAGAACGCCAACCGTATCCTGGGCTGCATCAAAAGAAGCATGGCCAGCAGGTCAAGGGAGGTGATTCTGCCCCTCTGGACCTGCTCTGGTGAGACCCCACCTGGAGTACTGCATCCACCTCTGAAGCCCACAGCACAGGAAAGACATGGACCTGTTGTAGGAGGTCCAGAGGAGGACCACAAAAATGATCAGAGGGCTGGAACACCTCTCCTATGAAGAAAGGCTGAGAGAATTGGAGTTGTTCAGCCTGGAGAAGAGAAGGCTGCAGGGAGACTTTATTGCAGCCTTTCAGTGCTTAAAGGGGGCTTATAAGAAAGATGGGGACAAACTTTTTAGCAGGGCCTGTAGCAATAGGACAAGGGGTAATGGTTTTAAACTAAAAGAGGGTGGATTCAGACTAGACATAAGGAAGAAATTTTTTGCAATGAGGGTGGTGAATCACTGGAACAGGTTGCCCAGAGAGGTGGCAGATGCCTCATCCCTGGAAATATTCAAGGTCAGGTTGGATGGGTCTCTGAGCAACCTGATTGAGTTGAAGATGTCTGTGCTCATTGCAGGGGATTGGACTAGATGACCTTAAAAGGTCCCTTCTAACTGAAACTATTCTATGATTCTATTACATGGATGTGACAGAATATTGCATAACGATAGAAGATAAAAGCTAAATGGTATTCTGATTAAGAGGAATATGTTATTTTCATAAACATTTGTAAAGCATTCAGAAAAAAATGTTAAACACATTTTCCTCTGTCAGAAAGATAAAAAGTAACTTATTCAAGTTCACCATTGTTGTTATTGTTACAGTGTAAAATGAAACTATGAAAAAGACAACTGTCAATTAAAAAAAATATTTCTCAGTACACACTCCACAGAGCAGAATTCCCATTTATATTACTGAAGCTGCAGTCAAGATCCTTGCTTTTTAATAAACATTTAGAAAACTAGAATGCAAAATCTTATTTTTTCCTGTGTATCATATATGTGAAATATACCTTATACATGAAACATATATACTTTTCTTTTTCATTCCAGATCAGTGAACCAAATTCTATATTGTAGTTTTGTTACATCCTGATATCGTGAAGACTTTCACACAGAGAAAAAAAAACTTGGTCTATATGACTTTACACAAATATTTGTGACTTGTTGAACCAGGTTTACCAATCCATTCGTAACTACCCGATATTACCTTATCAAATGCAGTAAGTATATTTTAAGCATTGACAATTATATTATTACAGTATAAACTATGCATTAGACAAATATTTTATAGTATCATATCACATCTACAGTAGGAATTAGTTATGAAATTACAAAATATTTTTCGAAAAGAATAGTATCTGTAAGTTTTCAGTATTTTGTTCAAATGATACTAGTGTTGGCTTCTGTGAAAATTACTAGTAAATCCTGTTCTTTGCAGCATTGTCCTGCATTTTACAATTGGACTTGACTTGCTTAAGGTTTGAAAGTAGTATCTTTTCTGCTAGCTACAAAAATTGATCCTAATGTTTAAAGAGCAAAACTCTTGTAAAGATGAAGAGGAAAGTAGAACTAGAAGTCAGCTGAATCTTTTTTTTCCACATGCATCCAGATATTGAAGGAGCCGTGTTAAACACCTCCTAACAAAATATATCTTAATGTCTATTTCAAAGTATCAAGTAATGCATTCTGTTCTTACCTGCGATGCTCTGAAAATACAAAAAATTAGGCATTGGTAATGATGACAAGTAGCCGCTGCGAATAAGTTGCTCTCACAGTGTTCTGCCAAGATCCAAAAATGGCCAGGTTGTGAAAGCTGTGGGCTGTCTGCTTTGTAGATGACAGGTATCCTGAAGAGAACAAAGTCAAACACTGCAGCACATCTAGGCCAGAGGTATGATATTGCTGAAGATATTGTATGCATTTTTTGACTCTGACAATTGCAGTGATAGCAGACTGGAGAAAAGAATTTATAGATGTCTACATGCAGATGTTTTGGGGAAAATTTCCAGCAGTATTCACTTATACTTAATAAGGTGATAATTCAACTTACAGTAGAGGTCTCTTTTCTCCATTTTACAACTATCTAGTAATTATGTGTCTGTATAATTTTTCTTTCCAACTACATGATACATAAATGTGGATTATTTGTTTGTACATTTTTGTTCGGTAAAACAAAAATAATTTGAGTTTTGCAGGTTGGAAAAATAATCCCCCCAAAGATACATATTAAATCTCTTTATAAACTGTAGGATGATAAGTAATTTTTATGACAGAAGGTATTGCTATCCAAAACGCCTTTTGAGAAATAGCTTTTTGAAAAAAAAAAAAAAAACAAACAAAAACCCAAAAAAAACCCAAAACAAAAAAAACCTAGGAAGTGCTGGGACAACATAATCAAAATGCTCCAAGTCCCTTATGATCATACTGATTATACAGAGGTGATGATCAGCATCCAAGAATTAGCAGAGAAAGCTAAAGAGTAAAGCAAGGCTTTGTTATGCCCTGCTACTGTTTGCATTATTTATTGTTTGAATCAAGAGGAAGATAATAATAAATGGCAACTAGACATTTCACCGGCAAAACCCGTTTGAATGACCTTCATTTTGCTGATGACATTAATCAGCAACAGAAATACATAGTTTTATTAAAAAAGGCAAAAGAAATGTGTGCCTGTTAATATTGCACGAATATTTTTAGAAACAGCAAGTCTTTTTACTTATCTAGAAAACGATAGGTGCTGCAATAGTGACATCAGGCATAAGATGGCCGTTAACAACAAACATTCTTCAGAAACTTGAAATATTTTTGGCCACAGAAGCATGACCAGCACTGACACAATAATAACAATTTCCAATATCTCCTCTCCTTCTTTAGAGATATTTCTGGAACACCACAACAATGAGGAACTTTTCTAGAATTCATTGTTCTTATCGGGAAGGTCTTTAAAATAAATTGGAAAGAATGTACTCTATCTTCTGGAAGTCTGAGGAGTGCAGACAAACTGAACACATCAGATGTGAACCATGAACACAGTTAGATGGCAACTTCCACAACAGCTTCAGCCAAAAAAAAAAAAAAAAAAATAGTGAGGCTTACTGAAATCACAGAATAGTAAGGAAAAAGCCTTCATCATCACCAAGAGGACCAAAAGCCTAATTAATCCAAGCCCAAAACGCCCAAGTGACATGTGGTGGACAATTTTGAGGGAGCACAAGGTAAAATCAGACATATTGAAGGCATTGCATGCATTTCTCTTTTCAACAGGATAAGAAAGATCACTCCAGCGTGGATTACATTTTTACTTCTGAATGTTGATCTCCCCTCACAATGTGAGCAAGAATAGAGATTAAAAAATAACACCTCTAATATCACAAATAAAGGGTGATAGTTTGTTAATTACTTAACAGTATAAATGAATGCATATAATGAGAACTGCAGATTAAAATGGTTTATTTTTGCAGTCTGAAATTGTCAACAGGATTTTGGAGGCTATTTACTCAAGTAATCAATAACAAACCAAATCTTACCATGACAACTATCATATTACAGATCATAGAATCATAGAATCATTAAGGTTGGAAAAGACCCTTAAGATCATCGAGTCCAACCGTTAACCTAGCACTGCCAAGTCCACCACTAAACCATGTCCTCAAGCACCACGTCTACCCTTCTTTTAAATACCTCCAGGGATGGAGACTCAACCACTTCCCTGGGAAGCCCGTTCCAGTGCCTGACTACCCTTTCGGTGAAGAAGTTTTTCCTAATACCCAACCTAAACTTCCCCTGGCACAGCTTGAGGCCATTCCCTCTTGTCCTATCGCTTGTTACTTGGGAGAAGAGACTGACCCCCACCTCACTACAACCTCCTTTCAGGTAGTTGTAGAGAGCGATAAGGTCTCCCCTCAGCCTCCTCTTCTCCAGGCTAAACAACCCCAGCTCCCTCAGCTGCTCCTCATAAGACTTGTGCTCTAGACCCTTCACCAACTTTGATGCCCTTCTTTGGACACACTCCAGCACCTCGATGTCCTTCTTGTAGTGAGGGGCCCAAAACTGAACCCAGTACTCAAGGTGCGGCCTCACCAGTGCCAAGTACAGGGGCACTATCACCTCCCTGCTCCTGCTGGCCACACTATTCCTGATACAAGCCAGGCTGCCATTGGCCTTCTTGGCCACCTGAGCACACTGCTGGCTCATGTTCAGGCGGCTGTCAACCAACACCCCCAGGTCCTTTTCTGCCAGGCAGCTCTCCAGCCACTCTTCCCCAAGCCTGTAGCGTTGCATGGGGTTGTTGTGACCCAAGTGCAGGACACAGCACTTAGCCTTGTTGAATCTCATACAGTTGGCCCCAGCCCAAAGATCCAGCCTGTCCAGGTCCCTCTGTAGGGCCTTCCTACCCTCCAGCAGATCGACACTTCCACCCCAACTTGGTGTCACCTGCAAACTTACTGAGGGTGCACTCAATCCCCTCATCCACATCATCAGTGAAGATATTGAACAGGACCAGCCCCAACACTGAGCCCCAACACCACTCGTGACTGACTGTCAACCGGAGTTGACTCCATTCACCACCACTCTCTTGGCTTGGCCATCCAGCCAGTTTTTAACCCGGCACAGAGTGCACTTATCCAAGCCGTGAGCAGCCAGCTTCTCCAGGAGAATGCTGTGGGACACAGTGTCAAAGGCCTTACTAAAGTCCAAGTAGGCAACATCCACAGCCTTCCCCTCATCCACTAAGTGGGTCACCTTGTCATAGAAGGAGACCAGGTTAGTGAAGCAGGACCTCCCTTTCATAAACCCATGCCGGCTGAGCCTGATCCGCCAGTAGTGCCACACATGCCGTGTAATGGCACTCAAGATGATCTGCTCCATGACCTTGCCCGGCACCGAGGTCAGGCTGACAGGCTTGTAGTTCCCCGGATCCTCCTTCCGACCCTTCTTGTAGATAGGCGTCACATTTGCTAACTTCCAGTCATCCGGGACCTCCCCAGTTGATCAGGACTGCTGATAAATGATGGAGAGTGGCTTGGCAAGCTCCTCTGCCAGCTCCCTCAGTATCCTCCGGTGGATCCCATCTGGTCCCATGGACTCATGAGCATCCAGGCTGAGCATGGTTGAGTTCGTGAGCAGGCTGGTGACTGCCACCTCTTCGACAACTGGGGCTTCATTCTGCATCTTAGCTCCATCTCCCAGCTCAGGGGCCTGAAAACCCCGAGGATGACCAGTCTGACTATTAAAGACTGAGGCAAAGAAGGCATTAAGTACCTCAGCCTTCTCCTCATCCTTCGTGGCACTGTTTCCCTCTGCATCCACAAAGGATGGAGATTCTTCTTGGCCCTCCTTTTGTCACCAGTGTATTTGTAAAAACATTTTTTGTTATCTTTAACGGCAGTGGCCAATTTAAGTTCTAGCTGGGCCTTTGCCTTTCTAATCTTCTCCCTGCATAACCTCACAACATCCTTGTAGTGCTCCTGAGTCACCTGCCCCTTCTTCCAAAGGTGGTAAGCTCTCCTTATTTTCTTGAGTTCCAGCCAAAGCTCCCTGTTCAGCCAGGCCGGTTTTCTCCCCGGCCTGCTCGACTTATGGCACATGATGCAGTACTTTGTATAACCTTTGGGTTAAATGGACTTTTTAAAAACTGACTTAATTTAAAACTCTCTTCACTACCTTGTCCTCGCTCAAAAAACTTTAAAACAAGAAGTGAAAATGCCAATTCTATTAATTTTTTTATACAGGTAATGCAGCCAACTTGCTAGATTCTATGTCTACAAATCCAAATTCTAATACTTATCTGATTATTTGGGTTAAAGAATCAGAATTGAGCAGGACACGGCAATAGTCCCACAGCACTTTTTTCCAGGCCACTGGCTATAAAAACTAGCAGTGTTCAAAAACTAGTGAAGCTTAGTAACATGTTAGGGTGGCAAAACCTAAGCTCAGGATGGTCCTTTGGTGCGTTCTGATCTTGTAAGAGATTTCAAAGGTATGCACACTGCAACTCTCATGGCGTGAGTGAGACTGAAGGCCATTCTGGCCCTTTTGAAGGTGGATCCATCTCAGCCTCAATTCGAGTGGTTCCTTACTGTCAATGCACTCTAACTAACCACTGTCCTTGTCACTAGAGTTACAACCAGAAAAACAGCTTTGATTGGGTCATTTCCATGTCTCAGCCTAGATGTTATTTTCCTGGTGCACATTTTCAGCTACATCACTCCCTCCAAGCTGACTCTGTACAAGCTACAGGTGGAGGCAAGGCAGAATACCTATGGCATCTCAATTGGCAATGGGTATTTAAGTTTTAACAATTAAATCTCATGACTAATTTTGAAGAAATTACCAAGTATCATTTTGACCACGATCACTTCCTTGTTCCTACCTCAATAATGTTAATTTACTGTTTCATGTCTTCCATAAGGGTTTCCCAACTTACTTTCTTTCTATATCACAACTGTGCTGTGGATGTCACCTGCTATAGCAGTACCAGGCTACAAGCATATACACCACCTGCTTGATTCAGGTATCAGGTGCTAGCAAATAAGGGCAAGCTTCTCAGAACAGGGATCATCCCAGTGTCATGTCTGCATACAAAATTAACTGCAGATGGACTTTGGTGCATGATGGGCAACTTTCATTACCTTATATATGAACTATAAGAGGAATGTGCAACTTGAAAAAATAATAGAACAGATAACATGCAGATTAAAAGCCATTCATGAAGAATCAGTGGATGCTTGATACTAGGGTTCTACCTGCATCCCATCTAAACCAGCAGGAGAACTGTAATTGGCATCTAAATGAAAGAGAAACAGTTCTGAGAGTTACTAAAGAAAGAAAAAGAGAAAAATTACAGTGTTAAAAACTCTCATTTAAATAAGAATGTGCAAAGTTCTGGAAACAGAATTGGGCTTTTGGCAGAGGAGTCAGCAGGCTGAATTTAAATGTTAATTTTGATCTGTAGTGCAGAATGCATTTGGTAATAAAGGTTAGGTACAATTTTTTGTGGTAAGTATCCTATCACATAGTGTGATTTATATCCTAATTAGTTTACAACCCTGTAGCCAGTCCGTCTTACAAACAATTAGCTGAGAGATTTTCTTAGCCTAGCATTTGATATGAGTGCAATAATTTCCATCTTTTCTTCCTCCCGTCCTCTTCATTTCTTCCCCCTCATGGTAACAGCTTAAGAACAAAACCTAAAGGGTAAAAACATCCTGAGTTTTTAAATGACATTAAAGAATGCAGCTTACCAAATAGTAGCCTTTTTTGCCAAAACAAGTTAGCACTATTATTTCTCAGATTATGACATCTCTGATTGATGCATATTATATAAGAACATTTTGCGCAGATATCAGTATAAAGTTTATAGTACTAATAATGCAAAAATCTGATTCAGTACTTTGTGTGGGTCTGAGAGACATGAAGAATAGATTTATATTCTTTGACCTAAATTAATCACTTCTACTGTTCTATCATCAATTGTCCACTGATATTTCAAAATCACAGAGCTTACTGTATGTGTTGTACAACAGCTGTTTGGCATTATTTAAAGAGGGAAACATTTCTGCAAACACATATAAGACATCAGGAAATAAACTTTCAGAAGCAATTGCTTTAGGCTGAAACCTGACACAAGGAAATAAACTTATCCACAGTAAAACAAATTTAATAGGCATTTCACTCAGGATAAATTTGGCCTTATGTCTTAAGATGAAAGCATGAATTACTTGAACTTATAAATTAAATACAGCTCTTGACAGAATATACCAAGTGAGACTACAGATGCTTTGCGACGGCCTCTTTTGCCAAAGCAGATCAAGAGAGAAGAGACACTATGCGTGGTGTCCCAATTGCTGATGCTGCAAGCAAAGACTAAGTACAAAGCAGTCATAACCTTCCATAGTCAAGGTTGCAATTCATGTTCAAAACTGACTGGCATCATCAGAAGTACACACTCAGAAATCAAGTGCTTTAAAAACATATAATTCTGTTCAAGAGAAAAAATAAACAGGTAGAAGAGAATTAACAAAATAATGAAATGAGAATGTCTTTTAAAGCTACTGATAATTATTCAAATATATTTTGAGACAGAGATAAAAATAAAACTTGGCCATACTTGCTGATGCAATTTTGTAATTACAGTTTCTTCATCTTCGCTAGAAGGCTTTTCCTGATACACCCTGAGGTATCATTTGTGTTTTTACTTCATAAAATCCCATTAGCAACACACAGTCAGCCTGAGATCAAAGCACATTCTTATTAGATGCAAACCATGTTTTGTGGGTCAGGGTTGGCTACAAAACATAAATTCCAAGTTTAAACTAGTCTGCCTACACATTGGCTATTGCCGATAACTATACCAAAACATTTGTGATTATAATTGATTTTGAAATAAAGAGCAAACAACATGTGGGTTCTCTAATTAATGGACTGATTTTGTGTTGAGTTACTAATACTTTCAGTGCAACTCATGGTGCAACTCTAAGTTGCAGAAAGTTCTTAAGAAAATAGTTCTTGCACATTTAAGAATAAATAGCAGAGTATATGGATTTTGTGTGTGTGTGTATCTATATATACATATACACACAGACAAGCATTACAGTAGCCAAAATTTTATGAGAAAACTTTAAGAAAAGACTTCCTTTTAGTGACTCCTCTCTTGAAAACATAAGTGAGCCAAAACCGCTAATATCCTCACAGACTGGTACTTTCATTTTTCCTTGTGCTAAAATATGCTTTTGGATTCCTTCATTCCAAAAACACTCTTTCTAATCTTTGCAAAATGTTTTAAGTTATAAATGGCCGTTAAAATCACAATACCTATGACATGATAGGCTGCAACAGCTACCTAGGAGTTCTGCAATTTACAACATCAATAACCTCTAAATTAAGGTGTTTAATCTGATTATGGGCAGATTAAGAAAGCACTGACATGACAGAATTAGTCTAGCCTCTTAATTATCCATGGATTATGATATTTGTCTTTCCAAAATAGTATTAGAAGTGAAAATGAATACATTAAGGAAACAGGAAAGTACTATGCAAAGCAAAGTTGCACTGCACAGTATTATCACCTCTCCCTCTCCATTGTAGACTTCTGTAACACTAAAATAATGCTACTACCACAATCAAATCACTATGTTAACCAAAAGAAAGGCACATATGGTTAAGCTAGGAATTTAAGCAGAGCTCGGAGGAAGAAGCAGCACATAAACCTTATCAGTAGAGGAGGGACTCTACGAGGTAATTATAACAAGAACATTGAGGCTTATCACAACTTTTCCTGTTTCTCTCTGCTTCTGACAGGAATTTACTATATGCTTGTGCAAAATCCTGTGGATTGGCTCATATTTGCTGTAACATGAAGCGTTTGAGCCAAGTTCTATCCAAGAACTCTACGTATCTTCTTCAGAAAAGGAGTGAATAACTACAGAGCTCTGAAAAATCAAGTCAGAAGCATGAGGTGTATAATCTCACTTTTTGGTAGTTCTTTGAGACATTTGTATTCAAAGCTGATGAAAAAGATGAGAAAGAAGGGTGGGACCAATCTGAGACTTGTTAGGGCAAATAGGTAGCCTCCTTGACCTATAGCTCCTCCTTCTATACCTAGAATAGCTATGTTGGTCTAACAACTGCACATAGCAACCAGTGCTTCTGAGGGCATTGATATGTGTACACCCTGTGTATATCCAATGGCAGCTCTGTTGGAGCCTTCAGTGGAGCTGACTGAACATACAGAGGGTTGTCCAATTTGTTAATGGATGCAAAGGGGAACCTCTGGTTTCTGCTTGCTCCTTTCCTGATTGGAATTAAACAACTCAAGCAGCAGAAAAGGGAGGGTGGTAGTAACAGCTCCTCCCACACGGGTTGGACATAATTCATCACATGATTTGAATAAGAATACATCTCTGTGTGACCATATTTAGTCATGTGATTAAGTATCAGCCAAATCCTCAAGGGCCTGTTATGCCTCCTCCTACCCACCCTCCCTCCTTGGGAGAAATGAAAGCAATATAAGGAAAGTTCAGAGCTTATTTTGTTAATATTTACTATTCTTCAAACTTAGCATTGATTATCATGCACCTTCTTTTCAGGTGCAAACCCAATGAGAACATACTTTGTCTTAAGCAGAAGATAAACCCAGAAAACTGAACATTTAAAGTGAAAGAATTCTATATTATAAATAAGGCTTCTCAAGCTGGAGCTCAGATGATCTCCCAGCGGGCAAAGGGTCATATTTATATAGTCCATAGCATATAATTAATTGGAAGCCTGAAGAGAATTATTCATATATAAGAGGAGAATTCTTATTCGATTCTACTTACCTAAGTCAGAACATATGGGTTCCAACAGTATGACCTTTCCTTACTTAAACTAGTGCAAAAATGCGAAGTTATACCATTTAACACAATGAACATATCAATATAAATCATGCTGCAGAGAAAAATCAGAGTCTGTAACTCTAGTTCTTCTCCTGTTTGGCCCAAGTATGCTTTCTTTTTTTGGCTTTGTACAAATGTGCACTGGCAAGTGCTCATCTATTGCATACTGAAAAATCAAAAAGACTATTTCTACCCTGAAATAAAAATAAATCATATATTCTATTCCAGATTTGTCAGCCTTGTCTATAAAGAGACATAGAAAATTGGGAGTTGTTTAAGCCACATCCCACGAATCATCTTGCATGCTCAAATGTCAAGCTGTATTTTACGTGAGTCACTGACTATTTAGATTTCTTTGGTGATGTTTTTCTCTGGTTGGATTTGTATCCAGAGTCCATGCACTTTTTCTTCTACTGCATGGAAAACCTTGACCCTCTCATGCAAACTATACAGGAAACACTAGTTTAAAAGTAAAAGAAACAAAGAACTGAAAAAAACCACAGAAACACTGTGAAGTAGCAAAGTTGAGAAAGAATTATGTCATTTATAATTATTGACACATTGTAGCTGCATGCTTAGTTGGATACCAGATACCTCAGTAACACCATTCATACACAAAGCTGGAAGACATCAATTTTCCACAAATACATGGAAAATACACAATCCAAGTGTGTACTATTTTTATATTTCTCTTTTCCCTGAGTCTCTTGGCTACTCTGATTCTTCTTGCCACCTTGATATTGGCAAGACACCTATAGTCTGTGTGTTTACTTCAGGCACTGAACAACATGAGCTAACATGAAGCCAGTCTTCCCATTTCTTGACCTAGTTATGCAGTGATACAGGAATGGGAGGACTTACCCCTAGACTGTCACCTTTTGGGACCTTATCAACTGGTGCAGTTTATAACAGTGGCTATGACAAGGCCAAAGCTGGTGTGTAGTCAGCCAAATAATTAAGCAGCTCCCTGGGAAGCCTACACTCCCTTCTTTTGCTGTTCCCAGAGGAACATGGGTGTAGCAGAAAATGTAGGCTCATGTTTTCCATGCTTTTTGAATATAATCATTGGCAACACTTAAAATCTGTGACTATTTCTAGCTCGTCAGTAAAGCTTAAAAAAAATGATATAGACACCTCAGGAGAATACTTTTATTATGCTATCTCCCGAACCAAGCAGTTTCAGCTCATTGGGATTCAAGTAATTAAATGCTTGAGCAACCCCTGCAACTCTAGACGAGAACGCATGGACACACAGTCAAGTACAAAGTGAGCAAGGCAAATACCGTTCCAACTTCTGCACTTGCCCATCTGATAGTCAGTTTGGTCATTCTTTACTGCCCACTTGAGATAGTTACTATTAGAGAAGGAACACTGATGAATCATCTTTATGTCTGGCGATACCATTGAAATAGATCAGACAGATCGGCATTTTTTTGCTTCAGCAAACTTAATCCTCAGTCCAGGAAAATACTACTGAAGTTACACTGGCATAAGGCAAAGCTTTTGGATTCTCCAATGAGTTGGAATCTGTGAATTATTCGTCACAGAAGAATATATCTTGGCAGCATCACTTGATCTAAACTTTGAAAAGCAACATTGAAAGTACACTTTCACAAGGTAGAGACACTTGTCCTTTAAAGATGGAGATGTGTTTCTGAGATAGAAAGAGAGAGACAGGAAGAGGATATGACAAGTTTAGAAATGAGATTTTTCAGAAAAAGTAAACTTCTATTTTTCAGAAGTTTCAAAATATACCTTTTTTTCCCAGTCAAAATCATGAGAGAGACCACCAGGACCAAATGTTGCTAGAAACTTCTTACAAAAGGTGTTGCGTTTCGGACAAGAATCTTAACCATAGCTGCCTCAAGCTGGGTTCCCAAAGGCCATATTTAGGCACTTGTTTGCTCTGAGGATTGCTGAGCAACCAGCCTTTCAACATGATTTCTTGTAGGTGCCTGGCACCACAGCAAAGCAGACATGCTTAATTACTGCCTAGGGACCTCCTCTTTAGGTTGCTCCTTTAGCAAGTCTTGGCCTTTATCCCTTCTCGCAGGTGAGAAACCTTGTCCTTTTCTATATTAGTTTGGAAAAATTCACCCTTTCTCTTCCCACTTTTCCTCCCAAGATTAATATATACCTGTACCATTAAGTAAAGCAAAATACTTTTATTTTAAAAAAAGATTATATATGCTGTGGTAAAATAATATAGAATACATACATAATATTTATGTTAGGTATCATTAGGATTATATACACATTACAGCAGAATGTTTCAAGGCAAACCTTCCTTTTCTTATAGAGATGGTTACAGCTAAAGGCAATGACAAAATGTGCTTTCCCATATCTCAATGTTCCCAACCACCAATCTGGAAATGCATGTAGACGTGACAAATTTAGCCTCTGTGACGATCTAGCTCTTGGTACTGATTATCAACATGCCTGCTGATCTAACATTCAGTAAATACCAAAAGCAGAGTTTTTTGCAGTACTCATTTTTTCTGTTGTCAAAATGAAGTATTGTTTCAATGGAAACTAATGTTTTAGTTAATCTGGTAATTTGTTTTTAAACATTTAAACAATTAATTTGAAGAAAAGATAGTTTAAAAATTACTAAGAATGAAAGATTGAAATATGTATATTAGAACAAGTTTAAACAAAAAATATTTCAAATTTTATTTCTTCCCCTCCCTCCCCAACTCTCCACTAAGTTTGGCATGAATCTAGGAGGGGTTCCTGTGTATGTGTAGGGGGGTTACATTTGCATTTATTTGCTCTAAAATAATAGAAATAGAAGGTAAATAAAAAGAAATAATTAATGTGGAAAAGCTAAATTTCTCCATCATGCCAGACTGTAAGATGACAGATGAGGAAGAAATGTTTAGGTGAGATATCTTTAAATTGATCCTTATGCTGATACATTTACTCAGATCTGGCAGACTACGACATACAGATTTTCTAAGACAACAGGTAAATGCAGACCCCCAAAGTTTAACACTTGTCAGTGCCCCTGTCCTTTTTGAACTCATTTGTATACAAACATCCACAGAAAAGTGTGGCAATGTTCGCCACAATTTATGCTTAGTGAAAAACATTTTCATTTGCTTTGATCTTATTTTCCAATAATTTCAACAGATGTCCCCTACTTCTTGTATAACAACTAGGTATTGTTACCTATACCCTTTTCCCCCCGTTAATGAATGCTTTTTTAGCCCATACTTCCACTTCAGCCACTTGTTTTCCATAATAAAGAATCCTAGTCTTTTTAATCTTTTCTCACGTGGAAGCCATATTAGCCTTACTCTTCTCCACATTGTTTTAATTCTGATGCTCGCTTTCTGAGATGGGGTAAGCGCAATGTCACACAGTATTCAAACTCTTGGTTTACGAGAAATATATGTAGTGGTGTAACTTGGGGCTTTTTGACTTCTCAGAAACCTAGGAGTTCATAGTAACCTAAGGTCTCTCCTGCATGATAGCTTGTTTAGAGTTCATCAGGGCTGCAAACGTATGCACATACGCATACATATAAAGAAACATATACAAAACTGAGAATATCTACTATTTAGCATGTATCAGCATGTATTGACACCGTTTCCTGCCACTGTATTATTTAATTGCTCAGGACAGAACCCATCTTTACAGCCAGCTTCGTATCATCATCTTTAACTTCACAATTCATCCTTTTCTCCAAGTTCAAAATATGCTTTCGTGTTAAGCACCATAAGTCTCAAACACAGGATCTGGGGCCTCATCGATAATGAATTTCCATTATAAAACCTAACCTCTTAATTATTTATCAGGCAACAAAGACACTTCCTAATGATAATTTCCTGGTTTTCAGGAAGCCCTGTATTTCAGGGCTTCTTTACATAGCTAGGTAAATGACGTTGAATGTGTCACCTGTGTCTGTCACATAGAGGGAGAAATGGCTTCCTCTTACAAAAACCCTATTGACTTTCATTTGCTGCATCATATTTATTCATGGGTCTGCTAATTAATTCTCTTTATTTCATAGCTCCTACCAATTTTATTCTCATGGAAATGTGATTTACTTGTTTATATTAACCAGGATTGCTCTGGAGCTCTTTTTAAAAGTTTTTGTCATACTTGCCACTTTTCTTTCCTTGGGTACTGAGGATGATACAAAGAATTTATTGCAAACCACAGTTAGCAGTTCAACAGTTTCATATTCATGGGTGAATGACATCTGGCCCTGGCAATTTATTCCTATTCATTTTTTAAATTTGTTTTAAAACCTTTTTAGTGAGGTTTCATCTCAAGACAGTTTCTCTCCCCCTCCCCTGTAATGAGAGGTTCTTTCTGCTGTGGAGCTCCTGATCTGTGACACAAGCTGTCTTGAGCTGTGACAAGTATATTATCTATACATGAAGCAGAGGTTTCTAACTCAGCAGAAGCTGGGAGCTGCTGTCTTCCTGGGGCCACCTGTTTGGCAAAATCCTGACTTTTTGTGGTGGGTTGACCCCAGACGGCAGCTAAGCCCCCAACCAGTCATTCAGTCAGTCATTCCCACCCCACCCCTCCAGTAGGATGGGGGAAAAGAATCAAAGAACAACTGCTGAAAACTCATAGATCGAGACAAAGACAGTTTCATAAGTAAAGCACCATACAGGCTACTATGGAGAAAATTAACTCCATGCACAGTACACTTTTATAAAATTAACTCCATGCACAGTACACTTTTATAAAAGACAGAAACTCCCAGATGCCAGAAGAGGTCAGGGGCTGCCCTGTGTGGGACACCACAAGCTCCACAATCGACTTACCACAGGACACAGCTGATCCCATCAGCCAAGCTGATGGTGTCTCAAAGAAAACATAGTTAAGGAAGAGCATAAAGAGATAAACAGAAGGAGAGAAAAAAAAAAAAAAAAAAAAGCATGAGAAACAACTCTGAGTATCAAGGTGAGAGAAGAAGGAGGGGGAAGAGGTGCTCCAGGTGATGGAGCAGAGCTTCCTTGGAGAGATCATGCTGGAACAGATATTAACGCTGCAGCCTGTGGAAGACCCCATGCTAGACTGCTCTATATTTCCTGAAGGAACTGTGGCCCATGGAGAGCCCACGCTGGAACAGGTTTATCCTGAGGACTGCAGCCAAATGGAAGGACCCATGCTGGAGCAGGGGAAAAGTGTTAAGAGGAAGAAACAGCAGAGAGAGCTGTTATGGATTGACCACAACCCCTGCAGGCATATGTGCTGAAATGGACATGGGTGTTGAGCTGTGTGGGGTAGCTCACTCGCAGGAAGGCCTCCAAAGGACATTGTGACTACAACTGGTTCCCATCAGTGGGGTGCTGAGGCTTGCAGAAGGAGACAAATGATACCCCATTGATAGCTTCGCAAACTGGAGTCCCTACTTGGGCATTGCTCCCATGGACAACAGGAATAAGGAGCGGGAACTCTGAGCCCCTACCTTGCATAGAGACAAGGCACACGTTTGTCCTGGTCAAAGCAGCTGATTTCACTACTATGGGAACTCGGGCAGAAAAGGAGCTGGTGTCCTTTCCAGAAGTATGTCACTGCGAAGAGGACAAGCATGTGATCAGCAGCAAGATACCAGCTTCCACCTTTTGTTGTGTTCAGTAGCATATTCTCACTCCACATATCCCTGGATTGGCAAAGTCTAGCTGTTTATCCCTACTCTTTGGGCATTCATCACCCCCATCACAAAAACAAAAGCAGAATCCAAGCACTATTGCAGCAAATATGATAAGAAATATAATACATTTCTTGCACAGCTATCAGTAACCCTCTCTCCCCTTGCAGTAGGGAAAAATCCAGCTTTCAAAACTGTGGTGCATGTATGTTGCCAATATAATGATCTTCTAACATGCAAAAAAGAGGCCAGGAAATGATTTAAAATGCCATAAACTTCCTCAGAACAGGTTTTCTGCTGATATGCCTTTCTCCCTGAAGTGCTCCCCATGCTCTTTCTGAAATATTCATTGCCCTAATGATTTCTTCAGGCACTGCTCCTGTACATAAAGATTAGTTCCTCCTATCAGGAAAGAAGCAATTCCAAGGGAACTGTTATGGGAGAAACCCACAGGGTCCAAAAATGTATGTAAAAAATGTTTGCTTTTCTTCCTCTGCACATAAGGAGTTGATTTTAACCTTTATTTTCAGATGTGGAACTGTTACTGTTATCCATGTGTTTACAATTAGAAAAACAAATCTTTGATTTCTTATTTTTCTAGAGCTGTTATACATCTCTAGTTTACCCATTATCTTCCTTGTTTCATGCACTTGTATTGTGCCTTTGCAACACTGCAGGTCTAGAGGCACTAGAATTCACATGATCATCCATTCTCTAGACAATTCTGCAGCTCTCAAGGCAATTAATAAAAATGTTTCATCTGTCACTTAAACTGAACCCTTTTCCCCCACATTTGCTTGCAAGCTCATTGTGTTTTTAGGAAGTCATTCCTTAACTCCTGGCACCTTTAATACATGGTAGCTGCCTTGTAGTATAGTTTGCTAGAAAAGAGAATTTTTAGTAACTCCAGTAATGGAAAACTCAGAGTGGAAGTGTCCAGTCTTTGGCTCCACGCTGTTCTGCAAGGAGGCTTGGTGCTGCAAGACTGTGAACCATGGCTCAAGAGCATCAAGTTCAGTTGTGCACCTTGAAGATTTCCCACAACTGAAACATTTCAGAAAAAGAGAGCTGCTTCTCTGTGTGTATCTGTTTAGACTTCTGCACACTAAGTTTACTGAAACGTAAACAAATAAGTGGCCTTTATTAAGATCAACTTCAAGCAATGATGTACTCGGTCCTGCACTGCACTGTATCATCTTGTAGTGTAAGGGGTGCCAAAGCTCATTTGTGGGATGAACCCCTAAGTGCAGAAGAAAGCATGAAGAGTACAAGAATAATATTAGGTAAATGATGGTCCAGGATGAATTTGAAACAGAAATTAGAGGTGAAGAGCACTATTATACTTACCCAGAAGACAAAAAAGTTGTGAGATAAAGGAGAGCCACAAACACCAGTACTAGACGTCTTGCTCACGAGTATTTCAGTGGTACAGTAACAAATCCAGGAATGAATCCATGCATTTCACAAACACTTCAAATAGCTTATGATGAGAGGAAAACAAGCCAGATTTCTAACTCTGTGAGCCAGCTCCCAAGCAGGTACATTTGAATAATCTTGTCTTCCATATGTTTATTGAGACAAGGGAATGGATATTCACCTGTTCCCACCATTTCTCCAGGGTTATGCTGTATCATTAGTAATCTTTTGAGCATCTATTAAAAAAACCCATAAATCACAGAAGTTCCATGCAGTACCAAGGACCTCACTTAATATTTCAAGTTAGTCACAATGAATAGAAATGTGAAGAATAAATAAAATATAAACAAACACTGATCTTATCTCAAAGGATGACAGCATATGCAAAACAAACTGAAAAGAATTTTAAGGAAAATAACAGGTGGGTATAAACCAGTAAGAAAAAAACAACAACAACAACAACAACAACACACTCTAATTTTGAGATAGAAACTATTTTCCCACACCAGAAAACCACCCCAAACCTGGAAATGACTAACACCCTCCCCTACCCCAAAATGGACAGATTAATTCCATGAAAATTTTAATTAATGAAAACCTCCCATTCCCACTGAAAATATAGATATGACATATTTGATCAATCTTCATATTTGACAAAATATTTGCCACAAATGAATGAATTCATTTGAAAATGTATTTCACAATTTTTCCTATTGTATCATAAAGGTAATTTTTAAATATTAATTTTAGAAGAAGACAATAACAAACATTACTGCCCTAAGTTAAAAACAAACAAACAAACAAGCAAACAACAAAACACCCCATACAACAAAAAGGAACAAACAAAAAAACCCAACAAAAACCCTAAAACAAACAAACCAAAAAAAAAAACCTGTAACCAATGTGAAAGAAAGAAGAAGATATATCTTTTGTATACTGGGAAGATAAAAGAACATTAGATGAGGAATCAGGCCATCATTAACCGTAGACAGAAAAAACAGAAGTGAAGTCGTGGTAAATAAATATTCACCTGACAATTGCAATCATATCTGGTACAAAACAAGAGGAGGTTTCCACATGTAAAGAAATATTATGGAAAGAACAGGAAGTTTAACACAGGGATGGAAAAAAAAATTATCATTAACATAATAGGAGAATATGATGCAGTAGCAGAATCTGTAACCTTTAAAAAGAATATGTTTTCACCTGACTGGAGTGGATGTTTTCAAGGAAATAACTGAAGAGTTCACCCCTGCAAACAAGGGACCTCGTTTTGAGTCAAAGGTCTGAATCAATCTGAGGAAGTTTTAAAGGATTTAAAAAGTCAAGATCTAGTTTTGGTATTCGAAAAGGATTCAGATAAAGAGATTGTTGGGGGTATTAAACAAATACTGTCTTGATTCAAACCTTACATAAAAAACATTTGACTCAAGATTCTACACCATCAACAACAGAAATTCAAGTTAAAAATATAATTGATGCTAGTCATGACAAGTGGGTCTTATTAAAAGGTACAGTCCTATTATCTCTTTCTGGGCATGATTACATGCTCAGTTTATACAACAATGCCATCAACAG
Organism: Platalea leucorodia; assembly: GCF_965183815.1. Taxonomy (NCBI): domain Eukaryota; kingdom Metazoa; phylum Chordata; class Aves; order Pelecaniformes; family Threskiornithidae; genus Platalea; species Platalea leucorodia. Next base: position 112,321,583 of record NC_138824.1, read on the forward strand.
AATATACCAGCATTTCTTAAAAGCATTTAACTTCTTTCTACTTTCATCTTGGCAATATTTTTAACAAAAAATTAACAGGGCACAATAGATGGAATAAGAGTTGAATCACTGACAGATCCCTAAAAAATCATATTTGGTTATAGGGCATAAAGACATTATTAGCAAATTCCAGTAGGGATCAATTTGTCATCCAAAATTATTCAGTCATTTTATCAGCAGTCTAGGTGACGCCTAGTCATGTCTGCAGATAGCATGAATGTTACAGTGTAGTAAATAACAATGAAAACAATTTTCTGCTACAGAAAGCTGTGAATTGACTGGTTAGGATGTTGTCAAAGCAACAGTGTGTATTAGTATGGCAAAATAGAAGGAAATGCATTTAGTAATAAAGAATGAAGATTTTACCCTGTAGGGTAGTAGAGTTTGCTCCAGAATGCATCAATCAAAGAAAGTCTATTGAGTCATTGCAGGGAACAACTTGGACATGAGCTCTGACATCAATGATGCAGTTAAATGTATTAGTTGTTCCTTGGTTATATAAAATGGGAATGCACTTCTTACACTAATTTGGAATTTCCTGGAAAACTGCGGCATGTATGCATTGTTTGGGAATTACCAAGCGTATGCACAATGAGTCCTGCAGTTTTTGGAAACTTCATAGTATACCAATATTTACAAGAGTGGTTTCTATCTTTGTAGTCTATACACAGAATTCATATTTTCTCAGAAAGCAATGGGGTTACGCTGCATCTTTTTTCCATCCACAGCATGCTCATGCTGCGTATGCCTCAGATTTTTGAACATGTGGTAGTGGTTACGGCTTTCTGCATGTACCTTATGGCCCATTTGCAATATGGCTGAAACTTCCTGCTTAGAATAGGGCTGATACATGCCTAGAAATCCTGGCCAAAGAACAAGTTGTCAAAATATGCCAGCTGGAGAAACAAAATAAAAATCAATACCTAGCCTCCTTGCACCTAGTAAACTGTAGGCCTAGGAGGCATAAGAAAATGAAACAAAATTAGGAAAGTCTTTTTGCCTCTAAGGACAAGACGTCTACAGGTGATAGAAGGATACCATGTCCCACCATTTGGTGCCCATGCATACCATAAATTCAATCTGTTTATTTTACTATGGAGAAGAATAAGGATAAACCTTCCCAGTGTATGCAGAGTACCTATACTTTAAAGTAACCTGAATATCTGCAGTATCAGAATTCACGCACAATACATGAGCTGAAATAGCTAAAAGTTTGATAAATTCAGCATCCAAATAAGGTGCAGTTTCCATGTATTGAGAGCTAATAACAATTTAGCCTGAAAGATGGCAGACTTGCTCTTGCTTGGAGTCTTTAAGATAGGATTCGATATACTTTAATGTATCTTTTGAAGATGACTGTGTGGTATGTATATAAGGAAGCTCGGACCAGTGGCAACTTTATTGGATGAAATAATTCAGCTAGCATGTAACGTGAACCATGTGGTATCATAGGGCCAAATTTAGAACTTTCCTGATAGAAAGCTGTGCTTTCAGTAATAACTTTTGTTGTGTCCTTAATATTTGAAGCAGCCTGTGACAGAAGGGAATCTAAACCAATTCTGAATATAGTGGTAAAAGCACATTTCAATTGCCCCCAGTAGATCTGGCAGCACCAAGGGCTGTTAACCATTCTCATTTTCATGATCACGATATTACAAATACCGTGGGAAGCAAATCAAATCCCCTCATACCTGACAAGTAGAAAGAGCGACTGGTAATAAACCATGGCACTACTCAAAATGATGAGCTGATTCTTTCATTGTAATAAATCAACATTACTTCACTGGAGATGAAGTCTTTTGGATTTATGCCAGGTAAGGTCTGACCAGCACACAGCGTTTTGAAATCTGGAGAAACCATTTTTCTTGGCTGCAATACATCTCATTCATCATAAAAGCACAGTAAAACATTCAGAAAGGTTACTTAATACATTGCCAAAGTAAATGCATCTCTGTAAATTAGAGCCAGCATGGCTATGTCTTGGGTGATACTAGTGTTGCTACGGTAACTACTAATTTTCACCCTAGAGTAAATACTTACATAAAGCTGACAGCTTATTCAATTTTATGTGTTAGACTCTGGGGCAGAGCATGTCTTTTATTTCCTTCTGTGATATTGACCCTAGTTCAGGTTGTGTGCCCCATTGGCTGCTTAAAATCAGAGGTCACCTGTATTGCCTGCCAAAAAAGCCATCAAGGTAACATCCAGCAAATCTGATCCCTCTGGTCTGCCAGTTTCTCACATCCTCTGCTTTTTATTTTGTGTCAGGTTATGAGTCAAATTTCTTGACTCATACACTGAAACTTAGAAACAGCATCTCTAAAATATCGTGCAGCTGGTTTCTAAGTAAAGGCACATAGCTGCTATCAACCCAGTTTTCCCACTTAATTTAAATCTCCAATAAGTAAGCCCACTTGTCTTTTCCTTTTACACTTGTTGGAATCTTTGGTGGGCAGCTGTTAGTATCTGGTTGAAAACACACAGCAGTACTTACATGTTTATTGAAACTCCTCTAAAACTATCATTTCAAGTGCAAAGTGTTTACTGGGAATAGCAGCTTAAACTATTCCTTCCCCTGTCTTATGGTGCACTTTGCTTTCTACTGTGCTGGCACAATCATTTACTAGCCTGTGCTACAGCTCTGATTAGAATTCTCTGTTAAAAATGAAAAAAGCCTTCCCTGGCTGCCTTTTTTATTAGCCCAAATCAATTCCTTGATTGGGTTGAAAGAATGGCCCTATAAACAGGCATCCTGACAGAACTGAGGATCTTTGTGTGCATGGCAACAGAAGAACGGGGATGAAAGAGGAGAAAAGCAAGGAAAATCAAATACCTAAAAATTCATTTTTACTACGCTCACACTTAGGTATCCCAAACCCACAATACATATTCTTGACTTCTGTGTTTACCATTTACTTCCTCACTTAAGAAGATGCTAGACTGTAGCTTTCATATTTAGTTCTTGCCTCAGCTTTTGATTACATTGTCTGAATATGCCTAGAATGCATACTCGGAATGCACTATTCTGATCTAATGCATCTGTAGCTAAATTCAAACATACCCTTTGAATTTCATAGAGCGACATCAGTTTACACCAGCAGAGAAACTAACTTAAGAAGATGCAACTTAGTAGGGCAACCACCATCTGCACACCTGTCAGGACTGTTGAAATAAATGCTGAATAGTCATTGGCCTGTAGCTGTTACATGAAATGGCTTTTGAATACAATCAGTTTATAAGAGGTTTAATCTCACTTCGAAATGCAGTGCAAAGGAAAAAGAAAGAAAAAAAAAAAATCAAGCCTGAGTTCACAATAAAAAAAAAAATCTTCGTGTCATTTACAAAAAAAAAAAAAAAAATTATGAAATACCCATACATTTTCACATGCTATGATTGATGGAAAAAACAAAAGCATATTTTTTTGGTTTATTTCATTTTCCACTAATATAAACAAGATAACTACTTCCATACCTGGAAAATTATCTGACCTAAATTCCTGAATTTCATACCTATTTTTAACATAGTTGCATGAAAGAGACTTAAAGTAGTTATTTATATGCCCCCATCTATACTATCATCCCATTTATGCTGCTTATTCAGAGAACAAAAGAACACAAGACATGTACTAAAAGATATGGCATTGACAGCTTGTCAGATGTCCTCTTTTTTCCCCGAAACAGAGAACTAATCACTGTCTCATGCTGAAGATGTAATCCTATAAGCATTAAACTGCAGCAGTGGAAATGTGGGATTGAAAAAACTTTCCCATGAGATTCAGAAAATGTTTAAGTTCTAGATCAGAAAACTATTGCTTTTGGGAGAGACCAATCCCCATTCCAACCCTGCATGTGACATCAGTGATTGAATGCAACATCTTTATATTTATGAGAAAATATCACAGAATCTCTCAAGGAAAACAGCTAAGCAAACTGCCTTTAGTTTGTTTAGCGTTCAAGAGCAGTTGAGGTCTGTGAATCAATTAAGGATTCCAGAAAGCTCCCAGGAGGCACGAGGGCAGTGAGTATTTATTTGCACAACCCTGCTGTACTCTCGAGTTGTTTCTTGAATGGTTGTTTTCTATTCCTGTTTAGTCTTTGAAATCTAAACCAATAATAGAGAAGATTTTATTAAGCGGACAGATGCCCTTTAACAAACCGAATTGGAATCATCATTCCCCTTGACGTAAATTTATGGAGCAGTTGTCAGATGGTAATGACTTTCAGTCATCACCATGTCTGAACCTGAGTCTGTGAATTGTGTAATAATAGGCTCAATGTTGCATTACCAGTTTCCTGAGCCATGTAGTGTCCTGCATCCATCTTGGAAAGAATAGATCTCGAAGTTCCTAACAAAATGTTAGAAAATTAAGATTCTCCTTTCGATGCCCATCTAACGTGTACAGACTGAACAAGCAGTTGAGTTTCCTGCAGTCATGACTGACTTTTAAAAAGAAACTTTGACCATAAATCCTCCTTTAGTAATTTTTGTGATTATCACAATTAAAACATCCCTTCTTAAAAAACAAAACAAAACAAACAAAAACAACAAAAACAAAACCAAACAACCCAAAAAATTTAGAGCAATGGTTTCCATCTATGCAAGGTAAGTATAATCAAGGCCAGACATGGCAGAAAAATTTTTTTTTTAAAGGTCATTTGCAAATTCCTCACACTTAGAGCCATACTGCCAACAAGAAAATGGACACAGATGTTTGCATCGTGCTGAATTTTCTGGAATACTATTCCCAGAAATAGCCTTCTGTTTCCTGAAGGAAAGAAATTAAAAAGCGTATATTTAGCTCTAACTTCATTTGTTGGAATGTATGGACAGCCAATGATTTTATGACCTATTGACCTATAATACTGTAGTATTGGCATAAACAAGACATTTGTATTAACATAACGTCTTTTAAATTAAATTATTTTGCAAGAGCACCATATATTCACATCTTATGGAATACTTTAAAGAGTGATGCTGAGGGACAAGTCACAATAAATACCCATTACTGCAAAATTATCTGTTAGCTTCCTGTCTGTTTTTGCTTCAGAGCCCGTAAAAAGCTACGTGTGTTCACCCCAAGTGGACAATAGTATTGGGTTTGTTTGTTAATGTACAGACTTACATAAAAACAGTTGCATACTGCCAAGTGCATGCTACCATTAACAGGCAGGGGAGTTTCATCCTTTAGGGAGTCAAGGAGTTGATTAACCAGATTAAGTGCAGGAGGTAACATTTGGTCTGTCAAACTGACATTTGCATGTCCGTAGGATTACAGAATTACAGAATACAGGAAGTAAGGATGATAGCAAAGTAAACAGGATACCAAACCACAAATCAGCCCTTAGCATGGGATGAGGTGAATCTATACTAGGATATCTAGGCTCCTGAAGGTGTGCTCATCTGCCAGAACATTCTCCCAAGAATCTACATGTACATTTCAGCTACATGCATTTGTTTCAGAACTGGTATCACAAGAGTTAAAAGAGGAAGAAATTTGGTGACTGTGATAACCATAAGCACTCTCACGTACAGTAAGGTACTGGGAAGCATGCCAAAATCACAATGACCCTCAGGAAGTATGTCACAGCATGAAAAAAAATTATCAGCATACTCATAAATACATCCTAAATTCTTTGAAAATGATTGAAGTCTTTCCTTAGGATGACAATAGTTTTACTAACACCTCAAACAGAGCTTTAAAACTCAGACTTTCCTATACCTGTCTATGACAACAAAACCTTCTGTATTAATGATATGAATAGCATACAGAAGATCAGGATTAAGCTATTCAGAAGATTACCTTGCATGCAATAGTCAAAATTAAAATAGACTTAGTTGAATGTAAGAAATTGGCTACATCTGATCTAAGTCAGTATGACTACATATTGGTTAACTACTACATAGAACAAGAATTGCTCCAATGTATCTTTAGGGATAACTGCAACCCTTAAAAGAAAGTATTTGAAAACATTTGATAATATTCCAAGACAGGAGATTTGAGAAGTTTCTAAAACAGAAGTCACTTATAAACCTGTGCACTTTTCAGCCAGTAAATAAGTTACTAATACTTCCTGCCCATGTCCTTCCAAAGGTCCAGATTCTATTTCATCAGCAGGACATAAAGTAGGATGAGCACTATTCTCAGTTATGCTGCAAATAAAGCTAAGCTATGTATGTGGTGTGCTGCTTTGCTACAATTTGTCTTTCACAGAAACAGGAAAGTCTGTATGAGACCGCCTCTATGTACGCATCGAGAAATAATCTCTTTTCCTTCTTAGGAAATGATAGATTTGATCATCTAACAGGTCTTTTCTAACATTATAAACTTGGGTCCTAGAATTCTCTGATCACCAATTTCTTCTTCACAATATCATTAAATACGTCAGGTTGGAAAGACTTTGGGAGTTGTCTGTATCCAACTTCCATCTCAATGCAGGGATAATTTAAGTTTAGCTATCTCTGGAAATGCAGAATCCAACACTGTCTGGGCAACCTGGTCCAGTGTTTAACCATCCTCATGGTGAAGAATTTTTTTTCTTAGATCTAATTACAATTTCCCTTGCTGCAGCCTCTGTTCATTACCTCTTGTCCCTTTGCTGTTAACCTCTGACAGAAGTCTAGCTCCATCTTCTCTATAAATCCCTTTTAAGAAGTTGAAAGTGACATTTAGATCTCCCCCTAGCCTTATGTTCTTCAGTCTGCCACTATTGAGCTCCATGACATTTCTGTCAGCCCATTTCTCTAGGTTACTGAAATTTCTCTGAATGACAGTCCTGCCCTCCAATGTATTAATTGGTCCCCCATGATGTGGTGTCATCTGCAAACTTGATGAGGATTTATCATCATTCCCACCACTTAGCTCATTAATAGAGACATTAATCAGTATTTGCCCCTGTATCAGCTGCTGAGGAATGTCACTAGTAATCACCTGCCAGTTGGACTTCACACCACTGATCATAATCTTTTGGCAGCCTAGCAAGTTTTCCAGCTGTCCAGCCTATTTTTACCACTTTGGCAGTAGAAATGCTACTATAGGAGACCATGTCCAAGGCTCTGTTATAGTCAGAGTAAACAATATTCTCTGCTTTCCCCTCATCCACCAAGCCAGTCATCTCATCCTCGAAGGCAATCAGAGGTTGGGCAGACACAATCTTCCCTCAGTGAATGCAAAGCAGCTGTTACCAGTCACCATGGCTTTTGTGTCCCTATAAAGAGCAAATCAGTAGAATTTGCTCCATAACCTTCTTCAGAGCCAAAGGTGGACTGACTGGGCTATAGTTCTCTGAATCCTTCTCCTTGCCTTTACTGAACATAGATTGTTTTGCTGTTTTCTAGTCATCAGGGACATCCTCGAATGGACACAGCCTCTTGAAGATGACAGGAAGCAGCCTTGCAATGACTTCTGACTGTTCCCTCAGCATTCTTGAACATATCCAGTCCCATAGGCTTATGTTTCTCCTGTTTGCTTAATCAGTCCTTTGCATGCTCTTCCTCTACCGTTAGTAGCGTTCATTCCCAGAGACTGACACTGGACACAGGATATATCAGGGGCCTAAAAGCCAACCTTGCCACAATGAAGACTGAGTCAAAGAATGCACAGAGTCTTTCTATATGCTTTGTCGTTACAATGCCTACCCCAGGTAATTTGTTCCTTCTTTATCTTCTTATAATTTCAGGAAGAAACAATTATGTTCTTTGTTAATATATTTAACCAAATAACATATAAACATTTTTATTGCATTTACACACGAACTGGGAATGAAGCTGGATTGCTGCAGTAAACAAGTTCATTGTGTAATTTTCATTGACCTAGTATTTCAGCATATATAACTAAACTTTTTTCCACTATCTCTCCCACTGTTTGCAACTTTGCTAGATAACCCCTGGCCTCCTGCAATTTAAGAAATATAGCCATCTTTGATCCACCATGACATTTCAAATGTTTAGTTTCTCTGCACAAGTATTTTATCCTATACATTTACTGCTAAGGCTTAGCTAGAAACAAAATAAATTGGTCTAAGATTACTTAAACAGAGAATTCTCAAGCTAAAGAGATCTATCCTGCCAGCAAATCAACCAGTGCTAAAATATTTATTTCTTATTCAGGCAGGTCAGTAATTTTTTGTGCACTGTGAAGCTGGGAATAACAGCTTCGTACCAGGCATTAACCTTAGGTCTCTTTGCCAAGAGAATTTTCTTCAAAGATCTGGAAGGCGAGCTGTTATCATCAGAAAGGTGTACTTACAAATCAGCATAGACGTAATTATACAGAGTGAAAATAAAAATCCCCTGTTTAGAGAATATTAATGTTTCAAAATCAAGCTTTCAAAAAAAACCTTGCAAAACACCATTTGCAGTTGTCCCAGAAACTTTAAATCAGCATAGTATGCCTATGCTTACAGGCTTGCTTTAATCCTATGATTTTCCTTTCCCCTACAATACTCCTGCCTTGCAAAGTACACAATAGACACTTTACTTTTCATAGCAACTAGTCAGTACTTTCTTTACTTCTCCTCAGGATATGTCCCTTTGTTCAGGCTTTATTTACTATGCACTCTCTTAATCTGCTCTGATTAGCATCACACAAGGACTCTGTGAGAGAGGGAGAAAGAGCAGTTCATTCTCCCTGGCACCATTCAATTGCTTCAGAATGCGAGTCCTGCAAATACAAACCTTTTCACAATACATGTTCCAAATTATCCACATAAACGACACTGGAATACATAATCCTCTCTCTAACCTTCCCTTCAAAAACTAGCTTATTCCCAGAACAAAACAAACAAACAAACAAAAAAATCCACATTTTAATCTCTGAAAGAGGGAGGTCAACTGATGGGAAGCAACCAAGAACACAATCATTTGTGCAAAAAGGAAAAGATAGAAAAGGACAAAAAAATTGTCAAGTGGCTCCTGAGCACAGTTAGTTTGTTCACCTAAACCCAGGTCTCCTATCATGCCATATCTGTTTACCACCTGAAGTACAAGTCAAAATCAATTTCCCATTCCTCTGTCTCCTCACCTGCTGTTGGTGTTGTCCCGATCCAATGTCGGGAGAGGTTTCGATGCGATCCCAAGGACGAGATTAAGACGCAAACGAGGTCAAATGCCATACAACCTTTTGACTTTATTTTGGTGAACGAAGGGGTGAGGACCGGGTAGGGAGATGGGGGGAAAAAAAAAAAAGAAAAAAAAGAGAGAGAGGAAAAGAGAGAAAAATAGAAAGAGCATGCTCAGGTGGGTGAGAAAAGAGCCACGTAGGGGAACTAGCTACCGCCACTCTGAGTCTGGCGTTGTCCCGTCGATCAAAGGTCCAGTTGGTCCAGTCTCTGTGTCCGCAGGAGCAGCTTCCAAGGAGGTGTGCGGTGAAGGACGAGAAGAGAAAAAGAGGACCTCAAAAGGCGCACGCGGTCCTTTTATAGGGCCATGCACATGCGCAAAACAGGTCTGCATACATGCAGTTTGCGCTTCTGCTTTTCGCGCCCTGGTCTCTGCGCAGGCGTGCGTGCAGTCCATGGCCCCACCTTCCGTGCCCTGGCCTCCGCTTTTCACGCCCTGGTCTCTGCGCAGGCGTGCGTGCAAGTTCATGGTCCCGCCTTTCGTGTCCTGGTCTCTGCATGGGCATCCATCCTGTGGTGGTTTTGTCAGGGGCTGGATGTCGGACCCAGAAGATGGCGGTAGAACGGCAATGTCGAGACAATTCTGGTTAGTCCTCGACAGGTGTCCCCATCATTTCTTTTGCCTGCTGGTAGCATCAGTCTTCCTACCTATAGATCTGTAGTCTCTCTCACAAGTTTTGCCTTTCTCTCTAGTCAGCTTCCCAAAATCTTGGTCCTCTACCTCCACTTCAAGCTGTTACCCTTTCAGCATTCAGACCAGTCATCATCTCTCCTTGGAGTTGTCAGTACTGTATAAAGTTAAGGGTGGCATTTAGAGCTCAGGAAGGACAGTTTTCTTCCTCACTTTGATGTCCTGCTCTCGTTGGACACCTATCAACCACCCAGAGCTGGAATTGCAGAGAAAAATGACAAAATAAAGGTAGTAGCTCTTCACCTAACTATGGCTTCAAAATCTGGAAACAGCTGCAAAGTGTCATTAATTTTGATACATTTTGTTTATTGCAACCACTTTGCAGATGGTTTTCCAGCTATTTAGAAGTCAACCTGATTTTCCATAGAGTCAACAAACACTGCACATCAGGTGAAAACCATCAAATTCTCCTCTCCAGCAAAGGTGGATCTCATGTTTCAAAGCATGGAGGTTATTCACTTGCTCAAGTCTTAAAGTGAGAAAAAGAACATAACATTTTTCTCCACTGTCATGCTCAAAAAGGCTGAAATCTCCATGTTTCCTTACTTCCAAAACCCTCAGCCTGAAGATGACACTCTATTAGGTTACATTTTTATTGCATGAGGAGAGAAGAGTGAATAATGTGCTACAGCTCCTGCTTTAGTCTCACCAAGCAGAAGGTACGTACTGCATTACATTTTGGTGTAACTGTCGCATGTGCATTCAGCTCCAGCCAGGATGGAAAGTTTCAACCTGAACACACAGAAATGGAAAATAATGTTATATAAAGATTGGTAGAAAAAAAGCACTTGCACAGTGTTTCAAGAGGATGACAGGTAAGAATAACCATATCACCTGTTTGTCCAAGTCTCCAGACTGCAGACCTAATGTTCATTGCAATGGAGAAACTTATGTCTTTTTTTAAGCCGAAGGATCATACATGTTGAAATCCACAATGGTCTATGTGTTGCTTACTCTTTAGCCATTTCATTTCACATTTGCTACCCCGATCAACAGGATCAAACCCTGATGCCACTGAAGTGGGAGTTTTGCCACTGACATGAATGGATAAAAGAATTTCCCTAGCTCTAAGAATAAATTAGTTTGAAGATGTGGCTTGGTCTAGAACATGCAATTGTCAGGAAAAGAAATTGACCCCTTTGTCTGTGTTTAGATATTGTGTAACACATTTTGAGTGTCACTTTGACATAAATAGTGGTAAGTACCACAAGAAATAACATATTAGTTCTACAGCATATAGCCCTTATTTCTTAAAATATACATAACTATATAACATACCATACAGCTTATCTATGTACATGTAAATTATTTTATATATAGTGTGTAATTATATATGGATGTCCTTACATTGTACATGCTTTATGTATTTAACTATATGTGTGCAGTTACAGTCTCCAGGAATAAGAAAACACTTTTTATATATTAAGGTGCTTTCTCTGTCAGTTCTGGTCATGATTTTCTCACTCCTTCCTGATCTTTAGATACAAAGTAGTTCCTGAGCAATTTGAGAGATGATTGAATTTCTGTCACCTTTTTCAAGACTTGGGGGGGGTGATTTTTGTTCCTTCAGCCCAAACCTCTTATGGGAAGAAATTGGCTTAAATGTTTATAACACAAGGCCTCCTTAGCTCATCTTATTGTTGAGGGAGATGGAATCACTCACTGTGATATGTAGTAAAAAGCATTCCATTCCCAGGGCAAGAAAGTCAAGATGTCTTCATGCTGTCCAGGAGGGAACTAACAAATGAATTTTCCCTGTGGCCAGCATCACAGATTGCAATGGAAGTTAAAATTTCAGCCACATGTTCCTCAAGTACAGCCTGGCATTTGACCAAAGAGCTGCACTGAGAAGTTCGGAATATCCTAAACCAACAGACACCTGCTTTCACACTGCAAATACAATGGGTGGAACTGAATAAATTCTTTTTCTGCTACCTCTGTGTTGCTTGGTCTTTGGCAACTTCATTAATTCAAATAGGGTCCTTTCCCCTTCTGCCTATCCATCATAAATGAAGACTAGCCAGTAGACGATTTTGACTGATCAAGGAATGTGAAGGTCAGAAGTCTGCCAAAAGATGAGAAAGAGTGACTTAGTCACTGGAGGAAAGAGGGGTTGTGAAATGCTGTGGACTAACTCAGCCATTTTATTATAAAACAGTTCAAAAGAGAGAGAAAAAAAAAGGGTAACGGAGCACTGATCACACACCCCTCCACACCCACACCCACATCCCAGAGCATCACCTAAGCACTGATTTTCCTCAATCTCGTTCTTCTATTTCTATCAGAATGATCCAATTATTACAGGTGAGCTCACCAGGACATTGGTGTGTCTTCCAGTCTATGTGGGTGTAGCTGCATAATGCAGAGTCTATATGCCATGTCATGTTCTGGGGGATCTCTCTTTTGTAGGCTTGAAGGTAAGTCATAGATAGAAAATGGCTTGCAAATTGCCTGCCAGTTGGTCAGGTAAATAAGTAGAGGATCTTTTTGGTGTACAGCAAATGATATTGATCTAGTCAGTCACTCCATTCATCCACGCTTAGAAACATTCCATTTATTTATAACCTCTAATGGAAAGAGAGGTGTCTCAGTATGCTACTTATTTTGGTTTATCCAATATTATTAAGGCATTTTTACTTACAATAATGAAACAATAGAACTAATTTCTAATAAAAAACCAACCAAACAAAAAAAACCCCCACCAAACCAAAAAAACCTACCCCCCCCCCCCCCCCAATCAAGCTCAAATCAGTTTAATACTAAAAAAGAGATACTGTAAGGGATGTTTTTTAAACAAACACAACTAGTTTCCAGGCTCATTCATGATTAAAATGAAGGAGGAATATTTCCTTTGATCCAAATTTTAAGACATTTATCTCCCCAGACCTGTGCATAGAAGGCGGTTGTTAACTCCATTTTGCTTATGTAGTGCAAATATTAACTTGTTCACAGGAGTTTCTTACTTAGAAATGTGATGCATGTCTAACATTTCCTTTCTGCTCTGGATTTTATTATAAACGTAAACATAATTCCTTCCCATTCTTCCTCAAAAGTTCTGGATTGTCGGAGTTAACAGTAGACTTGGCATTACAGATTTTAGGAAGTGTTTCTCTCTGAACAACCTCTGTTTCATGAACTGTTTTTAATATTTTTTTTCTTTTATAAGGTACCATAAAACACATTACAGGATATTTGACAATATGACCTTTGTGGACTACAGGGTTTTTTTTATACGTCTAATGGTAGATTGCATAAATTAACATAAAATCTTTTTATTCCTTATATAGATTAAAAAGTATATTAAAAGATCAACATAAATTTAATAACTACACATAACATAATAGAATTATTGCTTTTAATTAAATGAAGTGTTTTCAGGACTGGATTACCATCATATTTTTAATAATATCAAAGTCAAGTTATTGATGGATGAGAAAAATCAAAACCTGTCATATTTGGAAAACGAAAATGTTAGTGATTACTAAATATTAGTTCCCTGAGCACTTTGTATAGGTTATCGACAATGGTAATTAGATTTCCCCCCCTCACAATCAGGATACATTTGAGCTTCCAAAATCTGAAAATTGTACTTTTTCATACCTGTGCTATATTCAGTAAATGTTAATCCTATGTTTTGATCTCATAGATGCTTTTTATTCTTCACCAACTAAAGGAAATACAGCCCTTAAGCAATGAATTGCAAGAGCTTTAAAACTGTAGACATTACCAGCAGATGAACTGTTACTTAGAGAAAAGAATTATGAACCAAAATAACTGGATTCAGATGTGACATATATACTGGACACCCTCGAATGAGTAACTGATAGAAGCTTTTGTGCAGTAAGTGTTACATGAAGGAGCTAAAATAACAGGAAATACAGGCAACCTAGACATTGCTGGAGATGAGGGTGAAGATCAGATGAAATGTCACACTGTCTGCCAGAAATAAGGTCCACAAACTAAGCAGAGGCTACAAAAATTCCTAATGGGAATGGGATCCACTGATGATTTTTTATATTTAGACAAAGGATGATTTTTTTACTAGCATGACTCGAAGATAGCTCTGCCAGAGGATGGACTAAGATACATTATGGTGAGTAGATAATGTTAACTGATATTTTATGTTCATAGATGAAGATCGAGACATACAAGACAAAAATAATTTGGAATATTTTGGAACGTTCCACCAGCAGAAGACATACACAGATTGTTCAAAAGAGGGACTCAGTTGAGTACATAGGTACTGTACTGGCATAAGGATCAAGACTTACACTAAGCCTGAAGATGAACTGAGGCACACACAGATCAAGTTCTGAAAAGAGTAGCATTACAGTTTGAGCTAAAATATTCTGAAGTTAAAAAATAGTAGGACTGATGAAAATGAAATCTAAGATGTTTCCGAGTTCCTATAGGAGACCTGAAATAAAGGCTAGTTTTATAAATAATGCATAATCACTTAATGCTGCCCCTCTTTCTTGCAGCTCAAATGGGATGGCTGGCTCTCTTCTGACCTCATTAATTTAAAGCAACCTCTGATCTGGGGAAAAACATGCAATGACACATCTGCTTCTGTACAGCAGGCAAGATTTTTCCATAAGCTGCATTTTACTTCACTGTTTCTAGGTCAAACTCCTGAGACCAGTTCTCAGTTCCTTCTGATTCCTCCCTGCTCACACTTAACCAAGAGATCACCACCTTACCTCCTTTACATCATCCTTCTGTCCTTGGGCAGAAAGGCCCAAGAGTTACTTCCTTGACAGACCACTCACTTTTTGCCCAGGTGATGTTAGTTACTATTTTCTCCCTTCCATTTTGTCTTTCTGTGGCTGCTCAGCAGGCCCTGCCAACCCGTACTCCCTTCACAGCTCTGGTTTCTGTCCTAAACTCACCATCGAGGTGGCTTCACTTGTCCACCCCCTGGTTTTCTGCCTTCACCTCCTCTCATGCTACATTAATTCTGGTACCACTCCACATACATCGTATTAAAACTACTAGTAGTAAGTTTTTACTCTGCTGTTATAAGGCTGTCTAGGAGTCATTCACCAGGGGAGCAAGGCAGATTGCAGGTTCCTAACTTTTTAGATGCAATTATGAAGAAAAAGTTGCGTATCCTCAACCTGTTGCACTGGCACACATTGTTCATTCCTGACTGCCAGCTTGCACCCAGGACATCGAATCCCAATCAGAAAAGGTTATGTGCATCCAGCTCCCTGATTGAGATGATGCTGCCTCTTGTTATTCTACCTGCATCAACCTGTACTGAGTGTACAGGAAACAAAATACTCTTACTTGTGTCCTGTGTATTGCCAATGCACACCAGTTCCCAAGGCCATGACCTTTATGTCTCCCCACTTACCCACTTCTATGCTTCAGCATAGGCTGTCAAACTTGAAAAGCCAGTGGGTTTCTGCTTATCTTTCCTCCCTCCATTTGCTTCTTCTTCCTTACCCATACAGGCTTGTAAATCTAAAAGAGGAATATGGCTCCACGTAAGATTTTGGAAAACATCTTCCTTGGTTTATAAGTCTTCTCATTACAAGGTACACAAAGATACCAACAAAGCTCACAGAGGAGAAGGAAAGTAATTGTAATCCTATCAAGACTTCTAATTCAAGCAAACTGCTTCAAATGTTAATAGATTTCCAACACAATACCAGCTAATCCTACACTGTCAGTTTATATAGTGGGAGAATCACCTGCACTGACATGTTTAATGTGCTTTTTGTAGCCAACCACCTTGAGCCGTGATCTCGTCAGTTCTCATTAGGCAAATGAAGCGGAGGCGGGTCAGTCTGTGGATGGGAGACCTCTGGGGACAGCTGGATGCTGTAGCATGCTCCCGCCAGGAAATATGTTCAGCCGTTAAGGAGTTCACACCGCAGCAGCCCCTGTCATCCCACCCAGCCCCGTGTCCTGCCATAGACTTCCCTGTGACAGCCAGCAAATCTTGGCGCCTCCCTCTCGCCTCCGCTTCACCCTCCTCTGAGCAGGCAGCAGACGTGGCGACAGCGACTCGCTGCAGGGGGTGACACTCTTCCCTACGGGTCCGTATTAAACTAACGTTGCAGCAAGTGGCAGGAAGCACTCTGCTAATAGAGGTTTTGTCCTCGGGATGAGAAATAAAACATTATCTGACTTGTGATCATTAAAAATCCCACAGCGCTTTTCACCAGACTGGGGTTTAACGCTGGTATCCCGATCATATTCCAACATGGGTAATTGCATTTCACCTACTTAAATTCCCCTGATGCACCAGCTGAATTCTCCTGTTCACCTCTTGAGCTGAAATCGGTAGCACTAGCAATGCAAAGGTTGCTACTACATGCTGCCCTGCTGATGGCTGTGTTTTAGCAAAGTGCATCACTTCCTACATACAGAGCATTTCAAATTCTTTGTAGACCAACTTGATGCATGTGAATGGTGCTATGTATACACACAAAATAATCACTCAATAACAGGCAAATTGTGCAGCATGAAAGGATTTCAAAATAAATTAGTCTAGTCTCCCCACAAATCATTAACTTAAAAAAAATCAGACAGCATATACATATTAATATCTTGGTCAGGTGAAGAAGTAAACATTTCTCTAATATAACTGAGAGCATAGATATTGATTTCTGAGCAGATAGGGTACTGCAGCCTCTAGCAATCCTATGATTAAATCACTAGCTTCAGCTCTGGCATCAGTGTTTCCTTCAGTTAAAAAAAAATAAAAATATATATGCAGAGGATATCTCCAGATCCCTAGAGCTGTTCCTCTGAGTAAACTGGCAAAATGTAAATATTTCCCTGAGGGGTTTTGATCTAGTGCTAGATTATCTGACTGAAGTTCATAATTTTAGTACTTCTTTGAACGGGAAGTAGTTTCTGCCTTTCAGACTTGATTTGTTAAAGCTTTGAACAGAAACAAATTAAAAACTGCAGCCAGCCTCTGTGACAGGGCTTTCTGAGCACTCTGCGGGCAAACAGATTTTCTGGTCTCGCAGGTTCTGACCTGAGTCTCCAGAAAGTTAACACCAGTCTTTCCTTTGGTTTTACTGGACTTAAACCAAGGCTTCCCACTTGGAGGCAGCAGGCGCTGTGAAGATACAGTACTCCCACTGCCAGAAACCAAGGGTTTCATATAACTCGGCAGCATCAGCAACAACTATGGAATGCAAAGACCTTTTCAATTCTGTAACCTGCCATCAGAGCAATCTGTGCCATAAAATACGCAAGCAAATTTGGAGATCTGATTAGAAAATCCACCAAAATCAGTGGGCTGGGTTAATTTAGAGAAAATCAAAACCTAGAGATGCCTTGGTAAAGCAAAGTTTGTTTATTATTCATCATTACGCTTCTAATAGATTCAACATTCAGTTCAAGAAAGTTTATCATCTTACCTGTCTTGTCCACTTTATCTTAAGGAACAACACAGAAAAATAAAGTTTTACAAAAGGTTTTCTTTAAAGCTGCCTTAAATGGCTCATATATTCAGGACTTGAAGTGGTATACAAAGGAACACATTTTCCATTTTAATTAAAACAGTGAGAAACTAAAACATTAAACCTATTGAATTTTTTATATATAAATTAAATGAGGAATTTAAATGACAAGGCCAAGAACTGAGCACTGTTGAAACAGCAGCCTCAAGCAGAATGATCTGTTAAAAAGGATTAGAGAAGAAATTCTCTAAATATTAATAAAAAAAGAGAAGTTACTGGAAATTATACTTCTTAATTTAACACCATTTATTCCTTATAAATATTTTCTATTTAAGGCCTAATATGCATTAAATATTGATAAAATCTTTATTAAAATAATTTCACTGTGGCACAATAATTTTTTAATTCCTGAAACAATAGGGCAAAGAAGTCCTAAATTGGCGGATTTGATTACTAGGAAATTAATAGTCCATAGGGAGTTCTCTCCAGACCTACAGACCCACCGAAGCAACTTCTGCCCCATGGCCCAGTTACTCCTGGCCAGTGGAGGGCTGTGCCCTGGCAACATGGAAGGGGTCACATGTGGTGCCACCTAAACACACTCGCCTGCCCGATTCCTGCCAAGACATCTTTGGTCACTCCAGGAAACAAAAATCTATTAGCACAATTATTACACATACAGTGCTTTAGTAAACAGACTGTAGAATAAAAAGTGTACACTATAGGGAGCTTGTGCTACATGAAGACTCCTTTTCTGGCAATAATCTTTCATCAAGAAAAATTCATTTGTACCACCTCTCACTCATTACTTCATTGGAGGAGGTAGCTATAGTTTTCAAATATGTAAGCATGCTTTTATTTTACATATCTTTTTCTTTGTTCCTTCCACCTTCCCTTCCTTCCTCACATGTTTTTATATCTCTTTGTGACAGTGATACTATCCCAAAAGGAGTATGTTTTGCTAGTTTTTGTTACTATTGCTATCACTATTTTCAGCCAATCATTTAATGTAAACTCCTTTTATTCAACTCAAGGGTAATTTGTTTTGAAAACAATGAAAAATATATCCAATTTTTCTTATACGAGTGTTAAGATAATATGACTTAGCAATCAGCAGCAGCTATTACTGTCATTTTTCTGAGCTCTAATAATCTACGTTTTATTCTGTTTCAAAACTGTGCTGGGTTTGGCTGGGATAGAGTTCATTTTCTTCATAGTAGCTAGTATGGGTCTATGTTTTGGATTTGTGCTGAAAACAGTGTTGGTAATACTGGGATGTTTTCGTTATTGCTGAGCAGTGCTTACACAGAGTCAAGGCCTTTTTTGCTGCTCACACCACCCAGCCAGCGAGTAGGCTGGGGGTGCACAAGAAGCTGGGAGGGGACACGGTTGGGACAGCTGACCCCGACAGACCAAAGGGATATTCCACACCGTATGACATGCTCAGCTACAAAATTAGGGGGGAAGGTGGTGGGAGGGCCACTGCTCAGGGACTGGCTGGGCATCAGTCAGTTGGTAGTGAGCAACTGTTTTAATTTGCATCACTTGTCTTTCTTGGGTTTTATTTCTATCCCTTTTTTATTTTCCTTTTCTTTACAATTTATTATTATTTTACTTCAACTATTAAACTATTCTTATATCAACCCACAAGTTTTCTCACTTTTACCCTTCCTATTCTCTCCCCCATCCCACTGGGAGGGAATGAGCGACCGGCTGTGTGGCGCTTAGTTGCCAGTTGGGGTTCAGCCACAACAGAAAAATAATAGTCAGAATGGTTTGGTTACTCATAAATAACTGTAAGGACATCTTAAGTATCTTTTAAGCAAACATGAAATCATAGCCATCTGACATCATGGCAGAAATCTTAAATTTGGCATTTCCAGAAAGTATTAGATTTTTTTATGAACAGAGAGACATAAGTGGAAGAATCTGGCTCAGCATTTATTAGCTTTAGTGTGTTCTTGCCTTGCAGTAGAATAATAGAACAGATCTTAGCAAATGCTTAAATCACTTCGACTATTGACCTTGTCCTGCTATCATTCATCATGGGGAAAGTTTTCTTTTGATGTACATATCATAAGCTTGTCTTCAATTTTCAGTAATATATTGAGAAGATGAAGGAAACAGAAGAGTAATAGCAAATGCAGCAACTTTTTTTTCCCCTTTTGAAATTTCCTGAACTGCACTCTGCTTTCAACGCAATAAGCTTTCTGGGCATATTGTAGAAAACAGCAGAGGATTCATACTCATAGCTTCAAAACCAGGTTTTCCCACTTTGTATTAGTCATACAAATGTGATGTCTGCATTTTATAATTGCTCAGCAATACTCTTTATTCCATCCCTCATAGCCACACGATGAGCAGGATTATGTAAATTTGCACAGGGGGAATAGATCCCTATCACCTTGCTACACACGGATGAGGGAGCATTTTGATTTAGTCATTAGATTGAAGTGTGTTTTATCCTACTTAGTTTGCATTGCTCCACGTGCCAGAGCATTTCAGCTTGAGAAAAGAAGGCAAACCTCACCATCCTAACTCCCATTTCATATTGTTTCTCCTCTAGGGAAGAAGTAAAGAAGATATTCACTGAATTCAGTTGGTTATAAATACTAGTGAAACAACTTTTCCCAACATTGCCAAACTCTTTTTGAGAGCAAAGACTGCTCTTCTTTTGACCCAAAGAGTCTCCATACTGAAGGCAAGAACCACATCTAGTTATACGGAGCAGAATTTTAAATTTAAACAAATGATTTTTCATTCCTTAGGCTCTCATCTCCATGGCAACCAGGGAAATTTGGGAAAATCTTGCAACTATGGAGTAGACACATACTTTATTTATTATTAATGTAATATTTTCTAAAGGAAAGTCCAGGTGACTGTGAATTCCTTCTTTTTTCTATACCTATCTTGGCCTTATTTTCTAAGGTTTTCTTGTTATTGCCCAGCTGTCCACCAATCTCAGCACAATTAAAACATAGCCCTCCTTCTTTTCCTTCCCTAAATACCTTTCTGTTAGTCTAGTCTCGATTCAGGACAACCCTAACTTTCCTCCCGCTCAGTTACACAACTTGTAATCGTTATTGGGTTGTCTGTCCATATAATCCCACAAGACATCATCTACATCTTGAAGGTTCCTCAGGCACAAGATATTTAAGAACCTGAGCTATCTGGAATGAGAGGAGAAACAGGTTTTCATCCAAGTCTTCATTCTGCTGTGTCTCAGCTACTGCAGTTTCCACCCCTCTGGCCTAAATATCATATGTCTTCACTTCTATCAGTTCAAATTTTTCTGCCAAAATAACCCTTCTGGCTCATACATTTCTCGCACCATCATCTCGTACCATTCATCTCTACAAATTCCTTCCCGAGTATAAGACATTTGGTGGGTCAGCCATTTTATACCTACTATCACCAGCACTATCGCTGCTGAAGGTAGGATGGTAAAAGTGACTGAATAACATCAAGGAGAAGAGCAGTACCATTTTTTAATGCATACAACTATATTCAGAATTCCTGCTTCTTTTCGCTCAGAATCAAGATGCAGCTGCTGGTGAGGCAGCAGTTCTCCATTGCTTTATGCTCTTTTGGCTCATCAGACCTATGAAAACCAGACAGGTATAAGGCAGTTCATATGCTATCACCATGGACTAAAACATTTTTCCAGAATTATTTCACTCTGACCTTATTCTTCCTTACTTACTTTGACATATCAATTATCTCTCATTTTATCTAGATTGGAAGCTCTGCAGGACAGAAATCATTTTCTTTCTGTACTTTTGTATGACAGTTATACAGAACATGATGCAGCTGTAAAGCTTGAATCCTTAGATTCTACTATGAGATAAATAGCCACCTCTAACCGAGAGAACAGGCATATTTGCAGCACATTGAACTTGTGCTGGGGAAACAGGGCAGAGGCAGACTAATGTAGATCATCACAGGTGGATCCTGCAAGACAAAATGTTGGATCATTTATTCTGTTGCTCCTTGGTGTTCACTGATGACAGAAAAGCTGTCGGTGTTGTAATTGTTTGGGGTTTTTGTTTGTTTGTTTGTTTTCTTATGTATATTTGATTTCCTTGCTGAGGACAAGGAATCATGGCTGGGAAGACATATCCTGCTTTTTAACCCATTTATAATACAACAATTGGAAAAAAGGAAAAAAAAAAAAGAAAAAATTCTTAGAGTGAAAGATTACAGGAACAGTGGATCATAAATATTCTATTTTTTCATAATATATTACATTCAAACTTACACTGTAACTCTGCAATATTGCTTGGGGCTTTCAGCATTGAGTGATGTTTTATGTGATTGCATTAGGGTTTGTTTTTTTTTTTTTAAGTTTAATATATTTTTGTTAGTGTACTGTCAGATAGCTAATAAGGTATAAAAAAAAGTCATTAGCTTAACCTCAGAAAGATATCTTAACTAGTGAACTATAAAATTCTGAGCGCTTTTAAGCATTACCTGGAGAACTGGGAGGCATCTTCCATCTCTTTAATTCAAAAATCTGAAATTGAATATCCTGCTATACTTGACTAAGCAAATAACAAGTGCTGCTTATGCAGTTAGCTCACAGATGTGGTCACCACAAGAAAGGGCAAGAAAGAAGAAGCATATGTGACCAAAAAATTGAAAAGACATTAATGAGATTTCAAATGCAAAGTGAAAATCTGAAGTCATCATACACTTGAAAGAGACTGAAACTAAAGAGTTGGGTTTTTTTACTTTCTTGTTCTTATCTGAAGTCATCTAAAGATGGTTACTCATCTAAAGAACTGCGTCATCTCATTAAATAACCCCAGTCGAGCAATTTGATCTGCACAGCTGAACATGTACATCCAAAGAGAATTCCAAGGAAGCCCGTGGGATTCCTCATAGGTCGCAAGAAGAAAGTTACGTGATGAATTCATTAAATTTTGTTTATATTCTGTATAACTTTATAATAAGCATTGTTTACATATCTATATCTCTCTGTATAGACACATACACACACACACAAGTAAAGGCTGATCATTTGCAATGGCCTATTGTTAAATATTGAAAAATCAAATGTTAACAGCAAGCACAGATTTGTAGTTCATTGAATATGGCCCATTTTAAACAGAAGAAACTTCCTCAGAAAAAGAAAAATGCATAATGCATTCAAACAAGATTCCATGCTCTGCAGTCCAACTTAGTCTCCTTTGTTTAGTCTGAAAAGCTACCAAGCATACAGGGTAGCAAGGGATAGTCAGTGACTGAACAATATAATGCAAGTTAACACACGTTTAGATATAGCTGGCATGAAAATATAGAGTAACAGTGTAATTTAAAAGTATAGAGTAACAGTGTAATTTAAAAGCTGTTGAATAGAGACCTAATAGATCAGAATTGCAAATTAATTATGAGATATGGAATAAATTATTCCAGATGTGGATTAATATTTGCTTGAATTTGAATCCATGATTTTGGAAATCAAACCCTTCCTTATATTCCATCTCTGCTATTTTTTCTACATTACCAAGGGAAAGATATATCAGAAATAGCGGAAAAAAATGTAAAATTTTTTTCTCACCTTTACTACAGCAAACCTTTATCGTATTTTACAGTCCTTATACAAAAATAGACAGGCTTTTTCTACTTATCTTCTTAAGCATACAGTAGAAATAAGGTCAGCTATTTTACTTCCTCCGTTCTTAAATACTCCACTGCTTTCTTGTCCATTTTACCATTACATCTCAGATGAAATCTCAACTTATTTTTCATGCTCCTAACCCATTTTTTGGCACTGCAATTATCTCCGTAAGTGTATTATATGTATAAATAAAGCATTTGGAGAGTGAATTCTTATGAAAAGATGATACAACAAGAAAAAAAGCATGCTTTAGTATGCGAGCCAGATTCTCCACAGCTACCTTACAACAAAGCACAGAATGAAGTAATAGCAATACTGTACCACTGGCAGAATAGTTCAATCTCATGTAAAAACAGGAATTCCCCCCTCCCCTTCTGTTTTCTTCAACAGAACCATCAGCAAGGAGAAAATAATATAGTTTGGTTTTATGCAAATTTTAAAAAACCCTACATAATTCATTAAAATAAGCTACTCTTTCTTAAAAAAACCCTGTCTCTCTGTGAATGAATACGGTTAAACAGAAATTATTCCTACTTCTGCCTTTGGATGTATTCATATATACTTTGCATTCCTTGCTGTCTGGTCATAGGTACAAAATTACTTCAAAGAAAGAATGTATTTCGATTCTGTGACTTCAGAGCACTAGGGTGCATGTCAGAATGTATGGAAACAGCCCCAGTCCCACAACTGTTGCCTTTTCTGCTTTTCATAGGTTTACAGCAGTTGACCAATACAGCTCAAAAGCCTGCATTTCTGTTTCTTGAATCTCAGACCAGTAAGGACCATCTTTCTTTTTTCTGGAAGCTGCACTTAGTATTTGAATAGCTTAAGATCAATGCATTTAGTGCTGTCAGCTGTTTATCACACCCAGCTAAGAAAAGGTTCAGCTGAAAAACCCCTTCTGCTGTAAGAAGAGCTGTTATGTATCCTAATTGATACACAAAACTAAATACCTGTACTCTCTCTAGTAGGGACTAGCAGGTTGCCACATCAACAAGATGGAAAAGAAGAAATAAAAGCCTGCTGTTCATAAAAGATTGTGGAACTCCACTTTTCAGTCTTTGACAAAAGTATCCCGAAGTGAGTTTGTTGTGCTTGGATGATGAGACCTTGGCCATACCATCTGTTTTAGAACAGAGTTTAGTTAAACACAGACCCATGCAGGTGCTGAATATAGGCAACCTGATCCATCCAGCTACAGTGAGCTGAGCAGCAAAGACATCTGTTGGAGTTCTGCTAAAGATCTAGATGCCTGCACTTACCATGTGGCTTGTGAATTTTCCCCACAGGGAAAGGATCACCTTTCTTGACCTGCTGGGGATGCTCTGCATAATGCAGCCCAGGAAGCTGTTGGCCTTCTTTGCTGGAAGAGTGCATCACCAGGCCATGGTCAACTTGGTGTCTACCAGAGTCCCCAAGTCCTTTTCTGACCAGCTGCTTTTCAGCCAGTCATCCGCCAGCCCATGCCAGTGTATGAGGTTATTATTTTCCAGGTGTGGGACATGGCATTTCCTTTCATTTGAAATTTTTCTCCAACCTGCTTCTCCTGCAGTAAACTATAAAATTAGTTTGTACCTCAAAGACCTGTGCACAAATGATGAACTGAGTCTAAGAAACAGCATCATAGCAAATGCAGTTAGAGGGGAGGGGGGAAAAAAAAAAAAGAAAAAAATTTGGAATAATGTTACAGAATAACAGCAGGAATAAGAAGTTGTTAATGGTACTCCAAAACAGTGATAGCATATTCTTCATTCAGCTTGTAAACTTCTATCATAAAACTATGCATGTGCTAAAGGAACTGCAGGACACGTGCCTGAAATATTCCTTTTCTTTTGCAAATTTCATCCTAGAAGTATGTTCAGGTTTTAAAAAACATCAAGTATTTATAAAATGTTCACCTTCACAAACTAAGTCTTCATTCAAGTATTCCATGTATTATAAGCAAAGCTGACAACAACAGCTATAAGTAGAGGCTACTAGACACTTTCCATGGCAGGACTCTCTCTTCAGTTGATTATAGTTATATCCCTTGTTGTCCCAAGGCTGAACTTTTTTTTTTTTTTTTTTTAATATGTCATTTAACATATTTCTGATTCTTCCAAGAAATAAACTAATTTTACTGAAGGGATCATCCTGGCATGAGAATATTCAAACTGCTCTCCCAACTGAATATCCTCCTATTCCACTAAGTTAAAAGCTTCCAAGAATCTCAGTTCACACATATACGGTAGCAACTTGTTAGAATTTGAATAATCTCCAACAGTAGGTACCACTCAAAGATGCTCCCTGAAATTAATCCTCTTAGATATGATGAGTCCTTTGCTACAGAGTCGCAGAAGTGAGAACAGGGACACTGGCAACACAGAAGAGAGAATGATACCATTTTCTAGTGTATAGCAAAGCAAACCCATACATTCAAACATCATTCTTCCCTACATCATCCCTTAAAATAATCATGCAAACGTAGAGTCCCCTTCCTCTATTCATATCAGAAGTAAGCTGATAAAAGGTATCTGCCATCATTAAAGAAGTATTTTTGCACATTCGCTGTAGACAATCATTTTACACCTTTGGGTATTTAAGTGTATGCTAGGAAAAGTCAAAATGAATTTCAATTGAGACCTAGCTCTACCAAGTAAGGTCCGTTACAGGAGAAACAGAATCCCATGTTGACTTCAGATGCAAAAGTAGAACCATCAATAATTTGTTGCATCTGGTATATAATAAAGGTAACCAGAAATTCAGTATAGAAGCACCAAATACTGCCAAGCCAACATGCAAATGTAATGTGCAAATATACATAGAAACACACAGGGATATAATAAAAAGAAATAGAAATAACTAATCATTTGCAAATTCTCTTCTGAATACCTGCAAAACATTTACCCCTAAGGATGTTTCAGTCCTAAGCACTTAAAGATTTTGGCCTGTGCTGGGTTCTAGCTAGCACTGAATTTCTTAATAGACCAAAGCTAGCAACGGATTCCGATTCAGCAGTCGATCCCACTGACAAGCTGTAAGGAGACAAAGAACTACAGCAAATTCAGTACTTTTGCCCTTGAAAACAAGTCCACTAATTTCCTTTGCGATTACAAGACAATAAAATAGATGAGAGAGAATTATAGTTGGATGCATACGAGTTTGCAGTTTTAGTACCACCTGGCTTAAAAATAAAAATATTAATTACAAAATTCCACAAAAATTATATTAAAGTTCTAATGTGTGCAACTGAAAGAAAAGCAAGAAGTAACTATGTATCTCAACGTTCAAGTCCCCATTACCACAACTGTCTGTAGGTGAGTTCAAATTACAAGCTTCTACCTAAAAAGTAGAGCTCACTCTCTAAATCACTTTGAGTTTCACATGACACACAGCAGAATAGTCAATATACCTAAATATAGTTCCTGGAGCGGGTTTGAAAGAGACTGCAGCATGTATTTCAGGGGGCACACACACACCACAAAAAAAAAAAAAAAAAAAAAAAAAAAAATCTAAAATAAAGTGCTCCAACCAGTAGCCCCCCTGCATTTCTCACAAACTTATCTATTGCTATACGTATTAAATATTTAGGCTGTTGCTGGCTCAGAGCATCTGCAGAAATGATGGCATATGTCTTAATCTGTACAGTTATCTATCAATCAAAGCAAGAAACAAAGTTTTCAGATATAAAATATCATTCAGTAGGGAAGAAGCCATATATTTAAATACTGGCATTAAGATTTTTAAAGAAACAGAAGTACAGTAATGAAAACCAATCAGAACCAAAGAATAAGTCAATTGATTTTTGTCATCTATTTTGCTGCTCTTTCCATCTTCTTCAGCTTAGTTTTCCTATCAACTGTTTTTCCAGTCAATCATAATGAATGATTCCATCTGGCACAGATTAAATAATTATTCACCTAGAAGAAAGGGTAGAATCCTAGGGAGTGCACATAGGTTTTTCCAGGAATATTTCTACTACTTTCAGTGAATCCATTCCTTATGTTTTCTTTTTCTTTTTAATTCCTTTTCAGTCCAAGAATTTCCAGAGCAACATAATCTTGAAGTTTAATGAATTAACATAGAAAGAAGTTTCTTGTTAGAACTCTCTTCAAAGTACTACTGTTGTGAAGAATAAAACACCATCTGAATTGAGACAAGATATGCAGCTGAAAGCAGTTTCCAGCCTCAGGAAGAAAAAGCACATTAAGCAGTGAAATGTAAGAAATAGTTAGAATACAATAAATAATAATAAAAAAAATTCCTTTTCACTTTAGTATATATCCAGCTGCTGTCTCCATATAAATGTATCTAGATACCTAATGCAACTGAAGCAACAGGAAAAAAGTTTTTCCTGAGAAGACAAACAGATTTTCTGGTAAGAATCTCTCAAATAATGGACAGCAACAGTTTATCTTCAGAAACAGTTAATGCAACAGAGAAATTTTTGATCAGTGCTAAAGCCTGAGTTATGACTTCTCTAATGTGAGTATGTTGCGGACAAGCAAAGGGAAGGATCTGTTCCTAGAACAGACTGGTTGGTGAGGCCCTCGGAGTGCGTCATGCTGTATAGCTATTGTATCAGCATGACAGGGTAAGCAGAATAAGGCTGGGGAGTAACTCCTTGTTGGTACCTGGAAGTGGGAATTAAGGGGAGCCAAGCACCACAGACCGTGATAGAGATAGCAAAACAAATATGGTTACATTTAGGCACTCACTCCAATGCACTAATGACTTAGCAAATAAGTTCCGCAGCACCAAGAACCTCATGGACTACAGCAGCACAGGAAATTAATGTTTCTAAATTCATAGGAATGTTCTTAAATTTCTTGAAAAATTTCTAGGAAAATCCCACATTTTCAGAGCTGACCTCTGAGAAACTGTAAATCCACGTATGCTAGATGAAGGCAGAGGAAGTTTTTTTTAATGACTGAGTTTCCCCACAAAGATCAAAATCTAAGAGAGATACGTGTATGAATGAGTTAAAAGGTACACCCACTATATATATATGTATATTTTGTTGTTTTCAGCAACATATTTATAGGTTACAGTCTTTGCTACATTAAAGGTAATATCTCTGCTTAGTGGGATAGAAATTATATAGCATAAAGTCCTCAGATCCCACTGAAATCAAGGAGAACTCTACTTTGGTTTATTCATGGTCAGAATTTCCCTCACAGGGCTTGTAAGGAGAAATTTCCAGCATGAACAGATGTAGTGCATCTAAGTTAGGCAGCCACATCTTTTCAGTCCCCTGCCTCTCGTTTCTTACATTATCACTGATATTTCCACTGAAAGTTTTCCTGAATCAAAGTTTCCTCTAATAACATGACCCTCCTTCAGTATGAAACACATCTAAATAAGATGACATATTTAGATGTTAGGTAAATCCTTAATGCCAACACAAACAGTTTCAGAGGAGGGAAAATGCCGTTTCATTCTTAAAAGGAGAGAAAAATACCAACTGATAAAATGGTCAAACAGGGCTTGATCACAATTTATTTCTGACCTTTTAACGTCTTCTGTTCTCAATGATTTTCTGTCATTACTGCCTAGCTTGGACCCGAGACCTGTCCCAGAGGTATTTAGCTTTATGCTGCTGCTTAACTTTCAACCTCTGTTTTCAGGATTGAAAGATAAGTAACTAATTGTCACTGAGATATCCGAGGGTTTATCAGCTGTCCAGACCTACCAAGTTGGAAAAAGCCCTACACTTGGAAACTTTTTCATACTCATTCTGCATGAAAGATACTTTTATATTATAACTTGGTTACAGCCTACTGCTGTCAGTGTCATTATCTAAGACCATGATGATTACCTGCCTGCTGTTCTGCTAGGCAGCAATCACTTTCATTTTAAACTTATCACTTCTATCTTGAAGTGAAACAGAATAGACTCATGTAAAAATCCACTCAATGTAAACAAACATGCATCTCTATATTATTACCTTCCTCTTTGAGTGTGACTGGTTGTTATCCAAAGAAACATATTCTGTTTCTGTTTATATGCACCCACCTAGTACACACAAAATGCTGGTAGCGTATGGAAAATTTCTCCACTGGTGTTTACTCTGCCATGTGTTTTATCTTGCATCAGCTTGCTTTTTGTTTTTGCATATAACATCTGAGTGGCTGACAAAGCACAGATGTTGCAGGAAGGTAAAAAGAATGATTTGAAACACAGTTCTGCATTTTGCTGTGCTTTAAAACAGGCATTTATGGGGAAGTATTAAACATTGTTGAGAAAAATGACTCCTCAGAAGGCAGACCAGCACTAGCCCATACAGGTACGCATGTACACAGATTACATCAAGGTAACAGTACAATGCCTGAACTATATGCCTGTATTTTAGAAAAAGGAAAAAAAAAAAGCCACACATCCATCAAGTCTGTTGTTTATCCAAAGCAGTTATTGCCCTTGAGTTACATTTCTAGACCTTATTGAAGAACAAGCGATACATTGTTAACGTTTAGATCAATAAACAATTATTGTTCTTTGTGAGATGCTGAAAGGGGATTTAGAGAGTTTACAGGTAACAGGCATAATTTACCAGTGACTGTCAAACAACTGCGACACATTCTTTCTCTGCGCCCCCCTCCCCTTTCTATTTGTGCAGGCTTCAGCAGAGACCACATCCGATATCAGCCAGCTCGTGGCCCCGTGGTGCAACACACGCTCACCATGGGATCGGCATGCTCCCTCAGTTCCTTTCAATGGCAAGTGTGGCTCCGGCAGGGGTTTTGAACACCTCTTATCTGAGGCTCCCCAATAGCTATTATTCACCTGAATTATTGCTTCGTCAACTTGTAATGATTTTAGCTTTTAAATAAAATACAGAGATCAACTGACAAGTTTGTTTCCTTGCAAACACAAATAATGCCATGTAGTAAAGAGCCTTTTCTAAACTGAAAAACAAAAAAAACCACAACCCCTCCACTTTCTTTAGAAGTCAAGTAATTAACATCACCGGCCACAATCATTTTGTAAATAATGAATGGCCTGAAATCATGTCTGTTTCCCTTATTCATACCCACAAGCTCCAGTTTTTACACTTGCCCACTTATAAAGGTGCTCGTACAAAAAAACTCCCGGAGTAGGAAATTTTAGCCTTTTCTAATAATGTTATCGATCAGCTGTGTTTACTAACACCAGTATAGTGTCATCCTTTTCCTTTCTTCTCATTTTCTCACTTGCTTAAAGAATATTTCTTCTAAAAAACGTCCCCTTCCTCTGCCTTGTAACTGCCTTCACAAGGCTTAGTTTGATCAATTGCATCAAGAACGAAGCTTAGATCTGTAAGAGTGGTAGGATCTATAAAATAGATCAAAAAATTGTTTCTGAAAGAGCTGAGTAATGATAGTTTGCTAACACCTGCTACTACTAAATACTCTCTCTTCTGGTTTTTAGAACCACAAGAACAACTAAATCCCAGAAAACCTTAATAACAATGTGTCACCAAAACCAGTTATTGTGAAGTGAGTAGAATAGGAGCCTAATTGATGGTCTCTACAGGTCACTGGTGTTATTAAAATAGCAGCTAATGCCCTCAGACCAGATTCTTCTTTCCCTTGTTCTGATACATCTCTGTGGTTGTACTCAGGTGCCCAAGGGCCATTTCATGGGAACAAATCAGTACCTTGTAAACATGCAGCAATTTTTACTCAAAACACTGATCTCAAAGTGCTATACAAACATTAGAAGTCCAGTTAATGTTATTATGTTTTGTGAATAAAGAAACAGAGTAGGAAGCTCTTGTTTGGCTATTGAAAAATACTTTGCAAAAGCTCTGGATAAAAACTGAGGAACCCTAACTAATCTGACCCCAGCCTCTGAACATGGAGTTGACAACAGCTTCATACTTCACTGCTAGCTAAAAGTTATTCACCTTGCACCAGTCTAAATACATTAATGGTTGGATATTAGGAAAAACCTTCACAGAAAGGTTAGTCAGGCATTGGACCAGGCTGCCCAGGGAAGTGGTTGAGTCTCCATCCCTGGAGGTACTTAAAAGATGTGTAGATGTGGTGCTTGAGAACATGGTTTAGTGGTGGACTTGGCAGTGCTAGGTTAACGGTTGGACTCGATGATCTTAAGGGTCTTTTCCAACCTTAACGGTTCTATCATTCTATGACCTTGTACCCCATCTTGTGACATTAAATACATTTTGTATGTGCTATATATGTGTATGCAACCTTGTGCTCTTCTCTCCTCAGTTTGTTTCACAGGCAGCAAAACATGAACCTAGCAGATGATTTGTCATATCCATACTTACTACCTTCCAAAGAAATCTACATGAAACAGTAAAGAGCAGCACACCGTTTACTATACACACAATAAACTTGTGGTAGGAATTATCTCACCTTAATAAATAAATAAGGAACAGTACATCAATAGAATTTCCCACCATATATATTTTTAAAGTGTCACAGGTTAACATCATCTTCCCCATCTCTTTATCACTGTCCACCAACAATCAATTAGATTGATGAGATTAAAAAAAAATTAAGAAGGGAGGCAATTTTACATTAGGATTTTAGAACCTTTCCTTGGATCATTTCAGAGGTTCTGAAAAAACAATGAGAATTCGAATTACATAATTTCTCAAATGGTCATGAGGGTTCCTCATGCAGTCACTTGATGTGACAAGTGAGGTTTTAAGGAAAAATTAAAAATATTTTTAGATTTGATAAGAAATCTCAAGTGTTACTAATGCTATACCAGAGAGTTCTGGCTGAGCAGGCTACAGCTGTTATCAAATTACTGTAGATATGAAACAATATTGATGATGCATAGACTGTGAGAACTGACTCAACCTTATTCCTTTGGTAAGCCACACAGAGAGGGAACAATATCTCTAGAAAAATCTGCTCGTTCCCCAGGGCCAGGGTGACGTGCTGACCACGAGATGTTGCTTCTACTATCCACTGGTACTTTCAGGGGAACAACTGCATTCCTCTCCCATTTTCTCCACTCCCCAAAGAGGATCTAGCAAAAAAAGAACAGGGCCACATCACCTACAGTATTTCCACTAACGTGGCAATACTAATGCAGCTGTAGGGAGAGTGGTCCTCCTTAGTACTGCTGCATGCTCCATGTCCCTTACTTTATATAATAAAATATAGCACATACGTCCTTATTGCTTGTGCTCCTCCCTCTTCCCCATGTTCGTTTCTCCTTTTCTGTCGTGGATCTTTTGTTTAGGTGGATTTGGGGGCTGAAGGGAGTGGGGGTTGTCCCAGGACTGCTGGTTGATTGCTTGCTGTGTTCTTTATGAATTGGTACAACATTATTTTGAATGTCTTTTGTATCGAGGGTTGTGTGCACACTGTGGCGCATCTCTCCACCAAGCATGTTGTAGATCCAGACATCTCAGATGATCTCACCGTTTAACACCTTCTGTGGCTGCATATCTTGCTCTGAAGGAACTCAATGTTGATAAGTTTCCCATGCTTGCACAACAGGGTCCCCGCACCCCTGGGAGCATGCTAGACACCTGATAGGAGTGATCAGAGAAAGCAACTGCAGCTGCGTAGCCGCTGCAGGCAGGGGCCAGGGGACCTGCAGAAGCACAGACTAGACCGTGAGCACATTGTGCAGTGGCTGCACAGCCTGGATGGATGTTCAGAGATGGCACCTGGCTGAGGACGTTAATGCTAGCACCTTACAGTGCAATGGCTCATTCCCCCCGCCTCAGTAGTTTTCCGCTTTGACTCTTGGTTCAACAACCATTTTTCTCTGATTGTTCATTGTCTTGCCAGTGCCCTTCACTTTGTCTAGGCTATAGATGTTGCTGCACATACCTTGTGCTCATCCCTCCCCTCTTGCACCAACCTTCTGTAGGGATGTCTTTCCCTAACAAGAATGCACTACAACAGAAAGAATCAAAGAGCAGCTGTTGATACTTACTCCTTCCCACTTCAGTTTGCACTGACTGATTCATCAGCTTTCCAGTCCACCCCTCTTCCATCCAGTGAAGAGCCAGAGGCATTTTGGGAATATCCTTTTGGTGGATGCAAATACCACGAACAAGGATAAAAAAAGTACTTTCCCTGTGAAGTCTTGAAAAAACAAACAATCTCAGTAGTGGAGTTACCACACACTACTCAAATCAACTCAGGGCAGTGCTATGGAATCAAGCAAAAGAAAAATATAAAGTTTAAGGTAGAACAAAGAGAAGAACTACGTAGTATTCTTTAAGACAGTATGTTTGTACTTCATAATTTACCTATGAATTTTAATTTTTTTAAGACATTTTTTACATTTCTGTAGAAATGCAGAAAATATTTGCACTTTGGTATCTTATCGTCCCTACTGAAATTTTTCCTTCCTAAGTGATCTGCAATAATCATTTCAGATTACCTTGACGTGTGATAACCTATCACCCATGCATCAATGCATCTGATATATTACTATTGAGTTCTAAGATGCTTTTTGAAGCACAAAAATAACACAAATCAGAAAATGATCACTGAGAGGCAGATCCAGCTCCATAGGATATCACATAGGATCTATTTTTCAACATTCATAGAGAAGTTGTTTCCAAACTGTACTTAAGTCTGAGGCTTGCAACATCTTTTGTAAGTATTTATATCAATAGGTCTCATAGAACCTACACCTCACACTTTTTACATTTTTTTTAGTATTGACACTGTAACAGCATGGCCACATGGACTGCATGAAGGTGGCTTATATTCGAAAGAGCATTCTTTTTTGGCACATACCCTTTAAATAGCTATCCATCTAATAAACCTGCATAATTATTTTATATTTCTGTGGTTGTGACATGCAGTTTCACTTATTTTGGAAAAATCTGTTGATATGCTTATGTTTCCATGAGCTCATCAGGCAGTAGGATGTTCCTTTCCTTGAGAACTGGAAGTCCTGGCATGCTCACCCTACACTTTCCAGGCATTTACATTTGTCCATACTATTGGAATAATTCAGAAAACAACGAAATAGAAAGACAGCATTTAGTCTGGGGAAGATTAAAGACTACCATTTCAGATTTTGGGGTTTGTTTCACATATGTTATACATGTGTGTCAGAATAGATTTGGAAGTGTGTTTCTGCTTCTACCAGGTAATCCTTTAAAACTTTAACAGCAACATTTACTGCTGTGACTGCTGTCAAGTATTTGGTTCTCTGTCAGCTAAGCAGAGCGTCAAGTCATGTCTCCTTGCTTCACAACGTTCTGTATCATTTTTACTCCAGTTAATTTCTTTTCTACTTGTCAATACGATAAGTGGGAAAAGAGTGAATGCATGAGGGTGCATGTCTGATATTTTTTGCAAAGGATAATTCAGAGCATCTTAAACATTTTAGGTACATCAAGTATAACTTGACACACTGTAACATAGCTTGCTTAACAAAAGAGAAATCAGCAACTCAAAGATGTTTCACTAGTGTAAAAAATATCTAAGACTTCTAAATGGTAAACTTCGTATTTTGGTATGAATGATTTTTGGAAGCATATTCTCCATCCTCTCCTTTTCTTTTTTCCCTTTTAAATAAGCTTAGGAAAGCATGACTGGTTTATTATACTTTCTTGACTGCAGGCATAGCTGAAGATAACACTTCCTCCTGTCTAAACAGAATTCCTTTGGTACCAACCTCCTATTTCCATTTTTAGAAAGAACAACTATTTCAAAAGTCAGACTTTGAATTTATGATTTTTTGGTTGCTATGCTGTCTCATTTAATATTAAACTCTTGAGCTGTTGAAAAAATAATCACAAAATGCTTTTTGCATGTTGCTTTAACATGCAACATTTACTGCAAGTGTTTTTTAATTAACTTCTCTTCTGACTTTGGACTATAACTCTTTTCAGGCTCCTTTTGCCTGTGAAGTGTAACCAGCAGAGGACACTGGCGGGGGGGTGGCGGGAAGAGAGAGAGAGAGAGAGAGAGAGAGAGAGAGAGAGAGAGAGAGAGAGATGCCAGCTCTGTTGAAATCACTGCAAAAACGTTCATCAGCTTTAACAAGGATAGGACATAAGATCATTTACTTGTCACAGGTGCCTTCCTCCCACTCACAGGCATATGTAAGGGCATGAATTGTCCTGAAAAACAAGCCCAAACACCATTTCAAATGAGAGTGGGAATATAAGTTTCTACTGAAAGATCCAAGAAATTCTTTGGAGAGGTCTTTGGTTTGCTACTTGTCCTTTTCAACCTTGTTTCTCTGACTTCTTTCCTCATAACAAGACTCATTTCAACAAAAACCTGACACCATTACAGCTGCTAAGAGGTTTGTGACATTTCTTTGTCTCTACTGGACTGAGTTAAGAAACTTCAAGGTCATTTTCAAGGTAAACCTGATCTTCGCCTACTTGTCATTACAGGGATGATAATATATTGTGACAGTGAAGTGTCTGTGATAACCCTTTGCAAAATAAAATGCCCACTATATATTTCTTGACAGTATGACATCACAACGATATACCTACAATGAAATATGCATTGTTAAATTTACATAATACCTAACTCTATTGTCTATTCAGATCCATGCCACAAATTTAAACAATGTCAGTAGAGGCAGGATTCCTAACAGAAATACTTATAATTATACTTGTAACATGTGAGGTTTGTTCTTCTGTATCACTGTTTCTTATTTTGAAAGAAAAAATACATTCCATTATGGTTGTGCAAATATCTACTATTTTTAATGCCTATATTTTATGAGAGCAAAATTTTTCCTGAGTCTGAAAAGTCTGCCTTTCTGTTTGTGGTTGTTTCTATTGTAGATGTATAATTGTGGATTCATCAGTAGAATCATCATACTCTTATTTCATGGAGCAGGGGAGACATACTTCCCTGACCTTCAGCTTAAGGAAATGGTGCATTTTTCCTTGTGAACTAAGATTAGGCAAAAAGATAAGTGAAAAGCATCAAAATGTCTATCAATGTAGTGAGCAAAATACTGAAATAAGATTGAGTTCCCAAGGTTTAGGCTTGTTCTCATTGCACCTCAAATTGACATAAAGCTTTCAAAGAAATAAGAACTGTTGCTAGAAAAAGTATTTTTCTCTTTAAGAGCATAGATAGGAATTCAGACAGATGCTTTGGCATTTTCTTACAAATCGATGGTAGCCTCCCAGACTGGGTTTTTTTTCAGTTACACATTGGCTGAAGTTTTCTGAATGGTGGAAATCTAAATCAAATGACAATATATCCTATAATGACTAATACAAATATAATGAGAACCTATGCCACAACTAAGATACATAAAATCTTTTTCTACAGATGAAGAAAAAGTTCACTTTTCCCAGCCTTTGGTTATATGTACTTGAGCTCTTCATCTGGAATTTCTTTAAAAGAAATTGCAAGAACGAGGGATGTGATTGACCTTGACTTAGGGTAGGCGTCTAAAATAAATCAGACTAATCACAGTCTGCTTCTCTCTAGCATCCAAATAGGCAATCAAGACAACTAGCTAACAGAATTAACTGATATATTTCAAGCAACTTAAAAAGGAAGTAATTTCACTGAGACTTAGGAGTACAGCCTTTTCAACTCAGTATTTGTATCAGTCACAGTTTGGGAAGATATTCAGGCATCTTCCTAAATTTCTTATGCCTGGACACTCAAGCCTCTCCTGTACAATATTGCTGTACTGCAAAAAAAAAAAAAAAGTAAAATGTTGAGATTAATATATGACTGTGCTTTGACTTCTTCCTAGCAGAATGCAGCAAAGTGTGCTGAGTGATAAATTGAATTTCTGCCGCAAAACATAGAATTGCTCTTTGTCACTGAAAAGTTCACAGTTAACCCTAATTTGACATTGTTTTTCAACATCTGCAGACAACCACTAGGCAAAAAAGTCAGCAGCCATATAATGACCCACAATATGCAAAGGCTAGGTATATTCTCCCTGACACAGTGAGCCCACAGGTGCTCAGGAGCTGGCTAAGGTTGAAACTGAATCTCAGCAGACAAACATGATTTTCTGGCACATGGAAGGTAGAGCTCTGAAAAGCTTGCAGCAAGATACTTGTACACATGATGGACGTTATGCCACATTTACTCAGTTTATCCTATACTTTGGGAACCAATTTGGATTTCTCACTGAAACTAAGTTCTCCGAATGATAATATCTTTATTAGCTACTATTTTGTTCTGTCTAGTAGTCTATACCCCACTTTGACAAAAGAAAAAGAGTATCTGACCTCTCTTTTGTTTTATCACAAATTTTTTGGTTACATTACAGCAATATGTTATTGGGTTTGTTTATTTTTTTATTTGTTTAAAAAAAATCACCTCTTGGGAAGCTCTAAGTGCTGAGCAGCAGAGCTAACCTGACCTATGCTGAAAACAGTTTTCTTATCTCAGGACCTAAGAACTCCTGTACAAAGAAAGGACTACTTTCCCCTTGAAGAACAAAGTACATTTTTATGACCTTGTGCACACTGACACAAATACATAACAACATGTGTAATTTAAAAAACCTAAATCCCTATCAAAACATAACACTTCACTGTCCATACTTCTTCCTTTGAGGAGACAATGAGAGAACAAACAGCATCTGACAGATATTTAGTCACATTGCTTAATGTGTAAAGTCCAGCAATAGAAGAGTACAGCACTAAGGGTGGTGTAAAAAGAACCAGGCAGATATTTCCAGCTTGTTCCCTGAAATGAAGATCCAGGGGGAAAAGTGAGAAGGAAAGACACCGCTTGCAGTGAAAATTTTTGTAAAATTACCTATTTTCTAACAAAATAAAGAATAATAATGCATTTTGACCTGCAGTTAACAGTGAACAAATGATTAAATAGCTTTGAAAGTTTTATGCTTTTCTTTAGAGGTTATTCAAACACAAAAGACATTGTGTAAAAGCAGAAGAAAAAAGCAAAATCAAAACAACCTCTCCAGTCCACTTCCAAAATTACTTCGCCTTAGATAAAACTTCAGAACTAAAATGCTTTAAAACTTCTACAAGACTTTTTCTCTAGCATTTTTCATTCTCCATAACTGGAGAAGTGGAGGTAAGTTTTTGTTTCTCCACGACTGGATTTTTCCCAAAATTAGTTTGTTGAATACATTCAGTTCTGTAATATGCACAAAAGACCAATGACAAATCAGTCTTTGGCTGGAACAAATTTTGTACTTCTACCTCACTTCTAATTGCACAATTAGGACCTAGCCAATTGCTGGAGCGTGTCCAGAGAAGGGCAACAAAGTTGGTGAAGGGTCTAGAGCACAAGTCTTAGGAGGAGCAGCTGAGGGAGCTGGGGTGGTTTAGCCTGGAGAAGAGGAGGCTGAGGGGAGACCTTATTGCTCCCTACAACTACCTGAAAGGAGGTTGTAGTGAGGTGGGGGTCGGTCTCTTCTCCCTAGTAACAAGTGATAGGACAAGAGGGAATGGCCTCAAGCTGCGCCAGGGGAGGTTTAGGTTGGCTATTAGGAAAAACTTCTTCACCAAAAGGGTGGTCAAACATTGGACCAGGCTTCCCAGGGAAGTGGTTGAGTCTCCATCCCTGGAGCTATTTAAAGAATGGATAGATGTGGTGCTCGAGGACATGTGATGGACTTGGCAGTGATAGGTTAATGGTTGGACTCGATCTTAAGGGTCTTTTCCAACCTTAATGATTCTATGATTCTATGATAATTACAGGCACTGATATTTAAAGTATACACAACATTAATTGCAAAGAAAAAAACGGACAAAAGAACAGTGTTGTTCTGAGTAACGCACAAACCTGGAAGCAGAAAATCATTACTACGGTTCTAAATACACCAAAATTTGGCAAGATACCTAGCAGGTTTTTTGTTGGTTTTTTGTTGTTGTTGTTGTTGTTGTTGTTTTTTTTTTTGGGGGGGGGTGTGTGTGTTTTTTGTTGTTGTTGTTTTTTTTTTTTTTTTTTTCTGGAGTTTGTATTACAGAGGTGGAGTTACTTCCCTGTCAATAAGAAATAATTAATGTTGAAACCTTCCAAAGCAGCTCACTTTTGACCAACATTTGAATTTTTGACTGAAATTTGGTTTCTGGTCTATCTCTTCCTCAGCACACATCAGAATTTTCTATGGGGAACAAACACACACTCCAAACTTCAATATTTTTTTTTTTTTTTCTTCAGTTGGAGCATGAAACATGCTTACTCCATAGTATCTCTGCAGCATGTTTTGAAAATAATAGCTTTGGTGTGTGGTTTTCCTCTCTAGTCTGCGTTCTCCCTCAATGCATAACTCCTCCATTGCACACTGTGGGTGCCTGACTCTCCTGATGCACAGCTTGCTCCCGGGCAGCACCGCCCAGGCTGCCCTCCCCATCTCAGCTGATCAGGCTGCTCCCAGTGTGGAGCAATTCAGTCTTCTGGCTAAGTCACATCAAAGATTAGCTCCTTCTGAGATACTTGAAAAAACTGCCCGCCCCATTTTTTGCTCTTTCAGGGCTCAAGCATTCCAAACTCCTAATCCCTTCTGGACTTGGCAGGCTACCTAGAAAATAAATGCTATTGCCTCACATATGACTGAGCTGACCAGACAAGCAGGCAGGGATCTTTGGACAGACATAATTTTTTGTAAGGGAGGGTCCATTAGAGACCAGCCTTCCTTTGCCCTCACGATCAGCACAGCTGCTCCCCGCTTGTGGCCGCAGAGGAAACGGGATGCTGTCCTGAAGGACAAGCACTTCAACTGGATACGCATTGGAGCGCCAGGTGGACAGAGGCAGGAGGACAGAAAGCAAGAGCAATTTGCTTCTCTCTCCTTCCTCATGGCCAACCGGAAGAAATGATTTCTAGCAAGAAGAAAGATCTAGGCTTCATGTTATCTGCTCTTACTGGGGTATTTCCCACACGTGAAACTTTGTAATGTTGATGAGACTAGTAAAACGCACTGCTTGCAAAGAGATTCCTTTTCCAGGTAAAATAATGTCATTTTTACTGCTAATTACAAGAGTCATGGTGAACAGCGTGAAATTGCCCATCAATACCCAGTTTTCCTCCCACATGGTTTATTTTAGTGCTACTGTGGTGCGGTTTTATTAGCATAATTCTTGTAATACTGGACACATTGTTGTCACAACATTTTAAGCTTGTGTTAAACAAACACACAAAAGGCCTGTTGATGCCAAACACAATACAGCCATTAATTTAGCTCTAAGATACAAACTGAAAAAGTTAAAACCAGTACCTAATAATATAATCAGATATTTTTGAGGAGGGACCCATGTTTATATGCTGCTGTATCTATAACAGTGATGAGGTTTTTTGCTTTACAAGGTGAATATCTAGAATAAATGGGTCCAAATTCTGCAGCCTTTGAAATATTTAATTGAATTTTTGATTTTGCAAGGCAAAAGCATTCCTGTGACAAAATGTCAACTATGAGATATTATATGAAGAAATGTGACATAGCAAAAGGGACATGGCTGCCGGGGATTACAGCACAGCAATGAGTTTCCTGTTTGACTCAACTGCTTTTAATTAGAAATAAGGTTGTATAAGGTGCCCATGAATTCATAATTTGTAAAATTAAAATGCAGAAAAAGTCAGTTAGTCAGTTGCTTCTTTAGGGGAGCAGTCTGTGAATCCTTTCCAGTGGTGTATTTCATATTCAGTACAATGCTATGAAGCAGCTGAACCTAGCAACTTACAGACAGCAAAAGTTATTCTCTTCTCTATTCAGTTAAAAAAATTAAAAAAAAAAGATTGTCTGTATAAATGCTGCTCCTCATTACCATGAGGATGATAGCTATTTTAAAAACAAAGAGAAAAAAACCACATGGGCATCTTACATGTTTATTTAAAATATTCAAAATGTAAAAAGTATTAAAGAAATCTCAGTGAGCACCACTAAAACTAGAAGAAGAATGTTAATAAATTCCAGAGCCAACTCTTTTTTTTTTTTTTTTTTTTTTTAAATCTTTCGATTGTGGGGAAGAATTTAGAAAACATGAATGCACCTGAAGCACCTTTGTTTATGACAGCCTTCTCATTCATGGAATTACACAGTGAATCCATGGAAGTACCACCCACATGTGCAGTAATACTGTATATTATGAAAGCATAAACTGATTTAGAAAGTCCGTATTTTCACTTAGATAACGAGTATATCAGCTTTGTCCTGACCATGCAATGTATCATTAAGCACAACAGCAACAAAAGAAAATGAAAGAAATCTGTCATGGTGTTTATAAGTCATGCAAGAGTAAAACCTGATGGATGCGACAGAGTCTCTTTGCAATGACCCTTCTTTAGACCTACTGCCTCCATTACTGATGTGAGTAACTGTATTCTGTCCTAAGATAAATTATTGTCACTGATAAGATGGAATGAATAGACAATCAACTACCTGATTGAAATTCCCTCTACTTTTTTTTTTTTTGGTGGTACTGTTTAATCACTGATTGATTGACTGATTGACTGACTGACCGATTTGAAAGCAGGGTCGTTTCTGTCTTTGCTTTGGGTTATCTTCCTGACAATGGGGGCTCAACCATAGCTGGAGGCATCTGAGATCTTCTGACCTGTATTAAGATTTGAGAGTCTTGTATTCCTGATTCTCATAATAATGAGCTAGCTAGATACAAACAATGCTCATTTTCTGTACAGATAGATACACTCCACCCTCATTATAAAACTATTTTCAAAAGCCAAGGATATTGAATGTTATAACAATAATGTCAGCTCTCATGATTTAATCATGAGGCACATGAGTTTTTCGTTTAAATTTGATGTTCTCATGATCTCAATATTTTTCATGCAAATCTTGTTATTTCTGCATCCTTTCACACTCTAGCTTAAATTGCTTGTCAATTGCATTGCTCTCCTTGAGTGCAGTGCTTCTGAGATTCACCAGTATGATTTTACACATCTATTTATAACTATTACTTTAGCATTTTATCTCTTAAAGAAGACGTTATACATCATTCAGAATCTCTTCTCTAAGCCAGATGAGTTGGAAGCAATATTTTGTTTTCCTTTTGGGGAAGACAAATGCAGAAACAGTTTAATTATCAATATTTAAATTAGCCCAACGGTAAGGCTGCTCAGAAGAACTGATGAGAGCAAAAGGACAACAGAACCAACAGAGGAGAGATACAACATACAGGAAGTTAATTGCAGCGTTGTGTTTCAAATATGCTTTATAAAAACAAGAGGAAAAGGCATTTTATCTTTACTGCACCTCAAAGCAGGAGTGTCTCTGGGGCTTAAATTAGCAACAGCTGCTCTAACTCTTACTTTTGGAATTTCTCTCTCCCTACCCACCCATCCCTCTAGCAGTTACATTTTAGTGCCTTAACCCTGAAATGCCACAGTCTAATTTCTGTGAGACTAAAACTATTGCCCATATACCTGAGTCATGGCAATAGTTTTTCTTCTCTAAGCAAGGTTTCATTAAAAGGACTCTAAGGATCCACACACGTGTGCACATATGCTCAGGTTGAGTCTAACTAAAACCAAAGATGACCAGGATGGCTCCAAGGGGTCATTCTCTCAGGAAAGACTGGCAGGGCTGGGGAT
The DNA here is from genome assembly GCF_965183815.1 of Platalea leucorodia. NCBI lineage: Eukaryota > Metazoa > Chordata > Aves > Pelecaniformes > Threskiornithidae > Platalea > Platalea leucorodia. Next base: position 112,363,915 of record NC_138824.1, read on the forward strand.
GCCACATCAAGAATCTTGGGGCTTTATGGATCATGAACTGTGCAGTGAAAGACCACCTAAACAACTGAATGTGAGTATTTGGTAATTATTTGATAATTAAAAGGAAAAATTGTCTATGTGTCGTGTTTCACTGTTCAAGTACAGAGTGAAATTTATAAGCTTCCACGGCTTTGCTACTTCTCACTACTCTCATAACCTAAGGAAACGAAATACGTGTGATCTTGCCCTGTCTCTGCCCATTTGTCAGTTCTTTTAAAAATAAATAAATAAATAAATAAATATCACTCAATATCAACCAAATGGGCAGAAGACTAGAGGTCTCCAATGATCTGTAGATTAGACATGTAAATTAGAACACAAGGCTGCAGTATCCCCTCAACACTCAGCTGCTCTGTTTGGTCTACCAGCTGCCACTCAGCAAATGTGTAGTTCAGTGCCATCTGCAACTGCATGCTGTTTCTTGCCTGGTCTGTAGTTAGAAAACACAGGAGGGAGCACAAGATACTCTGTGGATTTAGGGATGCAGAAGTCAGGGATCAGAGAAGCAATGGCACAGAAGATGCAGGCAGGGGCTGAGATTACTGTTGTCAGAGAGAGCACATAAGACATGGATCCACAAAAAAGTGATGATTCTTTAGCTTCCCCACTCATCGAATATCATCTTATAAAACAGCAGCTACTCCCACTTTGCCTAGTGTGTCATTCTGAGAGATTTCCACATCATCTGCTGTCACACCATAGCAATCCTTCCTATCACTTCTGGATCGGAGCAGGTTCTTTGTATTGCTACATATTTGGAAAAATCGGGTTAAAAAACCCCACTAGCTCATTTTTCCTTATAGGAAACATTAAGAATGAACACACACAGGCTGTGTACCTTTTCATAATTTTAAAGGACAACCTGCTCTTGTGCAACTAGTGCAGTTCCAAGTAAAAGTATACGACTGTATAAAAATCGTCAGCACAATTCTAGATTAACAAAAAGTCTTGCTAAAAGAGAAACAGAAGTTTTGTTTATATATACACACATACCCCTACAATAATTGTCCTCTTTCATGTAGCAAACATTGTTTATTAAAAATGTCTTAAATTAATAAAATCATTGATGAAAACGAGGACAGAGCAAAAATAAAAAGCAGTAAAATTGCTGAGCATCAGCAAGAGATAAAATATGACTTATTTACATATGGGCCAGAATAATTATTCCATAGACTCCTTTTAGTCTTGTCTAAGCACATTCTTTGCACAGGTAGAGAGAAAGAAAAATAGAATACTAAATCAAAGCACATATCGCTAACCCTGTTTGGGGGCGGGGGAGATTTGTGATTAAGTTTGTCCCACTGGATAAGCCTAGCAAAAGTAATCCATTAACCATGTGGTCTTTCTATTACACCTCTTTACTTGAGTACACCTGGAAAAATCTGTGCATTTCATTGCAGTTTTGGAAATAACGAAGGTTAGGCATTATAAACCTAAAAGCAGTCAGAGATCTACTCAATTTGTGCCTGAGGAAGGAAAAGGCATGAAGTCTGAACGTATTATTTTGAATGACTTCCATAAAAATTATCTATTTGGAATAAAGACACCAACAGTCCCTCCCCCACCCCCAAATGATTGCTTGCACACAAGGCAGCTCAGGGCTTCTCAGACATGCAGGCAAAATTGATTTTTATTGTGTGTGCATCCACAGGGTGCAAGCACAAGCTTGGGACAGGACTCTTCCACCACAAGGAGGGAAGACTGAGGGGGAAAAGAGCAGAAGGGAACCAGAAATCAGGAGAAAGCCCTCTAAGCGTCAGGCGCTTTGCTCCTTCTATCACTTGAGCTACACTGGGGCAAGAAGGGTGATGGCCCCGTCTCTCCTTTCCTTAACGCCGGTCCTTTCATCAATGTCAGCAGTGCCAGGAGCCCAGGGTGTTGCTGTCCTGGACTGTGTGAATGACACCTTTGCTGAGGCAGAGGGACAGCTCTCACAGCCCCAGGGGTGCATGGTTCTCCCCAGGCTCCGCTGGAGGAGAAAGGGATGTAAAAACAGGGCTGCCTTCGTCATCCAGGAAAAGAATAGGACAAAAGCAGAGCAATGTAGCGTGACAGAAGAGGGGGTGCCTGCTCAGTGAGCTAGGACAATGGCTTGTAGAAATCTGTCAGAAATATCATAAGGGAAAGTATAGAGTTATTACCGTTTCTATAGCCCCTAGGATCCTCTGGTGGCAGAACATTTTCAATGATTGTTTCTGTTTGGTAGAATCAATTATCTCCTGATAGATTCTCCTTCCAAGTTTAAGATTGCATTTAAAAACTCATCTGCTTTCTGAATTCTAATTGGGTATGTTTTGAACTGTAGATTTTTGGGTGAATATTTCATTTATGAATCTCTTTATATTTCAAAGTAGGTGCCAAACCCATTTATATGTCTGCATGGTATAAACTGTTCTACATGCAGTATACAATTTAACTTGGATATCTGATTTATTAAGAATGGTTTGATATGCTATCAAAGTGAGAAACAAAAAGACAAAGCTGAGAAAAATGAAGCTCATTAATTTTTATGTATTTTTAAAAATCACACTTGTGCCTTGGAAGCTTGATTTATTATTTCAATAGACATTCAGACATGCTAGAAATAGTATTATTATTAATTTTATTCCAGACAACAAAGTGAAAATAGGAGGAAAAAAAAGGGCAATAAAGGATAAAATTGCCCTTTTTATTTGTTCATTGTTGAATCGAGCAGTCTTATATGTAACTGATATTATATGTGCATAATACAATTCCTTCTGGAGAATTCTTAAATGCTTCATAAAATATGAATAAATCCTGAATGACATACTAATGCCTTCCTTACTCAAGCAAATCACTTTGAAAGTTAGTGGGCATTTGCCTGATTAATTAGAAAAAATAGCTGATCGGGACCTTATTCTGGATGAGGACATCAGACTTGGTCTATTTGTGTAGATACACGGTTCACAGGAGATGCTGTCACACTCCACCTCAGCGGTGCCTGTCCTTGTCAAAGAGCTCTAGCTGAGAGGCAATTTGGAGCCCAAGTGCACATTGCAATTATGGACAAAGCATTCCCACCATCTTCAAACAAAAAGATAGCTGATCACCTTTCTCAGCTCGTCATCTATGGCTCTGCTAACTCCCAGAGAATAACAACAGGTACATTTGTATAAAGCTGCTCTTAAAGACCATCTTGAAGCTACAGTGGATATAAGCTGAAGCATTTGGACAGCCAATAGACATCAGCTGCAGGGAACATATTACGTGGCACACTCAATCCATAATTAATGTTGTATGTGCATTTATTTTACAGCTGCCAATTTTGTGCAAGGACTGAGGTACTTCTAAGTATGTATTATGTAAAAGGGAAAGATTAATACGAAGATGGAAAGCAGGCTTGGGGATTACAATGGATGGCTGAGGACATTGCTGGGCCTTAATTTTTCCAGTTTTGTTGATGAAACTGTCCCCTGGGCCACCTGAGCTCATTTTTTCTATGATGTGTTATTAGGAAGCCTTTGATGAGTTTCAGAAAGGTCTGTCTTAGTTGCAATCACTGTTCTTCTGCATAATTGCTGGCATTGGTACCAATTCTGTTTTCAGGTCTTCCTCCCACTGGCACTTTCATAATGTTGTCTGTTCCCAGAAAACCCCATCCATCTTAGAGGACTACAGCCTATCTTATAGGATTACAGCCTACACTCATGCTCCTCCAGGGACCCTCTGCCCTCATGCAGGCTGAATTGATGTGGACAAACCTATTTGTATATGGGCAAACCGTCCCATGTTGTGTAAACTCTAGGAAGAGCCACTGCCTCTACCTCAGTAGGACCATGCTCCATCATCATGGCTCTCAGGTGCTACTGCAACACACACATATAGGTAGGAGTGCTATACAAAACACAGTTAGCATTTTGAAAATTAAATTTTTGTTGCTTGAAGTTAAACAAAAAATCTGTAGTCACAGTATTTAGAAAGCATCTTCCTTTGCAAACTTTTTTTTTTTGTTAGATAACATTTCTCGATGTAAGTATTTAGCTGTGGGTGACAGATTATTTGCAAAAAGCAAATACAAAAGGGAAGAAATCACAGCCAAAGCAAATTATTTTATATAACTTTTCTCTGCAATATCATGCTGTTTTTGTTTCTAATACCTCTTTCTTATAGAAGGCTTTCCACAGTCCATACTACAGAATGTTATGGCATAACACAATCATTGCAACACCTTATGAAGGGATAGGGGGTTTTGGTTGGTTGTTTGTTTTTTTTTAAATCTGGGATTTGAATCAGAAGATATGTTCCCAGATTATCCAGTTTCCATAAGTGAAGTACACTTAGTAAAACTCCTAGAAACCAATGGAAGTTTTAACTTTGAGAGCCAAACTGATATTACAGGAAAAGCCAACGACCTATTTTTAGCAACATTAAGCACTTGCAAACTGAAAACACATCCGAAAAACATCAGGCCCTAGGAACTCCAGAAACCCCCACACTTACAGGGCCCAGCTATTTCACTCTGCTAATTAGTGTCCTGTTTTCCAAGAATACTTCCTATTTTGAATCCTAATTTGCTCTTATTGATGCATCTATAGCTGGTTATGTGCTATGCCCATATACAGTACTTCATCTCAAAATAACAAACGGCATTGGTGACGCTTTTGTTAGCAAACATCTGGTGAAGGAAAAATAATAATTCTTTTCAAGCAGCAGAGCACAATAATATTTCTGACTCAGAAGTTTCATTTAAAATAAATGTTCAAAAACCCAAACAAATCAATATTCCAAGGATATCAAAAGGTCAGAAAATATTCTTGCTATTTGAGTTTAACATTGTCCCTGTCTGCCTGATGTACCCAGCCCCTCAGCTCCCAGGACAGATACCCTCACTACTCATTGGCTCCTCTTCAGTGCTTGGGACCAAATTGCACCTAAAAGATCTGACAGTACAGCTGTTTGCCGATTACAAGGCACTCTGGCACATCTCAAGATGAGATGAAAATCTTCCAGTCTGCTTCACTAAAGGATTTATTATTTCCCTTTCCTATATAGCATAATGAAAATAAAAGCTTCTAAGATTCACAGATCTTACCTAAGGTACCATAATGCGTAGAAAACAGCATCTCTTTCTTCAAGAAAGAGCCCAAAGATTTTACAAAAGGCAAGGGAAAAGCAGCTAACATTAGACAAAGGAAGCTATTTTCCTTGATAAAAAAGAAAAAAAAAAAATCTGAATTTGAGCCCACAAGAGATTTCAGGCTTGAAAAATACATACATCTGTGCTGAGACATGGAACCTCTGAGGTGCTTCATTATTGGCACTTAAAGCTACTTTCAAGAAACACCTGGACCTGAGTAAGCAATGTGATCAGACAATGTCAGCAGGGGTGGGCAGATTTAGAGTGTTACACATTCAAAAGCCATTTTAAAGCTGAAAACTGCATTATCAGCAAACCGTTTACAATAGCTTAAGTACCCCAAAAGTACATTATTATTAATGTTGGAGCTCTTCTATAGGTGATTTAATACTCATCCAGTCCAATTTCTCTCAGAAAGGTATGGTTTCTGTTCTTTAATTATCACAATATTATTAGCAGCTTTAACACTCATGATTCCAAATATGCTTTTCTATATGTTTTTCTTTGTCTTACAGTATTTTTATAACTGCCTATAGCAACACTTACTAGAAATCACAATTTTCTCCTACCCAATAGTGTGATTCCCAGGATGCAGTCATTTGTCTCACGCATTAAATTTGAGGATGAAGGAGAAAGTGTTTCGTGGTGACCACTTTGTTTGCATTCCCATTTGTATTACCATTTGGAAAGCCTGAGCTTTCTGCAGCGTTACCGAGACTGTGAAGTAATTGCCAAAACTCAAAGATGCTGTAAGCTTTTCTGTTTTCCATGTAGCCAAAAATACCTGATAAGCCATTTATGCCTATATGGCTGTCATTACGCCCAGGAAGAACTTGCACTGATCCAATTAATAACATTGCTTCCAGATAGTGACGCTTAAGCAGAGATTAAAATTGCTTAAAAATGAGTACGAATACTATTTCACAGATGGGAAAAAAATGATTTGATGAATTGGTTTGCATAAGACTTCACAAAGAGAAGGAAAGAGCAAGTTTATCTAATTCAGATCCCAGTTATTTTTATATTACTATCATACTCTTGCCTGTAAATATATCTATACATATGTATTACACATATATCTAGAATGTGTTCCAGAAAAATATTGTTCTTAAAGGAACTAATATTCATGTATTTATCTTGTGCCTCAAACTGTGGGAATAACAAGTGTTATTTTGGAACCTATCTCATGGCAAAAGTGAAATGCAGTCATTTGAGCAAGTAACATGCTCCCCCACATCCCCCTTTCCATTAGCCCCAGCTTCCTGTCATGCACCATATATTCAGACTGTGTTTTCAAATACAGGTACAAGGAAAACAGAAGAAAAAGGCACAGCACAAAGTTACCTTTTCCAAGTTGGAAAATTGAAGGGCATCCTCAGGACAGTGATAAATTCCTCCAGAATGTAGGAGGATAGAGCATGTGGTTCTGTACACACAAACATGTATTTCTGCAAGCATATGGAGTGATAGAGGAACCAGTTTAGTCATATTGGCATGCCCATATTGGTAGCAGAAATCACCTATTATTTATTTTCATGCTTTATATGATGTTAGAAGAGTAGCAGTCTTCAGCGTATCCCATGTTGTTGCAAAAACCTTAAAGAAAACAAACCAAATCACCAACATACTTTGGGACCTTCTTCAATCTAACCGGAAGACAGGGATGGGCATAGTTTGTGCAAACCTCTGAACCAGTCCAAGAATCTTTGCATTTAGAAAGAATTCAAATATCTAAGGAAGACAAAGGCAAAATGAAAAAAAAAAAAAAAAATCCTGAGTAGCTCCAGAGAACGGATTTAATTTCCCATCTATGTGATTGCTGAACTGATGCATCCTTTACTCTCACATAAATGTTTGTTTGCCCATAGCTTCCAAACACCACTTCATTTATTGACTCAATTCGTTGACTTGTGTCAGGTTCAGACATAAATCTGTGTCCTACATCCACACTGCTAGTATGCTTAAATGAATGTAATGAATGCTGCACTTCCAGTTAAGTATAATGAATACCAAATCTTGCAAAACAGCTGGATGTATGTGTACTTGATGAGAAAGAACAATGCTCAGAGACACAATACTCTTTCCAGTTGGTAAATTATTCCACAAGTCTATCAAATTTTGAGCTGTATTTATATTTCAATATCTTCTCATGTGTAATGCACAAAAACTTGAATTCCAGATGGACATCCAAATCATCTGATATTTTTAAGCCATAATTTTGGATTTCTTAAACAAACTTTTCCTCATTATGAATCTTTTTATAACATTACTCAGAGCCTTGCAATAAACTCCAGGCCATATTTTCTATATTCAGAATTCAAGTTGACCTTGCAGAACATCCCTGTAAAACTTAGTATACACAAAGTAAATTTGTGCATAAAATAGACCAATGCACAAATAGTTACCTTTTTTGTAAATACAAATGCGTATTTTGTACACATGGAAAAATCATTTGTCCACATTTTACAGGGCAAGTTTCAGATGTTAAGTTAAAAGTTTTCTAGTTTACTTAATTGCAGCCTGTTCTTCAGTTAATGAATCATAACCTCTATTATTCATGTCCATTAAAAGGAGTTAATACTGTCTTGAAGACACATGTGAAGCAAGAACTGGCATAACTCAATATACTAGCATATTTGCAAAATTATCTTGCGACCATTATGTTTCTGCCCTTTGTGCCCATCACAAAGCTTTCTGATTTAGGGCTCAAACTGGACTACACGCTACTGGTATCTAATTCAAGCATCCTCTTCCCAGATTACGCAGGCACCCAGACCCTGGCAGTGCCAATTAGAAAGCCATCAAAATAACGCTGCTGAAGTGCAGTATCACAGTACTTGCGAGATGCACAATGGGCACATGAGGAGGTCTGCCTATAGTCTTTTGTCTAGTTTTAAAAAAAGTTTGATGCAGTGGAGTATTGAGCTAGAGGAATCATGGCTTTCAAATGTAAATGTTCTGCCTTAAGAAGAGAAGACAGGGAAATGGGGGAGTGGGTGGGAAACCTACCTCCTGCTAAGTAAAACAGGCCTTTGAGAATGATCTGCAACATGTACTCTGAAGTTCTGGTTTTTGGGTTCCCAAATTGACATGAGAGAGGCTCAGACTGTCCCAAAGTCTGCTGCTTCTGCTGTCATCAGAACAACACATTAAAGAGTTTTACTCTCTGTGAAGGAGTTCATTTTTGTCCCTATGGATCTTCAACCCCTTTGCACTCTGATAGCATATCTAGCGAACTGGAACCTATACCAGTTTCAACAGATGCTGCGGAGCAAGACTGAGCAAGGAGAAATGTTTGCATCATCAGGGAATTAGAGAGAAGGCTAACTACCACACTGGGCTGAGACTGCAAGTTTTAACTAAAAATATCAGATATAAATTATGGTTTTGGGCCTTGAGAACACAAATTGAGCAGCAAGGGATAGAAAAGCAACATTTTTTTCTCCAATTTTGTTTTAAATGGAGAAACAAGGAAGTCCTAATGTGGCATTTACTCCTTGACCCGAGTCATAAATCATTTGAATCTCAGACTGAAACAATAACTTTGCTACTATTCGAAGCAAACGTATTTCCCTAAACACTGTCTTGTGGTTTGTTTCATGCATCTCTAGAATACAAAAATTATGCAAATCTTTACTTCATTCAGATTTACTTTCCCAATCTTTTACTTTAGCATTCTCTTCTAACACACTCTCCCTTCATCTTTCAATTAAACACATCCCTTCCTAACATGAAGGCACAGAAAAAGCATAAGAACAACCACCTATAAAAATACTGTCAGGACCTCAAACTCATTGTTCACTTTGCTCCTACACACCCTGCCTCTTTATCATTCCTCTCTCACCTAACTTAAAACTCCTTGGGACCAGATCAAACACTTATTTTGCGTTTGTACACTGCTGGGCACAATTGGTTTCATTTGCTCCTTTTGCACTAATATAATTTTCTACTTGCTGAAAGATCTGTAAACTCAGTCTCCATAACAAAAGTCAAAGATCCAATTGCTAATCTTCTACACTGCGACACCTTGTATTTCTGCATCTAGAGATAGTGTATTGCCCTTATCCACTTTATGAATCCTTCATCTTTTGAAGTATAGGACAGAAAGTCAATGTCACTGCTGCCTTGGTCTTTTGACATAACACCACCCAGAAATTATTTCTACCGCTGCTATCCTCATATAAACTTCCAAGAAGACCTACAGCTGCTGAAGGATTTGGATAGGTCTCAGAGAAAGCACACCGTGTATTTATGCCCTGAAATTACATGAGACTGGGATATACATTTCTGATAGAAGACTTGTGTAATTGACATAATACACTTTTCAAAAAGGCAGCCACAGGCTTTTCCTCCTTTGCTGCTTAACTATCTAGAGCTTTGCTTCAAACACTACAATAAAATACTGCATGCTCTGTTAGTTGTGTAGAAGTCCACTAGCACCAAGTGAGAGCAGTAGCTACATAAATACAAGCGTAAGTGACATTGTGGCATACCATCTTCCATTTCAGTGACTACTTCGAAAAAGGCACTCATGTGAAAACTTTATAGTATTTAGAAAGGTTCTACAAAACAAAAATAAACCAGAGTCAAGTTCTCGGACAGTCAGGTGTGCTGTTGAAGTCTTGTGCACATCAGTTACAATTAGGAGGTCAGCTGTTTATCAGACTGATCCATGAACTAGAATGGGAATTGCTCAATCTGATTGTGTTTGTGTCTTGTGCTGTTAAAAACATCTATTACAGAATGGCATTGGAGAGTTTTCATACTCATGTTAAGGCTGCAGAGTACAAGGAAACTTTTCATTACATCACCTGTATCAGTACAACAACATTCACAATCTGGCCATTATTCTATGATCCACATATTTTGCCTGATTAACTATATATACACACTGCCATAGCTGTGTTTGGAGTTTCAAGGACAAATGTTATAGTTCTTAGTTACCTTGTTTACCTAGATAATCTTGTGCAAAACAGCTGCAAAGACTTTTCAAAACAGAATGGTATACAGTTAGCCTTGCTATAAGAAATGGTAAGATACAAAGCATTGGAACACCCAGCACAACTCTGTTTTTCTGCTCTGGAAAACACCAGCAATTTCAAAGTCAGCAACATGCTGAGTGGCAACAGAAAAACTGGGCTGGAAGAGAGGGCTCATTGTGTTTCTTCAGATTATAACACTAATTAGAATTCCATATTACGTATTTACATTGATTAGTTACGCACATCTATTATAGGCAACAAACATTTTCTAATCGTTTTGAGTAGTGTGCAAGCATTTACTGACTAAAGAAACCTTTAAAAGACAATTGAGTTGGACAATAAAGAACTATTTTGCTGGGACAAGAGAAGAACATGGAAGACGCCAAAGGCAGCAAGAAAAGGAGTGAGAGAGACGTGATGGAGAGGGAACAGAGGAGCTATGGCAGCTGGAAAGGGGCAGGAAGCAAACAGTAAGCAGGATCAGAATGAGAGGGAGGAACACAAAGAGCAAGTACAGAAGTTTCTCTCGGCATTAGGAGAGCAATGGCAAATGAAGGAGAGATCTGTGCATTTGAGCTGATCACTTCCAGTCTGAGGCTTCCTTTTTCCTCAGTGGCTCTAGGGTCACTGGAGACTTAAAAGCCATGCCCAGAGGAGCTGTGGCATTAAGAAAATGTAAAAAATGGTCTGCTGCTCCAGAGTAGGAGCCCAGCAAAACAAGCAACCACTTGGCTACAGCAGTTCTACTGACTGAGCTAGTGCACCCAAATTAAAAAAATAAATCTGTTATTACGTTTTAACAAAAACAAACAAACAAAAACCAACGACAACAAAAACAAACAAACAAAAACCCAAAAACCCCAACCCTATAGATTTAAGAATCTTTTGTTTCCTTACATTCTCTTCTTAAGTAGAAGTATTACATTGTCTTGGTGAAGTAACTCACAATTAAATGATGCCAGTGTTTTCTCCCTGAATGCTACTCTAACGTTACAAATTGTCTCTTCTGCTCTAGGTGCAGTGATGAGGCAACATCCCAACTGCCTTTTGTGTTTTTAAAGGGTATCCCCAAAATAACACTCCTGTTCACAGCTGGTTTAAACATCTTCATGTGTCAAGTCCTTAAATGACATCATTTCTTTTTGGAGCAAAGTAGTAACAACAAAGCATGCTGTTTAAACATTTGCTGCATTTCACCTAATTATACTGATGATGCCATGCAAAACTAAAGAGTTTCATTTTCCCTCCAAAGTTTTCCTTGCCTTTGGCTGATTTGGTCTCTGTTCAACTGGTGTATGAGATAGACCGTTACAAAGATCCGTGCTCTGGAGCTCTTCAAAGCACAGTAAAACATTTCTGTCTATGACAGTTAACTCTCAAAGAATCATGAGTTTCCAGCAAATCTTTTATATATGAATTTTCTCTCACTACAAATTATGGATGAATCTAACTCCCACCACCACCAATTGACATCCTCGGTTTTCTTTTATGATGTGATTTTATTTTATAGTTAGATACAGTACTTCTCTAAAGCCAATTGTAGATTTGGCAGGAAGTACGATAATTCCATTATCCTAGAAACTCAAACTAGCAGTAGATATCACAAAAAAAGAGTAAAAAAAAAAAAGCAGTAAACATCCATTCTTATCAGACCAATTCTGTCCTTCCTTTTGCCTTTCCCCAGAAGATCACCGGTTTATTCAACACTTGACAAGTTTGCAGTTAGAGCAGATGTATAATCAACTGAATATATCATTCTGTCACCAGAGAAGGCACTATAACGTTTTAGTTTTTCTTCTGGAGGTGGCTGGTCCATATCAGCCACAGAGTAACCAAAATACGTGCACAGACCAGTATCTAACACATTTTGCCCTATAAGAACTGAAGAAATTATCTCAGTGTGTTGTACATGTGTGACATCTCACATAATATGCTCGTGATCTTCATCCTAGTCTCAGAAAGAAAGGTACGATTTTGCAAGCTGAGTTGCTGCCTAAGCTTCATTTCTTAAACAACTGGGTATATTTGATGTTTCTAAAGGCTGAGTTGAAGCTAGTATTATATTCTTGCAAATATTTCTGGACCCCAGTTCCAGTTTGTGTTTCATATATACATAGGCAGTTCCTCTCCTCTTAATATTATTTACACTTCAGGTTTTAAACAAGACCTGACCCAAAGCAAGGGTGCTTGCTTCTGGGGCTGGATGCCTCATGTGAGCTCTTATGTTCCTTAGATTAGGTCACACTAAGGGGCACAACTTTGCAGAGTGAGAGTTACAAAAGAAAGTCAGGAAAATGGGAGATGGATACATTAAATTGGGAAACAAACAACATGACAAAGAAAAGCTATAGACAAGATTACTACCAGCTTTCTGTTCACAGCCTTGAAAGTACAATCATGTTGCAAAACACAGACATGGTATATTATGTATAGATGCTTTGGAGATAAGAAAGAAGAAAATCTATAAATACTATCCCCCAAAAATTGTTTGTAGTTGCAGAAACATCTGTAGAACATAAAATATCAAAAATATTTCCCAGTAATACAGATATTCATGACTAACATTCATAATGCCTGTGTTTATTTTCATACACTGCTCTTACCAAGGCCATCTTTGCTCTGTTGGTAATTATCAGTAAGGTTCCCTGCTATTTTTTCTCGCAAGGTTGTCAACTATTTATCTTTCCACTTTTTTGAGGGTATTGGATGTATTAGCCTGGCTTCCCCCTCAGTCCTTCTTTCTAACAACTAGCACACACACTCATCCTATCAGATGCTGAGCAGCCACCCCCAAGTTACATATTAGTTTTAAAATACCTTACCCATACTAATATATGAATTAATAGGAGGAAAAAAGCTATGCATAATTACTACTTAAGACAGAAAAAATCCTCTGCTTTGCTTTCTACAGATAGAAATTCCCTGCCCTCCATCTGATTCATTTTCTCTGTTATTTAAGGGTGCATATTATTTGTTCCACCACAAGCACTGTAGTTGCTGACCCCATCCTTCTGTTAGGGCAGCAGCACACATTCCTCGCCACCCTCTGCTCTGCCCTGCTAGCTGACAAGCCACTGACCGAGTCCTTTAGTAACAATACTATTTTCACCCATATTGCCTCAGAAGAAGCCTTTCCTCAAATACTCTCCCCATTGCCATCACTCTCTTATTACTGAGATTACTGGCACATTTTGATAGCAGATCAGTTACTCCTGTTGTTGCTGAAAATAGAATCACAGAATCATTAAGGTTGGAAAGGACCTCTGAGATCATCGAGTCCAACCTGTTAACCTAACTAACTGCCTTGTCCACCTCTAAACCACGTCCCTAAGCACCACATCCACACGTTTTCTGAATACTTCCAGGGACTGTGATTGTACCGCTTCCCTGGGCAGTCTGTTCCAATGCCTAACCACTCTCTCCATGAAGCAATTTTTCCTAATATCTAATCTAAATCTCCCCTGGCACAACTTGAGGCCATTTCCTCTTGTCTTATTGTTTGTTACTCGGGAGAAGAGACCAACCCCCCACCTCGCTACAACCTCCTTTCAGGTAGCTGTAGAGAGCGATAAGGTCTCCCCTCAGCCTCCTCTTCTCCAGGCTAAACAACCCCAGCTCCCTCAGCTGCTCCTCCCAAGACTTGTGCTCTAGACCCTTCACCAGCTTCGTTGCCCTTCTTTGGACACGCTCCAGCACCTCCATGTCCTTCTTGTAGCGAGGGGCCCAAAACTGAACACAGTATTTGAGGTGCAGCCTCACCAGTGCAGAGTACAGGGGCACTAAATAGTAGGAATAGCGCTGTTAGTAAGCTGGCTATGAGTTAGAGGTGCAGAAAGAAACCCTTAATATTAACAGTTTATTCACTGATATTCCACCAGGGATCCCTTACATACATCAGTATGTAGGGCTACTACATGAACAAGCTCACAATCCCATTAAATATAGCAATGGTTAAATATACACAGGGAATAGAAGAAAGAAGGACAGACAGTTTATTGTATAGAGGTGACTGTTTGGACCTTAACCTTGCAGGCTGCTCTACATGGGGAGCCTTCTACCTTTTTAAAGTCACATCACTGGTATGATTTCTCAAATATGTGTCCCTGACAGATAAAGTTTAACAAAATTATTTAACTAGTCCTGAGAGTACTTAGAGAGTACTCCTGAGAGGCTTTAGAGAATTGCAGGGGAAACTCTTTCTTTCTTTGTTTACCTCAAAGTCTATCATGCTAGTAAAGTAATACGTTCCAACTTAAACCACATGGTTACATAGCAAAAAAGGCCAACACACTGCAAAATTTGTCACTGTTGTAGAAGATTAAGCTGTAAAGTACCCACTGCAAAATGTGTAAAAGCCAACCACAATCTTTTCTTTTATGGCTCTTAATCCATGTTTGAGTTCATTGCTATAGGCCCACTTTACACTAATGGGGACTTCTACAAATGAGCAGATTCTCTGAATTCAAGAGTAATTAAGCTAATGGGACTACCAGCACTAGTTGTAGAGCAGTAGTAATACAAGAACTGCACATAAACCGTACATTTCCACACCGTTCCATGAGTTACTTGTTCCCAAATGAAAACTGTTGGTAGTCTGTGTTTGTTTATGTTTTGAAGTAGATCATAATTTGTTTCATTTCTGATGCAAAAGCTCCCCTAGAAAGCAAAAACATTTATTTATTTTAATTGACCCTGCCTTGAAATCATCATGGGATTTGTTTGTTGGCCAGAAACATTTCAACAATGCTTGTGATTATGGAGCTAGCTGAAAGCACAGATCTGGGAGATTTTTCTCCAAGGAAACTGTTTTTATTTTTAAAAACAAACTGCCCTACCCCATCTTCCAAGGCCAACTTCTTTGAAAATCTATCTAATTTGTCATTGCCTTCAATGGACCTGTTTGATTGGGCCCCAAAATTGCAGCTAAAAGCAAACTCTTTATTTCATGGTACATGCGATAGTTTTCTGATATTAACAGTTATGCCATTCACATGGAGAATACATATGTACTGCAGGGTACAGGTAAGGAGGAAAAAAAAAAAAAAAAAACACCAAACCAGAAACCGATGCAACCCAAAAATCACATCTTGCCAAACCAAATCCACCAAATAGACTCATCACTTCTAATTGGCTCTGCTGTGCATAAAGCAAGTAATGCAACTGTGTGCTATTGCTCTCTAAGGGCTATTTATATACGGTGACACACTGAAATACTCTGCTGGAAAAAGGAGTCTAAAACCAGCAAAGCTTGGTCTCACAAGTCAGCTCTTGTCTGGCTTTGTTAGCATCAGGGAAGTCTAAGAAGGACTGACACCTTTATGCGATGCAGAGAATTAAGATCAAAGCAATCCTTTCGCGATCTGACATTGTTTTACACTCTGAAGTACATTGACCCTTTTAAATTTGTTTACAATTTTGACCTTTCTAAATTAAGCCCTTACTATTTTTTTTTCTGTGGACAGTAAAACACAGACGAAATTGTGAACTAGGTGTAAACTGATCAGAGTCATTAAGAACAAGACAAATAGCACATCAAGTTAAATGTACAACACCATTAGATGGTTTAAACAGTTGCTTCAGTAAATTGAACCTCACACTGCAAAAGTGAGACTTAATAGATAGAACCGTCTCCCTAAGAAGTCAGAGCGAGACAGATTTTGTGTAGCTGAAACTTCTGTATTTGAGACATTTCATACTGATATAATGCATTAATATCTAATACACACAATGCCACATTAAAGCTATGAGAACAGGAAAAAAAAAAAAGGTAAAGAATGAGGCACTTGTTTAAAAGAGTCAATACAGGTCAAGGCTTCAGAGGAATTTAATACTGCTAGTAATCACCGCATCATCCATGTAAAATACATGGACGTAAAGTCAGTTTGGCATTAACATATCCACAACATAGTCAGCGGAGATCAGAAAGGGCTGTTATCTACCATATTTCTCCTATTCTAGGAAATGAGAAGCCAGGTGCCAGCATCAGCTTCCTGCAGTCAGCATTCATACATGGAAGCAGGCAGGAATCACAGATTAGAGTTCCTTACAATTAATTTAAGAAGCAAAAAGCAAAAGTATAGGGTCCAAGGAGAATCCCACCATCTGTATGCTGATGCAAAGCAGTAGTCCTACTCAGTAGTAGAGTCACCATCTCAATAACTTTATTTCTAAACACCTCTTCCAAGATTTAAATAGCAAGACTGTGACATGCCCAGTAAGGGATATCCCCGTCAGACAAAGCAATACAGGGCATACAATCCCCAAGTCACCGTTTATTGAAATACAGCCAAGGAGATCCAAAATGCAATGAGATAAATCCTTTTTCAGTACTGTTCCAGCCTCCCAAAGATTAAATAAGTCTAAGTTTGAGAATTTATAATGGATATATAAGACCATGGTCAACCATCTATCTAAACTGGCTCTGCTTTGAGTGTGGGATTAGTCCAGATGAACTCCAAAGGTCCTTCCCCTCTAAATTATTCTATGTATCACCCACTTATGCCTTGCCCAACACTGTAAAGCAAACAGAGCATCAGTCCTCCTCCCTTCTGCTATGACACATCTGAACTGAGCCAGCTATGTTTGCTCCCAGTACTGGTTTAAACATTAAGCTCAACTTTGCGAATGTTTTCACAAGCTTCCCGATTTCCCTTCCAAAATTCAAAATGCGGTAAAACAGCAATTGTTGCATGAAATTTTGACAGCCATTTTGGAAAAAATATGTCTTTACAATACTTAAACCCTGAGAATTTCTAATACAAGAAGTGATGGAAACAGCACTTCTTAATGAAATGGACAGCAATGACTTCAAAGGGCTTTGCATTTATGAGGCCGTAATTACGGTATGTCCTAGACTTCTGTCAAGTCCAGCAAATTTTCTCTGATTGCTCTTATTTCTATCAATGCAACTTGTCCTCATGACTTTGTGCAGGAATGATTATAATTTGGAGACAAACAGGCTTAAAATAGGAGGGTCACGCTGCTTTCCTCCCTGCTAGTGCAACCTCAAAAAAGAACCTTTCACTTTGCCTATACTGTGCTGTTTTTGCCTGCAGAGAGATTACGCTCCCCAGCATTTTCTGTCATCGGCTTCTTTGGTTACCGAAGTGGTGACTGCCAGCATACCCTCATGATCATGACTTCCACAGCGTAGCACATTTTCAGAAGCAGCCTGGCTTTTTAGACACAGGATCCTCAGAGCCCAAAGGCACAACCATGCCGTAGTGCATAGACTGTGCGTTTGGGTGGTCATACAGTAAAGCATGGTGCTGAAATTGCCTGCGGCTGAGATACTTTGGGGATTGGAAGCAGGAAGCCTTGCTCAGTGGTAGAGCTTATTGGGTTAGGTGCAATGCCATACTAACATGGTCACCATGCTTCCTGGATTGAAGCAGGTATTGCCACATAGTCTCGTGTACTGACAGTACAGATACATGTATATAAGGATCTAGGCATACACACACACACCAGACCCTTGGAACTAGCCCAAGACTTCTTTTACAGTTCTTTAGTACACACTACAAAAGCACTATAAGCCACTTCAGAAAATATGATTTTTCAAGGTGTTACCCTTTAATATTTAAATATAATTCAATCATAGCAAGATATCAAACTGCATGATATATCACTAGAATAAATGAAAATAATATGAAAGAAGGCATAGTCATTTTAGGAAATGACTGACAAAAAGAAACCAACTTGTGACAGGCACGTGACTCAAATTCCTTTGAATTAAGCTTTGTTAACTATATTGATAGCAACATTTCTCTAACCAGTAAGGATTCACATTACAGAGACAGACCACCCCACTGAAGACCACAGCCATCCTAGATTTACGAAGTTACAAGATCAACACCAATGGAAGGTAAAGGGCTTCTACGGCAACATCAGTCAGAGTGAGGCTTTTGGAAAAATAATGTTCAGCAGGAGATAACAACTGCAGACAGAGCAGAGGGAAGGAGGAAAAAAAAAAAAAAAAAAAAAAAAACCACACAAACCCGAAGAAGAACTCTGACCAGAGTGAATAAGACAGAACATGCAAAGATTTGTGGAGGTATTTTTAAAAGAGGAGGACCTCTTACAGTTACATATTCTGCTTGCTCCATTACAACCAGTCACTGATAGAATCACTTTACTCACTTTTCCAACGATAGTAGCAGTTTTGGTGGACATGCAAGTAATCAATGTCATGAGAACAAATGGCAAGATAGTCATGTATAATTTTAAGAGGAGAGCTGCAGAAATGGTACTTTTTTCTCAGGTGTATATTCACAAGATGCATATTGCCATTGCACTCGCTCAGTACTCTTTAAAGACTGTTTTAAGACTTTATTAGGATTTTAAACCCTTGTTGTATTTTAGGAGACTGTTTCTCAAAAGGCAGTGGCAAACTTGTAACCTCAGGTTGACAGTAAAAGGGCACATTAGCACTTAGCCAAAAAAGAGGAATATTATTTTTATATATAGCTTTTCAATGCACCTCATAGAAGCATTAGAAACTTTACTGAACCATGGGAAAAGAAGAACAAACATCAGCTGCACCACTTCAAAGCTGGCATGGCAAAAAAAAAAAAAAAAAAAAAAAAGAATGCTTATTTTCAATTAGTCCAAAACTGGCTTCATTTTGTCACCTGATTAGATGTTGCTTTATGCACTTTTAGTCAATGTGAAACATTTAATGTGGCATGCATACACCTGTACTGCCTTGCTTCAAAAAGATTTCTAAAAAAAAACCACTAAGTTAGATCAATGTCGTGGTTTAACCCCAACCAGCAACTAAGTGCCACACAGCCACTCGCTCACTGCACCCCCCATGGTGGGATGGGGGAGAGAATTGGAAGAGTAAAAGTGAGAAAACTCATGGGTTGAGATAAGAACAGTTTAATAACTGAAATAAAGCAAAATAGTAGTAATAATAATAGCATACAAAGCAAGTGATGCACGTTGCAATTGCTCACTGCCTGCTGACTGATGCCCAGCCAGTCCCCAAGCAGAGGTCACTCCACCCTGGCCAACTCCCCCAGTTTAGCTACTGGGCATGACGCCATACGGTATGGAATAGCCCTTTGGCCAGTCCGGGCCAGCTGTCCTGGCTGTGCCCCCCCCCCCAGCTTCTTGTGCACCTGGCAGAGCAGGGGAAGCTGAAAAGTCCTTGACTTAGTGTAAATGCTGCTTAGCAACAACTAAAACATCAGCGTGTTATCAACATTATTCTCATCCTAAGTCCAAGACACAGCACTATACCAGCTACTAGGAAGAAAATTAACTCTGTCCCAGCTGAAACCAGGACAATCAAACATCACTATTCAAGGACTGAAAATACTAACAGTGCAGCTGTTGAAGCAAATGAGGGAGAGAATAGCAATGAAGAACGCTAAAGCAGTAAAAAAAGCCTCCAAGCTTTTCTTTCCTTTAATGGATGCAAGGAAAATACCAAATGTACAAATTGATCAGGTTGTGCCAAATACTCCTCAGTTACAACAACACGGATTCAACGTATGTCAGTTGACACCTGTTGTGTTACACCCTATTTACTCCTGCTAGGTTGAGAATTTGCAGCTTCTGGGGAAGCTGCAGCTTGAACCATCAGAAATGCAGACTTAGTGAGGTTCACAGAGTCCTGGGAACAGATTTTTTTTCAGCTGGCTTATTTCTGCTTGGCAATGACCATTTAGAATGAAGCACCTAGAACATCCCACACTACTCCCTGATCACAGTTCAGCATCTATTTAGAGGTGAATCTCAAAAAAAGGGGAGTTGTCTACAGCTGACAGCAAAATCCAACTCCCCCAGATGAGTACACAAAGCTGGTATGAATATCAAGTAGCAAATATGTCTTATATTACTTTTGCACTGACAAAACACTAGCAAGGGAAAAACCTGCAAATGCTGCCATTTTCCATCCCTATCATGTGTGCTACTTCCACCCCCTGTATTGTGATTATAACAGTATGCCCCAGCTATGTGTGGGGTCAAGCAATATGTTGGGATGGAAATTCTTAAAAGTCAATATGCCTGTGATTTTATCTGTAGTGAGAAACATCTATTCTTCATTGTGATGTTAGGGTTACATCATTACATCAGAAGCAAATCTTCTATCATTTTTTGATTTTGATCCTTTTCAAATGCACCTGAAGGGAGACCTACTCTTAGAATTACAGTAGTTTCTATGTAAAAAACACTGAAAGAATCTTAATGATCTTGGCTCATATTTTGTCAGCGAGGGCAAATTTTCTTTAAAGAAAGAGCTAATTACTTCTGTTTCAGATCTCCAAACTCCCTCAAGGCTGCATTGTAATGAGATTCTAAAGACTCGCCAGAACTGAGTTGAAAGCACATTTGGCATTTTTAAATACGCATTCAGATAAACTTGATAAATCTGTTGATATGCTGTTATCTATCACTCTGTACGATACCCTGACATGTTACTCTTTACACAAAATCTGCCATCAAACATGCTGCACCTTTAGTAGAAAAATGTAATACGTTCATCAGGGACTAACAATATAAGAATGTGGAGAAGAAAAAAAAGACACCAAATAAAAAGTCAAATGAAAATGCAAAAGAGGCAAGAAGTAATGACTTCCATCTCGCATGGTCTGAAACCTCACCTGTCTGCATGACAGAATTAAAAGCTAGATTTAAAAGAGGAAAAAAAAAATACAAACATTCTTAGAGAGGCATTGAGGCTATCTTAATTGTACAAATATGTCCTTCTATGCTGAAAGCTGTCTTTGTGGCAATGGCACCTTTATATTCAGCAGGATTGCATCGCCATTCATATCACACAGAGTGTTTTACTAGATTTTGTTCTCATTAGCTTTGTGCAAACAACTGAACTAAGAGTGAGGATGCTGAATCCTATTCTTTCTTGAGCATTGTTTACTAGATCCCTCACTAACTCCCAATCAGTTCCACCTCTGCAATTTTATTGAAGGCAATGAGTTTCCACAGGTATTGTCATATACCATAATTAGAAAGCAGTTTCAGTTCAGTGAGACTTTATTGGCTTGACAAGCCATACAGGGCTTATAAGTGTGTAAGAAGAGAGAGAACATTGCCAGCTCTGTCAAAAATCAAGTATCATCCATCTAGGAGAAAGTGACTTTTCGAGTCTGAGCTTTGATATCCTGTGCTGTCTGTCAGCACCTGCAGCGTGTGGGAATTGGACAACCTCCCTTAGTATGCTTGTAAGCACTTTGTGCGTTCCATGTTCATGCTTCGTGTTCGAGATCCCAGCTAGAAGAGCTGCAACATGAGTCCTGGTTTCATATTCCTTAAGCACATTTATTTCGTGTCTTCTTTTTTGTAAGCAACAGTTTGCATTCTATTCTCTGTCACTCTTCTGTTGCTTTGTAATAACCCTTATGAGTAGTGATAACGCACACACGAAAAAGTGTTGTTCTGTCTCTTTGTATTTTGGTTAGCAAAGCAGATCATCTCAGCAACCTGCCTGAATGTTTGCTGTTGCACTTCAGTACTCCCCTAATGTCAATGACAAGCCTAGGGCTCTTGAAAGGAAAATTAACATCTCAGTTAGGCTGTCTGTAGGGATTTTCTAAGAGTAGCATGCTCTTCAATACCAGATATCTCTTTCCTATGAATGGAAACCGTGGATGGGCACATGCAAAATTTACCATGCTGTGTAAAATATAGTCCTTCACGTATCAGTCAGGCCTTCAGAAAAATTACTGTACCTGAATGAACACAAGTCTTCGCTCTCCAAGTTTTTAAAACCTGCTTTTCATTCTCCATTTTACACAAGGATTTTAGGAAATATTTTTAAAGGTTACTAAAGTTATAATCCCTCCTTTTTCTTGTCTTATTCACTGTATTAATAAGTATGCTGAGTAATTGTTATGCTTCATAGGCCTGTGATACATCCACTCACTTACTAAGAACTTTAAGCATTCAAATGCTCCAATAACCAGATATTTTCAGTATTGCCTCATTCATATTAATTAGGCACAAGTATGGTATCCCTCATCAGATTCAGATCTAACTGAAGTCCTGCCTTTACCATTTAAGCTGCCCCACATATTGTAATCTTTGGCTAATTTAGGTCCTTCAGGGAACATGGATTTTCCCCAACAGTTCCCTGATGAGACTTGGCAATTGCATCATTACAAGCCAGGTTGTCACTTAAATTCTCATTTTATTTTTTTGCTATTGACATATGTCCCCCTCTACCAACGTTACTTATGAAATAAACCTAGATGTAAGTAATTCTAATCCCATGTTTCTTAGCTCATTCAATCAACCACATCAAATATTCTCTACATCATAATTAGCATATAATATCATAGATTATTGTCTTCCAGGTCTGTCCTTGTTCTCACACTGAAGTCTTTGCCTCCTGGGCAGTCTTGTAGATAGCTGCCTTCTAGATCCTTTAAGTAATCCAACCACTCCTTCCTGTAGGTATTTCTGACCTTGTAATCAAATGCTAGGACAATTATCGTCTTTCTCTGGTTGCCTATTCAGCTGCCTCAGATGAGGTTCCTTTGTAAATTTACTCCTACAGGGTAATTGCCTCAAAAAATCTCGCTGCCCCCATACTTTCTTCTGTCTAAATGAATCCATTACCAGGATTTTCACCTTTGCCACCATCTTTACAGCTTCTTGATTTCTTTTTCCTTCCTTTTTTTTTTTTTCCCCAGCCACAATAGCCTCCAGACCATTAGCTTTATCTAAAGCCCTTTCACGAGGTAGATCTTACTACCATTACTTGCATTTATTACATTCATTTGCATTGACTTAAAAATATGTAAATACATATGAATTTAAATCCTGGACACTTGCTTTTGAGAGAGCAGGCTATGTCCATACCACAGACACTATGGTTCTGCATCAAAATACAGGCAGAGAGGCCTTCACTAGGTTTCAGAGAGCTCTGAATTTCCTAGAGTCATATTCAGTTGCCTTAAATCATTGTAATACTATAGCCTTTGCCAGTAGAGGAAGGGGACACTGACTTTCAGCAACGTAAACTTTATTTTTAGAGCTAGGTAAAGCTGGAATAGTTTCTAGTTCAGTGCTCATGAATTCAAATGCAGGTTCCAATAGTTACCCCTCTAAAGCCCTAGGAAAGTCATTTTACCTGTTTATTTCTCTATGAGATTGTTACTGCAGTTTTGTACTGAAAGAATTTGGTGTTTTAAAGCATACACCATTATTTTCTAGAATTAAGGCATTTCCACAGTAAAGATAACCTCTCTCACCTATTTCTTCTTCTCCCACTTCCCCAAAATCCCCACACCCCACATGCCATCTAAATACAGGAGAAAAGGGAATGTATGTGTGGGGAGAGATTTAGAAGTCTGTCGAAACAGAAGTCAAGAAGGAAATAGTTGAGCAGATAAGTTACCCTTACAGTAAAAAAGACCACAAAAATCACACTCATGAATAATTCAAGAAAAAAAAGTCTCCCTTTTCATAGGAATGTATTCATGAACCTCTTTAAAAATCAAAGAAGTTATGACTACAAGTGCACCTCTGCAGAGATAATCATCAGGAAAAAAAAAAAAATAGTAGCTCACCAATAACATAACTCAAGAAAACAAACCCAGACAACCTTACCTTGTTCCACTTGCGGGGTTCCTGACCCAGCTAGCCACCAACCTACTCTGAACACCCAGAGCTATGGGACCCTCCTGTATCCCAAGCAGCAGATGAAACCCAGCTGCTCTGAGGGAAGCAGACTCTAGTACACCCTTCCCCACTTCAACAGCTGCTGCCAGTTATCACAAACATGTGAAGAATGGAAAGTATCAGCTCAATTTGCCCCTTAGAGACATAAAGGGTTTATAAAGTCCTCTGTAAGCAATTATTTTCTCGCTATTATTTTTCAGAAAATGTTAAAAGTTTCTTCCAAATTAAACGGCACATAGGATTTAAAAAGAAGAAAAATCATACTTGGTCAAATGTATAAAAGAAATGAACAAAGCACTGGTGTTTCTTTCATGAATAGGCAAAAAGTTGATACTGTTCCTCCAGGTCTTCATTTTTTTTTTTTTTTTTCTTTTAAAGTGGGGCTGAGATGCAAAAATAACAAAAAATTATGTAACCCAAGAAGCAGAGAAATTCTTCCCACAAACAGTTAACAATTTCCTACCATCTTCCTAATTAAGAACCTGAACATGTTTTATAAGTTAATGTTGTGTCCTCAAAATACCATTTCCTCATTATAAAAGTCAATCACTTCTCTAAAGTAAAATATGCTTGGTACACCAGATTATTGTGAAAAGTAACACTGAGTAAACCAACATACTAAAATGCTTAGCTAGAATTTTATGTTGAAATTTAGAGAGCAAATATTATTGGCAACTTGCAAACCCTTAGATTTATATTTTGAAGTCCCACATTTCAGACCAATTCGGATCTAGGGTTTTAAATTTTGATCCCTCATTAAGTTTCCTGTGTATTGAAAGATGACCTGTTACACACTGATCCTGGAAATAATTATGCACATGATAAATTTAACATGCTGTAAGTAATCATTGTAACGACCTTTAGTGCATATAAAATTAAGTGGGCATGTATATCCTAGCAAGTTTTAGGCCATGGTTTATTTTATCACACAATTTCTTTTTTGTTCACTTTGTTTAGATTAGTAACTAAGAACAATAAGATAGGCCTTTGTGAAACTCAGAGAAATTGGAGACAAGAACAAATAGCATGTCATCAGTTTTGTCCTGCCTCTTTCTACAATGTCTGGGCAAATACCAATTATTAAAATTCTTTCAATTACTAAAAGATATGATCATCATGGCTAAAATGATGCACTAAAAAGTGCCCCTTGCCACCTATTCACCAAAAGAATTCTCCAGGCAAAGTCCATTGTGCTTCATCATGAACCCACCAAATTCAGTCAGTCTCTGCAAACACAGGGATCTCTCTGTGTGAAACTCATTGCACCCTTACAGCCTGAGCAGGACCTTTGGAAGTGAAATGCTTCTGACTTTCCTTTCAACTTCACCAGAAAAAGACTTCAGGTTTGGAGTGAAGACCTGAAGGCTTGGCATGGATCCCAAGATAGATGGCAGGGAAGAGACCAGCTTGCAGCTTTCTGGGTTTGTGAGTATTTAGAAGCTCAGATCCTGCCAGAAGGGAGAGCCATTGCAGGGAAGTTTATGATGCTCTGTAGCACAAACACTTCAAGTGGCAGAACATAAGCATCAGGAATGCAAATTAAAATACAAATTCTCTACAACAGCCCTTAGATAACATGAAATAGCATTATAAAGAAGAAATAAGTGATAAAGAAAAAAAGCAAACAAAATTTCCCAGAATGTTTTGGAAAGAAGAAATAAACAGTATTGTTCCCCACTCGCTGAGGGATATCATAGTGACTGGAGAGACAGAGTGAGACAAGGAAGGACAAAAAGGAAGGGAAGAGAAGGAATGCAGGCGGTTTACAAACTTTGTTTTCCAGTTTTGCAAGGCATTGAAGTGTGGCCCTTTTGGCTTTTGTATTCTTATTTGCAAAGCATATAGGAAAGACAAAAAAACAGTGTGGATGCTCAGCTCTGACTCACTATGTGTGCAGATTGTACAAGAACTTGTTCTTGAAACAGCAAAGTAAGAAGTAACACTTCTATGAAAACAGTTATGCATAGCTTTGCAACAATATCACTGTACTTAAGTATCCATTCAAGTATTTCATAAACTTGTGCAAACAGACTAGACATTATAAAGACTAACAGACATCAGAATTGAGTGCCAATTCTTGAAATGAAAAGAATTTTCAAAATTATGTTTCGTTAAAAGCAAGATTTTCAAAGCCTTCTTGAGGACTCAAGTATGTCTTCCTTATAGTCTAGCAGAAAAAAAAAAAAAAACAAGACTTCTCCATTTTTGGCTTACTTACTTACACTTTAGACCTAATGAAAACTGCCTCTGTTTCAGCAAGGATGAGGGTGGCTTTGTATTCCCTATTTTTGCAAGACCAAGGTATGGGGCTAAAATCCCTGGGCTTCCCAATAACCCCCAGTTATAGGGGCATTCCAGATCACCTCCACAGTTACTTCCCTTCTATGAGCCTCCCTCTAGAGATGCCTGTATCTCATCATTAGCAACATATAGTGCCCAGAAAGTCTAGCCTCCCCATCTCGGGATCCTGACCTTCCTGTCATCTTCGTTTCCCCAAGGCAAGTCCCTCCCTACACGAAGTAAATAGTTAATAATACTTCCCTGTCCTCTCCTTACAGCATCCTTTGTCATCCAAAGGCTTGGAAGCATCTCCTACATGTGGCAGCAGTTAAGCATGATCTAATTTCATGTGTGAATTTCAGCTCATTCTTATGCAACACAGCATTCAAGCATATGTGGAAACTTCAGCTTGCAGGTAGGTTCTCCTGAAGTCAATGGGTTGCAAACACATCTTTTATGTTAAGCAAGTATCTTGCTGGACTGCATTTACTTCAGCATGATCTCCTTAATGCCTGGCCTTGGCGTGAGCAGCAGGACTCCGTTGAGTTCTGTGCTGCCACTACCCTGTTACATTGAATGGGGGATTACCTATATATGCATTTATGCATGTGTATACACATGCATATATATATATATATATTTGAGATGCATATACATCCCCCACACATTGCTTCTGACAAGATACGAGCAGTGTAGCTCTTCTTCCAAAGGCCGAGGTAATTTTATATTAAGATATCATCAGACTGACTTGGATGAACAAAATACTGACAAAAACATTTCAAAATATAGCCTAATTCACCAGGTTTGTTCCAAAGACTTTGGCCTCATGCCTAATGCCTTGGTTTATATAAGCACTGATAAAACATGCACTTTCTCTACTTTACTGGCCAGATCTTCTTGAGCAAGGAGTAGTTGTGTTTCTTCGAGTAGCTCTACCATCTAGACTTTGCTCTCCTGTTACGGCCAGGAGCCCACTACCCTCAGACTTGGCTGGCAGCCTGGCCACCTGACTGCTGCTGCCTGGGAGCCATCAGGCAGCTCGTGCTTGGCAGCTGCCTGTTCTGCCTGCCAAAGCCTGCGAGGGATCTGCGTGCCACCGGCCACCTGGCGCAGGAGTTCCGGCCGCCTGCCACCCCTTGCCTGAGCCCAACCACCCACTATGCATCAGAGAGGTGCTGTAGGATCTGGCTTCCCAGAGCCTTCTCTGCCCAAGCCCTGCTCTTGCTTCAGCCTGTCCCCGAGGCCTCGGACAACCCTGTGCCAGCAGCCACTGCCGCTTTCCCAGCAAATGCCGATGGCTGCTGGGTGCTGCAGTGTGGCAGCCCCAGCCTCTTCACAGCAGCTCTGCTACCTGCCCATTCTGGAAAGCCCACCAGTCTCCTGCAGCAGGTGCTGAGCTGTTCCTGCTCACCTTTCTGTCCCCTTTGTTTTCACCCCACATGCTGGGTTAGACTGGAATGATCCTCAGGTGTCTACATACCTCTTTGCCCAGTCATTCTCCTCAGCTCCTCTTTCAGGGATAAGGCAACATCTGCTGCTGCTCACCTTTGCTGGGAATGACGAAAATCTCCCCTCCCACCACTGCTGTGTTCCCCTTCTGCTTTCTTCCCCCAGAAGTGCCATGTACCTCAGCTGTTTAACCCTTTCCTTCACATGCATTATTTATGGACTGCTTTGGGTGCTTCGAACGTGAAGTGAGGAATTTTGACCAAGCTGCCAAAGGGTGGGCAGTAACCGCTATGGCTCTATGACATCCTTTGTAGATTCAGCTCTTGTCATCTTGCCAGGTGTTGCAGAGATGTCTAATCATCTTCTGTAAGAGTGACAAAGCAATTTAAAAAAGTTTGAAATCTGTCCTACATGACTACTCATGGCACTAGTGTTATTTATTCTAATAAGCTGGACTTGTATTTAATGTCAAGCAGAAATAGAGTCTGCATTTTGAAACACTTGGGATGATCTCTTGTTTCCTAGTCAGTACAGGAAAGTGCTATAGTAATAACAATAACAACTCCTCCTTTCTAAAGAAAAGATGTTTCTAACCATAGATGCCCTGGCATCCAGGTTCACCAGACTTGCCTGTGCCCATGCCCCCTGGGAGACGAGCGTTTCTCTCAGTTCCCACGGTATGAGCTCTCCGTGCAGAGTTCTGCAAACTTGCCCCTTGTGCCCAGGGTTCCTGAGACCCTGCACTGCAGATCTAGGAAGAAGGATTTGCACTTAGCTGTTAACACCACTTCTCACATTTTTAACCCAAAGTAAATTCTTAATGATATATGAAAGGCATGCAAGAGCAACTGCAGGTTAGTGCAGAATTAATTTGTCTAAAGAGGATCAGAGATAGGCTCAACTATGAGGTTAGCAATGAAAAAGATAGTTTAAAAATAAAAAAAAAAAAAGTTGAGACAGAATAAAGAGGTACATAGGAGAAGGAGGAAATCAGGTAAGAAAGAAAAAAGGGGAAGGCATATTTGTGCGGAGTAGTCTTTTCTCTGTTTCTGTGATTTCTCGTGCTCTTGTGCTCTAAGCCAAGATCAATTGGGATTAATCAGTTGTATAGAAACCATTGTGAACTCATTGTAAGCTTTTACAGTTTAAATTTGTTTATTGAGCACAATTTGGTTAGCATCAGGTGCTGAAGTTACAGACACCAACACTAGCATAGAAATTACTTTATATAGCTCCCAGTTGTAAGTTTCTATAGCAACTGGGTCCTATAACAGGAAGCTGAGTTTCTGGCACATGAATACTGCTGCTGCTGATAGAGATTGCTAATACTGTAGTTTTGGAGCACTCAGCTGTTCCTTAATTCTTTCTAAGCCCCAACTCCACCCCCCCTTCTTTTTCCCGAGGTATTTCTTCAGTATAAATCTGCCTGTGTCATGGTTTTACCTCAGCTGGCAACTAAGCACCACACAGTCGCTCCCTCAGTACCCCTGGTGGGATGGGGGAGAGAACCAGAAGGGTAAAAGTGAGAAAACTCGTGGACTGAGATGAAGACAGTTTAATAGGGAAAGCAAAAGCCATGCATGCAAGCAAAGCAAAATAAGGAATTTAATCACTACTTCCCATCAGCAGGCAGGGGATCAGCCATCTCCAGGAAAGCAGGGCTCTATCATGCATAACGGTTACTTGGGAAGACAAAATGCCATAACCCTGAACGTCCCCCCCTTCCTTCTTCGTCCCACAGCTATATATACTGAGCATGATGTCATAGGGTGTGGGATAGCCCTTTGGTCAGTTGCGGTCAACCATCCCAACCGTGTCCCCTCCCAACTTCTTGTGCACCCCCAGCCTACTCATTGGTGGGGTGGTGTGAGAAGCAGAAAAGGCCTTGACTCTGTGTAAGCACTGCTCAGCAATGACGAAAACAACCCTGTGTTATCACCACTGTTTTCAGCACAAATCCAAAACATAGCCCCATACTAGCTACTGTGAAGAAAATTAACTCTATCCCAGCCAAAACCAGCACAGCCTGCTTAGTCATACTTGCAATTGTGTCTTTTGCTCTTAACCTTCTTTCCTTTGCCATAACATAAAGTAGCTATTTCAGTCACCCTGAAACAGCTTGCAGGGTGCCCTGTGCTGCATTCTTGTATTGTGCAAAGTGGCAGAGCTGGAGGGAGAGGACCAGGGTGCTGAAGCTGTCAGGAGTGTCAGGTATAAGATGCCTCTCATGGACCTACTGCTCCTTGTGACTTTATACCTGGGGCTGATTCTGTAGATGCTACTCGTGTCCCAGATTCAGAAAAGAATCATACCCCAACCTGAAATAAACTCATGTGGTTTTAGATAAGGTCAAGAATAAAGCTGCAGCCCTGACGTGCAAACGTTAGAGACCTCATTGCAGTTCCTGTATTCATTGGAAACTCATGGCTGAATACCACCTTTAGACATAGAATTTCACCAGTCAAACTCCTCAATGCACTTTCAGTCTTATCCCTATGTTACTGAGCTCTGTTTAAAGGCTGCAGGAGTACTCCATAAAGAGAATTGTCTTATTGCAGAGTGAACATGATGTCTCTTCTACCTGTAAGACTTATTTATTTATTTATCTTTCACTATTGTGAATCAATAGTCTTTCTTTGCAACTAGGTTTATTCGCGGAGGCACATTCAAATGCTTGTATGAGGTGCTGGATAGAGGTGCAAACTATTGTTGTGACAACAGACCACACTCATATAAGTAGGTGTTTGCCTGGCTCAGCAGTTAGCAGGCATTTTGAGATCCTTTTTTTGGTGTGTGTGTGTGTTGGTTTTTAGTTTTTTTTTTTATTTGGTTTGTTTTGGTTTTTTTTAATTACTTTGCATGTTGTCATTTATGGGTAGAACAATGGTAGTTTGAATCATTAGATGTTTATACTCTCTAGTATGGTTTTTAACTTATCTGGTTCAATTCCTCCTACATCAAAGACAAATGTGTTGCTCTACTCAAAACCCTGTGGGGACGTCCCTTCTGCTGGAGCCCTCTGTCCCATGAGAAAGAGTACCGGCTATCTCAAAGCTACAGAAAACAAATCCTGATATCAATGAAATGTAAATTTGTATTTGGTGACTCAGGCACAGCATAGAACATATGTTTGGAATAACAACAGCTTCAAGTACCCCTAGGTAGGCTGGCCACTGCAACCAGAATTAATTCTTGCGATTCTTCACACATGACAGGAGAAGCTGTTGTAGGGTCTCACTTTAAGCACTTTATAGCTGAGGCAGCAGCTCCAAAAGGACAGAGAATAGTCAATACTGCAAGATCACCTGGCTGTGCACTGTAAGAAAGTTGTAAGAACACTGACGTTTGTGTAGGCTTCTGTTTTTTTGCTGCAGAAAAACTTCCAGGAAGAAATATACTGAACCTACTGTTATCTCCTAGCAGGTCCAACCCCAGTCTGTGTAGGGAAAGTCTAGATGGCTTGGATATTGGCTGTTTGCTTCTATTGCTATCTTTCCAATACTATTCACTTTGAGTGTCTCTTACCACTTCTAATAGGGGCTTCTGCTTTTCCATCTGACCTCAATAAAAAGGGATCATCCTTACTCAGGTTTCTAGGATTGCTCTTTTAAGTGTTGGCAGTTGGAGAATATCTGTCTGTAGAAGTCTCTTCCTTTCCCCAAGCCCTGTTTTTTCACCCAGTCCTGAGGTAGTTTCCCTGCCCTAGAATATTGAGCTGGGGCGATGTGTAGGTTGCTGCAGTCTGGCAGGGTCATCCCATCTGTCCAGGCACATTCTGTCTCCAACATCTGCGGTCATTTCATCTCTCTCGTGGCAGATCTCTTCCAAGCAATTTAAAGCTCGTTCTCTAAATTCTTAACATCTAACTGCTGAGTTGCTGGGAGGGTCTATTTTGGAAAAGGGAATCAGAGCCCCGGAGCAAACTGTGTTTCCACACGGTGCTGAAGGCAACAGGAGTCTTTGGGAGACCGGTGGGAAGATTAAGATGCTGGAATCTGTTGCCTTAAAATCATTCTTCTGCTCTCCAGTGAGTCATCCAGCATCACAAGCAAGCTCAGCAGGACCTTCTGCTGCTACTGCTCCTTGTGCGCAGAGAGCCCACACAAACCCAGCAGAGGATATGTTGCTGCCATCTTTTGGCAAAACACTTCTCCCTGCAGCACAAAATGTTTTCATTTTCTTCTATTTTGCAGTCCCAGGTTTCTGGCTTCTCTCTTAACAAGCTTTGAAGTGTTTTTTCAAAATGGCAGCTGCAAAGGTCATCTCTTTCTCTGTTTGTTTCTTGCTCGGAGACAGGAATCATGCTTTAGAATAGAGATGCAAGGCAGCTTTCCAGAACATGAAAATCCAGTAACTTAACACATTGTCTCCAGCCTGCAACAGCTGACCAAGAAAGAATAAAAAAAGGAAAAAAAAAAAAAGGCGGGGGGGGGGGGGCAGCTAAAAAAGGAGAGGACTGTGTACAATATAGATTTGACTGACTGGACTTTTCAGTATGTATTTTTTAAACATGAAGATAATAGGTGTGTGGACTATATTTTAAGATTTCTGAGTTGGATATAACTATTGGAATTATATTTTAAAATAACAGAGCAGGCCCTTCCTTTTAGAAGATTGGTCAGGAAGGAAAGAAATGGTAATTGCATCACTTCTGCATTTTTATAGACTTACATAATTTTCATTCATTAATCTGCAATGATTATTTTTTGCTTAGTTAAGGTCATACTTCTCTCATGAAACACGTGACATCACATAGCATACATTATGTAGGAAAAAAAAACGTAATTTACTAGAGATGTTAATTCCTTCAGATAAGTCCACTAAGAAAGCACTTCAGTAATAGATCATAGATTAAAAGTGCATATTTTATGATAGTTTCTAAGAAAAATCATCAGGAAACACTATGAGGTAAAGAGTTCACTGCTATATCTGAAAACAGCTTCCAATTAGTGTTTTCAGTTATTACCAATCTTGTGCTTAACACATTTCTAATGGAAGAAACGAGCTCTGAAACAGGCAGAGAAAAAAAAAAAAAAGGAGCAGCAAATGTGATCTCAGGATCTGAACAGAAAATTTCTTTTAGCTCTGGGACTCCACACTCACTCCCCCCTCCTTCCCCGTATGCAGACCCCTTTTCTCCCTCTGCACAATTACCGCATAGGTAAGAAGCCGCCTCCAGCAACCTGGCTCTCTCATCGCCTGCTAAAGGTGCTGTCTCACAATCTGTTTAAAGGAATAGATGCAGATGTCACGTCACAGAAGGGCAATTCTGTTGTCTGTCCTTCATGTCTCCAGCAATGCACTCGCATGTATGCTTTTTTGCCAGCACCCAACATTTCTACAGTTGCATCAGAAACCAGATTGTGGTATTGATCGCCCTGAAAATATTTCACTGGAAATTTTGTAGCTGGATTAGTTTTAAGCTAGACTGTGGCTTTATGACCAACAGAGCTAGCGGCTTGAGTGGCAAATCAACATGATGGAAAGGGTGAGGACGCTGCTCACAAAGGCAGTTTGGACTTACAGTCATGAAACTGTTCACAGTGATGTTCGATCAACACAACTGAACAACTTGTTTGATTAAACACAAGAAGTTCTTATTTGGTGGCATTTAGATGTTTAATGTCTGTTTGCATCCACATTATTTACTTATAATGAGGCTATATCTTAGAAGCGGCTAACTGTCTGGCCCTGCTTAGAGCAGACAACATTCTGACTTTGTTGTCATATTTCGCACATGAAAGCACGATGGTTCTTGTTGCTATCAGTTTTCTCATACTAGGAAGAAAAGCACCAATTTTTAATGTTTAAAATAATAATTTAATTTAAAAATGTTGATGAGAATGACAGGAAACTCACACTGAGATGCATTTCTTCTGAAAGATGCCACATTTTTTCTTGAGAAGAGCCAGAATGTAGTTTTTACAGCTAACTTTTATGCAAAAAATTAACTGTCAGAATGTTACTTGGTGGTAATACAATGCCTCTCATCCACAAACCTCAAAACTATAAGATGGATGTAAAAATGATCATAAAAATTTCATAAAAGGAGAAGTTGAGGTATAGGGAGGTTATACTAAGTATTTTTCAATGAACACACATTTTTCTCAAATTAAATATTCTGTGCATTTAAAAAAATAAGAAGATGCAATTGATGTAGTGTAACCTCACCAAAACTAAACTAAAACTAAACCAGCTTCATATGTCATAATTTTAGAAAAATCATGAGTACAGAGATTATCTTCGTAACATGTGTTATGTTTTGGGAGTCTGGGGTAGTGGACTGAGGTCAGCATAACTCATTAAAAAAAAGCCTCTTTTCTAGCTGCCTTATATTTTAAACCATATTTGTTGATAAAAAAAACACCTTAGCTGATTCTAGATCATGAGAATATAAGTAATTTTTTTAAGAACTGAGTATATAAAACAAAAGTTTAAAAATGGTGTTAGGAAGATTTAAACCAGAAATAAAACCTGGATATGAGAACAGCAGTTCCACTTTAAATTGGAAAATAGTGAAGATGAGGGACATCATTGACAGAATTAGAGTAGAAGAGGATATTTCACTGAAAAATCCTTATTTCTTAAAGTCAGTGAAAGAGAATGTGATACGTGTTGTAGACAGCTTCTGAATAGTCTCTACATGCAGCCTCCTGCAGAACACGTGAATCTATCGAGAAGCGACAAATGTGCAGACGATTACTTTTAAGTAGTAAAGGTTAAATTACTTGTCTCAATGAGTTTAGACAAAGTCCAAAAGAACCACAGTCTTTTGACACTCATTGTCCTGCTCTAAGCATTATGCAATGCTACTTGTAATTAAACCAACTACACGGGCATGACACTTTCAGTGCACTTTCTTAGTCTTTTCAGTATAGTGGAATTACTGACAGCTAAAATATTATGGAATTGGCCAATTTAGGCAAATCCTGTGCTGAAGGTGTTGACCTTTTGAAAATGGATTCCTTCTGCACATTGGGTTTTTACTTCCCCTATCTTGTTTCTCGTTTAGCAATTATTCATCTTTTATGGCTTCCTCCAGCTAAAAGCCTCAGCAACAGGAACATTTATTCAGAATCAGAATGGAAGATCTGGTACTTTTCTGTACATTAAAAAAGAAGAAAGTTCAATTTTCCTTCTGAAAAGCACAAGAAAGACCATTACGTGAGATGTAAAGACAGAGAGAAAAAGGGGCTGAATTCCCAAAATATTTGATGGCAGAAGTAATAATAGCAATGAATGAGGCCACATAAATGATTCATGAGACTCATTTTTTTTTCCTATTGTTACTAAAAAGAGGCTCATTATTACTCAGAAAAAATGCTTTGTTGGTGATGTAAAAAGAAATCAGTATTTGCTATCAATTACTTTCATTAACACTGGGCCTTTGTACACAGTTTTAGAAATATATTTTATAACAATATAATTTTGTAATTTCATCCCTACTGTGCTTTGAGCCTTCTGAGGCCCACAAATCTCTTTAATACCTCCACTCCTGCTGATAATAAAAAGTCTTGTGGGTGTAGTAACAGCTAAAAATACAATAGTAAATGATTCGTATATTACCATTTCAGAGGTCACAATAGGTAACAAAGAGACCACAAGCGTGTAAAATAAACATCCTGCTCTAAAACAGAGGCAAGTTGTAGCTTCAGGATGATCACTTTGAAGAGATATGCCTCCTTTAAGGACGTTTGCTTCTTTGGTTTGAAGGCTGTTAGAAATGTCTGAACATATGTTCTGAGGCAATGAAATTTCAATGGGATATTTTTTCTTTTTAAAGCCCAATCCTTAAAACACTGACTTGCAACATGAGACGGCAACAAAAATGAGTCAAACTAAGAGTGCATATTTAGCAGAGACACGTAAAGAATAAATAGAGCTAAGCCTGGTCTTTTTGATTTTGTAAACAATGTGTCATTAGAAACCAATGAAGACAATAAAGAATGGGATTACCATGCATCCATTTGAGAGATTTCAATCAATATTTAAAGAGTTTTGGAGAATTTAATGTAAAACAGGGAGCTTTCTCAAATAAGCAATCAAAATAATCCATTAAGGCTGTAATCACCATTACGCTTGGGTGTTCCTGTGCTTTAGAATAAACTGATTGTGTAAATACTGTTGAAGTGGTACCTCAGGTATCTATCTTTCTAATGTTTAAGTGGTTTTGTTTTTTTTTTTTTTAAATTACTGTATATTATCTTGCTTGATCGTCAACTTCTAAATATAATAAATCCTTCCTAAACCTAGTTAACAATATCTGAAAAAAATAACATTCTTGATAAGGCTATAAATATGTATAAATGACTATGAGGCAAACAAGGCCAACCTCACAGTATTGGAATACAGAGACTATGCATCTGTGTAAATCATGTCTAATTACTATTAGAGTGTAGAGATTTGCTGTGAACAATTAGTATTAATTTACCATAAAAACATGCTACTGAACCTTCAGAAACAGGAGCTAGTATAGGACCTGTTGTCCATTTTCTCCTGCAGTTGAAACACTCTAACAAAAGGGGTGTCTGGGTCTCATGGGAAATTTTACACTGGGTACTACTAGCTTTACAATCACGCTAGGGTTATAAACTTAACTGATGAGGCTAGATATTTCTGTATCAACAGCAGAATGGCATTGCAGACATTTGATGAAAGGAAAGGAAAGCAACAGCAGAAATCTTTGCGTCTTCCAGAGAAGCCAGAAGGTTTAAGCAACTTGATTTGGATTAATCAGATAGATAGAAGAAAACACTTGCAGGCAGAGAGACTGATGTAGGTAATGCCACTCACATTTTTGTAAAACATTTTGCGCTGCTCTGTCATGAACAATTTTATAGCTCAACAACAAGGAACCTAGCACTGGTTTTACAGATTATCTGTAAGAAGGAGAAATGCAAACTTCCTGAAAATGAAGGGATTCTGCAGATTTCATGTTTGTTTTTTTGTTGGGTTTTGTTTGTTGTTGTTGTTTGTTTTTTTTTTCTATGAGGAACGGTTTTTACCTGCTGTTTTTAGGCAGTGGATATACCAAGGAAGTGGGAAGAGAAATAAATAAATAGAGAAAAATCTTGCTTTGAAAGTAGTAAGTAGGAGCAAAAATGTACACTATTATAATGCTAAGCAAAATAGTAAGTAAGCTTCAAAGAAGAGGAGAATTGTAAATTTGACATCTTGCATAACTTCCTACTTTGCACATCAATATTAAAATTGTATAACTGTGGTGCAAACTAGGACTACTGCTGGGAAGAGGTACTTCCTGCCATGTATAAGTAGATTGCCAACGATCCCTATTTTCTGCTCAGACCTTTTCCCTCCATACCATAAAAATTTCTAGTCACTGTACAGTCCTGACTGCTCACTTTGGATGGAAGAGGTCTTCTGTGTAGGTCTTCAGAGAGACTGAAATACATTTACATTTGCCTACATTGCGGGACCAGAACTAACACCTGCATCTCCTATGTAGGAATGAACCACTTCAGTCACAGGAACTTCTTCAGACAGAAAAATTTCCCTGGGGAAGTGACACACTTCCAGTGGGTGTAGGCAGCTAATCTGTGATGCTAATCGAGAGGGTACTCGTATTACGGCTATAGTTTCCCCTTTAGATTAGCACTTGTTTTAGCACATTTATTTGTAGGTGCTCCACAACTTCCAGGCTTTTACAATTTTTTTTACAATCCAGCAATTCCAGGATAAAGATGCTGCAATGCTTTGTAGCGTAGCCTTCCCAGGCGCGCTTTCATTGTGTTCCTCTCCTTGTCTCCTCTCTCTTTGCAATTCCTCGTAAGCTCCCTCATCACAGGAACATCCTGTGCTTCTGTTTTTCCCAAACGTGGTGTCCTGCCTTCTCTCCCTTATGTCTGCACTGGGTGTGCTCTTATTACCGTCTAGTCCCCCACAGTTTAACCCTAGGATTCCGGCTGGCCCTGTGGAGTCTGCGTTTCTTCTTGCTTTCAGTCAACGGTCCCTTTATATCTCGTCAGGACAGGGTTTCTCTGTATACTTCCATGCCCCTCTTGCCATCATTATTCCACTGTTGCTCTTTTATCAGTATTATTATTGCTCTTATTCTGCATTAATGATTAAGTACTTTAGTTGTCAGTTGTTAAGCTGTAGAGGTAGAATGGAAGAAGGTGAGATAGGATGTGGTGACTGATGCTGCCATCATCAATTACAGTGTGTTCTGTGGATAGTTGGAGGAGCTCTTGAAATTGTGGGTCTACCAGCTACTTTTTGCACTACGTATGCTGAAATTCGTCCCAATCAATAGACTGTCCTCCCTTGATGCCTTGACCCCTACAATTTTGGGGTCGCTCAAATACATATTTCAAGTGAATATAAACCAGACATGGAGAAACAACTTCAAGGTCAACAAGAATTCTCACAAACTTTGCCAATAATTGGAGATGATGGAAAGATTACAAATAAAAAATGGAAGGGGCAATTATGGAAAGGATAAAACTGAGCACACATCATCAATTTTAGCTGACAGTTTACATGCAGTCTACCATTTTACACATACTTGTAGACTGGAACCATACTTTTTCTTCATATCATACACACTTATTTGTTTAGCAGGTAAGGGACTTTTCAGTTGTATGTGTTGAATGACAGTAGGAGCAAAACCTATATGATTCTTTCAGGTATGAAGTTCTAGACTTCCTCAGAGCCAAGAATTCTGATAGACGTTGGCTTTGTTTAGTGCCTCGGCACCAAATGCTCAGCTCTGCATAACAGTAACTCAATGCACAACACAAAAACATGTTACAGTCAGCCTCTTAAAGGTTCACTAATGGCATCGAAGTGTCACCTCCAGGAAAAGCTTGCTAAGAATGTTTCCCATTGAAAACAATAAAAAGTATTTAATGTAAAAAATAGCAATATTTATCAAGTCATGCTTGCCAGGAGATGTGGTTCAGTTGCTTTGCCTCCCTGTTCTTTCCCTGCTTGGACTGCCTTCTCCATGAAACACAGTAATGTTTCCATTTGGTGAAGGAATACCTTGAATGAAAGGGAACCAGCATCATGAGAACTGATATAGGGAGGGGGATAGGCTAATTACCTTTCAAGCTATTGGAGGAACTAGGGTAGCACTTGTAATTTAATCTTTTATTTTGGATAAACATGTCAAAGAGTTTAATCTTTGGGAGGAAAAAAATTTTTGTTTATGTATCCAGTACTTCATTAGAAGCAGCTGTTTTTTAATGAAGTAAAATCTGAGTCCTTTCTCTTCAAAAACTGAAGCTCATATTTCTAGATCCTGCCAGTGACCCAAATGTCCCAAGCACTATTGATTCATCAAGCAATTAAGAACCCGAGTCCATTAATATAGTAAATGGCATCTTTAATGGGATACATCCTGTGTTCGTAGAAACAGCTACCAGAAAATACTTGTATAATGGCCTAAGTTATGTTGGACATAAAGGGTTGGATAATTGACTACTGTATTAAGACAGAAATATGTAACACCATTCCAAGAAATGACAACTATGTCCATCCGTGTCCCACTCCCATCCCCCACCCCCAATTACTGGAAATTGCTAATGATATTGCAGCTATAGCTGAAAAGAAGAAAGATATAGATATGACTGCTACTTATAGCATCCTTAGACATAATTTCTGATGTTCCACATTAGTGTTCAATATCTACAAAATTGAATTTGGAGAAGAATCAGAAGTTTTCGTGCAGAGATTGAAAGCTGACAAAAAGGAAGAAAAAGAACACAAAAATAGAAATTGAAAGCGGTGATTTCATTTACAGCTTTAGGTAACATACTACACAGGTGTAAAAGATAAGTGGCAGACATTAGCTTTTATTGTTCATTTAACAGAAGAAAGAATCTGGAAATTGAAAGAAACAGCAATTGTGAGTAATGTAGTCAGCGCAGAGACAGTTTGCAAGCTCATGGTAGACAAGGCATTGTGTAACAAGACTAGTTTAAAGTTTATGACTAAAAAAATAAAGCATGAATTTGCAACAGAAGAAAAGACTAGAGACTGAATTAGCTAGTGTCAGAGAGGATTTTTTATAGTATTTTTTTAAAAGCATATTCGTATATTTTCTGTTCAAGCTGGAATATAAGTTCAGTAAGCCTAATTCAACAACAGGAAAACAAAAGAAAACACTTTTCTAGCTATTGTGATTGGTTTTGTTGTATTTTATTTTTCAAATAGGGAGAAACTCAGTGCCTAGAAAATTATTTAACACTTCTAAAATGAACATCAGTCCCAGAGATCACATATCTGAAAGGTAATATCAAGTGTAAAATGTTGCTTTAAACAAAGAAGCTACAAATGCAGGAGTTGTTGCCTCTGCTAGTAGAACTGTATTAGCTTATCAGTTTAGTTTATCAGTTTACCAGTTAGAATGGATAATCCATTTTTTCAGAAAAGCTGGGGAAGAGACTCACTAAAATCTAGCCCCCGTTTCATATTCTGAAACAACCTGAGCACACATTAAGAAATAATTTAATGGTCAATTGTTTGTTCACACTCTGATAACCGCCATAATCATAATGCTAAACAATAATAAAGCAATTTATTTTGAATAGCTCTTAAGTCATGATCATAAGTGACAGCAGTAGGACTACCTATGAAATCAATTAAAGAAAAACTCATGTTATATAAGATGATAAACTTTACAAAAATTTCAACTGATGTCAACAGAATTACTTGCAAAGGAAGTTATATGTGGCAGAATACAGCCTTTCATAGAAACATAAACAAAAGAAATTTGACCTTTTCCCCTGGAGAAAAAAAATCAGAAACAAACTAATAAACAAACAAAAAAAACCCCAGGTGCTTTTATTACTAGAGAACTACAAATAGCAATAAAAACCATAGTTCATATTACATATCAGCATAATACAATACAGTGATAATCATGACTGGCAAAAGGGCAACTCAATTGGAATTTAGAAAATTTTACCAATGTTTGCTTGGATTTTACTCCTAAAAAGCCAAATCCTGTGGGTTCAGGGAAGAATGAGACAAGCCTGCTCTTCCAAGCAGAAAAGTAACCAGCAATCATACAGAAAACCACTGAACATGTGGTTGAATAATTTAAATGACATCTTTATAGTCATGGATTATTACTAGACAACAATGATGAGTATGTGGAAACCAACTGGTAGTTTCAGTCAAAATTCAAGCCAACTTTGTCTCAAGACACTTTCTAGTTCCTTTTTTCCCTTGTTATCATTCTTAAGTGCTCCTTGTGCAGCAGCAAGTTGAGACATGAAAAACGTGTATGTCACACTTCTGAAAGTACTGGGAATCTCCTGAGAGAAACCTTCTCTCATGAGACATCTAGAAAGAGCAAGATGCTTTGTCTAGACTTTAATGGTTTAATTAGGTTAGCTAAAGTTTTAAGTCAAAGGTTCATTCCCAGCTGTGAAATGTTTTTACCAATTCCCACTGAAAACATGCAAGTTACTGCTTCCTAATAAGAGCAACATTTGTTCCTATCTAAGCACAACTATGGCGTGCTGTACGAAATTACATGACACAAGTGGGAGTTAATACTGCAATTAAAGGTTTTGAGTTTTGAAAAAGATTAGACAAATAGATTCAATCCACATTTTTCTTAATGGAAAACAATTAAAAAGCAGAAAATAATGAAGACAAACAGAATCTACAAAATTAAGAATGGATGGTACCAAGAAGTTGTCTCCCAAAGGGGAGCAAGTGCATCAAGAAAATTACTTAAAAAGGTGACTTGAAGACAGAAATAGATGAATTGGTAAATGGAGAGGTGGGACAAAAGATATGCAGAAAGAAATTAGGAAAGCAAAATAAATAGAATTTGTTTGCATTAGACGCAATAACTTAGATCACCATGGTTTTGTTGCTTTTGTGTCTGGCAAGAAAGTATGGTGTTCACTTTAAGTAAGACAAATACGGTGAATAAATGGAGTGTAAAGCCTGGGAGAAAGAAGTAACAATTTGTTGGCTGGTTTATACTTTGCGTCACTGAAAACAGCATGATCGTACATGCGTATCAAAAAATGCTTTGGAGATTGTTTTGGGGCAAAATCTAAGCAGAAGGGTAAGAACTGGTTAAAACCACCACTGAAAACCCAGAAGAAAATATAGTATTCAATAATTCTGGCAGTCTGGCACAATATCATAAGCCCAGGGAAGAAACCCTAATCCAGGGAGACAAAAGTCTCTGTACCCAGCCATGGGAATGAAAGAAATGGTAATTTGTTACCACCCAAAACTATTGCAAAGATGAAGTCTAGTAGAAATACCAGCTCTCTATTCAAGACCAAAAGGTAGCTTCCATCTTCATATCTTCTTCCATTTCTAGATTTCCCTTATTTTCTCTGGTTTTGTCACCCCACTACCTTTTGAGGTTATTTGCTAACTATAATGGGGAGAGTAAGTAACAGTAATGCTTGATGAGAATACCCAGCTTACAACATGCTGAAGATATTTACTAAAACAGCAGTATAATAATGACTTCAGGTCAATGCCTCAAACAAATTTGATTAAAAGCACGCACATGCATTGAATAAAATCCTTAGCAATGCTGTAGTCCATATAATGATGGGTATAAGAACCAATAAAACAAATCCCATGCAAAATCTTCTCTGGTAGAAAACTGGAGGTAAAACAGCCACCAAGGAATGCTGGCCTAGACGGGATTCTGGGAGCTGAGGTGGGCTACAGCACATGGACAGTATCTGTAAGAAGTAACTGTATGGTACATCTACTCTTAGGCAACTAGACAACACCTAAGGGCACATGACACTATCAGGGCAGGGCAGAGTTGGAAGGGCTTATCACCATATTAACCCTGTGTTTCCCTAGAGCTTTTGGGTGTTGCTGAGATGCCAGAATCTCATCTGCTGAATGTTGTAATACATTGAAAAAGATCCAGATCTAGTTAGAAATAATGAGGAAAGTGTGGAAGTTCAAGTAGGCATGGCTTTTCATTACAGCACTCACAGCTATGAAAATGACAAAGACGTTTATGTAATGCTGGGCCAAAAGGTGGTATACCAGGATGAATTTAACTTGATAAGCAACGGAGAA
This sequence comes from Platalea leucorodia, assembly GCF_965183815.1. NCBI lineage: Eukaryota > Metazoa > Chordata > Aves > Pelecaniformes > Threskiornithidae > Platalea > Platalea leucorodia. The sequence continues at coordinate 112,406,455 of NC_138824.1, forward strand.
AAAGGACAGGTTCCCTTAACAAGATAGGAGGAAGAATAGCAGTACTAGGCAATGTTATTCACCAAAAAGTCCAGTAATCTTTCCTCATGGTCTGGGCACATCTGCGCTAATTTGAGATCATGTTGATTTAACCATGCATCTTAAACGTAAGTAATTATCCAGAAAGGAGAAAAATCACAGAATGGCTTGGGATGAAAGGCACTTTCCAAGATCACCTAGTCCAAACCCCCTGCCATGGGCAGGGACAACTTTCACTAGATCATGTTGCTCAAAGCCCCATTCAGCCTGACCTTGAACACTTCCAATGATGGGGCATCCACAACTTCTCTGGACAACCTGTGCCAATGTCTCACCACCCTCATTGTAAAAAATTTCTTCCTTATGTCCAGTCTAAACCTACTGTCTTTCAGCTTAAAACCATTGCCCTTTGTCCTGTCACTGCAGGTCCTGGTAAAAAGTGTCTCTCTGTATTTCTTGTAAGCCCCCTCTATATATTGAAAGGCTAAAATGCTCCTAATTATGTACTTCAGGTATATAGCCATACTGTCTCACCAATACTTTCTGTCAAACAATGTTCTACAATCTCTCAAATTTTTACACATTGAAAATTGATTTTGTGGCAGTAAATTCTTCGTAAGAAAATGCTGGAGTATAAGAACATTACTTAGATTTTTTTTTTATCATTACTAATTGATTTCTGCTACGAGTTCTAAAGAGGTCTGATATGCATTTTGATAAGATGTTTATGAGTTCTTTTGGTTATCTTGCTTCCCTTTAGATTCCTGATTCTGTTAGCATCAATAAGAATATACTGTCTTCAGCCTTTTTAGCCTTTCCAACTAGTATTCTAGAAAAACTGCATTAAAATACTTATGCTGCTGATTTTTTTTTAGTTTTATGGGGGAAAATATCCAAGAAACATTTTAGCTTTGTTCCTAATCTTCTCCTGTAAATGAAAGTCAATCTGCAGGCAGAATTATATAATTTAGAAAAAAAGACATGAATATAAATTTCAAAGTTTTGTTTACAAATGATAAGTTTTCCATTCTACTTAGAAAAACCATAAGAATAGGAGAAAATGTATACCTTCAATTTTCAGTTAAACTTAACAATGATACATGTATACATAAATGTATAAGATAGACAGCTGACAGAAATATTAATTCAGCTATGTTTTTCCCAGTAGAAGCATACAATCTATTGAAACTGAAGATTGAAAGGAGGATGGGAAAAGGACACACACAGCCATTTTTTCACTGCTAAGAGCAGAGGGAAATATCCCCTGTCAGTACCTGAGTTCAATAAACAACACAGATTCATTCTTAGATGTTACAATGCAAAGTTTCTGTTCCTCTTTCCATCTACTGAACCACATTCATAATCATGGGTTAATCCTCTTTAAAAGTCTGAAAGATAGCACGACTAAGAAAAGCCTTTCCAATGGCTGGGTTGTAAATCTCAAGGACTCTTATCTGTTCCAGACCTTTTTCTTTTGAAATCTTCTCTTTTGGCAATTCTCTCAGCAGAAATCTGGCAACAGAGTTGATACCACTGAAATTTTGAAAAATGGCAACAGCTTCAAAAAACAAACATATTCAAAACATTGGCAAACAAATTATTATATTCAAAGCAATGAGTAATTTCACAATAATAACTTCTGATGATCTTTTGCAATCAACTACACTAGGAAATCCCGCCATGTAATCACTGCTTGTGACCAGGCTGAATTTAGTGGAGAGATTCCTGTTGACATGACTGAGTTTCCAGGGCACTCTAAAATCTCTGATGCTTTTCCAAGTGACCACGTTTTTGGAAAAAATAATATTTCTTAACAGCAGAATAAAATTTCTCCCTGCCATACAAGTTTTACTTCAATAATACTAGAATTTCCTAGATCAAAACTCCTAGACTGTTCTATATGATGGAATGCAGTGTTATTACACTGCAGATGCTGGCAGTATTAACAACAGGAGCTGAGCATTTGAAAGTCAGATTGTATGGTGTGTTTCCTGATGTAAAGTAAGGACCATTCCATTGCAAAATCTAAGGCATATTTCATATTTATAGAGGGAAGACACAGAAACAAGCACTGTGCATCCAATTCTCAATTAGACAGACAGAGCTTATTTTATTCTGTGATTGAATGTTTCCATACTACAAAACAAAGAAACAAAAAAACCCCAAAACTCTGAAAATTCTTTGCATACCGTAGTCCTGGCAGCCTTTTCTGCAACCTTGCAAACTTCCATATGAAGCCTTACATCTAGCTAGAAGAAAAAAGAGCAGATGACATTCTCTTCAGTATCCAGTGTGCTGTAGTGTGGGAAGAATAGGCTGCTGAACAAATTTAAGTCAAATTTCCTTGCATCAAAATAGAAAATATATAACTACCTAAGTACACCTCTCAGGCAAGACCCCAACACAAACTATTCAAGTGAAAAAGAGGCAATTTCTTAATTCTTTCCCATATTGCAAGGAGGAGCAAAGGGCTGCTTAACACAGCAGAGTTTTTCAAGAACACTAATAAGATTTATACAATTTTACACTTCCACTTGGCTAGTAGCCTTTTGAAATTTGTGTTGCTTAAGTGACTGTTGCAGAAAGTATTGAGACAGTAGTTGACAACTGGAAATCATCTGAAACAAAGGATGCAGGAACAATGAGAGGAACAAGCTGACCCATAACTATTCTGAAGTTGACGTCTAGTTCACTCCTGGGTCCCAGTCCCTCATCACCCACATTGCATGTTGGTCCTCTCATATACGATTCATTTTCCCATAAACCAGATGACTTGTCAGCAAAATCCAAACATGTATCCTAGACTCCTCACTCTATGGGCTGCCAAATGGACAATACAACACAACTGCTTCAGGTTTGGCGCTCTCAACCACACATAATCCTCAAAAACTGTCTGATTGTTTTACAATTTCAGGTGCTTCCACAAGCTGCCATACCACCCTTTAGCACATATGGCATCTGCTCAATTTTGTGCTATAAAACAGTATAGCTGAGCTGTGGCACGGTCCTCATATTGTTTTATAAATCTCGAAAGAAAAAACAAAAGTAAAAGACACACACAGCCTAAAGTTGACTTACTATGTAGAGTCAATGCAATCTGCTCTAGAGGAGGCTATGACTGAGAAGTGGGGATTTAAGTAACTCTGCACTACTTGGATGCAATTAGCAGTGCCTATGTTGCCACAGACTGGCGATCAGGAATGTGATGTACAGTATTACAAGGCCACAACCATGTCAGACACTAGCAGTACCTTGGGGAATATAGAATAGTATATTATCAATGCTATAGCAATATCCTGTCATTGTAGAAATCAAAATTATTTTTTCAGGATGTTAATTCAGTGGTGATTAAGTGTTTTTCAGTCTTGCTCAGGGCCAAAATGCCCACTATTTTATGCCCTTCTTCAGAAAAGAAAATCAATAGATGAGGTCCAGCACAGAGGAAATTTTGTGCAGATCTGCAGAACTCAATCCTATTCAGAACAAATTTACCTTGATTTCAATGTTCTTGCTGTTGAGATTTTGTAGCTGCCACAGTTATATCATAATAGTGTAAATATCTGTCCCATTCTGCATGCTGCCTTGGTTGGGTATGTGTGACCCCTTAGGCAATCAAATACAGGTGGGACACATGCCAGCCAGTCCTTCATTAGCTGACACAGGTGGGCAGGGGCAGAGGCAGGGAGGAGTCCTCAAACAATCCCTCAAACCTTGCCTTTTACAATAGATCAGAACAGAGGTACCAGCCAGGTAAAATCCCATCTTCTACAAGTTTGAACAGCTCTGTGAGCAACAAAATTTGGTTTGATTGCTCACAGAATCAGCATACTGCAAATGCAAATGAAACAGTGACATAGTTTACATTATTTTTAAATTGGAAAGGAAAATAGAATTAATGCCTAATTATTTTCTTATGTATGCATTGACTTCAGTTATTCCAGTGTAAAACCAAAAGAATTATGTCCACAGTATTGGTTGCAATAATGCTAATAATACAGACCCTCCTTTGATTATTTTGGTTAAAGAAAATTCTGATACATGCATATCAAATAAGCTTTTTGATATTGTTTTTTATTTCACATTGAAAGATGGCTGGCTTGGTCAACTGCAGATAGCAGATTAGCTGTTATAAATATCTGATTTATACTACATTCAATAATGGAAAGAGAAAATTCTACGCTAGTCTTTGGAATAAGAAAAGGGACACTCAATAAAAGATGAGAAAAAATAGTAATGTTCAGTATGGAAAAGTCAGATGCTTTCTCTCACCCACTGAAAATCCATTTCCTATAAAATAGCAAATGCTCTACCTGTGTGTCTTTTAGAGCACAAACCTACAAAAGTAAGGAAAACCTGAAATAATTATTATTTGTAATAAGTTGAAGCATGCAGAGACAAGAAATTACACAAAAAGTTATCTCCCTGGGCATACTTTTATTAATTTCAGCTTTTGTTGAGAATTCAGTGAACTAACCCTTTTCTTATATGGTTTGTTTAGTTTTAGCTGATATACACAGAAATTTTTATTTGTCTTCTAAAATGAAGCTACCTGAACAAAACCACATACCAATGCTATCATATTTTATAATGACTCTGTGGGCGTATAACCAGAATGAATTAAGAAAACAACTAAAATGTCAAGTGCTTATTGTCTGAAACTTCCACAGGAATTAACAGCTCTGAAGTTTTTCAATAAATCCTTTAAGGAGCATGAAATTTGCACACAAACACATGCACCACCACCCCCCACCACCCCACCCCACCCCCCACCCCCCCCCCCCAATTCCACTAACTCCACACAAGTTAGTCGAACTTTCCTTAAATTCTTTTGGAAACTTAAATAAATAAACTGATTTGTAAAATGAAAGAAGAGTAGAATGGGGAGGAAATGAGACTGAGAAAACTGAGAAGAAAAACCTATATATATTTTCTTCCAAATCTTGGAGTTATATAGCATTTTAAATAATCATTCAAATGCATGGGAGAGTGTTTCTCTTTTCTAAATATACTGAAAAAAGTCTGTCTATAACTAGGTGTCGTGGTTTAACCCCAGCCAGCAACTCAGCACCACCAGACACTCTCTCACTCCCCCCCAGTGGGATGGGGGAGAGAACGAGAAGAGTAAAAGTGAGAAAACTCGTGGGTTGAGATAAAAACACTGTAATAGGTAAAGCAAAAGCCGCTCATGCAAGCAAAGCAAAACAAGGAATTAATTCACCACTTCCCATCAGCAGCCATCTCCAGGAAAGTAGGGCTCCATCACGCATAACGGTTACTTAGGAAGACAAAATGCCATCACTCCGAATGTCCCCCCTTCCTTCTTCTTCCCCCAGCTTTATATACTGAGCATGATGTCATATGGTGTGGGATAGCCCTTTGGTCAGTTGGGGTCAGCCGTCCCAACCATGTCCCCTCCCAACTTCTTGTGCACCCCCAGCCTACTCGCTGGTGGGGTGGTGTGAGCAGCAGAAAAGGCCTTGACTCTGTGTAAGCATTGCTCAGCAATAACGAAAACATCCCTGTGTTATCAATGCCGTTTTCAACACAAATCCAAAACATAACCCCATACTAGCTACTGTGAAGAAAATTAACTCTATCCCAGCCAAAACCAGCACACTAGGTAATAGAAATTCCTGTTGCAATGGTACCAGTGTATAATGTTTTCCTTCCTGATTTTGTATAAATAATAAAGGACTGCTATGAGTGACAGTTTTCCTGCAACTAGATCAACAGCTAACAAGAATAGCAAATAACAGCATCAAATCTGGAGAGAAATATTTCTGTTCTGAGTAGGTGTTTAAATTTTTTTAAAGATCAGTTTACCTTTATTATAGGATTCAATTCTTTATTATAGGATTCAATTCAAAAATGCCTTTTTTTGAATATATTACTTCTTGGAAGACCAGAAAAAAATAAAAGATTTGTTTTTATAAGTAAGTCTTTCATCTGTACTGAAATCCACAGACACAAAGTTGTTATGCTTTGTGACTGAGGCAGGTTTTAAGTCACTTTATTCTGAATCTTAGCAGACAACGATTTATCAAGCACAACAGTGATGCTACTATAATCTGCAACTGTGCTGACAAACTCTGTACTGTAAATACAATCCTACTTTTTAATGCTCTCCAATTAAATTAAGATACTTAGCATTACTGTAAAAGATACAGCAAACACACCAAAATAATCTCTTATAACTACAAACACCAGTTCATCTCCACCAACCAATTCATTTGTCCTAGGCTAACGCCTTGTGATTTACCTTGGCTGTGTGTGGAAAAAGTGCATGTTTTCAACTGAACTAGCTCCTTCAAACCAGAGTAACATGAGGGAACACACCACTTGTCATCACCTTACAAATGCTGCTACTGTTAAATTAGGGAAAAAAATCTGCATTAAATTATCCTGTGGTGCAATCCTAGTGAAGATAAGGCAGTTTTAGTTTTAATTTGTGTGTTAGTCAAGGCAATGTAGTTTTACTCTAAATTTAACATTTTGACATGAACTAGATGCATGAGTTTTTATGGAATTAAAATACAACTTCTTTGCTGAGTGGCCAATCTCATTAATGTGTTTAATTTTAGCTAGTTGTATAATGAATAAGGCCCGCAAAAAAATGATGGTGGAGGAGGGAGAAAGGATACACTTTGTTTCCGGTTTGGGGATGGGTAACATGAAACAACATTAGTAACAGACATTTATATGTCAGCACTTATCAGGAGAGTGTCTACACTGATAAGGGCTTGCACCAAAGGGAGAGAGAGGCTTCTTGTCTGTCTGTAGGAAAAAGAAGATGTAAGTGCTCAAGATCTGCCAGGAAAAGAACTGCTTGTATGTTCTTTGTTCTTTTCATTTTGAAAGGAAAGATGGGCTGAATACATTCAAGCCATAAACTGCATTCACACATACTACATATACAGGTATATTATTTGGCTACAAGAAACATCTTACTTTGTCTAAGTGGAAATCATCTGGCATGACGACGGCAAGAGAAAACAACAGGGTCATCCCATCACTGAAATACAAACGCACCTAAATTCCTCCAGCAAAGCATTTGTTTGTGTATGGAACTAAAGGTACCTATCAAATATAAAACAGTACGCCTGTTTCAAAACTAGCTAGGTGATAATAAAGGCGAGAAGAACGTTGATCTGCCCCCAGGATGAACAGTTTGAAGCCTCTGGATTTTGCCTAGTTCTCATAAACAGACATATGGCAACTGAATCTGTATTTTTAAGCTTATATGCTTCCTATAAGCTTTTCCTAAAGAAAAAAAAAAAGATTTTAACACAATTTATTTATTTACAGATTGTGCCATTAAAGTACTAGACTCCTGGTGTGTGATTTGGGAACCCACATTATCAAAGCTTTCCATAACATTTAGGTATCGGACTGCACGCTTAAATTCCTTATGACAGCTTTCTTCCCACCCACCCCACTCCCAGCAGAGCCTAAAGAGGTATAACTAATCAAATAGCAGATAAAACTATATAATTATAAATGAATAAATAAACCAACAGCTTGCAAAATTCTAATGTTATTTACGGTGGCCAGTTAATAAGCCATACTTGAAGATATATTTTGAGTCATTAAAAATTTTGCATGATACAGATAAATATATGAGATTTCTGAATTCTTGGGTTTAGCTACTTAATTTATCAAGAGACAATTACACCAATAAACATATTTTAAGGTTTGGGTTTTTTTTTTTTCTGTTAACAACAATGTAGCCAGAAGATGAAAAGATAAAGTAAATTACTAGAAAGTTGCAATATTTGCATCTCTCAGTGACCTCCTACTGCATATTGGGCTAGGACACTTAACGTTCTGCAGCCTGAGACATGAAAGAACATGGCTCTTTCCTCTTGTAGCAGCAGCTTGGGGTTGACTTCTTTGGCTTGTACTTTTGGTACTAAAATGCAGCTTCTGTTTGTCTTTGTCAGCAAGAGCACCTGCCTGTCTTGCTAAATAAATGTTCCCCATAGAATAGAAGATTAATGGTTTCTCTGACCTCTCTATTGAATGCAAATATTCTCGCCAACTTTAACTGGAGTTGAATGACAAGTTCATTTCTGATGTCATCACGGGGAAGAATGTAAATCCCAGAAATTTTCTTCCAGACGCTGTGGTCACATTCACACGTGCACCCCTACACAAACACGCCCCTTTAGCACTCCATCATTCTTCTTGATCTATGTGAGGAAGAAAATTTCTGCAGAAGGATTTACACTCCCACTCAGATCTATTCAAAGACGCTTCAGCATTGTCACCAGTCTTCTTTCGCCAATTTTCTTAAAGTCTCCAAGAAAAAGTTCCAATGTAGAGGAGAATGTTTCTATTGCACATGATAAATTTGATGACAACATGAATTGCTTAAGCTATAAGAGTCCACCACTTAAACACAGACCATGGTATTACAAAAAAGTCCACAATTAGCAACCAGAAAACATCATTTGCAGAGTACATAAAACCTTGTTGGCCCTGTCAAACCCAGAACACACACGCTTATCACTACTACGTGCTTAGTTTAAAGCTTACTGCATTAGTTATGTTAATACCTAGGCCACTCCTCTAACAGGCTAGAACAATCCATAAACCAGAATCAAATCAATAGCTTTCTATTTCTCTTCCCCTTTATCATTTTTTGTGTGCAAGTAAGATCTTCTTCTAGTCCCTTTCGTTCCCCTAGGATGAGTTTAATGTCACTGCATTAAAGAGGTCCTGAGCAAGAACACATCCAAAGACTGGTCCTTGTTGACACTGTGCATGAACACACAGATAAAGACTCTAAGCTGGCATAATCATAATCTTTTTAATTAATACAGTTTCAAGTTCTTTCTTTCTTTATACCATTACCAGATGGTTTACTTATGTGTTTTTGTAACATGTGCCAATATGAGTCAAAATAATTAACAACATATAAATTATTAAGTACTTAAGTGAATTGTCAACATTCCCCACACTTATTCTATCTTTTCTGGTGGAAAATTGAACAGCTAACTCATGTAATTAATTATACCAACTATTACATATCAAAGGTATGTAATTAGATAGTATTGTATTCTTTAAAATATGGTAGCTGGGATAATTTAGCCATAATTTTAATTTATGAATAGAATTACAACTCTGCTGTACTGCTTTTTGTGTGCAATAGTAAATGATAATAATTGGATCACAATCAAGGGACCAGAAATCCTTTTTATTTTCTTATCTAAACCAGTGAATTGCATTTTATAATCATGACCAAACTATTTCCATTCTTTATTCCTTAATTTACTTTTCAATATAATGGATATGATGAGCATTTACACTCACAGGCATATCAATAAATAACGGAATATGTTTTTAACAGACACATATTGCACAGATTTCTTTTACTAGACCTACTTTGCTTTGATTCTTATTTATTTCTCCCAAGAGCTGCTGCACACAACAGGGGAGTATGACAGGCTAAGGCATTTAGTTCCTATACCCCTAACAATACCCAGAGAACTTCAAAGTATATGCACTTCGAATACATTGCGCTTAGAGCTGCTGTATGAAGGAGGAAGACAGTTTCATTACTTGGAGGCTTTCTTGTGACCAACTCTGTTCAAGCACTGATATGCAGAAGAGCAATTATACAGAGAAAAGCCCCAGTTTATGTCCTTGACTTACTTTCTAAATGGGATATCTGCTACCACTGGAAAATGAAGGCCTAGTAATTAGGTCTTGATTTCAATTTTAATCTGTCATTTGATCAGACAGCTCCTCTAAAAAGTACAGTGAATTTTGCAGCTTTAAATCAATTTTATCATACATTCACAGCTGAAAGTGAACTTTGTTCAGTATGCTATTATCCAAAATAATAATGTATGAATGGATTATAGATAGATAGGCAGGGATTATAGATATAGATATGGAAAATTTTTGGACACAGGTAACAAATATTGTTATCACTAACTCATTTTATCAATACCGAAACTTTTGTTAGTCATTGTGTGCCTGTGCTGCAGAGCAGCAGCTGCTGAGACATCATTCAGGTTCTTTTATGACTGGTAAAGAACACATTATAAAAATGCAAAGGGTTAAAGTTATTTTCAGTTAGGGGCATCAGCATGTGTACCATGTTTCACTAATCAGGCTTCCGAAGTCTGCTAAATGTCTCCTAGTCCAACAGCCCAAATGACTACCAGATGCCAGTAGTAGTCTCCTGTGACTGAAATCTAGACGTACACACACACACACACAATTTGCTTTTTACAGCTGTACTTCAGCCTTGCTCACTCATACTGCTCTCTGTGGTTTCTTATGAATAGTAACATATATAAATATTTTTCCACATACAAATTGACCTTGGCTTATCAATTCATTTATTAACCAGTGAAATATCTTTCCAGTGCAGCAGTACACACACACACACACATACGACACCCTGAAATGTATTTATGAAACTGCAGCATCTACAGCTGCTGCTCTGGAAAGCGATCAGTAGCTATCGTTCAAATGCCGTTGTAGTAGATCTTGAAGCTGAGCAATCCCAGTAGCTCCTAGTGCCATTTATTCTGTTTCTACCCGCTTCCCCGTGCACACCAGAGGACTGCGTGCTCAGCTTCTGAAAGTGCACGTGCAGTTGCTTTGGAGTTCTCAGGGCAGCAGCATGGTTAGGGGGGATTTCAGGCATTAATTATTAGCAGCTTCTGTTGTGCACAGTTGCGCTGTTGAGAATTTGGGATTATACAAGCCAGACAGGTCTAGCAAAAGCAGTGTTTTATACTGCGCATATTTAGCACATTTCATTAGTGTTTTGGTTAACATTATCTTAAGGACTATTCAAATTCAGCAGTAGAGAAAAACCAAGGATACCTAGAAAGTTTTGGCAATCAAACCCTCACAGTCTCTCTCTCATCTCTAACCTGAGTAACTCCTGCCAAAAGCCTAAATCCTTGAAGTCTCTCTATTGCACTAAGCTTTACATGAATTCAGAGAATGCTTCATATAATAACAGAAATTAGACATGAGAATGACTAAGTCATCCTGTCCTCCTGCTACTGAAATACAGTCCAATACTCAATGGCAATGTCTGTCCAAATAGGAATGGGTCTGTTGGGCAGGAGAAAGTTGCTGTTAAGGACCTGAAATACATTCATAGCATGCATAGGGGAGCATTACTCTGGGCTAACTGTAGTTTGAAGCCTAGTGCGTGTTACTGGTTGGAGCAAATAGGCATATTCCTGGAGCATGGTTTCTGGTTTAGTTTAACCTGAAAGGAATGTCATTTGCATGAGGCTGCTCCATGATGAAAACCAATGCACAGTAAGGATGGACAGTAGGGAGATGAACTTCAAAACCTCACTCATGTGCTAATGCAGGCATACCTGGTGAAACCTTTTGATGGCTGACTCTGAATGTAGGACACCCAAAATGTAATAAAGTTGCTGGTTTGTTTTCTTCTTGACAGCCAGTCTCACATGTTCTTTACTTGGTTTCATCTTATCCATCTGTGGTTCATCCCACACACTTCCTGCTATTCAGTGTTTTGGAGCTTCAGATATTCATAGTCATACTTCCCCAGATACCTTCGGATACCTGAGATATACACTAGAAATGGGGAGGGTGGGGGGGGGGGGGCGATCAGTCTGTCCTTTCAGTGCTTCAACCTTGGCCACTTTTGGTAATACACACACTATTGCTAGTCCATTCTCAAAAGCTTCAAGTGGAGACCTCTGGCCAGCAAAACAGAATTATTTTTGCACATGATTTCAAGATATAATTCAATGAACAGTCAACCTGTAATCCCAGCAAGAGTTCTTTTTCTTTCCTTTGATTATAGTCATTAACATTAGAAACAACTGTCCGTCTCTGTTCCAGGACCATTGATTCTATGTATTTAAAACAGTAACCTGCTAATTCTCACATAGCTTTTAGAAGCAATATATTTAAAACCATCTTACGTCAGAAACTTAAAAATATTTAATCACTAAAATTTCACTTAGTGCAAATTCCTTTTTATTTCCACACTTTTCTTACTTAGCTATGCCTTTATTTCATTTGGCTTCTTTAAAAGCTAATGATTTGATTTTTAGTCAGGAGAATGACTAATTGCAAAAAATACACAGAGAGAGAAGAAAAAAAAAAAAAAAAGATATATTGGACTATGTGCTGTAAGCTTGGAAGAGCAGTTTCCACACAAAATAAAGCTACATCCTCTGATTTACTTCCCAGATTGTTTACTGGCACTCTCAGTAAACTGTATTTCTTTAGGTCAATATTTTGTATTCATTGGGGTATTCACAGAAAAAAAATCATAGAGAGTGTTTCCTATCTGTAAGAGAAATCTGTTTATTTTGCTGTACAACAAGAGCTTGCTTAAATTTTTAAACAGAACTTCTGATAGTCAAAAGGAAAACAGCTAGAGAAGGGTATTAGCCAAAATATCTGTCAGCTAAACAGAACTTGTAAATCCAGTCAAACAACTAAAGGGCATTGCACTGTCAAATCATCAGATTGCAGATCCCTGCCCTGTGGTTTGCTGTCTTTTAGAGAAGGATGCAAACTGTTTAGCTTTCCCAAACGGTCCCCCCCTCCATCTGCCTACTGACCCATGCAGCTGCCTTAGCATTCGCGTTCGCTCCACTGGAAGTTTCATGCCTGCCTTGATAGAAGAAAGTAAAATGTTGCAGTGACAGCAGCTTCAATGGGACTGAGCAAAGAATGATGGAGAAGACTAAATGTGTTATATCTATGGGTAGCTGAGAATTGGGTAAGAAAACTTTGTGCATCACTGTGCACCAGAACTGTCAGAACAGAACGTTTTAGGAGAAAAATGAAAAATACACAGAAGTCCAAAACCTGAAATTGTAGTTTGCGTCACCGTTGGGAAGGGAAGGCAATACATGTGAAGAAGATGCGCTGCACAGAAATTTAAGTACTCAAATGCAGAATGCAAGCATAAACGCTTAACCTGCTAAAAATCATATTAAATTCTACTGAGACCAGTTTATAATAAGAGTCTTGTCTGTTCTTGACCATCATTTCCTTCACCCTGGCATTTAGTGAAAATGCATTCTAGAAGGTAATTGAGCATGCTTTTCTTCCTTCCTCTGGGGCCCATAAGGTTATTTACAAAAGAATATTTAAAACAGTAACAATGTGATGGATCTCTGCAGAATAGTTTCCTTAAATATTCATGCAGGTAATCTTCTGAAGGGGCACACACTGGTTGGTAAGCTTCCACAAGATTCACTGAGGCAGGATACCCTGTAGACACAGTAAGCAAAGAAAAATTGCAAGCTATTATACTTCACTAGAGTGCAAAATAAGTTTAGCCTCAGTAAAAAAGAACATACTCTGGAAATTCAGTGCAGCAGAAAATGTTATTTCAGGTTACGTTTTGCACAATTAAAAAACCTACTGGTGACACGGAAGACTTTGCCTGTGATAGCCTGTGTTACAACATCTCGGGAGGTAACGTTGAGACCGCAAGATTTTCATGGAATTTACAAGCAGTGTTGCAATAAGCTATGTTGAAATTTAAAAAAGCTATCCAACCACAAACCCTAGCTTCATTTCAGTCTGAAGTAATACACTTTATTCCCCATTCTCTACATGCAAAGTTAGCTCTGTTTATTCCTGCAGGCTATATCACTGGGCAAAAGAGATCAAGAGCTTCTCGTTACTTTTAGTGAAACTCAAAGTTTAAGAAAGATAACTATTCTACTCAATGATAGTAATCTCTTTAACCACAGTGAGTTGAGTTCAATAGTACAATATTTACTGCTGATGTTTTAGAAAAATTTGAAGTCTCTGCTTTTGAAGACAATGATAATCACAGAGAAACTTGAGCCACTATTATGAATAAATTTCACTATGTCGTACTGTACAGCACCATAGTTAAGAACCTGCAAGCAATGAAATTATAAACACTATTAGAAAATGTTGTAACTAAAGAATTTGGTAATTTTTATCTAAGCAGAAAATTGCCAGAGAAAGTCTCTGCTTAACACATGGTATATCACATATACCCAGTTTCACCGAAAACTAGGCAATGTCGATCCTATTCCTTGTCCCTACTCTTCTGCCTGGGGAATGGTTCTTTACCTCTTTCTGCCTCCCTCTCTGTCTTAAGCTGGGTCTTTGGAGATTACTGTGATACAAATTCTGGCAGTAAAAGGTACTAATCTATGAAGCCACCTATGTGCCTTTCAACCATCCCATAAAACATACAACATTTGTGCTCTTTTTTTCAGTGATGTTTCTACCTGAAACATCTCCTTTTATACCTCCAAACAACATCCCTCAACCAGTGCAATTTTGTCTCTAGTATCCCAGTAAGACAGCTTGTTATTAAAACTCTTAAGTACATCACATCTCACAGCCTGTTTTGTCAATAGCTGAGGACCATATAGTTTCAAAGTCTTTCTACTTTCCTACTTATATAATTCCTCTTTTGATCAAATATTTTCTCCTTTCTCCTGTTAGTCTCCTAAAGTCTAGGACTAGACTCACCCAACACATATTAGCATATTTACTCATACCTTTCTCAGCCCAACAATGATGATTTACCTAAATTACATTATTGTGAATAAAACCTACGTGCATAAATGCCTGACCATTTACATCAACATCCCATTTAACGCTACTATAATATGGGCTAATCTGGGAAAATTATCTAGTATATATCTGTAGAAATTACTGGACCAGTATTAACTTTGTTGCATACAGTAAAATATTGATGAATGGCTGAAGAAAACAATCTTTAAGGCTTATTACAGTACTTATTTGAATGAAAGTACAAAGAGAGTCACTCACAGGAATTATCTAGCTGCTTTTCATAGACAATTGCACACGTTATCTAAAAGCAACTGTGATACAAACAGCATTCCATTTCCAAATTGACACAGCAGATATGGCCCACTGCTCAAGGTGCCATATCTCAATTATCTTGAAGGACAACTTCAGCAAATGAACTCAATTAAATCTAGTTTTTATCAGTCAGAACCTTGGCTGGCCATTGCCATTTTCTAAATGTGAAGGTTGTTTGCAAATACTTACAACATGGAAAAGCCCAAGAGAAGAGAAATATACTTCTGAGGTTATAAAATACCAGTATAATTTTTTGTACCACAGAATGTGTGAATGAAAACATTGTGGTGAAGCATTGCACAAAGAGTTTGCTGAATCTTGAATGATGAGAAATTAACCTCAAGCAATACAAGAGATAGTTGTTTGCTTAAATAAACAGTTAAAACTTACTTAGCTCCTCTCTAACTCCCTTTTTTCTTAACAGAAGTTTATTGCTCCTCAGCACCCAGTTCTGCTAGATCCTTGAGCTTTCTTTCAGTTACACCATACTTCCTCTGACAATAAAATATACCTTCCCAGTTCTCAATAGCTTAATAATGTAACTAATTGATCTCTGTTCCTTCTCACATCTCCCGATTAAAAACAAACAAGCCACTATTTCTGCTCCCATTTACTTCTGTCAGGAAAGATTTTTAAACTTCAGAAAATGTGGATGTTGGTCTAAACAAGTGCCCACAAGTTCAGATCCATTCTAACACTCACCTGAACTCTCTCAACCCTATTGAAAATGAGTCAGACATGGCCAAAGATTTAGATTAAGCTCTCTCCAGCCCATACCAGCTGTACTAAACTACCCTAGAGAGACTCTTGCATTTCTTCTTCAGTGCCAGACAGAATTAAGAAAGTTTATTATTTTGCAATGTTAAGAAAGAAAAACTGAGATCAGATTCTGTTGGTATTTAAGTCAAAAACATGGGTAAAGTGAGCCACAGTACAAACTCTTGATGCTTGTGTTTTATCCAAACTGACTCAGTCATGCTTGGTCTTAAAACCAAGGCTTCAATCTTTGGCCTCGGTTTCACAGTGAAAAATAATCTGAAAAACTTCTTTCATTTCATTTTTTCCCAGATACTCATTTTTTATACATTTGTGCCCACTGTTTTCTTGAAAAACAAGTGATCTAGAATTCAGTTACTCAAAGTTCCCTCTTTTCTTTCATCTGATGAAATACCTCAGATCACCAGGGTAATAGCACCATGCTGCGGGAAGAAAGGAGGCAAAGACTTGTGAACATCACCTAGGAAAGCAGACTTCCCCTCTCTCCCACCTTTAAAACTGCCAGTTCTCAAGCTGTAGGTCACAGATGAGACCAGGGGAAGGGCTTTGATGAATAATTACTGGTAGTAACTTTCTCCTGTTGCTTTATTCCCTTCTTGTTCTACATTTCAGAAAACTGGCAGATGTAGGGAGTAGCTCTCTAGACAGAGAAAGGTTTGGGCAGCTTAAATACCTTTGTGAGCTTAAATTGTTTCCATTACCTGTGGCTAGCTGACAGACTACTGTGAAAGGATGAACTAAACTCCATGTGTTAGCATTAAAGATTACTAGTATGTCAATTTTTTCCCTTTAATCTAGAAGGTTACTGTCACAGATGATGCACAGGCCAACCCCTTTGCTTACCAGTCAAGTTAACATATACCTTTAGCTGATGACTTCTTGCTTTCTAGTACCCATAGCTACAATAACATGGTTATTTTGGACTCTTCTGCACAGCATAGAGGACAAGGGAATAAAGATATAAAAATTCTGTTTGTGCTGTGGTGTTTTCTGTTTGAATTTTTGAAAGTCAGTGTTTTGCTCATAATCTGATTTGATTTGCTGTTTCTTTTGCTGAATGGCATGAGAAAAATGAAGCTGAGCCCTAACATCAGGAATGACCTTGTGGCAGGGGAATTTTTTTTAATATTTCACATGTCCACAAATATCAGAAGAATTCATTACCTGTTAGAACGGCAAACTCTAAGGACAGAAGGAATCCCTCTATTCTTTTCCTCTGCTAAGTGATAAACTGTTTAACCTCTCATTCTCATGAATAATTTTGAATGCTCAGATCTGTAAGCAGTTATCAGAGTGAATGGAAGTACTGCAAATTGCTTTTAAAGTAAGGAAAGGATTTTTAAAGTCAGAAAATTTGAACATTAAGGATCATGAAACATAGGCATACAAGAAGAAAGTGAGCAGTATTCTCCAGTATAGCTTTCAGAAAGCAGTTCATAGTTGTTTAAACAGCATATAGCACTGATTATTTTTTGTGAGGATAACTAATGTGAAGACTCCTTACAAATGCCACTCAAATACAGAGCTGATGGTTTATGAGCTCAAAATATTTTGCTGCACAGAGCAACAAAAGGCAGCAGCTGGACTTCAGTGAAGTTGTCACACAGCACACAGCTCTATTAGGCACACAAGGAAAGCTCTGAGGGGGTTAAAAGTCAATCGCAAGACCTGGGACCAGTGCCAATAAACTTGTACCTGGTCAGACTTAAATTGAGTTTTAGCTGCCAACTGTACATTTTCAGATCTCCAGAGGAAGCTGGTTCCTTCATGTGGGTGAAGTAGACAGAGGCAGCTGTTGAAATGGAAACCATTGCATCAAACAACTTGGGAACTGATTGAATTTAAAATTGGACTTTCTTATTCCTTGATTTTTGCCTCAGAATGTATTGAGGGGATGCAGGTGGCTGATAAACAGAAATGTATCACTCAGCCAAGAGGTTAAAAAAACCCTCCAAACAAACAAGAATTTTGTCTTTTGGGAGGGAAAAAAACCCTCAACAAATTCAATAATGAGATATAGAACCAGGCTTTTTTATTAGGTGTAAATCAGATGAGCTATTCTGGTTTACATCAACATTAGTAGACTGAGGCCTAGATTTCTCAGCTAAGCCAGTGTAAACTCAATGGAATAATGTACTAACTTTGAATACAATTACATAAAAATCTTACCCCAATATTATTTCAAGCCTAGGATTAGAGCTGGACTTGAAATAATATGTGCATACATATTAGTGTGTGTGTGTGTGTCCTAGTAAGAAGAATAAATTGTCATATTTTAAACCTCTACATCAACATAATAGAAAGCATGTTAATATTTCCAAGTCCAATATTGCATAGTAAGAATTCCTAGAATTAGTTATCCTTGTATTATCAAGAAACTGCTCAGTCACATCCTAATTTTTTCCCCTACAGGATTTCAAATAATTCTGATGTGGGGTCCTCAGGTGGTGTGGTTTCTTTCAGCATCAGTGGGAACTGCATTCCATTTACACCGGTGAAGAGTGTAGTTTAGCATGTTCATTCAACTGAGTCCAAAATATAAATGCACTGCTGCTTACCACATGGGCATCTACCTCGTCACCACTGATGGTCTCGGTGCCTGCTTCTAGTTCCTATATAGGAAAGAGAAAGTGTGTATTTTGTGTGGCAACTTTTCAATTGAAACACGTTCAAAAAATACATAGAGACAGAAATAAGGAAAATATTTAATGCCCCAAAAACCAGGTAAAACTTGCAGTGTAACAAAGTTTAGTATGACTCTTCCTTGCATATTAGTCATTCTGGGTAATGTGGCAAGTTAATAGTTGCTCAGCCTTTATCTTAACTGAAAGCAGGGTGTTAGAGTGAGCTTACCCTCATATGGTGTCATCATCAATAGTAACAATAAAAGTGTACATAACATCATAGAAAACTATGTATAGAAAATACATTGTTTGTATTTCACTAATCTCACGTCTACAGATACCGTTTTCAAATTTATTGGTAAAAGTATGTGTTCCAATAACCATTTTCATAGTGAGAACTCAATTGAATTTGTCATCACTGATGGTCAAGTGCTGTAAACCAAACTGATGCTCCAAGGTCTTTAATGATTTTCCACTGGTATGATAGCAACATATTTGCTGATATAAAACAAAAGCCGAAATCCACCTCAAATATTTTTTTCCTTGAAATGTCTTTTTTAGTGAATTTTGAAACACAAGGAGAGGGAAGACACAGGTCAAAATCTAGCCTTTCTTTACAAAACCAAATACACAGTAGCTGCATAGCTCTAGCATAGCAAGTCTTAGCAGGATCATGCAACAAATTCTCCTTTCCTGATCATTTCCAAGGTGAAGATAGAAAAATAAAGCAAGAATTCTTGGCCACCATGACATCATTTTGTAAAGTATCACAGACTGTCTTTCTCTAAATTATCAAAGAGAAAAGGCTCATGGAAACATGTTTTTCTTGGCACTCTCTGGCTCTGTGTTATCACATTACAACACTAACAGTTCCACAGACATAAGCCAAAAAGGGGGGGTGGGGGAGACACGGACAGACAAGGGGGATGAAGAAAGGAATGGAATAGAATCATAGAAAAATCATAGAATCGTTTAGGTTGGAAAAGACCCTTAAGATCATCAAGTCCAACCATTAACCTATCACTGCCAAGTCCACCACTAAACCATGTCCCTAAGCACCACATCTACCCTTCTTTTAAATACCTCCAGGGATGGGGACTCAACCACTTCCCTGGGAAGCCTGTTCCAGTGCCTGACTACCCTTTCGGTGAAGAAGTTTTTCCTAATATCCAACCTAAACTTCCCCTGGTGCAGCTTGGGGCCATTTCCTCTTCTCTCATCGGTTGTTACTTGGGAGAAGAGACTGACCCCCACCTCGCTACAGCCCTCTTTCAGGTAGTTGTAGGGAGCAATAAGGTCTCCCCTCAGCCTCCTTTTCTCCAGACTAAACAACCCCAGTTCCCTCAAGATGTTCCTCATAAGACTTGTGCTCTAGTCTTAGATGACTACATGCTTTTACAACTCAGATCTGTAAATTCAGATCTTACCAGGGCAGATCTTTGTGACAGATGAGGCATGGAAAGATGAGATCCCAGAGCACTGCCTGCTAATTGATGACTTGCTTAGCAGGCTCTGGATTATGTGCCAGCAAGGACTTATTTCCCCTGTGCCCAAAGTAAGGATGACACATAGACGTGGTGTTGGCAGCTGCGTATCCTTCAGAAGAGGTTGTTCCATCAGTACAGCAGACAGACACTAAGAAGTGAGGAACATCCTCAGTTCTCAGTGGGATTGGTCACAACTCATTCAGACCTCTCAGTGTCCAACACACACCAGGTTCCTCTCCTGGGAAGTATATTTAGCCTGGAGGTACACTGAACAGCTGTGGTATTTAAGGGCTATGCTTATTTATAGGAATGTGTCTCATCCATTAATGGTAGTATTATCAACTCAGTAAGTGTGACATTTTTATTTTTTGATCATGAGGGAAGTAAATAGGTGCATGTCAATGAGTCCTTCTCCCACCCTATATGCTTTGCCATATAATATTCAATGCAAGTACAAAATATATTTATAGAGTAAAATATAAACAGTTCCTGACTTGCTAAAAGTAACAAGATTTAAAACCATAAAAATTGTGATTTTATAAGACCAATGGTCCCACCTCTTGTGCCAAGTGCACCTCATGCATCTGTATTAATTGAGACACAAAAATTTCCTGTTAAGTGTTAATTTTAGATAGTGACCTCACTAATGTTTTACAAAAGAAGTAAGCATTATCAGGTCAGTCCAATTCATATTGTATTTGTCTTTCACAGCCCATGTAGGTAACTTCAGCCTAAGCTAGATCAAAAACTAATGGCACCAGTAAGAAAACTAAATTAGAATAATAAGTGACTTTGTAGAACTTTAAGACCTGTTTGACTTTCAGATAAAATCAAAGAACTTCTATAGAGTGAACACTCATTTTTATATTAAGCTTATTTTTAGCCTCAGTAGAACAGTGATATACTGTTCTCTGAGGAATAAGAAACAAGCATCATGGTTAACTTAATAGGGAATTTGACTTTGAATTTATTTCCTATTTAAGCTTAGAGAATTTTTCACAAAGACTGGATGTTTTGGACTATTTTTAAAGAACAAACAGAATTCTCCCTGTTTGTACTCTGCCTACAGACTAAAAAGCACTCTCTGACAGCTGAATTAAATCCTCTTTGAGGTGGCAAAATGGAACCCCAAGTACAGTACTTCCCTGGCATAATATCATTGAACAGTTCTAAGTCCTTTGTTCTTTATAAGCCTACTTTGAAAAAGGAAAAAAGCAAAGATGTGCATGTGATATAATGGGGATTTTTCTTTGGTTGGAGTTTTTCTTTCTTCCTTTCTCCGTGATTTATATGAGTGCATAGAAAATTTGCAATGGTCAGAGACCAGAAAGCTCTATTGTAATCTCTCTCTCTCTCTCTCTCTTTTTTTTTTTTTTTCCCTTTTTTGCTAACAGATGTACCCTTTTTTCCTCTCCAGATGTCTTTTAAGCCCCTATTTAAACTAGTGGGTTTTTTTTCCAGTGCCTTCATGATACTTTAAATGTTTCAATCTCCATAGATGCAAAGTAACAAGTTAAGAATGCAAGGTGACCTGTTTCATAATCAAAGGAAAACTAATAGAAACTCATTGCTCTTGAAATAAAGATATATAATTTCCAAACCTCAACAAAACAGGTAGGTTACATTTCAAAGAGAAATACATAATGTGTGTCCTCAAGACCACCTAACACACAATTATGACATTATCTAATTTGGTACATATTTAGTTTGCAGTTTACAACCATATATATGGTCTCATTATAACAAAATGGACATTTAATCAGCAAATCTAAAAAGGGCATACATAATGCAGACTAACTACACCTCTTTCAAGACAAATTTAATTAAATTTTGGTCCTACAGAAGTTGACAGAAATCTTTGTACTTTGCAAAATAGGCCTAACTGTGATAATTTATAAGGGATATTCATAATGCTGTATTCCTAAGTGTTCTAATTTCATTATCTTACACAATAAGCTTGGAGTTATTTTGTAGTTTAAAGTGGTGATCTTCTACCTTGTAATGTCACTGCTATTAATTTTATATACTATACCACGTGGTAAGAAAAAGTATTTTGGAGGCTTTACTTAAGCTATGTTTTTATCAGACGCCCATCATTTAAGATATAGTGCTGTAAATGAAAATGATTAAATCGGTGTTTTAAGTTACTAGAGAATAATTTTCACTTTACAGTGATGTGTTTTCATTGGCATTTTAATAAAAGGTGATTATCTAAAGGCAGAATTCTAAACAGGATTTGCAAACTATGTATATTTTTTGCTCTTCACTCAATAATTTATCACAACACATCACTTTTTAAAGTGCAAGCAATACTTGCAACTTGGAAAATTAATTCATTTGCATTGGATCTGGACTGAAAAGCCCTAAAAACAGTGATTCATTTACCATACCGGTAATCATAAAGTAAATAATAAAAATACATTGAATTAGATTTTACCGCTAATGGAAAGGTTTAAGTCTGAATTTGTTAGGTATGTTAACAAATATCCATGTATCCAAAATAAGAGACACAGGAATAAACTGACATACTCGGTTTCACAAAAGAATCTGTTATGGAATAAAACGAGGTCCTTGGAATTTTGGGCCAAATCTTTAGTTCAGAGCATTTTATTTTTTTTTTTTTAACCACAAATCTAATTTAATTCTTGGGTAATAAGAAACAGAAGTAGTTATTTTAATAAAATCCATCTTTCTTTGAATGCACTTAAAAATTGTAGTTGGTGGTTTTTGTTGCTCTAGATGGCATCTCAAACTAATTGAAATTCTAGCTTAGTAGGCAATAGACATTGCAAAGCCTACAAGAACAAAACGTCCCTTTGGGTCATGAGCAATTTATGGTAAAGCGACACAAAATGGTGAGCTTCTGAGAGAGAATTAGTTTGTACCCCACCAATAACTGTTTCAAACCAGATGCCTGTGTTGCAATATATCACACTCAGAGTATCTATAGGAGCTACCACCATCTCTGAATTCCAAAATTTACTGCAGTTCTGTGGTAGATGGTTACTTATAAATTATTCCCTGTTACGTGACCCTTTTTCAGCACCATGGAGAGTAGGAGGTCCTGACTCCTCCAAGTGTCTTCCAGATCAGTTTCTTTTCATTCTAGTCCAAACCATGATAGCATTTAAAACATATATATAATAACTAGTAACTAGTAGATGTACTGAAGAGAATCCAGGGAAAAGCAACAAGATTGACAGAATTTTAGAAGGCATAATCTATGAGGAAATTTTGAACCAACTGAATTTGCTTAAGGTTGAAAATGAAAGATAACATGATCAATCTTTGAAAAAGAAACAAATATGCACAGAGCAGAGCAAGGTACTGTTCAGCATGTCTATCAGGTGTAGAGCAAGAAGAATCAGTTTAATTTGCAGCGAGTACGATTTTGATCAAATATTAGCAGAAGTATTCTAACTGCACGAGAAGTTATATTGCTTGGGAAAGATAGCAGAATGATAATTATTCTGGATTTTTAAGAAAGTGTTGGGCAGGAAATGCGTATGGTCTGTCTAAGTATGTTAGGTTTTTACCTAATGGTAGGAAGGTAGGGGGTCTCATGTCCCTTTAATTCTAAACAGTTAACAGTGAAAATCTACTTTTCGGTAGCCCAAACTTATGTGTTTAAAAATACCCTGATTTCTAAAGCGTGTTGATCACCTTATTACAATTGCATTTATAAATAGTTATTCAAGTCACCTATCCAAAATGGAATCACTCAGACTCATTTGTTACTGTCTTGGCTTTATAATGAAGAGAAACAAATTCAGATAACAACAACTAAAAAAAAGAAATAAGATCATTGATATATCCAGATGAACTTTGTGAAAACAAGGAGACCACAATGCCAGGGTACGGCCACATTTAGACTCTGAAATTTAGATATTTACTGAAACTCACCCATACATATGGAGACTGCATCTGTTAACCCAAATTTCTAATGTTTTCCTTTATGTACTAAATAAAGGATATTTAATGTATATGAAAACTTTTATTAAACTTAAAATATGCCATTTCACTGCAGGATTACACATCTTCAAGCAATTTGTACTATTTACAGTAAGTCATACACAGTACAACTTATTTGGAGCTATGTAGAGATCAACTAGTAAGAGTGAAAAAGAGTAGCTAGCAACTCTGATAGAATCCCAAAGAGATAACATCAAATTAGTTCTAATGAGTGATTTACACGCTAATTAACTAGTTTTGTAGCAGTATCAAATGGAAAGATATACTACTTTCCCCAAACATTCCTCAAAAAATTAATGATGCAAAAAAGAACCACGTAAAACAGGTAATCACTTGTTAATTGATCTGCTACTAGTACTGTATGAAACATTGAGCAATACATCTGCTACAGAACCTTGAGAATATATTTGTTGGTTAAGCTGTACCTTGGGATAAGCTGCAAAGACGAGCACCCAAATATTTATTACATGAACAGAAAGTGTTGACAGCTCATTAGTGAGACAAACATACATTCTCTGTGAACCTAGAGATACCTGCACACACTTCAAGATCTGTGAATACGACAAAGACCCCACCATATAACCCAGCACAGTGCCTGCTGTGGAAAGCTTTGTTCTTGCAAAGAGAAAAACAATACATAGTGTGAACTATAATTTCCTTCAACTGAAAAAAAAAAAAAAAAAAAATAAAAAAAAATCCCTGATGAGGACAGACATGGATGTGCTCTGAGGCTGCAAATCATAACTTTCAGAAGGTTGGCTGAGTAGATTTTTTTTTTTTTTTGTCCTCTCAGAGTTTGCTTTGTTTTCTTGAAGTTATTAAAGGTCATTAAAATCCATTTTGCACACTGGCATGCATAAGCTTTACTTTACATTTCTCAAGGCTCAGACCACTTGCATTTCTATAAAATGGTAGAAAAGCATAAAGAGTATCCTAGGAAGTAACATGCAAATGTTCATGCTGTATATTTGCACATCAATCTCTGGCATGCTTTTAAAGCACATTGCTTCTTCACAAATACAATAGAATCTGAGCATGGGGTGGTAAAGAGGGAAGAAGAGGAGGAAAGAAATACTGAGTGGTTCGAGTGCACATCCAATGGGTTATTTTTTCTGCACTTGGCAAACAAGAATTACAGAAGGCTTTTACGACTTTTAGCCTCTGCATTATACCTTTATTGAGTGACTGTGCAGAAGAAGTTTTGTTCAGGGAATGATATCTGAACAAAAGGCATGCTGCATGAGAATGCTCTGGAATTTGAAAGAGACTGAAGAAATTAAAAAGACAAAGATCCCACATGACTCAACCAAATCAGCCATTCTACATTCTTTAAACATACCAAACTAGAGCACATTGATCAACCAGTGAACACGTGAAGATGATACCCTGAATAAATTCCTAGCCAGCATTGATGACTGTGGAGGAATTTGGTTTTATGGTCTATATTAGCAATAGTAAATGATTTCAGCATTCAGGGAAATAGGATAGAATTTAGGGGTCTATCATTAACTTAATTTTCAATTAGATAAATTCTATCCACATTTACAGTCTGAGCTGGAATACAGAATAAGGCTGCCAGATGCTGAATCTGATTTAAAGCAAATACAATACAGAAGCATCATTCACAGGGAAAATATTACTTTTACTTTTCATACCGGTCTTCAGATGTAACTGATCAGAAAGAGGGTAAATGACACAGAAATGATAGCGATCGCCCAAAAAAACAGGAGAAGAAATAAACTGTCTTGAGTGGCACTAGTGTAAATGGTGTGTGAAAAAAGAACCATGTTGTCACTACATGGCTGATGACAGAGTTACCTGATCTTGATGCACACATATCACAGCAGAAATCAGCAAACATAAAAAAGGACATGAAAAAAGAAAAAAGCGAAAGATCAAGTAATATAAGTTTTTTTGACCTTTGTGAGGCCCAAGGACAAGAAAAAAATATTCAAAGTGGAGAATATTAATGAAGAACCTAGTTTTTTTAGTTATCAGATTGGGACAAATTCATAGGGCCACTGAAGCCCCTAGCCATTATCTAAGGATACAGTAGGGAAGAAATCTATTTGATCTGAGGACATTCTTTATAGTTTGCCCTTGCTTTTGGAAGCAGAAGTCACCAGACTCTTGGGGAGGCTTCAGTTCAAAACATGCAGCATAGCTGTAGTCCCAATTACACAGGGAATGGGAAAAGGAAAGATGTCAGAATGAGAGCCTGAAAATTATTTCAGTGAGACTTCAATGCATATTTAACTGCATTTCTATAAAAGACCAATTTCAGAGATTGAGGCTAGATTTTTAGCTCTCCATTAACAGAAACTTCTCCTTTTCTTTGACAATTACCTCTGTACTAAAGTTTCACTTTTACTCTTTCCTTCAATGACACTGGTGAATGAACTATACTCCTGCCATGCACAGCTACCTCTGCCATCAGCTGCAGGCTGTTTTTCAATTTTGTTTTTCCTCTCCTGTTTTATATTCCTTTGGCCTTTTTTCATTATGTTGAGTAATGTGTAGGCCAGAAGGATGCGTGTGGTATGATGAGACTAGTACTCTGTATTTGTGCTTTATTAATACTTTTATTTCGTTATACGATTTTTTTTTTTTTCTCCTTTTCACGGACTTCCACATAAAGCACCCAAAATTGCCTGCTGCAGCTAAAGCTCAGCTGATTACTTTGAAAATAAGAGTAAAATCTATATGGACTTTGACAATACACATATTTTGCTGGCATGTGTAGATACATGTATATTTTACTCTGCAATTTAAAGAAAACAAGGTTAAACAATGTCTAATCTTGGATAACTGGTACAATTAGCTGTTCTTTAGAATGTATCGTACATATACTATAGAATACTGAGCTAATGTTTTTCTCTTACTACACGTTTCAAAACCTTTAATCAATGAATGAAAAAATATTCCAGTTTCCAGTTCTTTTTTTTTTCTCCTTTATAACATTAAGTGGGAAATGGCCAATAGAGTCTGTCTCTCTAACTGTCTGAGGGAAAATATTTTCATCTTCTCCATCTTGACAGGATCACACCAAATCAAAACTCAAGTCTTTTCAAAACCCTACCAATGGAAAACGTAAACTCTTTCTAATGTAAGAAACTGAAACCAGAAGAAAGTAAGCTGAAGATGGATCAGAACTTTTTATTTTTTACTGTATCCTTTATTAATACTCCTTAAGGGGAGATCTTTTAGTAAAGGTTGAGCTATATAGAAGACAGGATGATACAAAGAGGTAGTAAGGACATTATTTAGCTTCTAAGTGTTCAGAAGAGTTGAAGAAATCTGGATGAAAGTATTGCTGTGTTAATGTAAGCACAAGGAATCAAAAGTAAATGAATATATCAATCGAATTTTCTTTCTTTTAACATCAGTGAAGTTACCAAAGATATAAGAAGATGGCATACCTTGAAAACCTTCATGTTTTTATGTAATTGTTGATATTTTTAAACTAATCATTAACATTTATGAGAAGGAAAGGAAAGAAGCAAAATAAATGTGCATAAAGAAATCCATTTTCTTTCCAGAAACTTTCTCAAACTGGTCTTATCATGTAACAGCTGATTAACAGCCTTACCTGAACAGGTCTGCCTGTGGTCAAGGTCTCCAGAGTACCTGCCTACCCCTGATATCACACTACTTCTGCAATGACTTAAAGGTACAGATCTCATCTGTTGTATCATCTCTCATTCCTGTGAGTACTTTAAGCCCAATTATGCACAGAAAAAGCAATCAAGCCATGACTAAAATGAACAGAAAATGCCTACAGAGTATATGGCAAACTCATAAGCTGAAGTTTGTTCAAGTGTGATGTTCATATCATCACAAACAGCTACCACATCTTTAAAAATGAATGATTCTTGGAAATAAACCACTAGTATTAAAAAGGTCAACATTTCTTAAATACATAGTTCAACTTGTTCTAATTGTTATGTAAGCCACAGTGAAAATTAATTTTCTGACGGAACTCCTAGAAAAAGCGGGGAGTAGAGCAGTTGTTAATTTGCCATAACACACTAGAGATCACGTCTGGTTCCTCTAGAGGCAACAGGTTTAGATTACCTCCAAATGTAGCATAATGGACTAGATAGTCTGTTTCAATCTGGCAATTTTCTATGATCCTTTGTTCAGAGTGGACCAGATGTCTGTTGTTTTGTTAAGAATTAACTTTGTAATTGTTTGAAAAAATACTTAGCATACCAAGGTCACGTGTGTGGTACAGGTGCATTTTAACTGCTCTGCTGTAAGTTTCTATAATTAATGACTAGGATTCTGCATGTTCAGCCAGGTTTTTTTTTGTTTTGTTCTGGAGGTTGTTTTTTGTGGGTTTTTTTGAAGGCTACATGCCCACTCTATTAAAAAGAAGAAAGAGGGAAACAAAAAAAAGATTGAGAACTTCAATTGCTGAAGCATCAGACCAACGCTTTATGCGTTGTAACCTAAGATTTGTTTACCCATAAAATAAAATGGATGAACTCTGAATACACAGAGAGAATTAGCAGGGAAAATGAAAGTTAAGTACAGACAGTGTTTGCTACTTTGGTAGCATAGACCGTGGAATAATAGAGGTTTTCTGATTCTCATACTTGTTTAAGTGTGTGTAGTTTTGTAGGAGGTGCTCACACTCACATGGCAGTAGTTTATCCTTTTGTTTTAAACTTAGAAAAATATCAGACCCAATAGTTAGAACAGGAAAGGTCAGGACAAGTATTAGGAAATTGACCCAACCTTCTAATTCAGGTTGTTGTAGTCAACTCATCTAAGTGGATGTATAAATCAACTGTTTACTGCAAACCAGAAATGATTCAATATCTCTTCCTCTTTCATATACTTTCTACAGATTTTCTCTGTTTAAATACGCACAGAGGATGTGTATTAACAAGCGTTTAAGCTCTGTCACACAACAGGTCTATGAGAGTATCCTGCTGGATACTGGGGATGGCTTCTGTGCTTCCAATGTTACCTTTTCCAAAGAAAAAAAATCTAGAAGAAAATGCCGTGAACCGTCCAATAAGCTAGTGTAGGTATTCATAAACATTATTCATTAAATGTCAGAAAAGAGAAGATCTACTTTTCTGGAAGAGTAAGGAAGCTGAAAATTCATGTGGAAGGGCAGGCACTCGGAAAAAGAAGAAAAATGCTAAGCTGAACAATCACTTCTCCATCAGACACTCACAGTTCTCCAACAGTAGGGAAAACCTTTAACTCTCCCTTGTTTGGTCCTACTTTGCTTTTTTTACCTGTACTGCTGTTTAGTGCTACATTTAGTGAAGAAGCTATAATTTGAGTTGACGTAGGAAAAGATATTTAGGATTAGATGTTCCTCTTGACACCCTGAGCTCGATTTTCATCTGATGGGCTGAACTGAAGAAGCAGATCTGTATCATTTTACTGTCTTTTTGTCTGATGGGCTGAACCTAAAAAGATAAATTTCTACACAAAGTACAGAAGCAAAACCTAAACTAATTTTTTTTTTTTTCTAATGCATTACAAACTCTCTTCTTCCAGGCTTCAGTTCTTAAGGACTTATCTTTACAAAACAAAGTGAAAGGCTTACACATACAACCTAATTTTGGGGCTCTCTTGACTTCTGGATACTTTCCTTTGCTACTCTAGTCCTTCTTAATTTACATCTCATATCCCAGAAGGGTGAAAATGTTTACTGTAATTTATACTCATTGTTTAAATACATATTTGATGCTTTCAAATCTGTTGAACTTGCCTGTTTTATCCCTGAGAGTGATGCATGCACAAGTGAATGACAAAGCAAGTTGACACAAGTGAATGACAAAACAAAAGGCATCAGAATCTTTGAAAGGGCTTTCATCAGCTTCAGAAGACTGGATCAGATACCAGGCCAGCAACAGAACCAAGAATTACACACATCAGGCAAGAGAAAAAGGCAAGTAGAAATACACCCCAGAACTGAGATACAATTATGGTATTGTCTTAGATGGAGGAGCATGTAAGAGGAGAATTGACAGCCCTCTGTATCTCTCAACCTCATTAAATTTTTAGTTGCAAAGAGGTAGTCGGGGTTATATTAGAGTAAACTAGGTGTAAAATACTGTTTATTCTAGTTTAAAAATTGCTCTTTTATGCATGATTACAAAAGACGGAAATGAGTAAGAATCAGGACCTAAGGTCTGGTGGGTTAATTTTTGGAGGGGGACAGAAGGGTTGTTTTAGCGAAATCTTTTTTTTTTTTTTTATCCTTTTTCAAATTAAAATAATTTGCACATTTCAAAATATCACCAAAATGGTCTCATCAAAGCAATAAGAGATTAGAGATCTCAATCAGAATGTTGTGAAAAGCTGATCAAAATAGCTTTCAATGATGAAAATATTTTTTTATTAAAGAAATATAGATTCATTCATTATAGATTCAGTATAGATATGTCTGGGGAAAGCTAAAACATTTGTTAATATTTTAAAAAAGTTACGCACTCTTTTGTTTAACATAATATTAACTGCAATATTACTTATCTTGAAACATAACCCCAATACTTCAAATATCATGTAATACAAAAATATATATTCTGATACTAGAAAACATTTTCATGGTTTCAAAGAAATTTTCAGGTCATCATTTTGAAGGAGCTACATATTGGTTTACCTTTCTGATTTTCATTTTCACCTTAAACATTTCTGAAGATCAGAAATTCTAGGTATGTGGCCAGATATAATTGCCTTAAGTAGGTCATGTGGCTTACAAGGATCACTACAGCATCAAGAAATAATCAAGGGTACCACAACAGAATGCAGTACGGTTACATACCGGTACAGCTGTTTACTGTTCTTATAAACTTTTTTGGAAAACACAGAACTATATATAGGCTTTCTCACATATGTCTGATATATTCTGTTCATCTCCCTTTAGAACTTCCATAAGATCCCCTACATCAGGGTCTGTATTAATTCTGTTTGTCATGACAACATTAAGTACTTAGCAAATCAATATATTATGACAACAGAAATATCTTTAGCTCTGTAATTTGTTGCCCAGTTGTGGCTAAATATTCCTTAATTGGCATATCTCTTTTGAGAAATAAATATATTATTGTAGCAGCAGGAAACACAAGATGAACAGCAGCAATATTGAAGGAATCATCCTAAAAGTATAACTCTATCATCAGTCAATACCTTTTAAATCATCAGTGATCTTATGTCTTTAGAAAATTATCGGGTTTATATACTGACTGGCTTTTGTTGTTGTTACAGGGTTTTAAATTTATGCTACTCAAAGCCTGTATTTATCACAATAGAATTAGGTTCATGCTTGACATTTTAAATGCCAGGCATGAAAGTAGGAATAATATGGATTAATATATACCTTATGATCATTTGAACTTCAAACACACATAGACATGTCAAAAGTGTATATCATGGAGCTCCTTACCTGTCATAACACAGTGTAATTTACTCTTCTAATTTACTTTGAACATCATGGGCTTTGTTTGTAAAGTATGATCTCCAAAACACAATGCTACAAAAACTGACTAGTAGTTCTGTATGAGTTTTTCAACACACAGTAGTATACACAATGCAGTAATACTTACTCATATTGAATATATTCTTTGGGGGTTAAAGGAATAATAGGGAAGATTTACCTTCATAAATATGACAGTCACATTTTACATCGCTAATTCAGAATGAGGTATATGAAGACACTCTTTGATACTGGCTGAATTACAAATTCTGTTTATTATCAGTAAGACCCCTCTCCTCATCACTCCAAAACACTGAAACAAAACCAGACCTGGAAACAACTCCATGCAAATCTATTCTTCCACTTCCCCTAAATCTCTCTAAAAGGGTGATTACACAGTAAAAAACAAACAAACAAACAAAAATTTAAATTAAAACTGTGATAGAGAAACTTTTACCCCAAAATGAAAGGAGATGGGGATTTTATGAGGTCTGTTAGAGCTGAGAGCATTGTATTCAATTTCATGTGGACCACTCTGAGTTCCTCTATAAAGAAAGCAATCTAGGGAGATAGAAAGTGAAGTTATATGTATAGCTGCCATCACCTGACATTCAAGACCCAGTAAAATTGGTAGGTATGAAGATATTCCTGTTGTTGCCTGGGAAAGCCTCATGCCTATAACTCTCAAAGATGCAAAATAATGTTTGTGAAAGTAGTCGCTACCTGCTACCACCTTCTTTTGAGCTCCTCTCTGAAAGGCAACAGTTCAGGATACTTACAGACTCTATAATTCAGATTTGGCAGCTAGTGCCTTCTGTCTGGGCACCTGCTGAATTCCCCATCTTGTGAGCATGAAAGGTTGCAGCCCCTCACTCCTGTTGTCTTCAGTTTGAAACTACCAGGAGCTGGGAGACAGAAGCTTCTTTCACAAAAGCATAGTGTTTCCAGCTCACCTGATGAGGGACATTTTACTTTCTTGACAACACACCTGCCAACTGAAAATCATTAGAAAAATGAAAAAAAAAAAAATCAGTTTGGAAAAGGAACATCACATAAAAAGGAAAAAAAAAACCAGAAATGATAATTGGCAGATATGTATTACACCAACACTTACTCTCACAGTCCCACATCTGGTACCATTCACCACCAATAACTTATTTTCTCCACATGACGTTTCAAGCAACACAATATATCTGTCCAACGTTTTCCTGTACGTCCAATGAGAAATAATGGGCGTTAGAAATTCACACACCTACAGGGACTTTATTTATACCAATAAGGATCTGGTAACAATGTCAAAGGATCTGTGTAAGAGCAAGAAAAACAGATTTTTTTTTTTTTTTTATTCCAGTTCAGAACTAAATATAGGCGTGCCCTGGATGTTTGATGCTGGTTCTGTATTATCCCTGTGTGCTTCAATGAGGATCTCTGGTGTCTCAGTGTCAGTGAATCCCTGCTGCATTACAACATTCTGCTGTCCTGCCTTGGTTCTGCGGTCTTCTAAGGTAAACTGCTAGAAAACTTGTATGGACTAGAGGTGACTGCTCCGAATGACAACCTGCTGCCAATTGACAAAATAAATTCACAAAATAAATGTGAATAATTTCTGCTCTTTTTGGGGTTTGATTACTGACAAGTGTGATGGTGAAGTCCTGGTTTTGAAGAAAAGTGTGTTCTAAGGAAGAGGAGATCATAAGAGGAAAACCTGATAAGATTAACCAGATTTTTTTACCTGAGTGAGAACCAGTCAAAAGATTAAGATCAAACAGTCTATAGCACATATGAGCTAGAGGACATTGAACTACCACTTTTGTAAAAAAATAATTTTTATGGTAAGGAGAGCAAGAAGGAAAATGCAATCAAAAT
Source organism: Platalea leucorodia (assembly GCF_965183815.1). Lineage (NCBI taxonomy): Eukaryota > Metazoa > Chordata > Aves > Pelecaniformes > Threskiornithidae > Platalea > Platalea leucorodia. Next base: position 112,439,481 of record NC_138824.1, read on the forward strand.
TCCTGTTAATGACTTTTCTCCAAATCTCTCCTACTATCACTGTGTTATACAAAAATTTTGAGGGTCTCGCTACACAAAATGTGCGATCTTAGCATATTATTTGAAAAGACTCTTACACAATAAGAGTCTTGGACTTGCATAACCCTTTTTCTAGAGCTGCTTCTTCTCAATGATTCCTAGGTTTTCCTTCTCTATCTAGAAAAGTCCTCCAAGAATTAGTTTTCACTGCATTGCAGTCTCTTCCCCTATGGTCTTAAGGATGAAAAGAGGTTTTTGCCCTGCCTGATATTTCTACTTCATGTTTCCAGTATCTTGAATCTAAAGCAGGCATTAGAAATGCCACATGGGCTAATACTGTTCTTTTTGAAAAATGTTTAACAAGTAACTGACTGGAAATACTCTCGCTACTTTAACTACTTTGTACGTTATTTAGTTCAAAAATAGGAAACAGTGTCTAGTTTTTAGGAGGAAGATTACACCGGTTAATTCTATTACTGGAGCTGTCTGAAGGTTTTTGGTTTTGCAAGTATAAATCTTTAGGTTTTTCTGTTTATACTGAATGAAGCATTGATTTGCAGATGGATTTTTGGTTTCTTACTTTAAACGAACCTTTTTGCATAAACATGGCTTCTTTTTGCCCACTCGGACAACAGCCAAAGTCATACACAAATATGTCAGTTCTTTAAACTGACAAGTGTATTAGAGTATCCAAAACAATGATAGTCAGACTAGCTGTATACCAATAAATCATCTTCTAAAAGTATAAAACTAGGTTAAGGGTTAAGTCAGGTACAGCAGAGGAAAAAGCAATTAAAATAAACTTATTAACAGTCTCCATGGTTTCTCTTGTTGGTTGCCCTCTTAACTTCTTCTGGTGGAACCTAACATATAATATACAGGACTGAACAGGTAGCACTGACTCATTCTTGCAACTGCTTTTCAACTGAAAAATCCTAAACCTTTTCAGAGTTATGAGAAAATCCTAAGAAAGCCTAGAGGAGCTGGAGGATCATGTCCTTGGATCAGGGGCTTTCATTTGCACAGATGCTTGTGCCAGGACAAGAGCTTTCAGATTTTGAGACCTGTTAAAACCTTAATGACTGGAGATTACATGAGCTTCCAGTCCTGCTTTGTCATTTTTTCTATCCTAGAAAACTTCACAAAATGTGCTGCTTTGGCTCCTCCATAGCTTATAGCATCTTCTTAATTCTGTGCTCTTCCTTTGCATCCTTATTACTAAATCAAAATACTGCTCTGTCGTGGTTTAACCCAAGCCAGCTGCTAAGCACCGCACAGCCGCTCGCTCACTCCCCCCTGGTGGGACGGGGGAGAGAATCAGAAGAGTAAGAGTGAGAAAACTCGTGGGTTGAGATAAAGACAGTTTAATAGGGAAAGCAAAAGCCGTGCACACAAGCAAAGCAAACCAAGGAATTCATTCACTACTTCCCATTGGCAAGGAGGTGTGCAGCCATCTCCAGGAAAGCAGGGCTCCATCATGCATAATGGTTACTTGGAAAGACAAACACCATCATTCCAAACGTCCCCCCCTTCCTCCTTCTTCTCCCAGTTTATATACTGAGCATGACATCATACGGTATGGAATAGCCCTTTGGCCAGTCTGGGTCAGCTGTCCTGGCTGACCAGGTCCTCCCAGCTTCTTGTGCACCTGGCAGAGCACAGGAAGCTGAAAAGTCCTTGACTAGTGTAAACACTGCTTAGCAAGAACCAAAACATCAGTGTGTTATCAACATTATTCTCACCCTAAATCCAAAACACAGCTACTAAGAAGAAAACTCACCCTATCCCAGCTGAAACCAGGACAGGCTCATTTTGATTTTCCTTCCATCTGCATTTTCTGGATGCTGAAGTCTAGATCTTTCCAAATTTATAAGGACCTGAAAAGGTGTTAGATAAAGAATGAAAATAATCAGGGGCAAAGGGTGGAAATCTACCTATATCATTTCCACAAGGCAGTTACTTTATTTCTGCATGAAAATAGGGCCATTGCTGTAATTTTTATAATTTTTCATTAAGATCTATGTCAGGGCCTGCAGCTGCACATGACAGCTGGAGAAATTGTGGTATATGTTATGTAATGTTGTTGTTTTGTTTTTTTAAAAAAACCCACAAAATCAATTAAAAATTAAGTAGGGTTGTCTATCCATGTCACAGCCTTAGACAGGGGATCATTCTTAATAGGAAATGTCATTCTAAATCCTGGACATATCTGAGATTTTTTTTTTTTTTTTTCCTGGGCAGTGAAAAGACTCTGTCAATAAATGTAAAAGATATTTAAGGTATCAGAACAATGTACCAGCAAATGGCCTGGTTCAAAGTACAGGGATCTTTTTGAAGAATTTAATCTATCAATCATTTTCATTGATTGACTGGAAATTTCCCTACATAAGTAACAGTAGGGAAAATCAGGGAGAACATCAGTAAATGCCAAAACAAATAATGGGGGACCAGAAACCGTAGACTGATTCTGCTCTTCAGCACCCGAACTGTAACAGTCTTTGCAGGAAAAGGTGGAAGGAGGGGAAGGAGAACAAACCTTAATCCAGAAGAGTTTGTCATGGAGAACTTCACCAATTTGTAATTAGGCTCTTTATAACATCAGTAGGATCCTTCTCTCCTACCTGCCCTCCCAGCACACAGGTACACAAGTACAAACCCCGAAAAAAGCACCACACAAAACCCTAAGTTCCCACCTACTCTGAGACAGGGCTAAGCAAATAGACGTTGGTGTTTGCTGACTTGATCATGAAGACCTTTTGCATATTAAAGAGGCCACATAGCTTGACAGTGGGTGCATGGAAAGGACAGAAAGTCCTTATTTAGCTTACTCATAGAACAGCAGTCTGAACAAACATGAAAACAAAAAATAGATAATGAGCAGACCACTCCTGGAATCAGTCCAGAAAAAGACAACTCATGAAGCATTACAAGTGTACCTCAAAAAGCGTGTGACCCCCGAAGGCATCTAGAATTTCGAAGGTATTATCCTGAAACACTTAATGTTTATTTCATGCATTTAACAGTTCTCTTTTCCATTCCACTGCTGTGGTGGATGCTTGGGAACTTTTCTAGAGATCCTTCTCTCCTCCCAGTAGGCCAGGTGTCCTTCAGAGCAATAAGGTCATGCCTGTGAATGAAGACATCTCCATTTTCAAGTAGTCAGGAAAATATAATCTCAAGCTTCTTGTATGCAGGGACCCTTCAGAGAGAGTGCCAGATTTCTGGTTCATTTCCTCAGTCTGCAGGTGCTACTACTCAGACTTCACTCATTCACTGTACTGGGTGCCTGTTCAAGCCAGGTACATGGAGATGTTGTTGCTCCTGGAACTGCAGCAGAAAACTGCATTCCCCCAAATTTTCTCTCCACAGGTTTGCCAGAATTAACATCTGATGAGCTGACTGTACACCACGGAATTGCCCTTAACGTGGCAAAGTGTGCAGACATCCTGAGGTGGTCTATGAAGAAAATGAAGAGTTATATTTCCGATGGGATACTATTAAGTGTCATGTATTTTCTGGAGAATAAATGACAGGGAAAATGAGCAGAAAGGCTGGGAAGGCTGACAATAGGGAAAACTGGTGAAAGTAGCAAGAGAGGTGATGTGTATCCAAGATCCAAGAGAATCAATGCTTCTTAAAAACCTGTACTGCCTACCTCCCCTCTGTTACAGAGCTTTGTTTCCTAAATTTGGTACAGCATTATTTGGCACATAACAATAACGTAAATTACTGATACTTCTTACTACCTGGCTGCTCAATACAGATTTTACAGAGGATGAAGCTAAAAATCTCACCAGGGAGAAATTGCTTCAGTGTTTCTGAGTAGTAACATATTCAGAAATCGGGAACTGAATGTGAAAAAGAAATACACACTTTCTGCAGGTCCCCTTTTCTGTGGTTACTATTAGCAATGGTCCTCTGAGAATAAGTTATTGAATTAGAATGATGAATGTTCACTTATTAAGAAAACTATGGAATTTTTTTATTATGGCAATACATTCATGCTGCTGCAGATATGCATGTATGTATTAGGGCTTCTTTACAGTCATCTTTTAAAGGATTTAAATTTAATACATTTGTGATTAAACCAAAGCAAAAATTTGCTTTGTGACAAACTTTGTTCTAAAAGCTTCTAGTCAGGAATTCATTGATTTGATTCTAATTGAGAAAAATAAGATACTTTATTAATATTGAAGAATAAATAAGAAGCCAGAGCTGAGTGGTTTCTTTTTCCCTCCTTCTGCCATCTCCAGATTTTTACCTATCTAAATATCATCACTATTAACCCAATAAATCCAGTATGAAAAATGTTCAGAACACTAAACGAATATGGAAAGCACTAGTTTGCATGCACTGGGTACCACTTGGGAGACTGAACTATTAAAAATTATGGAAGAAGTGAGTATAATTTGTACACACACATCTAAATCCCTAATAAGTGGTTGTGAACAGGGATTGAGGTGTTTAAATTACTGCAAATTGCAATCAAATTTTTAATCCATGATTAATTGCATCTTAGGTATTACATCTGCAAACCCATAGTTTTAATTTAAACTTAAATTGAAAATAAACGTTTTTGGCAGTTTGGAACACAGAATAAGACTCGATATTCAGTACTCTAAGCATCTAGTCTAGCCAGATCCTGTAGAGAGTAACCATTTAAAAATCACATTAAATAATTAGGGAGGCAGTTATACGTATGCCATATTGTGGAAAGACTTCCAGTGACAATAGCGGGGTTTGTAACAGGGTTAAATCATTAATATGTACTGAAAAGTATACACTTAGGTTATAGACAGTTCATCAGTAAAGCCAAGCAAAGGCAGAACTGCCTCATGGTTTAACCTTAATTTGCAAAGGTTCAAACAACGACAAATGAGCAGCTGAGCACCATGTTTCTACAGAATGGCCAGATTATAGCAGGATTATGCCACAAATTGAGAGCCTCAGGTACTGGGGTACAGTGCAACACAGCCTCTGCTGGTTACCTATACTCTGCATAATTCAGACCAATTGCAATTACAGAATTTGGGATGGACTGTTTTCAGAAGAACTCAATCTTTTTATTTTCACTGGACCTCAGAATAGAGTTCTTAGGAGCTTTCACATGAAGGACACAGGAAAGTTCTGATGTTCACTGACTGGACAAAGCAGTAAGACACATGACACCTATCTGGAGATCATAAATGCTGTATTGAACCAGTAGCACCAGATATCAGTAATAAATCTAAGTATATACACACATACGTGTATGTATAAATATACTGCACATACTACATATATATACACACATGTATTGTGTATATATTGTCACTATATTTCATACACATATATACATATATATTATACAGATACGAGCACAGTGCCTCCCCTTGAACAACTTACGCACTATTTATACACAGAACAAATACTAAATATCAATTCAGCACAATTCTGTAACATCTACATGAACAAGGAAATGCAGCAGACCGTGTGCTACAAGCAAAGCCATGAAGCCATGACTCTCAAACTTTTAAGAAAGAGTTTGACATCACAACTAGAACGCCCCTAAGACAGAGAAGTAGTAAGAAAGTTCTTGCAAATGTGCAAGTGGAACCTGGCAAACACAGGTTTGCAGTTCAAGAAAGGAATATGGACTAGAAGAATACTCAGTAGATGCTCAGATTCAAGAGCAAAGGAGTGACGCTACAAAACTGGGAAGGAAATGTTCCTGGAGGTTTTGTGTTGAATTAGCCCTGACACTGGAGAGGTAGCTCACCAACATGAAAGTTATTTGAGCATGGGAGAGCAAAACTAGCATTAACTATGACGATGCCCTAGGACTCCATATAGTCCAAGACTAGCAAGCTGATTTTAGTTTCAAAACTAGCTTTAGGATACAAATAAGGCAGCAGCATTTTTAGAATAAGAAAATACCTTTGGTCAGTTTAGACAGATCATCTATTTAACGTTTTATTAAAAACTTTATCCTCTTCAAGTCCTTACTGCCAATTACTGTCAATTAACATGAATTTAATCAGCCGCCTTCTGCTCTCCGTACAATGCTGTAAAAGCAATGTAATTCTAGTAATTTCAATGTGATTTATACCAACATAAATGAGACAAGAATGAGCCTTAATAGGTGCATATTTAAGTGTATGTTCTTAAACCACAGTTTATAACGTGCACCAACACAGGTAACAAAATTCCTGCGGGGCACATTTGTGATCATAAGCTAGTCTTTTACTCTAAGTTAGTCCAAATGATTAGTTTTTCAGGAAAAGCCTTGCAGGCAACTCTAAACAGGGTAATATTATACAGTAGCTTTAATTATGAGTAAACTAATATAGAACTGCATTAGTAATTCTGAAAATAACTTAGTTTGGTTAAACTATCCAATCATGTCTCATAAAATAAAAGAAAAAAAAAAAATCAGTGGGGATATTACAATAGTGGTGGTGGCATGGCAAAGGGTCACCTGACTGGTGATTTGGGAGATGAGGTACTTACAAAGTAGATAACCTAGAAATCTAGAATTTTTATACTGGAACCTTTAAATGAAAAAAAAAAAAAAAATAGAAAACCTTGGAAAACATCGATAATCTGCTTTCAATACAAATATATTTACTTCACAAATTTAAAAGGGGGTGTAAAGAGAAAAAGTCTTTGTTTTAAACACCTATTTTAGCAAATCTCAGTTCAGTTAAAATTCTTCCTTGCATTTTTCATGTAGTCCTCAGTATATCACAATCACTCTCTGAGAAAATCTTGGTGTTCAGTCCATAAAAAGGAAAAAATGTGACAGGAATGACAGAAACTATTGCAGAAAATAACGTATCAGGAAGACAGAGAAATTATCCAAGGAAATGAAAGGAAAGTCAAAAGTTATGATAAGAAAACAAACTCTGTAAATATTACAGGCCGATGTGAAATGCACAACAGAATTAGGAAACTATCAACAAAAATCTAGCCCTAAATGTGCTTCATTAAATGATACCAATCTGTGAAAGAGGTAGCTTGAAGGTACCAGAGAATTAGCAATATAAAGACAAATATGGAAAAACATATATGAAGACAATGTATATAAAAGAAAGATAAACTATAAAAAACATACAAAGAAAGTAATGGTTGCAACATTGAGGAATCCAAAATTAAGAAAAGCAAGGACTGAAGTGACCTATGACATTGCTGATTTACTGTTTCTGAAAAGGCATTTTCATACAGCGTTTAGTTTTTTATATATATACATATATATGTTTACACACATACACACACACACATCATCCAGGCACCTCTTGAAAAACTGTTGAAAAACATTTAACTGAACAAAGTTGCTTTCTGTATGTCCTCTACATCATTCATGCCAGCAGCTGAAAGCTACATTATGAGCAGGACGGTGTTAGAAAGGCTGGTAGCATGGTTAAATCAGTCGAATCCTCTCTTGCAATACTGGATTCTGCTCCAAACTCTCCTTCAAAATGTATATGTAACGCTGGGCAAGTCAATTAAAATCAAACCTTTTTTCATAGGTATTCACAAATCGTGTGCTTGAATACCTACTTTGGGGCATCTTGATGCAATCTGCAAAAGGCAACTACAACTGAAACCAATAGGATGCCTGCTTTCCGTATGCAAATTGCAAAAGACACTGAAATTACAAACTTCAGGTGCCCCAAGTAATACACAGCTCCTTAAATAGTTTTTGCAACAGTTTCCTACGTAACTCAGAGGTGTCAAGTGCAGGTACAGTTCATTAATATCTTTGAAGCATCTGTATATTTTGTAAAAATTGTTAGAGAAATGACACAAGAAAAATAAGACTGTATATTTCATGTAGACTTTGTATACAGTATTAAGTAGAATGAGACTGAATACTAAATGAAAATGGTGTATGAGAAAAAGCGAATGTGACCACATCCTTAAAAACAATAGCCTACTGTGTACATACAATCAAAGCAAAGATGCAAGAACAAGTGTCATGCTTCTAACCTTATTAATTAAGATCACTTGACTTTCCAGCTTTGGCACTTCTTTGTATAATTCTGAAAGTATTAACTTCCCAATAAACTAAATCTGATTAAAACAGAGAAATTCTAAAATGAAAAACCTTCTCCTCCCTCTCTATTTTTCTGTTAGCAATTTGAAGGCTCAAAGCCTTTCAACCAAGAGTATTATTCAACCAAGACTATTATTACATCGGCAAATGCTAACAGCAACAGCCAGGAACACACCAACTGTCAGCAGAGAGGAGAAACACACATTTTCCTACTGAAATTAAAAGTTATTTGTTGCACAACACAGAACTGTCAAGATTCAGTAATTCTTGGATTAATCCTAGGCTATGAAGGGGACTAAGTGAGTTTTAAAGCCACCACCTTTCTTTCCTCATGGGAAAGATAATTGAGGAGTTGGGGGAAGTGAGAAGTTTTAGAATAAATTCAAAAATTCTGGGCTCTTTCCATCAGTCTTCCTTAATACAATACATAATAACAATAAATAAATGTAATAATAAATTGAAAAAAATGTGTTGGAAAGATTCTGGAGAAAATTCTGTCTTGATGGCACTACATTTAAGTGGAAAACAGAAATACTTCAAACAGGGTTTCACTGAAGCTATAGTTCAGGTGCTTAACACTCCTACTCTTCTTCAGGGACCAGGCTGTCCAAAGAGATTTATGCTGTTACATTTAAAGTAGAAAAGTTTCAAAAGCTAAGTGTACCTTAGCCACTGGCAGTACTACTAGTCCTAGCTACGATCACCAAATTTTACAGAGAGCTCAAGTCCTATTTACAAGCATAAATGAAATAGCCAGATACCCAGAATTACCTAGTATTCATCAACTTTTTTTTGGCTGCCATACTCAAATATTTGACAGTGAATGTCTCGGGGTGATTAAATTCTATTCTTGGCTGCATAAACCTATGAAGAAAGTAAATTCATTTAAATTTACACAGCTGTAACAGAGTAAAGAGAAACAAGATTACAGCCTTTCAAAGAAAGAATGAAATTAAATACAGTCTGAGACAGGCATCTGAAGAGTGCATCAAAGAAAGGCGTTGTTTAGCAACACTAATGGGGAAAGTATTAGATGGTTAAAAAAAGACTAGACTGTCTAAAGAACTGGCTACGTTGCAAAAACACAGTAGACATTCTAACAAATGTTCAGGGTCTAGCTTCACATCATTAGGTGTTGCTAAGTGATTTTCTTTTTGTTCCATTGTGAATTGAAAAGGACAAAATATTTAAAGTGCTCATTGATTTACTGATAGTTTAGCATTAATCAAGCTGTCCCACATGCAACAAACTAAACAGTCTCCCTGTGGGTCAGCAACAGACACAAAAATATAAAAAAAATTAAAATAATGAAAAATAGAGAAAGACCATTCTAGGGAGGTTAACAGAAAGAAGGAAGTATCAGAAAGTCACTGAGATCAACTCACTATATAAAACCTACCTGGTATTTGCTCTGTTCAGAAAGGGATGCAAGCTAAGGCTCTCAGGAATGTATCCTTGAAGATTTCTGAAGATCATCCTGCTTGGTTGCCACAATAGTCCATTTCGGCCCCCTTATTTTTAAAAAAGTACGGTATTTCTGCAGTCTCAAGTTTCAGTGGTCTACTCTGCTATGTGCTGCTGCAATCTATCCCTTTTCCAGAGACAAGTACTCTTTACTAGTATTGGAGTTGTTTTTAAGGCTATTTTATTGAGATGTTTGCTTTGTTACAGACTCTAATACCTTCAGGGATCATAAAAATAACTACTTCTAATCCTGCCGCTTTATTACTTTTTTTCCATTTTTCTTTACTAAACTCATTACTAAATGCAAAACTCTAGTAAATTTTAAGATGATTAAAATATAATGGTCCTTTCAAACTATTTTTTGACCAAGTCACCATTCTGTTAAAATTGGTCACCTCAATGTTTGCAATGCAGCAGGATAAGCATTTAACCCTTTAACCTCCGATCTAAAATATGCACATAAAAATGTTAAATATAAAAACATCAAGTATCAGGGGTTTTTGTTTTCTTTTCTTCTAAATCTGGACATCAAGAATTTTTTTAGTAATTCATATCATTCACCCCAAAAAGCTCACTGCATGCTTCAAAATAAGTTCTTGGAACAGTGGGGAAGAATAAAAAAAACTGGAAGTCTTTGTTTGAGTCTTGAACAGGCGTGAGCTTGACAGTAAAATTTCCAAGTGGAAACTCTTATTTATTGCCTTCATTCTATGTGGCCTGGGCAGCTGCATAGCTTAGGAAGGTTTCATAAAGCAGAGTAATCAGAATATTTTTGGAATACAGTCAATAGCACTGTTAACAAGCTTGCTAGGTCTGTTTTCTGTACCCACTGTCAAATCGATCTGTAGAGTCATGACTGTGACCTATTTCTTATAGTTAACAACTAATACTGAATGAATCAGAACAACACATCCCATTAAATTCCTAATTATACATATGTCCATATATTTAAACAGACCCAGATGCAGCCCATAGTTTCACTGTACTAAAGTGGGGGAAGACACAGTGTTGAGTGATGATAAAACTGTACATGAGCCCTGCTAACAAGTTAGTATGGTTGGTTTAGAAAGCCTGAAGAGTTTCTTCTTTTATGGCCTCTGATTGTCACATCCTTTTTTATTAAATATGCAGCCCTATCAAGCGTGTGACATGTAACTCAGGTAGACACATGGTAAAAATCACAAGGTGAAATCAGGACTTCTTGGCTATCTGAATACAACAAATATGGAAACTGACTGTTCTAGCTGATGTACACATTGGTCTGCCCTACAGAATGTTACTGAATTGGATAAATACCACCACTGCATGCCAGAGAGCACCATGGTTTACTACCAAAGCAGAAAAAAATTGTTTCTAGTAAAAAAAAAAACAAAACAAAAAAACAACCAAAACAAAAAACCCCCTGAGTTCTACCATTCTTATTAGACAATCTTATAAGCATGTCTCTTAGATTACAGCTCTATTAAAAAAAAAAAAAAAAAATCCAAGTTCACTTTCTTCTCTACACTCAGCTTATGAAAGTGTTTACTTTGGTTTTTTTCTATTTACATATATCCCATTCTCCTTGTTTCTGTGATAAAACTTTTACAGCCAATAAATTATAAATCACATTTATGTATAATTTATTATTTTAAATACATATTTTATCTTTCAGCTTTTAAAATAGGGAACTATTTTAGTTTTGTTCCTTTAAGGTCTCAGTAGTTTGAAAAAATTCATGAATAAAGCATGCTCCAAGCTGCATTTACATTTTTATAGTGTGTGTGCTGTAACAGTATAGATTTTGCTTTCTAGACATACGCTTTTAGGTCAACATGATTGTCTTAAGAATAAACCTTACAGAAATCTCTGGGACTTCATAAACACACTTTTTCATTATTTCCCAGCATCTCGGACACCTCCCTAACATACTTGCCCTTCTTCGGTCAGAAAATTATAATGTTTTCCAGATGCACATACACATCTATGCTGGTACCTGTCAGATATCTCCTGTACTGATTTCTATGTTAAAGCCAGGCAAGATTTAGCTATTTTGAAACACAGAAGTCTTAATTCTACTACAGAATAATTCAGAGTTGTTCTGGAGATGGATTAGTTTATCAAGTAGGTTTATTTCATTCCTACAGTTAAAAGGCTACATTATGATTTCAGTCATCATAAAATAAAAGGCATTTCTTTATTTCAGAATTATCTAGACTTACACAAATGCATTTTAGATTAGAATTCGATTATATTATCTTATCTTACAAACACCTCTCAGAGCAAAATGCAGGTGGTCTATTGAAATTAATCTGCCCTGAGAAAAATAACATATAACCTTTTTCAATAAAAACAAAACCCTACAGGCACCGGTTTGATTCAAATTCCTTTCAACTTTTCTATAAGCATGGTGTCATCCAGGCTACCCTGGAACTCATCTACGGCTTTTTCTCAGGACTGAAGTTTTTCCTCCATGAAATTTAACCTTATAACAATCTTCTTATGTTTTTATCTTTTTTTTTTTCCTCTGAATTTGAAAGTATACACAAAATAGAAAATATATTCTGCAGATAATTACAAGTTTATGGAAAACTCTGCTAGTAATGTGGAGAGACAGACAAGATGAGGCAATAATTTACTATTAATTACAAGAAATATCCAACCTTTATGCTGGTATTTTTGCCAATATTCTACAAAGTAGCAAGTACTGTATCCTCCTCTAACAAATTATATTTGAACAATAAATGGCAAGAAGTTTTGATAAAAAAAAAAGAGGGTATAAAAAATGAATGGATCATATTGCAAGTATAGAATAAATTTTGGAGAGGTTGTCAAATTTTTTTTCACTTGTCCCACATAATTGGGGATCTCTTTCTTACCATAGACACAATGTCTTACTCTGTCTTTGCAAAAGGAAAATAAAAACTTATTTTAAAACTTCTTTCTCTCACAGAAAAGCTTAAACATGTTCATTTAACCACTGTTAAAACAATACACGTTTTCTCATATTTGTTAGCTGAAGCATCAAATGACTAATGCAATCCATTTTGATGAGTCACTGCACAATGTGTGAGCTGGCAAATGTGAAAACATTCCCAGAACTAAAATTACAATTTGCATTCTCATAGGCAAGTGTTTTGCAGCTCACTAGTATTGTGGGTACTGAAAAAAACCCACACCAAACTCCTTCTAGCTCATGCAGACTATTCACATCTTTGAAATACCTTCCAATCAGCCAAATGTGTTTGGCATGCATTTACAGCCTGTATGCACAAGGAGGATTCAAAACAAGCTCTGACTGAAAACCCACGGCTAAGTAACTGAGTTCATTTGTTGCAAGCTCTCTGAAAAAGGGGCAGCGGCTAATAGCAAAGCTGTGCTGGTTTGTCATTGCATGCAGCAAATAGGCAAAAATACTTGAGCACTTCTAAGATTCATAGCCAGGCAACAGAGATTTTGGTAGTAGGTTCTATTTTTCTCTCCAAGATCTGGTTCAGGAATCAACCACTTTCTTCACATTCTGGCACTGTACTACCTTTGGAACTTACTGAAGTATTTTTTTTTCCCCCCATCCTTCTCTTCCCTTCTATGGCAAGAGTATTCTCTAGTAGGAACAAAGCTCTCAAGAAGATCATCTGTATCCTTCAACTCATTCTTCTTCACTGACTGTACCCTGCAGCCAGAAATGAGATTTATCCTTATTGTTTTCTCCCTACTTTTCTTTCCTTCTCACTTTCCTTCACAGCTAGTGAAAAGAAAGCAGAAAAGTTCTGTGAGGATGCAACTTTTGAAAAGGAAAGTAGGTTGGAGTAGGACTTGCCCATTATTAAATTATCCAGAGAACCCAAACATTCCTAAACACAGAAGGTCATCGCAGCTGTAGGAGGAAAAAAATGCAGCTTGCACATCAAGCCATGAAAGTAACTGTTGAGGTTTCCCTTTCAGTCTTGTCACCTGGAAGAGAAAATGATCCCCTTTATTTTGCCGAACAGACAGGAGGCAAACAGCACGTGCCATTGCTGACTGAACTGCAAAATCAAAATTGACAAATCCTGGAGGAAGAAGCTACTATTATAAAGCCAGGCACGACTGCTAATGCTACCTTGACTTCCTCAGCTCATACCTGCTGCTGCTGCTCAACAGACCCTGAGGCCCAAGTGACATTACGCTGGATTCTAAGACAAGCCAAGAAAGAGAATGATAATTTTGTCATAAAAAAAGAAAGAAAGAGACTGATGCAGAAGACTAACCACCATTGTAGGTTTTGTGCTGTGATAAAGCAGCAGAGGGACTGTGTTAGAATGCTTCTTGAAAATAACAACAATATTATTCATGACAATTAAATGAAGAGAGAGAGATCTGATGGAAAGTTCAGGTCAGGGCTGAAAAAACAGAATTTAAATATAATGGTGGTCCCTGACATTTTGCCCTTTTTAATTTGTCATAAAAATAATAATAATTATTATTGAAAGAAGTTGTCTTACTCTGCACAGAAATAAAACAAAAAACCACAAATTTAAATCCTTTTCCAGTTCCCCTTAAAGCACTGCAAAAATGCTATTAATTCTAAAGGACACTTTGTGGACTTATTCTGTGGCAATATATATGTATGTAGGCATATATATACGTACACACCCATCCACACCTATATGAGTGCATGTGTACGGGTGTACATACACATACAGCAAAAGAATATTAATTACAGCAGTCCCCATTTCAGAATGGAAAGACTGTTTTAAGAAATCTGGACAGTTTAAAAAAAAAAAAAAAAAAAGAAAAGGTATATCATAGTTCCTGCCTTTAACTCTTATCCTCCATTGTCACAGAATGGTTTGATTTGGGGAAGAGCAAACACTTCTCCAAAGTTTAAGAGTATGTTTATACAAGTATCCTAAATTTCTTATGCTCTACCTGGGTTGGCTTTAGATTAAAAATCCAAGCTGGCCTTCTAACTGTAACTTGCAATATATCACTATGAAAGAGAAGCATGAAAAGCACAGCCGTGCAAGTTAAGATTGACATTTTTAGACTTCCTCTTGCTCTCAAGGGGTCGAGGAACAGACCTGAAGCATTAATATTCTGTCTGTGAATGTATAAAGCTCAGTTTTTGCTGAATTCACAAAATTAACCCAGTAACTTTAAAGCAGAGTCCAAAGCTGAAAATTTTCATATAGCTTCAAGTGCTTGTAGCTCTGTCAATTTCCACCAGTAGAGGAGGTACTACTCAGATCACAGCAGCTCACGCTGAACTGCTTTTTTACAATTCGCAAATTGAAGAGAGATGTTAAAGTTTTACAAAATGTAATATTCAAACTCTACAAATACAACATTTGGAAGAGAAATGTTAAAGATGTCATAGAACCAAACTATTAGAGCAAAACACACCTGAAACTAGAAATTATCTGCCATTTCAGAGAAGGAGTTGAGCGTAGGTGCAAAGTACCTACTTACAGCCTATTGCCTTCCCTCTATCAGCACTGAGGTGTGTGTGTCTCATGCTTTGGCACAAGGGAAATATATTTGCTGAGTCTTGTGAGAGATATGCAACAGAGGGAACACCAAATGTCAAACGATACATTAACCGTATAATGGAGAAGGGATCCATGGTACAGGCTGTAGCTGGGGAATGCATCTTTCATGGGATTGTGTCTTTCCAGCACAAAGCATAATCTCAAGGTATTTCCAGTGCTTTGGACTCTTCCCTGACTCCAAACCTCACCAACCCAGTTGCTGTGGATTTGTATTTTATCTTTTGAATTAAAGGGAACTTAGTAAGCACAAGAGTAATTTTACTGTTTCTCTCCCTTTCCGATTATTCTCATGATGTTACATTTAGGTAGCAAGTGTTAAAGGAGTGGCTCATGTGCCTGTATCTTTACATATGATTTAACTGAAGTACATTTACACATTCTCTTTCCTAGGCTCACCATAATAAGAGAGAACTATTTTAGATTGTTTATATCTTGAGATATCTACTCAGTGATAAATTTTCCTGGGTAAAATTCAACACTGTTTATTGTCTACTTGGTTAAATTAAGAAATGATGAAAAACACATCTGAAAACCCCCTCTGCCTTTAAAATAGTGAAAAAGGACTAGGATCTAATTTTTACCCCGATATTCCTGGCTTGCAAAAACTGGAGAAAAATAATGGATGCACGACATAGAAATTGGTTGCTGTAAGTGAACAGCGAGAAGTTTATTTTGAGTTCTTAGTTGTCTCCAATCTCTAAACCCTTCTACGTACTGGAACTTTATTTGGTAACAGAGAATGGATTTTTGGACTTTGTTTGTTTTTCCCATTTGGATTGAAGCTGTATAGCTGGATAACTGTAGGTCTTCCTGGGCTTTCTTTTCTTAGGTGTACTTTGAAATGAGGAGCGAGACGGTTTTTACACTTTCTTTCTGGATTTGGGTAGTTTTTGGAGGAAAGTGGCTGCTTTCTGCTGGCAGCCTGTCTCAGTACTACTACTATCAAATAAAAAATTGATGAGTTATAGAAATTGAAAGTATTAATAAGACAGCAGTGGAGGTCCTGAAAGGTTACACAAACAGGGATGAAGCAGCAGAAGGTATACTAGAGTCCTTTCTGCCTTCATTTTTTTCCTTGACTGCGAGTCAATTTTTGAACAGGAAAAAAAGGAGTTAAAGGTGAGAATTAGAATTTGTTATGGCAGGAAAATAGGACGTTATGTATAATTTTTATGTCGTTATTCTGTGATTAGCGTAGGTGGGGTTGTAGCTGTTATTCCTATTACCAATTTATTCACTTAGCAGTTAGGATAGAAAATGATACTGCATATCAACTGTTTACCATAGTGTTCTGTTCATGACATTTCATATAAATTACTTTTTTTTTTTAATTGATATTCACTTTGGCTGTAGTAATGCCTTATTATACTAAAAAGCAAACGCAGACTCACAAAGGCAAATAAGGCGGCTCCTGATGATCATAATTAAACAAGTTAATTTCTTCCAGAATTCACTCAGACTGTCTTTGAAGTCCAGTAATACCTGATTGCCATTTTCATTTACTGTAAAAAAAGCCCAATATTTTCTGTGAAGTAAAAATAGTCGTTCCCACTAGGAAAAATATTGCTTGACTATACTCAAAGGAAGTCATCTTTCCAACAGCCAGCCCCGCAATCTACAGAAGCATATTAGCCCTCATAAAAAGTCATTAACGTTTATAGATAAACTCTAAAGAGAGAAACCAATGTGCACATATAATAAAAGAAACGGAATGAATCCTTGTATCTCTACATAAGAATCCTTTTCATGCCAATGGGATTTTGCAGAAGAGAAGAAGAATATTCAACAAATGGGACCAAAAAGTGCTCAGAAAAGTACATGACTTCAGGAAGACTGAAAGACTAATTTCGTTCTTAAGCTATAACCAAGTTAGAAACACAGGAGGTATTATTTATTGCCAGAATTAAGACCCAAATTCTCAAAGCTATATATGTACCGATCCCCAAATCAATAAGCATGCTTCTAAATCAAAGGCAAGCAGGTGCCTGGATAGGAACTAAACAATTAAAATACGTGTCAGGACCTGTCCCTAACATGATTTCTGAGTGTTATGCAGACATCTGGGTGGGCCAGGCCTGGTGCACCCTCTCTGCTGCCCCTGGACAGGGTTTGGCCACTGGGGCAGGGCCAGCCTGGTCTCAGCTCAGTGACCCATAGGCAGAGCCAGGAAACTGCATGGTGATGGGTGGAGGAAGCCATTTATAGAAAGGCCTGTGAGAAGCTAGGACCCGTTCCCTTGCTCTGGGCACTGCCTTTCAGCCCCGACCATTGTTCCCAGGCTGGTCCCACTGAACCAGGAACCACTTTGGCCCCATCCCATCCCAGGAGCTGCCTTCCCAGCTGGACTTGGGACTTGCGGTGGCACCTAGGGATTGCCAGGCTGTGGCTGACCCCAATCACTCTCCCCAGCCCAGCATGGCTATCCTTGCTTGTGGCCGTGGGACAGGTCTGGTCAGGGAGGGAGGGCACTGTGCTACCCCACAGCCCTCCAGACCTCACCAGGTCACCGCCAGAGATGTTGCACCCTGGAATGTGGGTCTGGAGGAGAGGTCTGGTGTCAGAAGCCAGGTCCTTCTCACACGGGCCCAGACCTGAACAAAAGCCAAGACTTGAACCATACTGAACAGGATTTGCCATTTGTGCTGACAGTCAGTTGTGGTCAAGGACCACAGTCACAATACAATATTACTAACCCACTATTTGATTTGGAAGGAAGCCCGGCAGAGCGAAGATCAATGTAATAGCAATCAATAGCATTAAACACGGCAGAGAGGTCTATCTGAAGAAGTATGGATGTGATTAACTCTCTTGTCTAAGGACAGAAGAAAGTAATTCAGCAAAGCAACAAGTTTTGCTTCAGTATTGTGCTCTAGCCTGAGAGGGCCCTAGGACACTGGCAAATGACAGCTGGTCCTGGTGGCTGCCTCAATAGCTTCTAACCATAAAATACAATAACTAAACTAGGGCAGCAGTGAGAAAAAAAAAAACAAAAAAACAAAAAAAAAACCCACCACACTGAGGCACTTGCCTTCTCAAGGAATGAATTGAGAATAAAGAAAGGAAAGAGTTAGATTCCAGTTTGTATTTTCAGTCAAGTGTTTTCTTTGTTTACCTTGAATAAACCCTTTCTTGCTAGATTTGAGTGCTCAGGAAAGTGCAGTCAGACAATCCAGGAAACTGAAGTCTTTTATGTACACACCCTGGGATACAAAATTATTGCTGAGTGGGTGAACTGCTGCAGTACTGGCCCATTAAGAAGAAGATTAAGAATCTGAAATCAAAGAGAATCTTTCATGGTTCTGTATGTTCCTTCTATTACTTTTCCATAGTCGTTAGCACTTCAAAAAGATGAGCGCAAGTTTAATATAATTTTTCCAGCATATGGCTACCAGCATAGCAGTTATTTTTAAATTTACCCTAATGTCTGTGCCAACTTTGTTTCAGTGCTGACATACTATGATACCTATGCTATGTCATTACTGGGACTCTCTAGAGGGGTGAGGCTGCCAGTCACGTCTAGTTCTGGACCTGGAGGGGGGCCATGCTATGGATAAGTATGCATTAGGGAGTGGAGTGCTGCCAACAAAATTCACTTTACCTGTGACATAAACCAGACTCAAAACCAGTTCTGTATGTAATCTTTAGAGAGTTGGTTCCTTCCTGGTAAAATCATGCTGCTATGTAACAAATTGTATTCATTTGTGCTTCAAGGCAGCTTGAAGCTACATGTTTCAGTTACATAATGTTTTTGAACTTTGTTATGCGTAGAATTAAATTTATATTCTGTAGTAGAAATTAATTAAAAATAGTTTAAAACAAGATATCTTGGAAGTTTTCTGAATGCAGTAGTTAGTCCTTTTAGAAGACAGGGTTGATATACCAGCCACATTTGAAACCTGTGGCTAATGTAAACCATCACCATTTAGAAATGATTAGTGATCTGCTTACCTATAGACAGCTAATCAGCAGCTTGCAAAGTACAAATGCCCTTCTCAAGTTGCCTTTATTTTTTTTCCTTTTCTGCCCAACATACCCATTTTTGCTACAGTAATTCATTTCTGCTGTGAAGGACCACTAGGTACTGCTTTAGGTGAACAACTCAATTCACCTAGGCTCTAACTTAGAGCAGACCATCCGTGACAACACTAATAAATTGTGCATGAAATTGATTTAATCTATATTTGAGACATAATTTGTCCTGCAGAATGTTGTATGTGCAGTTCACTCATGTTTTTATTTCATTTGCTATTCTGTGGCCTGCTTTGCTGTGTATTTACTACAATAATTTCAGTTTTCTCATCAGAAAAAAACCCACCTAATTTCTTCTGAAATTTTTTCTGTTCATTTTTATTTTTACCAAGGACAACACAAATATCTGAACTGAAATGTCCTTTATGATCCTTTCCATCTCAACCACTCTCAGCCCTGAAGTCCTCCACTTATAATTTTGCTCCATCCACAGAATATACCAAGCAGGGCACTCTGTTGGTCTCAAACAAAACTCATCATTAACAAGAACATCCCTATCAACTTTAGTTGGCGCTAGTTCTGGACTTCTCCGCCACTGTGTACTGGGTACGGAACTAAGTCCTCACATGAAGAACATGAGACAGTATCCTGTGGAGAGAACGTTGCATTTTCAGCATTCATGTGTTCCAATAAAATGGACTGATAAAATATGAACCTTGTGTGACACATATATATCCCTCCTTGACAACGGTTCTTGCGGTCTACTGCTGCTCTCAATGGTAAGCATAACGGAAATTCTCCTGCTACTAGGTGTGTAATACCTGTCTTTGTAAATGGAGTCACTGATATTAGATTAATTTCACAAAGTGGTTTTTAGTTTCAGCATGATATTAATCTAAGGATTTTATATTCTGTTAATCCTGAAATTAAAAAAAAAATATTTAAAATGTGTATATATATATATACATACACACACATACATATATACATACAAATATTTTTAAAAAATTGGATAACTTACTTCTGCTACTGAGGACAGGAAGGAATCCACATATTTGACTAAAGAAGCTGTAAAACAATGCAATGGCACAAAACAGAAATCAGAAAATAGATCAAATCAGAAGTTCCAGAAAATTCAAAACAAACATTAAAAAACCCTTATGCTTGACTTGACACCCTACAGGTAACATACTAATAAAGGAAAAATAACTTCCACCATAGGAAATGATGAATAAAATTTCAAAGCCTTTGTTACACAGGAAGCCAGACTAATTGATTACAACTCCAGACCATTATTTCAAATGCTTATTTTTTTTAAGAGTACAATGAAATGTATGGGATATATTTCGTTTTGAAGTCCAATTTTTAAAACACTGACTCTAAGTCTTGTATAACATGAACTTCAACACAGCTGTTTCAACATGTTCATGGCAGATCCTCTTCTAAAGCCTCATAGTTCCTCACAGCTCTTATTTGCAGGCAATTTAGTTGCTTCTGGAAAAGGCGGAACCATATACTAACGAATATAGGAAACCTGGCACAACTGCTACCCTGCCTATTTTATATATGAAGGCATATAGGTAGGTTTAATTCAAGTCCCAGTTCAGTTGCATTCAATATACTCAAGATCAGTTTTGGTGGAGCCACCGATAAATAAAGAATAACTGTTTGGATGCTTTCGCAATCACAAGTCTGGCTCAAATCTACTTTGAGATTTAGTCAAAGTATACATATTAAAACCAAATATATATGCCAAAATGAAAACTTATGTTTAATTCCTGATTTAAGTTTTTAACTTTAAGAAAAACTTCTGTAAGTTTATGATTTTAGTGAGAATTATTTGCTTAAACAAATCAGACTAATGTCTTCTAATATTTGTTCTTTCACATTGGACCTCTCTGGTAAAATGATAAATTTGATGCTTGAAAAATACCTTTTTACTTGTACGTACATTGCTGGGGCTGACAGATACTTTTTCCTAGTTGATAAAGCTTAGATATGACATTTTTATGACATCCTCCTAATCTAATGTTTTCCTCCTTATTGAGATATTGCTTCTCCACTGATAAATCAAGAATTCAGCCAATCCTTTTTGAGCCTTTCCTTTATCTACATATCTTTCTCTTTTTTACAAGCTTTAAGAAGCCGTTCTCTGAGCCTTCAAGGTCAGATACAGAAATAATACTGAATGCAACACTGAATCTTGTCCATGTTCTGATTAAATTGAATGTTGCTTTGACTTTGTATTCTGACAGTTTTGGTTAATCCACAATAAGTAGGAGCGGAAATTTAATTTTTCAAATATGAGTTTCTTATTTTTTCCACTAATTTCAATAACATTCATCCAAATATATAATGTCTCAAATCAGCATTGACATCCATATTCCATTAGTTATACCTTTCTGTCACTTCACCAGGCTTCCTGGAACTTCTTGTGTTAGCTTTTAATTCTTCCTCTGTTGGGCAAGAAACATGATTTGGGGAAGCCATAACCTAGCAGTCATCACCCAGGCCAATAATAATTTAACTATCCTCTCTGTAGAGTAATCAAAGGTTGTTTTCTAATCTTCTAAAATCTACCAATTGTGTTTCTTTCTCTCTTTTTTTTTTTTAAATGCTCTTTTTCTTGTGCAAGTATCTTCAGAAACTGTATGTCTTCTTCCAACAAGTTTTTGCCTGAACACTTGGGCTTATAGGAAGAACAGTAACTTCTCTGCTTGTTAATCAGAGGAATTAAACAATTCTTTTTATTCATAGCACCTTCTGATCTCCTTTCATTTTTAATTTGTTTTTATTCTACTTCATTTTTCTTATGCTTAAATACTAACTTCACTGGTTTCTCCTATTTGCTGCATGAAGTTATAGTACACTTTCTTTATATTTTCCTACAGTAGAACTTTATTGTTGTTGGGTTTTGGATTTCCTTTTTTTTTGTTGTTTTTCTTTTTTAATATGTGTATACACACATGCACACACACACACACATATATATATATGCATGCATATACATACTGAAAATAAGAATGCTGAACCTTTAGTTTAACCAGTAAACCTTGTTTTCCCTGCTATTCATTTCTGGTTCAGTAGGTGGGATACAAATATGGTTACTTTTTTTTATTTGGGTTCAAATAAAAATACCATTCTGACTCAGTAGTCCAGTTCCAACTTGGTTCCAGTTCAATTCCAGGCCCCCCCAAATTACAGTTCACTTTAAATATGCTTCCCCTTCTGAAATACCTGGTTGACATGGTTGCGTTCAGTGCTTTCAATGTGAGGCAGAAAGCTTCACTAACCTTTCATAAAGCTGCTAGCTGAGCTGAGCTGGAAAATGCTGCTTGCTTACTTGTTTTGGCACATGTCTGCAGTTGAAACTTGGAACACGATAAATCCCTGAAGCTTGCACTAGCAGCAAAAGAAAAAAAAAACCTGAAGAAGAAGGAGAAAGTGAGGAGATAAAGTGACTGATAAAGCAAGGGAGTTCTGAAGGCATGCATTAAATATTATCTGATACATATTTGCAAATGATTCTCATGAGTTCATCCATGTGGCAAATTCTGATGTACTGACTTTAAAGTTCCCCATGAATGCATTTTTTAATCTAAAGTAAAATCTCACACAAAAAAAGCTCTTCTATTTAGAGTGTGAGAAAGTTTCTCTTTGTTCTAAAATAAAACTCTCAGCCTTTCCCTATTCTTTTTACCTCCCAACCTCAAAAAATATTAATTTCTAAAGAACAGTTCAGGAGCTGCTAGGAAGCTTTCTGGCTATGTTTCAACAACATGACAGCGTTCAGATGTTGCAACGGTTCTGCATTGTATTTCAACAGCTGAATGCGTTACTTACCATACATGAAAGGTGGAGTTGTTATTCAAGCCGTAATGTTGTCTTCTTCTGTTGACATAACTATATAAATCTTAGCGCATATATCTATTTTTCTAGCTTACCTGCAGACTATTTTTATTCCAAACACAATGAGGCAGGCTTCAAACAATGGAGGTGATAGTGTTGTTTCAGGTCACGAGAGGCATGTGTATCTCAGGCCCACTGTCATTACTCCTTTGGCTCCTTGTGTTTGATGCTCTTTTTTGTTGTTAAAATACCTACCTTCTGGTAAGCTTACAATTCTGGAAGTTTTTTCCTTTCACCTGAATTTTTCTTCTGTCTTGACATTTATTTTTCAGCCCTTTCATCCATCAGTATGTTTCCCCTTCTGTTTTCCTCAGTTTCCATGTCTGTATACTTTGTGTGCAGAACTTCTTATTCTTTCTCTTCCGTTCTTTCTATTTTAGTAAGAGTGTTTCTCACTTCCCACCCACTCTCAATTTTTATTGATTTTGTTCTCCATTTGTCACCCACATCTTCACTGCCCCAACGCATTTTTGCCCCTTTATTACCATCAGCAGCAAAGTAAAACCCACTAGCTTCCAACCAAATTAGTGAACACACTGAATAATACAGGTGAGAGTTTATGCTATATTTCATTACTTCCCTTGAAAATGGGAACTGACAAGCAAGGGTAAGGGAACTTCTGGATTGGTGAAAAGATCCAGGATAACATAGCCTGGTCCTCAATATTTTCTGTATCAGTAGCTACAGACAGACACAGTTTAAAACATTTTTAAAGCCTGCTAAGTAATCAAGACTGTATTGTTCTGCAAGCTGGGATAATTTCACTTCTGGGAGGGCTAAAGCAACCAATATTTTTATCTTCCTCCCTCATAAAAAAATCTGTTCCAGACATTCCCCAGTTCATCAACATCTTCCTAGGAGGGTATCTCTAAAAAGAAATGTTGAAAGCTTTTCCCTGAATTTTCTGTTGAGCAGGTGGGCTGTAGGATGGTTTTTGTTTTGTAGATATATTTTGGATTGTTTGTGAAAGCTGTTTGTTACCATGCCATCTGATGGACAATTTCTCCATGTGCCATCATGAGTAGAGCATCTGTTCTCACCACAATGTTTCTTCTAATGTGAATAGGCCTAGGAGAAATTCATTACTACAAAGTATTATTCATGCTCATAAAAAGGTTTGCAAAGTATTTCAAAAGGTAAAATGGCGATATTGTCTGCTCAAGGGCCCTTTTACATATTTGTACCCATGTTTATCACTCTGTTTTCTGATATATCCTTTCCCCTAAAGAAATTAGCACATCAGTCTTCCAGACCTCAGATTAAAACAATGAAAAGAAATTATTTCTGTCCCTTATATCGCCATGTTCTGATGAAGATTCTTCAGGACTTGTTCTCCTTCTTTTGGTCTAGTAGGAGGTCTTAAGTGTGGTAAGCTTACCTGTTTAAAGCACAGAAATATTGGCGTATTAGCAGTCATTGTTAGAAACTGTACTGCAGGTGATTATCTTTGATATGGAGCCAGGCAAACAACAACATGCAAATACTGCATTTCTTCATTTCTTACTCCTAGTAAAATAATTTTAATTTTTTTTTTGGGGGGGGGAGGGGGGTAGACGGGACGGAACACAGTGGCAGAGGTTAGGGCGTTTAGTCACATAACATTTTAATAACTGGCAGGCTTCTACAATTTCACCTAGGGCAGGAAGGCATGATTTACAAAGTCACAGAATAGTTTCGGTTGGAAGGGACCTCTTGAAATCATCTAGTACAATGCTTTGCTCAAGCAGGGTCAGCTAGATCAGGTTGTCCAGGACAGCATGCAGTTGGATTTTGAATATCTCCATAGATGGAGACTCCACAACCTCCCTAGGCAACCTGTTCCACTGTTTGCCCAACCTCACAGTAAGAAAGTGTTTTCTTGGGTTCAGATAGAATTTAATGCGTTTTAACTTGTGTCCATTTCCTCTTGTCCTGTCACTCGGTACCAATGAGAAGAATCTGGTTCCCTTATGTGATTTCTCTCCCATCAGGTATTTATTCACATTAAGATCCCCCTGAGCCTTCTCCAGACTAATGTCTCAGCTCTCTGCTTCTCCTTATATGAAAGATGCTCTAGTCCCTTAATTATCTAGGTGGCCCCGTGCTGGACTTGCTCCAGTAAGTTCCACCTTTGATTTTCCATAGCTCTATATCACACTGGTATGCAGGGAAACTTTTTTTTTTCATTTCTGTCAAAAAAATATGCAGATATAGATCAATGATTTTAAAGCATTCAAACCCAAATCTTATAACTACATATAAAAGCCTATAAAGATACTCACAGTTAATAACATTTCTTTCAATACTATTAGAAAAACAGCAAAGTACTAAAAGAAGTACACATTACTGGACACAAAGATTTTTGCAGTTCTTCTTTGCCAGTGAACTTTTTATTTGGTATCCCTAATTTGACAGTGCTTTTACAATCAGCTTTGAATTAATTTTAGATCCTAAGTTCTACACTGACCTCCTGTAAGCAACTTTCTGTACTCAGATAAAGCTTATGCAGTCTTCCAAAGCAGCTTTTAAAACCAGACCCAGTGTCCTTAAGAGACTGGCACCTGTAAATGCAATCTCAGGCACAACTGGAGAGCCCTTTACAGAGCATGTGGTGTCCTGTGCACTCTAACAGACCTCTGTGCTACAAGGCAGCTTAATATGCCATGAGGCACTCCCAGACAAACCATATGCATGCTGCCTGCGGGCTGTCTACAGGCTATCAGTGCAGAAGGCAGGTGGATATTTCAGGCAGAGTGCCATACTCACATCTACTCTTTCAGAGTGAAACCACTAGTGGCATTCTTCACAGGTACAGGGTCTGCCAGAACCACAACTCATAGCAAGTTCAGAATATAAATAACTACATTAGGCATGATACATTAGGGATCTTTTCAGATTCCATATGAGGAAAAGACTCTTAATGCTCTCGCATGTAATGAAACAAAACAGAGTCTGGTCAGCAGTCAAGATTTTATCATGAGTCTCGTGGTTTCTGTAGATTTTCTTAAAAGCCTTGGGTTCCCAAGACAGGTCTTTTATGACCATTTCTTCTTCCTTTTAATTTTTTTTTAATTATTATTTTTGATATCTATCATGTTTCTAATCCCCATAGTTACAGAAGAAAGCTTGGAAATACATGACTCAAGGTCAGTCTTAAGGCTCAAAAGCAGAAACAAAAATAAAAAAAATAGTGGTAAGCTGTTTGTTGTTATTTTTAAGTCTGCTATTCTGGCACTTGATCTGTGCCTTTTGAACATTTGGGCTTGACAATACTGAAAACACTTCTTCCTTTTTGTCACCACAGGATCCAATACAGTATCCAATCTGGAACTTGAATTAGGAAAAATGTTAATTAACATGAAATGCATCTAACTTTATAATATAGGATAGTGGTCTTTAAAATGGGGTGTGCACAACCCAGCAGGTTCAAAGTGATCTGTTGGGGTGTGGGAAGAAAATTTTAGAACTTATATATATTTTTATAAAAAGAAAAGACAGTAAGGTTTACTAATATTTAATATATGGCTTCACACTGGTGCCATCACTCTCTCTGTATGTCAGGGAGTCCCATGTCACCTACACAGTCACCAGGGTCTCCTGGGGGAAGCGTGGGTGTTCCACAACATGGAGGAGGCGATAGTGGTGCCCTCAGTCATTCACTCACGTTCAGTGTATTGTGACATATTGCAGTTTATATGTCCTTGTTTAAGCAAATTTACAGATTATGTTATCTAGCTTTAACTAAACTAACCCTCACAAAATGGACAAGTTGCTTAAATTGAAAATAATGCTAATAATGTGGGCACAAGCAAACAACAAGAAAATGGCAGAGGTGACATTTCTCCTACTCTTAGTACAAGTTTTTTGTCAGTCATAGTGTAAGGTAAAAACAATGACAATCTAATCAGATATAATCAGTGATGTTTAAAGTCATGTGATATGCAACCCAGTGCTTCACTAAACAACGATAAATATTTAGAAGCCTCTTCTGAGGTTTCTTACTTAAGAGCAAAAGACAAAAATCTGCCATGGGAGAAACAGCTGAAATACACAGAAAACAACATGGCAATAAACCAAAATGCATTCCCTTGTCAGCAAATACTGCTGGAAGATGCATAGAAAACATTGCCGAAGATTTGAGGAAACATGTATCAGCACAAATTGTGATGTGTAGGAAGTTGGCTATAGAGTTGGCTGAAAGCGTACGAGTTTCTAACATGTCGCAGTTTATGGTATTTGCTAGTTTCTGTTTCAATAATGATATAAATTAAGAACTACTGCTTTGTGAGCCACTAAAGGACAGAGGTACTGGAGAAAATATATTCTCAATGGTAAATTACTTCTTTAATAAAAACAATGTTTTATGGAAAAACTGTGCAAGTGTAACCACTGATGGAGTGGCTGCTTTGACTGGAATAAAAAGGGATTCCAGGGTAAAGGTTACAGAGCTAACACCACACATCAAATTCATTCACTGCATCATTCATAGACAAACTGTTGCAGCAAATTAACAGTAGCCAGAAATGCATAAAGTTCTACAGGATGTCATGGATGTGGTTAATTTTATAAAGACATTGTAACAGTAGAATCTTTACAATGCTTTGTAATGAGATGAGGAGTGACTGTGAAAATCTTTGGTATCGCACAGTGGTTTTATGGTTATCTCACAGCAAAATCCTTAAAAGAGCTGTCAAAATTAAAGATAAGTTATGCATTTTTCTTTCTGTAAAAGACAAGTGTTCCATATTTGCTGACCTTTTCTGTGTTGACATGTGGCTGTCAGCAGTATGCTATGTAGTAGATATTTTCAAAAAATAAACAGACTTAATGTGTCCCTTCAAGGTAAAGGTGACATCTTAAAAATGAGCGAGAAAGTAACTGTTTTTCAAAAGAAACTCATGCTATGGAGAGAGCATTTTGAAAAGTGGAGTTTGGAAGTATTTTCATTGTTATGGGATTTTGTTGCTGAAAACAATGTGTCACCTGTAAAAATTCTCATATCTGTATATGTACATAAACTAGAAACAGAATTTTCTAACCTGTTTAAAATTTTTCAAAAAGAAAAAGCATGAATGGGTTTTGAAGCCATTTGTTAAAAATATAAGAATGTAACACCTCTCAATTAGGTTGCAAGAACAACTGATTCACATTGGGGCGGCTGGAAATTTACTAGCTGAATTTTAATCAAAACCTTTGCATAACTGGTGGATGGGATTGAAAAATGAGTGTCATGATTTACCAAGCACAGAAAATGATGCACTTGTTCCATTTGGATCTATGTATCTTTGAGGTATCTTTTGCAGCTATGACAGCCATTAAACCCAAGTATCAAAACAATTAAATTTAGAAACAGACCTTCAAATTGCTGTATCACAAGGTGTTAAACCAAGATTTTAAAAAAATAATTAAGCATATTCAACCATATTGCTCTCACCAATATTAACAATAATGTTTTTTCAGCGAGAGAAAAATAGTTTTTGTACTGTTAATAACATTTTTTAAAATACTGTTAATCTTTATCTCATCCCTTTTTAATTTCTGTTTTTGTGTATGTTTTATAGTGTACATAATTACTACAATTGCATATGCATATAATTTATAAATAACTTAAGATACACACACACACACACTGGGGGTGCATGCTTAAAAATTTTTTACTGATAGGGGTATATGATTAAAAGGGTTTGGAGACCACTGCTATAGTCTTATAGCAGTACACCTCAACCCATATTATTTTACTGTTGACTTAGACTTTACTGTACATAATGGTTGTTTTTTCCAGTTATTTTCTTCCTGGCAGGCTCTTGGAAATTAAGCTGTGCCGAAGTCGTTATTCATAAGAATCAAAAAGGGAATTAGTACTCGTAATATCTAAATTAATCATGTGATGGGCTCTACATCTTCTTCCTGACCTTGATCTTTCACCTTCCGTCCCTGCCAAAAAAACAACTCCAAAAAACAATCACCCTCCTCTCCCCCAAAAGTCCCTTGAAAGCTCTTGAGGAATGTCTCGGAGATTTTCTCCTTATATACTTTCAGGCCTTCACTGGCATAGAAGTAGAGATATCAATGCACCGTAGGAAAGATTGTTCTCTCATGATTTATAGTCCACGTCATCATTCAGATTTTTTTTAATTTGAAACCTTCAGTAACAGATAACTTGACTGGGTACTTGTATTTAATGTGCTTCTTCCAACTGAAAAGATATTTCAGGTTTTTTGAAATTTACCAACACTTCAAGAGAAGATCCTTCTAAAACAATGCGTTAAACTGGACAGCATATTGAATAAAATGCAAACCAAAACAGAGAGGAAGGTTGTGAAATCTTTTCAAATAAGTAGAAGTGATGATCTTGCTAGAAGAAGTGATGGTGCACAGAATCATAAAAGTTAACAGGAACCTGAAAAATTTGTTAAGGGAATATTTTAAACTCAAAAAGTCTGTAAACTATTTTGTAAATAGATCAAGAGCTATTAAGAAATTCTGTGTTGCACAGTACTATCAGCTTACATTTGTAAAAGACTTCTGCTCTACCTCACATGTTGATAAGTTACAATATATTGGGACACTTCAGGCAAAAAAAAAGCAGAGATTCATTTAACATCCAGAAGATGATAAAATACAAATAAAAAAAAAGAAAAAAAAAGAGTGGGGCATCTAATCACTATGTTTTCTGTTCCTCAGGGTGCTCACTATAAAAAGAAATAATTGATTTTCTCTCTTAGGTAAATGAGTATAAACTACCCATGATCCTCTACCTTTTCTTTTTTACCTACTGTACTGTTCATGTAAGAAGTTAAACTGATTCCACTTTTTCCACTGAATTGTGAAACTTAGTCTGTACAGCATGAGTAAATACAGTAGAGAGTAGTCAGTGAAATAAGGCAAGTGAATCAGTTTTTTCCATCTTGCTTACAAGTACATGGTTTTAAACAGACATAAATAGTATTTTATGACAAAGCTAGGAAAACCATTAGACAAAAAAAACCTGTTTTAATAAAGTAATCTTGTTTGTTTGTTTGTTTTGTAAGAAGAAAAGTCAAACTACTTTTCCATGTTTGGGAATCCACCTGATTAAGTTCACGGTGTACAAGACGATAAAGGGTCAATAAAAACCTTGTTAGATGTTTTGGAAGTCAGTTTAGGATGTAAACCCTGTTGGGCATTACCAAGAATAGGAAATATTGCAATGAGGGGAACAAGCTGGAGCATAGCCCCAAACAGTAAAGTTACAGTTGCCCATCTGGGATTCAGTCTGACTCCTGTGAAGAAATAATACCACTACTGAGAGAGAATCCTTAATCAGAAGGTGGAAATTTTGCAGCTGGAAGAACAAGTCAGATATCTAATGGTTCAGAAATTTTCTTACAGAACACAGAATTGTCTTAGGGAGTAGACAATGGTTCCTCCTAATAAATTCACATTTGGAGGAGGAGAAGATTGGAAGACAAAAAACCCCAACCTTACACCACAAAAACCAAACTAGTAGATTCTTTTATTACTTCAAACTGCATCTGGATCATCAGCTGAAGACATATACTGTAAATAATACATAGGTCTCCAAAAGCAATGGGAAATAATACATGAAATATGTATTATTCCTTGGAATGTTTTCGTTTGTGTTGCAATCTCAAATTACAACTAGCATTACAAAGTAAAGATAGATTAATATCTACTGAAAAAAAACCATAAAGCAGAATGAGATGGCACTAATAAAAGGAAATGCAGTGGTGGTCATGAGAAAATGCAAACTACTTCAAATGGGAACACAATCATTTTAAATAAAATTAGTACCTGAAATACATCCCATCCACAACTGTGTAAAGGTTTTCCTTTGATTCACAGTACAAGTGTCTGCTGGTAAATAGGAATGAACTAGCAGTATGAAAGTAAACAGATACCTTTACTTCTAGTCCGGTTATCTGCATCACTCTGCCTGACAAAAAGTGTCCCTGAACATTAACTGTGGTCTTACCTGTTGTATAATTTGTTCTACTTGGTTTTGCAATTGCAGAATCGCTGTATTGTCTGCCATTCATCACTACAGTTTTTGTTCTACTACCTATGATTTAACAGGCAACCTCTGCTGCAACAGGAGGCTACACTACAGAATTTAAATATTTTGAACAAAATGCTTTTTTGGTATTTGAAATACCAATTTTTCCTGCTTCCTGAACGCTCTGTGACCAAAATCACATCACTTAGTCTGTGAGCAGCTGCACTAGCTCCTTTTTACAATTTCCAGATCAAGATTGGCCTCTAGTTTCCAAACTCTCAACAGATTGTACTGTTCCTATTCCGCTCTTTTATTCCAGATTTCTGTCCTCTTTCTGTGCATTTTACCACCATTGATTATAAGGACATCTTCTTCCCCAGCTTTAGTTATTTTCAATAGTTACCCTACGCTTCATCACACAACACACAACCAGTGTGGCTAGACATATATTAATCTCATGAAAAGAAAACATTCCTTGAAAACACTGATTCAATATGACTGAAAAATTGATTCAAATTTGATTTATCCTCATGTTTGATTCCAATATTGTCCAAAAAAAGTTTCAGATATTTACTTAAAAGATACCCTAAAATTAAAAAAGGCAAAAGATTTTAGTGTTTTTATATTCCAGGAGGACATGAGGAAAAGAAGAAAAAAAAAAGTATTTCTGTCCAAAGATAGATTTATATAAGAACATATGGCCAAGACATAGAGGCTGCAGATCCACAACATGATTCAATAACCCCCTCATTTCAGCTTCAACTGAAAACGTATCTTTTCTTGACTATTTATATTCCTATACTGCCCTTGTTA
The DNA here is from genome assembly GCF_965183815.1 of Platalea leucorodia. Classification (NCBI taxonomy): domain Eukaryota; kingdom Metazoa; phylum Chordata; class Aves; order Pelecaniformes; family Threskiornithidae; genus Platalea; species Platalea leucorodia. The sequence goes on from NC_138824.1 coordinate 112,471,174, forward strand.
CGCTCTCTCTGCTCAAAATGCTGGGTAAAATGAAACTCATTTCCCCCTCCTCCCCCCACTCCAAGTGAGAAGAGGCTTATAGACGCTGGTCCTTTTTACTCTAGTTCTGATCTGTGAATGTGTTGACACATCTTTTCATATTATCTATTCAATTTACATTCATAGAATATGTATCCTGCTATTGCACCAGTGTTCTTTAATTAATACACATATTTTTGAAAACATGCTCTTTTTTTTAAGAATACTCTCCTTGCAATGATAACATAGTACTAAAAATCCACTGAATAAAAGGATTGCTTTTGTTTTTATGCTTTCTCATCTGACACAACCTGAAAACCATTTCCTATTAGCATAAAACAAAATCATAGTACTATTTGTACACTCCTACCAGAAGGGGTAAGCTTTTAAAAATTTTTTGCATTTACCACATACCTTCCGATTTCTATTTAATGGTATTTCTAGCTATACTGTAAGTATACTGCAAACACAAGTTCTGAATTTTTTGACAGACACTACAGTTAAAGCAAGCTGATTTTTCTTCTTTAGGAAAGAAACTAGAAAATCAGGGACTCTTTCCCTGTTGTTAACAGCTTTGGGCCATTCAAGTAGATTACCACCATACAAGAAACCTGACTTTGTTAAAGCTGTAAATTTCTTAAGGCTGGTTTATTTTTTCTCCTTTGACAATAGTTTTTATTTTACAAAACAAGCTGCAGTTTGGAAGAGGATCTGCAAGTGGCTGAAGAAAGGGAAGCTTTTCAAGGCTATTCTCCCCTACTACACATGCATTTTGAGTCAAATTAACACTCCACACTTCTTCCTTTTGCTATATGTAAAAAAAAAAAAAAATCTGTAAAGTATATACTAATTAGCTCTTTGAAACTTTGCATCTAATGAATAAAGTCATGATTTTAAAGTGTTAGTTAATGGAAAGCTCCTTTCAGATCACCACACGGAGCACAAGCACCTCCACATGTCTAAAGAACATGATAAAGTTTGTAGTCTTTTAGGATGTTATGATGGAAGCACAACAGAAGTATATTATTCCATGATAAGTACATTTGAAGTACTTCACAAAAGAAACTCCATATTTGTTCTGGTTTCAGAAATGCCCGAGGCACCAAAGGATGTTTAAATGCCTAGATTGCACTGAAAGCAACAAGAACTGGCCACCTATGCATCTTGGATGATTTGTGTCTCACTCAGAACCCAGACTTGATCCCCCTCCCTGGGAGGATGCACTGGAGTCTTGTCCTCATTGCCGGACCTTAGGATAAGGTAAGCTACATGCTGTACCCTGATTTGGACTGTGGTTAACATGGTGCCATCCTTATCAGTGATCTGAGCCCTGCTCAGTTACCTTTCAGGTAGGTGCATCATGCAACTGCGAGCATGACTTCTCAGGTGCAGCTGTGGCATGGGCTGTAGAAAACTAACGTGCCACGTGTGAGATGCATGTGGTTTGGGTATTATTGTTGCTGCTTGAGTGGTGTTTTTTTTCATTATTATAGCTAATTTTTGTTATTGTGTTATTAATTTTAGTGAAATATTTGAATTAAGCAAGGGTTCAACTATTTCTGTGGCATTAGTGCACCATGATAATCAACCAACTGTCACCATACACCATGACATAATTTGGTGCATGGGCAGAAGGTATTAAAGTTATTGAGAACCCCAAATCTGTCCTAGTGTTCCAGTGCCACAGCTGCCCTGTGCAAGTTACACAGCTGACAGCCAAATGCAAATCACTCAGCAACTGTACCACATCTAACCATTAGGATAACTAGCTTGCCCATGGCATAGCATTCAAGATATGGCTGATGCTAAAGCTGTGATAATAACCTGCTCATTTTAGAATTTAGATACCTGATATAAATGTTGACCATCTTCCAGTAAAGTGCCCAAGGCAACAGTGAAATTAGCCTGGAATTCGGGGGGGGGGGGGGGGTGTGGCAGGAAGGGAGGAAAGAAGACTTAACACATTGTAGTGCTACAAAAGATGGAATAAGTTTCCAACTCTTCTCACCTAAAAAAAGTGAAAGAACATGTCAACCCTATGAAGCATTGCACTGTGGAACTTGTCACCTTAAGTAGATAAACTTATTGAAAATGGAGGAGAACCAGTACAAATACAGAGAGAGCTGTTTCGTGAGGCACTCGACAAGTTCTGGAGGCAACAGTTAAGAGTATTTGACCAATGGGGAGAAGAATTGGAGAGAATGAAATGGCAGGCAACTGTGACTTTTTATATGGCAATGTATTACTATAATTATTTTCTGAAGAATCTGTTCTTTCAATGGATATTTCATATGATGTAGGGCAAAATAAAACACTAAATTAACACTGGATTTCAACAGCGTAGCATAGTTCAAGTTGTGTCAGTTTACACTACGCGAGATATACATTGCTTAATGTATATATTCATTATTCCTAGACTTAATTAACAAATAGTTGGATAATTAATAAAATAGTCTTTGGTTAACAGGAGGGCTGTGTTTGTTCTGGTAGTTTACTTCTGGAGGAATCAAGATCTATACATACACATGTTTTCTGGTGTTTACCTAATGTTTAAAAATTCTCAGAGTGCACTTCCTTTTACCCCTTGAGAAGCAACACACAGACTGGGAGCACTCCATTAATCACAACTTCACATGGCATACACAAAAAGTTATGTTTTTTCTATGAAACTTACTTATGCAATTGGGCGATTCCAAATTAACCCTAGACCACAAATAGGGAGCTCATCTTAAGGCTCAGTTAATGGTGCTTCATCAATAGTAATTAAAAAAAAAAAAATCTTGCAAATTGATTTCCTCTATTTTTCCTTGCTGTGGATTTGGTATGAAGTTCACTGCAGTCAGATTCCCACAGTTTTCCAGTTAGCAGATGAGCCAGGAAAAAAGATTACATTGTTACTAATTCTCAGATAAAGCAATTGTTTACTTTTCAAATAGTCTCACTGAAACCACAGAAGCTATTCAAGAAATACAAACCCCCTGTCATTTTACATCTTGACTAAACATTGATTGGCATTCTGTTTTTCCAAAGTTAGTTACTGTGTCCAGTTTCATTTCCTTTAATATAGAAATATTCTGGGTGCACCTACTCAGGTTAAGATCCAGAATTACTTGTTTATATTTGATATTTTAGGTGCTAAACTCTGGAGAAAATCAGTAGCATATATCTTGCTTATATAGCCTACAGAATAATAGGAGAGCAAAAAGAAATGTGCAAGCAGCCTACCTATAATAGAACAGGATTGGAGTATAATTATATACAACGCATCGTAAATATTAGCGGGTGTTCTGTTAGTGGTGCTTCAAAACCTATGCAGATTCATGAAGAGGTTGTTCTTCTCTCCCCCCGCCCCCCAGTTATTCACCTGTGGATTAGTTACATTCTTCTCAATAGCAATCACGATAATCATAATTCTTGAATAAAAGGCAAAATGCGCGTTGTATTTTTTGCCAAATATCATAGCAATTCAACAGAATTAATGCAGAAACAGAAAGCTACACTAAAATAGCCTTATGTAAATGTAAAAAATTGAAACATTATAATTTATGCAGTTTGTGTTACAAAGAATATGCAGTCTTAGAAGGTATGCTTGAAAACTATTGTAATTTCGGCTAACTCTGCACTCCATATTCTTTGTTTTGTCTGAATGGTGAAGCTATGTTTATATCAAAGAAACAGAAGCCCCAATGACCTGTTCTACTTTTCCTTATTTTTAAGGAATTTAACAGGAAAAAAGAACAATAAAATCAGACCAAATGAGTACTTGCTAAACTCACAACATACACATGAAAATAACTCAAGACCCAATATTTCTATCATATCTTTTTCAAATAGCTTGCTCAGTTTTCAAGAGTTCACTCAGTACTTTGGAAAACAGAAACTGCACACAGATGCTGGACTCTATCTAGCTACAATCAATGGCTCGAACAAAACCAACTTACAAGGCAGTCAGGAATCCTTTTCTTTGAAAATTAACATGATGGTTTAGACTCAGCTATGTGACTGTGTTGAAAATGACTTTATACAAGTGCATTCTGCACATAGAAGAACTTGTACGGGGGATATAAGATCTCTTAAGACACCAGTGGCTTAGGTCAGTCTGAATGTCAGCTCACCAGAATATGAAATACAATCTAAGCCCTGGGCTGAGACATTAGAAACTGAAATTGAACACTGTTATCAACGGAGAAAAGAGAGACCTCACAATACAAATTCTATTAATCCAGAGGCTTAGATGCATCGTGTCCCGCCCCCGCCTTTTTTTTTTTAACATCTTGAACTCTAAACAGACGATAATACAAGGAACACTAGTTATTTCATTTTTGCCTATTTCTCACTGGGAGGAAGCTGACAGGTTTTTTTTGAAATAAGGAATTTGAAAAAATAAAACTCATTTTTCTAACATGGTGTCTGGTTCTGGAAGCCAAATTTGATGTAATTTAGATCAAATTTTAGCAGGTGCTGAATGCCTTGCTGCCATGTCCAGCTTCGTCAGCCTCACTCAAAAGCTCTCAACAGCCAGGACATTGTTGGCATGGTTTAGTACTTAGGCTGTTCCACTTAGTACTCCTTTCTCAAAGAGGTATACAATCTGAAGGAAAACTCAGAGAATTTTGGTTTAGTTTTTAAATTAAATAATGGGCTCATTTATGCCGTCTAATTCTGAATATATGAGAGAAAACACAGCATAAAACAAGCTGAGCAAGTATCAAGTGACATTGCAGAAAAAACTGCTGTGTTATCTAGATAGCAATAATTTAATGTAATCCATTAATCCCCAATAAAAATTCATGTCTTAAACCAAACTCCTAACCCATTGGAGCCCCACTGTGAACTACAACATGTTCAGAAGAAACTAATCCATAACTAAGAAATGGAAGCTCACTTTGAAAAAACAAAGAGAGAGAAGAGTATGGGAACTAGATTCTGTACCATTACTCAGTCTGTAGGATTATTTGAGGAACAAAATATAGCTGAATACATGTCCAAGTAGTAGAATAAGTCCACATACACAATATTACTGCCTATGTGACAATAAAATATGAAGCTGAAGGGAAAAAACCTCAATGCAAACCTCAGTGCAACGTAGCACCTGAAACACAGGGATATTATTTACTCAATGTAAAACGAGCTGACATTTATGCTTCAATGCTGGATTGGAGAGGGCAGAGAAAAGATGTTAGAGATGTACTAGAGAGAGAGAAAAGCTGGAACTAACATTTGTTTACACAGATAGAAACAGCAGAGCTTTAAGCAAGTTCTAGATAAATCCAGAAGACAGGAGCATCAATTATTCAGTAATTTGAAACAGAAGTCACATCAATCTTAGGCTGACATTTTATACATGTGCACTTACACAAAAAGAAAGTGCACCTTTGTCTCATTCTTTTCATTTGTATGAACTATTTTAGTATGTCCTGTGTGGTATACATTCTCAATAGTGTTTTCAGTAACACTGTTAAAGGGGCAACAGTAATTCCCGCCCCCTCCCCCCCCCCCCCCCCCCCCAAATACACAGCAAGGATAGGCTCATTAATTTAGAACGTTTAGTGTTTACTGCTGTCGTGGAAAACTACAGAATACTTCTCTGGAGTACATGGGAAAACCAGTACGCCTTTGAGGAACAGACTTCATTGAGGAAAGATCTTTTTATATAGATATTTGTGGATAAATAGGGCTGAAACAGCTTTAATTAGGCCTATCCCTCCCTTACAATAACTCATGAATAAAAATGAACATTTTTTTTGTCTCCATGGCAACTTTCCCATATGAGACTTTTCAAAGAGTTTTTGTAGTAAGAATTTGTTACTCAAAGATGTACAGAATGGAAATCCTCAACTTTCACACTCCAAAAACAGATCCAGTTCTCAATATCAAGCTCTTGTAGACACATTTGACAAATAACAAAACAAATGTTTTTTAATATTAAACAAAATTCAAATTATATTTTCTCTGTCAAAAAATTTAACACCTAAAAGGTTCACCCCAGAAGTGAACATTAATTGGAGATAATGGCTAAACCTTCTCCATACCTGGAGAGGCACTTGTTGACTACAGTGCCTTCTTAAAGAAGAGTACCTGCTTCAAGCAGCCATTAATTTTTAACTCTCCTACTGACTGGGTTTCTAAGGTCTTAACCCTGATTCTGTGACAAGTGCTTTTTACTGATGATAGTTCTTAACTCAAGAGCAGAAAACATTCTGTTCTACTTAGAATAATGATTTACAACCTCTGTTTTTTTCAGACATTTAAGAAAAATAATTAAGCTTGAACAGTAGAGAAAAGATAGCTGAGGGACACAGGAAATAATATTTATACAGAATTCAGTTTTTCAGAACCTTGGTGTTCAAAGCAGCAGCCTTTCTCTTTGGTCCCCTTTACAACCGGATTCCTCAGGCCTCCTGCCTCATGCTCTAAGTCACTCTTCTTTCATGGACTCGACCTACCTATTCTTTTCATTAAATGCAAAAATAATGAGTCTGTTGCAAGAAGAAAACTTGAGAGTCCTTCTAGACACAAGAAAATTCTCAATTTTTGTTGCCCTGCAAAAGCTACTGGTAGCAACAACGCAGAGATTACAGCAGTGATGGTGGGAACTGTGATGAAGCTCCTTAAGAGGATAAATTCACTGATTAGTTGCAGATCTGAGGTAAAAGAGAATACCTCTGTACACTTAGAGCTATGTATAACAACTTGTTACACATGTCAGTTGATGATCCAGCTATTTAATAGTTTGCTGATGCTTTTAAAAATCACACAAGGATGGGATGGGGTGGGGTCAGGGGGGAAGAGGAGGAAGGCAAACTGATACAGCATCATAGGAACATATTCTCCCACGACAGAGTTGTAGAGCATGCACACAAACACTTAACTCTACTAGGAAAGGGGAGAGAAACGCGACAAAAAAGTCCTGTCTTTCAAAACTCTCCAAATCAAATCCCTCAATGCTGGAATATGCTGATGTTTGCATACTGCAAAACAAAAAAGTCATGCAAAGCAAATACTGTATAGTAACTACAAGAGGGTTCAAAGTTAACCACTTTGGAAATGCTACAGTAGAGAGTCATCACCTCCTTTAAATAGAGAGATTTTGAAGATGTATCCATTGTTTGGTTCTGCCAAAAAGGTAATGAAATCCCAAAAGAACACAGTAACAGATTTCAAGGATTTTTCAGGCAAAATCTACTCCAGCCCCAAAGCAGTTCTACCTGTAACATGTCAGGCATTATTTTTACTCATGCTTCCATGTCATCATATGTTGTTCAGGTGCTCAGTCTGTTTCAACTGTTGTTGCTTTAAGAGTTCAAAGGTCTTCTAAATGTCAGCATTCATATATGCTGTCACAAACCTTAAGTTTGTCAGGAGGTTCTGGCTTTTGAACCTTTGTATGACAGTATGGATTTAGGGGTTTTCCTCCCATTTAAATTGATACTCTGGCCCTAAGTAATGTCACCTCTGAACACTGCACCCCAAGTGATATGATATTCTTTGCTTAGTGGAAGGAGTATACAATTAGCCTTATTGTTATGCTCTTAAAGATGACAATGATTGAACTATATTTAAAATTATTGGCTCGACGTACTGAGGCATATAGCATCTGTAACTCCCATTGAACTTCAACAGACGTGACAGTTCAACACCTCTCAAAGTAAGACTTTTATAATATTTTTCCATTGTTTCTAATGCCTCCTGAGAAGCTTGAAAGAAAAATCTGTTTGAGCTCTAGAGTGTTTTCTTTCGTAACCCACATGTTCGGCTTTGTTATTGTTAGTAGCCTCATGAGCCTTTCTATGCTGATAATTCATATAATGATCTGGGGCAAAATGAAGTATTTTTAATAAAGGATTACACTGAGGTTATAGATAGATATAAGAAAAAAAATAATTCAAATGGGAGTCTAGCAAACTTGACAATGCCTTTTTAATTTACCCAGCTTTTATAGATAAGCCGGTTGCTGGATGTATTTATGGTAAAGGCAAAGGATGAGAGATTTAAGCTGAATTCTTTACTCTCTGAAGACTTTTTGTTTGACCTTGAGTAAGTGACCTCAGTTCTCTGTGCCCCTGGTCTATTTTAGCAGTTCTGTCTATTTAGGCTGTAAATACTGAACAGTATTCCATACTATACATTAAAAAAAGCACCCTCCTTTTAACTGTGCGCTTGGTCACTGTTGTAACACAAATGCTATAAAGTTATTCAGACAGTGAATAAAGTAGAAATTGAGAATAGCATTCATGTGAGAAAACAGTTTATTTACTGTCATTTTAATAGTGGCAGCACATCATCATAGCCTCTTTCTATCCTAGCACAGCTGCTATACTTATTAGGCAAGCAAGCTGTAATCAGCCACTTAAAGTTGTCGGTACATCACAGTTATGCTCAATTTATCTGTTTAAGTTCATTTCTGACTGTGCTGGTCTCTTTTTCTCTCCCCTAAAACATTTGAGATGAGGGCTACAGATACATCAAACTGGCAATATTACACGTAATGAATTCAATGATGAGATCAATGTTTTCTATTTTGGTTTTCTTTTAAAACAGAAATCTCAGGATGCTGAGAGCTCACCAATTACAGTTCTCCAGATATTTCCCACTCAGCTGGAACAGAATTGGCATATGTATGGGGCCCATTTGAAAATACTTTGCATTTTCTTTGCTTTCACACTAGCTAGAAACTTATATGGTCACAAGTTCTCTTTCCCATCATAGACCAGTTGTGCATGGTAACAGTATTTGGGCAGTATTGAGAGCTAAACAAATATCATTGCACTGTTAACTCTTTATAGATGGGAACCTGGAGTTATGGTAAGCAGGCAAAAGGAAGCCTAGGTGTTAAGTGACCAGTTCATGAGCTAGCAGGTTTTCCCCTTAGCAATACGAATTGTACCAATCATGCAGCAAATTAAAAATAAAAGAAGAAAAACAGAAGCCCACTTATTACACAAAGGTCAATACCTCCCAGGATCTTTATGCAGTGAAATAACTATTGCTATCAGTCCTTCTATGACAGATTTGGAAAGTGTGCAGTGCTGAACATAAGGTCTACAAAACATAATTAAACATCTGTTACTTCTCAGCAAAAGGAGTTTTACCCTATCCCTGGCTCAAAGGTTAAGTTTCTAAATAAGTATTCCAGCAACATCAGAAAGGTTTTGTTTACATCTACTAGGATTGTAGGAGGTTTTTTGTTTGTTTTTGTTGTGGTTTTGTTTTGTGGGTTTTTTTTTTGTTTGTTTGGTTGGTTTTTTTTTTTTTCAAATTAACTTGAACACCAATTCTGCACAGGGACACAACACTAACTACTCCAGTGTTCCTATTCCAGAGGATTTTCTCCCCGTAAATCATAGCAAAGACTCCTGAATCTTAATAAACAACACTAACCAGTACACCTAACCAAGAATTCACATTAAAAAAAAACAAACTTACATTGAAAAGTTTTATATATGCAACCTATAAACTGATTTTACCATGAAAACAAACTACATATCTGATGACATACACTCATTTACCTTTGGGATATTGAGCCCTTTCCATTATTTCTGATACATAAAAGCACACAAGAAAAAAACAAACAAAAAATTCCCCACAGTCTATGGGAAGCAGAATACTTTTCAGGAAGGATAATCTAGGAGAGCCATTTCTGAATCTGGTAGAGCATTATCATTTTATTACCTGGTTTTGATGCCTTTTTTTTCCCCAGTCTACTTATCAAGTAGTGTTTTTTGTTTCTTAGTATTCTTTCAGCATTTTTTTTTTTTAACCTACTTCAGTTGTTTTGGAAGCTGGTAGAAAATAAGAAAGTGTGAATGAGAAAGTACTGTCCTTAAAAGTGATTGTTCAATGCTATTTATCAATTTATCTTGGTGGTAATTTGGGTTTTGCTGTTGTTGGGTTTTTGTTTGGTTGAGGTTATTTGTTAAGTTTCAAGTGTGTTGCCTTATTGGGACAGTCCAAGGCTTCATCTTGACTGCTGTCCCATCTCCAGAGTTATTGACTGCTAATGATCAGGGAAAGCGCAGCACACTGCACCAAGTACGTAGTCATCATTCGTTGTGAACTCTCCATCCTTGGAGATATTTAAAAGGCATCTGGACATGTTGGTGGGCAATCAGCTCTAGGTGGCCCTGCTTGAACAGGGCAGGTTGGATGAAATGCCTTCCAGAGGTCCCTGTCAACCTCAACCAGTCTGTGATTCTGTGAAAGGATCTTGGCCACTGAGGTCACAACCACACTTTGACACTCCAGCCCTTCACAAAGCTCTTGTGCCTCTACATCAGCACGAGCCCCAGTGAGCAAAGATAACAACCTTGCTCAACTCTGACATCTCAACATTGCGACAAATAAGCATCAAGCCTTATTTCACAGATAAACCCCATACAACTCCAGTTGCTGATTCAGTGACATTACATAGGCCTATGTCTTTACTTCAAGCCAGTTGCTAGAAATACTAAGCCTGTTGTAACTTTGTTTAATATTCCTGGGACTGAGTACTGCATGCTAGATCTGCTCTCTGTTGGGCTCTGTCGTGGTTTAACCCCAGTCAGTTAACCCAGCTACCAAGAAGAAAATTAACTCTATCCCAGCTGAAACCAGGGCAGGCTCAAAGAAAGTTAAATTTTAACAGTTGTGAAATAAGCCAAAGCAAGCCAGTGAAGAAATTGCATCTTAGTGATACCAACTAAGTTTGACCAGAAGTCTCTCAAACATCTGGATGCTGCTATTGTTCCAAGACATTGAAGCTGCTAAGAGAAATACTTCCCACTGAACCTTTTTCGGGGGGGGGGGGGGGGGGGGGGGGGGCACACAAAAAAACCAAACCACAGCACTGAAACTAGACCAAGCAAAATTAGAAAAGAAAAAAAAAAAAAAAAAAACAAAAAAACAAATAAATCACCAAAAGCAGTCCAAAAAACTATATGGAACATTGTGAGACAAAAACTGATACCTTTGGGTTGAGGGCAACCAGTTTCAGCTTTCCAACAACAACAAAACCAAACTGATGTCTGTAGGATAAATTCATTCTGTTTTTCCTTTTTGCTCAGAACAATTCATTTCCACATCATTATCTTCAATTTAGATAGGTGATCCATCACCCTCAGCATAGCTTCTCTTATGTTATGCAACTTGCTGGGTCCAAGCATTTTCATGTTATTTGCAATAGTTGAATACCTCTGTAGGTTAAAAATCCATACATTTTGCTCCTTCATTTGTGTTTTTGAATTCTATTTAAAAACGTGTTTATTTTTTTCCCTGAGGACAGTAATAACAAGGAGAAAAATGGCAGAAGGGAAGTACATGATTATTTAACTTCTTCTTATGACTGAAATTAGAGAACACACTGGACAGAAAAACACAGCCAGTGAGAAAGAAGACATCTCCATGCACATTCAGTTTTGAGGGTAGTGTACTAAAATGGAAAACAGAAAAAAAAAAAATTGGTGAAAAAAACCTGCAAACCTTGTCTTTGTTTGTTTACTAGGTCCTAATATAGTAAATATCTGTAATGCATTTAAAGAGAAACAAAAGGGAATAGAAGGATAAGCCCCAGAAAAGCTAGACAAGTGAATGATGCACAGTCCAACAAATGATCTAAATTTGAGCCGTATTATTCTAACACATGCCCTGGAGATCACTTCAAGAAGAGTTTATAGCAGGCTGAAAAAGTGAATTTGACACTGTTGCATACTTCTCTTTTATTATGCTATTTCTTTAAAAAGCAGAAGGTACGAGATTCCAGTGAGAAATTAATATTTCCAGACTAGTGAAGATGAGGGAGCAAATTAAAATAGAATAAACTGCAATAATATCAAATTAACATTATGTTACTGAAGGAAAAAGGTAGGAAATTGTTTTTTCTCATTTGTATACAAGACAGCTGAGGACTACATATCTTTAAGCATGGCATTTAATCATTTTCAACAAATAGATCAGGCTTTTTTTTTTTTTGTCAGTGTCACATTCCTGCCCTATTTGTACACTGGAAAATGTGTGGGAAGAGAGCAGAGAAGATATGCTAGTATAGTACAGACACACAGCAGGTGTATCCTGAGCAACTGCTTCAGGACATGCCTCAAGCAACTTTCATATGTTAAATACTCATATGAGGGGGAAAAAGTAATTTTTCCAGCCTGAAAGTTTTATCGTATTCTCAGCTATGGGTGCTCCCAAGACTGACCCAGCAAAGCAGACATCAGCTAAATGTTTTCAGGAGCAGATTAATTGTTTCTTAGACTTAGGAAAAGCCAGAAAAGCCAGGATGTCTTGGTTTACAGTATACAGACAGCCACAAAACAACAACAACAAAAAATCTGTGTTATTCCAGATAAACAAAATGCATGAGTATGCAGTGAAAGAGGAAGTGAACTTGATTTGTTTCCTGGATGGAGATAATATAAGAAAATTCCAAAGAGGAAAAGACAGCAAATTTAGAATTTACATGAACTAAAATATATATCAAATTAAATTCAAGAACAGCATGTGAAATTTGATAGCAAGTATGATAAACGTAACCAAAGATCCCCTGAAGAAATGAAAGCAAATTATTTTCCTACAGAAAGAAGAAAGTTGTCCTGAAGGATGAAACCACATAATGGCTATTGGGTTATCAAATTAATACAGTCCAATCCTCTTAATTGGGATATCTCCACAGATAGTTTCTTGTCTCTATTGCCCTATTTTAGAAAAGTAATTTTTAAATCAAAGCTGTCCCCCTGTCAAAAAAAAAGTTTTTTACTGAAACCTTATTTTTAGACATCTACACCCTGTTCCTCAGAATTGATGTCCCTTATTATTTCAGCTCAGGGTGAAATATATAGACACCCTTTTCCTGTAAGATACAGCTAATTACAGTAATACATTGAAGACCATTTATGTTATGCTGTCCACAATGAAAAGAGCCAAAAGTTGCCATTTTCTTCAATTAAGCTGGTTACTCTTACCTCAAACTTCATTTTATAGTATATAAAAATAAGCTAGGGTCACTCAATAAAGCACCTATGTTGATTTAGCCAGCTGAATAAACCAAGTATATTCCAAGTTAAAAACAAACAAGATGGTTATTGAGTATTTTTCCTCTCAAAGTGCTATGTAAATTTGCAAACTCCTCTATGCACATAAATTATTTTAACCCTCATTAAAATGCATCTCCTTTCAAGAATGAACAGCCATTGAACAGCATATGGTTATAAGGAGAATTACCGTATGTGTTATGTTGGTAACAAAATGCAAATACAATGAAATAAAATTATTTTATGATTTAGTCTTCTGAGTGAGCATACTCAGTGTGAAACAGGTATCACATATATGCTTTCCATGCCCTATTTCAGACTAACCTGCAGCTAGTAAAAGTGCTGAACCTTCTGTTCTGACAGAGTCTTCTGGGCACATGAAGTATTACAGCAATGACTGAAAAGCCATGACAATATATATATATTCAAAAAGGATTTAAGTAAGCAAATTGTAAATAAAAGATAACCTTACTACTATGGATAAGAACACAGAGTAATAATGAATACCACTACTTGCAACATGACTTTTCACCTTGTCTGAAGGACAAGGCTTTCAGAAGCATTCTACTCCATCAAATCCCACTGGAAAAGTAGTGGCTAAATAGAAACGCAAAATAAATATTTATCTGTACTGAACATCGGTACCACTTTCTGTAACAAAGTGGTCTTTGCACGTTCCTCTTTCCCTTCCACACATCAACTTATGAAATCCTTGAGGAGTTTGCAAGATCTAACTCGATCATTTCTTTGAGCATTACAGCTGTAGGGCATACAGGAATACATAGCTATGAATAACAATTATCAGAGAATATATTAGTCAGAAAGGACTAGTCATCAAAAAAAAAGAGACGACAATGTGGGTCACACCATATACACACATAAACATCTTTTTTTTTTTTCCAGTGTGTCTGATGTATCTTAACATGGTCCTGAAGATGGCTTTAATGAAACACGAACTAGAGACAGCCAAAAGCATCTTGAGCTGCATTAGCAAAAGTGTAGCCAGCAGGTCTATGAAAGTGATCCTTCCCCTCTATTGAGCACTTGTGAGGCCACGCCTGAAGTACTGTGACCAGTTGTGGGCTCTCTGGTAAGATGACAGACTGGAGTGAGTCCAGTGGAGGGCCACGAGGACGGCTGGGCCTGGAGAACATGATACATAAGGAGTGGTTGAGGAATCTGTGTTAGTTCAGCATTATGAAGAGAAGGCTCAGGGAAGATGATGTTGTCATCTCTCACTTCTCTACACTGTCCCATGAGATGGCTGAAGCCACATTCTTCTCAGAGGTACACAGGAGGAGAATGAGAGATAATGAACCAGGTCTCAACCAGGTTAAGTCCAACTGGCTATTTGGTAAATGGTTTTCCCAATGAAGGAGGTCAAATGCTGGAATAGGTACACAGAGAGCTTGGGGAATTACCACCTTTAAAGGTATTTGAAACTTGACTAGATGAGGCCTGGCCACTGATCCTTTGATCAAGTAATGTCTCATGATTCTTATATAACAGATTAATTTCCTTTTGATCCAGCCTTCATGAAGATAAAGTCTGCAATGGGATCTGCATTTAAATTTCCTCCCACCTAGAGCAATATAATGAAAGCTCTGCTCTTGAGGCAGAAAAATTCTTCATTCCCCAAATGTTTTCACAACCATCTTTTTATTGTTTCAAGTGACAAAGATAAAATAGAAAATGCCCGATTTAACTAGGTTCTCCCTGTTAACACAGGCTTATACAGTCTTTCTGTTTTTAAGGTGTCCTGAGTTCTAGTAGGCTTTGATGTGATTTAGAAATCCAGATTACCCAAGAAATTGGGTTCCAGTGTAGGGAATAATTAGTAAATATTTGATTCCTGTTGCAGTTTCATATGCAGTGAGTGAATTTAGCAATCACTGTTCCTAGTTAAAATCTACTCTATTGGGATGAAAAAAAATTTTAAGTCACCTGTCCTTTGGGTATCCTAGAAATTAAACCCAGTAGATACAATACTTGCGTATGTCTGCACATCCAAGGGTGTATATCAGAAAGAAAGAAAACATAAGCATGTATAGGTAATGCAGGTGTTTTAAAAGATAGACACTTCAGTATTTTACTAATTAAAAATCTGTATGCAAGCTATCTTTTAAAAACAAACCAATAGGTACTTTATTTGTAGACCCAAATTTAGAAGAAGCTTAACTACTCTATTACAGAAATGGGGCGCTGCTTCTCTAAACTAAAATAGAAGATCACACCCCTAGTTAATACCCTTTCAAGGTTAATTAACATTCAGTGGCACTATAATGCTCCATGAGGAGAAAGACCCTTATGTTTCCAAACTCAGTAAAAAAAGCACTTGCTAGCTGCCTCACTTTCTCTATTAATTCTTTCTTTTCATGTATATACTAAGGGCCTGGATGCACCTCCAAAGCAGATGCAGTAGGCAGCACCACCACAAGGCTCGGAACAGACATCATACCAGGTACGACTAAGAGGAAAAATATGGTCTTGTGCTGGGTGTGGCTTAATCTGCTTCAAAAGAGCTAGCTGAGAAAACTGTAGTTAATTTACTAATAAAACAAACCAATTTTCAGCAAGTTTTTCTTCCTACTGCTGCTGTTTTCTCCAGGACGAATGACACCAGCTGTGTCCACTCAGCAGGTAGCTCCTCTACACCTACACATCTGCTCCTCAGCTCCCACCTCAAGTCCTGGTTACCACAGCTGTGGCCACATGGCCCTAGAAGTTGTAAGATCCAGATATCCTACCTTATCAGTAAATCTGCCCTTACGGTTTTATTCAGATAGCTTACTATTCGTAAGAGAAACTATAAACTTTACAATCTCAATAACAAACTTTAAGAACTTTCACATGGGCAGAATCAAGCTTCTATAGAATAGAGGACTTTCACTGTTATGATAATCCAAGGACTTTAATTTAGAATTTACTAACACTGAATATTTATCCTACAGTAGGTTTTATGTATTGCATATGATTATTATGCAATCACAGAAGTTTCTTTAGCATGATGACACTTCTTACAGTAATTAATTTCTAATCTATATAGATTTCAAAATTCTACTAGTATCTGAAAAATAATGGAAAAGGATCTCACTTATTTCATCATATGTCACATATATTCTGTTTACAGTATCATTTCCTGATCATTAACGTAGCATGTTTGATACTTCTAAGTGTGAGGTAGCACTATACTTGCACCACATGTAAGAAAACAATCAAATACATATCTATCAAATTGTGTTATACAAAAATGAGTGTTATATCATATAATTAAAGACTGTGGGAGGTAAGTGCTGCATGAACAACTGAAACTTTCATTTTGAAGCTCTCTAGTATTTGGACTAAGGAAAATGGGAAAACTATTGCACACAATTCTTTTGATTTGGAAAAAACCCCACCCCAAACATGAAGCCAATATTGTATTGGCAGCTCTACTGCCCTATGAATGTTCTTTCTGTGGCAATCCAATTTCTTTGAGATTTCCTGAATATTTTGGAAAAAAATTTTGTTGAATAAATATCACAAGTTATTCAAACTATTAATTTTCTCTATATAGAAGTGACTTTTTTCCTAAAGTAAACGACAGTAAATTCTAAGCTAAATTAGAGCAAAAATACAGTTTCAAATTAAAAAAAAAGTTTGAGATACTAAATCAATTTAAACAAGCCAGTTCACAAAAATGTTCTAGTTGAGCATAATACCCTACTTATTAGATTTTCTTGGCATCTTATGTATTTCCTTCAGACAGAAAAGCATGCCTATTGCAAGATGAAGAATCTATATTGAGTAGTTAAGCATGTGTAAAACCTAATCACTTTGAATGATGTAGTGCACCTTCCTTGCATCCAAAGAGTTGTAGACAAGACCATATGTAAGATTCCACCTCTGAATTTTCTTATTACCAATGGCACACTCCTTTCTTTTCACACTTCGTTGTAGCCTGCAAGTCCAGTAAATATAGTATTATTACTGTTAGCAATAGGATTCAGGGACTGCATTAACTCTGCAAGGTCTCAGAATTAAGACTTGTCAGGCTTCACTTGGCTTGACTTGCCTGTGGCTTTTGTTTTAACTTGTTTAGCTGTGATGGCAGTTGTTTAATGACCAGGTAAATATTACCCAATTAGTTTTAGTTTTATCTTATCTTTGAGCAATTGTGTTGTATAAAGCCTACTGTTATAGTAATTTTGAGACTTATCTGTAATTAACAGATAGTAATAATAAGTAACCTTCCTGTGCAGAGTAAACTATGACCCTAGAATAAAAATTCAGAACAGAGAAGTGCAGCATTAGATAATTGTAAAGGCCCTGAAAGTACCAGCACATGATGAAACCAAATACCTTCAGCTAGATAGGTTCTTATTGGTCAATTATATGTCATTAAAGGAAAGCTGCCTTGGGAGCTGGGCAAAACCAGTTTTAGGGATATTAAAGAACATACATCCGACATACACAAAATTTGCCCTACATGCTATATTTTAGGTATTTGTGAAATTGCAGACCAAAAAAGAAAAAGCAAAGTATACAGTTCTGGAAAAACATAAAATATCTCCCAGTAGACCCTAGAATGAGTAGCAAGTTATTTTCTTCTTCAACATCATAATCCTCCTGGTGAATGACTCAGGATGCTGATGATCTACTATAATCCTCCCCCACTTATTTTGAGGGAAACTAACAACAATGATCTTCAGATACAAAAGGAGCATAGGCTGGGTAAGTACATGGAAAACATAATTCTCAAGAATGCTACAGGTATTAAAAGTGCGTCATTGTAGTTGGCCTAACAATAGCCATTTGATGAGTTTGCAAAGATTTTTAATTAGACTAACTATACACACACACACACTTGATGCATATTTATGGCGTGTTTCTTTTTTTCCCCACAGAAATTTCACAGGGTCTTTGGTCTGCTAGCCCCACTCTTGAAGCTTAGTCTGAAAAGCCATAGCTCAATCAGGAATTACTGCAAGCCTTCTGCCACAGACTGTTGATTTCTTCTATATACATTTCACTATACCCTGAAATCCAGATCCATGGATATTGCTGATTTAGTCCTCCACACTAGAAATACTTAAACTCATTAATCATTTGAATCCAATTGTTTGAATATGACTAGATATATATCATGTGGCTTTTTTTTTTTTTAACTGAAAAAGCCCATAAACCAGGCAATAAATATGCAAAAGGGCCTTCTCCAAAGAATGACAACTGAGGAAAAATAAACCAAAAAATGTTAATGAGAATGTCATACAACAAGAATCAAAGCAAATTCTAGTCTTTCATTTCACACTATCAACTATTCAAAGCAATAACAAAAAATTATTTTCTCCCTCCCTTCCAATTTTCCGCTATGAAACAAAATGTCAGTAGGTTTTGAGTAACAGTTAAAGAAAATACAGAGGCATACAAAAAGTCTGCAAAAAAGTTACAGCAAAGAAATGTTAAGTCAAGTGTCACGAACTCGTGAGAGTAAATGTTCACATTGACTATTAACTCTAAGTGTATCGCAGTAAAAACATTACTAAACAGGGAGGGGAATAAGGGTATCTATTTTAATCTATTTATATACAATTATAATCAAACCATTTTGTATCCAATGAACAACATTCTGTTAAGGATTTTTAAACTTACAGTATTCTTAAAACCAGAAACTAAGAATAGTAATCTGAAAATTTACATTCAGATGGAAATAATGGATTTCTAAAGCTGTAGGTTATCTTTATACCTAATATACTGCAGATACCTTAATAAGACAACTTCCTGAAATCTGCAGCTGAATTGCAATCGTGAGACAACAATTTATTTAAAAGCTTCTCCATAGTTCCAGAGTTTTAGAATAAAGGTAAAATTCTCAACTAAGAATAAAGTAAAATTCTAAGATCTGAGATTATGTCCAGGTCATCTTTCAAAAAGTCCAAGAGAAACAGAAGAAAAACACATTAATTTCCACAGCAACAAATAACTTCAAAGTAAATTTATTAAGACAAAGGGAACTCCAAGGATTTGTATACACTTTATAAAGCATTTAATATAATTTGTTTTATAAAGGTAAAATTAAAAAAACTTTGAACTCATTTTAAACATGAATTGTTTATGTAACACCTATGCTAAAAGGACTCATTGCCTTACTTTTTTTTCCTTTTATTATTATTCTTTATGACAAAGCTCTAGATTTAAGAAAGTGGTAAAGCCAAGAGGGCACATGTGCCCTCTGTTATCACCTTCCAGCCTTATATGCTGTTTATAATTTACAATCCTGCTAGCAGTGTGATGGATCCCTGACAGATTTCTTGGACAAAATGGGCAAGTCTTTATCCTTGTGCATGCCATGAAATACATTTTTACCTTCATGGCCTTCCTCTATAGATCAAGTCTGCGTCTCCTGTGTCAAAGAAGCCTATTTCTCTACCATTTATCAGTAAGATGGGAGTATATATTGTCAGTCCAACAGGCGCTGAGCATTTCTCTGATATTTGAATTAATTTGTTATCAGTTAGAAAAAGAGAAACCTGTACCAGATGTAATCCAAAAGTTAACACAGTGATAGCAAAAGTTGTGAAAGATAATATGTATAGAACAAGTATAGATGAAAACAAAGCCAGTTTGTTGCTGCTTTCTTCTGGACTGAATTTATTAAGATTTGATTTACTTTTTTTTAATAATAAAAACAAAAACTTTCACCTTTCCCCTACTTGAAAAAAAAACACAGAAGGCCCACAACAAAGAGAAGGTAAAAAACTCCTTGAATACTGGCGACAGTTTCCTATAAAGGCTGTAACTTTTCAATATAGGAATAGGATAAGCATAGCCTGCAAACAAATGGTTTGAGAGAGCTACGTCACTAATGTTGGTTCCAACACAGTTTAAAAACCAGTGAAAGAGGCCAGAGACTGCTGAAGCAGAACTTGTGCTTGTTGAAAACAGAGAGCCAAGCCAGTATCTGAACAATACACTGCCATGCTAGATACGAATTTGAACACTCAAGAAGGAGAAAGGTACCGAAAGTTTATAAGGTCATTGCTACATGATTGCTGTAAACTACAAGAGGCTGAATACCACTGATGCAAGACAAAAAGGTTACAAACAGCTGGCCCAAGGCTAAAAATGAAAAAGTAATAGCTCAAAGGCTAACCCGGTGCAGGACAGAAGGTTACTACTGTAAATCGAAAGCAGGTCTCTCTAGAAAAGGAAGTGCTAATGAAAGAAATGTGAAGCCTGAGCACTAAATATGAAATACAGACTGATTCAGATTTTTATGGTAACCTGATTTACTGGTGGAATAACATATCATTTTGCTGCACGTGCTTCTGTCTAAAACTGATGTAAATGATTCCAGAATCAAGCCCCCAGGGCAAACAGATAACATATCTTGAAAGAGCTGGTAGGTTACAACATATGCAAGTCTTGTCTCAAAGGAGATGAGTAAAAATAAGCATTTTCCCTAAGGGGCAGTTTCATATTTTTTCCAGTAACCTCAAATATTGATAACAGTAAGTTGAACAGTACCAGAGAAATGGTGAAGTTATTAATTCTTTACAATGCATTAGCCTGATTAAAATGACAACTTAAGCATGAGTTCTCCATCCTGGCAGGCTGTTTTTGAAACAGAGGTCAAAGAGTCGGGTAAGAGATACATACAGGATGAAGTTGTCTTAACTGGAAGCATGAGCAAGCATTATCATGGGGGGCAGGGGGAGGGAAGAAAAAAAAAAAACCTATCAAGGCTGTTCTGGTTCTAGCCCTAATATTGTGGATTTGTCATTGTATGGCTACTGGAACTCACTGACGGCTTTATTAATAAATTAATTCCTCTTGGAAAACATAATTTTACATTTTGCAGAATTTAAGAACAAAAGGGACCACAACTCTGGATGCTGTAGACCCTAAAACTACCCCAATTACTCCTATATAAACAGTCTAACAGTTCAGGCCGTGCTAAAGAATTTAGTATGTACTTACTCAGATAAATTAATAGATGAAAAAGGGCAGTATAGTCTAAGCAATTCAGGTATCTTGCTCTCCCTTGCTGACAAACAGTTCCTTGAGTTACAGGCTCTCTACCAATGGTAAAAAAAAAATAAAATCATATACTGTGGTCATCTAAATTTTGAGAATAAAAATTTGAACAAGGATAATAGATGATGAGTCTCCTACTACACGTAGATAATAGTTTGTTACATATAACAGACTTAAAAAGAAGTATTTTACAAGCTTACCCCTAAGAAGTTATAATGCTTTATCCTCTTAGGATCTACAATAAAATATATGGGAAAGATCAACTGACAAAAAATACTACATGACTATATTTAATAATGTATTCTTTTTGTGCACTTAAATTAAGCTCTCTTCCAAATCATTGGTTGTGTCATTCATAGCAGCCTTAGATTGTCATGTAAGTGGGATTCTGAATGTATATAGATGTTTAGGCACAAAGTACCTTTATCAGTAACTCTGGAATTCATTGTTTCCTAGAGGCTTCGATATATCTCATGGCAAAACAGATTGTCACCAGAGCGGGTGGCAGTGTTGCTGGTGGGGCAGCATGGTGCCCTCACTCCCTGACCAGACCTCCTACTGTGATCCCCAGTGAGGCAAACCAGGCTGGACTAGGGTAACCAGGGCCAGCCACAACCCAGTCGCCACATGTTGCTGCATGTCCTGGGCAGGCCCTTTGCCTATCCAGGAAGCCAAGCAAACAAGGGAATATCAAGATCAGGAAAATTGGATACAGGCATGACTGCAACATAGCTCAGGCTCTTGCCTGTGGTCCATAAATGTAGGTCTCAAGACAACGCACGGAGGCCCCAGACAAGGCTTCTCACAACTCTCACAATTTAGCTGTTTTTCACAAAAGTTTGATCCAAGGTTACACAGCATCATAGGAGAGCTGACCTTGAACACAGGCAGCCTAATCCATAGGAGTAGAGAGAAGTTGTAGATCCAGGTATTGAACTCAAGATCTTGATACAAACTACCCCCACTAGACTGCCTGCAACTTGTTAACTGGGCAGTTGGCATGGAGTGTTTCCTGACTGCTGGTACATCGGCACCACAGCTTGAAATGCTTTTAGCTTAAACGCCCTGACTCTTATGCAAATTTACATTGCTGTAGGTGATATCCTCCACCTCCACATAAACTACATCAGTTGTTACTGTGGAAGGTTTGGAAAGGAATCCAAAAATAATTTCTGCCTGCTAGGGAAAAATAATGCTCCATCTGTCAAGATTTCTTCTACCGTTCTTTGTAGATGGTTCATACAGACAACTGGGATTCCATTCCTTATTTTGAATATGTAACTGAATATTGGGATTACAGAAATATGGACTGCAAAACCAGACCATTTTTGGTCTTGGAACAGAATCACAAGTACCAGAGACATACATAGTATGATATGAAAACTAAATTAATCATTAAAGAAATTTGAATGTGTCAGCTGTGAGCTAGTAACTGACCTTGTAAATTCTGAGTCAATTTCGAAACGTGTAAAACAGATCAGGATAAGTCAGCACTGACAAAACGTGAACAAAGCTTCCCAGTTGCCAGAATCCAACATAGTTGCATGTATTCATGCTAGAACTTGACCATTATCTGAACTGCGCTGTTTATTCATGTAAATTTCCCCAGGACACACAGTTCCACTATGTGGAAAGTTGTAAATGTATTAGACACTTAATACTATCAAGCTTTTCCTCTTTATTCTTCCACCTAACATCTGTGTAATCATAGGTTCTCAGCTCACAAAGGTATCCTAGCAGTTAGCAATTGGAAAGTACTGAAGCATCCTAGCTAGGCTATTAGTATTGTTGTACAATTGTTGTGGCATCAAGTTGCAGAATGGGCCAGATTCACGAGCCCCCTCCAGTTGCTTTCCACTGCTTTGGTAATGGAAAGCAGCTGTAAACCCACTTTAGCTGAACATTTAAGCTGGGTCTATGGTTATTTTGCACTGTCTGAGAAGCACAAAGCAGCTGGAGCCTACTAACAAATCTGGCTTTCTATTTATGTATTCTGGTAGTGAGGGATTAATTTTCAGACCATATGCAATTGCTTACTGGTGAGAAAGGTTTTTATACTTTTCACATAGATATTATGCAATATAACATTTTAAGAGGGTGTATTAGTACAAGCTGCGAGTGATTCAAATCAGACACATGCAGTGTTATAAAGTCAAACACTTTCCTTTTCTAATTTAGAATTGTTTTCTCATAGAATAAATAATATTTTACCCTTGAAGGGTTTTCTTTCTTTCATTTGTGGAAAGACCAGATGGGTCTCACAGGTCATTCACAGTTATGAGAGAAACAACAACAAAAAGTCCCTTTTCAGAGGTGAGATCTTGTATTCTTTACTGGAAAACAAATTATTTGCTTGGATGAAAACCTTTTGTATTCCAGTGTAATTGCTAATATCTGTGGGGTGTCCTGGAAAATGAGATGCTTTGTATCAAATAGTTGTAACTTATCCCTGTGCATAAAATCTAAATAAGTAAATTGGAGCAGACCTTAAGGTATCATGCAGGGAGGAGATAGAAGGAATACAGCTATGAAATCAGTGGAAAACATCAAGTGGTAACTCGTGGACAAGATAAAATTATTTCACAGTGGGACTGAAGTGATCTGGCTATATGGGGTTTTTTGTTGTTGTTAAAAGAAAAATGTGGAGAGAGGTTTTCTCTGGACATTTTATAAAGTATCTTAAACTACTTCCTGCTGTTGCAGTAAAAATAGCTGCTGTTGGAAAAGTCAACCAAGGATGGATTATTTTTCTCAGGCTATAAAGATTATTTTTCTTGATTAGTTTTCTAAAATTAAAAGTTTGATAAGTTATTTTATGTACACCAGAAGACAGTACGAGCAAAAGAATTAGTCTCATCAAGAACATCCTAAATGAAACACTTGATGAAGGGGTGAATTCCTTCCTCCCTCCAGGTCTAAAGAAACCATCTATGGCCATGGTGAAAACATGACTAAAAGTAGTGCATTTACAAATAGGACTGATGTACATATTCTTTCAGGAATATTAACAAAGCTCAGCAAGACTTTTGTCTGTGAGAACTAGCTTACACTTTCTTTCAGGAGAATATGTAAAGCATGTGATCAATCAAGCTACTATAGTTCATTAATATTACAGAAAAATGGGTCCCATTTACTGTGCCTCTCCTGCCACTGACTTCAGTGCTTTCACCTATGCAAAACTTACTTTGTTCAGACAATGAAGGTGCATAGGAACATTCCCACTGACATAAGACATGGGAGCAGCTGTTGGTATTACAACACCAATTTCATCAGCCTTGGCACAGGCCTGTATAACGCAGAATTCTGTGGACCAGAGAGCTGAGGGCAAGAGAAATCTAACATTCAGGATCACACCACACAAGCTCTGCATCTACTTTGGAATTACATGCATGGTGCCATTGAAGTATCTACTTCAGCCTATCTGCTATAAACAAAACCTACCGGCTCACACATAAGTATCTACATTACAGGTAAGTGCATTGATCAGATGAATCCCACTATGTGTGGATAGATAGATCCCACACATAGTGGGATTCTCAGAGATGTAGCACAAGAAAACATAAGAGAAGTATAAGAGAGAAAATTACTTTCTCAAAAAAATGATCAGTCAATACAAGGAGACATGAGGAAAGACACAGACAGGCTGAGCTTCAAGACTAGCACCTATAGCAAAAGTAGTGAAAAGTTTAATATGACTGACGTTGGACAAATAAGCAAAAAAGGACAAATTATCTTTTGAATGTAAAAAAGAAAAATAAGTCTCACAAGAATTTTGACCGAACTTTTGACAAAGTTGAGAAGGCAGGAAAGACTTCTGACTGTGGTCAGAAACTTCACACTGCTTACAAAATGCTCTTCATGCTCAATGCCACTGTACACATTCAAAAATAATCTGAATGTTCATGACTGCTACTTAATTTTTCAGTTTTTTGAAAAATTAAAATTTGAAAAATTCTTGAAAATTTTTTCACCAAAGTGCAATTCATGCTTCCTAGAAGATCTGCGTAAGTATCTTTTATTCTTTCAAGCCTACAAAATAAGTCCTAATTTGGATATAACAATTATGTTGACCTTCACTGGCAGATTTCACCAGTTAGGTACTCAAAATATTCAACACAACTGGATAAGACAACATGCCATGATTAATCCAGTGAAGGTCTGGTAGTCAAAAGACAGGCATGTATTTGTTCCTTTATAGCATATTGAAAAAAATTACTTTTAATGTTTAGAAACACAAACTATCCTGCATGTTGAATCTGAGAGATCACAGGATAGGATAAAGATGACTATTAATTTCCTCCAATATGCATTTTTTCCCTTCAATTCTCTCATCTTCAAAATGCCACTGCTATAAACATACTTTGGTTGCTGCAGTAATACTTGTATAAAACTTTTCACTTACATTTCACTCAACATTTTCCAAAGGAAACTAGCTGTCTATGGATTAGATCCAAAGCCTATTGATGTCAGAAAGTCTTCTGTGGGTTTTGCCTCAGGACTTAAGTGCATGGAAAAGCTCATGACAATATCTGTCAAGAGTAATTTGAAAGAAAGATTAATATTTGTAGGCTAGAAGCAACAACTGAGAAGCAGTAGTTTGACCTCCTTCTATTGAGCCTCACTCAGACATGTCTGCATCAAACCTGTAACCTTGTGGTTAAAATTATAGCACACCCTTTGGAAGCTATCCAACAGTCTTGTAAAGTTTGCACAATATGAAGAGTGCAAGACCTCACTTGGTAAATTACTCCAATCATTAATTGCCCTTGCTGTTATTGCTTAAAAAACACTTATTTTCCATTTTAATTTGTCTAGCTTCAGTACTAGAAATTAATCTGGCAGAAAAAAGCATTTAGTAAAGAGCCCTCTACCGTCATAAACATTCTTCCTGTGTAGCTACTTGTAGAACACTATCAAGTTACCTTGTAGCTTTCTCTACAATAAGTTACATGGATTGCAGTGGAAAGAGGATGTCCTTACAGAAGCAGAATGAAAGCATTTTACACAAATCATTTGTAGCAGAACAGCTGGAAGGATTATCAGCTTATGCTTACCTCTCAAGACAGCACACAAGCTCTTCTGAACCAACCCAGGATCACATGCAGTCACACAAAAGGAAATACTAACAGCAATTGTGGTAATTTTTTTTTCAAGTTAACTGGCTATGTAGTACAAGGAGTAAAACTGCAGAAACTAAAGGTATTGAGGCCTTACGCTTTGACTACATTCAAGATGGAAAATATCAACAAAATATCCACGTACACATATATACATGTATATGTGTACATACACGCATATGTATCTCCATATATATGAAAATTACTTTTCATTACTAAGATCAAAATAGAGCAGGTAGAAAAATCCTGTGTGTCAACATTTCAACACTAAAGTGATTTTTAAACTTGAAGGAAAGCAAAAGTCAGTTTCAATATAATATCCTGTGTCAATTTCCTTCGGTCTATAATAGTATTAATGTACATTGAAGTAGCAATTGCAATGCAATGTGTCATAGCATTTACCATTTTATAAGCAGTTTTTTTTTTAAAGAAGTTAGATATTTTTAGAAACATAGTATCACTTAGGACATTAAATATTGTTTTAATGTTAAGAGATAAAAAAGTAATGCATACAGTGCATGACAAAGAACAAAAATCTTTTTGGACTAAGAACATGATTATAGTTAGATTTGATTCTTGAGAACAAAATGAGTTTTTCTAAGAAACAAATATTCACTCTTATTTTACCAGCCCAATATTACTTCCGATATGTTTATATTCCAAGAATAAGCAGAATAGAATAATCTAGCTATAAGCATTATCTTTATTTTGGTGCTATGGAGAAAAAAAAAAAAAAAGATGCTAATTGCCTTTTTAACACAAATGGTAACAGCAGCTATGGTGATAATATTTTAATGCAATTCTTATGTTTTATTTATGTTAATATCAACATACCATAATAAACACTTACAAAACAAATATTTATCATCTAAGCCTCTTTGCGCATCAAACATTCATTTCTATTAATAGTACTAGCCACAAAAAAAATTAAAAAAAAATATCTGTATTTTGAAAGAAAACCAGCCATTTAATCATAAAACACCTAACGGGGTATTATTGGAGTAATTTACCTAATTGATTTATGAAGGTATTGCAGAATATTTATTATTTAGCTAAAGAATGTAAGAGAGATTAAAGTTAAATTTTAGGACATGAATGCTCTTTTCAATCTGTTTTATCAATTTTGATAAATGAGTAGCTAGATTTACCACTATAACATGACTGCTTTGGGGTTTTTGTTTGTTTGTGAGGGGGTGGGGGTGGTGTGTGTTCATTTTTATTGTGTGTCAAGTAAACTTGAAGGAATACTGAACATGTTTGCTAAAGTATTTCCTGATTAGGCTTTTTCCTTTCTGATAAATAGAAAAACCTTAGAAGGAAGAATAAATAATTTATTTGAATGGGCACTGCACACTAGGAATCTATCTCAATCAATTTTCCATGATACTTTAAAAATGGACTCTAACCAATGTGTAGGTTTGCTGTACTAGCAAGGCAGATACATGCTTCTACGTAAAGCTTGCTTAATTTTTTCCTGACTAGTTGTATGGGACATTGTCTCCAGGATACAGATAAAAAGATATCTGTGTATTGATTAGTGCTAGAAAAGACATTTGAAGTAAGAGGAACGCTTAACTAATCTCCAGCAATTTATTTAATTCCTTGTAAATAGATTTTAAATATCTTGAACAAACCAGATATGGAAGTGTATATCATATCCTCATGTTACTTGACTGTGAATTTAACTGCTAAAATTAATTAAAATTGCATTTCCATGTAAGTAATATATTAAACTGTTGAATCTACTTATAATGCAAGCATCAGCAAATTAACTATACATCATTTTAAATAAGTATTTTTAAGATAATTTAAAAATAACCTAATTGCTCACTACTTTACTATTTTCACATTTCATAGACACAAAGCAACTGACCAACAGTTCAGTGTTATGCTTTACTAGACCATCAGAAGTCTTGAATACTTGAGCTGTTTTAACACAAGTCATTGTAAACACAAATATTTCAAAATGAGTGTGCTGTGAAAGTGCTTTTAGACATAGCAGCAGTATGGACTTGCAGTTCATTAGTCCACAAACAACGAAGATATTACAAATTTAAAGCCACTGCTGAATTTTTTCTCTAAGATGAATAGATGTGGTATAGATTTTTAATTTTTTTTCTAGTAAAGAAAGCAAAATGGCTTGTTTGAGAAAGGCAAAAGTTCACCTTAATATTCAGGGCATGGAGGATTGGTTTTATTACTTATGATTCCCCCCCATCACCTCTTCTTACAAATGAGGGTTTTGAGCGCCTCCATTATAGAAACAGGTAATTATCTAGGTTTTACAGTCCGAATATAATACTAGTATATGAGAAAGTCACTGTCACCTTAGCTCCCAGTTTGCTCAGGGTGAAATACAGCTTTGGGCAAAATTCATGAAGAAAGCCAAAGCATCAGTTAACTTCTATCTAAAACTACTAATGTGGACACAATTATGCATTTTAATATCAACTTTGTGCAGATATGAAATAGAGAGGCACACTTCATTTATAACTATTCAAGAGATGCACCATTTAGTTATACTGCTATGATCATCTTCCTTGTAACATGGTTTGTTTTCAGTATCAAAGCACGGCCAAAGGCAAGACAGGCAAATTTTAGTTTCTTGTCTTCCTTTGTACTGATCCTATACAACTTTCAGGAGTAAACACTACAAATTTGGCTAACTACCTGAATGAAAGAAATCCAGGTTGTGAGAAGAACTGGCTGGTTCACTGTCAGCTGTTTGGAAAACAGTCTCTTCTTCCTGTTATTTGTGTTACCTAATATACCTTAGTCTAACAACCTTATCAAAAACTCCATTTCTCTTTCCAGAAATGTGAACCTGGGAGAAACAATACCCTTGTAGTAAGTTACATTTCTGCATAGAATTTACTTTATCACATCCCAAAATTCTCCTACTTTTGGATATTGATTCTTAGACCACTTGTTGGTATAAGAGCTCACGGATGGTCAACAAAACTTTTTTACTACACTAAGTTGAAAGATTGGTTTGCATTCTGTTTGATACTAATGGACATGTGTCTGATGTGTCATTGACCAGAACTTCCACATACCACCGAAATACTATTGGGCATTATGGGGGACGTATTCTCTCCAAAAAGCACGCCCATAGGTTCAAAAGAATTAGAGACGAATACCCATTGACTATAGTTGCCGTTTAAGATGCGGTCTGTATCCCCGCCAGAGACATTCTGTCATCATGAGGCTAGCACACAGCGTAAAAACGTTATCAGAGAGGAAAGCATTAAAATCCTTAACATTTTTCTAGAACAGCATTTTGAACTCTCGACAGATGTCACTAATGTACCTGATTTACAGTAACATGCAGTTTTACATTTTGTCATTCATATTGACTTTCCATTTGACACTCCCTAATGGATAATCAAGGTCAACTAAAGCATAATCAATTAGTCTGCACTAATTGGTGTCCAGAACTACATTTTTCTTGTGATTTCCAACATATCCATGTACTGTACATCTTTCAGCTTTCCCCTGGGCCCTCCTCAAGCATGTTGCTTTCAGAGTAATTATAATGAGTTAGAATGTCTTTGTTCAATGATATTCCAGCAAATTATTCTCAAGAAGCACCAAACAGAAGGTAAATTTTGACTTAAAATATTCCATGCTTCTATCAAAACTATCATTTGCTCCTTTAGTGGTATATTGACAGTAATACTATAAAAGACATCTTGACAATCAGAGTGACAGGTAGGAAGACAGGCAGAAAATTCCCATCTCAGAAAATGCTCCTAAATAGGAGAAAGGGGGGGGGGGGGGGGGAAGTTTCTGCTGCAGCCTCAGAGGGTTCTTCTTCACATACACCTGGGGAGGGTAAACTATCTCTCTTACTGAATCAGGGCAAGGATAACAAAAAAAATTGCTCCTTCCTGCCTTACAAAGGTGTGCAGAAAGGAAAACCATTTACATTTAAAAGATATGGGATGGTCTGGAGTCAGAGTAAACCTCTAATGGATAAGCTTGTTTACAATTCACATCTTTTGCTCTTCCATGCCATGCTTTCTCTCTTCCCTTCCCTACCTACCCTGATTAACCTACTCCTATCTTATCCCTGGTTATCCCTAGCATTCCTATTAATTTTGGATTCATTGTGATTTTCTCTTTGAGCCTTACGAGAATCACAACTAAACTTCATTTGATCCTGAGAAAACATAAATTCCTAACTTGTAGTCTTTACAGTCAAGAAAGCCTTCTAGTCATCATTCTGAGTCTTCTGAAAACACAAGAGAAAACCATCTACATGTCTAACTTGCTGCTGCCTTATTTTTTTCCAGGACAGAAACACTGGGATACATTGTTCTGCTGCCATGTTCTATGTATTCTGATCTTTCTCTCATAACAGCAATGGATATAACCAGAAACTTAGTTCTATCATGAGGAAGTAGCCTTGTCCTCCAGTATATTGAATGCTACCCTCATTTTGGGGTTATCCACAGACTTGCTGTCTAGGCATTTTCTGTTATTGTCTGGATCATTAATGAAAATTCTAAATGGGGTTGACCCCATTCAGCAGTCATTAGGATGTGTCCAAGAGATACTACTAGAAACCAACTGCCAGCTGGAGTTTGTCCCATTGATTATAACTCTGAGCCCAGTGATCCACCCAATTTTCCAGCCACTTATTCATCCACTTAAATAGTTCATATGTCAGCAATTTGGCTATAAAGATGCAATGGGAAAGCACGTCAAGAACTGTGCTGAAGTCAAGGTAAACAATATGCACTTCTCGCCTTGCCCACACAACAGATCATCTCATCATAGAAAGCAATTGCTGCAATCTGCTACAATTTGCCTTTGCTGGTAAATTTTTACTGAATGTTCCCAGTCACCTTGTCCTTTGTGTGCCTGGATGTGGCTCTTGTAGGATGCTTTTGTGAAGATGAATGTGAGGTTTATCTACTTTCAGCAACAAGGAACCTCTTCCCTTGCCATCACCTTTCAAAAATGACAGAGAGTAGCCTTGCAATGACATCAGACATCTTCTCAGCATCCTTGAAGGTATCCCATTGGGCTGCAGGCTAGGCTCGGAGACTTGGAGGACATGGGTGTTACATTACCAGAAGAATCCATGGCAGTGACTGTTGTATCTCAGCCTTTTCAGTGTTATCACTATGTCTACTGCCCCATCGACCAGTAAGGCCACAGATTCCTTAGTCTTTCTTTTTCTGTCAGTTTCCAGGAATGTCTTCATTTTAATGGTGCTCCTTTTTAACTCAGTAAAGCAGTATTGACTTGTGTAGACAGCAGTAACAACTTGGGAATGACCAGAAGTCACTTTCCTGGAAATCTCACTCTACAAGTGCAGAAATAGCATGCTAACTTGAGATCTCTCAAAGAAAAGCATGCAACTAATGGCTTCTGAAAGCTTGTCACTCAAAGGTAGTCTAAGACTCTAGTTTAAGGGCTTCAAACAAGTAGAACGATTATTTAGGTTGCTGCCATGGAGACATGTATTGCCGAGAGACTGATGGCAGATGTCATGAAGCTAATGAAAATTTTCCATGAAAAGGAATGTATTATTTGTTCATTTTGATGACATGGGTCAGAGCATTTTGGTTTTTGCAGCCACATGAAGTTTCATGGATATTCACACCAGATCTCCTTCCAACCATATACTCTGAATGGCTTCTGACACTGAGTCTGAGTAGGTTGGAGACCCCAATGCAGTGACATCTGTCAGCAATTATCTCTGCACATTAATCCTTTTCCTTCCACTCCCATCAACAATATATTCCATGATTATGCTATCTGTATTGAAACGTGTTCACATAGAAAAGCATCTAATGTCAGCATGTTTATAGAACACAGTAGGAGCAAAGCAATATATGTTACTTTGTTTGAAACATTGTGGGTTTTTTCCTGCTTGCTATGGGTACCATTGCCAGGGCACTCCTAGGCCAGCAGTACTCTGGGAGGGCAGAGGGCAACAGAATCCTTGCAGATCTTGTCCACTCATCCTTTGTCATTTTGAACAAATGCTTTCTTTGCTTCTTAGCTGTGTCAAAGTAATATCTTCCAACTGAAAGACTGAGGAAGTTAATTAGCATTTATTTAGCTGTCCCCTAAACCAGACACATAAACGGTCTAAGGCTTTACTGAACATATAATCCCATCTGAGACATACATCACCTTAAGCTCTCAAAATTAAGAACAGGTGTCCTATTCACAGAAAGATAATGTGTAAAATCATGGGACATCTCCAAGCCTCGCTAAGAACAAGAGAGGTTATGAGGCTGATCTTTCCAGATTGAAGAGAAGAAGGATTTTAAATATTTTTCTTGATTTGGTCACCATAGCAACCATGACTGTTCAGGGTTTTCTGCTACTTTGAGTCTTTTATTCTGACATACCATATAGATGCACAATACCCATGTCCACACCCTTTAGGACAAATAAGAGAAGGCGGGCAACAGATTGGTCAGGATATCTTTCCAGCTAATACAAAAAGCTACAAGCAAAAGAAAACTGAAGGAGACAGATGCACCACCAAAGAGGCCACAGGTACAGAAATAAATCCTTCAGCTGATGACAGACAGACATCTCTGACAGACAGTATTAGGCATTGTTTCTAAACAACAGGAAAACCAGAATGACAGTCCAGCCACGCACATGGGACAACCCTGCCAACAGTGGTTTTTCCTTTTGCATAAGCCTTTTATGGGCCCTTTATTTCCCATGTCACATTGCAGGAACAACTGCTTCTCAGTGGTGCCCACCTTACCTCTGCACACAGCCTGCTGCTCCACTGCAAAAAACAAATGAAGGCTTCTACTAATATCATTGTATACCAGGAAAAGTTACTGCATGAGCCAGCCAGCCAAAGGGTTGAGAACAGCAAGTTTTGTCATCACAGGGCAGGGAGAAAACAATGACAACACATCTGGCGCCAGGCTGTGACTATGCAGTATCCTTCTGCTCTCACTAAGGCCTAAGAGAGAGCTTTTAAGTCTTTCACATGCTAAACCACTGTTATGTGTTGCCTTGTAGTTAGGGTACTTTCTAGCTGCAATGTCTCTCCCTAGCAGCAGGGAGGAAGGGAAAGGGAATGGCAGGGCTTGGGAGCTCCCTCTGTATTAATGTTCAGAGCCACTCGGACAAAACCATGCCATATGAAGCGGCTCTACCAATAATTCCTCTTTAGACAATTTTGCAATTGTCTGCTCTGAAAAAATGCCAGCTTTGCCAGTTTACAAGTGAGGCCTAAAAACACTTACACAGGTCTGCGACATGTTCAATACTTGCTTCTATACCTACCACTTCTAAGCCTGCTATCTGCAAGTTAACAACAGTGTTACAGTTTACACTGTTCTGTTGTGCAATTTAGAGCTGAGACTGCTTAGGCAGAGCTTTCTCCAAATCACTTCTATTGAAAATGGGACAAGTAGAAAAAGTCTCCATCTGCCTTTGCAGCATTCAGTAAAACTGTTGTTTCACCAGAACTATTATTCAAGTTGAAGCATGTAATTTGCACTTAAAAAGAACCAGACAATGATGAAAAGAAAGAATTCCATAACAAATAGAATTACGTTTACGTAATATACCAAGAAGGTAAGGAAGTGCTGTGCCTGATATGTACAAAAGCTACTGCTGTTATGAAACACTAAAACATCAAACATCATTACATGACAAATCAAAATTCCTTCAATAAATTCACTGCTGATCACCTTAGGGACAAAATAGAACTGCTGCTTAATGGTTCATTTTTAAGAAATTGGTCAAGGAAATGAAATTTGTTGTGCATGCCAGCTGTATTAAAGTCCCGGAAAACACTACAAGGAAGAAGCCATACAGTGACGTGCTCAAGACTACATGATGAAAGTTTCAGGCGTCTTACCCCTGAGAAATAAAGCTACATTTAATAAAATCAGCTTATTTGTGGCATCAGGTCACACTGTGTAGAAGGCCTTTGCAATTACGTTCACAAGAATACAGGAAAATTTGCTGCATTTCTATAGTGCTGAATAAGATTATGAATACCAGATCTGAGCTCCTTATTTTAATGGAGGACGACTGAGGAATTCATAACTTCTAAGGAGCTACTTGCCCATATCTTGAATCAAACCAATCATTTTGTATTCCATCTGCCAGATATTTGATTAAAACAACATGAGAAACTTTCTAGCAGGTACATTTCCTATGATAACAAGCTAAAAGGAGAGCCACCGAAGAACAAAAAAGTTGTTGAGGTATACGCATCTGCATTTTTTAAATACAGAGATCTTGCTGCACCCATCTTCAAAAATGGATCACATCATGAACCGTTTGTTGAAATGTATGTAAATCCTCCAACCAAGAGTTATGAACCACTTTTTGGCCTCTCCTGAAGATTATGAAATTTTGTTTGAAGATGACAAACATGTCAGACCAAAAAGTATTTGATTGCTGAGCAGAGCAGAACTGCTAACCAGAAGGAGAAGCATTGCTAAAGAAACCAAGTTGATGAATTCCTTCATTCAAAAGTGGAAGGCTTAATTCAACAAGCAAAATAATACAGAGCTTGTAGTTGGCTCCAAGTTCTTTTACATTATTAGTTTTCCCAATGCTTGTGCACTGGTGCAAGAAAAGTGAAGAATGTGCAAGAAAAAAGTGAAACTCATTCCATTAGCCCTAGAAGGTTGGATTGGGATATAGAATTATAGGGGTTCTTTTGTTTGTTTGCTTTTTTAATCACTAAAGTTCCAGTGCAATATTTTTCCTTAGAGAAGTCTGTAAACTTCCAACAGCCTATCATCAACAAATCAGTCTAAAATGCAACTGTTCATTTTCAAAATAGTGTTCTTACACAATTCTTTTATTTTCTTTCTATTATAAGAACCAAATTCTATGGCAAGATTTTATTTTCAGTGATGGTTCCACGCTGAAACTCCACACATGGGGCTAGATAGCATACTTTGATGCATCAGAGAAGAGAGACTGAAGAGAGGACATGACACACAGATTCCCAGATTAGAACCTATTTGAATTATCAGAGCACGCCTTTGAATTACAACATCCCCGTTTTGAGGCATTCTGGCTTTTGCAGAGAATGTTGGAGAGGTTTCTCCAGAAAGCTCGTTTTGTGAAAAATATATCACTTCTTTGAGGTGGGGTTGCTGTGGACTTTTTTTTTTTGGTCCTGCTTAAAAGTTACATCCATCTTCACCAATGCAACTGAAGAATAAGCAGACATACTCATACACACTAGCACTAGTTACAGAGATTAAGATGTGACAAGACTGCTCAAGCTGTTACAAATAGGTGTCTAGAAAACTATGAAAGCTATTATCTACACTGGCTAGCTAGCAACAGCAAAGGTATGTCTTTTCATTCTGCAGTCAAAATACACAGCTAACTGTGCGGACAACGAATTTAACCTGAAGAGTTTTGCAACCCCACTTCCTGTAAAAAGGACAATCTCTTTGTTCTCAGAACTATACAGAAAACATCATTATGCCTGAGTGTCCACAAACAAAAAACTGAGTTACTCACCTTGAGACCAATTGGAAATCAGAGGACAAAAGATGAAGTTCAGTATTTGCTGAATGGTGAAAGATAAAATGTGGATCTTATTCTTTAAAATATACTGTGTTTGAACACAGGACAGAAAAAAGCTTTTAAAAGTTTGTCTCCCAAGAAAGCATGTCTCATTCCTTCATTTCCAAAGGGATTACCTTCAAAATGTAAGACATCTTTGATAGAGCTTGTTCTCATTTACTGAAAACAAATGAAAAAGGAAGCAACGAGGGAGAGGGACAGAGGTGCCCTACACTACATACAACTGATATTCTTTGCTAGCACAAGTTTAACTGTAAAATACTTTGTTTTCATGTTTTCTTCCCCAAGAGAATGTTCCTGATATGGAAAGAGTAGCAACTGAAGACGTGTCAGCTACCAACCACCTGCAACTTGAAGTTCTTCAGAGAATACTGGCAATGAACAGATAATTACCCACTTCTGTGTGTGTGTGTGTGTGTGTGTGTGTCTGTACTTATCTTCCCTCCTGCCCTTGAAAATCTGTATACTTTTCTTGAAGTTATCAGATCTACCTAGAAAATCCTAAGCACTAGAAAACTGACAGAAAAATATCAGTGTGGCACTGCATAACAATTACCAAGCAAAGGTCCATTCAGTCTGGTTTCCTAACTTCCTGTTTCCCACTTATAGCAGCAGATGAAAGCACAAGAATTTACTATATAATACAGGATAACTTGCTGCACCACAACCTTCCTTCCCCTGCATTTCCTTTTCTATAGACTAAGAGGTTGACCACCAGAAATGGTGCATTCTGAAAATGAAATACTAGTAAAATGTAGAAGCTTACAGCAAAATTGGTAGAATCCAAGAGAAAAAAAAAATGTTTTTATCCATTGTTAAAGATAAATATCTTTCTGAAAATGGCAGATTTTATGTTCATGGTATAATTTTTTTCCTATGGTTGCAATTTGTTTTCCTTCCCACAGAAAGCAAAAAAAGTTCATACTGAAGTTGACTTAGCACTAGTCACCTCACTCAGGTTCATTTCTATTACTGCACCTTAATAAGATGACTCCCCCCTTTAACAGAAGAAAAGTCTAGGATCCAGTCAAATCCTGTCCTATCATATTTTTCTTCACAACTCTTGAAAACCTGATGCAGACAAAAATTAAGAGAATTGAAGTAAGGTTTAGAAAAATCTCAAGGCAAAGACTTGGGAATAGAACAGTACAGCTACCGCATTTTTATGCATTTTCCTTCTGTCTTATAGCAATGAAAATGTCAGAGATAAAATGACTAAGCTACTGAAAGACCAGCTGGTCTAGAAGAAGATAAGCATGTCAGGGCAGGTTATGTGACTCGGGAGAGACACAGAAGTGAGGGATCACCCCCCTCATCTCTGAATCAGGGCAGCCTCTCCTCTCTTGCCTTCTAATAAAAGGAAGGCTATAGTATCTCAGAAGAATGAGAAAGAAGGGGTAGGTCCACCCTGTTATAAAAGTCTACATTTAAGAAAAGACTGAAAGTAAAACTCTAGACATACTTCAAGTATTTCAAAATTGGTGACTAAGTGTAAGAATCAAAAGACAGCAAATATTTGCCAGATCACCTCAGTCTTTGTGCATACGCTATGGATATGCAGTCTTGCTGACTTAGTAACTAAATGTGACAGTTCCAGAGCAAATAGGCGTTTGGTTTACTTGCATATATGTGCCAATAGTCAAAGAAATGAGATGACCTTAACCCCACAAATTCTTTCTTCCAACTTTTATTAATTTACCTTTATATTAAAGGCTCATCTCATTTATAAATTGTACCAGAAATGTCTCATTAACTATCATTTAGAAACTCTACACAAATCAGGAAGGTGGTTAGGAACAGAATAAGTCATTGCAAAGCAGAAAAAGCAGTTAAAAAAAGGGGGAAACACCGACTGAGAATTTCAATATACCTGAAATGTTCCCGAAGTGCAGAACTGGAAGGCATTCAAGTCAGAATTCAGTCTTTTCATGAGCCAATGTTTTAACAATGTCATTACAATCAAATCACCACATAATCACAGAAGGAAGTGTTTCCAAGCAAGTTTCCCACATGTGGTTCCCAGAAGACCTGTCCCAAACATGCAGAAATAAAAGCAAGATGCAGGAAATGTTTTAATTAGGCTGCTACTCTATTAACTTAACCCATCTGGGAAATACTAGCAATAACTTATTCAGTGTAAATTGTCATTCTTTAATTGTTTTACCTAGTAAAGGGCTGTCCTCAGTCTCCAGCCCTTCACAGCTGGTCCACAACCTGTTTTGGGCACCCAACCTGTCCCTCCTTTCAAGTAGGTTAAAGGGCTGCAGAAGAGGAGTTGTCTCCTTAATACTCCAGCTTTGTTTCTCACTTCCTTGGAGCATTTCTAAGCACTCATTCATATGTCACAGATATGACCTAATGTCCCACCATCATATTGATTAACTGAGCTGCTGGGGAGGAAAGGCAAGAAGAGCTGGGTTAAGGCAGGAGAAGGAAGGAAGAACATTTATCCAGGTTCACTACAAAGGAAAGTGTTTTGCCAGGTCCTCTTTCACCAAAGAAGTGATTGTCAGAATGAGCAGAAAAGACAAACAATCTGACACTCAAGCCATTGAAAACTTGCTGGCCAGAGTGGCAAGGATCCCCAAATACAGCAAACCAATGTTACTACAAACCAGTTAATTACTACACACGTGCCATTCATCAGTTCAAGCAGTTACAAAACACTACCATTTGTCTGGAGAAGAGCTTTGCTTCCCCTCCCTGTCAATTTGCACACAGACAGGTTAATAGAAATGGAACAAGGAAGAGAGAAACATCAATCAAGCTATGGAATATGCATGTTCGTGTACTTACTTACATATATTTACTAATGAGAGGCTTAAAAAACAAATCGTAAACATCTCTCTACACAGGCAGGAGTCATGAGTATTCTCCCAACAGCAACAACACACCACAGAGTAGGAGCTTAAATTCCCCTCAAGCAGTTGACAGCACAGTAGTACACATGCAAAGTCTTACGAGCCATAAGCCTTGATTTAAAGTTAAGAGCATAGATTGCAGCTTAAGAAAATATGCCATGTTTATTGGAAAAATATCAATGTATTAATATTAAAACCTGTACAGGTACCTGCCTGTCTCCTGGAAAGCTGAATAGCATCAAGTTCACAAACTTCAGCAGACCTCTTCCAAAATCCATTACATGTGAAAATGCAGCAGTATTAAGGTAACTTTTAAATTACTAAGTGCTGTGGCTCAATAGGAGAAGTGCAGTGAAGGTATCTGTTGTTTTGTAATCAACTACCTGTGATCTCTAAGATCTAAGGAGAATTGGAATGGCGAAGTTAAAGGTTTAATCCAACTGTGAGGCTTTCATCTGCTAAAAAGACTTTTAGAGCTGTATCTGAAAAGAATCAGGATTTCAGTCTGCTTTTCTTTGTTCATCCTTGTTCTGTTGCCTAACAAAACCTGCATGCACTAGCCTTGTGGTGGATTTGACTGAAAAGGCTTTCTTTTACCAAACATTTCTAACATTGCCTTAGATGGAAACCTGCTATATAAAACATTATTATATAACAAAGCTTGACATCTTCAGCACTCTAATGTGATTATGTACTTGCGGAACAAGGAAGATGACAGATAAAAGAAGGAATTAACAGTAATATTTTAGTTAGCTTGTTTATTTCCCCCCCCCCCCCGCCTTTGGTTGCACTAGATTCTGAAGTGTTTTGCTACATGAAGTCACCAACAGATTGTCAATCAAATTTCTAAAAAAAGGTCCTGTGTGTTACAATCACTTTCAATCTGCTGCTTTTTTTTCCTTTTTCTCCCAAAAAGGAATGGAGCTTCTTTAAGAGAAACTGAGTATGGACTCTCAAATGATCTAGGAATACCTAATATCCTTATATTCAAGCTACACTTAAGCTACTATAAACCTCTTGATTTGTGTACTTGAAATACCCATTTAAAAAAAAAAAAAAACAACAAAAAAACCCAGGATTATCACATGCTGGTGACATTATACTGCTTCTGGAAAAGAAGTGGTAATTAGAAGGTTATCTAGCTTGCTAAATGTTCTGACCCTTAAAATAGTAAGACTGTTTAAATAGATGTAGAGAAATAGCAAGTGTCCTAGCTGCTACTCAAAGGCTCCAAATCACTGCCCACTATCAACATTAATTCCCTGAAAAATTGAACTAGAAGGATTTCTTGACATTTAAAGTGACCTCATAGCCTAGATGGCTTAGTGGTCAAGGTGCAAGGCTGATAGTTTTCCAAATAGCAAAAGAGAGGCTCAGAAGAGTGTTATTTCATGGAGGTAAACCTTGCTTTTATGAGAACAAAGCTTATGCAGGACAGTAGGGTAATACAGAAGAAAAGTAAGACAACTGTAGCTTCTGCAGATGGAGGAGGAGGGAAATTCTGAATCTGTAAGTTCCAAAACAAGGCAGGCCACTGAGGGGGAAATGGATCAGAAAACAGAAACAGAACAATGCAAGGACTGAACCCTGTTGTTAAAGTAGTTGACTTTGTAAGTTCTGTAAAATATCCTTTAGAAACATGCCTTTGGTTTTGTACTGAAGCATAACACCCTACAATGGAGAATAAGTTAATCTGAAGGCATATTCCACCAGACAAATGCCTACCACAACAGGCATAACTAGCTGTCCATGTAATACATAGATTTCCTTTCCTTGGTGGACAATCTAATTGTTAGTTTCAAGCTTCCTCTGACTGCTGCAATGCTGTCCCTGCCTCTCTTCCCTCTCAAACTGTAATCAACCCATGTCATTAGCTGCTTAGTAACATATCCCTTTGTATTTACTGCCCTTCCATAGCTTTCTTTCAGCCTCTATTATTCACTCCCACTTTCATCTCTCTCCTCCCTTGCTAAATTCTCAGACTAATACTGTTCTTATAATTAAGGCACCTGCCCAGACATCTAACTTTAGTTAACATTAGCGACAAATTCTCAGGTGCTATTTGTATTTCAGCATTTTCTTGTTTAGAACAGTTGCTATGACTCTCAATTAAAGTAATTAAAAAAAAAAGAAAGGAAGTTAAAAGGTAATAAAGAGTTAGGAAAGAATCATCATTAGCTTTATACCTAAAGAGAAGCCAGAGTAGGAGGAGGAGCCGGGAAAATTTGAAGTGACAGAATATTATTTCAATAAATGAATAAGGACAATAAGAAGCTGCTCTTAAAATAGTACAGAAGCATCTGGAAACCTTTCAGCAGTCTTTCTGAGCTTCAAGGAATGGTACAGATCAGAGAATACAAACTGAGACAATTCTACAGGATAAGCACAAAGGCAAGAATATGAACTATGAAAAAACAGACTTAGAAATCTTGGGTCTGTTGTCATTCTACTAGCTTAATTCCATAACCTGCTTATATTTGCCAGGGACAGTAGATAACTGCAGAAAAGCAAAGCATTACAAATCCTCAAATTAGGATTATAAATCCTCTCCATGTTCCTGCTGCCATTCTAACCTCTGTCCCTAATCAAGTATATACACATGAACAATTATCTCAGCATCCCAACTAGATCCCATATATTGCAGTTTAAATTATTGGAAGAGTATAAAAACTTTATTGCTCGATTAAAACAAATCTCAATTCCATCAAACGTAGCTCCCAGATTATGGGCTTTGAGAGAAGAGAAGAAATAAGACAATGAAAGAGGAAAATAAAAATCTGTTGATTGAAATTCCTCAGCAATAGCTCAGACCTTCCTACAGAAAGTTGTTACTGTAGGAAATCACTGTAGGAATCATTGAGCGTTGTACATTGTGGGGAAAGTCATGCAGCACACCACAGGCTGTCAGAAGGACAGCAGGGGGCAAGCTGCAATCATCTTCCTTCCCTGGAACCTACAGTGGAGACTGAACGGAACTGGAGGGTTAAACTACAAAACTTTGCCAATGCTTTGCATGGGTAAAGCATCTCTAGCTTTTCCCACACTAGCTTATTGACAAGAAGAAAAGTATAGAGAAATTAAGTAATTCTGTTTTGGGGTGGTCTTATGTCGGGGAATCTAACTTGAGATACCTCTTGTGTTGAACCTTTAGAAGCTCATGGTTTTCATTACATCCTAGAACCCAGCAGTGCCAGTGTTACCAAAAAAGGAATGGCTAAGTACCAGCATTATTTTTTTTTTTTTTGTCATTGCACATTGTTGTAATTGAATGAAAAAAATATGAACAGCACTATAAGAAGGGCAAGTCCAACTTGGCAAGTATGAAATGCACCTTAGTGTCTTGATTATATATGTAAAAATGTACAAGCTCTGGTCAGAAAGTTAAATTTTCTGTACTTTTGTACAATGTGGGCACATGCATCATAATTTCAGTTGGAAAAGAGAAATTCTAAGCAAATCTTGTAGAAAAAATTGTCTTAAATGTATGAATTCGCCAAAGTATCATGGAGCCAAATAAAAAGACATCTGTTGAAGAGAACTGTGTGTCAATCATTTGAGTAACCTTCTAAAACACTGGGGCTTGTCTATAAGAAACAAATGAAGAAAATGAAGCCCAGTGCCTCCAAAAACTTGCCTGTATGCAATACTTGTCATCTCACACAAACTACTCTAAAGGAAAAGTATAGTTACATATAAGGTTTAAAGAGCTCACATGATGCCACATATACCATCTCATTATGTTACACACTGCATTAAAGGGAAAGGCTTATATTTTAAAGATTAATAAAAACCATGAGTTTCTGTTGTGAACCACTGTGCCTTAAAATCTTTGTAAGAAGCCTTATATCTATCTGATTATATGAAGTTTAAGTGTGACTTACTTTATTCCCTTTACAGTTTAGCCACAACAGAACTAGTTGCAGTGGGCAACAAATATTTAACATGCTGCTTTATCAGAGGCTTGTCATGGGAAATAACTTAAATTAATTTATTTAATAAGATTGCCATGATAGCCAATAACATTTCAACAGGAAGGTTGCTCTTTGGACTAATTAAAACTAAAGCTTTCAAGACCTTTGCGAGCTCCCCCCCTCCTCCTCTGATGTGCCTTCAAAGTATGAGAGACGAAGAGTCTTTCTGAGGTTGTTTACTAAAGGTAATTTGATAGAGTTTTGAGCTATACTAATGAGCTCATGTGTCTTGCATATTAAATAATATGACAGAATAACTCTGGGAATACAGAGTCCTTGGTTGTTGGAACACAAAGATCTGATCTTATAAAAGGTCCCAACACTCCATCTATGCATTGTCAGTAAGTATATATTCCTACTATTTTTTCCTAACTGCACATTTAACCACTCCAGACATGGCAGCAAGTTTTATTTTTAAAAATGTAAGATGCGTTCCCTTTAATAAGTGTATTTTACTGGAGATATATCACAGAACATTTGCCTTAAGATTTAAGCATGGACTTTATTTTTGCTTCTACTTGTATTATGGACTTTATAAAAAAAAGTCAGTGACAACAGGGTTAAAGAGGAAAAAAAAAGTTGGGAAATATTTAAAATTATATCTATGCTTAAAAATGAGGAGTTTGCTGCTACAGTCATCAACAGCTTTCAGGCCAAAACACACTGTTCCAAAACACACTGTTCCAAAACACTCTTATGGTAGGTTTCCCTGACTTGAGTAAGCACAAAACACACTCTGATCTTGCCTGATCCCATGTGCGCCAAATACCTCACACCCCCCCGCCCCCTACAGTTAAGTTTAAAAAAAAAAAAAGAAAAAAGTTATACGGTCAGGTCATTTGTTTCATTCTGTGATTCTATTATCACACAGATAAGGCTATATTAGAACGCATACATGGCAGTGAAAATGATGAAGGCTTAAGCAAGATCCTGTTGGCATAAACCTCTCATATCAACAATTGTTTCTTTCTCTAGCTCAGG
The DNA here is from genome assembly GCF_965183815.1 of Platalea leucorodia. Taxonomy (NCBI): domain Eukaryota; kingdom Metazoa; phylum Chordata; class Aves; order Pelecaniformes; family Threskiornithidae; genus Platalea; species Platalea leucorodia. The sequence continues at coordinate 112,514,700 of NC_138824.1, forward strand.
TAATTTTTCCTCTTACAAAACTTGGGGGGGAGAAGGAGGAGGAAGAGAATATAGTTATTGAGTTTTACCTGTCATAATTGTTATAACATTCCATCTCAAATAATGAAAAGGCCATTAACTCTTGCTTAGAAACACAATAACATTTTAATCAACGGTCACCTACTTATTTTCCACAAAAAAAAAACTAAAAAAATAATTCTGAATTTCTGTCTTCTCTTTTATTATTGCCTAAAGAGGCAGAATATCTATAACATGTAAATAATACAATGTTTATGTTATGTATGGTCTTTCTTTATACATAATTATATTCCACAGCTAGTTAACATTTTAGTGGTCTGTGCTACTTTTAAAAAAAAAAAAATTGAGGCTTCCTCAAAAAAAAAGGTAAAAGGGAGACGATAGTATTTAATGCCTCAAACAAATAAGCAACTACTTGAACTGAGAATTTAAGAACTGTAAAAACAAAAGAGCTGGTTTAAAAACATTTATTTTCTTTCAGAATAATTTGAAAATAGAATTTGTCAAGTAATATATAAAAAAGTATTTAATATTAAAATTGTTTTATTGAACAGTAACTGTTTTATTGAAATCTTGCTGAACTAATTCCTGTAGCAGTCTATTCAGGACTCCAGCATTAGAGGCACTATGTGTATTTATAATAAAAATAGCTCCAACTCAAAGACACTATTGTCTACTGAAAAGTCAGCCAGATATAACTTATTTTTCCTGCTTCTTAAGTAAATCAAATGGAAAAAAAAATGAAGAAAAAAGTATCCTGCCTCCAAAACGAAAGATATTCCATTTGCTTTTTCCCCAAAATATATCTTTTGAACACAAGTTTAAGGGGTACTATTCCTCTTCAAATTGAAAAAGCTTTTTTTTCCCTTGTTAATATTTTAGGCACCTGAAGTTCATGAGAAATATTTTTCCTAGTCAAACCTTACGATCGGTGACAGATTTTTCCAGAAGTTTCCTACCTCCAACTTTTCCCAGCCTTTTGTGTTCACTTTCCACGTCTTTTTTCAAACACAGGAAGGGAAAGGAGGAAAAGCAAAAGCTGTTGTTGGCAAAAATTAGAGGGTCAAAAAAAAGCAAGTTTCAATAAGTTAATTTCCGATTTATGCAGTGAAAAAGTTTTTATGTGCTACTATTTCTACATGTTTTCTCCTCCCAAAAAACTAATTCCTTCTGTCAATATATATCTATTTCAAACAATTACCAAATTATATATTACAGATCCACTTAAATATTTATTTTGGTTTGAAGATTTATTACACAGACCAGTTAACTGTCTCTTTTCTCCAAAAGTATCTTTCCATTTTACACGATTCATTTCAAGTCACTGGCGTTCAAGCAAAATCAAATAAGGGATTTGGGAAAGCAATAGGAAAACATTTTCCCAAGATTGTACAGGACATTTTTTGATTTTGAGATGCCTCTGTTGGTGTGCTGAAGTGGTAACACACTGGAAAATTCAGCTACCACAGGGTAGTTCTAAACAGGGCATGATTTTTATGCAATGCTCAAGTCGATATCGCTTCAGTTCCTCTAGATCATGACGGCTGTATTCTGCTATCATAACATACTGGATACTGCACATTTTCTGCCACAGTACCTTGAGCTATCATTTCCTACACCTGCCTTTGAAGTTCATCAGCTACGCAAGTCACACATCATGCAACTATACAGGTGGGACTGACATGTATAGCCCATTGCAATCACTCCACAGTAACAACAGTCATGGTACCCTTTAGAGACTGACTGAAGCATGGTTAAAGAAATGGTGATGGACTAACTACTTTTTTTATAATTAATTTATCCCAAAGTGGTCTTTGTAGCCTATTTTTAATCTGTGTCTCAAAACTGTAATATGCTCAAATAGGGGATCAGAAGAAATGTGTTTGCCTAGTCATTCACAGAAAAATGTTCTATCATAAAAATTATATGAAGGAAGAAGGCAGCACAACTGAAGAAAAAAAATAATAAATTTACACCAGGGAAAATTCATAAATGCTTATTCTTGATTCCTTAAAAGCACATTCAGTATATTTACTACGTTCATATTTTGAAACAAGGCAATGAAGGAAAAGCAACAACTTTACTAGAAGCTTGACTCTCATTATGTCAGAAGGTACACAGCAGGCAGCTTACTAATATGCATTCTGGAATGAAATACATACTGCATGGAAATTTTCCAGAGGAAAAATATACCTTGTTGTGATTAGTTGTGATTCCTAAAGTTCAGAATTAATTTGTATGTCATCTAGGACATCAAATACCTCTAATTTTATAAACTTTGTTTCTAAGAACTACTCTGGGATACCAAATTGCAAAGCAATACACATGGCTCGTAAATAGCTACCAGAATTTCAGAAATTCACAACATTTAAACTGCCCCAACTCATCCTCCAGCAAACGCTTGGTTGAAACAATATAGCTGTAAGTGTCTATAACATCTGAGCGCATCTATAACATCTGAGCAATAAAGAGGAAAATAAAGGGTATTTCAATAAAGAGTATTAGAAAACGTCCACATTGTCCCTATCATAAATCCCACATTCCTCTTTAGACAGACAAATGCTCTCGATTTACCTACTGGCCAAGAACCATCTGTTCACCCCTCCTGCTCCCTCCCAGCTCTCTCCCCCCTTTTTAAAAAAAAAAAAAAAAACAAAAAAAACAAAAAACAACAAAAACCCCTTTGTTTTCAACCAAATGTCTTTGACAATACCTCTATATAATTAGTACAAGAGTAACAGAAAACATGCCATTTATTGCACAACTAATAAAGCATGAGCAATAGGCATTCATAAATGACCAAAACCAGCTCTTGTATAGCATTCAATTGAGTCCTTTATGAATAAAATAAAAGTTCAGGATCTGGCGCAAGCAGACATGTGGTCCAGCTGTATGTGGCAGCTAACTCTCATAATCCTGTTTCAGAAATCTTTATTGCCTCAAGCATTACTATCTGTTGAGCCTCAACCAAAAAGTCTAGTTTCTACCATTTCTTTCTTTTATAGTAGGAGTGAGCAACTCATGGTGCCTCTTGAATGACACTGAAGGTCATTCACTGAAAAGGGAAATAAATCAAGGAAACTTGACTCTTTCTAAAGTTTAAATTCTGTCTTAATAAAGTCCTGCTTCTTTCTGCCACACATCTAGAGTACAATCTAAAGAAGCTATGTCTGTTCATAGTGTAAGAGGTGAAAAAATGAGGAGTTACTTTCTCCATTCACTAGTCTATCCATTCCTATAGTATTGAGGGTGCATCATCTATGCCGTTTCCCATTTTAGTGGGCTTCAGTAGGAATGCCTGTGCTAAACTGATAACTAGCTGATAAAGTTATCCAGACAGCTGCAGCTGAATTTCTAAAATTTTCTGTGTCTGCTCCATAAAAATAAGGGACTTGGTGTGGCATTTATTAGTAATGATGTGTCCTTCAAGTTACACGGGATATTAACTTGCCAGAATGCTTCTAGTTCAATCAAAAGAAGAAAGCCACAGGAAACAAAAAAGCAAGAAGAATGTGATGTTGATAAACCAGGAATCTATTAATTTGAAAATTTCAGGTTATTTTCTTACAGTTTTCTCAAGCCACTCTAACCATGACAAGAATGTTGATATATTAATGTGTGTATATGTATATTCATTAATATTCTAGCAAATATAATATAAAAATCACTGACAGATACTCTACAAAACAAAGTTTTGTCTGAATATTGAGAAAAGGAAAACTTACAAGGCATGCATTCCAAATGTCAAATTATGAGTATACTCATGGGAGACCTGATTTTAGAAGATATAATGCAACCAGACAATAGACAGGTGCTGTATGCTCATTGATAGCACGTGCAAAGTAGATTACAAGAATCAGATCAAGAATCACTCACACAAACTCAGAAACTAAAGTATATTCATAAAAACATTTGTCAAATCACTCCAGGTAAACACATTCAATTAAAAAAAAAAAGGTTCCTAAACTACTCCAAAAAAGGGAGGGGTGTGTGCAAACAAAAGTCATCCAAGGAATTATTTGTCATCTCTAGCTAGAAATTATATCTTTGCTTTTAACGTCATAAACTTGATTCTAATTTGTGTATGTTGAAGGCTGTTTCTGTAACTATAGCGTTAAAGCAGCTCAAGTGAGCCAATGCTGAATGAACACAGCAGACAAAATAATGCTTTTTCAAAAGGGGATAAACCGTTGAGCTTCCACATCATGGATGTAATGGACATGAGACACTGCATAAGGGGTAGTTTGTCAAATCACTTTATAAATATTGTCATGCAGAAGTCTACTAGAGAAAGAAAAAGCAAAAAGTCTCTCCAAAAGTAAAATCTACATTGCTTTTGCAGACTTCTGAGAAGGAAAGTCCAAGAAAACAAACAACAAAAATCCTCCCCAACCTCCCAACAACATAATAGTAAGCATTCCCTTATTTCTTATAAGTTCTACAGACATGAGAAAGAAGAAAACCAGGAAAATTTATCTGTGTCTTTCCACATCTACAGCCCTAAGTGCCTCAGTCAGCCAATACATCAGTACTCCAGAATCTTTAATTATCACTAGTTGTGTTTTCACTTTGTCTATATACACCTGTTTGTAGCTTCTAACTTAGGCAAACAAAATGTTCCAAATCAGTTTCCCAGCAAAGCAGCAGTTTTCTTCTAAGAAAGAATATTTCACCTGAAGATCCTTCTGAGACAATCCTCGATATAAAGAGGTAAAATCCCCTTTTGAGTGCTTCACTGAGCTTTTGAAATTTGGAGTATACATTGAATTTTTGCATCTCACTGAAAGACACTGTTTTGTTTTATATGTATTTTGAGACTTCAAATTTTTTTTAAAGCTCTGTGGCCAACTGATAGCTTTCAGAATTTTTTTTTTTTTTTTAAAAGTTTGGGTAAAGTTCTACCTAAAAGTAGATCTAACTTTCAGTACCTGAAAGTATGGTTTTAGTAGAATTTAGGCCCAAACCAAATTGTAATAAAGAAATCAAAATCTTTATTTAGCTGTCTTTAACTCAAAGGGCACCTACACTTGTACTTCGATACTTGATATCTCTAGGTCACTGCTCACAGCTAGAAGTCCCCCAGAGCTCTGTAGGCACATCTACAGCCTCAAATAGTTTAGTTTCACACTGCACTCCCCAATACCAAGTCCCTGATCATTCAGATTGAATAAGTGTTAGTCATCATTTCTAGCCATATTTAGGATGAGATCCTCATGATTATTTGATCCAGGGAATACTCCATGAAGGCTATACAGATACTCCACCACAAGTTCTGACTCCTTCAGCCCTACATGGTCCACAACTATTATTCCGGAAGGTTTTCTACCCTCAGACATTGCCACATGCATCATGCTACATTGCAAGTGATCAATACATATCTTCAGTATGCTGCAGTACTACACTGATGGGTTGTATACAGCCCTCAGGTAATATCAGGTGCCATGAATTAAAAATAAGAGAGGCAAAAACTTACTCACATATAATAGAGATGGTTTAGACCTATCGGGTATCACTTCAGGCTGAGAGGAGACCCAGAATCAAGTGACAGTTAGCATAAATACAGGCTGAATCTCACCCTGAGCAGCACTGCCATAATCCAGTTTGCCTGGGAGCCAAGGATCAAATCCTGCAGCGCATCTATTGAGCAGAACAGGTATGGCATAGAGTGTTTCTCACATCCCAAAACAGAAAAAAACCAACAAAAAACCCCACCCAAAACCCCAAGCAAAACCCACCACCACCAAAACAACCCAACACACCCCACTCAAGAGAGAAACAGAACCATCATCTTTGTCTTCTGAAAAAATGCATTCACTAGTCTTGCTCAGAGCACCCCAACCATTACCAGGATGGACAAGTGATGGCTTTTTTCTCATATTTGAGTGATGATGATGACAGATAAGCATTATATATTCCCTTCATGGTTAGTACATGCTCCAGGCAAGTATGGTGCCTAGTTTCCGTTTTCCACCCCCACCCCTCAATCTGGGAAGGTTCAAACCCACATCTTTCAGCAGTTGTTGTCTTATCTACTATCTCATTAGTGATTAAGTTTTAAACTATCACTTCCTAAAATACACTTCTGATCCACTTTTACAGCAACTCCTTTGTATATATGCCCTGCTCTCCAGCTAGATGTGTAGTATTCAACTTTTAATTTTTAAATATATTCAACAGAAGACCACTTGTGTGTTTTCATGAACTTACTTGGGTTTCTATTCTGTCTTTTTATTGTTTTCAATTTCTGACTTCCCAGTTAATTTCAGAAAGGATAACACTTTCCAGCTTTTACTACTCAAACATGTCTGCTTTACTAAAACCTTAAACTGTATGAGTAAAACATTTAGAGCTTCTTGGTGAAATTCCCCAGCAGGAAGATGCCGTGCTTTGGCAGTGTAGCGGGAAAAAAGCATGGAGCACTGCAGAAAGCTCTCAGGTGCCAGGGAGGAACTAGTCATGAGCAGGACGATGCAACACAGAAATCAGTTGCCCTGTTGAAAGGCTGGAGATACTCAGTTGATGCCCTCTTAAGCATCAGAGACAGCCAAATTCTTTCACTTTACATACAGAATTGACATTGACCACCAGTTAAAGCTATGGTTGATAAAGGGAAAAAAAAAGTCAACGAAAACTGAAAACATATATTTTTTTTTTTCTTCCTGCTTTTTTGAGTGTGCAGAGGGATATATAACTTCCCACAAGGGAAAGCCTAGAATGATTCCGAATGATGCATTAGCTAAGAGCTATTAGCAAAATTCAGCCTACATCACAGCACTGGTTTCACATTAGGGGGAAAAAAAAGAAAAAGAAAAATCCTACTACTGATTTTACCTTTTAAAGCCTGATCCAAAATACATAGAACACTAAAGAGGTAATTTTATAGGCATTGAATTAATTAGGGTGGGGGTAAGTTTGGGGTTTTTTGTTTGTTTGTTTGTTTTAAGGTATAAAGACCTATATTAAAATGAATAACATACTGTATCAGGTCACTGTTTATTCTTGATAAGAAAAGTATCACTTCACTAGGGAGAGGAAGGGAAGGAAAAAAAAAATCAGCTCTACCCTAAGAAGTTCCTAAGTAGCCCTAAGTAGTTCATGGTTTTATCTTGCATTTAATACTCAGTCCATATATTTGCATTGTTGATTTATTTCACTATTAGAATTTGCCAAGTAGGGATGCTAGACTGTCTAACTTTTACTGTGTACTTCAAGCTATGCTTATAAGCAACTGAACCCTGTGAAGCTGTCAAAAGAAGAATCTTACAGGCTTATTTTCTGTTTAGTGAACTGTAAGCAATACAAATATTAAACAGACTGCGCATCTCAAGTATATTAGGAACAAAGATTCAAAACACTGAAAAGAAAACGAGACAAAACAGCACAATGGCTTTGAATACAACATAAGGGCTTGTTTGTTTGTTTTCTCCAAATAAATTATTTTCTTTAAATCAGACTAGGAAAAATATAAGGCATAACAAAATTCTTAAAGAAATAAAAGTAAATCTCTGCCACACTAAGAGATCTTTTGTTTATGTTATCATGCTACATTAAATGAATTCCTTATAGGTATTTTTATAGGTCATCATGTGAGCAGACAAATCATAAAACACTTGCAAATCACCAACAGTATAATAAAGAATGCTTGACAATAAAGTGCCAAACCCAATTAGAAAGCATACATCTTTCAGAGAAGAACTCGGAAGAGAAAAAAATACAACTTTCACTAGAAATCCTTGAAAACATCTACTTAATATTAACTCCCAGAAATTACAAGTGGTGATATCTTCTGTAGAGATTTACTGTAACATTAATTTATATGAAACTGAAGTTAAAAAAAAAATTAAAAGAAGTCAAATTGGAATTCCAGATGCAGCAAGTCTCCAATAGAGGCAGAGATTTTAATGCGTTATAAGTAGTCATAGCTTTAAGCTCCTCTGACCCTTTTTGATTTGCGGTTTCTTTTACTACCAGCTGTTATATCACCCGGGTTGGAAAATGTTCTTGTGTAGGCAGTGGGCAGAATGCTGATGATGTAATTCATGACTATGTAGAAGGAGGTTGTAATTGCTGACTTTTAAAAATAGCACCAGCTAATTCCCCCATGACCTCTTCGAGCCAGTGGAAGCTGCTGAAGGAGATATCTTCATAGTTAGAGTAATTAGGAAGCTTGGGGATATGAATTTCTCTGGAGGGTTATCTTCATTTTATATTGTGCTATTTATACTGCAAATTTTAATGCAACTAATAATTCCTTTTTTACACATCATGATGTGTCAGCTATTAGATTGCTATGAGGAGAGAGAAAGAGAGGGGAAAAAAACCAAAGCAAGTGGACTGGAAAGCATGGACTTCCAGTACCTAGTGAGACTAAATCTTCCACTATTACAATCCAGGCAGAGAGTTCTAGTGCGTTACATCCACAACTCCCGGCCTGGCATCAAACCAAGTCAATAAATATACTAGTTAATAAAATACTGTATTTTTCAATGTTCTCTATAAGCCACAAGGTAAGAGCAGTCTGCAATGAGGAAAGCGGTCACTGGTAAAAATGTAATAGCAGGGAAATGGATAAAAACCCCATCTTCGGGAATAAAAAAAAAAAATAATACCATAGACCTTTCAAGAGAGTTTTTAGACTATGATTCAGCTTCAGTTATGGCACTAGTTCCATAGTATTATCATCCTCAATTTGTATTTCTTGTGGAGTAGCCAGTAGTGACTAAAACAAAGTGAGTTAACAGAAATGTGAGCCTTTCTTGGGCAATATTAGGATGATATAGTCCTAATTATGAATTAAACCTATGCTGGAGGTAACCTGAAGCAGTGAAATAAATATAGATGGACTGAGACCTGATTTATCCCATACTCTTTCAAAACAACTTTTTCTTTCCCGAGGAAATATGTTTCTAAAGGATAGTTTTGTGATCTTTTTATGAAGACAGTGTATGAGGTCATTTTAAGGTTCAGAACAAAGTGATTTCTTGGGTCATCAAGTCCTGCCTCTTGTTATGATGAGCATCACATCATAAAACTCCTTCATTAAAAGCGCTGTGGGCCATCAAATGTGACTAGTTATGGGTTTTTTTGTTGTTGTTGTTTGTTTTGTGGTGGGTTTTTTTTTTGGGTTTTTTTGTTTTTTTTTTTTTTGTTTTTTTTTAAGGGCCTCTCTATTCCTCTTTAGAAATCTCTTTCGGAAACTCATTTGTGATTATTTGAAAATCTGTAGCTTCCTAGCTTAAATCAGGTTTTGGTACCTAATTATTCCTGCCTGCTCTAATGCAACCATGTTCCTTAAATTCTCTCCCTAGTGTTTACTTTTTTTTTTATGAAAACCCAAAAACAAACTATGAAAGGTTCCAGATGCACTATTACCTCTTCCTTAAATGCAACCCTGCCCCCCAAGCCCCCCTGTAGGTAGAGTTCTTTCTTTCAGAAAAGAGGTGTGTCTCTCTACATTTGAGCATTCCCTGTGTTGTTCATGCACTCTACCACATTTTGGGCATCTGTCTATGTAACCATCATTTTAATTCTTCATCTTGAATATCTAGAAAGACATAGCATTGCCAGACTTGAACAGAAGATCAACAGGATTTCTGTCACTACAAATACATAAGTCTTGTGTTAGTATGGCTTTGCGCTAATTAAGAATTTTGGAAATCTGTGAGCTGGAAGCAGAGAGCTCCCCCTCAATAGAAAAAAATAATTAAAAAATTATATTAATAGTTAAATAATTAATTAAAAGGCAATAGTAAAAAAATAATTTCCCTTGGTCAGATTTAGAATTATTGAGAACAAGGCAAAAACTCTAAGTTCGTGTCACTGAATGAAAGCATCAAAAACCAGAAATTTTTCATATTGGAAAATAATAATAATAAAAAAAATACAAAACCACAACCAAAACCCAACACCACACTCTTCTTCCATTCCTTGAGGTAAAAAGGAGTTTCCATAGGAAGTTCTGCAGCAGCATGTGGCCTTCCGGAATAACAGCTCACAATACGAGCGCAGAAGACTGGTGTGGCCAAGATCAGCCAGTGTGAATAGTTTCCACTAGCAGCTCCTCCCTCCCCTTTTCTTGTATTGTGTCCAGGCTATTTCAATAGAGGAACTTATATCCAGAAGGACATGCTTAAGTCTAAGGCTTTTAGGTACCATGGTTGATTGTTGCTAACTATAGAGGTTCAACAGATTCCCATACAGCTGCTGACTTGGGTAGGTAAGCAAGGAAAACCTTAAGAGATGCCAAGGAGTCTGTAGAAAATTCTTACAACAATCTTTCCTTCCTGTAATTTCCTTACAACAACCTCAGTTTTCAAATGATGAAAAAGAGCTCTAATGAGTCATCATGGGAGTCTCTGCCCTTAACTATGGAAGCTGATAAAGAGTACAGTATCTCAGAACCTACTAGGTATTAGAGACCAGGTAGTTCAGATAGTGTCAGTGATAAATTCCAGATCTTTCTCCCATCTCCATGGCACTCAAAGAAATCCAGTCCTAAGGTGCCAACACAGGCTTTCTCTTCCCACAGAATAGTGACTAAAATTATTTTCTCAAGATATCATAGGACAAGGGACAAAGTAAGAGAAGTTTGACTTTCTGTTGTATAGGTCTTAAGAATCAAGTTATCTTTCTTTTCTTCCTTACCCCGTGTCTGCTTTTGAAAGATATCTATTCAGAAGTTAGATGTTTTGAAATTAAAGGGAGAACTCCGGGAGAGCAGTAAGGAGTTTATAGGGCAAACATCAGTCTTTTTGGTGATTTATAAGACAAACTCCTTAAAAGGCTTTTTTTTTTTTTTTTTTTCACCCTTCCTCAGTTATTGCCTAAGGTAGATATCACAGTAATCATTCAGAGGACACTGTTCCCAGAAGTTAAAAAATGCAAATAATCACTTCTACTTGAAATATTTAAGACAGAGAAAATGCAAACTACACTAGCAGGAAACATGAGGCCACTGACTTTTTTTGTTTTTTCTGGATCTGCCCAGATCTGGACAGCGAATAACAAATCAGCAGTTGCTGCCACACAGCCTTGTGACTTCCCACTTGTGTGCATGGTCAGAAAGCACACACGTGGAAGACACGTTCTGCTGGAAAAATCAAACAAACAAAAACCAGTGGTCTCAAACACATGGGTAAACTCGTCCTTACAGGGAAATAGCCACAGGAATAAAAGAATACCCTGAAGTTCGGGATAATGTAAATAAAATCCGGTCACTTAAAACCTATCATCTTAAGAATTATGTGGAGCTTCCTATCAGCATTTGTTTGCAAAATTCCCTTTTATCCTCATGGCACAAATAGGAGTCAACAGATGCTTGTGAGCTACATCTAAAGCACAAGCTAAAGGGACTGAATGCCTTTAATTTGATGTCTCCAGCATATATATGCTACTCTAAGAATCAAGAGAAGACCTTTAGCTAGTGTAATGCAGAGTTGCTTCACTGAAATTAATAGTGTTTGCCACACCCACTGAAGAGTTTGCCTTCTCTATATAATAGCTTGAAATAAAGTTAAGGTTAGGTACCTACAGCCCATATCAGGCACACAAAACTTGACAAGAAATAACACCAGGTTATGTCAGCAACACCTAAACAGCAGGCTATTGGTACTTATTACTGTTCATGGCTACAATAATGTAGATAGCCAAGATGTAAATGGAAGTACTTTTAATGTACTGGATAACCCATGTATTACACTTATTTTTACATTTGGTCTGGTACGTTAGAGAACATGAACATATCAAACGACTCAAGATGATAATCTGTATCCATGATTACTGATAGAAAATTTAGATTGAAAAAAAGAAAATACTGCCATAGCAATGGCTAGAAGTTCAGGAGTTTCATAAAAGTTTTCAAAAAATAAAATACATCAAAAGAAACAAACCCTAAGGCACACAGAAGGAGTTTTGTGACACTAGCCTGTTTCTTATAGGGACCTAAACAAACACAAAAAGTTAAGGTGGTTTATTGTCTCCAGAGAATCATGCTGACTTAAGCTTCAGTAGTGCCAAATGCAATATATACTGCTCATGTTTTTAATTTACCATAATATAGCTGTCTAGAATTATGTCAGAAATCACAGTGCAGATAAGTCGGGTCATTGTATTATTTGTTGCATTGTTGTCCCTGACAATACCTCAAGGTCTTCCTTCAGAGTACAGTGAAAAATAGAGTCAAGGACATCACTAATAAGCTCAGACTTTTTTTACTACAGTCTTCCCTGTACTCTCATACCATCAGTACAAAGCTCCCTTTCCCCAACAAACAAACAAAATAGGAACAGAATAAATCAGTCCACAAAATTTTTACCAGAACAGTTTTCTTTAGAAAAGGAAGGTATATCCCTGCATATAGTTACCATCAGTCAACACTCAGGTTCATCTACTGTAATCTAATTATATTATTTTTAATTAACAGGGATACCGACAAGAATTAAAAAATTAACCCATCATTTTTCATCTCTATCTGCTTGTATACACTGTGTGTAGCCACAAAAAAAAAAAAAGGCAAGTGAAACAGAACTTTTCTCACAGAAAAAGTCAGTAGTAAAATGAATATTTAACAAGTTGAAGTCAAGGTAAACAACATCAACTGCTCTCCCCTTGCCTACACAGCCCATGATCTCATTGCATAAAGTAAATACATTGGACAGTCACAATTTGCCCTGGGTAAGTCCACACAATCTCACTGTACCTGAGTATGACCAAGTTGGCGGCAGCAGCAGGTTCTGCCAACAGACTCAGAAAAATCAAGGTGAAGAGTCATGTCCAGGGAGTGTGTCCAGGACACCAACTCAGGAATAGCACAAAATGAAGCCAGAGTAGAGACAAGCTACCTGTAATATGTCCATGAGCCAACCAAGAGACAAGACCAAAACCAGGACTGGAAAAAAGACTACCTACAGAGTAGGTCTGGAGTTTATGCAGTCAGTAAATCAAGACAGCAGGGAACAGGACTCAAGACAGACACCTACTTATGGCATAGCTCAGAGCAAGACTGGGCTCCTGGGCCTGTGAGCAAAGAGTGTGGGTGGGGTGTCACAGGTGAGGCTGGTCAGAGCAATTAAGGCTTATTGGTGCACTCAGGGCCCTGAAAATTGGTCAACTGCCTCATCAAGCTGTGCTTTTCTTAGCCTTCTTTTTGCTGTCAGAAGCACTCTTGTTACCCTTCTTGTTTACTGCTTGCAAAAGCACTCTTGTTGCCCATCATGTCCCTCTGTTTCAACTCCACCTGAGCTCTGGTTTTCCTAACCCTGTCCATGCACACTCAGACAATGTGCCCATAATTCTCCTCGGTAGCCCATCCCCTCTTCCACCTTCTATGTACCTCCTTTCTGTATAGGAGCTCAGTCAGGAGTTGTCTGTTCATCCATGCAGGCTTTCTGCTACATATGTACAGAAATTGTCCTCATCATACTCTTGAAGCCTGTTAGATCGCTACCACTCACTTTTTCCTCTTCATGCAGACCCCTTGTTTCAGACTCAGCTAGCTCTGATGCCTGCCCTGACTGTTCTTGTCCTTCCTTCCTTGTTCCCAGGGCATTGTGCCTGTTGTATAACTGCAGCTCTGCAGGCAGAGAAGGAGCCTTCCTCCTGCTACCAGAAACCATACATTTTCAGCCTTCCTCATCATGGTAGTCCATCCACTCCTCCTCTGAGGACAGTCACTAGCTGTCCTTCCTTACATCCACCGTGGGGCTTGGGCTCTTGTTTCTGCAATGTCTCTCTAAAGACCCCATCAATATTCTGTTCATCCACCCTGGTACTATGCAGTCTGCTCATCTGCTCTCACAGATCCTTCACCTGGTGATTCAGTATCTCAGTGACAGCCCACCTCCCAAAGATAAGGACACACTCAGCCCAATCCCAGGGAGAGGCACCAGGCACTACTTGCAGCTGAAAGCTGCATACTCCCCCCAGAGCTCCTTCTCAGTCAAGGTCTCAGATGTCCCCAAAACTGTTGTTCCAGCTAGTGCTGGAGACTGTGCCCTGTGGCAAGCTGACACCATAGAGGAGAAGGCTCAAGGAGTTTTCAGCAGAGTTTCTAGATCCCTTTGCAGTAATAGCTGTAGCAACTGCAGCACTCCAGGATCCACACTCCTTGCCACTGGTTATATAGCTGCTCCCCACACACCGGCTGAATAGGTGTTTGACAGTCCCTGAGCAGCAGCCAATTGGAAACAGAAGTGTAGGCACCCCCAAATCCAGGAACTGCCAAGATGAGCTGACTGTCAGAGCTGATAGAGGCAAAAGCCTCCAGAAGCCAGCTCTCACCTGCAGCAGCAAGGTGCCAGAAGTTCCCCCAAGGAAGATGATCCTTGCAGAAAAAGCATATGGAAGAAATTCCCTGAAGAAGCAGCCTGGAAAGTGCTGTGACAACTGTTACATCTCTGCTAGCTGATTCTCTTAGTTGCACTCAAGCACAAGCACAGTGAGAACTAGTTGTTAGCACATGGGTGTTGTGAATGTATTAAAAGATGAGGAGCTTTCTGAGAGCCAGCCCACAGTCAAGTCTTGTATGTTGGGAAGATTTTCTTAAGGACTCTGAAGGGACTCTCTCACAAGCCATTCATGGAAAGCTGTCAACTAGAAGTGAAATTGGAGAAAAAGAATCCTCTAAGAAAAAGGTGCATGCAAAGCTATGGACAGTCTCAGGGCCTGTCACAACCAGACCACTGAAGCCCTGAGAACTTCTTGCATCACTTACAAGAAGACCCTCTACTGGTCCCACTACTAGAAAATTCTGAAAGACCTTGGGAAAGGTTATTGCAGCGTCCATGCAGGCAGTCCGGTCAGATTTTCAATTACCTGTAGCAACTAGCTCTGCCAGCTATTAAACATACACGTAGTGAACATACACAGAAATAAACTGCCTACTATCCTACATGTAGAAACAGCCACTGGCTATGTTTATATTAGTGAGTAGTGCTGCTCAAATGAAACAGATTTGAGGAGCAAAACAAATGCGCTGACAATGAGACATCAATATTACTTGTGCTTCAAGAGGTTTTATTTCAGCCCTATTCTGGTTTTGTGAACTGCATGCCTATTTAGCAGCTAGAACGCACTAGGCACACTCCTGGAGTGCATCTGCTGCCACAACTTCAGCGGAAAGAAACCCGATTCATGCTTTCATGCCCTTGGAGACTATTCCATGATGTGAACTTTTTGCAGTAGATAGATTTGTTTCAAAAAGTTCAAACTCAAATGCTCATATAGATACGCTCACATTCATAAGAAATGCAAAAGATTATCCTGCTCTCAACCCACCTAACGATAAACTTTTCATTGTTTGAACACCTTGGATGGTAATATTGGCCTCTTACCAACAATATGTAGTTTCTAGAGAAATTCTTTGTCCTTCCCAGGCTGGCTTCAGACTTTTTGTCTAATACTGTTATGGTTTGTTAGCTCAACTCTGTCCATCAGCTGAAGCAGACTGGCTACCAGTGTGACCTTGGAGCAAAAAACCCAGACATCCATGTAGGATATTGCTGAATGTGGCATACATAATGTGTTCTGGCTAACACTGAGCTTGCCATCAATCATTCCTTTTGAAATAGTCCCAAAAATTAATGATAGGCAACTTTTGCACCCTAAGCACGTCATCCCAATGACAAACAAGATCTTTCAGGGTTCAGTGCTATCACAACTCGTACTTCAGATAGGCACATGTAAAGTTTTGAAACTAAGATATGTGATTTGCAACATAACTTCTTATACATTTCCAGCCACTGAGAATACCAGTGAGCACATCAGACAGATGGGGTTGGATGAAAACTGGGACATTTGTAGTGAAATCCAGGGAAGGGAAGAGAAATGCAAGATATAATACTGTTTATTTTTAAATGCTGGTGAGCTTTCTTTTCTAAAACTGAGACTCTCCACTCAATCCTCTTAATAAAAAAACAGGCATCTAACAACAATTATATTCTACCACTAAGACCTCTCTCTGCCTGAGACTTAACAAAAAATTACCAAATTGCTGTTGATATGTAACTCCAGATATGTCTTAGGTAAAACTAATCAAACCAAGAAAATACATGAAATAATGGAAATTGGCAGGGTTTCTAATATACTACATTTTCCCATAACTATAAACAACCTTTCAAATCTACAGCAGACTATGTTTTGCTTAACTGTATCTTTGTTAGCTGAAAACAGTTTTAAACCACAAAACATTTCCATTTTGAAATTTTGCCTATTTTAACTCTTCAGGAGAAGAAGCGAACAAGTACATTATACCAGACTTCCACTACTACACAGGATCCTAGTATCTGTCAAATCCATTTTAAGGATTTTGGTATGATACATGGACTATATTAATTCTGAGAACTCCTTCTCTTTCCTTTGTCATCTGGCTTTGTTGAGATGGTAAACTGGTACTCTGTGTTGTTAAAATGCTCCTGGTTTAGAAATAACTTGTATTTTGAGTCCTTAACCTTCGGCTGGGGCTGCACGGCTAGAAGGCGCATCCCCTGGGTGGTGGATAGGGGATCCCTCTCCGGAGGGTGCACCGGATAAAATTGAAGAAGGTGCCGCGAACCAACGCAGCCTAAGGGAAGGCCACCCTGACAGAAAAACCACTGGCCCTCCAAGTCTTGGGGGTTGGGCAGGAGGCCAACTACCTCCTCCCGGAAAAAAATAATAAAAAGTCGCAGAAACGACGAGCATCAACTCGGAGATGGAGAAAATCAGTAATGAAGTGAGGAGGAGGAGATGGAACTGGATCGGTCATGTCTTGAGGAAAAAAACAACAGAAGACTGCGCTGTGGCCCTTGGCTCCAGAGCACGCAGCCGCAGACCGATCGAAGTGGAAGAACGATGTTCGCGCCTTGTGTGCCTCCTGGCACCAAGAGAATTCAGACAGAGATTGAGTCCTTAAACAGTACTTAGATGCTATAATTACAGATGCAATATAAATATTGCATACACAAATGATAGATGCCAGAGCTTGATGTGTATTTCCTTTGAAAGGCATGTTATGGTGTTCCTTTCCATTTAAAATATCACTATAGCCAGTCAGTCCCTGTCAAATCAGTTTTTTTAAAAGCAATACCAGGAAGGTCTTGAATTAATGGAATGATCTCATTCAAACATGGTAGATCTTCTTAGCCTTGTTTCTCATCTGCCCCATAGAAAACTTCAGTCTTTAAATCCCCCCTCAGTGGCTAACTTCCTACCACCTGCCCAGCCACCGCACATACCAGCTAATACAACAGTACTCCATTTCAAAGAATCTTTTCAAGAAAATCTTTTTTGATTCTTGCAAACTCTAGCAGTTTGTAGTTTAAACAGTAAGATGGAGAGTGACAAATGCAGACACCAGATAATAAAAACACTGTTGCTGTTACTTGTGGACACAAAATGGTAGAAGAGTCTAGAGGATAACTGAACACTCTTTTAAATATTAACTCAAACCAAGGAGTTTCAACTCTTTCCCAGCATTTTTACAGTTGTTTTTTTGTTGTTTAAAGTCTCACGTTTTATTTTTGTTTTTCCCTTGACACCGAACCATGATGTTGCCTCTTTGAAAATTGCAGACAAAGTGAGACAGATGTCTTGAATGTGTAAATACAAGGGAATTGTTTATCAAGAAGCCATGGCCATGTGTAGCGCTCAGGACTTTCTCCTTCCTCTGTGGAGGGAGATCTGTTAATAATTTGCATCACAAGTAGAGAAAATCAGATACAAACTACTACAGCTATCCAGACACATTTGCAAAAAACACTGGGAGATAAAGCCAAAACAGTACTAGCGAATCAGCAGGTCTGCTACTTACCACGAGCTAACAGAAAATTTTCCAGAGAATGCAATATCTTTTTGTGCTGCCTTAAGATGAAAAATAAGGTATTATAAATGTATTATAAATGGTAAAGAATGACATCTGTTTCTGTATTATTTTCCTTTATCAGATATTAAGCATCTTTTTTTTTTTTTCCTTCTCTTTTTCATTTTATTGGCAGGAGGTTGGTTTTCCTTTCTTTATTTTGACAGAAAATGCCAGAACGTACGAATAAAATAACTTTTTGTTAAACAGAACTTTCTTGTACATCTTAATTACATTCAAAAAGCTTTTCTCTGCTCTTTTTTTGTATACAGGATAAGTTTGAGCATATTGCTTATAATGTAATCAAAGGTAATCAAATATGTGGTTATTATCTGTAAGGTAATGAGTGAGGAAGAATGTATTACTATGTTCTTAATCATTGCAGCGTCCAGATGATATCATTAACCGAAGAAGCCTAGCTCGAGTGGTTCTGTAATAACATCTGAACCCTAGTATTGATTTGTAATGTGTAATCTACCACTTCGCTCACTGTGATTCACACTGGTAAGAAGAAATTAGTTTCTTTTAGAGCACTTTTGAATTTCAAAAATATACATTTTAAAAACTTTTCTTTCCTGAACCATAGACCTAAAATAAAATTTGATAGCGGTGGAGCAGCACGTTACTTTGTGCCAGCATGCATGCATTGACTTTATCTCATTAAGATGGAGAATTGTTATTTTGTACTATTGATTTTCAGGTTCTCTTTTATAATTTTTATTGGCCTAGTACTGTCTTATTCTTCATACTATTTATTTTCAAAAAAGCCTGTATTCTGGGCTCAAGTACAAGCCAACTTGCCCAGTAATCACCAGTCATCTTGTGCTACTGTTAGTGAGATGAAAAAGCCAGAATTGAAAAGAAGAAAGGTTATATCTGACCCATACATGCAACTCAGAAAAATTTTCATTTTTTTCAGACCTCAGATGACACTTCAGAAAAATTGTTTCCTGAAATAATTTTCTTGCCATCCCTTATCATTCCCTCCCACGCATGGTTGCAAAATATCGCTGAGGCAACTAACAAGGCTCCTGCTAATGCTAGTCGTTACCATTGTCAATATTGTCATCACCAAGTGCTCAACAGATTTTAAGTTTCTTTTAATCTAAACGAAGAAAACAGGTAAGACTTTAAAATCATGGTGTCAGTCATTCAACTGCAATCTCTTTGTCACTTATGTGATAACTGCTATGCTACCCAATTTTATTCAACTCAGGAATCAAAATTGTTGTTGGCAGTACAAAAGACAAAAAAACTTCCCTAAAAAGTAGGTATTTATAATTTATTCTTGATGCCAAGAGGATCCAGAGAAATAGTGTGGAAGAAACATGAGGAGTCAAGATGTGGGCCATGAAAGTAAGACTTCTGCTCCAGTTTAAATATGGTCTTGATTGAAAGTAGCCTGTTAAGAATTCTTGAATTAGCTATGTATGAATCAGTAAGATGCAAGGAATAGAGCAATATGTAGTATGTATGTCAGTCACTTTAGATATTTTGGTTGTTGCACTAATCTTCTCAGAAAAAAATATTTTAAATATAAAGTACACAAAACAGCAGTGGGTTGATGAGACTGGCCTTGTGAGAGAAAACTGGAAACAAGCCGAACATAAGAAGGAGATGGGGGAGAAGGCTGAGAAGGTAATGATATATGATATGATATGATATGATATGATATGATATGATATGATACATGGAAGACAAAGGATAAAAATGCGCTGGTAAAGACTAAGGAGAAGGTGGCAAGGCTCAATGGGACAATAACCTCAGCCTGAAAATATATATTTTGGTATTTGGAGTCATCCTCCAAAGTTTTTTGAATGTAGGTCCACTGATACCAGCTTGGAATCCCTCTAAGAGAAAGAAGACTCTTCCACTCTTCGTCTTCTGGCAATTCTTTGCCTTCTTTGTGCTGCTGAAAGATTGACAGGATGGATAAAGGTATTGTTCATTTTTCAATTATGCATTAATGCCATTGACTTAACACGTCTACTTTGAAGAGCTATTCTGTGCTCCTTTGTGCTCTATCTGTAGGTTGTGTTGTGCGTTGTCACTATAGCACACATACATTCTGCACAGCACTCTGCCTCCCTCACCCTACTGCTATCTGGCTGACAAATTTATTGTAAAACATCAACAGAAAAGATGTAGTTGCATATTTTTGGCTCCGTAAACAGGCCACATTATGTTAGGCTGTAAAATAATTACATGACATTCTTTGCTTTCCAAATTCAGGATTATCTGGCCTGTGCCTATGGCACTAACGCTACATCTGCTGATGATATACATGACAACAAGAACAGAGGCTGATTTGCAGCCTCAGAAGCTATCAAAACTAACAGCACTGAAAACACAACAATTATATTAATTGGGCAATGCCTCTACAGCACCAGCTTTAGCTTTGCCTTAGCATTTAATAACTTTTCTTATACTGGCTATGTCAATATTAAGAAAAGTCAGAAAGTACTCCTCAGTGTCTTGGCTTCACAGTAGGTACTCTCAGAAGAAATCTGAGCTGGTCAAAAGCTTACCAATAGAATATTTTCTTGTCAGAAGATTTCACCAAAACAAAAACATTCTGCAAGAATGTACTGACTCTGACAAATTTAATTCAGCAAAAGCATACTTTTCCTTTGGTATCATTATGAAGCATTAAGACTTTTGTTTTAATATGATTTTAATTTGAGAACATCTCTTTTACATAAACTATACATTAAAAATAATAATTAAAATATCATTTTTATTGAAATAGAATATTTGGATTGAATTAGCATTATCTTTTCCAAGAATCATAATGAAACAAGTTCAGAAATGACAGAATTTTCCATCCCATAAACTTTAAATTTCTAGCATATTCCTGCAAATATGAAGTAAAAAATTACTTCACCCCACTATTCAGAAACAGACAAATAGTTCTGTAAAGGACTTTCACAACACTTTTCTCCAGAAAAGTGATGAAGTTTATAAGCCAATGTTTCTCCTAAACACTTTCTAGAACTCAAAGCAGATCCTAAAGTGACATAAATCAGAAAACTCCACTGTGACCACAGCAGGGAGTGTTTAATGCAATCAATCATCATGAATGCTCAGGCTTTTCAGGTGCACTTGATGACAGACACTTACAGCACGTTTTATAAAGTTAGAATTTGAAGAACTTACCATTGCAGTTCAGTTTGCTGTTCTGCTCTGTAATGTGAAATTTTGGCAAGTCACTTAATCATTCTCTGTCTGGTCTCCTTCCGTAAAACTGAAATAATATTTTCCAACTTTCATTCAATCTGGAATTAGACCTTACTCCTGCAATATTCAGATGTTGCTAGACTGTGTAGAGCAAATAGGAAACAGCAGCATGAACATATACTACATGGTTAAGGGGGACATTAGTTCTTCAGAGTGGAAAATATCTTCTAGTATGTGTTTATGGAGAACCTATTAGAAATAATTTCTTTGTCAATCCTACAGAATATATTAGAATATAAAGGAAAATAAATAACAACATTCTGCTTTTAGTATTGAACAACTCTACTGTAGTTCTTGTACACTGAGATGACATATCTCAAGTTGCTAATTGGTAGTCTCTTCATAATTTAGAACTTTTAAGTGACTACATACTTAATTATGTCCTCCATTATTTAAACTTTTGGACAGTGGGAAAGCTCATATCTTCACACCTCTGCAGTATGGTAGTTTTTTTAACCTTTTTTTTAAGTTTGCAAGTTAAAATAGTCATTAATGGTACAGACACTGTATTGCAAATCCAAGCCTCATGCACACAGGCTTATTTTTTAAAATTGCTTTTCATGTACCCACAAGAGCTAGTCCATGAACCCTTGAAGATTGCAGGGTGAAAGCTATTGACATAAAGCAATGAATTAGATTTTGACTAAAACCTGTAAGGGAAGACACCTTTACAAACTCAATAGTTAACAAATTCCTCTATGTTGAAGGATTTCTTTATACAGAGCAAGGTTGGAAAACCCTAAAATGGCACACCAGAGAACTGTTAGACAGTTACTGATTCGCAATTACCCAGTAGACAAGGTGTCTGAACAATATTGATTATTTCTGTTATCTATTAATTATTGTTAGATTTGTCATTACAAGACATTGTTCAAATTTCACCTAGTCTGCCCTTGTCAGAGGGGCAAAGGACACTTACTTCATCCCAGGAATTATCAAATTAGTAGTATTAGCTAATTAATTAAGTCAAATGTATTATGGAATGGTACATAGACTAGAATTTTATGCTCTCCCTGTTAGCTATATTTCTGATTAATGCAGCTAGTTCACACCTATGCAGGAATTAAAATAAAAAGGATTAGGTATAGGGTTAGAATATAACACTCTTAGTTGACAAGGGAGACAAATGCACACCAATTGCTGGAATTCTCTACGTGTGGTCTAAAATGCTCAGCAGCAGAGCATCTACAATTCTGACATTCATTAACACAAATTACCGTGTGGTGTATCAGAAGAGCCTGTAGCAGCATGCCATATAATAATTGTCTAGGATATAGTGTTACAGATTCTGCAGTGCCTCCCAAGAGTCTGCCAACTGCACAGCAGAAAGCGAACAGTTTGTGTGCAACAGCTACACATGTGGCCTGTTAGTGAACAAGACTCCTTAAACAGTCAGGAGTAAAATGACAGTCTCCATTAGACCATTACACAGACACTGGATATCTTCCTTGCTCTCCGGAGCAGTAGGAGCTTCTCAGCAACTCTGAAGTTACATGACCAAAGAGATATAATTGGCCCATGAAGACAAGCCTGGGACTCCAACATGTTTCTTTTGTAACATTTCTTAAGGAAAAAAAATGTTTTGTTGGTAGGACATTTCAAAATCGTGGAAAAAATTGAAAACAGGATTAAAAGACAGTCTTTGAAAAATCATTTTATCTATGGAATAGCCTTCAGTATAAAATCCCACAGCCTGAATCTGTTTTCCCATTGGCATGCCTATACAAATCAAATTCATGTTATCCTAAATTGTCTTAATAGCTGCATGGACCATAACTCAGTAGATTCTTCTTTGCCTCTGATTTTGTAACTAGCTTCCTTCTACACAAGCATGTTGAACTTGGTAGAGTGCCAGCTTCATATTAGAGTTTAATAATATACCTTCTATTATAAGCGTTAAACAGAAAACAACCTGATTCAGTGATAATTCAGGAGAAAAAAAAGAGAAACATAAGTAAATAAAGTATAAAATATATACATTATATTGTATATACACATTGCAGTTAGTGATGAAACCAGACTGACCCACCAATAAGTTAAGAAGTGGTTCATTATGCTGACATTATTATATCATTCAATAGATTTATACCATAAAAACAAAATAAATGTATTTTTTCCATAGGTATATACATGTGTTGTCATATATATATATGAAAGTTGTTGTCATACTACAATATCACATTGGTCAATATCAGTACCAGTTATATCATGTGTATTTATTACTGCACAATTTAACAATAAAAAAAAAACTGAGGGCTAATTTCAGTCTGGACATATCAGAAGGATCAGGTTCAGGATTTGATTTTCTGGAATCTTGAAGATTGATACATGTTACTCCAGTTCTTGACAGTATAAGTCCTGAGAATTCAGTGGATTTCACTGAAGGCTGAGTTACCTTTTTAATTAGGCTACTCACTAAAGCTTTAGTGGGTAGTTTTTGCCACAGAATGACAACTGTTTGCCTATGTAGGCTTAAATAGTAATGTAATCAGCCAGTGCATTACGTCCCTTCTGTCGTGGTTTAACCCCAGTTGGCATCTAAGCACCACACAGCCACTCGCTCACTGCCCCCCAGTGGGATGGGGGAGAGAATCAGAAGAGCAAAAGTGAGAAAACTTGTGGGTCGAGATAAAGACAGTTTAATAGGGAAAGCAAAAGCCACACATGCAAGCAAAGCAAAACAAGGAATTCATTCACTACTTCCCATCAGCAGGCAGGTGTTCAGCCATCTCCAGGAAAGCAGGGCTCCATCACACATAATGATTACTTGAGAAAACAAAACGCCAGAACCCTGAACCCCTTCCTTCTTCTTCCCCCAGCTTTATATGCTGAGCATGATGTCATACGGTGTGGGATAGCCCTTTGGTCAGTTGGGGTCAGCTGTCCCAGCGGTGATCCCTCCCAGCTTCTTGTACACCCTCAGCCTACTCGCTGGTGGGGTGGTGTGAGCAGCAGAAAAGGCCTTGACTCTGCCTAAGCACTGCTCAGCAATAACAAATAGCCCCATACTAGCTACTGTGAAGAAAATTAACTCTATCCCTGCCAAAACCAGCACACCTTCCTTTGCTGTAATCCCTCTTAAACTGTGTTTCAAAGTTTGAGAGGTATCTTTACCCCCTACAGTAAAAGGAAGCTAGATTTGGAATTCAATTTATTATTGTCTACCATAGATACCTCTGCAGCTTTCAGTAAATTAATGAAAAGGATATGTTAAGCTGGGTTAGCCCTGTGTAATACAGCTATATTCTGCTTCCTATACTCACTAATTCATTAAATGCCATTGCTGGCTGTGTTCGTACATCCCTCAAGATGTAGCTCTGGTACAATAAGTTCCCAGAAAAACCTTTGAATATATGAAAGGAGTACACATACTTAAGTATTCTACTGACAAAGAGTCACAGGTTTTAATTATGAGTATTCTTTTTTTTTTTTATTTTGTTCACATGGCGAGACACTTGCAAACAACCAATATCACCTGGAATTCATACACTTAAACTTTTGCTTGGAAGTCAATGCTGCAGATGCTATTGAAAAAGAGAGAAATATTATTTCACTTCCTTCTTGACCATGTCATTACAGGTAAATAATAGTTTGAGCTATTTTTTATTTGTTACAACATGTACTGAACATCATATAATGATGAGCTGTAACAATAATATAGGACTTGGGGAAGTGTTGATATGCTCAGAAACTTGTTTGGGCAAAAAGAAATACTCGTAATGAGCAATTCAAGGATTTATTGCTAGTGCAATTGAAATCCTAACCATCTAATGAAAGAATTCCAAATCTAATCACTACAGAAAAAAGAAAAAAGATTACTATTAGAGAAAAAGATCTCAATACTAAGAGTTAAAACTTCTATACAGACAATTCCTAGTACCTAGCAATTCCCCACTGTTATGGCTTACCCTTCCACTATCCTTCCGGGTCCTAAGGTTATTGGCTAAACTTTAAGGGCAGGAGGAGTCTGACAGCAAGTTGTCAACATCCCGATTCCTTCAGAGGAAAAGATGTGATGTTGATGGTGTGGGTTTCTTTCTCTTCTTTGGTGGCAGGAGGATGATTTCTTTTTCCTCTTTCTAGGGCCCATTTGGGGCTATTTTTATATCCCAATATCTTATCACTTTTCACAATTTGCTTTTTCTTCATTGCTCTGCAATTCCACTTTACACTTAAACATACTATATATGGAGTGTCTTACATATAGCGGATACTTGTTTTTTGATGCCGTAAAATCTGTATTGTCCAGCTCCCATGCCTGCTTTTCTCCAATTATCGGTAAATGATCACTGGTGAGTTGTTTATAGGCCTGGGGTTTCCAGTGTCACCACATGCCACTTTTCTTACTATGTCATGCCCACATTCCTCTGCACCGCACTAGCTTCCCATTTTCAAGCCGCTATTTTCATACTCTGCCTGTACTCCTCTATACTACTTCATTATGTGAAGATCTTAAATGTTTGTTCTAGGCAGAAAAAAAACTCACTTGTTACTACCATCTACACAAAAATAAAGAGAGCTTTAGGCAGATCACGGCAAGTCCAGACAAAGCCTAACAAGATTCAGTCCAGAGGCCTGAGTTAGTATCAAGGCTGTACCATCCATGCCAGTACTGTAGATTTGGGGCTACAGATACAGAAAGCATTAGTAAGCTATGTAAGTAAAAAAATGAATGGTGACAAGCTGGGCAGCTGCTCAACCAGGCAATGACAGCACTTAATTCATCCTGGCGGTATCAGAAGCTTTAAAGGAGGTATCAGCCACCCTTCCTTTCCAGGAGAGCATGCAACCACATATCAAAACACAGCTGACATCCTATGAAAACAATATCTTATTTTCTTTAATTTCAACTATGAAGTAAAACCACAGACATTATTAAATGGTGGAATTGCCTAAGTGGTTTCAGATACATGTGGTCCAAATGAATATCTTCAGGAAATTGTTTGATATTTGACTTACCAATATCAATGTGATATGTAACTACCAAGAGCATGTTTACACAGCGTAATACTTTGGACATATTTTTCTAGAGTTCAGAGCAAAACCAATTTTGTAATGACATATAGTGCTTGATAAAGGCTGGAGTTCTGCCTTGTGGAAGTTTTCATACATAAACATTCATAATACCTCATGGGATGGAGATGCTACCAAAGTGGAGAAAACAAAATAGTTCAAACAAGCCATACTTTTTGGTTTAGAGTAAAATGCCAATAACCTATCATGACTGTGATGGTATGACTCACTTTAATACTGACACATATAGATCCCACAAACTGCAAACATTTGGACTGTTATTTTTAATGGCCTTTTAAAGACACTAAAAATAAATGCAAACAATAAAACATCTTTATTACATAGCTGTACTTGGCAAAGAAATTAGAGTTGTTTTGGATGACGGCTGTACTGGGTCTGGCTGGGATGGAGTTAACTTTCCTCATAGCAGCCCATACAGTGCCACGCTTTGCATTTCTGGCTAGAATGGTGTTGACAATATGCCAATGTTTCTGTTGCTGCTGAACACTGCTCGCACAGCATCAGGGCTTTCTCTCCAACTCCCCTCCACCCCACCATTTTCCCCCACCCGCCCACAAAGGCCAGTAGGCTGAAGGTGGGCAAGAGGTTGGGAGGGGACACAGCCAGGACAGCTGACTTCAGCTGACCCCAGGGATATTCCCTACCATACGACACCATGCTCCGTAATAAAAGCTGGGGGAAAGGCAGGAGAGGGGGAAGACTTTCATTACTAATGCATTTGACATCCAAAGCAACCACTATATGTACTGAGGCCCTGCTTCCCAGTGCCTGGACATTGCCTGCTGATGGGAAGTAGAGAATAATTCTCCTCATTTTGCTTTGCTTCCATATGCAACCTTTGCTTTTTTCATTAAACTGCCTTCATCTCAAGCCATGAGCTTGCCCATCTTATTTTCTTCCCCTGTCCTGTTGAGGAGGGTGGAGTGAGAGCGCCGCAGAGTGGGAAGCCTGGCAGACAGTCAAGATCAACCCACTACAATGCATTTATTTAAAAATAGTGTGGTAATTGCCACTGCGTTCATGTGCCACGGAGTCAAAAGGAATAAAATTGCAGACTCTTTGAGATGGACTTTCCAAACAGTAGGCATTAATATAAAATGCTTATTTGTGATACTATAATACCGAAATATCACATTGATAGCAAGAAAGGTAGGAACTGTTCTTTTGGGACTTCTTTAGCAGAGGGATGAACAGGAAGTTATTTGTAATTTCATTAAAATAAATGAAATAAACAACAAAAACTCAGCTGGGTCAAATCCTGAAGTCAATTACGAAGGTCCTGTTTATTTCAGGTTCTAAAAATAAGTCTTTGCAAGCCAAGAATCAGAAATGAAGGCAAACAAAGTTTAGGAGAGAAATTAATTACCCAAATAATAGTTAAACATTTTTCCAAACCACTATATGTAGTCTCTCTCACCCTAGGAACTGTTACGGACCATCCAAAGCCAGGAGGATATTGTAATTTTCTAGGTTATGATTTCACTACAGTACACAGGAACACACCAATACATTCAAAGAAGATCAAAGCAATGTATGTTTCTGTAAGTTAGTCCAATGTTAATTACAAGTGAATACTAAAATATGTAATTTGAAGAAAATTAAATGTTTGTTCTAAATTGATCCAGGTGTTTTCTGCAAGCTCAGAATAACATCTCTTGGTTTTCCTTTTCTCATACATCTGACAAACTTTACAATTCTTGAGTATTTGATAGGATACTGTAGCAAAAAACAGCAAGGTACAAAAATTAATAGATTATAAACAGTAGTGTTATCTAGTTCTTATGTCTTTCTTTTTATAAGTAATGTTTCAATTGCTTTAACAATAAGTTAACACCCTTTCCATCTTACAGATGGGAAACTGAGTCAGAGGGAAGTTGTTCAGTCACAATTTGCTAAACTAAGAGAACATAATTTGCAAATTGGGTGAGGGATGGAAAACAAGAAAGGTATCCTGGATATCAAACCTCGTGTTTCATTTACATTCCCATAGCATGTGAGTATGCACATGGGCTACATAGATCTAACTGCTGGTCTTTTTTTCTGTTTTAAGTAAATGTCTCTGTCTTTTGAGTTGTTTGTTTGGTTTTTGGTGTGTTTTTTGTTTGGTTGGTTGGGTTTTTTTTTCCGTAAGCTTAGGTGTTTTTTCATGTCCTTTTCAGTTCTCTGGTCTTATTTCATGAACTGCAACATAAGTACTCAGATATATTTTTCAGACTGCAGGGGTGTATATATACATACATAAGTACGCAAAAAAAAGCCAAAAGACAAAAAAACCCAACAATTTTCCACACATACCACTGAAGCCTGTGTCCCACTTGCCATTTGTGATATCTTCTTCAGTCTGAATAAATAAAAGTTTACTGCTCATACTCATTGTATTTTGTGTTGGCACTAGCTAGGTTTTTACTCCTGTATTACAAGGAATACTCTTAAGCTAGGCAAAATTCTGAAGTCACAGAATCTTTCTGGTGGACTGTTGCTGGTGCAACTTCAATAGAGTAAGGCCCTCCTGACTTGAGATCGGCAGGGACTGGAGCTCACATCTCACAGTAACTACTAAACATACAGAGGAAAAGAAAAAAAAAAAATAAAAATAGAGTAACTACACCACTCACTCACCAGAAAACAATTCTGTAACTAGAGCATAGAAATGATAATGCTTCAAAAACATTCAGAAGAAAAAAAGAAGTGTTGATGTGCCCAACAGATATCCACTTACAAGATCATTCTGGTGACTTAATCTTACAGAATTGTCCCTTATAAAAATTCCTGATCAACCCTAGAGTCGTGTAGCAAGAATTAGATCAGAAAAACTGTATCTGTTTGGTCTAATTTTCCACATCCTTGCATTTTTATAGTAATTTATGCCTCTGCATAATAAGGTACAAAATATTTGTAAAACATAATTCTCCATTCAGCTACAAATCTAGTAGCCATGACATTTTTTTACATACTTTACAGTGACATACACGAACACATAAGGTATATTATTATACTAAAGAGTCCAGAACTGAGTTAAACTTTTGAGTGTTTCATGAAATGTTCCAAAGGTTGTAGATTTTCTTCTACTCTGGTACCCAGTTAAAAATGGTCTGAAATTTCTGATTCCTTTTTCATATACCATTGCTGAATGCAAATATGAGTTGGTTTAAGTAAAAAAAAAAAAGGGGGGGGGAGAATTTAATGTGTATAGATTGAAAAGAGACTAAAGGATGGGTCAGAAGTATTGCAGTATAAAGGTTGTCTTGTAAGAACTGTCCTCCAGGTTTTTTGGTTTGGTTTGGTTTTCTTTGTTTTGGTGTTTTGTTTTTGTTTTGGTTTTTTTTTTTTTTTACTGATGATGAATGTTTTTTTAAAAAAAGACTGATAAACATTCTTTCCCCCAACAACTACTTCTGACATTAATACTAAATCTTGCAGGGAAAAAAGATCTATATGGACTCGCTTTGAGTGTAGGAGTACTGATTAGCTGATTGAGGGCAAGACAATACTATTTTCTTTCAAGGTTAAAAAAAAAAAGTAAAGTAAAAATAAATGCACAGTTAATACAAGCACAACAAAAGAACCAGTCAAGTAGAACAGTCAATGTTATAGAACAGTGAGATAGCACTAATCATAACAAAGCTAAAAAATAGGAAAGAAATAAGAAAAGGAATTTCCTTTTTTAAAAAAATGTGATACATTGCAAGTGCTTAAGAGGGATACGTTCTTTAAAAGCAAACTAGAGTTCTATATAAACTTATCCACTCAGCTTTTTAACATATTATATTGTTTCCAACTTAAAGACTTTCTTGACTGTTAGGATTGTATTAGGCAGGAATAATGAGTTATAGCCCATACCCAAATTAGAACTAGATTGAGACCATCAAATTCACATCTGTGATGAATGACAGAAACTAAAAAAAGTAATGCTTGTTAGCGTGATGCCTAATATTGAACATAATTGGTCAGCTTGCATGTTTCCTATTTGAATGACTGTAGAAATTTTATACTCCAGCATGGTAAAACAAGGTGATTTAAGTTAATATCTTTCCAGGTCCTGACACGTATTCACTGTAAATATTAACAATGGTAGACAAATACAATATATGCAAATAAATATGAGTAAAAAGCCACTTACCTAATCTAAAGAAGCGCTCTATCAAATACTGAAGGTCAGGTTCCTATATATGTACTTAAACAGGAGGCAATGAAGGAACAAGACATGAGCTGGATTTTACCTTAGAACCACTGCAGCAGCAAGGGAGCCTCTAGTAAGGAGCCAGAGTACCAGCTTTTCTTCTGTCTTCCTCAGCAAAGGGTGCATAGCCACACACCTTCTGCATCAGAGCTTTTTCAGTTTGCAGCAAATAATATAGGACTCCTAAATAATAAAATAAAATATTGTTGTTTAGGTGTTGCTGCATGTAGCACAGTTTCCACTTTTTTGTACCTATATTGAGAATTGAAACATGATTGCTGATATGGAGGACCTCAATTCAGGGATTTAAAATTTCAGCTGACTCCTACTTCCAGGTTTCTTCACTACTGCTCATTTTTAACTAGACCAAACATTTAACTGAATTTAACATGTGTTTCTGCTATCCAGGAACCTGTTGATATTGCCTTTTTTCCATGAGCACCAAGAGATGGGAATAGATGTAATATTTGAAGGATTCTATTTAAATATACTTAAATGGTGCTGCTGAGCTTTTCTTACCAGAACAGTCATATATGTTCACAATAAAGAATGTCTAGCATATTCTTCAGTTGCATTTAAAACATAGTAAATTGAATAAACTAATAATGTTTGAACTTCAAAAGCAGACAGGTTAGAAGATAAACCCTAGGAAAACACTGAAAGGCTTTAAAATATCTTGAAATATCTTCATATATGTGTGTTTATTTCAGAAGATGTTTATAATCCTATGATCTTGATTTCAGAGTACATTATCTTCATTTCTGCAAGAATGTATTCTGATTCTCAAGTCAGTTACCTCTTAATTTAGTTTAATGGATATATTCCCCCCCTCCATGTTTTATTATTCCTGTTTGATGTCATAACAGATTTTACAACTATCTATCTGTGCAAGAAAAACACGGAAATTCAGGAATTATTATATTATTGAGGCCTGAAACCTATGCAACTCTACAAGAAGGAATCATTTCTCATTTTACACATTTTTTTCTTCTGCTTCTTTGCCATATAAGTAGACCTAGGTATTTCCATTCCAAAAAATATATTTAGTACAAAGATATAGAATTGTTTTCCAACAGAAAAAGAGTACTGAAATAATGAGTGCTATTTAATATCCTGACTAGGATATTGTGAACTAGACAAATTTGAAAGCGTTAATGAAGCAAAATTTCAAAAATAACTGGCACACCTACATATATATGTAGTGATAAGACAAGGGGTAATGGCTTTAAACTGAAAGAGAGTAGATTTAGATTAGATATTAGGAAGAAATTCTTTACTGTGACGGTGGTGAGACACCGGAACAGGTTGCCCAGAGAAGGTGTGGATGCCCCATCGCTGGAAGTGTTCAAGGCCAGGTTGAATGGGGCTTTGAGTAACCTGATCTAGTAGAAGGTAACATATCATGGCAGGGGGATTGGACTAGATGATCTATACGGTCCTTTTCAACCCAAACCATTCTATGATGTATATTTAAAGCTGTGGAATTTACGCTGTGTAATGGAGAAATTCTACACCCCATCATGTCAGCGTCACTCAGTACATGAAGCCTTGTTTCCTGAGGAAAGGATGGCAGCCCTAGGCCTCTCACCTCCATAGCGTAAGGCCCAATGTGGCCACTAGCTGTGACCAAGATGAAACATTACACTTTTTACCTTTCGGTGCTCTTGGTGTCACTACCTACAATTTGTTATGAGCACCACAGTGAACTTTTGTTTCCCTGACAGTATCTAGAATAAGTTACCGCTTGAAGTATTTCACTGGGGTGCTGAGCCATCAACAACATTCCTGTTTCTCAGAGCTTCCTAAATGCCTTCATATCAATATAAATATAGCTTTGTTATCCTAATAAATAATGATCAGTTAAGCACATACTTCAATGTGTTGCTTAATTAAGAAACAGATCAAGTACTAAAATCATATTTCTGTGAATAAAATAACTAGGATTTGGCCTGAGATCAGTTTGTTCTTCTGTGAATGAATATGTCTAAAGAAACTGTACCATCCTTTGGGTAAAATAAAATAGACCTTATTTTGTTAATTAATAAAAACCAAATAGGGATTCTGTCATTACTGTGATAGTTATTTGCATTGTCACCGTATCTCTAAACAAGCACAAGCACCGTTCTGTGCTAGGTGCACAGAGAACTTAGAGCCCTTAAGTATTTCTTGTGAAGATGAATCAAATGTAGCTATTTTATGGTCAGCAATACCAACCTGACTCAACACCCTTCTCATCTAGCACCTCTGCAGCAGCATATTTTTATACAAGCATCTTCTTTTAAAAAAAAGCAAAAAAAATAATTTAATTTGATCTTGTGTATATTGTTACCACATATATATATATCTATCTCACCTTACAAAAAAACCCTAAAAAACCAAAACCCAAGCAACTTCCTGTTTCAAGTATGAAACATGTTAAAAAGGCTCTACAATTCCTTTTTTTTTTTTTTTTTTTTTTTTTTTTACTTCATAGCATACTTGTCATACCTGTTGGAGTCTGTTATATCTCTGGCACACTGGCAAAAGGCAATTTTTAGATACTGGTGTATCGTTTTTCTGCAGCATTATCACCATTTCTACCTTTCATAGAGTTCTGCTAATGCTTCCCATCTATTTACCCAAGCTGCTGCTTCTGACAGATCTAATGAATGGCATATTCTGTAGCATGTTGACTGGTAAAATATTTAAAAAACAAGGACAAGATCGACAGAGGTCAGTAAAAATAAACAGCTTATCTCTGTGCTACATCTCTTTTTACCTCATATATTTTCCTCGTCAAAGACATCGGTAATGCTTCATTTTCAGAGTCACCATTTAGAATAGCTGAGGATTTAAATGTCACCCTTCATTATTGTTTGTTGTGATAAAGGTTTCATACCACAGACCACCTCAGTAAGAATAACTGTTTATCCAATTCTTTTAGGAAAAGTATTAATTTTGTTTGTTAAACCAGTTCTTTATCAGAAGGTCTTTTGTTCTTGGTTACATAAGTTATTAAACAGATCTTACTAGACTTAAAGTTCATCTAGAGAAGTATTTTATGTGTTTTCTGAAATGTCTTTTACGTGTTTCACATTTAAATTCTGTTGGGTAAGGGCTTGATAGCTTTTCCCAATAGGAGCCATGGAGGTTAGGTGACACAGTGAATTAACGTTAAGACATTCAGAACCATATGCTCCCACAGTCTGCATGCCTAAAGGAGTATATCATTGCACTGCCAACCCCCCTCACCCAAAAAAAAAGAAAAAAAAAAGTAGAAGCTGCTGAATCCTCCTCCAAATTCAATGTGTGAGCTAAAAATACCTTAGTCAGCATCCTTCCAGGCCAGGCAAAAAAAAAAAAAAAAAAAAAAAAAAGCCTAACTAATTGGTGATTTTGTATACCAAATCACAAGCTCCTTAAACAAGTGTGACTTTCTGGGGGTCATATCTCTTACCCTGCTGGCCTCAGCTCAGTCACCCCAAAACCGCAGCCCATTCCTGGGCCGGGGGCCCAGCTGTACCCCATGCCATGCCTACAGGACCAGGGCTTACTGGTCTTCCAGCCGGTGCCTTGGCAGCCTCGTAGCCTGAGGGGCCCAGTACAGAAAAGCCAAAACAAAGATACAGTTAAAATTGTTAAAAGGGGGGGGGGGGGGGGGGAGAAACCTGTTTGGAAATGAAAAAAACCTTTCCCCAGTAGCACCCATTTTCTCCACTGTCACACTTACCCTCCTGTGTGCCTCTGGGTCCCACTGCCCTCGGCCTCCCTGAGAAAGAGGCAGCCACGAGGGACTGCCTGTGGTGGGGCCTAGGCCGGGGGCTGCTTCCACCCCTGCGGCCCTGGTGCATCAGGGGCTCCTCTTGGCTTTCTCACCCTGGCCTGCTCCCTCCTCGCTGCTCCCAGCTGCCCGCCAGCCATTGGCGACGTGTCCCCTGCCCAGGGCCAGCGGTGCTCATAGCCCCAGGGCTGCTGGCTCCGGCAGCGCTGCGTACCCAGCCCCAACCAAACACAGCTGGGGGGAAGTATCATCACTCAGTGCTCTTTTCTGACTTAGATTTCCACAAAGCCGTTGGAGTTAGCTTGCTTGTAACATGTCCAACCTGAATCTATGCAGCGGGGGAGCTATGTTGTTTGAAGCTCTGCCCACAGCCGGTGGAGACACCCCAGAATCTAAGCGGGACTCGTGGAGGGCACGCGCTCTCCTTTGTTTAGGGAGGGGGCAGTTCGGCGCTTAACACAAATGCCTCATTTAAGTACCAATAATTGAGTGGAATAAATAGAGGCTTAGTCCTGGCCACATGTTCCTTCTGTAGTCCCATTCCTGAAACCAAGAAGAGCCAGATTTTACAAAGATAAAATGCACATCCCGCGCACATTAATTCCTGACAGGATTTCTGGTTGTTCATGAAGTAAGGAACGAGGCCTACAGTGAAACTATGTTATCCGCATGAACAGAGGACTGCCAAGGCATGTGCTATTTTGATAGATATATATTTTATTAGCTAGCTTTTATTATACTAAAAATGGAAACATTATGGCAAGACCAGGATTTCACCCTACTCTTCTCAGCTGTTTGTTGTTTAAAACCACACTTTGTAGCCTTAACAAGGGTGAGCTCAACAGTCTCTTGTATATCAACCTAGCTTCCCTAGAAAAAACAAACAAGCCAAAAGCCAGACATGTGTCTTCCCCGAAACCACATCAAAGACCACCCCTGCCCCAGACAGCCAGCAAGACAGTCCATCGTTCACCACCTGCCCTTCTGCCCAGCCCCTCTCCTCCAGGCTGCCCTCCTGTGCCGGTACCCCAACACCCTCACCAGTCCCCAGTACAGCTCCTCCATGGGCATCCACTTCAATACCACCCTCGATGGGTCTAAGATCACGGAGGCAAGGCACTTCTTCACTTTAAAATAATTTTTTTAATTCTCCTCCACCATGCTCTGCTCACTTAGTCCCTCATGGCTTAGTTCTTTTTATATCCACCAGTGAGTATTCTCAGTATTCTCTGTCTTTTTCAGTATTCCCTGAGATGTATATGTGCTCAGGATCCCACAGTTTCAACCCCAAGACCTTTTGGATTATATAGGTGGGTTAAACCCAAAACCTTCCTGAATTCTTAAGATTATGGTTACAACTGAGGCAGGATCTTACGCTAGGTAGTATGGAACTATTGTAATTTGCTACTTCTTTGTTCCTTGCAAATACAAATACTGCATATACAAACAATACAAATACTGCATATACAAACACTTCTAAATGTCTGCAATTAAAGAAAAGTATAGTGTGTTTGATTCCATTACAGGTAAAGACATTTACCTTTTACTAAAATTCTGCTTGCAGAATTGTATTGGTTTATTTTAATTTTCCTTCCTTCCCTATTATGCTTCTTTTTCCTATAAAAGATTAGAGAAGGATTCCATCAGGGGTCCTCCCAAGCTCTCAGTCTTGTTTATGGTATTTTATAAGCAGCATTATTAGCATTAGGAAGCTTTCCTTTTCTGCACTTTTATTCTGTGAAATTTTCATAATTAGGTATGTATAATTAAGTTTTCCATTAGTTTTTTTTTTTTTTTTAATTCCCCTTGTCCCAGTAAAACTGGCAGATAAATGCCTTGAGACTTTGTAATGCCTTAATTGTTCCCCTAGTGTTAGATTACTGAGTTAGGACCTGATTCATGCACATTTTATGCACTATTGCCTTGACTTTGTTTTATTTAACATTTTGCTCAGAAACTTAATATTGCTAAGAAAAGTGCCAATACTTCTTATTTACACAAATCCCTTGAGAATAGTTGCCGTGTCTTCCCTTTGCACCTCATGATGCACTACATCAAAGAAGAGAAAGAATCAGCTAATAACAAGGCATGCAATAGTTCAACTAACCGAATATATACAGCTTTTTTTTGTTTTATTTCAACCTTTCAGATAAATCATGCCATAGGTTTCAGCAATATATACCTGATGCATCTCAGAAAAGTCACTCTGAATTCACATCAGTGTAAATAAAAACAGATTTTGAATGCTAAGAGACAGCCATCAACACAATGATCAATAAAATGTGAGCACACACAGCAGTCTGTTTTTCAGACTTTATACATATTTCATCATGAAACCCAGTTACTATTATGCAAGGGTGAGCTACTAAAAGAACATTAAAATAAGAGGCATAAGAGGCAGCCATAGAGTTAATACAAGAGGTATTGCTCCTCTTCTCCGTGGAAATAGGACCTTCTTGTCTGAATCTGAGACAGCAGTGGGAGGAAGAGCTTCCCTCACAGCAAGCAGTGGTGGTAGTGCAGCTCCCAGCAGAAAGGATGGAGTTGGAAAGGAGCAGTCTGCAACAGTTAGCTCTAACTGGAATTAAACACTTCCAGTCCAGCCCTGCACTGTATACGAGTATTCAATTAACTATAGGGCAACACAGCTGGAAAAAAGCAGTCATAGCACACTTATTGTAAAGCAGTTTTTCGTTGTGTTGGTTTTGCTTGGGATAGAGTTAATTTTCTTCATAGTAGCTAGTAGGGGCTACATTTTGGATTTGTGCTGAAGACAGTGGTGATAACGCAGGGATGTTTTAGTTATTGCTGAGCAGTGCTTACACAGAGTCAAGGCCTTTTCTGCTTCTCGCACCACCCCACCAGCGAGGAGGCTGGGGGTGCGCAAGAAGCTGGGAGGGGACACGGTTGGGACAGCTGACCCCAACTGACCAAAGGGCTATTCTACACCATATGACATCATGCTCAGCATATAAAGCTGGGAGAAGGAGGAGGAAGGGGGGGACAGTCAGAGTGATGGCGTTTTGTTTTCTCAAGTAATCATTATGTGTGATGGAGCCCTGCTTTCCTGGAGATGGCTGAACACCTGCCTGCTGATGAGAAGTAATGAATGAATTCCTTGTTTTGCTTTGCTTGCATGTGTGGCTTTTTCTTTCCCTATTAAACTGTCTTTATCTCAGCCCATGAGTTTTCTCACTTTTACTATTCCAATTCTCTCCCCCATCCGACTGGGGAGGGAGCGGCTGTGTGGGGCTTAGTTAGCAGCTAGGGTTAAACCACAGCATTCATTCAGCATAAAACCAGCAAATTTACTTCCTCCACCTTTTCTGATAACTTGCCTAACACTTCAGTGTCCAAAAAACCTGTACTTTGTTAGCCCAAAGGGCACCAAACATGGCAGGAAACAGAATTGCTGTCTGTACTCCTCTGCCTTGGAGACACATTCTAGTTAGACAAAGTCTCATTTCCTGCTCTGACTAGCTGGATTCTTGTCAGAGAAGAAAACCATTCTACAGGATTCCTTTTTGTTGCCCCTTGAAACCCTTAATATTTTTTCTTTGTCAAAAGTATCAGGCAAAAATGTTGGTGACTGTTCTGCTACTCTTGAGACTGCAGTTGTTAAAGGATTTTATGTCCTCAGAACAAATTCTCAGTGAAATCAGTTCCTTATATTTAGTTGTTGGAATACAGTTAAGTCACTGAAACTTTTTTTAAACAAATATAGTTTCTTGCAATAAAAAATAGCAGTGATGTGGAATTTAATGAGTTTTTCCTGGGTGGGCCATGTGTTAAAAGACATCCAATAGGGAAGAAGAAAATAAAATAATCTTCCAGCTGCCCAATATTATATGAAAAAATAAAGGGGAAACATACACAGAAAACTTAATTTTTTTATGTTAGAAAAAAAAAAAAAATATTTTTTCTTCTTGATGTCGGTGTTTTTCAAATTCTTTTCCTTTTCTCTTCCTTCACACAGAGTGAGGACAGCTCAAAAGAGATTGTAACCCAAAATGTTTGGGATACAGAAATATCCAGTAAATCATAATGAGATTTTTCAAGTGTTCAGGGAAATATTTAAATGCAATTAAAAAAACCAAAACCACAAAAAACCCAAGACCACAAGGTTTCTTCCCTTGCCTCCCATTCCCCTCTCATCCCCCATAAGCAAAGGGTCACTTTTTTTTTTCCTGCTCCTGTGTTCTTGTAGAAAGTTAAAAAAAAAATTGGCTTAATAAAGCTCATATGTGTGATATATAACTCTATAACACGTTTCCATTAGATATATATGGGCTTTTTGTAGAGTCATGCTGCTTCAATATTTCTTTGCAAGTCTTCCAGAGGCTTTAGAGAGATTGAATCCTTATGATTCACTCATCTAAGAATCTCTCCAGAATCTTTCCATTGAACTCTCACTGAACTAAAGCTGCAAAGAAAGAGCAAGTAGTGTTTTGTTAAAGAAACTGAAAATTACTCTTTACCTGGCCTTTTAGATACAATCTATAGGATTTTGTTTTCTAGGGCAACAACTAGCAAATGCACTTTCAAAATTAAATGATTGTGCATGTATGTTTGTGCGTGAGCACACCTATTGGATGCGTAAAATTACCAAGTGTTCATTGCCTACTGCCATTGCTCTTGAAGCTTTTCATTCTTGAGGAAAAGAGGGGAAATTAATATTTCCTGAGGATACATAGAAGTGTTTAGAACTATAACAGTTACTAAGACATCTATAATAATTAAATTACATCTTAAAAGCAAGTAATTATATGCCTTTCCCCAGCCCCCCCCCCAATCAGTACACATTCGTACACAGTTCTTGCTGAGTTTAAGCTACTCATATCAAAACAATAATTCACAGAAGTCACCAATATCACTTATGCAGAGAAACATACTGTAAAAAAAAATGTGACAGGTTTCCCATGCTCCTTTACAGAGAAAAACCTGAACAAACTTCAAAAGGAAAAAAGAAGGCACTTGCCCTCAATTCTAGCAGGCACACAGGCTAAAAGATTACTAAATCTTGTAAGACGTTCTCATTGTAGTACTGTTCTGTATGGTAAGACCTCTGAGCCACGTAGGTTTACAGAATATGCTAAGGCTTACACAGAAGATACCTTCAAGAACAGATATATTTGCTTCAATAATATACTGTACTTACAGTCATTCCTACGGCCATCCAAGAACTGCTGTACTGTGGTGGACCATGATGACCCCAAGATATTTGCTTAAGGGATTGTTATTCTCCTAAAGTACTTATATAGTCAAGACCTACACCACCTTCTTCTATTTTTTCCACTTTCACCTCTGACTCTCTAGTATTTTTCCTTAATAAGGAAAAAGAAAAATAAGAAAAAAAAAATACTAAATCAAACATTGTTTACCCTAATGCACCTCTTCTTGCTAACAGACCTGCTAAAGCCTACAAATTATTTGACTGTGTGCAAAAGTCAATGTTAGGTGCCATTGATTTCCTTTTAGGAAGGACAGTCTATTGCCATATTTTCTAATGAATGTGTGTACACAGTCTCTGGAATAAAAATACTTTCTTCTTGGAACACATAAGTTTTCATGTTCATCTTACTTTTTTTTTTTGATAGAAAGCCCATTATTTGTATCCTACACAGAATCTTTAACTGAAAGAGAAGATTATTTCAAAAATTTATAATTCATTCAGAACCACATAAAGCTGGAAGGGATTTTTTTCTAAATGTTAACTGCTCATCTGGTGCTTCAGAAAATGGCTTTTTACAGTGAGATTTTCAACAATGTTAAAGATACTTCAATGCACTGCTTCAAAGAATAGTCAGGAACACAGATGTTTCAGAAGTTAGAATCACCATTATTGTAGTAGTCTCTAAATGACCTCAAAGTGGAAGTGTTGATAAAAACAAAATGAAACATTCTGGATTTCTAATGATCACCTTCTGGTAATTATAAGGTTCATTTATTTTATATTGTCTAGATACTTTTTTTGGTGGGTGGGGGGAACAAACCCATTAGACAACTTTAAACTCATTGACTTGCAATCATTACAAGTGAAGTGATAGGAAATTATAAATAATTGTCTTCTACTAGTACATTTTAAAAATAGTTAAACCACTGCTTTTAAAAACGAGTTGAGTCCTAACCTCCCGTTTTTTTGGTACACCTCCCATTTAAGCAATCTCATCACTTGATGTCTACAAAGAGACTTGAGACGAGTCTGCTTCTTATGTTATTTAGCTAATGATGTTTGGTAAGAAAAAAGTAAAATTATGGCAATATTTAATAACATGTAATTTTTAATAACTACCAAAATGTCTCTCTCTTCAAATAGCTTACCATAGTTTGGGAAGTTCGCAAGACATACCTATAAATCTTGACTGATAGAATGTGCTAATAAACATTCCATTTGTCTCCATCAGACATCAGTCAGTGACAAAAGCAGGACAAGTAACTTCAGGCTTTGGCCAAGAGCAGAGTGCCTATGCTTCACTCTAGACAAGTCTGGTATGATGGTAGTGGAGTCCGTAGAAGATCCTAGAAACTGGACTTTTCCTAAATGCTTATGCCATCAGTTTACATCTGAGAAAACAAGTATTGTTCATGGATCTCGATTTGAGATTCACACGATCTTGATAAGGAATAAAACCTTTTGGTTTGATAAGAAAACACCACTTTATTGAAATAAACTGTTCAGAAGAAAAAAAAAAATGTTACCCTGACAAGTGTCTCAGTTCACAACCATTTACAAGAAGTTTTGTAAATGCCAAGCTTATTCTACATGAGTAATTACTTTTTCTTTTTGTAAGAGCTTAAGACTTTAACTACTCCATAGCTTAAATGAAATATGCTTGCTCTAATTATTTAAAGTGATTTATTTCAGAAGAACTGAAATGTTTTGCTTTACAAATATTTACTAATATTTGACCGAAAGAAAAATGTTGAAGTTAAACTTCCACAGAAATAGTTAAAAAATTTCCGATGGCTCATACTCCATTGTCCCCTTTACAATAGAGTAC
The DNA here is from genome assembly GCF_965183815.1 of Platalea leucorodia. Classification (NCBI taxonomy): domain Eukaryota; kingdom Metazoa; phylum Chordata; class Aves; order Pelecaniformes; family Threskiornithidae; genus Platalea; species Platalea leucorodia. Next base: position 112,555,763 of record NC_138824.1, read on the forward strand.
TATAACACAGTTTCCATGATACCACTCATTGAGACCACACTTCACTTATTACAGTAAGTGGCTGACTGATTATCTCATGCTAACAGTACATTGCACTCACTGTTCTTAAACTGGCACTGGTGATTCACTTTCGGTTAGGAATTGAGGGAGTCCTAAATTGTCTGATATGTGTTCATACACACAGAAATTACATCTGTCCTCAGTCTGAGTGTCTCAGTAAACTCTGGAGCCTGCTCAGTTTAAATGAGGAGGAAACTGCTAAATTATTTTTAAGAATGATGTGCAGCTGCTCAGTTCAGGAATCTGCTCCTTTCCCTCCAGGACCTGCAAGGCCCAGCTGTGCTAGCCTAGGCACAGCTAACTACTCCTCTGCTCTCACAAGGGAAAAAACAGTGCTTCCCAAGGAGGGAGCAAGGAATGGGGGTAGTGCTAATTACTTTATGCCGTAAAGGTGTCTCCTGGTTATCATCTCTGATGCACTTTATCTTCATTTAAAGTGGGATAAATCATCCAGTGTGGCATTGGTGGAGAGCTCACAAGAGCAACCAAAACATGAGATGGGTATTTTTCATAATATCTTTGTTAAAAAAAAAAAAAAAAAAAGTCAAAACTAACTGTGCTGTGTAACACACATTATGGCTTGAATATCCTCTGCTAAATTTCCAGTACATTTTTCTCTGTGATAAAGAATGACACCTGACTTACGGCTCCAGAGATAACTGACGCTGGGTAGCATTCAGATTGTTGGGGGGGTGTGGGGGTGTTTGGGTTTTTTTGTTTTGTTTTTCCACTTAACAATACCAGACTTCAGTTTGTAAGTCATTCTCTAGATAGTAGTTCAATATTAAATGTATTTCTAAATAATCTTTAAATATCCCTTTCTGTAGGGATTATTTTTCTGCTGCTTCTAGAAACCTCTGGCCAAGTATCCCCATTTTACATTAAATCTTTGATTTACATCCTTTTCTGACAAATCATATCTTTTCTCTATACTGTTCTATACTGTTTATAACCCTTTCCAGCAAGATCCATCCAGGAAATTTAGTGAAATATTAGCATTGAGTTAAGTTGTACACACATAAACCATGTAGCTAGAAGACACTTAATCAAATTTCCATTTTTATTTCAGCCCAAAAAGAATACAGAATTCACATACAACTGCATTAAATACAGTGACAAATACATTGAGCAACCTCTGTTGCAACAACTCTAAACTAAACCAAAAGATCGTTCTTTCCTCTTTGAAGATCTGAACTTTTACTCATGAGAGTTTACTATGCCCTAGAAGTAAAGGGAGCCAAGATAAAAAAAAAAAAAAAAGTAGCATGTTGTCAATGCTTGTAATCAAAGGGAAGTGGGCAGAAGCAAGGAAACAGAAAAACTCAATGAGGTGAGACTACAATTATGAAGGTCAGGAATTTCTTTTGCCTGTGGACCTATGCAAAACAAAGTTGTTGTTGTTTTTTCTCTCTCTCTCTCTCTCTCTCTCATGGATATCAGTGAAAATACAGGAGCAAGTACCAGTATACAGTAACATGACATTTTCTCTGAGTACACAAGGCACTAAGATGCTATCATCCATAGGTGATGGGCAAGTGCATCTATTTATCTAATATTAATGGAGAAGTATTTAGTCAATTTTTTCCATTTTTCATTGCTGTTCTTTCAAACTGATGATCTATTCTCCATTAGCCTTCACTAATTAGGTTTTGTTTATTCTTTTCCTAACTTAAAATAATGTGTTTACATCAAATAAATGTTTCTTGAATCTTATGTTTGTTGGGCTACAGCATATGGGTGTTTACATCATGGAACTCAGCAAAGCTGAGGCATAATTCCTTGAGGTAGAACTCATATATAGGTATATCTTTTTCCTTCTGTAGATATCCAAGATTTTATCGTGTGTCCAAATTAAATGATCTCTGTGCTAGAGAGTGGTACAAGTATGGTAGAAAAAGAAACATTGTTATTCCCTGGCTGTTATCATGCCTATAGCCCTCCCTCTGTACATTGATGAGTATTGTCTCTATCATATACTAAAAGTCTCTCATTATATTTTAGCTCCATTCTGGTACTTGACAAATCATATCTTTTCTCCTTTAGATCCAAGTTTCCAGATTATAAACATTGAAAACATCAGCAGCGTTCAATAGAATTTTACATGTCTGTGTAGGTCAACTCTGCATCAACTCTGAACTACCAGATAATGAGCCAGCAGGTATATTACAAGCATTTCTGCAGGCAAGTCACTGGCCCAGGTTCCCCAAAAATTATAATAGGCAGATATGTTTCGTTTTGATATCTTAATGAATGTATCATTCCTACTTGTAAACATTTGAAAGTTACTAGTAATAAGTAGTTGTAGTGAAAAATTACAAAAGTTATTATTATCTCTCTGTGCAAATCAAACATTAGTATTAGCAAACAGAATATTTATACATTCTATTATTTGTGCTTCTTTTGGTGAATTTAGACTTTGAAAAGTGCTTCTGAACATACCAGGTGCCTTGGACATAACATATCTGAATGTAAAAGCAGCATGAAATAACTGAGGCTAAAACCCGAGTGAATTATTTCCGCTTTTTATGGAAGACTCATTTTTTAACACCATGCTCTGACAGTACAAAACCATGGTAACCATTCCTGGAAGTTGTGCTATCTGTGCAACTCTTAACTGCTAAAAAGCCTAGCAGATGTAGCCATAACAGCAATGGATCTCATACTGGAGAAAAACACTATGAAACAAAAACTCTTTCCCTGATGCTAGGGGTATATGCAGTTTAAGAGTGTTCCACATAGATCAATATTAGATCCACATTATTCATCAAGTCAGGATGAAGAATCCATTGCTGAAAACATTGCTAGAAAGTAAGAGAAAGAGAACTGGGGATAGAAAGTCACGCAAAGTAAGATGGATCAATTTGTGAACTAGACCATTCAAACAAAGATCAGGAGTCTAGAAATAAGGTTTTGAGATGAGGAGACAATTCCTAACAATGAGTAATATTAGAAACCGAGCTTCTTTTCAGCTTCAAAAGAAAGATAGGTGACTTGTGTACTGTATGCAATTATCCTTAGAAGACAGTACAGAACGCAAATGCAGTGAGGAAAGGTATAGCAAGAATAAGTACTTGAAAACAGACATTTCAATGGAGAAATTGGACTTTTTTTTTTTAAACTAGGCCTGTAATAAATATGTTATCAGAATAAGCTGCTTAAGAAAGCAAAGGATTCTCATTGTTCCAGAGGTCTTCAGTTCACAACTGCACATTCTTCTGGAGCATAGGCTTTATCCAGAGAAATTGCTTTTAATCAATGGAAATGTTCTGTTCAATGTTATTCAGTGATATATGGAGATCAGACTGGATGATGTAGCTGTTCCTTCTAGCCTGAAGATCTGTCACTATCTATTTTGAGAGTTTGGGGAGGGGACAGGAGTTGGTTGGTTTGGGTCTTTGTTTGTTTATTTGTTTTTATAAACATTTTTTGTTGGTGGCCCCCAAGTATATGGCTAGGACTCAATGACCAAAGTAGCCTTCATCCCAGTGCTTCCCTGCATGAAATATAGCCTACTTCCTTGCAGGGTTATTAACAAATTATATACTGTGATTATCTAATAAACATGCAAAAGTTTTCCTGCAGTAGCCCTCAGGTTCAACAAACTAAACCATATTTGGTGCATTAATTTTTTTTACTTTCACAACTTCACTCTTATGAACTAATACTAAAGGGGTCCATTTTTTGACTCAAAATCCCAGCTTAAGAGAATGGCCTAATTCAAATAAGAAAAAAGTGATTTGTCTTTCCACTCAGGAGAAACTGTTCAGTGATGGCTGAATCTATGTTTGTACTGGAAACCTTTTACAGTTAAAACAATGTCCTCATATACACCAGCAACATGTTCCTAGTATGTATCTCATGTACTGACATCACTGCACTTCTGCAAGTAAAATCATCCCATCTCTTGCACAGGAGGTTACACGAATACTAGCACAGTTTTGCTAATAACAATGCATGTCACCCCACTTTTGCTATCTTGTCAATGATTGTCTCCACGCACCCTCTGCTAGAAGACTGCAGCATCAGCCTGATCTGAAACTCTTTCCTATTACAGAAGACAAGGCTCATCATTTCATGACAAAAGGTATCAAGTAATTTGCTTGTTCAAAATCAATTACAGACTTGACCAGACTGTAGTACAACATCAAAATCATACCCAAAATGTTGGTCATAGATCTTTAGCTATAATAAAGAACAGAAGCAGCTCAGTTCAAACATAAGGAGGGCAAGTGCCTGGCTAATCTTTTAGGGTAATACATTATCAGCAGGCAATATTGCTCTAGAGATTTCCTAGGAGATGCAAGGTTCCTTAGGCAGAAGGTGGCCTTCAGGAAGACTTTGGAAATGTGCACATGTAATTGCAAGCTGGGGTTATATCTCAGGAACTGCTACTGGCGCTCAGCGCTTTCTCATTCTACTTCATCAGTAAGGACTCTGTACAGACCTGGAACTTTACCATGCCAACTATAGAGGGCTACTTTCTCAGAAATACAGGACATGCATTTCCTGTGTAAGAGCAAAACATCTTTCTAAATTAAATAGGAGAGAGCCTGGAAGAAGTTTCTAATACATCTATAGAGAAAGAGAACAAATGCTGTTCCTTGGCTTTGTTCCTTTATGGAAATTCTCTTATTTTCCATCTTGAAAAACTTAAATGCCTGTATAGAGAAGCTATAGATAAAATATCTATGGTAGATCACAAAGCTTGAATGATACATTCTGCACTGGATGTTTGCAAAACAATTTGTGTGCTGTTGAAGAAAAAAAAAAATCAAAAGAAGCATTTCCATTAGCTCTAGGAATTCTTTACAGTGTCAGGATAAGAATATTTCTAGTTATGGTGCAGGCCACTTTCACAGTTAGGCATATATCGAGGTTGTTGAATATGTGTCATGGTTTAACCTCAGCCAGCAACTAAGCACCACACAGCTGCTCGCTCACTCTCCCACCCTGGTGGGATGGGGGAAGAGAGTTGGAAGAGCAAAAGTAAGAAAGCTTGTGGGTTGAGATAAGAACAGTTTAATAATTGAAGTAAAATGAAACAAAATAGTAGTAGTAATACAATAATAATATACAAAGCAAATGATACACTGTACAATTGCTCACCACCTGCCAAAAGATGCCCAGCCCAACGCCGAGCAGCGATCGCTCCCCCTGGCCATCTCCCCCAGCTTATATACTGAGCATGATGCCATACGGTATGGAATAGCCCTTTGGCCAGTCTGGGCCAGCTGTCCTGGCTGTGCCCCCTCCCAGCTTCTTGTGCACCTGGCAGAGCAGGGGAAGCTGAAAAGGCCTTGACTGGTGTAAGCACTGCTCAGCAACAACTAAAACATCAGTGTGTTCTCAACATTATTCTCATCCTAAGTCCAAGACGCAGCACTATACCAGCTACTAGGAAAAAAATTAACTCTGTCCCAGCTGAAACCAGGACAATGTTATTAATATAAACAACATCGAGAAAGTTCTTGTTATATTGATCTTGTGTCTTATCGTAGGAATTGTCATGCTTTACCAGAAATTGTGACATTTAACTGCAAAGATTTTGCTAAATGTCTACTGCATTTAAAAAAAAAAAATCTTAAGAATAGATGTGTTTATAAACGTTGAGTATTCTTGGGGGGAGCAAAAAAAATTGGTTCCATTTTAGCAATACAGAGTATTCTAAATTCTTTTAAGTTGCTTGTGCTAAGATTAATTATGTAAAGGATACTTTACAAAAATTAGAATTACCTCTTTTTCGTGAGGGGAATGAATTAAAGAAATAAAGCCTCTAAGTTCCTCCTCCAATATTGCTGTTCCTCTAGGACTGTAATTCCTGGATAAGTGCCACATCTGCCTTGTGTTGTTTAATTTACTGATGATTTTAGCTTTTTCTCAGGAAAACATAGTATTTATTCATATAATATGACATGTCACAATATTACAATGATTATCCAGTTGCTTTATGTATGGTCATAATACCATCTGGTATACAGCTAGCCTTCTTTTTGCATGTGTACCATCTGGAACATCTATCTATATTCTAATTATTGTACAGATGAGATTTTTGTTTTTACAGAAACACCATATTGGCTATATCCTTCATTGATTGCTTAATTTAAAAAAATACAATGTAAAATAATGTAAAACAGAAACAAAAACTTGGCATCTTAAATTAGTTTGAGCTGTCACATTTTCCTATGCATTTCTTCTAAGGAATTTAAAGAAGAAATCTGAATGTATTTACAACTACTTTGCTATTCATTTTAGTAGAAACAGGATCTGGTTATTTAGGTGAGATGAGATAACACTTAGTTTAAAGTAGTTTGGAAGTTATATATATACACCAAAGTATCACACGAACTGAATTCAGTTCTCCACCATTCTGTACACATTAGAGTATCTAAATCCTCCTTACAAAACTGGATTTTGTGACCACAAAATAGCGTGATGCATTCAGTTGTCACTGGCAAGTGTACATACCTATTTGTGGACCAGATGATGTTCAGGGACTAAGAAAAAGTTGGTAAGTATCATTATAGCCTCAGTCCTGCAAGGGTGTACTAGTATTTTTGCAAAAACAAAGATTCAAAACGTTCCTAAGACACTCCTCAGTTATTTGCATGCATTTGCCTTACATAGACCATCAGCTCTTGGACTGTGTATTCATAGCAAAAATATCATTAGGCTAAGACCCCATAATAAATACATTATGTCTTAAAGAGTTTATGTGTGAGGCAAACTTGGTAATAGCTTGCAGGCAGGGGCAGACAGTAAGTCACCGGGTTTCCTACCACTTCACTGAAGGACTGGACAGGGCTGAAGCTAGAGAAAAGTCAATGACATTATCCAACCCAAAGAAGCCAGTAGGTCACTTCTTCCCAGGGTCAGCCTGGACTAATTCATACATAACACTGCTGGCGCATATCAACAAGTAAGCAGAGTCTGCACTGTCGCCCAGGAATGCTCTATGGCATGTCTTACAAACCTAATATCCAACTGTAGCGTTGCTGCACCTTGACACCATTTCCATCAGGGACTAGTGTTTTGCACCAGGGGTGGGGGAGAAAGGTGAGCGAGAGATGGAACGGAGTTCTGTCTGCATCTCAAAAAGAAAGACCTGACAAATGGTGTAATAAAATACCTATTTTAATACGGCAGAATAAAAAGAAGAATATAGACAGCAAGTACCTTTTATGTCCCTTTAGATGCTGGGAACCCCACTTTTGTGGGGTATTGGGCAGACCTAGGTGGATTTTCCCATGGCACGCTGCACAGATTCTGTCTCTGGAGAGCTTCCTTCCCCCTCCCATGCCACAGTGCCTTTTATATTGTGTAAAAAGCAAAACCATAGATCTTCTCCTGGCAAGCTGCAATGTCATCTCTCTCATAACATCCACCAGCGTGTAGCACAGACCAGCATGGGACACTCCAAAAGACTCACTTACAGTGCTTAGTCATGCTAATATAATAGCTTCTCAAGCCCCAAGATGGCCCAAAAGAGCAGACACGGTCTGTTCAAGATCACTAACTCCTCAAAGGCAATATCTTCTGCAAGGCTTTCAATACAACTAAGTTGCATACTATTTCTCCGTGCTTCAGATTCTCCTTCCAAGAATCACCCATATGTTAGGGTAGAGCAGCAGCTACTATTTATTTCATTAATTTCCCAAATGGGGACTGTGAAATGCACTGTACCTCATCCCTTTTCTGTAGCTGGGATGTAACTGTGTATAGGATGAAACCAGGATTGCCAGGTGCAGCAAGGAGGCCCTGGCTTGGCATGGAACTCAGCTCTTCAGTTTCAAACATTACTACCAAGATACCTGAAGCACTTTTTTTTTTTTGAAAGGAAGGTATCTATTCTCCCCTGTATTTCTTCTAAATGATTATGCAAAACATGAAAGTTAGTACATCTGAAGTATTTTGAGTTATGAAATACAAGTGCGCCAGTACAAATGCATTGAGATACCCAGTGCTTAGCATAGAGAGATGAAAGGATTGGAAGCCATGTACAAAATTCCAGGTGAAAAACCATGTAAATATGGTCAGTTTGCACAGAATGCTTATTTTCATTCATGTTTTATTGTAGTGGAAGGTTACTTTGATGATACAGATAAGTGAAATGTTCTAGAAAATTATCCGGGAACAAAAAGGTCTTTTTTGTTTCAAAAAGTTATATCATCAGAACAATTTCAAATATTCCACAAAACACCCATCTCAAAATAGGAAATAGTCCAACATTAGATCAAGCATCTGGTCCAACACAGCTAGGCTTCAAATTAGGAAAATAAATTTCAGGTGCAGACTGGCAAATTTATCTCAGACTGGAACTTGCCTTTTTTTTTTTTAAAAAAAAAAAATAAAATTTGCTTTAAAATAAAAAAAAAAAAAAAAATCAGTCTCCAGATCTAAATGTTCATCAGTCTTTCTGTGCTGGTAAAGTGAAAACTAGGCTGTGCTAAATTATAAATCTTTCATTCTAGTCTCAGCCCTACCTTAAATAACTTTAGGAAGTCTCATTTGTGATAATTAATAACTTTCCCTTTAGGTTGGAAATTGAGGCTCATGATTAATAACTGATATGAAATGCACAGAAATATCAAAATCACTTAATAATAGGTCTATAGCAAACAATCCACAAGTTCCACATTCTAAATCTAGTTTACTACCCCGAAGCTTTGATGTATTTTGTAGGACATAGGCTTTCTAGCTGCAATTAGGGCAAATGCAAAAAGCACATGACTGCCTTTTGCATTCATGTTTTTTCAGATGCCTAAATTAGCATCCTCTCAGAAATATCCTTGAAAGGTTCAGTTTACAGATGACCTGTGTCTGGCCTGTAACAGTTCCACTGTAAGAACAGGGAGTCAAGCCTGCTTTTGGCCATGTGAAGCATATTTTCAACATATGTGTAAATACAGGATAAAGGCAGTTTCACTACTATTGTCTATACAGTGTATTACTATATGTCACCTATTACTCAGCTGTTGCAGAGGCTTCTCTTCTGCTAGCACACAGTAATTAATAAGAAAGAGGAGAGAGCAAGAGACAATTCTCAAGGAAAAGAACAATTTAAACCACATTTACAATCACTTATTATCAAAGTTTTTATCTAAAAGGTAACTTGCAGTTTGAGATAATCTGTGACCTTTAAGAATATCATCATGAGTACGCATTTAAAACAGGTGTCAGATTGAGTAGGATCTCTAATTTATTTATTCTGTTTTTTTTAACTTTGTACAAGATTTTCCTTTGTGTTTGCAACCTATGTTTTGTTCCTTTTACTTTAAAATTTAGATAGTAGTTGGACATTAGAGAAAACCCTAAGAATATAATGCATTAGGTAAAATCATATAAAACTCAAACTCAAATGCTGAAATACACTATCAAATATGCTAGGGGCTATTTCTTCCCCTAGTGTAATCTTGCTTGCTTTTAAATTGTTCTATTCTGGCAAGGAATCAATAAAATACAGAATTCCTTTAATTAGTTGGAATTTTAAACTAAGCATCTTATCCTTTTAGATTTAAAATCATTACGAAGGCATAAAAAAGCCTACAGAAATTAATTCTGTAAAGAAATTATATACAAATTGCAAGATGTTATTTAATTCTCAGTTAATTAGGTACAATATTCTCTAAATGTTTTCCTAGACTGAATTGTGCAAAGTGATTCTAAAAATCCACAGCCTGCATACTTCTTGAGTAAGAGCCCAGCTCTTGATTCTATACAGAGGCAAGCTAAGCAGGTAAAACTCTAAATCTATCACTGAACTTAAAATAACTATGAAAGAATTTAAGGACCAATATACAACTTTTAAAGAAGGCTCAGGCTGATAACTCTAATTTTTTTTTTTTTTTTTAAGAGAACTTATTGCATATGACGTTCGCTTATAACTCTTTTATGACTTAGGATTTAATTGAGCTAATAATTCCTTAAATTCTAAATAATTTCCTCCCTACATCTTTTTAATACTCAGTATCTGCTTCCTCAATAATATATCCCTGTCATTCATAGTACTGAAAATAGAATTTAAATGGTTATTTATAGCCAGCATTCACCTATTTATGAACAGGTTAAGCAATATTTGAATAAGATGGAAATATGTGAGTAACCAGGGCTTCCTCAAGAATTTGAAGTAGTAGTAAAAGCAATCTCCAAGTCATTAGTGATTATTTCCCATGACTTGGAGTGTAGATGATATATCACAGGCCAGTAGAAGACAAAACTTAGTCTTAAAGTTTTAAAGGAGGAAAAAAAAGAGTACGAGAAAATTACAGTCCTGTCAGCCTCATTTCAGTATCCAGAAAGATACTGGAACAAATTAAACAATCCATTTACAAAGCCTTGAAAGAATAACAAAATGACAAGAAACAAACTGCGTTAAGCCAATTGAATTTCCTTCTTTGACAGGCTAAGTGGATAAGGGGGAAGGAGTCATAAACTGTTCTACATGACTTTCTCAAAGAAATTAGGAAAACATGGTGCAGATGAAATTATATGCTGTGTGCATAGCTACAAAAAAAAAAAAAAAAAAGGCCCCAAAACCTAATCAAAACCCCTTGCACAGACAATCCTTTGGCAAGTCTTCTCAGTTTGACATCAAACAGGGTTCTGCAAAGATCTACTCTGGGTTCAGTCCTTGTCAATAGTTTATAATAAGACTTAGCTCCAAGTAGAGAGCAAATGTTTCAGATGTACAGATTATGCCATTTGTGACATGAAATTTTGAAAACAAGTGAGAAAATCTCATTCTGTGACCTGTTAAGTGTTCATCTCGTGTAAGATGCACAAGCTTGCTATTCTACTCTCCTTATTTCCCGTGACACTTCAGCTTGTCTGTCTTTTAGGCATCATACTTCAAAAATGTAGACAAATGGGAGAGAGCATACAGAAAGTCAACAGAAACAAGGGATTTAAAAGATAATACATTAGAAAAGACTCAAAACCAGATGTTTTTATCCTTGAATACCATACTATTACTGTCCTTGAAGACTGCAGAGTTAGGCAGGGGAGGGAAGAGGTGATTAATGATGGCACTGTTCTAGTGAATAAAATGTTTTTATAGAGAGTGTGAATAGTTTTTTCCTCCAGATTCAGGGAGGTTTGGTCAAGGCATATTGAGCTTTGCCTTCAAGAGAATATAGATTGCTAGAAAAATAGTCTTTCACACATGTGAGCATAATAACTACTTACCTAGAATGGCTGAGGAATCCCTGCCAATAACCAACTCTTCAAAGTGGCTGGACTTACATTTGAGGCTGTGACAAAATATGGGACAGGTGAACACCAAATAAGTGACACCAGTAACTTATTTGTTACTGGTGTAACACCCCCCCTCTTAGGAATGTGAAATTGAACTAGAAAGGCATATTTTGAGCTGATTTTACTGCTGGAAAAAAACAAACAGAAACATTTTCACTTTAGTCTCATCAAGACCACATGCAACTAAGAAAATCAACATATTAAATGTAATGTAATTATAGAAAGAGGAAAAGATTGATTCCCCCCCCCCCCCCCAAGATATTTTATCACTTCATGGAAAGGGATAAAAATGTACAATAAGTGTACACATACTGCTTGAGAAATTCCTATTTGTCACCACAAGAAGGATACAAATACCCTAGCTAAAAACGCTAAGTGAATCAAGAAGGCTAAGAACAGTAACAATGGGGGGAAGCTTTCGTCTTCACTACTTCCCATCTTGAGTTAGTCACTTTACAGAAATTGTTGCAGCAAATGAAGAAAAGATAGCACTCGAGTCCAAGACCTGCCTATCACATTCATTGTCCATGAAGCATATAAACTAGAAGTAAATCACAAATACACCTTTGTGACACTTTTTTTGAATCAGTCTAAAAATCAAACAGACTTATACCAATGCCCTAACATTTTACTCTTGAAGATGTAGTCTCCTGAATAAAAAAAAAAACAACGAAACAACAACAAAAAAAAACCTAAAAGCTTGGCCACTAAATGTTTATAAAAAGAAAACAAAAAAAAAAATTTTGCTTCTGCTTAAATGTCTTCCACTGTTCCAGTGAAATAAAGCCATGTTCTTCTGTGTTAGTTCTGAAACAATTAAAAACCCCACATAGAGCCAATTGTAAGAGAAGAAACATTCAAATAGGAAATATGACACTTGCAAAAAGCCATGAACACAAAATAATGAACTTAATTCTCTATTAATGGAAATGGCCAAATGAAGACCAAATTTCTGCTTAGGGGACACAGCAAGCATTCAATCATAACAGTGACCAATCTCAAAGCAAAAGTTTATGGAAACACATCACAGCTAGGGGTCAAATCAACTGTTTCCACAATAGCATCTGATGCTAGTTGAGATACCACCAGTTATCCCATCTTGCCTCCAGCCGCTACTATGAAAGGGCACAGATCATCTGTAGGTCTGATACCATATCTGAGACAACTGCGTGGGTCAACCAGTAACTAGGACATCTCCATCAGGGAGCAGCAAGAGCAGGGCTTCTCCACAAGGGGAGAGCAAGCCAGGAGCCAAGGGTGACCCCAGCACAAATGGTGCCTCCCCAACAGGGAACGGTACCTGAGCAAGGCAGGCAGAGCCATGTGCTGACAGCGACAGGTCCCTCCAACAGCCCAGTGAGCACCAGACAAAGGCAAGAGTCAGAGCCACGGCTCAGCCAGAAGGGGACATGGACAAGAACAGCATAAGTGGAGCAAGACTAGGGCCCTGGCCTGGGCTGAAATGGGCCCATGAGTGAGGGTGTGGGTGGGGGTCCCAGGTGAGGCTGATCAGGGCCATTAAAGCCTATTAGGTTACTCAGGGCCCTGACAATCTCAAATGGCATTACATGTCTTAGCCTGGGTGAACTGAGCACCTAATGTTTTGCAATTAGTTTGATAATTTGGTCATAATAACAATCGAATTATTTTAGAATCATATTTTATTTTCTTTATTATAATAGAAGGTATTAATATTTTGATTCTTACAGATATAATTTTCTCTCACATTTCCCCCTTCTTTCCTTGCATCTCTAAAGGTACCATTAGCTATTTTTACTCTCTCTAATTTTCCCGCTTCCATAGATATAATTGCCTTATTTCTGATTTTCTATTCCCTCCCATGTCTTAAATAATTATTTCATCTCTGCTTTTAAAATTGAGTTGCCAGAATATTTACTGACCTTCAATCCATTTCATTTTTACATTTTTCTTTCCCCTTTAATTTAAGAAACTGTTTATAAACACACAGATACATCACTGTAACTGGCAACGGTTATTTTATATTTTAGCAAAGGGATACACACAACAGTTAGCAAGCATTGTGTTCTGTGCATGCTACAATTCTCAGTAAGGATGACAGTTATTCACCACCAGCTGTTTATAGTGCATTGATGATTGTGGACCAATTGACCAGGGATTATTTCTCCCTCCCTACTTAGGGTGAAGTGTTTACACATTCTATGAATATTGCTGATGAAGAGTCCTATGGGAAAAGGCTGGAACTATGCTGTAATCAGATCATTTGTGAAGTTTTTTTCAAATATTTGTGATTTTGTTTTTTAATTCTGACCTACATAACGTACTACTCTAAATGACTGAAAAATAAGCATCACATCATATTGCTTATATATTTGAGAAACTAAAAGAAAAGAAAATCAATATATATTTGTCAAACAAGTCCAAAGGAAATAATCAAAAATTAAAATCAGTCTGAACAGCCTCCCTTTTGTAAAAGATGCTGGAACACATCCTCTGGTAAAAACAGAATTGTGTTTTCTTAACTATGGCATGGCATGGTGAAATCTGCCCTTCCCCTCCGTGTAATAACCCACTCACCTCAGTGTAATTAGTTTTAATTTCCATCGTAGCCCTTGAGAAAATTTATCTATCCACCCACAGAAAAACAAGAAAACCAATCCTGCCCCCCAAAAAACCCAAAATAAATGGAAAACAATTTATTAATAAGAAAATTTCCAACCATTAGTAATAAAAAGACATTGAAAAGATTAATTCAAACAAATCAAACTTGATCACAAGCAAATTAAATACAAAAAGTCATATTATTAGAATATAATAAACATACTATCGAGTCACTACAAGCTGAAAATTGATTCCATCTCTAGTGAAGCACCTCATATAATTTATGTGACATGTTGTACACAGAACGAACTTATTAGAAAATACATTTAATAGAGTCACAGAATCAGTAAGATATCTGGAGTATACCAAAATCCACTGCCATTAGGAAGAGATTTTTTGTATTGCCTTTCTGAAAACTAAGTCTGCAACTTAACAGTACATTTCTAAAGAAAAAAAAAAATGAGCTATGCAGAGTGAAAGTAGTAGGTAAACTATAGTACTATAAAAAGCAACTCATTTAAGTGTGTCTAACTGATCTGGTATCAGTTTTCCACAATTAAAAAAAAAAAAAAAAAAGATAATAACTTTCTAAATAATCTGAGTATAAACATACACATAAAATTTACTTATAATGAAATTCTCCGTGTGTGCCTCCTTTATTCCTGCTGAGAAATACCTTATTTATAAAGATTGAAGGTATGCAGGGACAGAAGAGCTTAAAAAACTTTTATGTTCTCTGTAGCTCTAAAAAGAATCCAGGAGGCAGAGACAATAAATGAGTTTGTAAACAATACTGAGTAAAATTCTGTATGGATCAGCAAAAGACCTGTATGGGTTTATACACCAATGGATGTGATCCCCATACCTCATATAGACTTTCATCTGTAACTTTCAGAAATAGTTACTCCAATTCTTGTCTTTTTTTTTTTTTCTTTTTCTCCCCCACCCCGAGGAATATAATACATAGTTTAGGGTACAATGGGCAAAGTACGACATGGAGCCCCTGAAACTCACGTTCGAGTTTGGTGCAAACCAGATGAATGGTTCCCAGCCCTCCTGAAATGCAGATTACAGGGGAGGATGAAACAGAAATCTCAGAGTTACTCCAGGTTTACTCAGCTAGTTCCTGCTGCGTTTATTGATTTAGTTTTAGCTGCATGATGGTAAACCTAGCAGAAAAATCCACCATGGAAGGAATGAAAGGGAAGCAGTAGAAGTCTCAATGAAAAGGGAAAAGGAAGTAGCAGGGAAAGAGGAAAGTGAGAAGGCGGGTTCAAAGAGGGCCCAAAGAGTACATTCCCAGCTTCCTCAAAAAAACACATCGCTTGCCAAAAAAAAAAAATTATCATGCCATGGAATAACTGGCCTGGAACTAGAAGATTTCCCTTCAGTGGCCAAATCTTCCATCTTTTGAGAGAAGCAGTTGCAGATAATCAGTGGGTGTCACTGTGCAACCAATACACACCGACGGGTTATGGCCGGGTGTCTGACTTTCCTCACTAGTTGTGTCATTCTGCTGTAGAAATAATACCGTTCTGTTTATTAACAAAGTGGCTGTCTATGGCACATTTTTGTTATATCCGTTTCATCATTACTTTTGTCAGAAAGTCAGTTTCGGAAGTGAACCTTTTTTTTTTTTTTAAATTGAGGGCTTCTCATTGACAATTCTACTGCGGAAAAAAACTTAAAGCTGTGAAACTCCAGAGTCAGATACTCAGAATAAAATCCTCCTGAACAGACACTATTATGGAAGCCATTGGAGCTGTTCAGAGAGTCAGACACTACTCAGATAAGTAAAAGCATGTTGTAAGAGATAATCAATCTGCAGAAAGTAAGCTAACACTGTTTTACAAGTACCAGGTTGAAAAACTATTCAGAACCACTGCCACAACAAGCAGCTAACATTAATAATTTCCAACCAAGTCATTTGCTTTCTTTCACGGGTTACATTTGCATTCTCTTTTGTGCTGTCTGCAATGCTTGGGGGAAGTCCTTCACATATACGCCTCTAAAGTTTCCCCATTATTTTCCATGAAATCCTTCCCCATTCTGTGAAGATTTTGCAGGGGTTGGCTGTAGTACATTGCTTTCATTGTCAGTCGTGCTGACTACACTGTCTCGCCCTTTCCAGGTCTCATCTTATAAAATCGCTGGAGTTTAGGACTGTCTACAGCTCCACATTTGTACATCCTTATGTGACTGTGGATGCTTACAGATTAGAGTGTACACAGAAATGATCCCCTTATGTGACTGTGGATGCTTACAGATTAGAGTGTACACAGAAATGATCCATGTGGCACAGTCAACAACCACTTTATAAGGAAAAAGAAAAGATTTGTGAACAAAGGTCAAGAACTGCTTAGGAATCCTTAAGGATACCTAAACCATGGGTTATTAAGCTACTGCAAAGTAGTAAATTTCAGCATGGTCTCTCTCAAACAGCTGTCCATGAACCAGTGGTTGATCATGGAGCCCTGAGGTTATGTGGTATATAAGTCTTCTATTCTTATAGCTAACAAGAAGAACTCAAATTCTAACCCTGTTTTTAAATGAAATCATTGGTTGCAGTCCCAGGGAAGTTATGGGATTATTATTAAAAGGTGTCCTCCACGCTAGACAAAAGATTGAGAATACCTTTCCTCGTGAATAAGGTGCTGAACTAGATAGGTGGGTTATATCTAAGACTCCAAAGGAAATTTTGGCCTCCCTGAAAAATGACATTTATTATAAAATATCATTGTCATTTTAACAAAATTTTATTTCCCATTACTGACTTTTTCAAAAAAGTCGCTTCACCTTTCTAAACATCCCATACTTGAGCTATAAAATAAGGATAATAATGAATTACTTCCCTTTGTGAGGTATTTTTAAAATGATGATAAAAATCATCATAAGGCTGCATTCTCAGGAATACAGATTTTACTTCTACATGTCAAATATATAGCACCCAATTGCCAACACAGTCTTTTTCAATAGAAGATTGGTTCTATGCTAATGGTAAATTAAGAAATAAATTATATGTTATACTGAAGTTTTATAGTCCTGTATTCATTTGCAATAGTTAATGCTTAGCCATTTATCCTGGTGGTGAAACAGGTATTTAAATGTTCTATTAAGATGAGAACAGAATGTGGCTAACACAAATGACTGATCTTAAAGTTACATTCATTTCTATCAAGGAATGATATTTTTATGGTACATTCTCCCATTGACATTTTGGCAGGTGTCAGAATGATAGCACTGAGCATCAAGGAATTCCCATAGACTAGATTCTCAGCAGATGTAAATCAGTAGAGCTAAAATGCATTAGAGCGACAAGAAATTATACCACCTAAGAATCTGCTCTCAGGTATCTGCTATCCCTACTGAAATACCTTTCAAGTCAGCAGTGTGCACTGTTATCACTTTAATACTATGCTGTATTGAGCCCTAAAAGTCATATGCCAAGCCTGTGAATCAATGCAAAACCCAGCAGACTAGAATTAATGAAATTATTGTGATGGGTCTGCAAACTGCCTATAATACTTTGTGTCCATTATATACCCAGCTTTTTCATAGAGTCTTGTATTTGCTCTGTGGCCTATTTTGCTTTTAAGTAAGAGTACATCTGTTGAGAGTTGGAGGGTGATTTTTTTTATGACAATGCACCCTCCTTTTGTCATGCTTTGTTCTTGTTATTTTGAAAACGTGGCAGTTTTAAATAGGCTGTTCTGGGCTACTGTATTCATAAGCTGGTCACAATTCCTGAAGAACAGACTTTGCGTGCTGAGCAGTCATTGCTGCTTCGCAGGATATCCATGAACCCAGGACAAGTGGACACATCACAAGGTGCTGGGACTGACAAAAACTAGAGGGGCAGCACAGAGGGTGGGTTCTCCAAGAATTCAGCTAACCTAGAACTGTGACCTCTGTTTTTATTGGAGTTCCACTACCAAGGGGTCTTAATCTGTTCAAAAATAAATTTGGACTTTATCACTGTTGAATGAAAGAAAGAAATGATTGTTTTTCTTTCCTAGTTCATATAAACAAATTATAATGTACATGTTATTTCCAGATGGGAAATAACGTCAGGCCAGTAAGAGCAATGTCATGTGTGAGCATTTTTTAATCAGTAGAAAATATTGAGAAAGTAAAAGCAAAAGACAGGTGAATATGGTGGTTTGAAAATGGAGAGGAAAACTTGATGCAGTGCAATAACGTGCACTCCATACTATATTTTACAGAAAGCCAGAAATGACCTGTTTTTTCTGAATGTGAAGCAGCCACTTTCTAAGCATTTTGATATTTCCTCACAGAAAATTTGAGAAAGCAGCCTACCTAGAAGTTCCTTATGATGTTCCTGTACTCAAGTACAGTGGAAAGATTTCATCTTTGTAGCATTTGTTAAAGATCTTCTGTACTCTATTGTGAAGACTGCATGTTCAATATATAGTATATAGTAATATGTAATTAATATATAAAATAAAGCAAAAGGCAATAAATGCATTCCTTTGTTGTGGAACTTCAAGACTAGGAGTACAAAGTACACCCAAGGCAATAAGCACTTCTATTTATGCGGGTGTCACCTCTATATCAGTAAGGGCTGGTGAGGGTAATGAATGAACAGATTTTTTAGTATTCAAGAAACTGCATCAAGTTCCAAACAAAAAATGCCGTTTTCTAGTATATTTTGGGGACAGCAGACACAATCTAGAAATATTTAGATGTTTCAGCAAACAAACTGCAGTTAAAAAATCACTTCTGAAGTCAAAGCAACAAAGTTTCTTCTTTATAGCTTCCTTTTTTTATGTTTCATGAGCCATCTGTGTCTGTGTACATAGCCCAAGTACCTCTGAGCCTAAATGTTAATTCAGTGAGATACAAGAACGAAAAAAAATTGCATAGAGCTACTTCAAGAAAGATAACCTTGTGCATATAAGCCACAAGTAGTAAATCGAAAGGTTGTTTCACACCTTGCTTCCTTCATTAGCTTCCCTGTAAAGGTTCCAACAGGTAACTTCACAGAATCACAGACTGGTTGAGGTTGGAAGAGACCTCTGGAAGTCATCTCATCCAACCACGCTACTCAGGCAGGGCCACCTAGAGCTGACTGCCCAGGACCATGTCCAGACAGCTTTTGAATATCTCCAAGGATGAAGACTCCACAGCCTCTCTGGGCAACCTGTGCCAGTGCTCAGTCACCCTCACAAAAAAAATATTTCCTGATGTTCAGACAGAACCTCCTGTGTTTCAGTTTTTGTGCTTTGCCTCTTGTCTTGTCACTTAGCACCACTGAAAGAGCCTGGCTCCATCTTCTTTAGAACTTCCCTTCAGGTCTTTTTCTTGCAAAGCTGCTTTCCAGCTGGTCAGCACCCAGCATATATTGGTGCCTGGGGTTGTTCCTCTCCAGTTGCAGGACTTTGCACGTCCCCTTGTTGAACTTCATGAAGTTCCCTTCAGCCCATTTCTCCAGCTTGTTGAGGTCATTCTGGATGGCAGCACAACCCTCTGGCATATCAGCCACTCCTCCCAGTTTTGTGTCATCAGCAAACTTGCTGAGGGTATACTCTGCCCCGCCATCCGGATTGTTAATGAAGATGTTAATGAAGACACCTCACTGTCTGCTCATCCAGCCCATGCTTCATCAGCTTCTTTATGAGGATTTTATGGGAGACAGTGTTGAAAGCCTTACTGAAGTCGAGGCAGACAATATCCATCGCTCTCCCTTTATTTACCAAACCAGTCATCATGTAAGTTTAAGTTTATCAAGCATGACTTCCCCTTGGTGAATCAGTGATGACTACTCCTGATGAATTTCTTGTTCATGTGCCTGTGTGCTGGTTTTGGCTGGGATAGAGTTAATTTTCTTCACAGTAGCTAGTATGGGGCTATGCTTTGGATTTGTGCTGAAAACAGTGTTGATAATACAGAGGTGTTTTTGTTATTGCTGAGCAGTGTTTACACAGAGTCAAGGCCTTTCCTGCTGCTCACCCCACCCCACCAGCGAGGAGGCTGGGGGTGCACAAGAAGTCAGGAGGGGACACAGCTGGGACAGCTGACCCCAACTGACCAAAGGGATATCCCACACCATATGATGTCATGCTTAACATATAAAGCTGGGGGAAGAAGGAAGTGGGAAGATGTACAGAGTGATGGCGTTTTGTCTTCCCAAGTAACCGTTATGTGTGATGGAGCCCTGTTTCTTACATTTTTACCCTCACCCCTCACTGCTGGGCAGCATTTTGCCCTTTCTTCTTTGTGCCTGCTGCAAACTTCCCAGGAATACCTTCAAGCCACAGCTGCAGCCAGCTATTGGGGTGGGCTGTGTCTATGAAGGCTGGAGTGCCTGGAAAAACAACGCACTCTGCCACCTGCTTGTGCCCCTGAGCTCTTCCCCATGGCACAGCTTCCACCTGAAGCTGGGCACTGTGGGGGAGATGCCAGCGAGGAATTCTGGCCTCCATTGTGCAGCTGGAGTGCACATGCATGAGGGAGCAGCTGGTGGAGGATATGCAGTGCTTCCTCCACCACCGCCGAGACGAGCTGAGGAGGAATCAGGAGCCCAGCCTCCTACACACCCTCTGCAGTGGCTCCTACCTCAATTTGGATAAAACCTCCTGCTGGTTCCAGATGTTGGTGAAAGCAGCCTGGCAGGTTATGCTTTAGTCATGGCACTGCTGGCTAATGGTGCTGCCCTCCAGCTGCTCCTGCAAGCTCCAGCTGACAAATGCCTCCAAGAGAACTCTCTCCATAGAGATGAGGTTTGGGTTGTGGCTGGATGACTCAGATGCCTTCGTGACCATCGAGTAGGTAGAGGCTGGCATTACCAGCAGCACAACATGGCCAGAGAGCTGCGCTGTGGTAGAGATGCAGTTCCTCAGGCACATGGCCAGGTGTGCCCAACACAACAGCTTCCACCTCAAGTATCTGTAGCTCTGCACCCGTATACTGGTGGGCACAGACTTTGCCTTGGAGACAGCTGCAATGCAACACCTGATGACCATATGCCGTCAAGCTGGCACAGGAGGAATTTCTTGCTGCTGCTGGATGATAGCGTGAGGCAGCTGTGCTGCTGCCTGGGGGAGAAGTGCCTCGACCACCTCCTCTTCAGCATGAAGAGGGTGTCTGAGGAGATGCCCTTGTCTCCAGCCTTCTGCACGACCAGCCTGCTCAACCTCTCCCAGAGCCTGATGCAGGAGCTGGCTGTCCATGCCCAAGCACTGCATGAGTTCAAGGAGCTGTGAGATTGGTCCACAAGACTGCTGATCTCCAGATATTGAAAGAGATCTTCATGCACAGAGCTGAGTTTGTGAAGCTCACAGCTGACAGCAGATGATGACCTCATACCCCAGGAAAAAAGCACAAGAGACAAGCGCCACGAGTGAGGAGTGGGGCTCTGGCTGCTGCCCCAGCGTGAGGCTTGGGTATGCGCCAACGTAGAGCAGCGCCTCTGAGAGCAGGAGGTGCACCCCATCACAGATCACCAAGAGAAAATGGAAATCTTCATGAGCACTTGGTAGTAGCCAGCACACTGAGTAACTTTTTCCTGTTAGATTTATTTAATCTAATGCCCTAGTATTTCTCTCCCTAATTAGCACTGCTTTTGTGTAATTAAACTTTTGGTTTCTATAGAGAGATGCTATAGCTATGAAATTCATAATTAAAAAATGTTGTCACCAAATTGTAGATTTTAGCTACATCCATGCAATCTTAGTGAATCCCACAGCTTTGGGAGTATGTCATATGAACAGATTCCAAATGGAGAATGCCACAGAAGGTGAGAGAATAGAAAACTGCTTTGGTGTGGTAGATATAGCTGCAAAACAAAGCCCACCATTGCACAAACCACCAGCTAAATGCTATAAACCATGCATTACAGCTCTTCTGTTGATATTCTGAAAATAATTATGATTGTGAGCTGTCAGAAAGATTCACTGCACCAATTATGTTAATCACCAACTGACAACCTACCTAGGCAAACCCTTTTAAAATCTGAACCTCCTACAACACTAATGAGCATTAAAGAACAGAATATATAGCCCCCATGAGTCGGAGGCACAGCATCATAGCTTACCACTGCTATAAACAGTAAATCCTTACATATGCCTATTGGCAATGATCATCCACAAATGTCAGCATAGACTCTTGTTTTCTAACTTCATCAGTAATGCTCCTCTTCATTACATTTATAATCTGCAACCTAAAATCAAGTGTACCAACATAAAGAAGTGTTCTATCCAGAGAATGAGATTTCCTCTTGGGGTGGGAAGAAGCAGGGTGGTGTGAAAATGCTTTCATGTAACTTTCAAGAATTGAGAGCTGAAGATTTCTAGGTCTGTCTCTAAAGACTATACTACTGTTTGTTTCCAGTGAAAGGTTTTTTGGGTTTTATTTTGTTTGTTTTGTTGTTTTGTTTGTTTTTTTTTTAAGCAGTGCTGGCCATGGAACAGTGCCACAGTCTCTGTCATATTCTACGCTGCAATGTAGCCATTTGTCACAATGTCATATGCGCTACAGGATCTCATTGAGGTGTCATGCCCTCAAAACCCATTCCTGCTGCCAAGAATGAGACACAATAAAACAGGAGTATGTGCTACTAAAGAAAGAAATTGTTTTGTTTGTCAGGAGTGTTGAGAGCAGTAACTTCACTCAGAGGAGCACTCTCAGATTATTTTAGCACAGTTGTCACATGCACAGATAAACCCAGTGAAATATAGTTTTCAGGATCATTATTTGTATAGCATTTCAAAACAATTTGTCTTGACCTAATGCTTTCATAAATACACGATACTTAGAACTCCTGGGTGCATCTACAGGCCACTCCAAAACTAAAGCCTAGATAAATGTAGCAATCAACTGTGTAGTACCAGATGTGGAATACGATTTCATTAAAATAAGACAAAACAACAAACAGCACATCACTAAGTAGAGATTTCTAATAACATTCCAGAGCAACAAACAGCACATCACTAAACAGAGATTTCTAATAACATACCAGAGAAAGAACAGGAAAAATATTTAAAAGGTGAGAAACATTTCAGACCCCTTCAGCCGAATTCCATTATACAGTCAGGTGCAAAAATACCTGGTGAAAGACACATAAGCTGTGTACTCAGAAGTGTATTTCATTGCAGTATCCCTGCCACTGCTCTTCAGGACAGTTCCATGGAAGTCTGCACTGTCCAAAGGGAGATATAGCTGGAACGCAGGCAGGAAAATCTTAAAGTGCAACCTCAAGGTGGTGGGAAAACCTTCCAGCATATAACAGCACACACTCATATGTACCGTAGACCACCCTGAATCTATAAATATATATCCCATAGTGATCTGCGAGCATGGTCCATCCCACATACATTATCTTACCCTCGTGTCAAATTCCTATGCCCTTGATTATCTGCACACAGCACTGAAGTAGGAGTCAAATGATAAACGTGACCAATGAGTAAGAAATACACTGGGGAAGTGCTCCTGCCTCCAGAATTAGACATATGGAAAGGTTCTTGGCAGGACCCTCCTTACAAAATCACACTTTTGATCGTTGGGTAACGGGGAGAGGTAAGAGAAAGAAAAATCAGTAGCTATCAAAAAGTAGAAGAGGAGAATTTGCGCCTCCAATTCAAGAGTTCCATAGGGAGAAAACAGGAATGAAACATCCAGCATGTCCGCACAGCTGCGGGCTTCCTATCACCACGGACACATCATCTGCACAAAAGGATGTCGAATAGGTAAGACAACACCACTACTCTTGTCAGCAGTGAGGTAACGACCTTCAGGACACAACTGGCCCTTTTTGGCTGACAACCAGCTGAGAGGTGAATTCTATTAGTTCTTCCAATAGCCCATCCAGCAGCCAGGTTTTCTCAGCTTGGCAATAAATCACAACTAGCGATATGGGCTCTGCTAACCCTGCTCTTCTTCTGGTTGGAAGGGAGGATGCCCATTACGACTTGCGATCGAAAGGAACGGAGCAGAGTCGTGTCACAGACCTCCGCAATACTGGCCGGAATGGACTTGCTAATGCTCAATTTCTGTGATACAAATCTGTAGGAATTTGACAAATCTGGCAAGATAATCTTCCAGTGAGGAGTCTGCGAGCACTTGAGCAGTTACTGCAGTTAGCAGTTACTGCAAAACAGATGACAAATATGTCTGTTGGGTAGATTGGTAGAGTAGCTTGGTCATATACCTATATCTGAAATGCATTCAAGAAGCAATGAAAACAAATTACATGGAGGCTAGAAAAAGTATTTCCTTTCCTAGGTTTAACATTTTCTGAGCTCTAATTTAATTAAATGTCTTCCTGCACTTCACCTGTTAAAAAAGCTCATCTTTTCTGCTGTTGATCCATCCAGTAAGTGGATCAGAAGAAGAAAAGAAGGTCCAAATTCTGCTACCAGGCAGGTTGAAATCCAGTGCAGCTCTGTATTCATCTTGCTCAAAAAATATACGTCGTATATCTCTACTCAATAAATGCTGGATAACATTTTTCATAAGTTTTTACACCGCTGTAATTATACAGTCCACTTGCTGCATAACCTACCTTTTCACAGATATACTACTAAAGTGATGCTTGTAATAAGTTTTACCAACCATTCGCTCTGCTGAAATCTGTTAATTAAGACTTTCAGACACACACAATAATCCTACCTTTTCTGTTCCTGGAGGACTATGCATATGCACGAGTGATCTCTGCAGCTGGAATGTTAACACTGCCGAGGGTAATATTCTATATATGGAACAGTAGCCATATGCCCACACATCATACCTTGCCCCTTTTACATAAATATAATCCAAGTCTACATTCTGGGATATGCAGTGTTTCAGCCAAGATAGCTTGGGAAAGGAAGGTTCGCTGGGCAACAAATTTTCTTTAAGCCTAGAGAAAAAAAAAGGTAGAAATACTACTTCTGATGCTTTCCAAAAATAAAGCACAGCTATCAGAACTCCCTGGCTATTTGACACCTCCTTTTCTCTGCAGTAATAAATACATCTAAGGAGACTTATATTTTGATAGTCCCCTCTGAAGAACTCTCCAGCCTCTTCAATACAAGATTTTAAGTACTTTTTAAGATCATTGCAGTTATTCAATCTTCCTTACTGCATAACACACAAAAATGTATTTTCTGGCTGAGAAACAGTAGAACTTTTAGAAAGCTATCCAAGCTTTGTAATGTTATAGGATATAGGCTTCTTATGCAGTCCATCAGAAAAAACAGACACCTCAGAAAGGGAGAAGCACCTACAGATATGTCGACAGGAACCAAAGTTTGTCTTGACATCTTATCTACTAAAGTGTTCACTGAACAAGTTGAAGATCATACTCTAATGCCCCGATTGCTTTACAGATACTGATCCCTATCACTCACCTCCCAGCAACAGCCTCTAAGCAGCTGGCTATTCCAAGGCGCAGGACACTCCCAGTCTGCTCTGGGTTTGCTTCCACATGGACAAGATAATCCAAAAGTGATTATTATTGCCCTTCCATTTCCTCTCTGATAACTACAGACTGGGACCCAGTTGTCCCCCTTTCCAGCACAACTCTTTGAGGTGCTCCTGAATTGCTAAACCGGAGTTTATTTCTCATTCTTCCTTTCTGTGAGAGAGACGCTGCCCACAATGGTTTAATAACATTGCAGAATTCAAATAGTGCTCTCTAACAGGGAGGAGATGTGTCCCCTCAGTGTTTTCCATGCTTAAAGAAGCTCTGTTTGGTAAGTAGGGTATCTACCGTCATTGTTGTACACAGAAACATCATTAATGTTAGTGCAGCTGTAGTAAATCGTGAACTTAAATATTACCTTGCAAGTTCCATTTTTGATGAATAGAAACCTTCCATTCATGGTGAACTTGGCTGGCCCAAGAAGATGCAGTCTGGTTCTTGCTGTTTGCAACACTACCAAAGGAGCCATGTTTCATTTTGTGATTTCCCATTTTAAACAGCAAAGCCTCCATTTCTCAAATCACGGGATCTGGAATTCCCCTGATCTGCTCAGTACACTAGCCCGACTAGATCAGTATCCTTACTCACATCAGAGGACAGTAACTGATATTTCTGAAGCAGGGAGGATATTTTTTTCCTAATATTTGAAGTTCAGTAAGTAATTTGTGTCATAAGAAATAGGGAGACAAGGCAACCATGTCACAGCTGTCCTAGGTCTATATGGCAGCTCAACCAAATGAAAACATTTTAATGTAAAAGCAAAATATTCAGGGTTATCATTGTGCTTTTTGATTTAAAAAAAAAATCAAAGTTATCCACAGAGAGTTAATATTAGAAAAACAAAAGAAAAATCCGAAATCCCCAGACTTTGAAAACACTCATTTTTCTGCTATGCATTTCGACAGAATATTTTCAACCAGCTGTAATAATCTTCAGTAAATTATGCATTTCACCCACAGATCCTACTCTTTTGATAAAGTAATACTTTTCTATTATTACACAGAAACAATAAAAATCTTCATGTTAACCCACACTTAGGTCATGATAAACGAAAACAGCATTTGGCCACAAATTATCCAAGAGACAAAGTAATCAAAGTGGTTAAATTCTATCTTCTGTTCCCTAGAGATTCTGGGAGATCTTTCCTTAAAAGAAAAAGGGAAAAGAAAAAGAATAAAAATGAGTTGAAATTCCAAATTTAAAATCCCTGGGCTGTGATGTAAAAAATAAATTAATAATAATAAAAAGGACCAATACCTCCCTCAGCTGTGCCCAAAACACTTTAATTGATTCTCATAGGTATTGCCCAGGTGAAGCAGATAGCAAATTGAACCTCAGGTATAAAATAAGATTTTTTTTTTAATGAAATAGATCTTGCTATACCTTCTGTCTTCATTGTGTTTCTCATACATGTAGATATGTGAAAAAACAGCTTCAGGAATCCCAGAAATGTATTTAAATGAAGATGACAAATTTTCCACTGTGGTATCTAAATGAACTCAATATGACAGATTTGTTATACTGAGGTACTATTTGTGGAAATAACCCAGTTTAACATCTGAAGCCATGCGTCTCTGGCAGCCATTGACAAAAGTTTCTTGTTAGAATATGCCACTTGTGAAAACAGCATAGTTCCCAACCTCAAGTGCTTTTAAAAGGTTGCTTAATTACTTAAACTATTTTTATTTCTAATTGGTACTTTCATGGAATGGTTATGGTACCTAATTGATTGAACATTAGTTCCATTTTACATTATGTCTGATGAGTTATTGATTGCCCTTTGCTTTCAGGACACTTAGGACTTTCCTGGTGAAGCACAGAGAATAAAACATAAAAGAATAAATACTCCAACCCTGCTGCGTCAGTAACTTGTCCTAGCAGGGCTGTTGCAGGCTTCCATATAAAAGATTCCTACCACTGCAGTCCATTGATCTAACAGTGTGTGATGCATTTCAACGTTGTAAACAGCTCCTGTGGGTTTTGTTTTGTTTTTTTTTTTTTTTTTTCCTTCCTCTCATGGCTCTGGTCTTTGAAAGAAGAAAGCTCAAAACTCAAAGAATTGACCCCTTTTCCTTTTGGGGTGTTTAGAGCTGGAAACTTGCTACCATTTTAGCTATGGTTACTGATCTCAGGGAAGTATACAAATCAAACCTAAGTTTTTCAAGAGCATAAGAATTTTCCATAAGACTACATGGTAGCCTCTAAATCTTCTTACTGAGCTACTGTGCTTCAACTTAATGGACAGTTTAAAGGCTTTACAAACCACCTTTTCATTTCAATAATTTATTTTCCTTGCTGTCATTTTAGTTTTCTCAAATGAAGGTCAGCAGACATTGCAGGGACCACTAAAAATAAAATTAAGATGTTTGTATTGGTTAAGCAAGTGAAAGAAGACTCGGAAATGGTTCTGTTCTGAGGGTACTTAATCAAGCAGAACAGATGTTTATTATACAATTAGGGAACGCTTTGCCATCAGTATGAACAAATCATGAAATCAAATTGCTCCATAATACTTTCCATTATTTCACAGACACTTGCTGTGAAGAATTAAGGATAAGCAAAAAAGCCAGATACTGTGTTATTCTCCAGCCCTAGGCACTATTTGATTACCCGGCAGGGGAAACGATGCTGCCTGTTAGCATAAAGCCAGAAGAGCTAGAGCCTGCTTCATCTGCCCATCTAGTAGAGAGGACTTGCAGAGGAGGGAGGGTTGTGTGTGAGGTGTGGCACAGCTCCGCTATATTGTGCTCCTCCTTCCCTCATACAAGGTAGGAAGGTAAGAGGCCATAAGCCATAGAGAGCCCAGGCATAGCTCCAGCAGCTTTTAGAGCAGGTTTGGGCAGATGATTCTTCTGTTCTAGTACCAGCAATGAACTAAATTCCTACACTAAGGTTCATATAGAGGCATGATGTCCCACAGCAGATGTCAAGGAGCCTTAATTCACACAGAGTTTTGAAAGCCAGGCCTATCCCATGAGGACCTCTGGGCAAGGATACTATATCTATGACAGTAAGCAGAATGTAGCCAGGGCAGGGACCTCAAACCCAGCAAGCAATTGCCCATACTGTTATTGGTACGTTTTGGCCCAGGCCAGCAAGCACTCTCCTGGACAGAGAGTTCAGGTGCTAGCATGGAGCAGTGACTTCTCTCTCAGCAGCTCAGAAGTGGTCCCTCTGTTTTGAAGAACAGAGAATTTAACTTTTTGGGCAGAGCGGCTGTTGTGCTACTCAGTCTGAGGGTTGGACAATCATTTCCGGCCCATTTCACTTGCTAGGAAAGACCATGGCCGGTGAGTCCCTAATCTGTCTATACTGTTTTTGAGGCCCAAGCAGGTATTTTGGTGCTCCACTCTGTGATTGTACCAGATCAGGTGGTGCTTCCTCAGGAGCTTGGCACCCAGTGGCACTGTGGATGGAGGTCAGGACACATCAATTGGGAAGGAGATGGGAGGAAATTCTGTCACAACTGCTCTCTAGAAGCTGCTCAGGAAAAGAGATGAGGAACATAGTAGCCAAAGTGGTGAGGGGTTAGTGCCTGAAGCAGAGGAATACTCTCTGGAAATCAGCCTCAGGCCAGTCATCCACCAACCATGCAGTGCTATCATCTGGAACAAACTACCTAAGAATAAGCCAGCCCCTAAAGAAGGAAGCTATATCTGTGGCTGGAACCACTGAGTGAGGTTGCTTAACCTGAGCTCTTGTTACCAAGACCAGGGTTCAGAGACTTTCTTGACTGGATGCTTCCTTGAGGGAAGGTCTCCCTTGCAGAGTAAGTGGTGGGCATCCAGCACTCACTGCTGACACATGGATACCCCAGCTCACTACCCTGACAGTATTTCCCATAGTCTGTATCTGTGCATATGCAAACCAATTCAAATTCCAGACATGTCCACTGACATTCCCAAACTAGTTCCAGTGACAGAAGTTACAGAAGTGCTCCAGATCTACACAGCTAGAGTTATCTAATAGATGAAATGCCAATAGATGCTGCTTATGAACACGTGGTTTTACTCCTGAGCTTCGCAAGACTGATTTACCTTTTCGTATGCACTGCAAATGGTTTCTTATGATGTGCTGTTAAAAAGGTCAATCAAACTTAAAGCTTTATATTATTTTTACTTCATGTGCAGAAATCTCTTCAACAGCACTGCCAGAAAAAAAGCTTTACAAAATAATGATTTGCCACATGCAGATAGTATGATTTTTTTCAGGTCTAGACTCAAAGTCTGATTTCTAGAGTGGCTCAGTGCCATCAGTTCCTTTCAAATGTGCCATTGATATTTGGTTTTTTTTTTCACCTGCTTACCCATCTTTGGGTGGCAGCCTACAAAAAGGAACAGAGTAAATTAATTCCTGTCACCCTTTTCTGATGATAGTCATTTACTCTGTTGATGGAGTCTCTGAACTTTGCTGATACACATATATTTTAGTTTTTAATATACATATTTCTGCTTCCACAGTTCTAAAATACTTATTGCAACCCAGAAGACTTTGAGTGAGCAACAGACGTTGCAATATGAAAAATTTAAGGTAGAGAGAAGATAGCTGATCTCTCATTGATCTCTGCCTTGTAGCTACCAATGGTAATCCGGAGCTGGAATAGCTCTGTAAATAACAAAGTCCGCACTGTTTATGTATATGATTCATGCTATATTCTTGCTGAACCTCATAGATATGACATGATAATGTGACCAGTCTGTTCCTTTTTTTCCTTATTTTCGTACTCAGAAGAGTTCATTAACACATGATGACAATCACAATCGAAGCACTGCAACAGGGGAGTGAAAAACATAACTAAAAATCTATGCAAATAATGTTCTAAATTCAAATAGGCTTATTCCAGCAACTAATCTCTTAACATTATTTAGCATTTACAATATGTAATATTCAACTAAGACTTCTCAGCATGTTAGCTTCTGCCAAAAAATCCTAATATAAGGCCAAATCACACGATGACTATAAACTGTCACAATCACTGACTGATCAACATATGCCTAAAATGAATATAACATTCATTTTCAATTCACTGTATGGTTACTTTTTTCCTGCAACATAATATTGTTTTCATTCAATGTGAATCACAGTCCAACAGCTATACCATCACAAAACAACCCTGATCTGAAGAAGGAACAAACAATAAAGGATAAGTAACCTAATATAACTCTAGCTTTGATGTAGTCAGACTTCTAGTATTTGAAAATATTTATTCTTCTACTTGGCACTTGAATGAATTTCTCTGATATCCTTTTACATTCCAATGAAATTAAAACTTTTTTCCCCTCAAACCTCGTCTCTGTGTAGCCTACAGTAGCACACACAGTGTTCGGATAGTATTTATTTCTTTTACTTTATCTTTTGTTTATACTCAGTCTGGTCCAGTTTATTTCTCTGGGATCTAAATGGAGAGACACCCCTGGGTACCACAGCATGGTCTGTCCATAAAGAAAGGGGAGGAAAAAAATTCTTGTATTGCAGGTGGCAGAACAAGTGTCATGAACTAAGGCTGAGCAAGGAATGATCAGGGCTGTTAATTTTTAAGGGAATCCGAGGAGCGTATATGCTGCTGTGAGGAGCACTGGCCCTGTGGAGAAGGAACTGATACTGAATCACTGTGAAGGGAATTTGGAGAATTGCACCACAGCTCTTCCCGCAGCCATGCTTTCTGAGACAGGTCAAGAAATGCTAAGAAACAAAGGGTCTTCTCGCTTGCAAGTTCTGGAGTCTGCAACAAAACCTCCTGTGGGCTTTAGATGTGGCATTTCTTGCTCAGCTTTCTTGAGTGAGCTCTGAGGAGAAAAGCAGTAGAAATAACAAACAAAACCCTTTTTGGCAGTAACCATAAATAAATTTCTACCTACTTTGCCTTCCATTCAGCAAGCCTCTCAACAAGGAAAGTTTCCTCTGGTTCTGTGTTCAACCCTTGTACTGCAGATTTTCCCTGCCTTTTAGTCATCTCACTATATAAAATTCCTTTGAACACAGTTCAGTCTTGACTATACCTAGTGTATTCAGTTAAATGCCAGATGGTGAGGCAGGGTATCTGGCCTTATAAATAAATAATTTCCATTGGATCTCTGAGATTATGGCTAGAGTCCCTTTCTGCAATTACCGCCTTTTGAAACTGGGATGCAGAATGGAAGTTAATAAGGTCACATTCATCACATAATATTTAGCACAAAGCTATTTTACTATATAGAGTTAGATATCTTTCAACAGCTACTTAGACCAAGACAAATATTCTCAAACAAAACTGTTTTGAAACATTTTCCCCTGCCTCAACCCTATTACCACCATTAAAAACTTCTGTTTGGAAATAGTTCATGACAACTGTAAATCAAAAAAAAGACAGATTTAAGAAAAGACAGTAGCAGCAGCTTCATGAATATCACCAACTCCTCTAAGTCTATAAAATTACTGTAGATACTTTAACTGATACTGAAAATAAAGGAAGAGATTACTTTAAGAAAATATTGCTCAACAATGACCATTTCTACTTCATTAGTTACTGCACAATGAGCTGTCAAATGAAACACTTTTCTCCCTAGAAGAGAGGAGACACAGATTTCAATGCCTATCACTAAAATACTGAGCAAACTGTATCGCTCCTTCCCAAATATTTATTATTAAATTTGATACAGTTACAAGTTTTGGAAGATTGGTGTGTAATCCAGATTTATTAATATTTAGTATTCGCAATGGCTCAGACTGGCTAGTAGGCTAATTAAGACTCTGTTTTGCTAATGCCATCTTCTTTCACGGTATCTTTTTCCATCAAGGATCTTCACCCCAGGTGCTTATGAAACGAAAGTTGGGACATGCCAGCTTCTGCAGCCATAGGCACACAATAAGGAACAATTCATCAAATTCAGTTGTTTTCCACAGAATGGTATACGCTGATGAGGCTGTAAATGTAAAAACGGTTGTGTTAATGGAAAACACAGTTTTGGAGTGGGAAGCTGAACTGGGACATTTGAGTTTTAAGAGAAGTATCTTATTGCTCTGTCTCTAAAATGCTGTCACCTTGGTCATAGCACATGACTAGCTGTTAATGAATGTATTAATGGAGCTTCTTTGCCTGGGAGATATGCATCTGTCTGTCCCCATAGCTTTGCCACACAACCTTTACTATCCTTGCATTCCTTTTGATAGCAAAGCTTCAGAAATAGCACAGTTCAATTACCAAAGCTGAAGGCAGCCTAACAGTCACCAAGACTGTACAGAAGACAGACTATCAGCATGGTGGGTTCTGCCCTCCAGTTTGGGGAAGGTTTCTATGAAGCCAGAGGTCTGCAGCTACAGAACAAGGAAGAAGGGAAATCTACGACACATCGAATGCCCTGCGTTGCCAATAACTGCATTAAAGCAGCTCTAACGTTGTGGAAGAAAACATCCTGATCTTGGATTATTATAGAGTTTTTGCCATTTCCTAAGCCTAAATAAGCAGATAGTTTTGCAGATTCATTTAAAATCAGCACCTTTCTATGGAAATATTACATTTGAGGACTAGAACTTACCATTTTTTTGTTGCAATGTGATGAATAAGATCTCCAGAAGACCACCACCTCCGCTGCAATGGATGACATGCACCAAAAAGCAGAGACAGTGAAAGCCTGGGAAGTTTTACAAGATAAAACAGAAAAAGTTATGTGGCCCAAGGACAGCAGCACATGACTCATCAACTCAGGAACATAACTCAGGTCACCTGAACCCCCGGTGCTATGTCCAAAGAACTAGAGAAATCTTCCTGCCTTAAGCTTTTAATTGCCTTTTTTGTAAGGTGTGATGATAAATGGTAATTTAGAAAAACAAAGCAACCTCCTGGGCGGAGGAAAGGAAAAGTGAGAGAAAAAAACCAACCACCACCAAACCCCCAAAACCACACCCTATTTACTTTTGAAGAAAAAGCATAGTGAGGATTTTTGGTTTAATCTGAGTTGATATTATGGTGAATACAAGAGCTCAGCAGTAATTGCACAAAGTTTTTTATATTCTCTCTGTGCATTGTGCATGGATTTTTTTTTTATTTTATTTCATATATAATTTATGACCTGCTACAGAGAATTGACTGAGTTAATGCATATGTTTAACACAAATAAAAGAAGTAGTTTTAGTTAAAAGGAAAGCTATTTCCCCTACAGTTGAAAGGGTGATATCCAGTGGATGGCTGGTCACTTTTTCTAGCAAGCTAACATTTGCTTTCCTACTATAAAACTCATCCGCAGGGAGGAAAAAAACAAAGTATACTGTTATATACATGTTTTTCTTTTCTTTATTTTGTGATTCAAAACCTACCCTACTGGGACTCTGAAGATATATTAGAAGTAGATTTCATTTTGTTTCACTGTACCACTAGCATCTCTGGCAATAAATAAATACATTATCACAAACTGAAAAAAGAATTAGAATTAAAGACTTATGCTTAGGTCACCTTTTCCAGCGTACGTTAGATTTGATTGTCATTATGGTTATTTCATAAAGCTACTCCTGCAGCTGGTGGCTGTTGCACTGATTTGCAGCAAAAGAATGAATTTAGGGATGTACTACTTTAAGCCATTTATACGTCTACAGAGAAGTATCACAGCAACTTTGAGTTACTAACAAATTTTATCCAACCAGTTGTGGGTTGCTGAGATCCTGCCACATAGCAGCCACTGACAATATTTATAAATCAGCAGGCTGTACCTTGCCCATGGAGAAACTGAAGCTAGGGAGCTGCAGACTGGGCCCCAAGACACTGCCTTTTGTATACAAATTGGGGACTTTTTACACTCTAGAGTGTGAAACAACCAGACTGGTAGTTGGTAACTTGACAGGTTGCAATACATAGGTTACCTCAAGATTTGGTTCCAGCTGGGGCATATTTAAGGACCCCAGAAGAGGGCAGTCCAAGAGCTAGAGTATGATAAAAACTTTGGGATTTGATTGAAGAACAGTGTAGTGAGAAAGCATAAGCACAGATAATATCTAACAGGCATTCTTCTGTGCAAAAATAAACATACTAAAAAGTTTGAGACAACGTAATATTGCGAGTTTTCCGTCTGTGGGATTGGTCAAATAATGTTCCCAAGGTTTCACAGGAAGCAAGTAGCTAAGTTAAGAACAGAATCCGAGTTCCTTGGCTATCCTAGCTAGAAAGCCGTCCCTCCTTTCTTAAGTGGCAATTGCATTACTCACAGAGTAGCACTTTATGGACAAGTTGCTCTGAAGTCAAAGTGAGTAAAGACATTAGACTCTGGCTCTTAAATAGCCTCTGTAGTACATTACTCCATAGTCTGTCTCATCTTGCAAGATACCATCACAACATTATTATTACAGTGTTTCACATAATTCCTTTTTTCATATGCATTATCCCTCAGGGAAACCTTATTTTGCTAGCCCACTGATAAAAGCCAGAAGTCTTTAACAAAGCTCCATTTTCAGAAATGTCAATGATAATGAAAAAATAAAATGAGGAGCGGAGTGACCACAGTGGTTCCCTAAGGGTTATACACACATTATTCTGTTTCTTCTAGCTCCAATTCTTTGCCTAGGCGAGAAAGTATATGTAACATCCACCACGTATTTACTCATCTCTGCAATGTCACCGTTATTTTGACAGCAACACGGTATCACTATCACCTCTGAGCCAAAGGATAGCACAATGCTAAATAGCTTAAGGACTTTAGAGGAAATAATAAAGCCAGGATGTGAGCTCTATTAAGAAAAGAAAAAACAGGAGAAGTGACAACTTACTTATTATGAAATTTCTTGGCCTGGGACAAAACTGTCATTAAACTCAAGAAAAATAACAAAAATTGCTAGGCCACATCCGATTGTGGCTCCAGCAAAATCCTGCTTTTTATGATCTGAAATTCCAGCCTTAGATTACAAACTATATAGCATCAAAGCTAGCAGTAATCAGGAAAGGATAAGCCTTTAAATTGTCACTATCATTAAATTGTCACTACCATTCTCACTGTCTAACACCAAAACATCAAACAAAAGCATTGCAATGACCCCTCTTGGATCTTTCTGGTCAAGTGATTCTTCTTGCAGTTTGTTTCCTTTCACAGGTAGGAATGGGCTAGCTAAATTCCTATGTAGAAACTGAAAGTGTATTATATCTTTGAATCAATTCTGTTCATTTGTTTATACCTTACCGTGCTATATTCCTCTAGAGGTATTTGTAAGGGCTATTTACCTTGTTTTAGCTTTTGCCCCCTGGGCCAGGTAGAATCTCTAGCAGAAACAGCAGGATAAACCTTCTTTAAAACAGAAGTATGCCCTCAGCTGGGAAAAGCTCCTTGAATATAAAGTGGGGTTGAGAGGCGGAGGCACTGTGCAAATGCACACACTTCCCTGGGTGCTGTGTGAATGAACGCACAGACTGGGGAAGCGTGGATCCTGCAGCCCGTGATATCCCTGCTGGGAAGAAGCATCCAGCTAGACCTCAGGTTGGAGAACAGAAAGGAAGCGTTTCCTGAAGACCTGGAGAGCACTGCGTGGATGTTGCTCCCTCTCTCATAATTACCTTGCTCCCAGGCTGAGAAGAAACCATAAGAAGAATATCTGCTGCCAGGACACAGTGGGTAGGGAAAAAATGTATTTATAAACCTATTTATTTCTGTTCCATCTCACCTTAGGTTCTCTCTTTGGAAAGTTCGGCTTTTATAGATTTATTTTCTTTAATGTCTGATTTTATGCTTACGTATAGTTTGTGGGCAAATCAAAACTTGTTTAGAATTCAAAAGCCTTCTTAATTTTTAAACTCTTGAACTCAATATTCTCACTGTCTCACTCATCATCTGCCTTCACATGGATTTCTTTTAAAGATATTTAATACAGAACAGGGTCTACACTCAAGAGAAGAAAAAAAGATTTCTAGTGCAACAACGTTGATTCCCTGGTAGACTGGATGGAGTTGCATTAAAACTTATTTAGCTTTTTTTTTTTCCATTGATAGAGTACTTATATGGAGATTTTGTTAAAAATATCTTTTCTGCTTTATGAAAGTTTTGTCACATTGTGAAATCTTCAAGTATCTCAATATTGCAAATTTTAAAAGTTGGAGTCTAAGCAATATTTTGCTTAAAGCATTCTTAATTTTTTTTTTTTTTTTACTATGAGTCTTTAAAATGTTCATAATGACAACAAAGTTTGTTTTTTACACAGAAAAAGCACACTGTAATGAAAATTTTAGGTTTCTACTAATAAAATATTGAAACAGACAAATAAATTTAAAATAACCAGTTTTCAGTCCAACTGCTTTGCTAACAACTGACATTCATTGAAACAATTTTCCAAAACCTTCATCTGTAGAAGAAGAGGGTTCTAATTTGATATTTTTTTTCCTGGTTGTTACTATCACACATCTGTATGGGTAGTTGTAGGAAACTGCCTAACTTGCCATATTAGGCAGTAAAAAAAACTGCCATAAAAACATGGGGAGAGTGCTCTTATTCAGGGAGAACAATTAGCTGTATATATATTTTGAAGGATTTAGTTACTCTCTACCACCACTGGTATGATATTAATGTAGATAGATAGTACTACATCGATATAGCTGGAGTGCAAAAAAGTTCTAGCAACTGATGCTCCTGGGAAATTCACACAGTACTTGCCTATTCCCTCAGTTATTTCACCTCAGATTAAAAAAACCACCCCAAACCTATTTCCCAACCTGTTTCCTGTTTTTGTAAGGCTATGTGCCTCTACTACTTCTATTGTCCTTCACCCAACTTGTTGCAAGTGAGGTTATGAGTATCCTAAACTGGAGCACATTTCTCATGGCTAAGTAACTTCCCCTTGCATAGGGAAATGGTTTCCTGCAGCTCTGTTGATCCTTTTCTAGACAGACATTAAATTCTTAGTTAAATTCTTATTAGAGCTTCACAAAACTCAATATCTTTGTGAATCATAACTTTTTTTCAGAAGAGATGCACCAATACGAATTAATCTCCAAACCCCTTGTTTCAAGAGCAGTATGAGTGAAAGCAAATTGAAGGGAAAAAGCTTCAGCAGAAAAGCATTCCGATGCTTACATGCCAAATAAGTGATACATGAACAGGAAAGAAAAGTGTTCAAGTCTCTGGAGATGTTAGAAATACAACCAAAATAGAACATAAATTAGAGAAGCTGCAGAGCTAAGGAATATACAGTATTTACATACTTCTATAAGAAAGCAGTAATCACCATTCTGTGTTAAAGAATTGAGCAAATAATGTGAGCTATAAGGGTGCAAAACATAAAAGGAAAACACCCTAACATCACCTGTGTTCTCTTTGCTTCTTAATCATATAAAAATTCTCTGTTGACTTTTCTGTGGTTTTTATTTTGTTGGTGGTGGCTTCCCGTTTCCCCCCTCACCCCAGTCTGGAGAGTTTTTAAATGAGATTAGTAAATTGAATTAGCAGGTTCATTCCATAAAATTAAAGTCCAAGAGAAATTATGCTTTCTCAGGTTTGTCTCTTCAGTTGTAACATAGAATCGCTGAATCTACCAAGCCTCCCATTACTTTTTAATCATATTGCCATCAGTGTTATTATAACCCTAAAACCTCAAATCGCCAAGCTCTTTTCATTCTCTTTTTGTGTTTTAGAAGTTCTGGGAAGTATCAGGAATTAAAATCAAAGCCTTTATAGTGAATAATTATGAGACAAACTTCATTTTTGTTTTTAACTTTCTGAGAAAAACCTCTAAAATTCTCTTGCAGATTTTATTTCCCTTTCAAATACTATTCAAAAAGCAACCCAGCCTAAATCCAGTAGAAGATCTGCACCAAACAATCCTTTAAATGTCAAACAACAGTTTTAATTTTGTATGACTAAAACAGATTTTAATTTTCTTAATGTCAGAGCTCTTCTGTGGCAGAGACTTAGATACAGCTATTTGATATCTGCCTTAGATATTCGGAAAATACTCTCAAGTAAGCAATATGGGTTACCAATAGATAGGGTAATCAAGGGAGGAATCTAACAGAAATCCGTTCCTGGTGCTTGACAAAGGTGTCTCTGCCTAATATGAAAGACAGAAGACGAAGAACCACTCAAGTGAAGAGCTAGGAAAGATTAGCAGGGCAAGATTGAAATAGTACCCTTTCAAACTGTGTGTGCTGTCTGTTGCAGCAGGTGAAAAATGCCTGGACACATTTTTTTCCTCAAAAAGTTTAGATTAATGCATAGAGCTCCCTGAAGTGGGAGAAAATAAAGACCAACCATATGAACAAGTAAGGCACAGACTCTTGAAATACAATGGACACACTCTGTATAATAACCATCTGATACCACACTTGAGCAGATTAAATACTTCTTGACATCTCTTCACTGGATACAAATAAAGATAAAATATATGTCAAATACAGGAGACATCTTACGTGGTTCTGAGTCTAAGCAAAGAATATTTACATAGATAGCTAAATCATGCAATAATAGCTTGAGCTTAGGAATGCGTCTTGTAGAACCACACTTACAAAAAAAAAAAAAGATAAAAAGATCTTATAGAAATTATTTCATTTGTTTTTCATAGTAAGGGACACACTCTTTCCCACTATTGACAATAAAATGAAATTTTGTTGAAGTTACCAAAAGTCTATCTTAATAGACACCACTGGAGTATTGTAGCTCCTATTGTGTGACCAGAATCACTTCACACGAGTCATCAGCATGTTGCCTGTTTCCTGAACATGATAAATACTGTAAAGTAACACCTTTTCTGTTTGACCTAAAATTATGACGTTTTGCGAATAGAAGAAAACATCAGGTTGGGTCGGAGCATCAAGGGTGAAATACTGCTTCTATTAAAGCTGACTTTAACTTTGACATTGTATGCCAGTCAGACTGTACTGTGTGAATTTATGGGATATAAAGAAACACTTTCTGTGATTGATATTCATAACACTTGCTGTTATACTGCCTTCCAATGCTGATATGCTTTATACTGCCTTACAAGACATAGCATCTAGAATGGATTTCATTTTTTTTTCTTTGCACTTTTTGGGTCTCATCTAATCTTGTATTGACACTTGCCCCACAGTCACAAGACTTAACAGGTTGAATTTTCCTTCTTGTAAAGCTATAAGCTTGCACAGCAGCTAGTTTTTGGCACTTACATTTATTAATTTTTAAGAGTAACAGTTTGTGAGAGAATTATGCAGAAATTTTGTTGTTTGTATTGTTAGAAAGCTCTGTGCAGTCTGATAGTTCCTTCTGCTCTCTACTGTATCTGCTTAGTACCAGGTTTTGTCCTCAAATTTCCTGTGATACAACATAAAAAGTCCATAAACAATGAAACTTATTTCTACTGCCCAGTTAGCAATTGGTTAACTAAAGACTTTGGGTCAGTTTTATTCCTCTGTTACACGATCTTAAGAATAATAAGGATATAAAGTGTCAGTTACTGAAATGGACACTACTTGAGCGCAGCAACAATTAAACAATTTAAAAACAGAAACCTGGACCTAAAAAGATACCTAAGATACTTAAGCTCAAACTTTAACCTGCATTGCGAAGGACTAGATTCCTGTTTCTGTCAAAGTAAGTGCGTTTGTGTGTTCACCTCAGCTAAGAAGAGCCATTTGTGACAAACAGGTTACTTGAAGAGGTACCAAACCTGCCTTTCTAATCACTTGAAGCTTGGAGAGTTCCCAAGAGCCTTTTCACAGAACAACGCTAGTAAGTTTTTGTCCTTCCATCTAGGCAAAATTTTTAGCTGGGATGGTTGTTTTATCACTCAGGGACTGTTGCTCTCTGCCATCAGCAGGCTGGTGCCCATCCAGGCACATGCAGGAGAACAAACCACTCAGGAAAAAGTGCCCTGGTACCCGAAGTTGTTCTAGTAGCACCCACTGGCTCCTGACTCTCATCTTTCCCAGGACACCGGTACAGTGCATATTCAATTAGCCTGATGGTTACTGGAAGCATTTGGCAGACAAGTGCTGCACAGCACAAGAGGTCTGGTCATGGGGTAAGGGCTGTGGCCAACAGCACTCTTCTGCCCGCTGAATACATTTTAGGGCAAGCCTCAGTGCAGAGCTGGATATAACCTCCTTAATCATATGGATATCTACAGAATTCTATGTTTACATTAAATACAGAATTATACTGGATACTCTCTACATTTTTAGGGAGTTTTACTTAGACAGTTGCATATATTGTAAAGTTATAACAAGAGTATATATGCATTCTTATTACCTTCTAAGACACAATGACTATTTTTTAACTCCTTAGAGTCTTCCCACTCTTCCCACTCTGGAAGTACTCCTTTCCACAGCAGTTTAAAAAGATGATGTGAAATGTTCTCTGAAGTGTAAGGACAATTTCTCCTATACGTAAAAATAGAAAAAGATGTTAAATGTGTGTTTCAAGCGTAATGAAAACGTGATTATGGAGTCATCTTAAAATCCACATAACCCACAACTTTATCACCAGATGCAAGTCAAGAAACTGAACTTTCACCAACTGCACCAGGCAGTATGGAGGACAGTAAGAGTGAAAGCAATAGTAGAAACTCTAGGGCCAAAGGAAGCTGCTCCACTGCACTAATTATGAGATTACTGCAGCACATACATAGTGTGAGGTTTTTGTCACCAGTACAGAGCAAAGCATAAACACCCAATCAGCTTAACATAAATGAGATAAAAAACAATCACAAACATTTTCTTTTGACCTCATGTGGTAGCCTAAGTTCCCTTTTTACTGGGAATTCAGATATTCGTTGTGGCTTGTTTCGGACAACAAAGTCTTCCATTGCCTTTTTGTATTATGTACACGTTATTAGGTTTGCCCATACTTACATGTGAGCTGAAAATTAATTTGTTTAACATCACAAGCTTAAATCTCCATTGTTTTCTTTGGGTGTGAATAAGCCCTCCTGGAAAGCTTAAATTCCTCCGTTCTGCGATATGAACAGTTGATGGACTGACAACAAACCAAGTACGAACTTCAGGCTCCAAGACAGTTAGTAACTAGTGGAATATAATAAAGAACAGCTTGTTAAACCATCTCTTAGCTGTAAGTGGGAATGTTTACCTTCAGCCAGTGCTAAAAGTGACTTATACTTTGATCTCATGCTGAGATGCACTAGGTCTACTGATCAGCAGTTATGCCAGTGAGGTTCTAGGAAGCTACCTTTTCACAGCCTTTCACCTATTAGCTACTGCCTCCAAGCTACGATGTGGTTACTGGCCTTCTGAAACTCCGTCAGAGTTTCAGTCTGGTCTGATACAGATTAATTTCAGCAAACCGCGGTAAAGTTTAACTCTGCACTGGAATGGAGCAGGAGCGCTCACACACTCACTGACAGAGTCTCAGTTGATGGACTGATATAATCAAACACTTATGATCTCAAGCAATATCTCACAAAGAGTAAATTCTTTTTTGTTAGATACACTGAGTGAAGTGTGCTTTATGCTGGAAGAAAGGTTTTGGAAATTACATTGGGTTTTGTGAGCACGCATGCACCTGACCTCACACACCACTACTCAGGCAATGGACTCCTCATTCTTGTGTGCTCATGTTCTTCAGATGCTCAGAACATACTGTGTTTCTGTGGCGGACATTTTTTCAGTAGTAGGTTTCTGCTTAGTGCAAGCCTACTAAGTGTACTGTTTAGCCTGAGTTCAGAAAATTAGTTAAGTGAGGAGAAAATGTGTGCAAATATGCAACCAGATAATTGAGAGACGGAGTTCTCCATTCTGGCACAAAGAAGTGTTGAAGGCACAGACAACAACAGCCACTACCTTCCCTAACTGTAGTTCTTCATATGAGACTGAGTAAAATATCTTCTGTGATAGCTTCTTTTTTGCCTCTGCAAAACAGTTTCCACCAGTCAGTCCAGAGTGCAGAAGAGGGAATTCTTTAGGGAACAGAGTGTGACCAGAGCTTCTCCCATCAGGTTAGAATTTTACAGCTGACCTGCTTGTAAGCAAGGCTGAACCCCATAAAAGGGGGGCTGTCTCACCATTTTCTCTGATTGGGTCAGTTCCAGCTCTGTGCCACCTGCCTTGCATTTCGTCCACAAGGCTGGCAATGACTGTGAATCACGAGGAGGAGAAAGACAAACAAAACAACATTTCCCTCCCCCTCCATCCCCCAATCTCCGGCACACGAACCCTGTCAGTCACTGAAAATTATTTATTACCTTTCTGAGAGGCCATCCTGCTTTATTCAAATTAAGTTACCTTGTCCACAGATATTTTAATGGCAGTTGCTGGAGCCCTGTTAGGTCTGGTATTTCAATACCTGCCTATCTCTAGCTAATAATGCTTGCTGGTAAGTTTTAATTTCATTAGAGATATCATTGTAGTACATGCTAAATGAACATCACCAAAAAGTAGCACAAGAGTGCAAGAAGTCATTAAATTATTACTCCCAAAGTCTCATGATGATTATTGTTAATAGGGCAATCAAATCCTGCTGTATTGTTCCCTAACTACATGCCTGCTTAGTGGGTGGCATACATTTTCATTAAATAAAGACTTATGGTTAGAAGAAGAATGTAATCAACATTAATGACCTGAAGAGTAATTGAAAATACAGTCTCAGCCACCACCCCACCCAGCTACTAAAAAGGACAATCATTAAAAAAATTCTAAACTAATTCCATTTTGTCTCTCTGCATGTTTGTAGACTATCATTCACATTCTCCCCACACTGTTATCTCTCTTTTTCTGGGCAAATTCATTTAATTTAATTAGAATAAAATACATTGTATGCGAAAATAAAATTTTGGCATTGACTACTACTGATAACAAGCACTGCAAGGAAGAGCATTGTACATTCAACATACATTCATTATACATTACCATTTGTGCTAACTAAATCACTTTGGGTGAAACCGACTTAGCCACAGTGTACAATAATTACATTCCTCCCACCCCACCGGTGCTTAGCAATTCCATAAATGAGGCCAAAAATGGGCTGTAGTTTATGTTTAAACAAAAAAATTTGAGCCAACCAACCACAATTGTTTTTCTTAAGCTCACAATATACAACATTCCTTTCTGGGATTACATACATTTTTGTTTCTTTCTTTCTGTGTTTTTTGTTGTTGGTTTTTTTTTTTTTTTTCCTTCCTTATCTTACAAGAACTCAGTATAAATAAGTTGGGTTTGTGCAATCATAAAAAAAAATAAATATAAAAATCCACAAAACAGAACAAAAGCCAAACACAATATGGAGGTCATTTTAATTTCACCATGAGACAAATGACTGGAACTTCATATACTTCTTCAGTTTAGACTATCAGCAGTTTGAAAGATCAACAATTCTAAAATACTTCAAGACTGGGGACTGACACAGCAAGGATTTAAAGTACCTGAGCATTTCTTCACATAACGACATCTGAGAAATAATGTCAATCCACTAATCAACTTCTGCATATTTTTTTTCAGTATGGGAAAACATTGTTTTTCAAGAAAGAGCTTCAACACAGTTGCCTTCCTCCCCTGACTCTTATCTGTAAGCAGGCAGATGTTCCTGAATTAATATATGTGAGTCATTGAGCATTTATTCTTTAGTACTAAATGAAATACATTTTGTAGTGTTAAGCAAAATTATTAAGTAGAACATATAATACAGTTTAATGATTTTTGTGAAACTAGAGGAGAAAAATAATTATATC
This sequence comes from Platalea leucorodia, assembly GCF_965183815.1. Taxonomy (NCBI): domain Eukaryota; kingdom Metazoa; phylum Chordata; class Aves; order Pelecaniformes; family Threskiornithidae; genus Platalea; species Platalea leucorodia. The sequence goes on from NC_138824.1 coordinate 112,599,669, forward strand.
CACAACTATGCATTTTTCACATTGAGTTTGTTTGTTTTAATGTAGATGGCATTATCATCCATTCTTCAAACCCTTTTTCTTTCACTTAAATCTAGTAGCACTTCAAGGAAGTATTGAAGATAAGAATGAAACAGTACAAAATACAGGCAGACCTCACTGGATTTAAGAAATAAACATACTGATCTAGCCAATAATCTTAATGCTGACCCAGAACTACTTGAACTCAAAACACCTCACAAAAAAGGATCTAGTCTCATTCCAATTAAATCAATGTCATTTTTTTTTTCCAGTGTTTAAGGATTAAGAATTAAAATGAAAGAGCAGTTGAAGATAAATAGCTGCGGAAGAAAGGAGACTCGGAAAGTATTATTTTATTCTGAACGTACCAACCATTTGCTCCACTTTTGGAAGAATGTGCTGCATTTTTTTGCTTTTTTTTCCCACCTTTAACCTATTTTCCTTCTGAAATTATTTTCTCTGTGTAATTATTTATGTAATCATTTAGATCTGTGCAAAGTAAGCAGATAATTTCCCATAATAGGATATTCAGGCAGTAACACTTTACACCTGGTTTTGGGGGGCTGAAATGATTATGCATGGAGAAAAAGAACTGCAGAATCAAAAATACTGTTTTACATTTCCGAAGTTTATACCAGAGGAAAAAAGAAGTAAAATAATATACTTTTAGTATTGGTTACACAAGTAAGAGCTTCCTGGAACTGTTAACAAAACCAGTCAAAATGCAATAAAAATACGCCAGTTTGAAATGGTATTTGTTCATTGAAAATGTGAATGTTGCTCTTACTTATACAGTACACTTAGCCTGTATCGAATACACTGATATATTATTCCATTGATTGTTTTAAAAGAGGAAATGACTGTCAAAACCACTGAAAGATACTGATGGCACAATACAGCCTGCATTCAGGATTATTTTAAAATCTTTGTGTTTATGCTTTTCATCTGACTTTTTTAATGTCAAACTTTTCACAGACTATTTTATAGATCTTACATGTTATATGAAGATCGCTTTTGCTGTCTGACTGCACTCAAGAATCCCACCACTGTGAAACATTCCCATGCCATTCAGAAATCTGGCGTTGCATCCAACCCTTCATCAGCGTTTCTCCAGAACTGCATTTTTCTTCTGGTCTTTGTGGCTTATGGGACTAAATATTTGCTCATTTTTAGAAACCAGGCAATTCCAAACACTAGATTCATTGTTTAGGTTGCTATACAGGGGTATGCTATTTAGAGCAAAAGGGAGCCCATGTAGATCCACTGCTGTAAACCCTAAAGGGAAATGTAGTAGGATAAGTGAAGAATATATTAATATCTCTTTTTTGCGACATATTTAAATGTTATCAATGGAATTTGCTTTCCAGCATCTGGCATCACAAGGAACGGGTTAGTGTATGTGTGTATCTAGAGGAGTGCAACACAAGTCACATCAAAGCAAGCGGAGATATGGATTTATAGCATCTTAGCTACTTCACAGGAATCATCTGTATGCACGCTCGTATACATACAACACTGTCATGATTTAACCCCGGTAGGCAGCTGAGCACCACACAGCCACTTGCTTACTCCCCCACTCAGTGAGATGGGGGAGAGAATCGGCAGGGTAAAAGTGCGAAAACTCGTGGGTTGAGATAAAGACAGTTTCATAATTAACAAAAGAAAGAAAAAAGAAAACAACAAAGAGAATAGAAAGACCAAAACCAAGAAAAACAAGTGATACAAAAAAAAATAAATTGCTCACCACCAACTGATGGTTGTGGTGACGCCCAGCGGGACTGTCACCCAGCCAGCCCCTGAGCAACAGCAGCCCTGGCCAGCCTCCACCTCACCCCAGTTTTATTGCTGAGCATGACACCATATTGCACAGGGTATCCCTTTGGTCAGTTGGGGTCAGCTGTCCCAGCTGTGTCCCCTCCTGACTTCTTGTGCTCCCCCAGCCCACTTGCTGGCGCGGCGGTGTGAGGAGCAGAAAAGGCCTCGGCACTGTGCAAGCACTGCTCAGCAAGAGCTAAAACATCAGTGTGTTATCAATGCTGCTTTCATCACAAATCCAAAACGTAGCGCCATACAAGCTACTATGAAGAAATGTAACTCTATCCCAGCCAAAACCAGCACACAGTAAAAGTTGTGATTAGGAAACAGAAAAAGAGAGGTCAGTCAAACAACTGCTACTGCCTAGCTAATGCTCTGTAAATTCAGACACTGACCTATACTGCAGTAACATGGCATGCATAGCTGTAGACTTAAAATGTCTCTCTGTCCATTACATCCACCAGCTGGACACCACCAGTGCGAGGACTGGATTGGAAACCGGTGTTGGCTGCTTATTTCACATGAGGAGAAATACTACGCTGTCTGCATAGGGCCAAACCCTGTTGTCCATCACACTACCGCAGACCTGTCAAAACCATGCCGGCTGTGATCCACCGCCCTACGCCCTGCACACAGTGAAATGCAACAAAAAGATCGCCTTGGCTTCTGGAAAGGGACAGATCAAGCCTTAAGTAAAATTAGCACATTCGCTCTAGAAATCATTGAAGCCCAATGAACACTGAATCCAACAAAGACATTTTAATCGCAAGCTTTGAAGTGTGAGAGTGCACTTTATAGGCCTGTTTTATTTGATTATACACTTGCTTTTATGGTTCAGATCAAGCATATACAGCAGGTTTAATATTTGCCATGCCATCTCTGGGGAGTTTATCACATATGCACATAACAAGAGCTTTTCAGTCTTCAATAATTACCAGCAGAACTAGCAATTGCTAGAGATGGTCTGAATATATCATTCAAAACATGGGATTTTTTCAGAAAAGTAAATTATTTCTGAACATTTACTGCTTTTCAAAAGTACTCAGTGGAAATATGACAAGAATATATATATATATATATACACACACAGACATACACACAGACACACACACACAGCCTGCTTACTTTTCTCTAAAACAATCCTTAATTCTCATGTCTTTCATTTTCCTCGCCCTAACTTCTGACTGGTCAGCTCTGCCACAGGGTGGATCCTTACACCTCACTGTTATTAAAAACGTGCTCTTTTAAAATCTCCCATTTGAAACATAGAGTTTAAAAACATTACTTTCATTATTAAAGGTAGCATATTTGGAAAATGAAAAGTGGCACATCATCTCCCCCTGTGCTTGTCAGGGAATGATGAAGTTGAAGAGATACTAGCAGGAACCTGATGCAAGTTTAAATTACCACTAGCCTGTTGTTGTTACTAATATGATCTGACTTGGTGTACCAAAGGCTTCTTTATATATACACAATACATAATATGCATATACATATATACATGTGTACATGTATATATTTGTATATTTTTTATATATATATTTATGAGATAGCCAAGGGCACTCAGATTCTGTGCTGAATAATTTTTCCTCTACTGATATTACATATTAAATAAAAATAATACGATGGAAAGTCTTTGACAGTATTTTCTTCCCAAATATCCGGAATCTCAAATAATTGGATTTCAGAAATAGTAATCATAATTATGTACTTATATTAAAAGAAGAAACGCATACATGACCCGTAACTGCCACATTTTCTCTTTTACTATGCGCTCTGTGCATGTTCTTCACAAATATCCATTTCTTTCATAATTCATCTTATTATTTCTCCTTTAATTCTCTTGCATGTGTCAATTTCTGAGACCAGCCAAGAGTGCTGACAGTATGTAAATTAGATCCAGGAGAATATAGGAAGAGATTTCTCATTTCTCTGTGAGATTTGAAAGAGATAAGGAGGAGAGTGAAAAGATCCTTCTGGGTATCTGCAGTACTAAGATAACTTTTATTATGGTTAAAACTGTTTAGCCTCTTAATACAAGGTGTGTTTTATTGTTCACACAGCTGTTCCAACAGATTGTCTTCCTGAGCAAAACAGGAAAGAAGGTAAGATCTAGATATTTTAAGTGAAATTCCATTTTAATTATTTCTTAATTAAGAGAACATTGTTCAATTAAACAAAATTACACTGTGAGAAAATGGGATCAACTGGCTAAAGAGATCAAAACACAGCCCTGAAAGGGATATTAGAAGGATATGCCAATAGATATAGTGTGTTGAAAGAGGTTTAAAGAGGACAAGAGAGAAGACAAGTTACATCAGGTGGAAAAGTAGTCATTTCGGTTTACTGCTGGTCTGATATTAATTATAAATGGCAGGTCAGCTGTCAGCCAAGCAATGTACTTTCCCAGCGATTTGGAGCACACTACCCTTTATCCAACTCTTTTGTCAGAGTTCTGCTTTGGAAGGTAACACCACAAAAAAAAAAGGAATGACTAGAAGAGAAGACGCATAAAACCTTCGTCTATAATTCCAGTTGAGCCAAATCAGTTTTTATGAAATTATAGAAATTTTACCTGTTTTTCAAGTTTTATTTTCTCCTTAAAACAGTGTGCAATTTTATCTAAATGGCATAAGATTTTTTTGTTGTTATTGCTTTTTATTTAGTCAAACCAGAAATACTTGAATTTTTCAAGAGACTATGATTTCGGACTGATTTTCATACAGTGAGAAATTACACCGAGTTAATTAGAACTTTATAGTGGAAAGCAACCCTGATTAAACCAAAGTTTTAAATTATTTTTTGTCTTCTCAAAGACGCGAATTCTTGGTCAGTTCAGGAAATGGTGAATTTCTCCCAGAATTTGGGGAAATGATCAAAGTGCCATTGATTTCAATGAGACTTAGTATTGGCTCAGTCCATCTTACACAGTGAGTGAAACAGTTGTTTCTGAGGACTTGATATCTAGACTGTAACTTTTTAATTTTTACCTCAGATTAGCTCTATTGTTGTCCTGTTGACTGAATGACCGTAAGAGGTCAGAGAGGATTATCAGTGTTCCTGGAGTACATCACCCAGTGTATTTTCACCCAACAGAAATCCAGTCCATCTGCTCTAAGACCATAGCATGGAAAATGATTTTGAGAGATTCACTGCTAAAGCACATTTCTAACCGGAACTAAAATGCCAATGAAGACACATTCCGTGTATTCCTGTTGGTATTTAAGAAAGTACATTAACTATGCTTGTTGATCCTACTCATAAAATGCAGTGGCTTACATTCCAGGTTGTATATGTTAGCAAATGTAGACAACGGATATTTGCCCGCAATCGATGACAAAAAGACTCTGTAAGATTCAGGTGAAAAGACAGCTAGCCCCAGAGGAAAAGACACTCATACCACTGCGCCTGTTGAAATAATCAAAGCTCAGTCATGGAGTTAAATAAGAGGCTTGCATCTTTGAGGGGAGCAGAGAAGGTAGCTGTTAATTATGAAAAGGGAAAGCCATTTGGCAGTTGCCCTTGAAAATATACTTCAGTATATTGTAATATACAGGGACTAGTTCATTGCTAGTCACCCCCTGTGGACAGAACCATGGGATTCAATTCATGAGACTTCTCACAAATAGAGCCCCACAGTGTTCCTGCCGCTACAGCCACCATACTGTGAAATCCAATGTAGAGGCTGCAACCATTCTGATGAAAAATGCGGAGACCGGTGCAGAAAGCTAATTATTTTGCCAGTGTATTTTTGCAACTAATTTACAGACACATATTATTTAATGCGCAGTAAAGACTCAGACTGGGAATTAGCGCACTATAGTGAACAAACGGAATAATTGTGAAATTATTTCTACAACTCTATCAGCAAAGCCTCAGTGGAAGAATAGGCATGCAGAGCCCCTTGCATTACAAAGGAGTATTTCAAAACCTGACTAATCCTGTGTTCTGTGTGGTGTCCAGCACAATGACATTCTGCTTGTGGTAGAAAACAAAAGGGACAAACCCCATTTTTTGTGTCTTTAATTCTTTCTCCCCCTTCCCTTCCTCCAAAGTGCATTGTAAGTGTCAAGTAAACTTTGTAAAAATTATTTTAGACAGGGATTTTCAAACCTGTCACGCTTGGGGGGGAAAAAAAAAAACAAACCATCAAACTACCTATTTTCTCACATAGCTACAAGATCACCTCAGAGCAGTGGAGGGGTCTAATGGGTAGATTTCAGCAGTGACCCATTGGCCCTTTGGAACACTCTGATGGGTGTGCAACCATGCTCCCCAAACCAGGCTAATATTAAAGAATGGAAAATAAAACACTCAAGGGGCCTGCAAATGCTGCTGGTGTTACCTTGGCAACATAAGTTAAACACATTCTTCTTCCAGATACTCCAAGGGAACATTTCTAGTTCTTTATCATGATGCTCAAACCAATATCTCTTAAACACATATATCTGTCTGAAGTGTAGGAAAAATTTATTCTATATCATATCCTATATTCTCCCTTCTTTCTTAATATTCAACAGCAACAAAACAAAAACAAATCCCCACATGTTTCAGTTCTAATGCTCCACTCTACAGTTTTTTAGATTGCTTGCCCATGCTTACTGTCCCTAGGCACAGGGGCTAAGGGGCTTAAAAAGGAAATGCTACATGTGAAAATTACATCTAAGAACATCTTTTCAAACTCTAAACTTTTCCCAAGTCTTTGGAGAAACCTTCAATTCGGGCTTTAGGGAATATGTTTAAAGAGAAGTGGATATCACAGAGTGGAAGGTGCTGGGTGTACATTATGATTTGTACAAGGTCCTGAGCACATTACATGAAAGGAATTGGAGCTATATGCCTATACATTTTGCTAAGTTGGTCTTCATACTCAAGAAGTACCCCTAGATCTCAGTGCTGGTGCCTGAGTGAGCAGATCGGGTGCAGGTGCCTACGTTCTGGCAGCAGGAGGCTGCAGAGGCAGCCTTGGGGTAAGTGTATCTAAAAGTGCAAAAACTGTACAGCGGAGGGAGGAAAAAAGTGTGAGAAACAGCCCTGCGAGCACCAAGGTGAGAGAAGGAGAAGGGGGAGGAGGTGCACCAGGTGTGGAGCAGGGATCCCCTGCAGCCCCCGGAGAGACCACAATGGAGTAGACGGATGTCCCTATAGGACTGCAGCCCACGAGGACCCCATGCTGGATGAGGGGAAAAAGTGTGAGAGGGAAGGAGCGGTACAGAGAAACCACTATGTACTGACCATACTCGCCCCCATGTCTCCTGTGCTGCTGGGAGAGGAGGGGCAGGAGAGTCATGAGGGAGGTCAATCTTGAGAGAAGGGGGGAGGAAAGGTGTTGTTTTAATGTTTGTCTTTGTTTCTCACTACAATAAATTATATTATTTTTCACCAAGTCAAGTCGGTTTTGCCCACGATAGTAACTGGTAAGCAGTGTCTTTCTCTCGACTCATTAACTTTCTCATCCTATTTTCTTCTCTGTCCCACAAAGGAGGTGGAGTGAGAGAGCAGCCGGGCAGGCATTTAGCAGCTTGCCAAGGTTAACCCACCACAGTGAGCAAGGAAGAACCAAAAAAATATATTCTACTGGGCTACGTAGCATAAACGATACAAGCTAAAATAGCTTTGATTTAATTTCTAACTTATGTCATCCTCAGGAAGCAAGGGAGTATAAATTTAATTTACCAGGTATTTAGGTTGGGACTTGCCACTTCAGATATTAGATTAGGAATCGAGATCAGTTTGGAGTATCAGTCATAAAACTAAAAATAGGGCTATCAAGAGCATTGGTCTGGGTATTGGTCTATGCACTGATGCCCAGAACAGACGCAGTGTGGGAGGAAGACCCTCTTATGAAAAAGTCCTCTCAATCAATCTGGCTAGAAATTACTTCCCTGAGTGATCATGGAGAAGACAGAAGTTCTCCTTTCCCCTTTTGTAAGGCTTATGACATGCTAATCATCAAGTGAAAACAGTAACTAGGCAAGTATGTTCAGTCTGACGTGCAGCCATGCAACAGCTACTGCATCACAGGTAGAACAATTGGGAAACCGTGTTAAAAAAAAAGTTTCATGCATGTGAGTGCATTGCAAACCAATAACTAGTGAAAAAATAAGCTTCCTACAAATACATGCCAAAAGTTCTTTTCAAAATCAGTGGTAAATAGGTGCCAGAACACACTATGTATTAAATTATATCACATAACAATGTGTTATGGAGTCTAACAATTCAGGTTAATTAATATGGCATTCAAAAAAAAGCTTCATATTTTTACTTCCCTCCTTTCCTTTTTCTTAAAAATAATATTCACACATGAAAGACATACATTAACTTTAAATATAGGCAACCATTTATGGCACTGATAACAGCTTTAAAAATCCAGTATGGACTAAATTGCTTTTCTGTGAGAAGGATCTGTACAGTGAACTGGAAAATCCATGAGCTTTTAACACAAGTTTTTACCATTTGGTTTGAAAAACTTTTAACTATTTATGGCACCCTGGGTCTCTACGTAAGACAGCAGAACACAACCACTTCAGCTTTTACCACTACTATTATCAAAGTACCCGTATAAGGAATTTTGACTTCTTATGCTTCTTCCAATTAGGGTAAACAACATGCCTAAACAAAGTTTTCATTTTGGATAGGACCTCATTATTGAATAGGACATCATTATTCACGTGGATATATACTTTGCAGAACCTGGTGGATAAGATAAAACCATGGAAATACCATTTCTCTGCTTTGTTTCTCTGGCAGAAGCAGTGCTTCTCGATATGCCTGGGAATGTTTACAAAACCAGAGCATCATATTCTAAAGGTTTGTAATAAATCAATGGACCTTAATGGTTTACAACCTGAACATGTAATTATTTAGGCATAGGTGATTCATTCAGTAGATGTTAAAGGATGTTCTGGTGGGTAGGGAATAGATTATGATTGTGAGTGCAGGTAAATGATAGCAGTCTGTCATAAGCTCTTATGTTACAGCAGACAAGTAATTTAAGATTATATTCTCAAAAGTGTTTAGACACCCAAAGATGCAGTTAAGCACATCATAGGCGAATTGTCTACATTTATTGCAACAGTACTAATGCAAGTCCCACAGATTTCAACAGATGCTGCAGAAAACACTATTGACAACAATTTTTGTCAATAAAAGCTTAAATATCTTTGAAAATGCATCACTATTAGCAACAATTTCTGTCAATAAAAGCTTAAATATCTTTGGAAATGCAGCTTGTGAACTACGAAACTGTAGAAACAATATTCATTAGTGACTTTGAAGCAGAATCACACCACACCATGGTCAGTGAATGTGTCAGAGCCCCGCAATGTAAGGGAGATTAGTTTTTGAGTAGTTTTACTTCTAAGTTTAAAAAAAAACCAACAGAAACTGTTTAAAAAAAACCCCAAAACCTGTTTTCTTATCCAACCTACTTTTTTTTAATATTGATTATTAAGCTCACAAGACTCCACATTGTACAAAACATATAATATTATAACTCAAAACCAATCTAGCAAAAAATTTTTTACAGATATGATAAAATAATGCCCTCCAGCTCTTGTTTTATTTCATAATTATATAAAATTACAAGAATCACCTGTCCTGTGGGGCCACCCATAGTGGGAGCAACTATTTCTACAGCTGGTAGCTTGTCTGCATTCTCCTGAAACCAAGAATTAATTTAGAAAAGAAAAAACAAATTTGATTTGATTTTAATAAGTCCACACACACTTTTAATAATCCTGGTTTGAGCCTTGATATTTAATTGAGCAAATGGAAACTGTTCAGGCCACCCCTCTTTTCCTTTCTTTGCACGTTTTCCACAGCAACCCCAGCATTCGACCCAGGAATCTGTTTTGATTTTCCTGCGTAGAGGAGGAGTTGAAAAAAGGGAGATGGGCACAGATTGTTCTGTATCGTAAACATTTCACTGGGAAAGAGACTGACGTTTCAACAAATGGTATATTTCCCAAAGCCCATCCCCAGTGTCCTCTGCAGCAGCTCCATGTTTTCTCCTTTCTCCTCGGGGTTTACAGAAAAGGAAAGGGCAGCTTGCTGCTTCCCTCTTCATTCCTATATCTATGACAGTAGTCACTACCTTCTTTGACAAATCCTATTGCATGGGGGGGGGGGGGGGGGGGGGGGGGGGGCGGTTAACAAGTAATTCTTTTTCCTTGAATTAAATAATTGCCTTGCTGCTTCCCTCAGCACCAGTTTGGCCCTGCCACTGCCCAGTTCCATATAGGACAGAGCCATGAGAAGGGGCTGGTGCATAGTCAACATCTCACTCTCTTGTCTTCTGCTGCTTTGCTTACACTAACGGAATGCCTGCTTAATTAAGAAAACTTTAATTTTTTCATTTTTTAAGAGGAACAAATTGAGAACAAGGATCTGATTACTGAACTGTAACTGCTATTTTTGACTGACAGAGAAACAGCTAAATTATCATTTTAGGAATTTCTCTCTCCTGTGGCATTATAAATTTGAAAATTTTATGGCTTTTCTTTTAGCCTAGTATGATAAAAATGTGAATATCTTCATGTATTAAATGCTGTCTTCTAGAGAGCATTATTGCTTAATATTTCCTCGTACTTCATAAATTGAAGCAAAAAAGTTAAAGTTAACTTCTTTCTCCTGAAACAAAGCTACCAGTGGGCTTGATTAATATACAGATGCTGTATGCTGCTGGGACTATGCTTTCCTTTTAACAGACTAATATGTTCTGCTTATGCTCTTGCAGCCACATAGATTTATACATTTTGCATTTTAAGATAATATATGGAACTTAATACTATTATGCAAAATGTGTGCTTAAAGTAAAGCATAGCACTTTTATTCCAGACTGTGAAAGTAAAATGCACTGAATTTGCATAACATTTAGCAAAGTTAAATTTAAGAGTAGCTCTGCATAGCATAGGTATGTGGAAAAAACACATTCATCTCTAAGTCTTATTTTAAGTATAAGTAGGTCACAAACCAGGAGCTAAAATTCTCCAAGTTATTCTGCACAGGTCTATATGGTTGGCTGTGCCTGGTTATGCATGCTGCTGGAACAGAAATCATAAAGTGATTTGGCAGAAAATGCATACAAAAACGTGTGCTGCCTAAAGAACATATAAAAAAGTTAGTGTCTCACATGGCTAGTGTTTTGCTTTACATGCCTGCAAACAGATACCGTATTTGCTGGGATAACTACATAGCCCCCAGCACACTGTAGGCACCACATAAACAGACTTACTCGTTATATGGTAGATTTGCACTTGGGCTTGCCAAGGGCTATGGAGAATCTGCTCAGAAAAAAGTAAGGAGCAAACCCCAAAACGTAGAGTGAATCTCTGTAAATTCACTATTAGCTGCTTCTTTCGTGCTCATCTTCACTACCCTGGCTTTGCGTAATTCTGACCCTCATTAAGTAGATGCACTTCTCTCTTCATATACTGCAAATTGCCTCGCTACTTTGCCAACAGTGCCATCCAAGTTGATGCCTGTTCATCTGTTTCTACTATTTCTTTTCCATTGCTTCTGTAATTATCACCCATGAAAGAACAGGCCAGACACAGATATCAGTGAGATTATCAGTAAGATTCTTGGGCATGCCTTTGCAAAAGGCATGAGAAGTGAAAAGACTGATAGTTACTAACTTGTTTTTATCCTGGAGCTGCCCAAAATTTATCCCTAAATATCTTTCCCTATGAAAAAAAAATGAAATTCATTTTAATCTTCATTCTTAGAAACTTGTGTCAAACAAAACTGTCTACTTATATACATACAAGTCCCTGATACTTACAGTAAGGAAAAAAAGTGAAATTCAGTAATTATTTTAAAAAATAAATTAGAATTATTGCTGGAATGAAGCCGATCAATAAAGTGAGGAAAAACAATGTTATGAAATCCACAGTGAGGTCCCATGAGAGCTGTGAGTTTTCCTCACAGTTAAAAACATGCAATAAGTTTAGAAGCATATCTGAATGAGGACTGCTCAGCAGGAGGGCTGCATGAGCAGAGCAGTTAACCTAGCAGAACATTAGAATGTGCTTGATATTGTTACGGACCTGGTGAAACCCTGAAACAAGACAGGATCTGCCTGAAAGGACCATTCTTGGGCTTAAACAATGAAAAGTGGTTGATAAACAGCTTTTTGAGCCCTTGAATTCAGGCTACCTGATTCCTACAGCCTTATGTCTCCTAGCTGTTTGACTATTTACCTGAACTATCCTAAGGCTTTTTATGACCTTTACACACACGTACTCTCCTCCCATGCAGCACTTTAGCAGATCACCATGTTTGACTGAAAAAAATCAACCAACAGAATCAAAAGTGAATATTTAAAACTGTCTTCCCTAATTGCTTATTTTTTATAAAGTGTGTGAAAATTGAATTATCCTGAAGACTTTTAATCTCTTGTCAAATCTCTTCAAGTTAGTCAATAACTTTGTAAATTAATATAGTCAGTTAAACAGATTACACTGCTAAAACAAGCTTGAGGCCATAAAGAAAACAGATGAAAATTGAGAAGGACGGACACTGGACAGAACTGAAATTTCTCTAAACTCAGCAAGTATTTCAAGCACTTTTTTTTTGGCGGGGGACGGTGGTGGCAAGAAACAGTGAGAAAAGGGTGAATGACAAAGAGTGAGAACTTCCACAAGCTTGCCTTCAGCACAGTCATTTACCTCTATGGGGCATTTAAACATGCTGAACAACCTAACTTGCTCACTGGTCATGCTTTATCAAGCTTAAAACAACATATAGATCCTATGCAGACACCACACCATAGGAGAACCTATGCTTTAGTTCACTGAAAAACAGGCTTCTTGTGGTTGGAAAACGTATATATTTACCCACTTATTCTGTCATTAATTCTTTATGAAATCATATAATCAATCTGTTCTGGTGACAGGCTTTACAGTTTTCATATTCAGGAAGGAAGCCATATCACATCTGTATTAGTGGAATCCCAAGGAACAAAGGGGGATAGCCTATGATAGGTCCACCACTATGCACAACTTTCAGATGTTATCCATCATCGTTTGTTTTCAGCTCACTTGTAGCAGCAAAACTACCCAGTACACGCTCTTGTGCATAAATATGTATGTTCCTGCAGTGCTAGTTTTTCAGTCCGACAAGTCAGGGTTTGTCAGTACCCACCGGGACTGAAGAAAAGTGAATTAAAGTTTTTGTATCACCGTAACAAAGCCAATCTGTACACCTGTGTGTCAAATGAACATTTATGAGCATTAAAAAAATTCAACTTTTATACAATTTTCTTTATGTATACCAGACAAACAGTTATCCTGTGATGAAAAATACAAAGGCAAGAGCAAAGAATTTAAGAAATTCTGATTCCCCCACCACGTCCTACACTTAGGGGTTGGGCTACTTGTTTTCTGGAATGATTAATAAAAAAGTATCAGTGCATTGTTAAGCAGAGTTTGAAAACTTACCACAATATGTCCAGATAATGCTAGGAAACTGTAAGAACACATGCAAAATCGCATACCAAAATAAATTTAAAAGTAATTGATAGGCTACCTTGCCTGAATTTATAAATTCTTGCTCAGGTAATCAGGCCTTTGAGTTTGAGACAATACTTTAACTGCAGTCTTTGTTGTCACTGATCCTACTACCTCCTTTATTGTTTTTTCTTAGTCATTAATCATGGCTGAATCTAGACATGAGCCTTTCTTGGTAGTCTCTGACATAGTGAGTCAAAAAAAAGGCATTAACTACATTCATCATTTGTTTCTTCAGAAATCTCTTAGAAGTGCTAAAAGCCTCTTTAAAAAAATCAGTTTATCTACTAAGAAAGCTAAAACAATCCACAGTCACAGCTGTACTGATGATTTCACGTAGCTCCAGTTATCAGTTATATATCATACTCCTGTTTGATCTCTATTTCAGGATCACAGTTCTTTTGAATGACATAAATCAGCCTATTTTCACTGATGTAAATGATACTGGAGCCTGTTATTTGAAGTCAGAGGAGTGTTTTTCAGACCTCCTGAGAAGCTGAGCCACAAGAAGTTTCTCAGTGTTACACTGAGTTCATAGAAACTTATTAAAAATTATTCTGTCAATAACTTGTCTCAGTAGGGTAAAAGCAGTTTCAAGTAAACAAAAACTTTTGAAGAAATACCAAAATCTAATGAAAATTTTTGGGCTCTTGTTGGAAGATGTAAAAAACCCTAAACTCTTAAGTGTTCTGGACTTTTCTTTTCCTATTTGTCAAAATGTCTTTTTAAGGAGAAAAAAAAAAAAAAAATCTAGCTATCTCTTACCTCACCATTCCCATTTCCATAGATGTGTTTTGATAAAATAGTGTTTATGTTGACATAAGACCTTCATAATTATTTGACCATTCTGAGATATACTGATAGTGATGGCTGGCTAAATCTGCTGTCCCACCCTCACAATAAGAATCAATGACAACCATCATGTGCTACTTTTCACTGTCACTCATACAGCTGCTTCTTTCCAGCTGTAGTTGGCTAGATAAATTCCACTTGATCACAGGATAAATGCTCCTAAAAGAATTCATAGTTACTGATAGAGCAAATGGGGAGCGCCCATTTATACTGTTTCCCCCATCCTTTTCCCCTACAATTTGATTCCTAGTAGCAGCTAGTGTAAAATAAAAAGTCACACTTCAGCTACTTTGGGCTCATGCCTTTCCAGAAGAAAGTTGGGCTCCTAGTTTATAATTTAGTGAAAATCTCCAGTCCTTAACACACTCACCAAGAACACAGGAGAGTAAAGCATGCTGCTCTGAGCTTTAGCTGCTGTTGTTTCCTCCTTTGCTGACTGTCCCTTGTAGTCTAGGCTTGCACAGAATGATACCAAGGTGAAAGAGCTGAGCAAAAAATTCACTTCTACAGAAAACTCAAAGTACATATGACATGGCAAACTTCATCCAACTAAGCAGCCATCATGTCTTGGTCCAGGGAGCTATAGAAATGTGTGTCACTGAGTGTGCTGCACGGAAACACTCCAGATACAATCTGTGAAGATTGTCTTGTCCTAAACAAGGCAATGTCTCCAAGTACAGAAAGCATGACTACTACAGTCATCCAACATACAAGAATTAGTAAGAAAAAGGTCAGATAAGGCATGATGTTTCAGACTTACAAGTTCTAGATAGCGTTGAGGCAGCAGCTGCTCCAGTGACCCAGGAGTGGGAGGAGATCCTGCTACCGCAGGAAAGATGGTTCGGGCTCACGGTCAGAGTGGGGAACAACTGCCATTGCATCTCAGGAGCAGCAGGACACTCCTGCCTTCATCCTCTGGGGAAAAAAAATAAAACAAACCCAAAAAAACCCAACTTTAAGACCTTAAAAAGTTAATTTCAGAGAATGGTATAAAAAGCTCTGGACAGTTTTTGTTTTGCCTGAACTATTTCACCTTGTTCTAATGAAAATGTGGAACATTACCGTGGGTTTAATTATAAGGAAAAGCTAAAAAATGAATGATTTCATTTTAGATTCAGAATTTTTCACATCCAGCTACTATTTTCCAATAAAATACCCACAAGATCTTCTATGTAGTTCATGATACATATTCATGGTTGTAAAAATACTCAACTATATATGAGCCCATAAGTACTCATTAGTGTTTATTAAGTCGAAGTCTGCTTTTGCAAAGGCCTAATATACAAACGTACATTCCCTAACTTATTATTTTCAATTTACAGTGCCATTAGTTATGCAATTTGGCATGTCTTCACTTATTATTTCATGGTTTAGCACCTGCCTGTATTTGTTTTTCTTAAGCCAACATTAGCAAGTGGCATAGAGAGTAAACTCCAAGGGAACAGTCATGGTCTACTAGCACAATGCAGAAGTAAAAACAGAGACTTTTTTTTTTTCAGTAGAGTGAAATTTAGTCTATAAAGTACAAAACATCATTCCTCAAACATTTTTGTCTTTTAAAAAAAGCATTGCAAGCTTAGTTTTGTACTGGATTTTAGCCAAAGATTCTATTAGAGGGTAATAATTCTTGCCTCACGTACAGGTGTTTTTCCTGAATTGTGACCATACTTCTCCTTTGTGCATGGTTGCCACCATGGAAAAGATTCTCAAGAGATGGCATAATGCAAGTGCAGACTAGTGAGTTAAAGAAAAACAGTTCTATATCATCACAAACTTGTAAAGAAAAAATCATCACAAATGAGCAGATTGCTTATATAAGAACAGTCTGTATTATTAGCCTTGAAAGTACTTTGAAGCCTAGTTAATCTTAGCTAAAAACAAAAATGTCACAGTAGGTAAAATTACCAATGCAATGCATATCATAAAAGCATGAATGACAGATAGAGGATGGATTATTTTCACAGATTTGTCTATTTTTATCTAAACGAGTGAAGATAAAGTAAAAAAAAAAAGGTAGATCAAGTTAGGAACAAAAGGGAAAAAAAGGAAGTTATATAATGATAAATAATTACTTTTAAACCTTGGCACACTGCAAAGGACACTTTATTTTTTTCAAAGATAAACTTTCTATGCCTTTTTGCTATTTACAGTGCATCATTCTATGAAGACCTTTTCTTTGCCACACAGAAACCCAGAGAAAAAAAGAAAACTCACTTTTCGCCATCCTCTCTAATTTGATATTTAAATACAGCAGCACATACTTAAAAGAATAACTTGAATTGGGCAGAATTAGACTCCTAGACACTTTACTGTAGCTTTGAACTCAATACATGGGTATAATGTTAGTCCTGTTTTGATATGGTCTGTCAGGGCAAGAGTCAAGCGGGAGACGGCATTGGAAACATTAAAAGTTTCAGATAGAGAGCTTTTTAAATATGCTATTTCTGCTGTTCATTTCAGTAAATGTTACTGTTTAGGGATTTTCAATCACATCCTGTTATCTTCCATTTTAAAAGCGATTAAAGGTAAGTGCAATCCCAAGCATGAACCATAGCATCTCAAAGGTGACCTCCATTTGTACTTAATGCAAGCCATCTTTCGTGCTTCCTATGCCCAACACGCATTTGGTTTGAATTGCAATGTTATGGTACCATATGCTAATATGGTAACTTTGTGTTGAAAACAGCATAATGGAAAAATGAACTTGCTAAATTAATGCTTGATTACTGCACGGTTTAGACTGTGATTGGGAGGCATTGCAATTTTAATTCTACTACACTACAGATGAGCATTAATAATATACTTATGTAATTGGATGTGTTCCCTTAATCAGAGCTGGGAAAATGGATAGTTCACTAAATCAGTTTTGGTTTTAGATCTTTTAGAATTGAACATTTCTACATATTATTACAGAACTATCCTGACTTAGAAGGTACTAAAAGAAAATACCAACTACTTAAAATTTCTCTCACTAGGAAACAGATTCTGACACCTCAAATTCAGGTTCAGTAGATTTTCAGCAGTTAACTTATCCAATGAGTAAAACCATCAGAGTCAAAATAACCACTCTATCCATCTCCCTGGGTAAAGGCTAAGGCAGTCACCAAGTCAATTCCTGTTATCACTGTCTTCTTGGCTCCTGGAGCAACTGGCACTCTCGGACCAGACACATGAATGGGAGATCTTAGTCACCTGGCAAACCCCAAGCTATTAGAGGATGAAGTGTCCAGAGTCCTGAGGTTACCCTAATAGAGCAATTTGCTTGGATGCTGGCAATGTGGATCAGAAAGAACTAACAGGTGAACAAAACTGCTTCTCTGCACCATTGATATCAAGTACAGTTGTCCAAGCATGATAGGAGCCAGTGTTTTCGTGAAGCAGTGAGAATTAAGCTCTTACGAAGAAGTCTCCTGAGTCATGCAGTAATGCTTGTTCTGAAACTGTTTTTTATACTGCTGAGTCCTTTTCTCAAATACAATAAAATTGGGCTGTATCATGAAGCTCTCCCAGTTGCTTTTGTGGTCAGCAGCACCGCGCTTTCCTAGGATAACACCATAGCTTCCCCCACCCCCCCCTTTTTTTTTTTTAGACCCAGCATTTATTGAACAGGTAGTATCTCCTTGAGCCTAGATAACTTAGGCAAACCTTAATATTTACTTACAAATATAGCTATATGTCAAATTAGGTCATTTTCAAAATGTGTTTTAAATACACTTTTAATTTAAATGAGTATGCAATTTCTTCTGTATGCCAGCTAGATTTCAACTGACCATTAAGAACATAATTATTGTGAATTACCCATAGCATACAAATCTGTACTTTTAATAATGTTCTCTCACATTTCACAATAAGTATGTTTCAAAAACCCAGTTATATTTAATGAGCACAGAGTAGCTCTCTATTTAGCCTGCATTTTAACGTGTTCTGCATTTAAATATGCAAAAGAGATATTTCCACTCCCCTTAAGCTACAAAAGAAATACTGGCAACGTGCCAAAAAATGTAAGTAATATAATATTACCTTTCTCCTTCACAATGCCTATCCTGCTTTTCAGTCACTTAATTTTGACACCCAGTGAAAATGTTATTGTGCACTGAAGCACTTTGCAGTGGCTACACTTAAAATACATTTTAAAGGTGAACACACTTTATCTGAAGACTAGACTCCCTATCGATTCCCTCAGTGGCTTTCCAACCAAAGCTTGGAAATGCAGTCATTATCTACCGTGTGTGGAAATGAACTGAAAAACACCATGGTTCACCCGCTACCTGAATTACTATAGCTCACTATATCTCCAGCTACAGTATTTCCATCTAGCGTATTTTGTTTTATTTCAGTGTTCATTTTAACAAGATTAGGGTTGGTTACCATAACACCTATTTCAGATGTTATTGATTGCGAATCCTACTTTCCTCCTCTGGAATAGGGGATTATTGTAGGCATTGCTGAGCTTGAAAGTGATGCCGCCTTACCCTGAGCTGCAAGTATTCTTTGTGCCAACTGGTAGGAAATAAAGCAACCCATCTGCTTAGCAACACAGGTGGCGGAGAACACGCTGTCCTTGTGCTCGGTTCCCTGCAGGCACTACCCACTGACAGCAGAGTTCACGTCCTGGGCTCTGGATTTGTTACTTCAAGCTCTGATGGGAGCTGAATGGGGTTACTCTGCCAAAAGGTGGTATATGCATATATGGGCCGAGGCCACAGTTTTAAAGAAAAAACTTCCAGGCGTTCATTGCGGACCAAAGCTTCTTGATGCTTTTCTGTTCTTCCTCCAATTCCTTTCCCAGCCTGAGATCACCAGTGCAAAAATAGATCTGCCCAGTAAAAACATTAATATCTAGTTTCTGTTGAATTTCTGCTTAGAGTTTTAAAAATGGTGATGATTAGCGGAAGCTGCCTAATGGAGAGCTCTAAAGTTTTCTGCTGATCTACTAAACATATTGCATTTCTTCTTTTCTTCAAAATACCAGTTTTACAGACAGCTGATTTATCTCTGTTCATTTGCACCTATGATTCTGTTTATTCCAATGGAAAAAAGCCAACAACTTACCATTTACACCAAAGTCAGAAAGGAATGAAGTCCACTGGATATAGGGAATTAAAAACTCTCCTTCCACACAATCTCTTCTTGATTAGCACTGAATGCAACCTGATTATGAAGAATTTTTACATTACTGCCCCATAATCTATTTATAATGACAGATTTTTGGAGGCACCTTTCTTTTTCTCTGCACTGAAGTATAAAAGAATTAATTGGAACAAAAGCCAACAGAAAAACATTGTTAGTTAGACTTTCTTAAGGCCACAGCTATGAAATAATAAAAGTGTTACACAAGCTGAATTGGGTGGGTAAAACTAGCATTATATACATGCACAATATAAAAACCCACAAATTATTTTCTTTTCTGTGAGACATTTTAATGTTAAGAAAGAATATGATGTAGTGTTAAAATATTTATGGAAGAATATTATAGTCACTTGTCTTCTAAATATTCTTAAAATATTAACACTATTGCTGTATCAGACTCCTAATAATGTTAAATGCCTGGAATGTCTTAATTATTAGCATTAATCTATGGCTGGATTGGGATTTAGTCTTACTAAGTTAAAGCATTACTATACTTGAAATTTTAATATTTTGAGTTAAGGAAAGACAGTCTCAGCTGCTTACATATGATTATGTGGTTTGCATAAGTGAAATGTGAAAATTATATTTAATTAGAAAAAAAATCTAGAAGTTTACTTCCCTGTTAAGTTAGGATCTAGAGAAAAGTTTAATTAACTCATACACTGTCCAGGACTTTTTCATGGATGATTTCTAAGAGGCTTGTTGTAAGACTGCTAGGAATCATATAATAAGACAAAATCTTTTCCTGTTCATTTTAATTTTAACTGTGAAGAAGTTAATGAAATTATGTCCAAATGGCCTTTTGAACAAATGAGTATTTTCTCCTTTTCAGCTGAAATGTAGGGGACACCGCTGGGTTGTGGGAGCCTCTTTTCCCACTGCTCTGTCTGCACATGGTGGGAGCAGAGCTGTTGCCCTCAGCCTCCCCCGCTGGTGAGGCCACGGTGGCTCTAAGGCACGGGAGCCAGGGCCCAGGTTTCCTCTCCTCTTGTCCCAGCCTTTGCAGGAGGGGATGGTCTGTTCTCTCTGTTTCCAAACGGAGAAGCTTTTTGCTTTTTCAACTCAATTTTGTAGGGCTGGAAATATACTTGCCTGACCAACTAATAACAACTGCAAAAATAGGAAAAAAAAAAAAAGAAAATTAAAGTGAACGACAATGATGTCTTAACTATTGTTTATAGTTAAGATCATTGTAAAGAAAATATGAAGTTGAACATAAAGTGTGTGCAAAGTTCAAATGTATCTCATTTAAAAACTGCAGTGCTATTTCCTCTTATATGGCTAGTTGGGCAAATCATCTTGTAAAAATCCTGTAAAATTTCATACCCTAACCAGGGAAAGCCCCCAATTTAAAATCACTGGATGTGCAAGGCAAGAAAAAGGAAGACAGTTGTAAAGCATATCAGATTCAAAAGGGTTTAGTAAAAAAAGCAACTGGACTTCACAAAAGCCAAACCATGGAAATTACTTAAGGAAAAAATGCATTGGCACCAGTGTATTCCCAAACCAGCTCCAACAATAACTGCTTTTGTGCGATAAAGAGAGAGTACTAAAGAAGGAAACACACACACAAATCCCACTCTATGTCTCTGGGTAGTTCACGGTATTCCCATAAGTTTCTGCTCCACGGATGCCCTGTGTAGATGTAGCCCTGAGCCTTCACCTTTCTTCAGCAAAACAAATTCATTACAGTTTAGTATTGCTCAGAGCTGTTCAACCACCTATTGAGTCAATTCCTGCTGTTCCAGCTATGCAAGAACAGATTGTCTTTAATCTGCAGTTTTCACAGGAGCTGACTGGCTATAAACTGAATGGTTATGATGGCCACTGATGTTTGTACAAAGCTTCTCTCTCTCAATTCTTAAGAAAAACTGGACCACCAAAATAGCTAGAGCTGGCATATCAATAATTAAAAAGTTGCATGAAGAATGTACTAGAAATTTGACAAGGAATATCTTGAATAATTTATCTGATGAATACCATTTAACTATCCTCAGAGCTGTTCAGGTAATGAAGAAAGCTGTTTCAAATCCGTTACTGGAAATGCTCGCAGATGTTATTGGTACGTATAAAACAACCTGCTGTAGAGAGCTGCGTTCTCAAAGTTAGGTCAGACTTCTAAATACGCAGTTAGGCTCTTAAACCAAAACAGCCTTATTTCCAGATATCTTTAGCAGCATTAGTGTCCACTGAAACTCCAAGTTGTGACTAAGCAAGCAGTGTCTGCAAACTGAATGCAGCTTAGCTAGAGTTTTCACTTTGTCCAGCCCATTTAACTTAGAAACTCAAACGACACAGTGCAGTTCATGTGTCCTACAAATAACTTCTTTTTGCACGTAGCTTCTATTTAGCTGTGACTTCTTAATTCTCCTCTTTAAAAGCAATAAACTTCCTAAGATTCTCCTAAACTGCATTTTGAATCTATGTCCAAACTGCCTTGCCATCCAGGCTGCTCAGACACAGGCAAGATTCAGTTTCTGGCTCCAGCTGAGCTTTCATGGATAACAAGAGAGAAAGCTGGGGCAGCGCTATCTCAAGCACGCCCTACTGGTCGTCACGTCCCGCCTTACAGTGCACGTGTTCAGGTGTGTCCCTCTCACCGCCACACAGCAATTTCACACTTCCCACTGCTCAGCAGAGACCTCAGCCCAGGCTCCTTCCAGGATGCCTTAACATCACGAGCAGCAATGGACTTACAGGAGAAGCGGCCACCAGTGTTTTAGAAATGGCAATGAGGACACAGAGTGTAAATCATGTTGGAGCTTGCTTGTGGCTCAGGAACCAACAATATAGGCACAGCTAGGTATATCAGATATTGCTCATTTCATGAGTGTTACTTGCTAAGCTTTCACGTCCACATATACAAACCCCCTGTAGCAATGTCTCCTTCTGCCACCAAGCAGCTCTTTCCTAGCCGTCATAATCCAGCAGGGGAAGCAATAAAAGAGGAGGCAGCAGCGACAAGTGTAACAGGCCCCACATCTGATACTTGAGACTGAAAGGCACAGCTGAAGGAAAATGCCTTCAGCCTTCCCACAGCTCAACCAGATGTGAGAGATCCCTCCGAAATGCAGGAACGTGTGACGGGACTGCTGAAGTGTGATAGTGACATGAGATGTGTCATATTTGCCACCTGGAGACCCTAGCAGGCTCAGTGGCATCCAATTAGCTCCCAACCGGGGGCACCTTAACAAACACTTTTACTGCTGGCTGGGAATTAACCTCCTTCAGACCATGCCATTTTCTGGATCAACAGATCCTCCTGGGTTTACTACTTAGGTTTGGTTGGCAAAGTTTCATATCTCCTGCAGATTGCAGTATAATCCCTGTATATCTATTTCTTACTCAGAAAACAGAAGTATCTCACAAGTATACTTGCAGCCCCTGTAAAAGTGATTCTCCACACTTCTGCCACAGGACAAAGTCATTACACGCTTAGATGCTGAGCAAGGAACAGAATTGCATGTTCTCACTCTCAAATTTTGACTAACTTTCAGAATATAAAAAAGGGAAACCAAATTCAAATTCTGCTTGACTCATATCATATTTTAGTCTGATATTAATTATAAGCACAGTGAGAAGAGCAAGCAACCGCTAACTTGGTTAGAGTGGTAAAAGCTGGGCTAAAATATATATTCAGTGACCAAAGGTTAAAAATAGCCTCATTTATTCACTAAATGGATCTGGCCACACAGCTGGTTGAATAATGAAAATAAAATTATATAAACATTAATTCAATCCCCAGCAAATCTTGCAGCTCAGCTCATCTGTTCCTTACCACGTGTGATTCTGTTATGTGGTTAACACATGCAGTATTGGGTACTGATAGCAGATGCTGCTAACAGGTAATGCCGCTAGTTAGCTACTCTTGGCTAAGAATGGCACAAAAACTTCTGGAAGTCAAAGAGCTGCCAGAATCACAGATCAGTAAGTCCTGTAATGTGAATATTGGGTCACAAAGAAATATTCATAGTTACT